>NC_081411.1:25266146-26759016 GCF_030272615.1 Cryptomeria japonica | reverse complement strand
AGTTTGGAAAGAAATGATCCCCAATTTGTGACTACTCATAGACATATTGCATCTCTTATATGGTTCCTTACCCATCTTAGAAGGGACACATCATGGTTTGCTACTAATTTGGTCATTTAAACAATTATTTCATCATTGGTACAAATTGGACAAATATGGAAAGAATTTGGAGAATTGGGTCAGTAAAGACTATGTGCATTATATGTTAAAAATAGGAGACATAGGTGTTGACCATTTTTAGTGCCTACAAGAACAAATAGTGTTGATTCTTGTAACTAGTGTTCCAATGACTCAGATAAAAAGGGTAATTGTTTCCAAATTGCACATTCATTATTTTTGAGGATTCTTTTGATGTTGTAATATTCCATTGTGTTGCATAAATCAAAACTATATCATTAGAAAAGGTTGTAAGGACTTTTGGTTTAGCTTTCTCTGACCGTGCACACACGGTTTTGGAAAAACATTGAAACGGGAGAGACTGCTAATTGAAGAAGATTTGTAATATGGGATATGAGGTTGCATATTAAATATTTGTGTCATGATATTGCACAACACAAGAACATTTTTCAGGAAATTTTCAAGATGCTTGAGAGGAAAAAGCAACTTTATTCAAATAGGATCAAGGCTTCATATGTAGTTTGATATGATTGATTAGCGTGGCAACATGATATTGGAGCTACCTGTTTACAATTACTTGAGGACGAGAAATTGTAGGGAGGACTTGTCATGTCCCCTTTTTTAAAATAGCAAGCCATCTGTCCCAAAATGGCAACCAGGTTTTATCGATAGACCAAGAATAATATTAAATTTGGTGATATGGTTTGAACAAAGATATTATTTCCTCACTGATAATAAATAAATTAAATAATCTTTCCAATTTGTGGCATTGGAAATGCGAATGTTTCTTTTGGCATGTTTGGTGGCTCTTTGGAAGCCTATAGCAAGTTTTCGCAATTGGCAATTTGCTTGAAAAGTGGAAGAGCTTGAAGGACACTTGCAAATGGTAGTTTATATTCTTGACATTTTGGCGCCCAAACTTGCATTTGAATGTGGTTTTGATCTATATGTAACTTTGGCTCCATTTTGATGAAGAGCACTCAAATTTACTTTGGGGGGGGGGGGTTGAATCAATTTATTAAGGAATTTCAATTTCTTTAACAACTTAACAAATATAAATCTTATTCAATATATATACAAGACAAACAAATAAGAACACGAAGACACATTTTACATGGAAACCTTAACGGGAAAAACCATGGCAATAAATGCTTCTAAAATGTATCTCTCTTTTACAAAGTTCGTAGGCACCAACCCCTAACTTGATTTGTGAGAACCAACCCACTGGAAGCACCAACTCCCATTACTGAATGTAGGCACCAACTTCAATGATGAATTGCTCCTCTAATGCTGCAATGACTCTCATAAATATACAATATAAGTCTAATTTTTTCCTCATAATTTGCACATACACATGCAAATAACCTCCTCACAATCTTGTACAATTTATTCTTCAAAAATTCTCCTTTTGACTGATATACATATTTTCAATTTATGCACACCACACACATTTAAAACTCTCCTTTTTCTGAATTATAAGTTCAGAATTATACTCACATACTTCACACCATCCACACTCTTCATCTTTAATCTCTGCATATATCCTCTCATGAAGAAGGACATGTCTTTTACAACGAAGAGTCACTTTACTCAGTAACCAAACAAGCAACTTTAACAAATCGAATGCATCCCTCGACTACTTGTAACCACCTTAATTACTTTAACATATCAATCGCATTCTTTATCGCACCTTTTTGGAAATGTTAATGTAATCGAAACTCTTCGTAGTAATCGTTCATTACTAATCGCCACTTTATCTTCCGTTGACAATAGTCAATGCTTTAACAAATACTGCTATAAAGTCGCTGTGTTTATTTCAAAGTTGCCTTTTAACCATTAATTGGTGCTTGTTCTAATCAATAGACTGTCGCTTTTCTCTTAGTAAAGTCGCTGTCATGAAAAGAAATCGGCAAACTTGCCCAAAAAAAAGTCGGCCATATTGCTAATGAGATTATGGAATATTAGGTCGTTGCATCATGAAACATCCTCTTTGCTGCATTACACATATTGGGGATCACATTTTTTGCCATGCTCTTATTCCCTTGATTGCTGACTTCGGAAGTAATTTACTATATGTTGAATCGGCTAGCATGAATATAATGAAGTCTCAAATAATCTGAAGCTTATCTTTCTCCCCATCGCTCTTTGTGTTAGCCATGTCACCTTCAAACACTCCTTATAACATGTCAATTTATAGGATAGATCTTGGTTGGTTATCTTGATTACTGCCCATAGTCTTTGTCTTCGTGCATTTAAACAGTCTACTTTAATATTTTTATGTTCTTTGTGTCATAAGTCACTTTTGGACTGATTTGATGATAATAACTTCTTTTGACATCAATGACAATATTCCAACATTCAATTCATTGACTTTGTTGTTCTGCTATCAAGCTTTTAAGCTTTTGTTGTTCTTCAGAGGTTGTCAAATCTGTGGAGAAGAAGACCCCAGGACGGGAATCTGAGGTTACTCCAAGTGCAAGCTCATACAAAGTTTGTCAATGAATTTGGTATCAATTTATTTAGTCTATTTCCACAGTTTGTATAAGTTTAGTTGAGGGTTTGTGTGAGTTTACATTTCTAGTTTTGTTGTAGCTTTCATAACAGCAAAGAGGGTGTATTTTGATATTATTAATGTTTAGAACAGATATTTTATTGTTACAAATAGTTGCTCCAAGCATTGTTAAGTTACATTGAAAACTTTGTGGTTTTAGTTGTGTGGCTGTGGTTTGCTACTATTTATGTGTGTTTTTCATGTATACCTTCAATAAGAGCTTTGTTGTGTAGTTTACTGAGTTGTCTTGATAGTTGTTGATGCTTCAGTGTGTGGGTTGACTTCAGTTTTGGTCACTCATTTGAGTCAAGTTGCAGCACATATATATTGATGTTATCCAATGCATTTAACAGCAAAAATATTATGAAATCCATGTCAAAATCTGTTGTGAACATTTTATATCAGTTGCACAAAGTTATAGGTTCGGTTTGGTGTAATTTTGTAGGCATTTTTGTCCACCCGATTTCTGTGTTTACTCTTTATTGCAAATCTGATTTAAAGATCACAAAAGGGTTTCAAATCTTATCATATTTAGTACAAGGGACATTACAACTCCTTACCTTCATATTGGCCAACAAAATATTGAAATAGAAAATCGTGTGAGTTTCCTTCATAGCTTCATTGGTATTTTGTGTTGTTAGTGAGCAAGGAAACACCATTTAATCTAGGTGCATCACCACCCCTTTACGTTCCAAACATGCTTTCTCCCCTTTTCCCTAGCAAGTTTTAGAGTAGAATTAGTTGTAGGATTATCTGGTGTTAGGTTGGACCAACACGTTGCATCTAGATTAGATGGGGAATCAAGCCATAATCTAAAGCTTTGGCTTCATTCTACAAGGATCCCACACCTTGAAATCATTCCCATGTTTCACTAAGCTGTTGGATTCAAAATCCAACAAAAAGGTGCAGTTCAAATTGACAACTAGCAAGAAATAAAAGTATAAAACCCCAACAAGGTATGAAAATGGTTGTGATAAGGAAGCTGGATGTCTTGAAAAGCGTAAAATCATTGTGAAAACATGATGAAACCCTAATTGACCAAATATTACCTTGGCTTTACTCAAAGATATACAAGCCTTGTTAAACCAACCACTTAAACAAAATGAAGATAAACAAGAGACGAAACCATGTAAATACATCAGAGAAGCCAAAATAGATCAATAAGGTAACAAGGTTGTTGCCGGGAATAATCATTATGTTATGTTGTTATATTATGTTTATGTTGTCGTCGGTAATAATGAGTTACGGCGGTCAGTTAGTTAGCCGACGGGTAGGTAGTTGGAGTCGCGACGGTTGTGTCGCGCCCCTTCGGGTATTATATATTGTGTACCTTTTCTTCGAAGTAGGATCAGGTTAGTCATTTCAGATGTAATGTTATAAGCACTTATTGTACATGGACTGTGGAATTAATATAGAGGCTGGTTATTTAATATATTTCCATTATGTTCTGTGCATTTACTTTTTGCATTTAACCGTTTACCCGAGAGGGCAAACATTTGGCGCCATTGCCTAGACGAACTCAGGAACGGAAGACACGGATGGCGCACAGACACAACGGGCCTACCCGTTGGTGAGATTGACCCAGAGGCTGACGACGCGCAAAGGGAACAATCGTCGTGGGACACAGAGCGTGATGGCAAGAGGCGAAGGGGAAATTAAACCTTGTAATAATCCCGACACACTGCTGATATAAATTGTGGCCGAAAGGCAAAATAAAAAATAAAAAAATTTGTGTACATGGCGTGTGGTTGCTGTGTATGGAAGTGACTTATGCCCAATAGACTAAATAAGGACAAAAATAAAAAAATACAGAGTGACGAATGGGAAGTGGCACAAACCGCATTGAATCTCAGACAGCAGATAGAACGAAGGCGTAGGCTAAGGCAGCTTGCCGAGGGATGACCGGCCGAGGGGTTGCCCGAAGGGAACCCAGGAGGTGTCACGGAGGTTGCGGAGGTAGAGATAGATGGAGAGAACTACACTGTCTACACTGTTGTAGGGCTGCCAGAAGGAGTCACGGAGGGTGCCGAAGGAGAACTCTACAGTTCGCCAGAATACCACCGTAGGGTAAGAAGCTGCGAAGAGTTGGTGGAACAAACAAGGCGAAGTCTAAACCTGATCGACGCTACCAGAGACTTGCTAAAGAATTTGTCCATTTCAGAGGACAACCGGAGGGAGACAACCAACCGGAGGGAGACAACGGAAGGTGACGGTACGACCGAAGGTGCCGAGGGAGCACAAGGGTATCGTACGGGAGGCAATTTGTTTGGTTCGGTGTCAGCAACTTTTTCCGGAGGACCCACAAGTGGAGGTTCAGTTGCAGGAGGCGGAGGATCGCCAGGTACAAGCACACAAGGAATTAGAGGAGCGAGACCCAACCATGGGATGGCAAGTAAACAAAAATTGCCAAAGTTCATAGGGGAGGGCAAGGAAGACCCCTTACGGCACTGCCGTACATGTGAAACCATTTGGTCCGTGTTGACGTGTATTTTATACACAATCATACACAGAATAAAATACCAATAGGCATCTTATCCTCTCTTGAGAAAATAGTCTCTAACTGCTGAAGATCTGCATAAAGGATCAGTTAGGTAGACTCCAAGGTTCTTTTAGTAGGGTCTCTACATGTGGACAAGCTTTTTTAGTGGTATGATGTGATTTGCTGTTTCCTCCAAGGGGTCTTACGCATTCCAAAAGCTCGAAAATTTTACTAAACTAAAGGAATTTTCAAAAAAAATAGCTAAGGAGTAGAGTTTAAAAGAGGTCTAATCTAGCCTAACCCTATGAATGACTCAGTATGGACGAGACTTGGCAAGATTCAACCAACTTCAATTTTGCCATAAGATAACAACTCAATTGAAATTAGTGCGATCTTCTAAGGTAATATAATGATATTCAATATATCAAAGGTCAAAGACACTACCACGAAGGTACATATCCAAGACACAATAATGATTGAAGATTAAGGGACTCAAAGTTTTCTCCAGTCGACCACGCAAGGCGTTCCTACAATCAGCAAGAAGCTAGTGGTTTGGATTACGAATCCTACCAAATATCAAATCTCACACTTTGTCTTTCAAATTAACAAACTACTTCGATTGAGCGCGATTCAAGTATATCAAACAACCATGAAGATAACTCAAGAAATTTGCAACAAAACACCATAACTTCAATATTTTATTGATTTCCAAGTCATCATGTACAACAATTGCTTGAATTTCTCTCTTCAAGACTCAATCTTGCTACAAAATAAAATTGCTTCTAACTCTAATCTCTCTTAACTCTTGCACTATTTCACTATTTGACTATTAACTATTACCAAATGAAATGAAAAATGGGGGTATAAATAGCATCCCCAGTTACAATGAAAGGTCCAGATTGAAAGTAAATCAACGGACAAGATCATGACACCTAAACCCTAATTAGGGTTTGTTACAAATGACCTCCTTTTTTCTGAACAATATTAAATACATAGCCAAATATTAAATTCGGCACAAAAACCTAAGAGGTATCAACCAATGAGAAATAAGATGTCATGTCATCTGTAACAACCTTTCATCTAGAATCTTATTCCCTTTCCAATTTTCTTTCTTGGCATATGCAATGAATTTTGTCATGATTCCTTCGATTTCTGTGATTGGAATCTCGGGAAGATTCTTCATACTCTCTTCTAAGTGGATGACCTGATCGAATGCATCTAGAAGAGCTGCGTCCCATGTAGGTTCAAGTTCCTTCGTTCTATCAATCAGGAGCATGGTGGCAAACATCTGATCATACTGCTCATCTGTAACATCTGCGTCCTTGCAAAAGATGATCTTGATTCTATCCTCAAATTCCTGCATATCCACATCTGTCTCGACCTCGATCCTTCTGCCAAGGATGGTACGAAGTACCTCAAATACTCTGTCCTGGATCGGATTGATCACCTCCTCAACTTGGCCACATCTAACACTGATGTCCTCGAAGAGAACATTCTTCATATGGAGTAAGGTTGACCACTGAAACAAACTGTGAGAATCACCCTCCAAGATCTTCTCCTGCGCTAAAATTCTCCTGGATGTGTGTCTTATAACCTTCAAGACAGGAATAATAACGTCCTTGGTATGGGCAAATGCAGCTACTGTTATCATCAATCTGAGGATTATCTCAAGAACTTGGATAGCTTGATGAATGATCTTCATCATCCTTGTAACAAACTCTATGGCCACTGTATGAGATCTATCCATCCAACTACATGTACGCTGGACCATGTTCCTGAATCTTTCTGCTTCATTGATTGATTGAAGTGGCAATGCTTGCACTGGTGATCTAACTGGATCCTGACGTCCCAAAGGTTCATTGATGTGACTGAAATACGTCCTCCATGCACTGACCTCTCTCTCAAGCTTTCTATTCTTTTCCACTTCTTCTCTAAGCTTGTCCTTCAATGCCTCAAATGTGTCGGTGGCATCATCCATTGTCTGCTCTGCTGTGGATGGTCCTAACTCAATAGTCTGTATATCATAATCCTCTGCTAGGATCTCACCCTCATATTTGTCTGCTGCCGGTGTAGCTATCTGCAGTTTTCTAGATCCAGTCTCATCTCGAATCATCTTGGACATCCTTGTAGCCTTCTTCTTCTCTGTTACTTCATGTGAACGTCCAACAAGGCTCTCTAAATCAATTGCATTGTCCTCGTCCTCTACTACGATCACCTTAGTCAATCTTTCCTTCAACCAATCTGGGATATTTGATCTTGTCTCTTGAACTTGAATCTCTTTATGTACTATTTCTTTTTCTCTGGGAGGAGATGTCATTTCATTATCTTCTTCTAACTCATAGTCTTGGAGAGATCCGTCTGACGAACCCTGTTGTGCCTGTCCTTCCTCCTGCCTGTCGTTCTGTACCATAGACTCCATGGATTCTTCCACTTGAATTGTTCTATTCTCTGATCTAGAAGAAGTACCTGGTGCTCGATCTTTGTTGGCCCCTTGCTTTTTCTTGGAAGGCTCTTTCTTTTCTGACCTTTCTTTTCTCTTCGAACCTCTTGGATGGAGATTGCCCTCACTGGCACATCGAAGGTTACCTTCACCTGAATTCCTAGGATTAGGATTGCCTTCACTCACACTAGCTCCACCTTCGGCTGGTTTCTCTTCCAAAGTAAAAGACATAGCTATGCCTTGTTCTCTCAACTTCTGATGCTGAACGTCTACCCATCTGCGAGTACAAGACAAGACTGGTGCCATCGAAGCATCTAAATCCACGACCTCGGGCTCATTCCAATCCAACCTTATTGTTTTGCTTTCTCTATCATAGGAAGACTGGATATGCCTGCCATTGTCCTGAGCTTGGTCGGCTACTCTGTAAATCCTGCATTTCCTGATGAAATCCAAAGGCAATCTAGAATGCAATTTTCGTTTCACTTCAAGATCATCTAGGATGTTCATCATAAAATCTTCAATTTGATGCTCATGTCTAAATCTTCTACCGACCGTCTCTTCTAAATGTCCATGTGGATCGAAGCTTTCTCTCCAAGCAAAAGATGAAAAAGAATACAAGGCTAATTCCTTCTCTGCGTCATCCATGGCTAAGACATTAGGACATACCTCAACTGAATTACCCAAAATAATAGGTACTTGGACTCCATTCTGATGTTTGTGTCTGAATGCCTTCACATATGCTGCCAACTGCCTTGTTACTTCAAGTAACACAATTCTGTCTGTCGGATATCTCGGCAACATGTATGGAGGTAAAGGACATCCATGCACTCTAATGTAAGTGAACTTGGGAAACTGAATGAACCAAGCACCGTACCTCTTGATGAATTCCTGGGCATCCTGAGATAATCTGTTGTGAATCCCACCTTGCAACGTCCTTGTGATGTTCATCGTGAAGGTATCATTAACTAACTTGTAGTTTTTCCCTGGCGAATGGTGCAAGTAGGCATAGGAATCACAAGCTCTGACCTCGCCAGGTCCTCTTCCAATCACTCTTCTGTGAGGCAGTCCTGCGTACTCAACACTCCTGATCAAAGCATAGATGACATATGAACTCATGTGGAAGGACTTAGTAGCCCTGAGTCTCCTCAGCTGTACGTCTAAGCAATGGCTAATCATCCTAGCCCAATGTATCGTACCCTTTCCTTGAACAATCACCTGGATGAAGTAAAACATCCACTTCTCAAAATAGAAGGCATGAGGTGCTCCTGTAACTCGGTTGAGCATAGTAATCAAATCTCTGTACTCCTCCTGGAAATCAATCCTGTGCAGTGTGTTCGGAATCTTGCTTAGACGGGGACGACTCTTGAGTAGCCAGTTCTTGTTGATTATGCTTAGGCAAGCATCTGGATCATCATCGTATATTGATCTGGCTCCTTCTATGCTCTTGTATATCATGTCCCTGTGCTCTGGAAGATGGAAAGCTTCACTTATAGCTTCCTCTGAAAGGTACGCCAAAGTGTTTCCCTCATTGGACACGATCGTCCTGGACTGTGGATTGTAGTGACGGGCACACTCGATCATCAACTCGTGGCACTGAATAGCTGGAGGAAAGCCGGCCGCCTTAATGATGCCACTCTCTATTATTCTCCGGGCGACAGGTGATGGCTTGCCAATGTAAGGGACCTCTCGAAACTTCTTCGTGCTAAAGTTCCCCAAGTTTGTATCTCCAATGTTGCTCCACTTCGACACGATCTTGGTCTCCACTTCTTCGATCTTCTGATCTTCTTTCATGAGAGCTGAGCGGCTGGTGGATGCTCCCGCCTTCAGGGTCGCCATACCTACACAACATTTCATTATAAGAACTTGATTTTGCAATGAATAACATAGATTAGAGAGAATAAATTTTAGGAAACGTCATGATAAATCTCTAGAGTTATCATTTCCTAAAATAACGATTGAGCTAAGAAATTCAAAATTCAAAATTTCAAAATTTAGAATATGACGATGAACAAATAAAACAATAAAATCAAATCGCCATACCTCAATAGAGAGCTAACTCTAGAATGCAAAAAGACAAAAATTCGCCTAGGCAAAATTGAGGTATAAATGATCTTCAACGTTATCTCCTCAAGAAATCAACTTCGCCACCTTTGTCTTCAACGTGATCTTCAAATCTTGGCTTTGACGTGGTCTTCAACTCTTAGCAAATTCGCTCAAATGAAGATCTATTGCACCACCTTGGATGTATTAGCGCCACCTTTGGATTGAATGGAAATTCGCACCAATTCAAACACACTTCGCACTACCTTCGTCTGGGATGCAAACTCGCACTTTGAATCACAAAACAATGATGTAACAATGATAGTTTTACCCCCCTTATATAGCGCTTACCTCACAATTCATCCCCTTAGGCCGACTTGGTAAAATATAACAATTTCAAACGATTTTTAAATGATTTTTAATTAAATAACAAGGCCGACCTCCATGTATGAGCGCTCTTATTCGATTTTTAATGATTAATTAATAATTAATTAAATGCCTTTCGTTTTTTAATTTGTAAATTTCGATTTTTAATAAAGGCAAAATAATTAATAAATGACTAACGCCATATTAAATGCTAATTTAATAGGATCTTCAAAACTCATCGATTTTAGCATTTAAGGAAAATTTGAAATGTTTATTTGGCGCCAAAATTATGAAAATGAAGTGGACGTACCTCATCGCCCTGGTCCCTTGGAGAGGGACAAGAGCGATCCATGATTTTGTCATAATTCTTGCGTTTTCAACGTTCATCTCCTTCCTTTCCACGTTCAATATCAATCATTTTGTTGGGTCCTTTGAGTTAGATCGTCATGTATGCGTTCATGAGTGCCTTTGGATGTTCATCGTCCTTGTCCCTTGGAGAGGGACAGGAGCGATCTCCATGTTTTCACGTTCATCTTGCATCTTTGATCCTCGAACTTCCATCGCAAGGCGAATAACATCATTGCTTGTCCATTCCACGCACGTCCCACTTGCTTTCATGAGGTGTCTGAATGTTACAAGGATCATCGCCCTTGTCCCTTGGAGAGGGATAGGAGCGATCCATGTCTTTCTTCATAATCTTAGCAACTTTGAACTTCAACCTTCGTTGTGATGTCTTCCAAATACCGTCCTTTACCTCGTCCATCCTCGCCTTGCCTTGATCTTGAAGGAGTATGGGTGCTTTGTAGAAAATCGCTTTGGTCCTTGTCCAAAGGACAGGAGCGATATGGACTCCTTAGCTTGATTGATAACGTTTGGACGTTCAAAACTTTTGCATGTCATCTTCAAAAGACGTCTTGAACCTTCTACAACCTTATGAAGCCTTGACTTGGCATGAACTTGAAGCAAAATGAAGAGTCTTAAGTAAATCGCCCTGGTCCCTTGGAGAGGGACAGGAGCGATATGGTCTCTATGTTCAATTTGATGATCATTTTACGTTTGAAATCTTCGTGTATCACCTTCAAAAGACACCATGGACCTTCTATGATCGTGCAAAACCTTGACCTCACGTGATTCTTGCATGAGTTGGTCAATATACCTAATATCGCTCTGGTCCCTTCCTGAGGGACAGGAGCGAACTGGGTCTTAGAGTGCAAATCCTCTCAACGTGACGACTTTGAATGCTTTGTGCTCGATGAAGATGTCTTGAAATGTTCTTGCCACCTTTCGTCTTGACTTGGGCGATTCTAAACTTGAATAAGAAGCAACATAACCACTGTATCGCCCTGGTCCCTTGGAGAGGGACAGGAGCGAAGTTGCTCTTGTGGCCTTCATTTCACTTTGTCAGCTTCCAAAATTATATTCAACGGATTTGTCATGCTCTACTCCATTCATCCATGCCTTGATATCGTCTGCAACTTGGCAAGAAAATCGTTTATAACAAAAATCGCTCTGGTCCCTTCCTGAGGGACAGGAGCGAAGTAGGCATTTTAGGACCCTTGTGGACGTTTTAAAATCTTCAATTTGTATTCAATGAGTTCATCTCACGCTCTTCCTTGCCATTGAACGTAAACTTGTCTTGATCTTTGCCTGGATTTTGCCCAATGAAGAATATCGCTCTGGTCCCTGGGAGAGGGACGGGAGCTATAAGGTACTTCGCCCTGGTCCCTTCCTGAGGGACAGGAGCAATTTGAACATTCTGGGTCATTTTTCTTCATATTTGCATCTCAAATTATATTCATCTGGTAAAACATCTCCCTTTGGACCTCTTCAAATCATCAAGTCGTCGAAATCTCACAAGGACAAAGCAAAATTTGATTTGTAGCTCCGGTCCTTCACTGAGGGACAGGAGCGAATTTTCCCCTGGAGGCATTTCTGTGCTCATGAAAATCTTCAATTTATATTCAATGGAAAGATCTCGCCTTTCTTCATCACTTCCAATTCGTAATTCATCTGGACTCTGCAGGAATAGTAAGATATTCGAAAACGAGCTCCGGTCCTTCACTGAGGGACAGGAGCGATTTTGCTCCCACAAGCCAAAATATCATGATTTTACACATTTAAACACTTCACAAGGCGAAAACAAATCATTTCCAATGCCTAGGATCAAAATCGAAAAAGTCAAAATTTGGTCAAAAATATTCAATCAGACAAAAATTCACATTTCTACTTCAACACTTAGACAAATTAAAGCTCTGCATCAACATTCCAATTGAAAATTAGACCATTCTGGCGAATTCATTGCATTCAAAATTAGCATCCTAGAAAAGGAAGCTCAAAAAGCTCTCAAAAACGACTGGATTCTGGTCTGAAAAGACAAAATTAAAACCCTAAGGCTTGACCCTAAATCCAGACAACTGACTGACTAACAAAATCCTAAAAACGAAAGCAAAAACGAACGAAAAACAAGCAAAAAGAGGGGGTCCCCATTTGCGATGGGGCGATGTGTGAAATGGTCACAACAGTCCGCCAACGGAGTAACAGACCAGGATGACTGGGTACAACAGTTCCCAGCCACGTTACGAGGAGTTGCCATAGATTGGTACTCTGATGTGGACAAGCAAAAAGTGGCCACGTGGGCCAATCTACAAAAGGAATTCACGAGGGAGTTTCGGTTGCTCCGTGATGACAATGAAATTGTAACGGAGATATACAGTACCAAACAAGGTACCAGGGAGACAGTACGGGCATACAGTCGGAGGCTGAAAGAACTCTTGGGTAAAATGGAAAGCCAACCCGCAGATGGATTGAAGAAACGATGGTTCGTTGAAGGGTTGAAATCTTCCCTACGGAGAAAGATGAAAATTGAACCCCCGACGTCATATGACAATGCTTATAATAGGGCGATGGACCTGGAGAGCGAACACAAAACATCAAAGAAGAAGAAAAGTAATAAATCCTCATCCGAGGATGATGACTCTTCACAGGAAAGCAGCAGCGACGACGAGGCTGGCAAACGGGTGCAAGCGCTCCAGAAAGACATGGAGCGAATGAGAAAAGAATTCAAAATAATGAGAAGCACTGGTCGGAACGAAGGGGGGACATATGGTGCACTGAGTGCAAAGAGGAAAGGCACACAAAGGGTACTTGCCAAAAGAAGGCATTCTGCGAGATTTGCCAAGTGATGGGACACTCCACCAAGGAGTGCCCATACAACATGAAAACCCGAAGTACGCAAATGAACCAGGTGTTGTTCACGGAGTAGGCCACAACATCCGCACTAGCGGGTACCGGCCAACATACTAACACAACGGCATCATCTGGAGGATACCGGGACAACAGACGTGGCGGCGGAAGGAATAGCAACAATAACAATAACGGAAGCCGTACCCAGTATGATGCCAAAGGCCAGCCAATTATCCAATGTAGGGCCTGTAATCAGTGGGGGCACTTCGCCCGTGATTGCACGAAGGAAGCCACCCCTCAGCACCTCTGTCGTTGGTGTGGGTCAGGCGACCATGAGGATGCAAATTGCTCGCAGGCAGGGGTTAATCTCCTCAACATTGAGAAGGCTAAGAAGACTAGTGAGAAAGAAGTACTGGTGATCACCCGCTCCCAGACGAAAAAAGCCACTTATCCCGACCCCTGTACGAAGAAGGAGAGATTACGGGAGGCAAAGGCCAATATTGAACGTGAGATGACGACCGAACGACGGGACAACGAGGTGGCGAGTACATCATCCCGTACGGAAGCGGAAAATAACATCATTGGGCAAATCTTGCAGATAGAGGTGCCGATAAAGGTAAAAGACCTTCTAGACTCTACGCCACAATTGAGGACTGCCATCCTCACCAATGTGCAAAGCACCGCATTGTCAAGTGCACCACAGGTAGGGGTTCCCGCCACCGTATCGTCAAGTGCACCACAGGTAGGGGTTCCCGCCACCGCTTCGAAGAGTACACCACAGGTGGAGGTTTCCGTCAGCCCTTCGACTGACCCGATGTTACTAGCCTTGAGCAATGGTAGACACCCAGCGGTGGTAGAAATGGGTATCCGTGGGACCATTTTGAAGGACACCATTGTAGACGGGGGATCTGGGGTGAATTTACTACCAGAAGAAACATGGAAGCGACTGGGGAAGCCCACCTTGTGGCCACCCACATTCAACCTGGTGGGAGCGGACCAACATGGCATTAAGCCACTCGGCCTGTTGATGGCCCAGCAAGTGACAATTGGTACGCAACCATTCTTGTTAGATTTCGTAGCTATTCCCTCGAAGAAGAAAGGCTATGACGCCATCCTGGGGAGAGCGTGATTGATCAACGCGAGGGTAAACCACAACTGGAAGAAAAATACACTTTCCATGGAGAAGGGAGGGCGGAAATACACCATTGACCTACACACCCAAGATGTTGGCGAAGAGCTCACCTCTTCGAACTCGGACTCAGAGGACTCTAATAAAGGGGAAGGGGGTCCCAATGAAAGCAAGGGCAAGAACGCGATGGAGCCGAACAATGAAGGGGTGCTCGAATTGGAGGGATGTTCTGAAGATGAGGTATGCTCACTTAACGGGCTCTTCCACTGGCAAATGGAGGATTACGAAATGTTCCAAAGCTACAAGCTCGAAGTAGAGGAACCAGAGCCACCAACAAAGGTGTACCTACCGAACTACAAAATATTGGAAGGGAGACGCCCCAAACCCTGGTGACGTAAATAATCCGAAGAGTGTTGGCAACGATTGGAACCCTGTGTGGAAGACCGCAGTCTTCAAAATCTTTATTATCCTTCTTCTTATGTACGGGAAGGAGACCGTGGTCCCTGTAGAAATTGTGGTTCCAGGTCTTCAGATGGCTATTGAAAATAGATTGGCCACCAACGGGCCCAAATTGAAACCCTACCACGCGAAGCGCGCAGGGAACCTGAGAGGCCGGACGAACACCCGAGAGCCCGGACGGACACCCGAGAGGATGGAAGGGGACTTGAAAGGCCAGGCAAGCGACTCAAGAGGCACAGGACCACAGCAGGCGACTCTCGGGCGAGGAAAACCGAGAAGGATGAAGGGCAATCCCAGAGACAGGGGACCCGAGCAGACGACTCTCTAAGACAACTAAATTAGGAGATAAGAAAAAAGAAAAAAAATGTACGGTCATATGACAGGCGACCGTACGGTCAAAAATTTATTTAAAAAATGAAAAAATCGTACGGTCGTACGACAGCAATCGTACAGTCAAAAATTATATTTAAAATATATATATATATATATATATATATATATATATATATATATATATATATATATATATATATATATATATATATATATATATATATAAAAGGAACGGACCAACGTACGGCGGTGACCACCGTGCGGTGGTAACACCAACGGTGACCACCGTGCGGTGGGCCACCCCGGCAGTGGCAACACCGACGGCAACCACCGTGTGGTGGTAACACCGACAGCGACCACTGTGCGGTGGGCCACCAGCGGTGGTAACATCGTACGGTGGACACCGACGGTGGATGCCACCGAAGGTGGATGCCATTGTGCGGTGGTCAACCGCACACCCAGCATAAACCCCCACACAGTCGTTCCATCATCATGGTCCGCCGTACGGTGGAGGGGTGTAAGCCGCACGATTGGGAAGGTGGTCGCATGATCGAAGGTGCCAATGCTGTTGTTGACCGTACAAGGAGGTTGTATGGCCGGGGTGCCATCGGGGACATTACAGTGCAAAAAAAAAAAAAAAACGACGACGACCAGATTTAAAATGATTCGCTGGAGTTTGAAGCCAGGACACTGAAAATTCAGAGTGGAAAAGGGGGGTTTTTGGCATCTTAAAATATCACAAAAATGTTGTGTGCCATGGACTTTCGTATGGTTCTGAGGGTTGTAAATTGGTGTTGGCACCTGGGGTGCTGCCCCAGGACCCCACGAGGGGTGCTGCCCTCGACCCCGCTGGGGGCGTTGCCCCCAGACCCCTAGTTTATTTTTTGAGCTACAATACACTTTTTCGAGTTGGGCGAAGGGCATCTGAGAAGTCATGGTAAGTGTGGGTTGTTCCGTACGGTGAGAAAGAAGCCTGATGCTAAGCATTGGCGGGAAGCCATGAGCCATAGAGGGAGACAGATTTGGAGGTTGCGAACAAACAGAGTTCGAGGGAAGGCATTGCAGGTCCGCGCAGTTGTATGACACCAGGGAGTTATTCAGTTCAGTTTTTAGCCTTTGGGGAGTGTGATGGAGGATTTGAGGTGTCTCCTAGCATTTGTGCCAACGGATTGTGGCCACCTCCAGGCATGACTGGTACGCTTTGAGGAACTCGGAGTATGTCTCGGATGGACGTGAGGTTGCCTTGGTGGATGCTCAGAGGGCTCGGGAGGAGCTAACCACCAGGTTGGAGGCAATAGTCGCGTGAGACTTAGTTTAGCGTACCCAGGAGTTGGATGTCGGGAGAGCAGCACGGGTGGCTATCGAAGACAAATTGGCTAGGGAGACAATATCAATTGAGTAGCAGTTGGTGGAAGCTGAGACTGAAAAACGTGTTTTGCAGACAAGTTTGGGTTAGACACAGGAGGATTGTGATGGCAAAGGAAGCGATATTGGTGAATTCCGCACTTGAGCATCAGATGGTAGCAGAAAAGGGTTTTCAGGCGAGGACGCAACAAGTGTATAAGATCCGGGCCCAACTGGCGTCAGTAGTTCCTGTCGTTCATCTCTATTTTGTATTAAGTCGTCAGAGTCGACTTCTTTTCTTGGGGGGATGATGTTGCCGGGAATAATCATTATGTTATGTTGTTATATTATGTTTATGTTGTCATCGGTAATAATGAGTTACGGCAGTCAGTTAGTTAGCCGACGAGTAGGTAGTTGGAGTCGCAACAGTTGTGTCGCTTCCCTTTGGGTATTATATGTTGTGTACCTTTTCTTTGAAGTAGGATCAAGTTAGTCGTGTCAGATGTAATGTTATAAGCACTTATTGTACATGGACTGTAGAATTAATATAGAGGCTGGTTATTTAATATATTTCCATTATGTTCTGTGCATTTACTTTCTGCATTTAACCGTTTACCCGAAAGGGCAAACATAGGTTACGTAGACAAAAAATCTTACCCATAAAACCAAGAAATCAAAAGTGATGTTCATTTCTTTGAATTTTTCCTTGAACAAAATTAGTGCTTAATCTCGATTAGATTCCCTTCCAGGCTATTAAGCCCCTACTAATCTACCTTACATGGCCAAATTTGAAAAACTACTTTTCAACAACTATTATCAGGAAAATGTTTGGCCTCATATGAAGCTTGTATTTCCAGTATAAGAGCATATCTTTTCTCTAGCTTGTTTAAATAAAAGCTCAGATAAGGCCCTCCCACTATTACTACTCCTTTACCTAAATGTCGACATAATGCTTCTATTAATATAAAGAAAAACTCTACTGTGACAGGCTAGAAACACTACTGCCTAAAACACTTTAGTTCCAAATCCTTGCTCAATATTAAATATAAGCAGCAATTAAAAAATAGGGTGGTTTATAAAATCTATCAATTTTGATGAGATTCTATACTCAACACCTTATTTCCATCTTTAGTCACAGCTTTTTATGCATCAAGCAAAGATAAGAGCATTCATCCAAGCCCCCTGTGCTTCTTAAAACTTTGGATATTTCTTGGAGCCATATGGTTCATCACAAAGTGAAATACAGATGACAAGTTATGATGTTACCTATTTCAGGCGTGGCTGAGTGGTAAGTTGGAGTGATTACCTGGGTTCAAATCCCACCTGGGAACTGCTGGGCTAGTTTCTCATGAATAATCTAGTTATTTCTTCTTTTCTATCTTCCCATGATAAGAATCTAACATCTATATTACCCATGAAATAAAATTATTATGTCCATGGTATGATCATGTTAGTACAGTGCATGATGTTATTGAAATAGTTAATAACTCATTTCAAGAAATAGTATTTTAGGCCTATATCTTGTCCTTTCCAATCTGTAATACATACTTAATGCCTTGTCAATACTGAGTAAAAAATAACAAGGCTTTATATGAAATGGTAGAGATAGGACATTTTTCCAATCAGTATATAGCTAGCTTATCTTTCAACTGTCAATCTCAAATATAGTAAAAATTCAGAACATAAAATTCAAAGATGTTAATAGATTTCCACTTATCTTGAATACCACATTTAAGAATCAACCTATACTAATACCAAGTTCAGGTATAGAATGTAATTTGAATTTGGATTACCAGTGTAGGAATAATCTTATTGGAACATGTATGAGCATAACCATCTGCCATTTCACAAAAATTGCCAAAGAATTCAGGACAAGCAATGCATTTTTCTCAAGTATTTCTGGCGCATGTTAAACAACCATTGTACAGCAATTAAATGCTTTCTTTATTTGACTTTAGCTCAAGTACCCTGTTGAATGTGAAGTCGGGAAGTCAGGGCCATGTACATGTCACGTGGTGTAAACCAAAATTTAATAGCCTACATATACTGCAGCATTAACTATGTAACAGTCGTCATTTTTATCCCCCATGGATTCCAAGCAAACTCCACTCGAGCACAACAACCCGCCATCTACTACCTCAACACTTACAATATTGCCACTGCAGAAATAAGAGACATTTACATCATGGAGGTTGCCAGCTGGCCCAAAAATCATTAGTAATAATATTATAGTAAACATACTAAAACATAAGTCACTCCTTAATCGATTTGTTAAACCAAGCTAGTCAAGTCCTAAAACCATCCCAATTATAATAGAAAAACATTCTGTAATAAAACACTGTAGAAGAATTTGTAGGGCTTTAAGTTCTATGCCCAGAAGGTTGACGACATATGCAAGCAAAAGATCTCTACTAAGACAACTGTCATTTGTTTGTCCATCTTATGCTTCCATATCGCACAAACTCACTTCTTCAAATGCAGGCATCACATGTCTCCACATAAGCTCGAGTATCCTATTTGTATCCTTATCACATATATATTCTCAACGACCGAATGCTTCATTGGGATTTATTAAAACAAAAAGAAAAATATTCTTTCTTGCATCCTAGGCACTGTGTATCTGCTACTTGGTCAAGACTCAAAATCGGAACACTTGAAATATGATAAAATTTAAATTTGCAGTCATTTTATCAACTTTGTATGAGTAGTAAGCAATCCTTTTTAATTCTATGTTATGAAAAGTCCTTGCAATCACAGACTCTGATTTAGTTTGGTAATATCTTCCATCAGAGGTCAGTTACCTCTTATTTAAAGTTAAAGCTAAAGTTCCTATGCTCTCTTGCAAACAGAGTGAAGTTAAAAATCCTTGTTTGGGAGCTGAGGAAAAGATCAACAAAATGCTTGTTCAGCATACCCAAAAGCTTATCCTTAGCATATGTGGTAGTTGCAATTTGTGATTGTGTATGAAGCATTTATTAAAAAATTCATCCAAGTCAAAGATGCTAGTAGCAAATATTGTCAAAAGGATTATGCTTGAATTTGTTATGAACAGATATTATTGCACTTGAAGTCATGTCTTCACAGTCAAATGTCTCAACTCTTAGACATAGTTGTTGAGACTCTACAATTGATAGAATCGGCTCTAACTTAAAAATGGTCACTAAAAGCCCCGTTCATGAGCCTTGATGGGTTAATCTGGTTGGGATCCAGAGATGTATAGTGAAATGGGTGGCTCTCAACAAGGATGGTACAAAGCAAACTTTGATGGAGCATCAAAAGGAAATCAAGATTCTCAGGGGCAGGATTCGTAATCAGAGACTGGTTGGGGAATGTCTTGGTGATGGGAGCACAAAAGTTATCGAAGGGAACGAACAATGTGGCTGAGGCTAAAGCGGCTATGTTGGCCATTCGGTGGGGTATAAAATTGGGGATCCAAAACTTACACCTAGAAGGTGATTCCCAAATAATTATTAAAAGGTAATGGGAGCATTATTTATAGGTGATCGGGCCCATTTGTGGTTTGTCTTGGTGTTGTTGATGTCAAGGTGTAGATGAGAATGGAAGCAACTTTTACGCTCTACACATCCAAGCAACAGTTGGCATTTGTACGCAATGTCACTACTAAAAGGATCAAATGCATTTTCAAGTTTGGAGACAAGGCTTTTGTATAGATAGTAGAAACCATTCTGGGTGAGTGCTTTCTGAAGACCATGCACAAATACCGCATGAATGTTGATGTAGTGACCATGGTGATGGCGTGGGGGTTAGAGTTGGGAGAAAAGAAGGATGTTCTGGCACAGGTTCTGAGGGGTTGCATTGAGGATGAGTGGTTGTGTTGGTTGATGGAATTGCTTGAAATGGCCATGCCTGAAGCGGACTTTGACGCTGGGGAAAGTCTTGACATCGATGGCATACATGAATTGAGGGAGTTGGTACCATTTATTCGTTGGCCTTTTGGGGTTGATAGTGATGAGCGTCATGCAAAAGCCGCAATTGGTTGGGACTCGCTAAAGCTTTAACTGAGGGAGAGGGAAGTGGAATCCTGTGGAAATGGTGCTTGTGGAGCTGTAGTGCAGAAAGTGAAGGTGAAGGGCAAGAGGAAGGGACTGGATTCGGGGAGGCCACGGCAGCAGAAAAGAATGATGGAACGCGCTAGAGCTGCGATGGAAGGAGTTGAGGTGTGCAACACAGGTGAGGGTTCGAGCAGCTTCACACAGAGAGTTCCCTAAACCTAGGTTTAGTGAAGTTTTTGTTTTCTTTTGGCAAATTTTAAAATGCAATGTTTGGCCCAAGTTTTAAAATGTGGCTGAAATGTAATTAGATGAATACATGTAAATTTGGCCCAGAAGAATGTAACGTACTTCTCGGTTTTGAGTTCTCGGGCATTGGTGTTGACTGTAGATTATCTATAGATTTGGGGTTGACGAATCTTTGTAATGGTGTTGTTTGTCCTCCCACTTGTAGAAGGGTTGGCTCTTCTTTTTGATCATGCCAACTAGTATTCAATTTAATGTCTAATTTAGTGTTTGGGTTTGGGTGCTTGATGTTTGGAGATATGGTTGGTATTTGCCTGTATAGCTCAGGTGGTTTACAAAAAAATTCTTCTTCTTCAATCATGTAATTACATACTTTATATATCAATAAAATTATATCTATTACCAACCGAAAAAAAATGGTCACTAAAAGTATTTACTATCCCAGGATTGTCAAAGTGCTCTTAAACAACTGACCATCAAAGAGAGAATAATGGATTAGTTTCAAATTAAATATTGTTTATAAGACATTCCTTATCTCTTGATCCAATCTATAAGTTATCTACTAGAATATCCTATGTATAAGGACCAAAAATTTATCGGTGTATGTATGTCACTGTCAATTGCTTTTGTGAATTTGGCCTACTTAAAGAATATTTGTTTACAAGAAATATCATATCAAAGAACAAATGTGAACAAGATGACAGCGACTCTTGAAAAGCAAATCAAGTTTTCAGTGGCTATGATTGTTAAAGCATCAAACAGAGGAATTATAAAAGGCATTGTTGGCTAGAAAAACTTTATCATAGCCTACCAGGGTATAGAATGGGATCGAGAGTTGGGGTAGATGGCATTGTTTTATGATTAATACCACACTCCACTACTAGGGTTATGTTGATGGTGTTTTTAGGCACAAATGAATACAAAATAAAATACCAAAGCATTTTACCCTCTCTTGAATAAAATCACCTCATATGCTAAATATTTGATCAACTAAGATGATTCCAAGGTTTCTACGGTCAGTTCTTGACATGTGGGTAACTCAAAGGCTAATGTGATTTGATGTTTTCACTTGGTAACTTACAAAATTGTTCTAAAAGATTCAAGGTTATTGTTGTCACAAAAGCTTGCACCCTTGCTGAGCTATCAACTTAGCAACCTTGTGAAACATGGAAACAACCCCGAAGTGTGGGACCTTGCGCAAGGGGGTTGAATCTCCGAAGAAGGCCGACTTCCTTCTCTATCTAGGTGCAAGTGTTGAACCAACTCAACACTTCAAAACTAACTACTAAGCCTATCCTAACAAATTGCAGAGGAAAAGGGAAGAGAGAATTGCTTGAAAACAAAGAGAGGTGATGCACCAAGAAGAGATTGTTTCTCTCCCTACCGAAATGACACCAGTAATTAATTGAAGCACCCTAAAGATGCACATCTTCAGTTGTATGAGTGACCCCAATGCATACATGAAGGTTAGAATTCACTGAATGCCAAGAGGGGAGAAGGATTCCCTCAAGTCGCACTCAAAAAACCAGTTAACACAGCGTATATGGAGAAAAAGCCATAAGACATACACCTACGATGAAGGTAAGAAAGCATACACAGCATACATAGGTAGAAAGAAGGCAAGAACGGTGATTTTCAATTAATCATAACGCCAAAAGCCAGTCTTACAGTTGCATAAATGCAAAAATAATTACAAGTCTTCAAGAGAAGAGAAGAGAAGAGAAAAAAAGCTCAAGGCAGCAGGGAGAGAACCCTTTACAATGAGGCTAAACAACCCTTATATAGAAATCTGGGTTACAATGGTGATCATGACCTCTGCATGTCACTCTGGGAGTGCAGGGAAGTGCATGCACTTGGCTTGTACATGCAAGAAACCTAGCCATACCTCCAAAGGCAATTCTGATGAAGGTAGATTAACTGACCTTCCAAAGTCAAACATGACATAAGTCACCCAGCATGGCCCCCGTACCTCTCTTGATGGAAATCCTGCCAAAACATCTAGTACACCCTTGTGGCTCCACAAAAAGTCACCAAAAGTATCGGAGCATTAAAGGCCTTGAGTGTCGATCACACCATCAGGAAGTGTCGCCAGTCAGAAAGAAGTTCGGGAACTTCGGAAGTTTGGACTCCCAAAGTGGAAGAACCTCGGAACCTCGGGGGTCTGAGATAGGAGAAAGAAGAGCAGCAAGGAACTTCGAAACCTCAGGGTTCCGGAGTTCCGAAGAATTCCAAAAGGCTAAGGAAGGAACTTCGGAACCTCTGGGTTCCGGAGTTCCATACTAGAGAGTGAGAGAAGAAAGGAACTTCGAAACCTCAAGGTTTCGGAGTTCTGGAATGCAGAGGAGAAAGGGAAAAGGGACTTCGGAACCTCGGGGTTCCAGAGTTTCGGGGAACTGGGCAAAGGGACTTCAGAACCTCGGGGTTCCGAAGTTCCGAAATGGGGGAAAGAGGAAGAAAGAGGGGGAACTTTGGAACCTCAGGGTTCCGGAGTTGGGAAGATTAGAAGGGAAGGGAACTTCGGAACCTCAGGGTTCCAGAGTTTCGAAGAAGCTAAGGGAAAGAAGGGAACTCCGGGTTCCGAAGTTCCGGAGTAGGAATGAAAACGGCTAAGGCACAAAACCACAGAACCTCAGGGTTCCAGAGAGAAGAAGAGGGGGGCCAAGGAACTTTCGACAAGGCAACACTTCGAATTCTGATTCCATTGTTTCTCCTTGATCAACTGAGGCAGCGGTCGTCCATAGAACATATTTCTGATCGGTTCTCACTAATGGACCAAGGGTGTCATAAAATGACAACAATTATCATGACTGGACATGGGTGTGCCAATGGTTTTGAATGATTTTGCAATTTGAGCTCGATCTAATCTAACAAAGAATTTTCATATAAAATGCAAAAGGATGAGGGTTTGGAAATTCTATTATAAGACTATCTAACCTAGAATGCAAGATGTTATGAATGATTTAATGAAATTCAACTAGGCAAGGTTTCACCATCAAAGAACAATTCAATGCAAACTTAGTGCAATAATCTGAGGTAAATTTATAGATGTTCAAATTACTACCATCAAGGCAATGCATACCAATGGATAAGCAATAGTTGAAGTTAAGTTCAATTCCAATTCCAATTGACCACACAAGACGAACTTACACTCAACAAGAAGCTAGTGGTATGGATTAAATGAAATTCATTCAAATGCATTCAACGCGTCTTTCATCCAATCTAAAATACTTGAAACAAATTCTAATCTAAATTTGGAGGCAATGAGAACCACAAATGCATACAAAATCTAAACAAAACCACCAAACTTCAATGATTTGTATTCAAACTTGCAGCACATAGACGACAATTCTCAAAAATCTCTTCCTTAAAAATGAGAGGCAAATGGGTTTATATAGAGCCTCAAATTAAATGAATGGCCAAGATTCATTTAGAATCAAGGGCCAAGATCATGCCAACGCTACCCTAATTAGGGTTTACATCAAAAGTGGAACCCAAAAAAGGAGGTTCAATAGGATGCAACTAGTCAACAAGTAGGGAATCTTCTAGAAGATTCTGGCCTGCATCCCTCTCTCTAGCTACATGCTCGACAAATCTAGCTAAGACTGAGTTGATTTCCTCCATCGTAACACTGGGTAGACCTTCCTACTGCAAATTGATCACATCCAAGGTATTTTTGATTGTGGATTTTTGTCCTATTTTTGAGTGAGTTTTGAATGTGGATTTTTGTCCTGACACCCATCGAATTTCCCCTGGGGGGTGAGTTTTTGCAAAATGAGTGCATTTTTGTCTAGATTTTTGTCCAAACTCATATCAATTTTCCCCTAGGAGGTTTTTTTATGTGCATTTTGATAAATTTGAGCATGGATTTTTATCCAAGCATGGGTCGAATTTCCCCTATGGGGCGAATTTTGACACTTAAGTGATTTTTGAAGGGATTTTTTTTAATCCCAACCTATAGCGATTTTCCCCTGGAGGCTTTATTTTGGATTTAAATTGGAATATTTTAATAAATAAGCCCCATTTTGATTGCTTTTAAATAATTATTAAATGATTATTTAAATTTTAAAAGCAAATTTAATAACTTGCAATAATTATTAAATGTTTGAACCTTCTAGAAGCAAGTTAGAGTTTCACCAAGCAAGTATTTATACAAGTGTTTTTTATCCCACATTGCTTGTGTGGTGAAAGTTGGAGGTGAAAGCAAGTATATGAGAGGAACTTCAGCATTATTTTATTATTATTTCTGCCAGGTGTCTCCATGAGAGCGATTTTTCTCCAAGTTGGGCGAATTTTTTAGCAAAGCATTTTTGTGAAGCGTGGGATTGAGGATTTATTTTCCTCCATTTTTTCCAGCTTGCTGACTTATTCCTCCTTGGCTGCCATTAAAGACCAGTTTCAGATTTTCGATTTTTGCTAAGTTTGGCGATTTTTTCCAAATTTAGCAATTTTGGTAAAAGTTGGCAAAATCTTGAGGACTTGGGTGATTTTTCCTCCACCATTTTTGTTGTTGTTCAGACCTTCATTGCTGCAGATTGTTGCCATTAACAACAATTTTCAGAATTTTGAAAATTTCGCTAAATAAGGCAAATTTTTGTGTTTGGGGTATTCAACCCCAACTTGGGCGATTTTTCCAGATTGTTGCCATCCTCCATTGCTGCAGATCTAAGCTACCATTGACATCAAATTTTCAGAATTCCATTTTGGGCGCCAGACTTGGGAAAATATCGATTTTGCTTGGGAGGTGTTTTGGTGCCATATTTTGATGATTTTCATGCATGATTGTTGGCTGCCATCACTTCCAGCCTGCTGATTCGCTTCAGATCTAAGGTTTGCTTCGGATTTTGACCTCCATTAATGGCTGCCATTAATTTTCAAACTTAAGTTTTTATTGCCCAGCCAATTCCAACTTAAACATTTAGCATTTGGAGGCATTTTATGGAGTTTTCTGTGCACTTTTTAGACCATTTTATCGTTGTTGCAGGTCTGAAACTCCATTGTTAGGCAGTGGTCCTTAAAAATTTTCATTTCCAGCCACCTAACCAATTTTGGCGAATTTGCTTGGGGCTGTTTCCTTAGCAATTTTTCATCATTTTTCAGGGATTTAAACCACTTTGCAAGGTGCTGGTAAGTCTGAAGTGTTCGATTTTCAGACTTGTCCTCAGAAAACTAAATTTTTACCAGCCATACTTGCATTCCAGAAAATGATTATTTTCATCAATAAAACTGATTTTTATTGACTTTCATGCACATTTTGAAGACTACAACATGTTTTGAAAGTCTGAATTTTCAGGATGTCTTCAGAATTTTGACCTCCATTGTTGACTGCGGAAGGTGTCTTCAGACATTCATTGTGTGAAAACACAACCTTTCACACCTCTCCTTAGTCATCACTTATCCGGTATACTCCTTTGCATTCTTTGCTTGCATATTTTCTAAGCATAAGGAGGTATAAATGAATTTTATGGAAGGCTTCCATGCCTTAGTGTTGTCACACTTTGAACGTAATTGCTAAAATTTACTAGGTGTATGGATTATTTTCCTGACTCCATGCTCTAAATTAGCTAAATCTCTAGAAAATCAGGAATTTTATTACAAGTATTTATTTTTATCCTAGGACTAACTTCCAGCTTCGTATAGGTGCGATGTCAAAATCAGGATACAAGGAAAGGAAAGAGCTGCTAAAGACGTTGGAGACTGGATTTTATCCAGAGTTCAAGATTTCATCCGAATGGAAGGAAATCACTGATACCAACATGCATTTCCTGGACGTCGACCAGATGCAACATCGGATGTTCGGATCCAGAGATCAAGTTTCTTCTCCAGCATATGCGAACATTATGAAGAGTGGCATTTTCCATGCCGCTGGGTTTCCACAATCCATACAGTGCAGTGAGTTGATCCTAGAATGTGCACGATGTTACGATCCACTCACAAGAATGATCAAGAGTCCCAAGGGTGTTGTCATCACCTACCTTGCTAAGGACGCCATTGCTGAGGTGTTCGGAATTCCACGCAGTACAGACATGAAGGATGTGACCAAGGAGGATTATGCAAACAAATACACGAAGAAGATGGGTGTATGCAAGAGTTTAATTAATAAAGAGTGGATGATTGAACCTAGGAATCATCATTCCAAGGCTCCCAAGACACTTATGTGCATAGATTTTGTTGTGACCATTTCACACATCACCCCATTAAAATGGGGACCCCCTCTTTTTGCTCGTTTTTGCTCGCCTTTCTCTCTGCTTTTTAGGGTTTTGGTTTAGTATGTCAGGTGTCTGGACTAGGGTCAAGCCTTAGGGTTTCCGTTTTGATGTTTTCAGGCCAGAGTTCAGTCAATTTTGAAGACTTGTTGAGCTTCCTCCCGTAGGATGCAATTTTTGAATAAAGTGAATTCGTCAGAGGTCTAGAAGGTTGGTCTAGTTTCAGTTGGAATTTTGAATGCAAGTCCAATTTTTGCCTAAGTGTTGATGATGAGATTATGAATCTTTGCCCGGGTGATTTTTGACCAAGTTTTGAAAATTTTAATAATTGATTCTGGGTATTGGAAAGGTCTTATTGTTGCCTTGTCAAGTGATTAAACCCTTGAAATCGTGATATTTTGGCCTGTGGAAGCAAAATCGCTCCTATCCCTCAGCCAGGGACCAGGGCGAAAATGATGTTTTATGCATCTTGATTGTTAATTTATTTCATTTGTCTTGTGCAGGGTCGCCAAGAGATGCGTTTGAACGCAAATTGAAAGATTTGGAAGATTTTTGAAGCTTAAAATGACAAATTTTTGGAGTTTTAGGACAAATCGCTCTTGTCCCTCACTGAAGGACCGGAGCTTGTTTCTCAAAATTTTACTGTCCTTGCAGGATCAAGACGATTTTTGGATTGGAAGAGATAAAGGGAGGCATGTTCTTTCCGTTGAATATAATTTGAAGAAATTCGCAAACATGGAAATGTGTCAGGTGCAAAAATCGCTCCTGTCCCTCACTGAAGGACCGGAGCTTAAAATCCAACATTGCCTTGTCCTTGCAAGATTTCAACAATTTCGCGATTTGAGGAGAACCACGGAAGTACATCTTATCAGTTGAATATAACTAGGAAATGTCATCATGAGGAAAATGGACCCCAGAAGCAAAATCGCTCCTGTCCCTCAGCCAGGGACCAGGGCGAACTTTAATGGTAGCTCCCGTCCCTCTCCCAGGGACCAAAGCGAATTTCCTTATAGGGCAAAATTTGGCCGAAGATCAAGTAAGTCTTAAGTTTGAGGCAGGTAAAGAAGGTGTAACGAACCCATTGAAGACAAATTGAAGATTGCAAGACACCGAAGCGAGGCCCATATTTGCTTAGGCGCTCCTGTCCCTCAGTCAGGGACCAGAGCGATTTCTTCCTTAGACCAATTTCGCAACAAGATAAAACGAATGCCATGCCAAGGATAAGTGAAAGGGGGCACAACGAGTCCGTTGAAGACAAATTTGGAAGTTAGCAAAGCACGATTGAGCCTACAAGTGTAAATTCGCTCCTGTCCCTCACCCAAGGACCAGGGCGAAATATTGGTTATGTTGCCTCCCTTCCAAGTTTAAAGTCACTCCAAGTCAGGGTACAAGGAAGCAATGATGTTTGGAACGCCTCGACAAAGAATGAAGTTACAAAGATCGCCAAAGATGAAGAATTTGCACTATATGCCCAAGATCGCTCCTGTCCCTCAGTCAGGGGCCAGAGCGAAATCTCTAGATGAGCTTAATTTTTTAATATCAATTTCATTTCATACGTTCAAGAAGGATCAAAGGACATTGTTTTACATTGTGAAGGCAATTGCGAGTTGATAGGAACAAGGATGAGCCCAAGACACCAAGGATCGCTCCTGTCCTTCAGGCAAGGACCAGGGCGATATTCACTAAATCAATCATTCTTTTCAAAGATCACCTCAAAACAAAGATCAACAAGGCTGAAAATGTCATTTAAAGGGTGTTGAACAAGAAGTTAAGGTTAAAGGATGACAAATTTGGGCTAGAACACAAAGTTCGCTCCTGTCCCTCACTAAGGGACCAGGGCGAAAATCATTCAAACATCAAATGTTCCTTGTAAAAGACAAGTAAATTATGCGTGCTATGAAGGGATAACGTTGTTACTTGCCTCGTGATGAAGATTGGTGATCAAAGAAATAAGGATCAAGGAGAAAAGCAAAGTTCGCTCCTGTCCCTCACCAAGGGACCAGGGCGATATTGACCTTAAGAGGCATTTATCCACAAAGTTGAATCGATCAAGCTCGAGATACCCAATGAAGATGCCAGTTTCCACGTGGAGAAGGTGGTTTTGAACGTAAAAGGAAAGAGAATCAAGCCTAAAATGCTGATTCGCTCCTGTCCCTCTTCCAGGGACCAGAGCGATATGGTTTGTATTTTTTTCATCTCCCAAATTTTGGCGCTAATGACACTTTTCAAATTATATTAAATGCTAAGATCGATGAAATTTGAAATATTTAATTAAGTTAGCATTTAAAAAAAATTGCGCAAAACATTTAAATTAATTATTTGTTGCCTTTAAAAAATCGAATTAATTAAAAACGAAGGCATTAAATGAATTAATTATTATTTTAAATAAAAAATTGGGGCGCTTGGGTTTTATTTGCTTTATTTTACAAAGTCGGCCCTTAATTTTATTTAAAATTTGTTTTTAATTGTCTTATTTAACAAAGTCGGCCTAGAGGTAATTGTAGAGGAGAGCGCCTATAAAGGAAGGGTAAGTTATTACATTTCAAAAAATTATTTAACATCCTTTGCATGCGAAATATCAAGAAGACAAGGAAGCGCGAAATTATCATTAAAGAAGTGTGCGAATTGTGTTTAAGAGTGCGAAATTCATCAAGGATACAAGGTGCGAAACATCATCAAAAGGGGTGCGAGTTTGGTTGGAGTTGAGCGAACTTGCCATCAAGACATTGAAGACCCCCAAAGGTGGCGAGGTTGCTAAGGAGGACGTTCGCTTGAGAGAGATCACGTTGAAACCATCAAACATCGATTTTTGCCTAGGCGAATTTCTTAATTTTGCATTTTAGAGTTAGCTCTCAAGTAAGGTATGGCAAATTCTTCTCTTATTTTGAATGTTGATCGTCATGGCCTTAAATTTTGAATTTTGAAATTTTGAATTTCAAGTAGCTCAATTGTATTTAGGAAATGATAACTCAAAGACTTATCATGAAGTTTCCTAAATTTAATCTCTAATCTATAGTTATACCTTGCAAAATCTATTACTTATTATGAAATGTTGTGTAGGTGTTACAATGGCGACCCCGAAAGCGGAAGCATCCACCAGTCGTCCAGCTCTTATGAAGGAAGATCAAAGGAACGAAGAACTGGAAACCAAGATCGTGTCTAAGTGGAGCAACATTGGAGATACCAACTTGGGCAACTTCAGTACGAAGAAGTTTCGGGAGGTCCCTTATATTGGCAAGCCATCACCTGTCGCCAAGAGGATAATTGAAAGTGGCATCATTAAGGCGGCCGGCTTCCCACCAGCAGTACAATGCCATGAGTTGATGATCGAGTGTGCTCGCCATTATGATCCTCAATCCAGAACGATCGTGTCCAAGGAAGGAAACACTTTAGCTTATCTTTCAGAGGAAGCTATAAGTGAGGCTTTCCATCTTCCGGAGCACAGAGATATGGTCTACAAAAGCATAGAAGGAGCCAGGTCCATGTACGAAGATGATCCAGATGCTTGCCTAAGCATTATCAACAAGAATTGGCTACTTAAGAGTCATCCTCGCCTAAGCAAGATCCCGAACACACCACATAGGATCGATTTCCAGGAGGAGTACAGAGATTTGATAACGATGCTCAACCGAGTCACAGGAGCCCCTCAAGCCTTCTATTTTGAGAAGTGGATGTTCTACTTCATCCAAGTGATAGTTCAGGGAAAAGGAACAATTCATTGGGCTAGAATGATTAGCCATTGCTTGGACGTACAGTTAAGGAGACTGAAGGCTACCAAGTCCTTCCACATGAGTTCATACATCATATATGCCTTGATCAGGAGCTTTGAGTACGCAGGACTACCTCACAGAGGAGTGATTGGAAGAGGACCCGGCGAGGTCAGAGTTTGTGATTCCTATGTTCACTTGCATCATCCGCCAGGAAGTAACTACAAGCTAGTTAATGATACCTTCACGATGAACATCACAAGGACGTTGCAAGGTGGGATTCACAATAGACTATCTCAGGATGCACAAGAGCTAGTAAAGAAGTACGGTGCTTGGTTCATCCAATTTCCGAAATTTACTTATATCAGAGTTCATGGATGTCCTTCACCTCCATACATGTTGCCGAGATATCCGACAGACAGAATAGTGTTACTTGAGGTAACAAGACAGTTGGCAGCTTATGCGAAGGCATTCAGACACAGACATGGAAATGGAGTTCCTGTACCTATCATCTTAGGCAATTCAGTTGAGGTATGTCCTAATGCTCTAGCCATGGATGACGCAGAGAAGGAGTTAGCTTTGTATTCATTTTCATTCTTTGCCTTGAGAGAGAGCTTTGATCCACATGGATATATAGAGGAGACAATCGGTAGGAAATATAAGCATGAGTTTCAGATAGAAGATTTTATGATGAATCTCTTAGACGATCTTGAAGTGAAAAGAAAGGTGCATTCTAGATTGCCTTTGGATTTCATCAGAAAATGCAAGATTTACAGAGTGGCCGACCAAGCTCAGGACAGTGGCAGACATCTCCAATCATCCTATGATTGAGAAAGCAAAACAGTGAGGTTAGATTGGAATGAGCCCGAGGTTGTGGATCTAGATGCTTTGATGGCTCCAGTCTTGTCTTGTACTCGCAGATGGGTTGATGTGCAGCATCAGAAGTTGAGAGAACAGGGCATAGCTATGACTTTCACCTTGGAGGAGAGACTAGCTGAAGGTGGAGCCAGTGTAAGCGAAGGCAATCCTAATCCCAGAAATACAAGTGAAGGTAACCTTCGAAGTGCAAGTGAAGGCAATCTCCATCCAAGAGGCTCGAAGAGGAAATAGAGACCTGAAAAAAGAGAATCTTCCAAGAAGAAGCAAGAGGCCAACCGAGATCGTTCATCCGGTAGATCTTTTCGACAAGAGAAGAGGACATTTGAGATAGAGGAGTCTATGGAGTCAATGGTACAGAATGATAAAGAAGGATAGGCACCAGGTGGATCTCTCCAAGACAATGAGTTGCATGAAGATAGAGAAGATAATGAAGTAACATCTCCTCCCAGAGAAGAAGAATTGCTTAAGGAAATACAGGTTAAAGAGACAAGATCTGCCATCCCAGATTGGTTAAAGGAAAGATTAACGAAAGTAATTGTGATCGAGGACGAGGACAATGTGATTGATTTAGAGAGCCTTGTTGGACATTCCCAAGAAGTGACAGAAAAGATGAAGGCTACCAAGATGTCCAAGATGATTAGAGATGAGACTGGATCCAAAAAATTGCAGATAGCTACACCGGCAGTGGACAAATATGAAGGTGAGATCCTCGCAGAAGAATATGATGTAGAGACATTTGAGCTAGGTCCATCCACAACTGAACAGACAATGGATGATGCCACCGATTCATTTGAGGCATTGAAAGACAAGCTTAGAGAAGAAATGGAAAAGAATAGAAAGCTTGAGAGAGAGAGAGGTGCATGGAGAACATATTTCAGCCATCTCAATCGGCCTTTAGGACGACAGGATCCAGCGAGATCTCCTGTGCAGGCACTTCCCCTTCAATCAATTGGTGAGGCAGAGAGATTCAGGAGTTTGGTCCAGCTTATGAGCACTTGGATTGACAAATCTCATACAGTTGCCGTAGAATTTGCAACAAAGATGATGCAGACCATTCACCGAGCTATCCAGGTTCTTGAGATCATCCACAATTTGATGATAACAGTAGCCGCTTTTGCTCATACCAAAGATGTTATCATTCCTGTCTTGCAAGTAATCAGACAAACATCAAGGAAGGTCTTAGCGCAGGAAAAGGATCATGGATGGAGGACCTCACAGTTTACTTCAGTGGTCAACCTTACTCCAGATGAAGGAAGTTCTCTTCGAGGACATCAGTACTAGATGTAGCCATGTTGAGGAGGTTATCCATCCGATCCAGGACAGAGTATTTGAGGTACTACGTACCATTCTTGGCAGGAGGATCGAAGTTGAGACAGATGTGGATTTGCAGGAATTGGAGGATAGAATTAAGGTCATCTTTTGCAAAGATGCTAATGTTATTACAGATGAGCAACGGGACCAGATGTTTGCTACCATGCTCCTGATTGAGAAGACTAAAGAACTTGAACCTGGATGGGACGCTTCTCTTCTCAAAGCATTTGATTAGGTCATCCACTTAGAAGAAAGAATGAGGAATCTTCCCGAGATTCCAATTGCTGAGATCGAAGGAATCGTATCAAGATTCATTGCATATGCTAAAAAGGAGCATTGGAAAGGGAATAAGATTCTAGATGAGAGGTTGTTATAGATGACATGGCACCTTAATTGTCATTGGTCTATGTCTCCTAGATTTTTGTGCCAAATTTAATATTTGGCTATGCATTTAATATTGTTCAATAAAAAGGAGGCTATTTGTAATAAACCCTAATTAGGGTTTAGGTGTCATAATCTTGGCCATTGATCTTCTTTCAATCTGGACCATTCATTGTAATTGAGGATGCTATTTATACCCTCATTTCTTTTCATTTTTGTAATGAATCAGAGAGTTAGAAATTATTGATGTATTAGAGAATTAGAGAGATTAGAGTTTAGAAGCAATTTACTTTTGTAGAAAGATTGAGTTTTGAGAAAGGAATTCAAACAATTGTTGTACATGATGGCTTTGAGATCAATAGAATATTGAAGTTATGGTGTTTTATTGCAATTCTCCTGGTTATCTTCATGGTTGTTCATTTTCTTGAATCATTCTCAATCAAAGTAGTGTGTTAATTCGAAAGACAAAGTGTTGGACTTGATCTTTGGTAGGATTCTCTTTCCAAACCACTAGCTTCTTGCTGATTGTAGGAACGCCTTGCGTGGTCGACTGGAAATATTTGAATCGCTTAAACCTTCAATCGTTGTTGTATCTTGGATATGTACCCTTCGTGGTAGTGTCCTTGATCTTTGATGTATTGAAAAATCATTTGTTACCTTAGAAGATCGCATCAATTTCAATTGAGTTGTTAATTTATGGCAATATTGAAGTTGGTAGAATCTCACCAAGTCTCGTCCGCATTAAGTCATTCTTAGGGTTAGACTAGATTAGACCTCTTGCAAACCCTACTCTTTTGATATTTTTTTGAAAGCTTGTTTAGTTTAGGAAATTCTTCGGCGACGTAAGGCCCCTTGATGACACAGCAATCACAACGACCACTGGTGCTTATCCACACGTAGAGACCCTACTAAAAAGAACATTGGAGTCATCCTAACTGATCCTTCTTGCGATATCTTCAGCAGTTAGCGACTTTATTCAAGAGAGGATAAGATGCCTTTGGGTATTTTATTCTGTGTATGATTGTGTACAAAATACACGTCAAAAGATTTTAAGGAGGAATATAGTGATTTGATATTCCTACTCAATAGAGTGATGGGAATGCCGCAGGGAGCAATATTTCATGGATGGATGTTCTACTTCATCCAAGATTGTCTTAGAGGAACACTGGTGAATTGGTCCAAGATCATAAGCGACAATCTGGATTTTTAGTTGAGGAATGTAGAGCGGTCCAAGTCATTCGCCATGACTTCTTACCTGGTGTACCTGCTTGCACGATTTGTTTCGTACAGAGGACTAATATGCAAAGGTGAAGTCGGGAATGGGCAAGGACAGTTTAAGAGTTATGAATGCTACCCCCAGTTGAGTATGCACAGAATTGAAGACTACAAGAGAGTGAATGATGCATTCACTATGTACAACACACGGATGCTGCAGGGCGGAATCCACAGAAGATTGTCCAAGGAGGCAACAGAGTTAATAGAAAAATATGGATCGTGGTATATACAGTTTCCCACTTTCACATACCTCAGGATTCATGGGTTTCAATCTGAACCCTACAGACTTCCTAGGTATCCGACTGACAAAATGATATTGTTGGAAGTGGTAAGACAACTTCTAGAGTTTGATGTTATCCAGAGAGAGAAGCACAGGACAGGAACGACATTCCCTATTTCAATTGGGAAGACGTCAGAGGTCTGCCAATCCGCCATAGCTGCCAGCACTGCAGGTGAGGAGATTGCATTCTACAGATTTGCAACATATAAGAAAAGAGAAAGATTCGATCCAAACAAGAAGGTCGGAAGGATCAAAGGAGAGAAGTTCACTCATAAGGTTGACATAGAAGATTATTGGGCTAACTTAATGGACGAACAAGCAGTGAAGAGAAGAATGTGGTCCAGAATGTCAGTGGATCATGAGGAAGTGTAGACTTTTCCTCATTCCTAATCAGGTATTAGATGATAGAGATCATACGCACCCGCATTATGAGAATGAAATGAAGAAGGCAATCCTATTGCCAAATTGGTCAAAGTCAGAAGAGATTGACCTAAATGTATTGATGAGAGAGGTCTTGAATTTCTCCCGCACATGGGTAGATATGCAGATGAACAGATTAGTTGACATGGGTGTTCCCTTCACTTATGAAAGGATGAAGCCAGAAGAGTCTACTTCCGAGGATGATCAGAGGACTATCAGTGATGTCAGGATTCATGCAGACGAAGAGAGTCAAGCTCCCAAGAGAAGGAAGAACATGCCTAGAGAAGTCAAGGCTAGAGGGAAGAAGATTGAGGAGGTGAAGAAGAAACAGAAGACTATCACTCCACTTATCATTCCTTCACCCCCTCCCAGTGCCTCATCAATCGAAGTGATTGAAGTAACAAAACAAAATAAGGAGACTCAGCAATGTTCCAACACAATGATAATACCAGAGAATACTCAGGAATTTCATGCCACAGCAACATCTGCACCTCCTGATGAGAATGATGACCAACCGGGATCCCCTACTGTCCTTTTGGAAGTTAGTTTGGGAAAGGATGTATATGATTGGACCAGGAATAATCCTGATGATAATGATGAAGTTATCTCGGCACTAAAGGACCCATTACTTGGATAATGATGAGTAGTTCCCTCGGCCTTCTGTTATATGCCCACACACTTTCACTTTTTCCTTGCTTGGTGTTGTAAATCTCCGCCACAATTTCATTGTCATCTCGTAGGAGTTTGAACTCCTCTTGGAAAACCTTCTTCAGACTGTTCCAGGACGTTTTATACTGGGCATCCAAGTCTGTATACCAATCAATCGCTATTCCCCGCAGGGTGGCTGGAAATGCCTTCAACCAGTAATCCTGGTCGTCCTGGACATTTGCCTCCCAAATGGTCATGCATGTCTTACAATGTCGTACGGGATCCTCCGACTCGTCGCCCATGAATTTTGGGAGTTCTTGTTTCTTCGAGGTGTGTGCCATTGTTCTTGTCTGGAGGGTTTTATGTAGCGCTTGGAAGCGACTATATGCCGGAAAGGTATTATGTGTCTGGGAAGTACCGTACGCACTTGGTCTAGTTGGACCCCTATCCGCAGGGCCTTGGTCACCTTCGCTCCTATAATCCCTCCTTCCTGGGGTTTCTAGATCTGACCCTCCTACTTTGATTCCCTCAGACAAGGACAAATTCCTAATGCTAGATAATGTTGCTTAGTGGTGATCTCTTTGTGCAGGTCCCGTCCCACCTCCTCTCCTTGTTCCGAATATTCTGACGGGTTGCTCTACGACTCGGCTCTGGAGTCTTCTTCACTTGACATCGAGTGTGGGGCCTGGTCGACGAGATCTTCCTCTGCTACGTCTGGAAGTGGCAGGTTCCTAGCGACCCCGGCCAACTCCTTCCACATACACAGCCTTTGTCTCTGTCGACTACGACTCCGACTCACTCCGACTTCTACTGCGTTTCTTCGTGCTCTTCGAGTCAGCAACCTCCCTTAGCCGTCGTCTCCGTTCGACCTGTTCTTTTATGCAGAGAGATCTCCGTACAGTTCCCTCGTCTACTCCTTCGATGGCAGTGGTATGTTTATCCTTGTTTGGCCGTAGGGGCATCAAGTGCTAGAGGTACGGCAGTCGACTAGCCTCCCTCTCCTCTTCCTCCCTACGGCTCCGCTCCTTGTACCTTCGGAGTACTTGTTGCCGACAGAGTTCTCGTGTAATTTCCTCCCTTTGGTCTTGAAGTGCAATCAGATTTCTAGCGAATAACCTTAGAATACTTCCGAGCAGGTCAAAGACGGGAGTGCTAACGGTGAGTTCACCACGTACCGTGCCTTTCGAGACGGCTCTCTCTCGAGCCTCTCTTTGCATGTAATGCGTGACTAACACGTTCCACAACTCTACCAAGTCTACTGTCAACTAATCCTCTCGAGTCTCTTTCGTGGTACTTTCTTCGTGTGTGTCGTTGTCCACGACAATTAATTGCTGGTTGAATGGCCGGCCCATCAATTCCTTCCGCCTGCCGCCATAATTATCTCTAGGTTCGTTCAGGCAACGGCACCAAAATGTTTAGTCCTTAATGTAAGATTGGTAAAACTCACAGATAACACAGTATTTCCACACATACCAACTATTCATGTAACAGAACATTCATATATCAAAGCATAAGTAATAATGATAAACAACTAGACCAGAAGAGTGATATCTTTATTGAATTATCCACAATATCTCCATACAATATCCCCCTTGCAGAGGTTCCATCCAAACAATATATAGACTCGACGGCTGGCCAAGTTCCCAACCGTCACCAACTCCCAACTACCCGACGGGAACCTCTCGGCGACTCAACATAAACATAAACACAAATATAACTATCATCCCTACTAACATGTGTTATTGACCCCTAACAAACATCTTCAATCCATTTTCCAACCTTCTGATATGTATTCCTCATCACCTCATGGTTGAAAGGGGATCCACGATCAATAGGAACAGGTGAGACAAAAGTAGGATCCTCACACCTTTGGTAATCCATCTCTTCAATGTCCTCCTTGAGTCTCCTATTCTCACTCTCAAGCATCTCCTTTTCAATAGTCCTATCATTCAAATTGACGGTGAGACCTTGCCTAGTAGGATTCCATCTAATCACTCACCCATCTCCTTGTGTTCTTGGCTTTAGGATAGAATTCCTCAACCCTATTTCTTTTGCCCCTTTTCTTCAAACTCAAGCTAGTTTAGGATAAAAAGCATCACAAGATTGTAACATCAAATGATCAAGTTCCAGCAATTCAAGCATTCAATTCAACGTAAGTCCCCTTGTGATTCCAGCATAATCACATCAAACTATTGAGCTTATCCACATGTCGTGACCCGACATTTATGAACCTTGGAGTTGTTTCAAATGATCCTTAAGCTAATCTTTAGCATTTGAGTAACTTTGTTCAAGAGAGGATAAGATACTTTTGGGTATTTTATTTTGTGTTCGCATGTGCCTAAAAAACATATCAACATACTCCAACAACATGGAAGAAAGATCAAATCAAGAACATAAGTGAAATTTATTTCCTTCATGACAATTCCGCTCAAAGCCTTGAAAGAAGGAAATAACAAGTTAAGAAGTAAGGGTGCTAATCCATCATACCCTTACAATTCCCCCTTTGTCCTGGAATTGTGACAAAAAATGTATCATAGGCAAGGAAGAGGGAAACTTCAGCAAGGCGAGGAAGATCAATCACCAAGGTGAGGAGGAAGGAGTCAAGACATCTAGGATTTGTTGATGGGGAAATGTCGTACATCGATCAACACAGAACAAAATGCATCGAGTACATCCTACTCTCTCTTGGATAAGGAAACTTTGTATACCTTCAAACTTTGTATACCTTCAGACTGTCCCAACAAAGTAACACCAAGGTTCCTAACATCAGGTCCTGACTAAGCTCTGCATAACTCAAGGCTAACGTGATTTGCTAGTAATCACAAAGGGGACTTATGCTTGACAAGCTGGTCTACATCTAGTATGGCTATATGGTTGATGCTTCACTTCTCAAACTGGGGAAAATAAAGAGCAAAAGGGATAGGGTTAAGAGAACCAAAGAGCAAAAGGGATAGGGTTAAGAGAACCTAGGGACAATCATGGTAATGGTTGGTGTTGTGGATAGATAGACTTCACACAAAACTAGCTCTTGCTTAGCCAAAGATAAACTCACAACTCCATAGAAATAGTGCAATATCCAAAGGGAATAAAAGGATTTTCAGACCACGAACATTCATTAAGTACCCAATTCTGGCACAACTTAGATGAACATTCACAATTGAACTAACAACAATAGAAGGCTCAAAATTGTTGGAGTATTTGTCATTGATGTCTAAGGCTTGTTGAGTATGCTAAAGTTGTTGGTTGTGAATTTTGATTGAGCTCCATGTGTGCCTGGTTGGTTGAGCTCCCTGCGTGCTTGGTTGAGCTCCCTGCGTGCAATGGGGGAGTTTGTTTGAATATTTTTCATTAATGTGGCCTGCTAAGTATGCTAAAGTTGCTGGTTGTGAATTTTGGTTGAGCTCCCTGTGTGCCCGGTTAGTTGAGCTCGTTGTGTGCCTAGTTGAGCAACTTGAGGTGCTTGTATGCTTGCTTCAGCTAGCTGTGTGCCTATTTGGTTCTTGTCAGCTGCTTACTTGTCTTCCAGTTGTGACAAATCAGACTTTATGCCATGTCATGGGTTGAACATTCTTTGGGGACTTTATGTTTTAGTCAGACCACGTATTGCTGGTTGGGTCAAAGGAATCATATTTGTTGCCTTGATGTCGAGGGTCAAACTCTTAATGTATGGAGCCTTCATTTGCAAGATATGGAATCATTATCACAGTGGCTATATTTTAAATTTTTCGAACCAAAGCTTTTTTTTGGTATGTATCGTGGAGTGGACGTGAATCTTTATTTGTGTTGGCATCATGTCTGAATCTGTTTGCATTGAGAATTTATTTTTGAGCTGAGTTCGTAATTAATTTCTGCAGAGATCATGCCTTTGAATACTTTTTGTAAAAGACATTATGGCTTAAAGTGTTGTGCATAATAAAGGCTGTTTTACAATATTTGTATTGGTTGAAATACGTTTTTTCTCTAGCAAAGATTCCTAGGTGTGTGGCAGGAATTACCACTTGGTTGCGTCTATAGTATCGCTGAAAAAGAAGAATTGTATAATTATTCTAGGCATTTTTCTTCTTAGGTTTGGCTAAAGACTTTTTATTGGGGAAGAGTTGTGCTTTTTTAAAATAGACGTTGCTTATTTCAATAGAACTTGATGTGAAGGTGGAGCTCCCGTGAATTATGAGGGCATTATTTTTTGCTGAGTCGTGCCTTAATAAAAATTATTGAAGGTTCGGTAGGATTAGAATCGCATTCATTAATTCTGTGCAATATAGATATTGTCTCACCTAAAGGTTTATAAAGTTCTCAACGTAGTTATTTTTTATGTATCGACTAAGTGTAAGTGATGTGGTGGCGATGCGTTGTTTTAAAAAAACATGATGGTGCATTTTTCGGGTGTGAGTGGTGTTGTTGTCACAAAAGTTTGCACCCTTACTAAGCTATCAACTTAACAACCCTGTGAAACATGGAAACAACCCCAAAGTGTGGGACATTGTGCAATGGAGTTGAATCTCCAGAGAAGGTCGGCTTCCTTCTCAATCCAAGTGCAGGGGTTGAACCAACTCAACACTCTAATTTCTACTTCCGAACCTATCCTAACAAATTGCAAAGGAAAAGAGAAGAAGGAAATGCTAAAATGAAAGGAGGTGATGCACCAAGATAAGAGATGTTCCTCTCCCCACCCGAAATGACACAAAATATCAATTGAAATACCTTGGAGATGCACAAACTTCAATTGCATGAATGACCCCAAACGCATGTATGAAGGTTAGAATTTGCTAAATGTCAAAGGGGAGAAGGTTTCCCGCAAGTCACACTCAGAAACAAGTTAACACGGCATATACATGAGAGAAAGCCACAAAACATACACTTATAATGAAGGTAAGGAAACATACACAACATGCATAAGTTGAAGGGAAGCAAGAATGATAATTTCAATTCATTCTAAGGCCAATGGCCAAACTTACAATTGCGGAAATGCAAGAAATATACAAGTCTTCAAGAGAAGAGAAAAAGCATAAGAATAGCTCAAGCCAGCAAGGAGAGAACCCTTTACAGTTAGACTTAACAGCCTATATATAGAAAACTGGTTACAGAGAAGAGACAAATGGTCAAGAAAGGGAAGCCTTGACCCTTGTGTGTGCAGAGGAATGTCAGTCAGGGAAGGTAGGGAAGTGTGCAGACCTAACATAATGTGTATGCAAGCAACCTGGCCATACCCTGACAAGGCAAGCCCTAGAAGAAAAGTACTTCTAGAAGGTGGATTGATTGAAACTCCAAAGTCAGAGCATGCAGACCTAACATGAAGGCCATCAAGTAACTATAAATAAGCATGGCCTTGGACTCCACTTGATGGCAATCCTACAAAAACATTAAATGTGCCCCTGTAGCTCCATAAATGAAAGTAGACAAGTCACAGAATTCAATAGAGCATTGAGAGCCTTGACTGTTGATCACGCCATCTAGAAGTGTTGATGTCACTAGAGGTCGGATGTTGGGCCCAGCTGCAAGGAGAGAGTGTCTGGGACTCTGGGCCAAGTCTCAAAAAAGAGAAAGGGACTTAGAGCTTGGGAATTCTAGGATTTCGGGGTTCAAGGAAGAGAAAGGGACTTAGAACCTCCGCCTCCTGAAAAGACAACACTTCACATTTCATGATTCCATTGGATCTTTCCTTGATCAACTAGGGCAGTGCTGGTCCATGGAACATATCTCTGATCAGTTCTCACTAATTGACTAAGGATGTTATAAAAAATGACAACTGGTGTTCAATGTTTTGTAGAGTTGTCGTAAATCTTTTAGAGACTAACAGTCGCTTTTTGAAGAAATGTTGTGGCTGGTTTTTAAAAAAATACGTACGAGCCAGTCAAGATTTTGGGGTGGTGTTGTAGCAACTGTGAGGCACAGAAAAGTATTATTGTGTGCATTGTGCATTGAAGTTAAATGGGCTATTGTGAGAAGTGAAGTTTTGTGGTGTTGTTTGAAAAAAAACAACTCTTCACACGTATGCATCGAGTTCCTAAGTTGATATTTTCTCATAATATCTATGTTGTATATCTATTGTCTGTGTGGGTACGTTGAGCTATATCCTTGATGTTGTGTATTGTACTGATGTTTTGTTTGGACGGTGTTGTTAGGTATTCGCACATCGCCCTATTGCAAATGGGGACCCCCACTTTTTTCTGCTTTCTAGGATAGTGTTAAAATCCTTAGCTATTAGCCTTTGCATTAGAGGGGTATAGTTAGTTAAGAGGCCAAGAGTCAGGTGGATAGCCTTGTGTGAGGTGTGAAATGAGTGAGTTTGTGAGCCTCCAGTAATGTCTAGATCACATGAGGAGTAAAGCCCATCATGAGTTCAAACAAGGAGTCAAGAGGGATTGCTAGTAATAGTTACAAGTGCTCCTCTTCTAGAGCGAATTTCACTCTTCTTGCCTCAAGTCAAAGAAGAAGTCATATTCGAAGTGAGTTTTGAGGTCTTATAGTGTATAGGAGCGAACTTCAACTCAAAAGTGTGTTTTCAAGCTACTTCATGTGCATAGCCTCAAGAGCGAACTTCATGAGCACCACCTTTGGAGTGAATTTACCTTAGAAGCCTTGTTTGAGTGCAAGTTAGAGCATTTGAGTGAAGATAGAGAGCATGATTTTGATTTTAAGATCACCTCAAGTGCTCCTTCTTTAGAGCAAAGTTTACTTCATGTACTCTTTAATACGAGCGAATTTTCCCTTTAGACCTTCATGAGGTGAAGTTTAACATGTTTCCATGAATGCATGAATAAAAAACCTAAGGATTGAGTTGATGAAACAATGAAGTGATTGAAGAAAAGTTTAATTTAGTTTGAAATTCACTTCATGTGCTTGCCTTGGAGAGTGAACTTCATGTGCTAGCCTCCAAGAGCGAACTTCATATGCTGGCTTCCAAGAGTGAACTTCATGTGCAAAGGTAATGGAGAGAACTTTACTTCATGCGCTCCTAATTGAGGGCGAATTCGCAAGATTTCTTACAAGACCACTAACTTGAGCTGATTTGATGTTTAGAAAGAGTGATTTTGAGATAAGATGATGATGAAAGGTGAGATTTAAGACGAACTTCATGTGCAAGGCAATTGGAGCGAACTTCATGTGCATGGGATCAAGAGCGAACTTCATGTGCATGCAATTTAGAGCAAACTTCATGTGCATGAACCTTGGAGCGAATTTGCTTCATTTACCCAAGATAAGATGAAAAAATGTCTATAGATCATTCCCTTGAGCTGATTTGATGCCTTAACATGCTTGAAGAGAACAATTTTGAATTTGAGATAATGAAGGACAAGTTAGAGGGTTACTTCATGTGAACCCATCTTCGAGCAAACTTCATGTGCTCTTCTCCCAGAGTGAAATTCCTATAAAGGCCTTCCCTAAGGTTAGTTTTTCATGGTTGAAAGACTCAATGTTAGAACCCATAGAATGAAGGGAAACGAGTGAAAGCAAGTTCGATCACAAGTTTGAAGATCACTTCATGAGCATCAAGGTTGGAGCAAACTTCATGAACATCAAGGTTGGAGCAAACTTCATGAGCATCAAGGTTGGAGCGAACTTCATGAGCATCAAGGTTGGAGCGAACTTCATTTGCCCCTTCCTTAGAGAAAAATCTACTTCAAGTGCTCTTCTCTAGGAGCGACCTCAACTTCAAGTGCTCCTTCATGAGAGCAGATTTTCTCTAAATTCTCTTATCAAACCTGCAAATTACATAAAATCAAAAATTATATCAAATTAAGAGGTTATAGAGGCTATATATCATGTGTGTTTGATGCTCATTTGTTTGTTTTGCAAGAGATGAAGAAAGAAATAAAGGGGATCACATTGGACGAAGATCAAAACAAGTGTTCTAAGGAGGAAATTTCAATGTCAAGGTCAAGAAGATGTCCTCAAGGGGAAAACTCCATCAGCAAATACAAAAAATATAAAGGATGTTGATTGCGAAGCAAAAGGAGGAAGATTGTAAGATCTACACCACCATGCAACATCAAGGGAAAAACTTCATAAACAAGCACAAGAAGTTGATTACACAAGAAGCATTCACTTACACAAGGACATGATCCACAACACCAACAATATGAAGGGAGTCACAAGGAAGAAATTCCAAAGCGAAGAAGCAGTTGTGCCATCAAGAGTTCGTTCCAAGGCAACATCAATACTTCAAAACTAAGAGGAAGTAAAAATCTATTCCTTGCACTTCCATGATTGAGACATTCAAAAGGATAGTTTCCGAAGAGTTAATCAAAGTTAGAAGATCATCATCATCACCGCTGAAGCTAGATAATGATATCCATTCATGATGATGAGTCAAGTCTACGAGAGCAAATTGAGGTGGCATCCCAGTCACTACACCAATCAGAGAAGTTCCACATCAACATGTCTAGATGTGATGTACCTAACTTGTCTATGATGGTACAAACTTCGAGGCACCTACCCCTATTATCTATTGGTTGAATATTTCAGAGGTGACGTGTCAAAATGTTGTAATTATTTCATTGGCTAGAATAGATTTTGTTGTAACAAACCCTAGTTAGGGTTTTCATTGTAAAATCTTGACCATTGATCTCAAATTGATCTGAGCCACTAAATTGTATTTAGAGCATTATAAAAGGCTCAAGCTCTTCAATTGTAAAGGTTGATAGTTAGTAGTCGAGAATAGTGAATAGTAGATAGCAATTAGAATAGGATTTAGATTAGGAGAAGGCAAAGATTGTTGCCAAACCTTGTTGTAAAGAGAAATTGATTTCATTGAAGTTATGGTGAATTTGATTTGTTACTTAAACAACTTGCATGGTCTTTACTTGTCAATTTGTTTTCATGTTGATTAGATTGAGTGGAAGAAATTGTTGAATGCATTTGTGTGGAATCCGTTAGTCCATACCACTAGTCTCTTGCTGATTGTAAGGGTGCCTTGCATGGTCAACTGGAGTGATATGACCTTAACTTCAAATTGTTATGCGTCCATTGTTTATGCATTAGCTTTGAATGGTAATCAATGTTTGATGATAATGATTTGAATATCTTTGAATTATCCCTTAGAAGATTGCACTAAGCTTGTGTCAAATTGTTCAATTTGATGGTGAGACCTCACCCAGTAGGATTCTATCTAATCATTCACCCATATTCTTGCATTCTAGGCTTTAAGATAGAATTTCTCAACCCTTAAACTTTTGTCCTTTTTTTCAATTCAAGCAAGTAGTTAAGATCTAAGTTCCAACGATTCAAGCATTCAACAATTCAACGTAAGTCCCCTTGTGATTCCAGCATAATCACATCAAACCAACGAGCTTATCCACACGTCGTGACCTGACATAACAAAACCTTGGAGTTATCTCAAGTGATCCTTGAGCTAATCTTCAGCATTTGAGAGACTTTGTTCAAGAGAGGATAAGATACTTCTGGGTATTTCATTCTGTGTTTGCATGTGCCTGAAAAACACATCAACAGACAGTAGTGAAGGTGTTTAGATGCTAGGAGTTTTTGATGTTAATGATGGTTTTATTAAAATGATTGTGGGTTGTGACTCAGGGTTGACGACTTGATGTTGTGTTCTAAAAAAGTCTTGAAGTCAAGTTTTCCTGAGTTCTTTGAGAGATAGATCGATGAATATTTGAGGGGTTGGAGCCTCTATTATTCACAATTGGTGTTGTGAGGAGAGTTGGAGCTCTCTTTTGACTATTGCTCTATAATTTGGGTTGGTGCCCATTTGAAGATAATAAAAATCCTTTGATGTCGTGGTTTTTCACCCAAAAGGGTTTTCCACGAGAAATCTTGTGTTCTTGTGTTATTAATCTTTTTGTGTATCTTTTGGTGTTAGTCTGTAAGTTTGTCTAAAAATTTGAAACACTAATTCACCCCTCCCTCTCAGTGTTTCCTGTGTGCTTCTCAAAAATAACCATGCACAAAGACTTACAGTCAGCAAGCCTCCAATGGTATGAACCTAAAATCAATCGAATACCCTCACACTTCACCATTAAAATCACTAACCTATCTTAATGATAAGAAATCATACAAACAAGAAAAGACAATTGACGGAACACCATATTTCAATGTTTTATTCATTTGCTTCAATTGCCATTACAACAATTTCTGCTCAGCAAGTCCTCTACTCCTAATTCTAACTTCTACTAAATCCTACCAATTCTAACCTTCTAGTTCTCTAAAATTCTAACCCCTTACAATGAGAGAGGCACCGGCCTTTTATAGATTTTACATTCCGAATCAAAAGCCAAGATTCAATCCATTCAATGGCCCAAATTTGCCCTTTAGAAACCCTAACAGCTTATAGTTAATGGCTCCAACAACTTTCAACCACTTTTCAACAGCTTTCCATATGCCTTCAATTAATCCCACTAGAAATCAAAAGTTCACAGGGCTCAAGGCACAAAAAGACAAACTTGGTAGTTGGGTGAACAACTAACTTTCGGCCTCCTTTGAATTGCATTAAATGGGTCCCAAAAGTTGTCATTTTACAATATAATAATCCCCTTTTTTACAATAAATCAGTTTCCAACTCAGACCTAGTTGTTCATTCTTCATTTCTGGATGTCTCTTGTAGCATTTTTGTAACTTGTCACTGTCTTCCAAGGTTCTAGAAATGACATCATCTAGTTTTCCGCACTATGGTACTGGTATTCCATCCTCGTGCTCTGTCTTAGGCTCTATAGCAGGTTCTTCATTAACATCTTCAGGTTTTTGACCTTGAATTCACCCTTTTATCCTAGTAACCTTCAGACATCCTTGGGCAGTGCCATCTGAATTGCTCGGATCCTTGGTTCCCTCGGATGGTCATATCTTCATCTTGCACGCTGGATTCTTCATCCTTTGGTATCATTGGCGGTCTCTATCCCCTTGATCCTTTCATCTCTCCGACTCCCTTTGGTATCACCTATCCTACATGGACAAACAAGTTTAAGGATCAACCACATTTTTGTGATACTCAATCCTCACTATCGCATTCATTCTTCACTTGAACACACATCATCACTCATTCCTTCACTCATTTCTCAAAGGATCTTCATTTATATGGCAAGGTAACTCGAGACTTTCACTTGGTAGTTCATTGAACTAGATCTTATCCTTACATGCTTTGACCACTTGATTTGCACCTTGCTGTTCTACAAATCTTGTCCTAACCTCAAGCTGTGGAAGACTTTTTGGATTACCATTAATCTAGTTTTGAGTGCATGTACGAAATTTGAGGATCCTTGGTTAGAATACCGGCTTTAGGAAGGCATCTAGGATTAGTGCCTGAAAATTCGGTCCAAAACATGTGGCTAGGAAACATTTTAGGATTAAAGACCAAAATATGGGGCTAGGAAACATTTTAGGAATACTAACTTAATCCTAATTTTAGTGCCATCACCGAGTTTTGATTGGAACTTAAGTTATGGGGAAATTTCAGTGCAAGGAAAGATTTTAGGATTAAGGATTAATCCACTTTTGAATGCTCATACCGAATTTGGGAAGGCTTGTAAAAACTTCGGGCTAAACATCGGCATTAGAAAGCCATTTAGGAATAAGGCTAATTCCTATTTGTTATGCTATCACCACACTTTAGAGCATGAAGGGTGGAAGTTTGGTCAAAACCTCGGCATTAGGACACCTTTTAGGAATAAGCCCTTGTCCCCTTTTGACTGCAAAATAAAAACTCGGTCTAAACCTCGGTAGTAGGAATGATTTTAGCAATAAGGTCAAATTCTGATTTTTGAGCTCAAAACACTGAATCTTGATCTACAACCTTTGTGCTTATGAAAAGACCTAGTTACTCCCTTAGTTATGATTTAGATTGCTTTACCCAAGACTGAACTTGAAGTGCCATGGAGAATACTAGTTTGAAAGCTTGAATTTGACCTTAACCTGCAAACTCAGGATAACCTCAGTATTAGGAAACATTTTAGGATTAACAGTTATTCCAAATCATAGTGCAAATACCGAACCTTGTGAGGTAATGGGTGAAATTCGGGCAAAAGTTTGGGGTTAGGAAAAGTTTTAGGAACAAGTTCTAATCTTATTTAGCACTCAACCACCGAACTTGCCCCTTAAAACTTAGGCATTGCTGCATTCTTAGGGTCTCTCAGAGTCCCTTTCGACCAAGTTTGGCCCCTTTTGCATGGTGGAAATCAGAAAAATTCAGATCTTGGGATGGTTTACTGCAAATTCTACCTCAGACCTTTGACTCAGACCTGAAATCATCACCCCAAACTCGGACCTAGGAGTGGCAAAGTGAAACCCAGTTCAAAGTTCGAGTTTAGGAACATTTTTTGGAATAACACCTAATCTGATTTTGCCTGCTACCACTGAACTCGGTGAGTGAATGATGAAAGTTCGGTCAGAACCTTGGTGGTAGGAATACTTTTTGGAAAAGTGCCTAATTCTACTTTGAATGCAAAAGCCAAACTTTGAAGAATGCTGGTCAGAATTTCAGTGAAAGAAAGGATTTTTAGATTAAAGTCTTATTGCAAATTTTAAGGCAAACACCGAACTTTGAGGGAAATTTTCAGAATTTAGTTCCAAGTGTGGGCTGGCCTATATTTTGCTCGATTCTATGTCTCCTCATGGATCAGGTTTGGCCCTTGTATGATCTTCTTCCCCTCTATTCACTTTGCTCCTTTCATGCTGGGACTTCAATCCCTGATTCTCTACACACCTATAAGTTTTCTCTCATGCTAGCAAAGCAGGCAGAAGGAGAGGGGGTCCCTGTCAGAGACGGGGAGTGTGTGCGCAGCACAACAAACATCAATTTTCATATTGAGCATATTTATAGTGCTATGACTCCATGCACATTTGAAATGGAAATAAGCAAGATTGTCTATAGAAGAGAACCATATTCTCTCTGTTGAAAGAACTAAATACGGAGGTGTTGAACTATTATTCTAACTGGATCTTTCCGTGTTTAAAATAACCTATCTACTCTTAATAATTTATAAACTGGAAGAACCAAAACCCCTAACTTGTAGCCAAATACTGTTCTACTTACAGAGCAAGTACCCCAATGTAGGCAATAATCTGAGACAAGGTACAAAGCATATTAAATGAAGCAAAGTAGAAACAAAACAAAATCATTGGGATCTGGTGGAAACCTAACCCCAGAATCCACAATAGAAACATAACTAATCATTTTTTTGTATGTACTTCCACATATTGCTTGGGCTATTGATGTATCTATTAGCCTATCAGATGGCTATTCTGCAAAGTGTGTTTGAGTTATGCTCATTTCTGGAAACTCAAGCTTGCTTCCTGTGCAAAGTTGTTACAAATATGTGAGAAATAGAAAAAAAATGTCTATTTTTTGTATTAGGGAAGCTGAGGGAGAAGAATAGAAAATACTTACTATGGAAAGACAGATTTCACTCTCTCAATGTCAAGAGATCCCTGTGTGGACTGAGGAACACCTAGTTTTATTTTCAACTTCATCTGATCAAAATTGACGCCTGGAACAGCACCTGTAAGCCAGAAGCAATTGCATTGCTCAAAACAATTTTTTGGACAGATTGGAGTAACTTTTTTCATTTTGTCTACTACACAATACACCTGAAAGGAATGGTGTTTCAAGAACACTGAACGCTTCTAGATATGTCTGCAAAATGAAGATTGCCAGAAGGATTTAAAATAGTTTGATCAAATAAAGAAGTAGCAAAGAATTCTATACTAAGTAACTATTGGAGAATAATATTTTATTTGGACTGTCATTATCCTAGAGTTGGCATTAGAAAGATTAAGTAGTAAATTCCCTTTAAAAGAGAATAAAATGTGTCATGCATCAGTTTGTCAGTAACCTATTTGTTCCATTAGGGCACATTTCCTTTAGTGGGGAATATCAAATTCACATATGAAATATAAATCCTTGCCACTTTGCACACACTTTTCCTGAAGTTCATGGGAGCTAGGGGCACTAAGCACACACTTTGAATACTGGTCAAGGCTTGTAAGAACACCCAATGATTTTTTTAAAATTTCTTGTAAATAAACTTAGCAATATGAACATGTAACCGATGGTTAATTGATGTCATAAATCTGAGATGTCCTTAAATATGCACTATGGCACATATATGAATTCTTTGGCAGTTTTATATTCAAACGGAAAGTTCATTGCATTACATGGATAGTTTTATAAAATCACACTTGAAGAATACCTCAAATAAGAGCCAACAAATAAAAATGCAATAATGAAAACTCTCTGCTGTCACAAATTTTGAGATAAAAGGATAACATTTATTCACTGCTGTTCATAAACTGTGCGACAACAACATTCCCAAAAGACACCAATACATCAAATAAGTATTACATATGATTCCCACATTAAAGTACCTTATCATTTGATGATAGGACACAGAATAGCAAGGTTGGAAGTCTGTATCAAAGAGCTGCAAGGCTGAGATGTCCCTGTTGCAGGTCTGAACCAACATGAGAATACATCCAGAACACCTACCAAATGCACTATGAATGCCTCACATGACCTCCAAACATATCAATAACCACCCAGAACTGAATGAAACACAAGGAAACACTGTTGATGGGCTGATGCACCCCAATCAATGCTTCTGTTTCGCTGCACCAACCAATATAACTCTGTCCCAACAAGGTTACAGGTCTGTAACTGAATATTTTGGGTCACCTATGACTGAAAAGGGAACATACTACACCCCAAACTCGCTCCACATTAGCCAATTAATGAACAACCTAAAATCACCCTCAAATACTTATGCAAACTGAATTTTCTGATCACAGAAGTTTGAAATGGATAAAGACACACTGTATCAGTCAGGGCAGCGATCAATCACCCATGACTATAAACCTGTCCCAACTTTTTTTAAATGTCAAAAATTTGAATACCTCACAACAGGTAGGCCCTCAAGTAATATAACCTTTCACAAAGGGTGGCAGATTTACATGAGGTCGGCCTTATAAGGTGACCGATTACAAATAGAGCAAGTTGCTAATTAAAATCTTAATTATGCTTGAGATAAATGTATATAATGATAATCTCAGACCTATAATTGCTGAGGCCAATAGGCCAATTAGACAACTATATTAGCTATGTCGACCATAGAAGGAGTCCGACCATAGCTACAAACATCAACAGGATATCGAGTTGCAAATCGTTGATTGCAATATATTTAATGACAAACACTTACCTTTGTAAGAAATTTGCAAATTTGGGCAAGGTCAACAAAACTCGATGCATCTTGTTGACAATCAGCCAAGAAACATTAAATGATTGAAGCGAATGCTAAATATGAGCATCTATCGATTGAATTCAAAGGGCCACGATTTTGATAGAGACATTCAATAAAGGTGGTTGAATTGCTTATCATCCCAACCGAAATCCATTTAATGAAAAAACCCCAAAGTTGTGATGATGTATCAATTGCTATAAACGTCAAATTGATCACTTTGTTTGATCAATATGTAGTCGATTTGCCTCTGATTATCAATGATCGAATTTCAAACAGCAATTGGAGACATCAAGCGATCAGATTTGATCAAGTTACGGAGCGATTTCAGTCTGTGACATCAGCGAACCCATCTTAGACACTCAGCAACACTTCCAAATTGATATCAACAGTTGGTGATTAGCAAGTCTCGATCAGCTATTCATATTCGAATTGTTACCAAGGCATGGCAAGTTTGCTTACATGTGGCGACTTCACCCTAAGACAATTGGCCATAGCAATCACATTCGATCAATAATTCGAACTCAGTATTGTTTCTACAGTGATCACATTTGATTCACCACGATTCACACTCTGTGACTCACATACAGCAAATTCATTCTTGCCATAACAGAGTCATTTACAAATATGGTGTCTTCACATCAAGTTGATTACGCCACAGTAAATTGCATTTGATCAGCGAATCTGCCAGAAAGGCCAGCGATATAGTTTGACAGTGAATTAATAGGCAGCGATTCACCTTTGATCAGCGATTCACCTTTGATCAGCGATTTCACAAGCTGGGAAAGGTTACATTGTATACATCTAAATCGTGTGCATTCCTCATCACATTCTAGCGATTCATGTTTGTGACCAGATAATTCCAAATCAGTGCATTACTTAGACAGCGAAACTGGAAAAGCAATTTAGGTTCGAATAGCAAGGGCATTGGTGTTTGATCACCATCCAGCTCAAGCTCGAATTGCACAATGAACAGCGAGTCTACCTTTGGCGTCTGATTTTTGACCCAGCGATTCACAGGATAAAGACAATATACTAGGCGGCATACAGAGCAGCATCAGCATTGAATGTGAAGGAGACTATTGAATTTTTATCAGCAAACACAGTCGGATCCAACGATTGATGAAAGAGCATATTCATTTGAAGAAAGGCGATTTTTGGCCAAAAGAGCAATTGGATTAATATAATCAGTCTATTTTGAAGTGATTACAAGTCTGAAATGAGGTTTATCTCATAGTCCTTGTATGATATCAGACCTCATTATGAGACTGAGCCAGCGCCTTATTCACCATCTACATGAGGGTTTTGTTTGAAATGTTTTAATTTGACACATTTGGATCATCTTTGAGAATTTGAAAGGCATAAATTTTAGTCTAAGTGATTGATTCTACTTACAAACATTATTGTCATATCATTTTATGAAACTAATTTAGACATCTCTCACAGATAGAGCATGGTAGGAGCAAGGCGAGCTCTCATCAGGAAGGACATTGCACTTCAAGTATCTACAAGGCAAGGATATGAGTCATACATATCAAGAGGAATACAAGAAGACTCAAGGCGTCCTAGCCAAGAACAAGGTGTCCAAGGCAATGATAGGGTCTGATGCAAGCAGTCATCATGAGAAGTGATGGAAAAGTAACATCAAGGCAAAGGATAGCAATCAGCATCGAGCACTAAAGGATGAAATTTTCACAATCTTGAATTTCCTTCAGAAATCCAAGAATCATTGTCAGTATAGCCAAATGAAAGCTCAAGAATGCAAGTGAGCAAGACAAAAAGTAGTTTTAGAAGAGTTAATCAAAGTTAGAAGATCAACTTGAGCAAAGTCATCAACACATCAGGAGATTGGACATGTTGAGTATCAAGAGATATGCCTCATTCATTCACACACCTGTGATGAGTTACAAAGAGCGAGATGAAGTGGCGCCTGGTCATCATTTAACCAATCACATCATTTCAAGATAAGGCGTCCAAATTCAATGAACCTGACTCATCCTACGAAGGAGATTACTACCACATGGGCAAAAAGTTCAATGTACCTACCCTCATCACCTATTGGTTGAATTTTTAAAGAAGGACATGTGTCCTGTCAATTGTAAATTTATCATTGGTCGAGCATTTAATGCTTTGCAATAGGCTTTCTCTCTTTCAATCTTGGCCATTGACCTCAAATTGATCCAACCCACTGAATTGTAATGAGAGTACTATAAAAGGCCTCACTTCTTCATTTCTAAGGTGAATAGAATAATAGCAAATAGACATTAGATTGTAAGTAAGTAGAGTAGAGTGGGAAGAGAAGGCAAAGGTTGTTGCCAAGACATTGTTATAAAATGCATGTAAACTTCATTGAAGATACGGTGAAATTGATATGTTGATTCAACAATTTGCATGATCTCTACTTCTCATTTTATTTTCATGTTTTTTAGACAAATGGAAGACTTTGTATGTGATCAATGGTGAAATTTGTACATCCATACTACTAACACCTTGCTGATGGTAAAGTGCCCTGTGTAGTCAACTAGAATCTATTTAGCCAAGCTTAACTTCAATTATCATTCCTTCATTGATATGCGTCAACTTGATGGTGCCTATGCTTGTGGTGATGATTTGAAAATCATAAAGCTATCCTTAGAAGATCACACTAGCCTTGTGGAGATGTTCACTGCATGTTGAAGCAAGAATTAGTTGAATTTTATCAAAGGTTGTTCATTGCTCTTACATTCTTAGAGTTAGAATAGCCTCCTAAACCCTTATCCTCTTCCTTTTTTTTTAACCAAGTGAAATCCCGCGTTCCAACTTCATTTGATCATTCGAGCATTCGAGCATTCAACATAAGTCCGCCTTGTGATACCAGCAAAATTACATCATACACAATTGAATCTATCCAACAAGTCAAGACCTAACATAAAAGAACCTTGTAGTCATCTCAAGTGATTCTTATGTGAATCTTCAGCATTTGAGAGTCTTTAATCAAAGAGGATAGAGTATTCAATACTTTATTCTGTGTTCGATAGTGCATCAAAACACCATCAACACGGGCCAAAAGTGTTTCACATGGAGCCACAGGGTGTGTCGTGCTAGCGTCACCGACCATGTTAAAAAGTTTACCAAACACTTTTTCTTTTAAAAAAGAAATTGGGTGCGATCATTTTTTTCTTTCTCCTGATGTTGCAAATTGCTTCCCAAGAAGCGGCTAATTCTAGAGAATGAGTCGCAAGATATTGGAGTTCAGCAATCGTGTGGGTGGGCCAAGTCAAGTTGGTAGTAGTGAAAGTTACTTGTGATAAAACCTACAACACCCACAACTCACAAGCATTCCAAACCCCTGCAGTCACAAGTAACCTTATCACCAAAAACTAGAGCTGCAGGGGATATTGTGGCCATAAAACAGGCAAAAAAACTTGAAATCTCACAAAAGTTTGACCCAAAAAAAAAAATTGCCCAAAGTTTGGCTTAGGGCAACTGAAGCAAGCCCTCTCTACTATTTTTCCTTCTTTTTTACAAAAACTTTTGTACAAATACGGATCTGTATAGTATCATAGGATACAAGAGTAAAAAAGATTGCAAAATATAAAAGTTACTAAATGGCGATGTTTATTTGGCTCCAGGACACTCTATTGATAGGGCTAAGTGCTGCATTCATCGAAATTTGGAAAGGAGCTTGCTATCCATGGCTCTAATATATGTTGAGCAACCAAGATCTGAAAGGAAAAAAAATGTTATCTTCCACAAGTAAATGATGCACACAAAAAGCATGTATATCAAATAAAAAATGAGAATGTAAAATGGACAATGAGTGCCTTGCATATAAAGGCAACGAAGAGAAGGTAAGAAGATAAAACTAAACATCTAACTATCCCTCCAAATGTACAATGAGTGCCTTGCATATAAAGGCAAAGAAGAGAAGGTAAGAAGATAAAACTAAACATCTAACTATCCCTCCAAATGTACAACACATGTCCATTCATATAACAAATGTGAGAGCATGTGTTAAGTGTGCATGAGATAGGTGTCACAAGAGGTGAGTACACATGTCTCAACCACATGAAGTGAAACAAAAACAAAAAAGTCCTTTAGTGAAGACTTAACAAGTGTAAATGGTCAACCTAGAAAGAGTGATATGCTAGCTATGTTGATGATGACCCAATTTACACTCACTAACAAGTATTAAAAACACTATGAAAGATTCCTACTGCTGCTGCAAAATTTGAGATGCAGAATCAGATCACTCCTTTCTTCCTGAAAATGTTGGAGATGCTACTGCACAGTGTTGTCTGCCACAAAAAATGTTCTACATTAGCATGATAATGAAGTGTTGGAATGCTTTAAACAGAACTGGCGAATGTTGTCTGTAAAAGATCACTATAGTGTACTTTTTTAGTACAGTATCTCACTGTCCATTTGTTGGTTGTTAAAGTGGCCGAAAAAACATTTCTAAAGTTCAAAGTGTGATGTGCATCTTTAGCTATTGTAATCATAGCTAAGAACCGTAGTCAAACTAAAGCTCGTGGATATCAATGTTTAAAATCATATGCAAGTTATTTGTCTGGTTTGCATGAATATGTGGGAGCATGAACATGCATTATAATCTTAACATCTAAATTTCTAAATCTAGGACATCTTTCTTGTGATATTAAGAATACAGATAATCTGATGTATTTAGAGAGGCTAAATTTGCCAGACATACCTGTCCGAAATGCTGGGATTGAGTTAGAGCTGATTGCATCTCTGCATGCACGCATAGCTGCTGCAGTAATATCTTGTCTGCACATAACTGTTACAATGCTTATACTAAACTTCACCTAGAAAATATATAGTACAGCCCCCAAGAAAGGAAAATACAAACATCTTTCATAATCAGAGAGAAAAATAACATACATAATTGTAAGCATTTAAAGATTCATTCTTTATCGACAGAAACAAATTCCTGTTAAGAATTTAAAAGCTTCTTTGAAAACAAATATTCAGTATATTCTAATCTTCAAAGAGGCCTTAATCCAATATGGAATCTAATTGTTAAATATTGTAATTTCTGAGATACAAATAAAGTGGATATCTAATCATGAAATAATATACTCGTTAACAGAAAATCAAAATACGTGTGCAATATTCATCTCTATAAGGAAAATTGTTACACAATTAGGATATTTATGAAGATTTGTCAATTGTTACACAATTAGGATATCTATGAAGATTTGTCAATTGTTACACAAATTGTATATCTATGAAGATTTGACATTGACAAACGTGGACAACCTGAAAGTAAAATTCCAAATCAAAATCACGGTCAGCATTAGGAGCAACTACAAAATTAAAGACGAGAAAACTTCAGTATTTGTGACCTGTACGTATGCCAGTCTAAAGACCAGCTTGTTTACAGAGCATCCTTACTGTAGCTAACTTAAATAAAGGAGGAGTTGAAATACTTTTACTTCTGAATTGCCTTTTAGGGAAAATTGTATCGACATTTACAACCATAACCTGGTACATGGAATCTTATAGCAAGACAGTCGATGTAACTTAAGAGCATTTGTTTTAAAACTTAGTAACTACGATCTCTTTATCAAATAAGAATATAAAATACACACAAATGACCATCCTATACACTCACACACACACACACGCTGTACATAAAAGAACTACACGAAATGGAGAATTAAAGACCTACCCGTGCTGATCATAACCAACACCCATCTCGACAAATAGAACCTTCATGGATTGGGGTTCTGCCTGAGAATGCCCAATTGTCTCTGCTTTCTTACTGTCCATTGAAGCCCTTGTTAATGTCGGATTGCAGGGATTCGCAGATTTAACTTTATAATTTTCTTGAAGCGGAGCAAAATTTCTAGCAGTACAGTGGAAGTCGCGAAGTGACAATGAATTATGTTGATGATATGTATAAGGAAGGCCAGAAATCGGAATCCTTGCACAAACCCAAGTGGAATTTTTGTCCACCTCGGGTCGGAATGAGGAGACTGCAACTGGGGGAGAAATGAGTCTCGGAGGTGGGTTTCCAGGAAGAGGGTATAGTGCCTGAGACGACATTCCGTAGGACGCCATTTTTGCTAGAGTTCGAATATGAAGAAATATGGATATGGAAATTATTTTTCCTCCAGCTAGTGAGCTGTCCGCGATTAGAAGGGAATCTATCTCTAAACCTGTTGGGTTTCGTTGCTGTTAGGGAGACGACCTCGTTGCACGGTAGCGGCCTCCATTTTTTAAAAACTCTTTCAAAGTCAAAGTAGTTTTTGTTTGTTTGTTTGTTTTTATTTGTTTTTTTTTAAATAGTGATGAATGAATGAATGAGTGAGTTTTAATGACGTCCACAAGATCATTAGTCTATGGGACCTAGAGTAGCAGTATTAGTAATTTTTAAGTTATTTTCCTTGTCAGTCTTTCTTTTGTGGATCTTGATCAATAAGCCAACAGTCTTGTGAAGTTTTGCCTCTTCGAAAATCTTTTTCAGACTGGACCTCTTCAAAATTTCCTCGTACTGCATACAAATATCCTCATAAGTCACACACTCAAAGATGAAGTGCCATTCAGTTTGGACTACACCTTTATTGCAAAAAAGACAAATTCTTTCCTCCCAATCCTCCTTTGGAACCATCTATCTGCCCATCTCGCATCTTAGATGGTGGGACCCAGTTTTGATCTGAGCGACAAGCAATCTAGTCTTTCCTTTAATTAGCACCCTTAGATAGTCTTTATTCACATGTTCACCCAACGGGTTAAACTCTTTGATATAATGTGGTTTTTTTTCGACCAACCTGCTTTGTCCACATGGTTGTTCTAAATTTTTCAAACATGAACCTTTTAATCTCCTCATTATTATTTGGGCAATTGTTCAGATTGATGTCCCACTTACTGGTCCATTTAATATTCTGCTTCATCCAAGTTTTCTTCCTCTATTTTAATTCCTCTCCGACCACCATTTTGGGCCAACATTGCTCATCCACATTTTTAACTTTTTTTAAATAACTTATCAAACGAACTATAGTTGAGGCTTCTAGAGGGAACATTCCTGCTTCAACAAGAAGAATCTCATAGGGGATTGTTGATTTGACCTTGAGATTGTTGATGATTAAGTATTTTTGGATTCTTTCAAGTTGTCTCAATTTGTGGTTTGACATGCTACTTCCCCAAATTTCACAACCATAGAGAACAACCGGTGTAACCAACAAACCAATGAGAGTTTTCATGGTTTTCCAGTCCCATAATTTCACCTTCCTACATCTATTTTGGAGGAGGTAAGAGGCCTTCCAACCTCCTTGAATCCTTTTTGATCTATAAGTCTCCCAGCTAAGCTTATTATGGAAATCAATTCCCAAGTATTTGTATTCATCTACTATTTCCAAAGGGAAGCCTTCAAACATAAAGGAGATTTGTTGTCTTTTTCTTTTCAAAGAGAAGATCATTACTTTAGTCTTGTTGGTATTAACTTGCATTCCGACTTCTAGGCAAAAACATTCAAGTGCCTTCAAATGATCCTTCAAGTCATTTGCAGTTTTAGCAATTAGGATGAGATCATCTGCGTAAAGAAGCAACTTCACAACATACCTTGCAAGTTGGATGCCTTCCCCAGAAGTCTTGTTTAGCCACTCTTCAAGTTTATCAATATATAAGCCAAATAAGGTTGGGGAAAGAGGACAACCCTGTTTTACTCCAATATCACTGCTAAAGCATTCAGACATTCCTTCTTTTGTTCTTATTTTAGCTCTAGCTTGATCATAAATTTTATGCACAACATCTCTAAGCTCATTAGGAAGCTTGAGTTCCTCCATTCTTGTCCACAGTTTGTCCCTAGGTACAGTGTCAAAGGCCCTCTTGAAATCAACAAAGCAACAAAATGCCTCTTTCTCTTGGGAGTCCCAAACTTTCTCAATAAAATGTCTAAGAGTAATGCAATGGTCAATGGTGGAATGCTTTGGTCTAAAATATGACCGCCCTTTTGCTCTTTTTCCTTCTTTTTCTGGCCAATTGTTGATTCTACGCTCAATCATGCTCTTGAAAATTCTCCCAAGAAGTGGATTGATCATAATTGAACGATAGTTAGAGGGATTATTAATGTCTCCACTTTTGCGTTGAGGAATCACAACACTTGTTGTCCATTTAATCGAGAAGCCGCATTGAGTGACTTTGTTAAAAATATTCTTGATGTGAGGAGCAAGGAGCTCAATTCCCCATTTAAAAAAATCAGCTTCCAATCCATCAATGTCTTGTGCATTACCACTTGCAAAGTTCCTAATATCATGCTTGACATCTCCGTCCGAGAAGAGCTCTTTTGATTCACTAATTAAAGGAGATTTGTCTCTATCGTGAGAGCACTTATAGAGGAGCTTAGCTAGGATAACTAATGAGCATCAATGTTGTTGTTTTCAACTTGTTTTCTCTCTTGATTTAGCTCCCTCCAAAAGCCTTTGGGATTGTGCTTACCCATTAAAATTAACTCCTTCCTTCTAGCTATCACATAGTTTTCTTTTTTCAATTTTATCAAATTCTTATACTTTAGTTTGCCTTCTTTGCTTGATTCATTATCTTTGAAATATTATCTTGCCACCTTGCACACTTCATCAAACCAAGGATTAACTAGAAAAGAGTTTAAGACACCCTTCTTAGGTTGAGATCTTTGCACATCTTTAGTGCCTTATGAATTATTGGGATCAATTCATTGTTGCTAATGTACTCCTTTTCTTTGTTGATTTCTCTGTGAGTTATTTTGTACTTTTTGGTTTGAAGTTGTTTAAGAGTTGCAATAAAAAGCTCTTGATTTTTATGATTCACAAGGATTTTACCTTGCATCTACACCTTTCTATGCTTGTGTATGTTCTACCCAATCTGCTGGTTATTAGTATGGATGGGAATATTGATAAGAAGAGGCAAATGGTCTAAATTCAACTCAATAGGGCAAAACCCAATATTAAACTCTAGCAACCTATGGATAGAGAATTGCGAGAAAATACCATAATCGACCACACTTTGTCCATTGTAAGTTTTGCAGGTGATACCTCCGAAATTTGGCCAATGTTTCATACCATTCTAGATAACCATACCATACAGACTACATAGACCCAACAGCTCCACCCCAAAATGCGAGATATTCCCATTACCATCTTGTGAAGTCCTCCTTAGAGATTGATCCTCATTTTCTTCCAACCATAAAGGGTTGTTGTTCTCCCTTTCTTCTCTACCCAACTGAATAGAGTGATTATTGGCAGTCCTAGCATTGAAGTCCCCTAAAAGAACTATATCACCCAAAGTGTTGAATTCAAAAATGTCCTTTGCTAACACTACAAAAGGGTCTTCACTATCTAGTTTTTTCTTCTTGTAAATTCAGGAACTTTTTGGAGCAAAGTAACATGCTGCCACTTTGATTGTAACCTCATTATTGACTATTTTCATCCATATATATTGTTTATTTGGGTCTTCTTTCTCAACTTTTACTACTCCATCCCATGTTTCTCTAATTAAAATTGTGATCCCTCCATGTCCTTTACCAGTTTCCATCCCTTCATTCCAAACTGAAATTTTATTGAATCCCACAAAGTCCAGCACTCTACAACCATTGTGTTCATGTGTTTATGTGAGAATGATAATGTCCTTCCCCTCAGCTATGGGCCCTAGGCCCAGTCCTCTCCTCTGCGAAAAGCATCTGCAGTTCCCACTTACCATGTGGAGAGATATTCCAGAGGGGCCCTGAATTCCTATTTGTTGTTTGGAAGACACTCATTGATTTGAACCTTTCCATTTTTCAGTCATGCCCACTTTCCTGCTACTCTTGCTGTTTTCACCTTTTCTCACTCCTTCCTTGTTTCATCTTATTGGGAAAGAGTCAAATCTTTATCAAACTAAATATGTGTACCTTTATGCATCCCTCTATTCTTTAGAATCACATTCTTGTCTACCATGCTTCTCAAGGCAACTCTAATGTGCCTATTCCTTCCTCCTTCTATCCTCTTTCCAAACATGTTTTCTTGTTCGATACAACCTACCCATTTCAATTGGTCTTTGAAAAAGTCTCTTGTTAAAATATCAGTCATCTCCTTCTCACCAAAGTCTTTCAAACATTTAATGATGATGTTCATAGCTTTGTCTTGCTTGTCTTTTTCCTCTTTCATTTGCCTCTTGATCTGTTTTTCAATGATCTCCTTTTAATCTGTTGAGAGCCCATTTATAACTTGCACCCAAAATTTGGCCTCTTCCAATTGGTCTCATATCTTGGTCTCCCTTTCCTCCAAGATTGAAATTATTGTTTGGATATTTTCCAATTGCATTATGCTACTTCCATTCAGTGTTTCTGCTTTCTTTTTTCCTGCTACTTTAACTTGTTCTAACTCTACCTTTATAATGTTCAACTATGCTTGTCCTCTCCATGCTAACTTGTAAGTTTCTTAGTTGCTCTTTGAGCAACTTGTTTTCTTTGTCGAGATTCTCATTGGTTTCTACAACTTGTTGTAGTTTGTTTTCTTCATGTTTTCCTTTTGCTTCTATATCATCAATTTACTTAATTCATAATCAAAAGCTCATTTGCATACAATTCGGAAAGACCATAACAAAGGCATAGTGGTGGGACTGTAGATCTCTTTATTGTCTATAAACCACTCATCTTTTTCCTCTTTATCTGTTGTCATTGTCTTGATATTACCTTCCATATTTTTAGAGGATCCAAAAGTTGAGAGAACTTCAGTATGTTTTATCTTTATCATTTCTCTATTAGGACTCCTTTTCCACCAAATATGGCATTTTACTAGTCACTTTTGTGTCATATTTTTTTGTTTTTGGTAATATCATGACAAGATTTCTTCTTTGTGACTGTCCCAACTTTCAAAAATGTCTACGCCTTAATATTCCCCTATTTTGTTTTTCATTCACAAAAATCAACTTCTTGCTTGTATCCCTACCATCTATTTGATATTTTGCGAATAAATGATTCCAAGATTCGAAAAAGCTCTTTTGAGAAAAGGAGCTTGTCTCCTCTTTTGCTAGTTGAATATTTTGGCTACCAATGTTGTTGAAACCTCCATGATAGGTTCTTTTGAATAGAGGGCTAGTTACCAGATTTTGGGAAGCATTTACGGGTTCAAAGTAACATGTTGTCAAATTTGCTAACCTTGGCAAATGAGGAAAACAACATTCATGTGATATCATTGTTTTATCTGCCATGTGATGTTGGGTTATCCAGGTCAATGTATTTTTAAAAATATTTTAAAGTTGAACCATGTTATAACACGTATTGCATTTTTTAAATGTTTTGAATGTAAAAGCATGAATCTTTCATGCAGACAAATAGGTAATAAAATAATTGACCCGCCATAACCACAATAAAAAAGTAAAAGATAAGCAGACAAGGGAACATACAAGTGATTACCTGATATCCGCTAAAAAGAAACAAAAAGGGACTAGGACCCACTGTGCCTATAATTGCTGCCTCAAATGTGGAGCCCCATAATGTCATGACAAGGTCCTGCCCTCAGATCTCCACAAAAGTTACACTGACCCAACTCTCTAAAACCCTCAGATCTGATGCGGGCCCTCTATTCCTACTCTGCTATTTTGTGTTTGTGTTCCTGATCTTCTACTCACTGTTGTTGTTCCTGCTCTCCATTATTTTTGTTCTTGCTCTCTATTCTTGTTGTTCCTGCCCTACGTTCTTGTTGTTCCTTCTCTTTGTTTCCCCAACTTTCCTTCATGTTGATCAAAGCTGAATTACAATAAAAAATAATAGTAAGTGATGCTCTACAAAAAGCGGTTATGTTTGGACTAAAACATGTGGTCGTATGACACACAAAAATACAAGAAACAAAGATAAATGTCAGTTAATCAACCAAAAACAAGTCTAAGCAAGCATACCAAGAGAGACACTAAAAACAAAGTAAAGCATTTAACAATGAATATAAATACAAGAAGGCATCTCCAAATGCCTTCTACCATGCTTGTAGCTCCTCCTCCCTTGTTCCTCTCCTGTCCAAGTTCCAAATTAGTGTAGCTCTCAGCAGCTTTTTGCACTATGGATGCCTTATGGAGATTCAAGATTGAAATGTTTAGCTATGATATGCAAATGTAAAATAAACTAATTAGACATGCTATGAAATGAACTAAGATTTATTTTAGTCCAAAATGACAATATATGTTATTTATGCTAAATGCTCTTTCTCTAAAATTCACTTCAGGATCTAGATTATGAAGAAATGGGCTCTATTTATAGGAAAAATGGAGCAATGGATGGTTGAGATTGAGTAATCTCAACAAGGGTCGGGATTGAATGATATCAAATCCATGTGAGGACTTTCAACCCAATCCTAGGATGACAAGTGTCAACATGAGATGGGTTGAGAGGAGAGGGAAGAAGCATTTAATGCTTGACATGACTTAAGAGTTAACTTGGGAGTTACTTAAGGTTAAGGTTGGGTTGAGTGAATAAATTCATTATCCAAACAATAATGCTTTTATCCAAAGGATAAACTCTTGTGCAAGAGCTAGTGAGGATAACCATGGTCAAAGAAATAAATGCTTGAGGAGACACATGGGTTACATGAGAGTTGATTTAGGGGTCAAAGTCTCTAACCATGGGTGCAAGTGGATTTAACCATAAATGGTCATGTAAGAGCCATTAGTGATTTGGAAGACTTTAGAGGTTAAATTGTTGAACACACAAAGCAATTAATGATTTTCAAAGACTTTGGAGTCTTTGAGAAGTGACTCCAAGTTGCTTAGGAATGTGACAATATTTAGGGGATGGATTAGGCTAATTAGGAAGGGGTTAGAAGAATCTAGAAGGGGGTTAGGATTGCAAGTGGGTTTGGTGGGTGAGAGAAAATAGGATTTTATTAAAATAAAATTCGTTTATTTCAATAAATAGGTGCAAGTTGCATTTTTAGGAGAATGCAAGTGGGGGGATTTAATGATTTAAATAAATATTTTATTTAATTTATTTAAAAGAGGAAAAAGGGGATTAAATTGAATAAATAGGATTTATTCATTTAATTGATTGTGAATTTGAATTAATCAAAATAAATTTATTTAATTAATAGGAGAATATTTTGAAGATGAATTAATTAAATATTAATTTAATTAACTGATGGCTAGTGGATTTTTAATCAAATAAATAGCAAATATTCATTTAATTAAAATGGACAAATTTATGTGACTATAGTAAGATTATTGGAATAAGAAATAGAACAAAACTATAAATTCAAATATGTTTATAAAAAAGACTATATAATGAAACAAATATTGAACAATGAAGTTTGAAACAGAGTTACATTTGAAGTTTAGCACTTTTGAAGTTGTTTGGAACAACTAACATCCTTTTCATTTAAATGAAGAAGTGAGTACTTAATTTCTTCCAAAATCTTATTGTAAGTAGCATCCTTTAGTTAGAAACACAAAGAGGCCTGTTGTAACATAATGTTACTAAAAAATTGCAACATTTAAACTTTTTGATGAAAAATGTGACTAGAAAACATAGTTAAACATCTACTTTTCCAAATATGTAGCAAAATAGTTTGTCATATAGAATAAATAATCACATTCTTATACATACCAATACCCAAAACAACTTTTTGGGTCAAAGCATAATAAAAAATAGTAGGAAAATAGTCAAATATTGTCTTCCATTTCATTTTAGCCCAAAAGCAACCACAAAAGGTATGTTTTATGCTTTTAGTATGTCGACAAAAAGGACACTTAATTGACTAGATCTTTATAATAAATTTTAACTTATCCCCATTAGGTAGTTTAAAGTGTTAGATCTTCCAAGCTAGGAGTTGAGTATTAGCCTCAACTCTTGACCTCCATATTTGTGTGCTTAAACTCCTCCACCTCATTTCTTTAAATTTGACACCCCATTTGATTTTAAGTCTATGATTCAACTTCAAATTGGGCACAAGCAACAAATAAATCTTCTTCAACAAAATACCAAAAAAAAGAAGGAATTTTCCCAAACCAAACCCAATCTTTGGAAACACTATATTGAGGGGGAGTACATAATTTCATAAGAAGGTTCAAAATCAAATACTTTATAAAAGTAAAGAATCCTTTTGAACTCTTTTTTAAATAGAAATTTTTTTGATATTGAGCCAATCAACCTAGTCCAATGAGTTGAAATCCCAAATATCACTATGTTGTTGCACTCCTTTCCTAATAAAGTAGAGAGCTTATTTTGTAAAACTGATTACAAGAGGTTACCCATAATACTGAACTTGTTTATTCCACCAAATGGAGGAAGAGGTGAAACTAAAACCATGTTGAAGAGATACATTCCAAGTTAAAAAATCAAAAACTTATTGTCAATCCTTCCAAATAGACTATAAAAGAGATGAAGTGATCACATGAAAGAAATAAACCATCAAAAATTTATCAAACCATCCAACTACATGTCATTTATCGTTACTAGCAGCATGAGAAATATGATGGTGGACCAATATTTTTCATAGCTTCTCCCTACTCACAACTCTAACTATTTATTTTGCTAATAAATAGGCTCCTTGAATCTTAGTATCCAACAACCCTAACCAACCTCTAAATATAGGTTGTATGTAATGTAACCAAGAGGAGACTTTGAAACTTGACTTTTATTCTCAATTAGACCACAATAATTGTTGAACTATTTTGTTTAAATCATCGTAACCTTTTTTCCAAGGGAATCCAACAAGAGGAATTGTACACATGAGAAGCTACAAAAATATGATTAACCACTTGAATTTTGCCAACACGAGATAGGAATTTGTTCTCCCAGCTAAAAATCTAAAATTTAAATTTAGCTAAGAACCAATTACACATATCAGAAAGAGAGACCCCCAAGAAAAATGCAATGTCAAAATATCTAGTAATCTAACCATGTTTAATTATTTTCTTTCTTTAGGTATCTAGTGGGAGCTGGATCGGAATTAATCATGAGAAATTCAATATTGTGATGAGATAATTTTGATCTTGAAACTAAGTGATACAAATTTAAAACTTTTGGAACATTATTAATTTAAGTTTTAGAATTTTTGATGAAAACTAAATTGCCATCAACAGGATTGGAATTAATAATAGTTTCATTGTTTCAAATGTGAATGCCCTTAATTAAATTCATTTGATAAAAATTTAAAAGTAAATAACCCAAGGGCATTAGCAATAGGCGCATGGAGAAATGGAGATAACGGGTAGCCTTGTATGATAGAATGTTGTAAGAGGAAGGAAACAGTTAGATAATTTTTTATTACTAAATGACCATTAGCATCTTGAAAAAATATTTGAACATATTTTCAAATTTTGGGACCAAATCCCAACCCTTGCAACATTTAAATGATAAACCTCCACCTCATTCTATCATATGCCTTATCAAAATCAAGCTTCACAAGTAAAACATTCTAATCTATTTGTAGAGCTCATTCACAAGTTTCCCAAGAAATAATTGCATTATCAAGAATGAATTGTCCACCAAGAAACCTAGTTTGTTCAATTCTAACTATCTCTTTAATCACTAGTTAAATTCTTGAAGATAAATCTTTAGCAATAATTTAATAAGTATCCAATAAAGTGATTGGATGCCATCTAGAGATAGAATTTTCATTTTTGTCTTTGGGAAGAAGTTTAATTAGGCCTTTGTTGATTTTAGGACCTAAGAAAGTTTGTCTCAAAGCTTCTAAATAAACAAGGTAAAAGTCTTCCTTAATATGTTGCCACATGATTCGCTAGAATTAAATACAAAATCCATCCATCCCAACACTTTTGTTAGGAGCCATTGAAAAAACAACATGTTCCAAATCCTCTTTAGAGAGATCTAGAATACTATATTCAACATCCACCTTTCTAGGGATAATATCCCCCAAAGTAGATTGAACATCTTGCTAATGTGAATCCTCCTAAAGAGGTTTTTGTAAAAATTATAAGAACAAGTCTTTGATATTTTTTGGATTTGTAAAAGCTTGAATGGAATCATCTTATACAACTCCAATAAATTTATTCTTATGTATGCAATTTAGGAAATGAAGAAGTATTTTGTTTCTTTATTCATTTCCTTAATTCATTGTAATCTAGCTCTAATTTTGGCCACTTGTCCTTTATGTATTTCAAGTTTATGAAGTTGAGTTTCAATAACAATTAGATATTTGGGAATTGTAGTGTCATAAATTGTAACCTTTTACAATTTTACACTCCTTTTTTTGTGCCCTTTCCTTAGTGTGTCTCCTCCTAACTCTTTTCCAAGCATATTTCTATCTTTTGTTTACAAAACTGATGTCATGTGGTGATTTGGGTCTTTGTCTTAAATCTGTGTATACTAAGCCTACCTTTGATTCACCCCTTTTTGGGTGGACTAGGGTTCTAGGCGACATAGTCCCCTCAGTTTGAGCCCATTTTTAAATGTTTTGGTTTATTGGTTCCTACCAATTAATTCTCGGTCTCAATATTTTTTATATGATCGTTGGAGGTCGACCTAATTTATGAAATACCTTGGGAACCCTATATAAGAGCATCTTTCTAATTCATTTTCATCTCATGTCATATCCTAAGCATCCTATAACATTTAACATTATTGAGATCAAGTATTATTAGCAAATTTATTTAGATCTAAGAAATATGGAACAATAAGTTGCAACAATATTCATGCAAGCATGATTTTATGATTGATTCTTTTATGCCTTGTCATGTCATGAAATGGCATCAACATTTCATCTTATTCAATGAGAATCAACATGTTATGATTTCTCTTTCACCCAAGGTTCACAAAAGAAAGGGGAAGGATACATCACAACACCCTTAGCCTGGTAAACATAGAACGTGCAAGCACACCAAAGATAGAATAAAATCATTCATTAACATTAAGAAATCCAAATATCATCCACTCTAGAGATCAAAGACCCAAAACGTTACAACCACAAATATGTTATTAGTGTACATGACAAATATGTCTTTTATAAATACATGTGACTTGTTATGTTTTGTTAATAAGGGCAGTGTAATTAGCTCCCAAGAGTTGGGTTGGTTGCTGACGGTTGACAATCTTAACCAACCATTTGACACTATTTATGTTGTTATTGTCTGGGGAATAGTTCATGTTGTTGATGTATGGAATTACACATAATAATAAAGAAACATCATTTTGCCATATGTTGTGTTAAATATTTATTTGTTGTTACTCTACTATTTTGTTGTTCTAGAAAACTACCTCATTCAAAAGTATATGTTTTGGCATCATTGTTGATACAAACTCGAAGATCAATATGATGGCAAGTGATATGTACACATTTAATGGGTCAATCATTCCAACAACAAGTACGTGTAAATGAAAGTGACATTGAATAAGTGGTAACACAATAAGTACAAGAAGATTGATTGATAGAAGACTTGGTAAACCTATGGGAATTTTTGGTCATGTAATACATGTAGAGGGAAGCTTGGGAGCGAGTAGTCCCTAAGGGCATGATACATGACGAACTCATAGTGAACTCAATGGTCTTCGATCTTCTTGAAAGAATTCCAAGGTTGTTCGCACGAAACTTGATTGAATTGAAAGACTGATGGATATGTTGGGTGAATATTTTGTCACTAGCGTACCAATGACAAAATATATAATTCACACATAGCTATGTTGAGAAATTAATCCCTCCTCTCAGCTCAAGGGGAGGTTCCCTTTGAAATTTCTTCTCTAATTAACAAGAAACTAAAATTCATGGGTAAGTTTCAGGCATATAACTCTCTTTTTTTGAGTTTATGTATTTTATGTATCATATAGGGAATCGTAACAAGTGGAGGGAAAATACATAAACTCTGAAAAAAGAGAGTTATATGCCCGAAACTTACCCACAAATTTTAGTGTCTTGTTAATTAGAGAAGAAATTTCAAAGGGAACCTCCCCTTGCTCAGAGGAGGGATTAATTTCTCAACATAGTTGTGTGTGAATTATATATTTTGTCATTGGTATGCTAGTGACAAAATATTCACCCAACAGTTTTTTGGCAACTCTGCTAGGGGTACGATACACATCCAAAAGCCTCATGCTTTTGGTTGAAGTATACCAATATCCTATTCATTGTAATTCCTTTTCTTATAATTTATCAAACTTTCACCAAGGATATGTAAAATGGTATCTCAAGGTCCTTTTGGTTCGTTGAACCTGACTCTACCCTTACATGTTCTTCGTGATGGTTTGCGGAAGAAATTTCCCAAGTTTTTAGGTGATGGTGCTCAGCATTCTGATGAACATATCGTTGCATTTTATATTGCATGTGGTGTTTTGGGAGTTGAACATGAAGATATATCTGTAAGGTTATTTATTGAAACCTTACAAAGTGTACCTGCTAGTTGGTTTTACCATTTTCCAAATAATTCTATCATAGATTGGGCTAGCCTCAAAATAAGGTTTTAGGCAAGGTTTAAACCTGCAGAAGATGAGCATGCGCTCTTGGTGCAATTGACTCAAATAAAGAAGGAACTGCAAGAGCCCATGCATGAATTTGTTGCTAAATTTAACAAGCTGCATAACTGCATCCTGGTTGCTTCTCAACCTACTGCTGCAAATTTGAAGTGCTTCTTCATCAATGCTCAGTCACTTGAAGTGAGTTTCTTATTGAGAAGAGCAGTTCCAAGAGACCTTGCAGCTGCACAAACCTTAGCGGTGGAGGTTGAAGATGATATTATCCTTGCAGGTAAGATAAAGATAGAGCCAAATGGGTCCAAATAAAACTCTTCTTTGGGATCATGGTCTACCAAGAGAACAGATCCCAAGGTGCAAAGGTTGGCTAATGAGTTGGTTGCCCTCAAAAGGAAAATATCTTAAGGTGTATTTTCTTCCCCTTATGAAGACACTCCTGGGAGGCCATATCCAAATATTGCTCTTAGTTATGTAGCTAGAAATCAAGACAAGCTTCCTTCGCCACCAAAAGGACTTGCACTTGAGGCACTACCAACAAATGCAGTAGTGGACGAACCTGAATCTGAACAAAGTGATCTTGCTGGTCTATTCCAAGAGGAGGAACTAGACATAGTTGACGACTCTCAAATATGGTTTATGTAGTTCCAGAAAGCTATTGAATAAAAAGAAAAGACCATGATAGGTACCATGGAGGAGGACAATCACATCATGAGATGTGAAAAGGTGAATATGCATGACGATCCCATTCAAGTTGAAATGAATGCTTTCATGCTCCAAGGTCATGAACTTGGACGTATCTTGCATAAGAGACCTACCCCATAACTTGATGAAGATCTTTTCATGAGCACTATAGAAGAGTTTTTTTCAAGTCTTGTTGACGATTCTCTCCAATTAGAAGTTTGTGAACAAATTACTAAGGATTACAATGCAATCATGTTTTCTTCTAAATCACATGAAGAAGATCATTCTATTCAACATGAGGTTGTTATGGTTGAAAAACCAATTGTTCAAGTTGTAGCTCTAGTAAGAATGATCCAGTCTTTGTACGATCAAGAGGATGGCCAATTAGACATCTTCCTTGGTTGGAGGCTAATGGAAAGCCAAAGGTCCCTCTTGTACATGAGCTTGAGGATATACTTGAGAAAGAAGCCAAACAAGCATTTTCAGCTAAGCAAGAGCAGTCTGGTTTCAAAAATCTACTTTGGAGCAACGGTACATATGACTCATTTCAAGAGGAAAGTGAATTTTTTCATCTTTTCCAAGGAGTGTTGTATCAAGTCCTGGTACAATTGTTTGTGCTTCTATTGGTTGTGGCTTCTAATGATCATGAAAGGAAATGCAAGTTTCTAAAGAAAGGCAACTACTTTGGTGAACCTATGAATGGTTTCATTTAGGAAGGTTTCCATGGCTAGTTAGTTTAGGTTGGGTTAGTTTCCTTTTTCAATAAGTGCAGTTGCATAAGTTTAGGTCTTGTTTTCAATTGGTTGCTTTGCGTTAGTCTTATAGTTTGTGTCTTTGTTGCTTGACTCTATAGCCTAATGGATACAAGCACTTGGAGTCCTAGATTCTACAACCTTCATTAGTGAAGGTTGTTCCCCAATCAGAGCCAATTATTGTCACTGATTTCGGCTAACCTTAATCATGGTCCAACCCCTATGAAACTTGTCCATTTCGTAGCCTACGTCCTCCAAGGTCGATTGACTTTCCTCATAAGTCGTGCCGGTTTGCATCTTCGTTTTTGTCATTTTCATGTTTTTGCCTTCATCTTTTATTTTATCTTTTGTCTGCACTTCGGGTTTTAAAACCCAAAATGCAGTGTTTCTCGTGTGTTCCTACACATCGGGTTTTAAAGCCCGAAGTGCAGTTTTGGTCTACCAAGTAATGCAGGTCGGGTTTTAAAACCCGACCTGCAAGTCTGCCTATGTGCAGGTCGAGGAATTTTTCCCAACCTACAGGTCTATGTGCAGGTCGAGGAATTTTTCCCAACCTGTAAGTCTGCTCATGTGCAGGTTGGGGAATTTTTCGTGACCTGTAGGTCTAAGTGTAGGTCGGGAAATTTTTCTTGACCTGCAAGTCTGGTCATGTGCAAGTCGGGGAATTTTTCCTGACTTGCAAGTTTGCCTATGTGCAGGTCGGGGAATTTTTCTCGACCTGCAAGTCTATGTGCAGGGTAGGGAATTTTCCCTGACCTGTACGTCTAAGTGCAGGTTGGGGAATTTTTCTTGACTTGCAAGTTTGCCTATGTGCAAGTCGAGAAATTTTTCCAAACTTGTAACCTAGGTTTTTCCCTTCTTGCGGGTAAGTGCACAAAGATGGAGGTCAAAAAGGGGGGTATAAGTGGACACTTTATTTCTGAAATCAGGGGAACCTAAACTTCGAGGCAAAATTTGAAAGTCATCCACTCAAGATATGAAGATATTCAAAGAACAAATATTGTAGTACTCTAAATCTAGTTTCCAAACTACTAAACTTTTTCAAAATTGGATAAGATTAAGGGGGTCAAATCATTCGCGCACGAAAAACTGACCCTGATTTTTTTTTGAAAAACATAACATAGTGTCTGACATGCACATAAAAAAAGTCATAGTTATATTTAGTATTTTGACAAATCCTTTGGGAGAAAGATAGTTAAGAGTGAGCACTAGAAGATGTGTATTTTTTTGTAATTTTTTGTTGAGTAATTTTTTTAATGATTTTTCCAATTGAGCACATCCTGAAAATTAGGTATATGTTCGTGCGTGAAGCATAAGTTGCACTAAACAGATTGAAAATACAATTTAATTTTTTTTTTTGTAAAGAATCAAGTGCACTACTGTAAAGCGGAAAATCGTGATCGAACCCTAAGTGTTCCCCCCACCACTCCAAGGAGAAAGAAAGGAGGTCACTAGGGTTGACGGTTTTCACTTAGGGGAGACTTTACATTCAAAAGAGGGGTTGAAACCCACAAGATCCAATCCTACACAATGCAAGATTGGATTCTAAATGAGTTTCAAGGGTTAAGACAGCAAGGCTACCCTCTTTTGTAAAGAATGTAGATAGAAGGATTGAGCTAGGAATGCATGTAAAGTGAGAAAGATTCACTTATAAACAGAGATAGGAATATAGGATGAAGCTGCGGACCTGGAATTAGCAGTAAAATGTCGAGACGATGCTGTCTTGCAAATTTGAGCAAAAGTTGATAGGACGATGGCGCCCAACGTGCACACGGTCCTTCAAAAAATCCACGAAACGAAGGGGGATCTGTTCGTCTCTGCACAAGGATTCCAAATCTTCAATTACAGCCGCGTACCTGCAACCTACACATAGAAAAGAGAGGACGATTGGGGGGTTAGGGATTAGGGGTTTGCCCTTAGGTCAAACCCCAGTTTTGGAATTAACCAAGAAATGAGAATGCTGTAAATGTAAATGATTGTAATGTAAACAAGTACTAGTACCTTGTTGTAAGAATGTTTGTATTCTTACATGCGAAGGTGTAAATGTTGTTGTATGTTGTATGTTGTATGTGGCATGTGATCTCCTCTTCAATGGTTGAATCCTTGTCTTGAATGCAACACTTAGCCTTGAATGGAGACTTAGAATGATCAATTGCTTGAAGGAATGCTTGAATGCTTGAATGCTTGAATGTTTGAATATCGTTTCCGCGTCTTGTACACATATGTCCTTCCTCCCCAAAATGGGAGAGGAAATGTAGTTTATATACTTGTCAATTAGGGTTAATAGACTGATTTTTCTGACCTTGGGCCTACATAGCAACCTTATTTTCCAATTTGCAAACTTAAAGACCCGAGGCCCAAAAGAGACTGGGCCCAAAATAGGTTCAGGGACCAGGGCACTGGGCGCCATGGTCCCACCTCCAGGGATAGCAGGGTGCAAGGAGGATCAGGCCAGGGTGCTGAAAAATGTAGTTTTTGGTGTCATAAATAGGTTTCGAGGTCTCCATTCAGGTTCAGTGTTGCGTCGCCATTGTGAAGACCCAAATGCAGTCGAAATTGCAAGTGTCGCAATTTTAGGACGCTACAACTACAATAATATATAAAGTTTTTTAAATTTGGATAAGTATATCAAAAGTTATTCAAAAAATGGTGCACCTATGTCTGTGAGAACTATGGAGACACTGGTAAAAGAAATTCAATAATAATGTTATTGTTGTTCAAATTGAAAAAAAATTACATGGTTAGAAAGCTCAGAAGATGGGTGAAAATATGGTGGCAATTTTAGAAATACCCACTTGATGAAGTGTAAACCTGATGATGACAAAGTTGATAAACCAAGTTGATAAAATAAAACACGTCAAAAATGAGAGAAATGGAGGGAAATTAAACTTCCAAACTGTAATGACCCTTACTATAAAGGCCACTAATAAACCCCAAATCTGAACTGAGACAATTTGTCAAACACTTGGCATGCACTGAATTGTTTTATTTGCGATGTAGTGTTTCAATATGATAGTTGTTTTGAGAATCAAGTACAATTGAGATAACAATACCAATATTGAAATGTAACACAATAAACAATAATGAAACTCTAAATATTCATGCAAGGACTTCAATGCTAATATATCATGAATTTCCCAAATTCTGATTGCATTGTTCAGTAGACTAATTTTCTAAAAATGTATGACTGTTACAAACTCTTACACATGAGCATTGAATTTATGACTAGAGAATGTATAAACTATCACACATGAACAATGACCTTGCAATGAACCTTCTCTACTATAACAATCCAACTACAAGATAGCAATGTCTGATTATAATGGATTGTTTTCTGAATACATATATGACTATTACAACTGTGCACTTCTATCATAAAAATTGACAACAAAAATCATGCAATGGAACCTAGAAATCGCTCCTTGAACTCTGATTATGAAATGCTGATGAAAGGAGGACTGGACTGTCCCAAGAATGCCCTACTGTCACTACCGTACTGTCCCTGCTGCAGGCCGTACCTGGGTCGTACTGTGCGGTTGCAGTACCAAATTTTGAGCTGGGATGAATTCAAAACCCTTATTCACCAAATAAAAGCCCTCAAATCAACCTTCAATTTAAATCCAACATGAAATGGCTGAGTACCATCTCCAATAACGCAACCCTTCAGAAGATATTTCACTTCCTCAGTTATGCTAATCTAAGGGAGTTATCGTTCCCAAAGATCAATGATATTTGCAGACCTTCAAGCTCCACAAATGCTTAAGTAGATGCACTAGAGAAAATAGACTTCCATGCCAAATGAGAGACCCATGGGGTCTATTTATACACATAATAGAATCTTCTAGAAGCCTCTTAGTCTTTCTAGAAGTATCCATAACTTTCTAGAAGTATCCATAATAGAATCTTCTAGAAGCCTCTTAGTCTTTCTAGAAGTATCCATGACTTTCTAGAAGTATCCATAATAGAATCTTCTAGAAGCCTCATTGCACTTTTTAGATAAAAAGTTACTTCATAAAATAAAAAGTGCACCTCAATAACATTTTGGCCCCAAATAAAAAGTAATAATAAATATAATGTCTCCAAGAGCATAATTAGCCATCCAATCACCAAATAAATGCCAAAATGACCCTCTCATCACAACCATCTGCCTACGAGAGTCTGGAATAGGCAAATCCACGTAAAGTGTCATGTCATACTAAAGAGGGGACATGACAGTCCGCCCTTCCTAAAATTGCTTGGCCTCAAGCAATCTCAATGAAGGATGCTGCAGAATGGCTTCAGTCTCCCAAGTGGCATCCTCAATAGGAAGATCTCTCCACTTCACCAAATACTCCCTGATAACTCTCCTGCGGAGCTGTTTCTCCCTACTATCCAAAATAGACTCTGGCACCAATATCAACTTCCCCTCATCATCCAAGGGTGGTAGCACTGTGGAAGGCACAACATGCTGTCCTAATGCCTTCTTGAGGCGCGACACATGGAACACATTGTGCACCCTGCTATCTGCTATCTGCTGGAAGCTCAAGCTCATAAGCCAACTCTCCTACCTGCTTGATAATCCTGAAAAGCCCATAATAGCGCGGCTTAAGCTTTTCTGACCCACTCTTCTTAAGAGTAGACTGTCTGTAGGGCTGAAGCATGAGGTAAACCATATCACCAACCTCAAAAATCCTCTCAATCCGCTTCTGATCTGCGTACTGCTTGTACTGATTCTATGCCCTGGCCATATTATCCTTGAGAGCATCAACAATGTCCTTTCTCTCTTGAAGCAAATCCCCGGCATGTGGAACTCTAACATCAGTCATCAGCAAATCAATGAAGTTAGGCGCATCATACCCATATAGAGCTCTGAAAGGTGTCATCTGAATCGACATGTGGAATGTGGTATTTTAACAATACTCACACAAATGAATCCATCTCACCCATGCCCTCTGCTGACCAACCACGTAATTCCTCAAATAACCTTCCACCCACTTGTTCACTATATCCGTCTATCCATCCGTCTGTGGGTGATAACTAGTGCTAGGTGTAAGCTCAGTGCCACAAAGTCTGAATACCTCCTGCCAAAAGTGACTCAAAAATATACTGTCCCTGTCACTCACTATGCTGCGAGGTATCCCATGCAATCTGAAGACCTCTCTAAAGAAGACCTTAGCTACCTGTACTGCTGTGTAAGTAGTAGTGATGGGAAAGAAGTGTGCATACTTCGTCAGTCTATCCACTACTACGTAGATGCAATCATGCCCTTGAGCCTTGGGCAAGCCCATAATGAAGTCCATAGATATGCATTCCCACTTCTGATCTGGAATGGGAAGTGGCTGTAGGAGCCCAGCTGGAAAGGTGTGCTCTTGTTTGTTCTGTTGACAAACAGGGCACTCACGAACATACTGCAAAACATCTAACTTAAGCCCTTTCCAAGTGAACCACTCCCAAACCTGTCTATATGTCTTGAAGTACTCGAGGTGACCAACTATAAGTGAATCATGAAGAGCCCTCAATATAGATTGCTTCACCTTCGATCCTGGGACTAGAAATATCCTTCTCTTGTAGATAATCAAATCATCTACAAGTGTATACCGGGTCTCTAGCATACTCTGCCACTATCATATGTCTCCAATCCTCTGATATTTCAATCAATGCACTGAGATGTGGTCTATGTGACAATTCATCCACTACCACATTCTGAGTCCCTCTCACATATGATATGTCAAAATCGTAAGCTTGTAGCTTACTCACCCACTTCTGCTGTCTATTGTTGAGATCTCTCTGACTAAGGAAATGCCTCAAACTGTTGTGGTCAGTTTTAATACAAAACTTACCACCCACTAGATACCGTCTAAACTTAGCCAATGCGTGCATGATGGCTAACATCTCCTTGTCATAGATGCTGAAAGATCTCTCTGGACCACGGAGTTTCCTGCTCTCATATGCAATAGGGTGCTTGTCCTGCATCAACACAGCACCTATACCATCGCCAGATGCATCACATTGAAGCTCAAATAGCTTCAAGAAATCAGGCAAGGCTAACACCGGGCATGAAGTCATGATCTCCTTGAACCTGTCAAAGCAAGTCTGTGCCTCCGGTGTCCAATCAAAGGCCCCCTTCTTCAGCAAATCTGTCATAGGGGCTGCATGTCGTGAGTATCCACTAACGAATCTGCGGTAGAAGCCACATAGGCCTAGGAACCCTCTCAACCGTGTCAAGTTCTCAGGAATAGGCCACTCTACTATACACGGATCTTATCAGGATCCATCCTTACTCCCTCTGCATTGATAATATGTCCTAAATACAAGAGCTCAGTCATACCCAAATCACACTTGGACTCCTTGGCATACAAGGACTCCTTCTGCAATATGCTTAATATTGTCTCCAGATGCTCAAGATGTTCTTGCCATGATCTGCTGTATACCAAAATGTCATCGAAGAAAACCAATACAAATCTCCTCAACTGATGATGGAAGACCTTATTCATCGTAGACTGAAAAGTAGCTAGTGCATTGGTCAACCCAAATGGCATGACCACAAACTCAAAGTGTCCACAATGACATCTAAATGTCGTCTTCTCCACATCCTGCTCTCTAACTTTGATCTGATGATATCCTAATCTCAAATCTATCTTGCTGAAGTAGCATGCCCCATGAAGCTCATCTATTAGCTCATCAATCTGTGGGATAGGGTATCTATTCTTAATAGTCCTCTTGTTCAACACCTGATAGTCAATGCACATACGTAACGAGCCATCCTTCTTCTTCACCAACACTACTGAAGAAGCAAAAGGAGACTTGCTCGGTCTAATATGCCCCATCTCAAGCAACTCCTTGATGGTTTTCTCAATCTCATCCTTGAGTCTCTTAGGATGCCTGTATGGTGTGATCATCACGGGTTTAGCACCCTCCTCTAACTCAATGATGTGCTCTATTCCCCTGTCAGGTGGTACACCAGGTGGAATGTCACTGAACACCCTATCATACCGTTCTCTCAATCTCTAAATGTCAGGGTGATACTCTGCCTTCTGATGCTCCTCCTGTGTAGGCATGAGAGTACACATGGCTGCCCATCCAATCCCATCGTGTCTAACCAACCTCTCCATGCGCCTAAAAGAAATAGTTCTAACATCACTATTTCTGATAGCCCTCAATACATGCTGTCTCCTATCAACTTCAAACTTAATCTCCATGTCTCTGATTCTGAGAGTGAGCTCACCCAATGAATGTAACCAAGTCATCCCCAATACAATGTCTAGGTCACCCATGTTAACTACATGGTAATCCACTTTGAACTCATAATTGTTCAAGCGTAGAGGCATGTTTCTAATCATCCTGTTACACTTAAGAGTGTAACCATCAGCAACCTATACTCGGAGACCCTCAAACTCCTCTGTCTCAATGCCACGGCGCTCAACCAATTGTGCATCAATGAAATTGTGCGTAGCACCTATGTCAACTAGGGTAATCACCTTCTGTCCTGCTAGAACTCCACACAATCTAAAGGACCCCTCCTGCTGGATACTGGACAAGCGTGCTTGCTGCAAATGTAACTCCAGCTCATCCTTAGGCTCTATAGCCTCTACCTCTACCTCCGGCTCTGTGTCACTGTGCTCATCCTCATGTATTGCACTATCTGAATCTGAGTCCTCATAGTATGCCCACATAACTCTATTGGCCTTCCCCTTAGGCTTCAACGGACAGTTATGATCCCTGTCATAAGGACCTTTGCAATAGAAGCATAGCTTCTTCCTGCGTAGGTCATTAAGTGCCTCAGTATCCAAGGGTGTGGTGGATTTCCCCTTGGTATCAACCTTCCTCCCTTTCTCCTTATCAAACTTCTTATTATCTCTGAAAGAAGTAGAACTCCTAGGGGTGAATTTGCTAGAAGGTGTTGTAAGCTCCATACTGCGAGCTTTCCTCATGGCCTCCTGTGATGTCGATGGTTCAAATGCCTTGATCCAACCCTTGAGGGGTTCAGACAATCCCTCAGTGAATAGTATGACCAACCGGCTTTTTGATACATCCTGTACCATAACTGACAACCGTTGAAACTCACTGATATACATCTCCAAGCTACCTATCTGTCTCAACTGTGCAAGATCATGAAAGAATATCTCAAGATCCTTCCTATCAAAATGCTCCACCAATCTGTCTACAAAATCCTGGTATGAAGTCACCTGGTTGTGCTGTAAAGTAACCATACCATGTGACCACCAGTCATGAGCTGCGTCCTCCAAATGCAAGGTGGCGTATTTGATGGCATCTATCTCCGACATGGGCCTTAATGCTAAGAAGGTATCCAACTTATGTATCCATGCCTGTGCTGTCATTCGTCCACTACCATCAAAGGAAGGTAAAGTGATCTTGCTAGAAGCTCGCTGCAACTCACTGTCATGGCCTCTAGGTCTCCTGTTCTGTTGAGTACTCCTCATGTGCTCTCTCCTCTGATTCAGGTAACGATAAAAATTAAGTAACTCACGTACATGTGGTGGTAATGCCTGCCACTCTGCAGTAGCAGCTCTAAGATCATCCTGAAACTCATCTTGTACATCGCCCTCTCCTACCTCTGGAGCCTCCTCTCTAAGGAAAGTAGGGCGAGTAGGTCTATCCGCTGTCCAAGACCTGTGCCTAGGAGCACCCTGTGAACCTGCTACACTCCTATTGTCATGATCAGGTGTAACTCTACCCTGCTCCTGAACTCTGGGCTGAACCACTCTCTCCATCATAGTGGTCAAAGCACGCAATGACTGGACTATCTCCTGCTGTCCAGTAGCCATGGTTCTGAAAAAGTCCCTAGCCTCATCATCCTCATTCCTGGGAACTCTAGGTGGACTCTGTGACTATCTCTCACCCATGGTAAGAATGTTTCTGTACTCCTATTCACCCTCTAGTGCTGCTCTTCTGCGTGTGTAGTACCTATGATGCCCCAATGCTGATGGATGCATAAATGTTTCTTACCCAACAGGATGGCAAGAACACCGCTCTGATACCACTGTAATGACCCTTACTATAAAGGCCACTAATAAACCCCAAATCTGAACTGAGACAATTTGTCAAACACTTGGCATGCACTGAATTGTTTTGTTTGCGATGTAGTGTTTCAATATGATAGTTGTTTTGAGCATCAAGTACAATTGAGATAACAATACCAATATTGAAATGTAACACAATAAACAATAATGAAACTCTAAATATTCATGCAAGGACTTCAATGCTAATATATCATGAATTTCCCAAATTCTGATTGCATTGTTCAGTAGACTAATTTTCTAAAAATGTATGACTGTTACAAACTCTTACACATGAGCACTGAATTTATGACTAGAGAATGTATAATCTATCACACATGAACAATGACCTTGCAATGCACCTTCTCTACTATATCAACCCAACTACAAGATAGCAATGTCTGATTACAATGGACTGTTTTCTGAATACATATATGACTGTTACAACTGTGCACTTCTATCATAAAAATTGACAACAAAAACCATGCAATGGAACCTGGAAATCGCTCCTTGAACTCCGATTATGAAATGCTGATGAAAGAAGGACTGGACTGTCCCAAGAATGCCCTGCTATCACTACCGTACTGTCCCTGCTGCAGGTTGTACCTGGGTCATACTGTGCAGCTGCAGTACCAAATTTTGAGCTGGGATGAATTCAAAACCCTTATTCACCAAATACAAGCCCTCAAATCAACCTTCAATTTAAATCCAACATGAAATGGCTGAGTACCATCTCCAATAATGCAACCCTTTAGAAGATATTTCACTTCCTCAGTTATGCTAATCTAAGGGAGTTATCGTTCCCAAAGATCAATGATATTTGCAGACCTTCAAGCTCCACAAATGCTCAAGTAGATGCACTAGAGAAAATAGACTTCCATGCCAAATGAGAGACCCATGGGGTCTATTTATACACATAATAGAATCTTCTAGAAGCCTCTTAGTCTTTCTAGAAGTATCCATAACTTTCTAGAAGTATCCATAATAGAATCTTCTAGAAGCCTCTTAGTCTTTCTAGAAGTATCCATGACTTTCTAGAAGTATCCATAATAGAATCTTCTAGAAGCCTCATTGCACTTTTTAGATAAACAGTTACTTCATAAAATAAAAAGTGCACCTCAATAACATTTTGGCCCCAAATAAAAAGTAATAATAAATATAATGTCTCCAAGAGCATAATGAGCCATCCAATCACCAAATAAACGCCAAAATGACTCTCTCATCACAACCATCTGCCTACAAGAGTCTGTAATAGGCAAATCCACATAAAGTGTCATGTCATACTAAAGAGGGGACACGACACAAACCATAGCTTTGTCATCCAGGCCTACTTCCAAGCCTAAACAGTCAAAAGCGCATACGGGGTACTTATGGTGTAAGCAGCGCGTACGCGCTATTGTATAATATGATATTCTACGTATAATATGTGTATATACATATAATATATGTAATATATAATATGTGTATAATATGATATTGTATATATAATATGTGTATATATATATAATATATAATATATTAAACATATATATACACATGTAAGTGTATTGTCTCCCCCTCTCAAATGCATACAAGGTGCCTCTCTCTCTCTCTCTCTCTCTCTCTCTCTCTCTCTCTCCCCCCTTCTCCCTTCCTCCATACCCCATCTCTCTCTCTCTCCCTTGCTCTCTCCCCTTCTCCCTTCCTCCATACCCCATCCCTCCCTCTCTCCCCTTATCCCTTCCTCCATACCCCATCCCTCTCTCTCTCGCTCTCTCCCCTTCTCCCTTCCTCCATACCCCATCCCTCTTTCTCTTCTTCTCTCCCTCCCTCCCTCCATACCCCACTGCAACTGTGTCTGCACTTCTATAGAAGTAAGTGAATTTATTTCTTGTCTGCAACTTCCTCTTTGATTTTTATCATGTATGCTCTCCTAAGAAAATTGACTGATGGATTTGTGTGTGTATATTGAATAGGAGGAATAGGGTTTGAAATTGAACCACGGGTGTATTACCATGACAAACAAGGAAACCTGCAACACTATTCTTCTTGAATATGTTTTTAATGATCAGAGTAGATGTGGAAAATAGTGTCAACAAAGCAACATGACGAGTCAGAGTACCTGCAATATGTTTTTCAGAAGGAAACAACAGGTAGGAAGAGAAAGAGGGAGAGTAACACAAATGATGTCCTATAGAATAATAGTGGTGGGTATGCGAGAGTTCCCATGATGTTACACAATGCCTGTCACCTAAAGAAATTAAGTTTGTTGTATGCATGGCAGTGGTAATATATGATGATCATCACTTGTCAAATAGCTTGGAACGATACATACCCATGAAAGAAATCAAGTGTGTAATTCCTATAGTCACAATCGAGACCAGTCTTATAACCTTGCAAATTTAATAGCATCATATGTTTTAGAACTTAGGCAGTAGTCTTAGGGTTAGGTCAAGCTCTTACACTTGCTTTTTAGCGAAGCCTCATTGTTTGTTCACTTGGAGTCTCATTGTATGATGTTCTATTCATAACTTTAAATTTAATATATAATTTTATTAGCCCACCATATGAGCCCTTAGGTGTCATTAGAGGCCGTATTGTTTCCTAAGAGGTCATATGGTGTTCTGTGACCCCTTAAGACCCCTCGGGACACCAATGACCCATAACAACACCATATGATGTTCTAAAGGGTCCTATGGTGTTCTATGACCCCTTAGGACAACATTTGGTGTCGTTATAGGTCCTATGGTGTGCTATAGGGATAATATAGGGATAATATAGTGTCATATAGTGTCATATTGTGTCCCAGATTCGATATCTCTTCCTCTCCCTCCGTCCCCCCTCCTTCTTCTCTCCCTATCTCCCTCTCTCTCTGTCTCTCTCTCTATGTCTCTATCTTTGTCTCTGTCTCTCTCTCTCTGTGTCTGTGTCTGTGTCTCTGTCTCCCCTTCTCCCTTCCTCCATACCCCATCCCTCTCTCTCTCACTCTCTCCCCTTCTCCCTTCATCCATACCCCATCCCTTTTTCTCTTCTTCTCTCCTCCCTCTTTATCTTCTTTTGTAATTCCTATATTCACAATCGAGATTAGTCATATGGTGTCATGTGTCCTTTCTCTCTCCCTCTCCCTCCTTCCCTCCTCCCTCTTCTCTCCCTCTCTCCCTCCCTCTCCCTCTCTCCCTCTCTCTACCTCCCCTCCCCCCTCTCTCCCCCCTCTCTCCCCCCTCTCTCTCTCTCTCTCTCTCTCTCTCTCTCTCTCTCTCTCTCTCTCTCTCTCTCTCTCTCCTTCCCTCCCCCCTCTTCTCTCTCTCTCTCTCTCCATACCCCTTTTTCTCTCCCACCCCCTCTTCTCTCCCTCTCTCCCTCCCTCTACCTCTCTCCCTCTCTCTACCTTCCCTCCCTCCTCTCTCTCCTCTCTCTCTCTCTCTCTCTCTCTCTCTCTCCCTCCCTCTCTCTCCATCTCCCTCCTTCCCTCTCTCTCTCTCCCTCTCCCTCTCTCTTTCTCTCCCTCCTTCCCTCCTTCCTCTTCTCTCCCTCTCTCCCTCCCTTCTACCTCTCCCCCCCCTCTCTCCTCTCTCTCTCTCTCTCTCTCTCTCTCTCTCTCTCTCTCTCTCTCTCCCTCCCTCTCCCTCTCTTCCTCCATACCCCTCCTCCTCTCCCACCCTCCCCCCTCTTCTCTCCCTCTCTCCCTCCCCCTACCTCTCTCCCTCTCTCCACCTTCCCTGCCCCCTCCCTCTCTCCCTCTCTCTCCCTCTCCCTCCTTCCCTCCCCCCTCTTCTCTCCATCTCTCCCCCCCTCTACCTCTCCCCTCTCTCCCTCTCTCTCTCTCTCCCTCTCTTCCTCCATACCACTTCTTCTCTCCCACCCCCCCCTCTTCTCTCCCTCTCTCCCTCCCTCTACCTCTCTCCCTCTCTCTACCTTCCCTCCCCCCTCTCTCTCTCTCCCTCTCTCTCCCTCTCCCTCCTTCCCCCTCTCCCTCTCTCTCCCTCTTCCTCTCTCTCCCTCTCCCTCCCCCCTCTCTCTCCCTCTTCCCTCTCCTCTCCTTCCCTCCTCTAGTCTCCCTCTCCCTTCCTCCACACCCCTTCTTCTCTCTCTCTCTCTCTCTCTCTCTCTCTCTCTCTCTCTATCCCTTCCTCCATACCCCTTCTTCTCTCCCACCCTCTCCCTCTTCTCTCCCTCTCTCCCTCCCTCTCCCTCCCTCTCTCTCTCTCTCTCTCTCTCTCTCTCTCTCTCTCTCTCTCCTTCCTTCCCCCCTCTTCTCTCCCTCTCTCCCTCCCCCTACTCTCTCTCTCCCTTCCTCTATACCCCTTCTTCTCTCCCACCCTCCTTCCCTTATGCCCCCTTCTCTCTCCCTCCCCCTTCTCTCCCCCATCTCTCTCTCTTCCTCTCTCTCTCTCTCTCACTCCCTCTCTCCCACCCTCCCTCTACCTCTCTCCCTCTCTCTACCTTCCCTCCCCCTCTCTCTCTCTCTCTCTCTCTCTCTCTCTCTCCCTTTCTCCCTCTCCCTCCTTCCCTCCCCCCTCTTCTCTCCCTCTCTCCCTCCCTCTCTCTCTCTCTCTCTCTCTCTCTCTCTCTCTCTTCCCTTCCTCCATACCCCTTCTTCTCTCCCACCCCCTCTTCTCTCCCTCTCTCCCTCCCTCTACCTCTCTCCCTCTCTCTACCTTCCCTCCCCCCTCTCTCTCTCTCTCCCTCTCTCTCCCTCTCTCTCCTTACCTCTCTCTCTCTCCCTCTCCCTCCTTCCCTCCCCCCTCTTCTCACCCTCTCTCTACCTTCCCTCCCCCCCCCCCTCTCTCTCTCTCTCCTCTCCCTCCCTCCCCCCTACTCTCCCTCTCCCTTCCTCCATACCCCTTATTCTCTCCCACCCTCCCCCCTCTTCTCTCCCTCTATCCCTCCCTCCTTCCCTCCTTCCCTCCCCCCCCTCTCCCTCCACCCTACTCTCCCCCCCCCTCTCTCTCTCTCTCCCCCTTTTCATTCACATCTTTTCTAATACCAATAGCGCATATGGGGTACTGAAACTATTAGTTCACTGCCATGCCATAACTTTTTTAAGGCAAAGGAGCGCGTACGCGGTACATATTACTTTTACTGAGCCCATTATTCGTTACCATGTGATAACATTTTTTAGGTTTAGGAGTGCGTACGCACTACTTATTAGTCTAGAATGGGAAAAAAGAATATTGTTGGGCTTGTCAACATTTTATGGACTAACAGCGCATATGCGGTTATTAGTGTAGCGTGTGTATATGGTGAAAATGGATAGCAATAAACAACAATATTGAAAGACTTAAAATGGATTCAACCACCAAACCCTAGCCTAACAATGAACAAAGATCCACCATAACATATGAAGATAACCTAAGACAATGCAAAATAACTCAAAAATCACAAAGATTATACCATCACATGTCCACTAGGGTTTTGATCTCCATTCTTCCTATCTCCATTGATCTTGTTTGATATGCTTGCTCTCAGATTTTTGTATGCACAAGAGCTCAACAAAGAACGGAATGTGGTTGCAAGTAGGATCGTAGTGTAGCCAAGTCCTCCAAAATTAGTCATTAGGGTTTGGTAATGAAGAAAGCATCTCCTTAAATAGAAGACACAATAGAAAATGGAGGGTTAAGATTGAGAGGTGTAAAAAGAGAGGTCGGCTAGGATTAGAGGGTAGGTATAAGAAATACCAAAATAATGAAAGGGGTAGGTAGTGTAGGAAATAAGAGATGAATGACATGTGTCATGTGTAGAAAAGGTTAATGAATTAATTAAATAAATAAAGATTTATTTAATTAATAGAAGAAGTAGGACAATTAAATAAATAAAATATTTATTTAATTTAGGAAAGGGATAATTTAAATAAATAAATGTATTTATTTAAATGAGAAATAAGGCTAGAAGAGGATAAATGAATTAATTAAATAAATAAAGATTTATTTAATTAATAGAAGAATTAGGCTTAGATAATTAAATAAATAAAATATTTATTTAATTAGACATGACAATTTTGGGTGTCTACATTTTGCCCCTCTTTGAGACAATGCGGCTTGTCGCGTTGTTTCAAAGAAGATAAGATGAACTGATACAGAGTTGCCCCAAAATAAGGAATTATATGCCCCCTCGAGAGATTGGATGAAAAAGTCTGGAAAGATTGCAGACAATCTCTCGATAAGAAAAATGGGATAGAAGGGGTTGAGCGAATAGAGTGACAGAGTCACGGGATAAAGAAGACGGACTCGGGAAAATGCAAGCGAGGGCTAGGCTAGGCTATAAGAGAGACCACGGGGGAAAATACATCCTCATTGTCATCCACACCCATAGAAGATCACAGTGTAGAGCGAGAAAAGAGCAGCAGCAGTCAGCAGCGATGGCATTCGTTCATAGATTCGACCGTGTCCGCCGATTCCAGCGACCAGCCGATGCAGGAGAGCCGATAAGTACCTGAAAACCTCCTCGTACTTTCACGCATTTCAAGTTTTGTCATTAATGCATGCTAGGTAGCAATAAATGCGCTAGAAATAGGGTAGTTAAAAAGTGCAAAAACGCGCAACCGCGTCTGTGTCCAACAGGCGCGTCTGTGTCGGGTCCAGGCGCGTCTGTGCCTGGAACCGCGTTTGTGTTGAATGCGGACGCGTTTGTGAAATGTAGTAGCGTCTGTGCTTTTGAATAGCGTTTATGTCATGCAGGGACGTCTGTGTTCCCTGGTCGCGTTTGTGTCTGGCATAGGCACGTTTGTGTTCAGAAAGCGCGTCTGTGTTGCAGAGGCGCGTTTATGCAGTCTATAAGCGCGTTTATGAGTTAAAAGCGCGTGTGTGTTGAAAAAGTGCGTTTATGTGTTTAAATGCATGGTTTTAGTCCTTTAGGTCAAATCGACAGTTCTGTGATGAACATACGCTGTCGATTGGATAAGCTACTGAGAGGATATACTCAAGCAGGTCCTCTAGGAAGATTAGGATAAATCAAGGCACTTTGTGATGAACAGGGAGCACCAGGATATGCAGCACTTTGTGATGAACAGGGAGTGCGAATGTGAGTGACACTTTGTGATGAACAGGGAATGTCACACATGTAGTACTTTGTGATGAACAGTGAGCACTACTAGGATAAATAGCAACACTTTGTGATGAACAGTGAGTGTCACTAGGGTAGATAGCCATATGCATTTGGGTAGCGAGTAGCATTTTGTGATAAACAGTGAATGCCACGATAACTGACAAGATTGATTTGCTTGACTGCAGGAGTATTTGCCGATGTTGGAGTCACGGGAGAGATTCCCATCGACTCAGAGACTGCGTCCAGAGTTGTCCATCCAGGACATGATTTCCATTGAGGAGATGGGTCTCACATATATGCTCTATGTGCCCGAGTTTCGGGCAAACATGGGGTTGCTGACTGCATTGGCCGAGAGATGGCACTCGGAGACATGCACGTTTCACCTGCCGATGGGTGAGATGACAGTGACACTGGAGGATGTATACAGGATATTACATGTTCCTATTGATGGAGAGTTGATCCCCTACGACCGTGACGGTGACAGGGAGGCCTTGAGACGGGTTTTTCAGGATCCTGAGTTGGAGATGAGAGCAGGGCATGTAGCCTGGGACACCATGACTGCCACAGGATTGGCATTGCCGGCAGTTATTGGGGGAGTTATCAGTGGATACCTGTGTCCAGACAGGGCCACACGAGGATTGGCAGTGGGCTGAGGAGGGGCCTTGGAGACGCTGATGGCAGAGCACACTAGGTATGCATGGGGGCCATGTGTCCTAGCACATTTGTACTATGAGCTGCATCAGTTTGTATACCACGGATCAGTGGGGCTGGGCTGCGGTGTGACTCTATTGCAGGTGTGGGCCTATGAGCACCTTCCAGTGATGAGGCCGATTCATTTCAGAGGCAGAGGACAGGGACAGAGTTTTGTTCATTTGTATGCCATGATCACATCCCAGCCTCGGATTGGGAGATTGGAGCACTGGAGGAGAGTCATTGATGACATTGATATGGTGATCTGGAGGCCGTACCTGGGGTGCGAGGAGTGGGGGGACAATGCACTGGAGCTGCCCTACACCTTCCGGAGCAGGTACCTGATTGGGCGGACGCCCTATATATTAGAGAGACAGCTGGTGGATAGGGTATGCAGGCAGTATGGCCGGATTCAGAGGATGCCCCGAGGCTCGGGTATGTATGCCCGTACTGTTAGAGATCAGGTGCAGTTTGGCCCACTGCTATCTTATGATCAGGCAGTGATGCAGCTAGCGGAGATGATGCCGATGCCATGGGACATGTGGCCAGAGGTAGATGATGCAGGGATGGACGCAGAGTACTCTGCGTACTGGGCAGAGCATCCATTTCCGAGGTTGATAGATCCGGCAGAGCCAGTGGATGGAGAGGGTGGAGGAGATGATGATGAGGGAGGAGGGGATGCAGGTAGGGGCCGGCGGAGGCGGAGGGGAGTGGTGGGAGAGAGATGGGTAGCACCTCGGAGGGAGGGAGGTCAGGAGAGAGCAGCTCCAGTGGTGAGAGGACGGGGTGGACTACCCCTACAGGTGCCAGCAGCACAGGGTCCCAGAGAGGGACAGAGACAGGTACAGCCAGAGGGACAGAGACAGGTACAGCCATAGGTACCTATACAGGCACAGGGACAGGTGCAGGCAGAGGCACAGGGACAGGCACCTGTAGAGGAGGAGCCACAGGCAGGGGCGGAGAGCGGAGACTCCGAGGAGGATGAGGTGGTGAGGCTGCGGGAGATCTGCCAGGGCCAGGCAGATGAGATTGAGGATTTGGTTCGAGAGAGGAACCACCTCAGGATCAGGGTCCGAGATACAGAGCGGGAGAGGGATCAGGCCATCCAGAGATATACCGAGGCCGAGACAGCTCTGAGGGCAGGTAGGCGGGCAGCAGAGGATGCAGGGGCAGGCTACGCCTATGTTTTGCGAGCGGGAGAGGAGATCGCCTACTGGAGGGATCTATATTATGCAGCCGTGCCAGCAGAGCAGCGGGCTAGGAGCTTCCAGAGGTCGTCGCACACAGCGACGGCTACGGGAGGGAGCCGCAGGAGACAGGCATCCAGCGGTGGGGTTATGGGGCCTCCACCACCACCAGAGGGACAGGGGGATCCAGGGGCAGGGCCATCTACAGCTCAGACTCCGTCGAGGCGAGGTGGCTCCGAGGGAGGGAGTTCCTCATAGCTATAGTGGGCTCCCATTGTATCAGTAGATGTATCATTGTTGTATTGTAGACACCTGCGGGTGATTCTTTTGTAGCCATATGATTCTTTTGACATCATTGTATTATGACACATTTGATTGATTATATATATGAGATGATTCATCTTTTGCGGCAGCTATATGCATGTGTACCTTATGTGATGAGATGTTCTTATGTGATGCATGTTTTATGATATGGATGCTTATATGATGCAAGGCCATATATTTTTGTTCTTTTATGTTGTATATGTGATGCATGATGCGAATGAAAATGTATGTGATGCAAATGATTATTTACATAATGAAAATGTGAGATGTGCTAACATGTGTTGTATGCAGGATGTGATGCCATTATAATATCTATATGTATGGAATGCTTATATGTGGTGATGCAGGTGCAACTATATGAAATGCAAATGTTTTTGGTGTGTCATTATACTCAGTCATGTGATAGCGGGCTACGCGGACTCGAGAAGGACAATGGAAGTCAATCAAGAAGGGGGGATGGAAGACAGAAGATATGAACGTGAAAGAGCTTCTTGTGCGTTATCATCATTGAGCTTTATTATGGCAGAATAGGTTATGACAATCGAGGCATATGTTCGGCCCAGAAAGTCATTGTACCTGTTTGCATGGAGATAAGACAGTCACAAACAAGGAATGCCCCAGTTCACACTAGACTCACAGTGTCCTCATATCCTTGGACAAGTCATAGTATTACTAAAAGACAATCCACAGACAGCAAATGCAAATAAGTGACGATACCCCATCCTCGCCTTTCTAGTCAAAGACATCCTGGAGATAGAATCTCTAGTCAAAGACATCCCGGAAAAGCTAAAAGACATGTCACCAAAAAGATAAAACCAAAAGAAAACCAAGACTCGACACCCACATCCACTGTAGTCCTCAAGTTTGTGTCTCTTGTCACTTGTTTAAGTCAAATTTTGATTGTGGTCACAATGTTCACTTTCACAAAAAGGATAGATAGCACTGAACCATATGTTGTCTGAGTCTGTTAAAAGATTTGATTTTGTTGAAGCCCATTGTTGCTGCTGTGTCTCCTTGGAAACTGACTGAATCCATGAAACTGATACCTTATTGTGGAGAAGATGGAACTTTATTGCGGATTTGCGATGCAAAATGTTGCTTTATTGCGAATTGTGCGCGGATAGACTGAAGAGAGCTGAAAGAAACTGTATTCCTCGAAACATGTGATGTTCTCAGTTCCACACCCATTACTAGACGCAGGAATTGGCCGTAGTCACAGATAGGATCTGATTTATTATGGATGGAAAGAGAGTGAAAAGGGAGGGTTTATTATGAATGGCTGACCAATCTTGGGTAGATCAATAACAAGCCATGATGGGAATGGGTAAGTTTATTGTGAGTGAATTGGTCGTGATTGTGTGCGAAGTGAAAGAATGAAAGGGAATCCTGAAAGAGGGAGGAGCAAAGTCCCTACGCATGGCGCTGGTGACCCAGTTTTCACCATGGTACTTGCCCAGGGCGCCACCGAAGTGGTTTTCACCGTTGGACGAAATTATTTCTCTTTACTTTTTTTGGATTTTGCAATTTTTTTGTTGTCACAAGACGCCTGTTTGCCAGGTTTTCACCAAGTAACGATTTTTTTGTTTTAAAATTTTTTTTTTTTGTATTTTTGAATTTTTTTGATTTTTTTTTTTTTTTTGTGTTTTTGCGTTAGGATACTCAAAAAGAGCTTATGTGTAGAACCTGCAAAGGTGCATGCTGTTGATAGGATCCTCCAAAGATTCACCTTCTGTAGTTGAGAGCTGATATGCCCCAGATCCATATGCTGCTGTGATGATGTAAGGACCAAGCCAGTTGGGTTCAAATTTGCCCTTCTTTTCTCTATCTTGCTGGTTCTTGGGGTTCTCTCTGAGGACTAAGTCACCTACCTCAAATGTGCGAGGCTTGACCTTGTGATTGTAACTGCGACTCATTCGTTGTTGGTAAGCCTTGAGATGATTAAAAGCAGTGTGTCGTCGTTCCTCCAGCAGTTCTAGTTCTTGTAAGCGAGAGACCCTGTAGTCTTCATCGTTGATTATGTTTCTCAAGGAGACCCGTAAAGAAGGTAACTCGACCTCAATAGGCAAGATGGCTTCAACACCATAGACAAGTGAGTAAGGTGTAGCTCCTGTAGGTGTGCGGACACTGGTACGATAGGCCCAAAGTGCGGGATTGAGTTGGACATGCCAGTTACGGCCAGCGTCGTCGACTGTCTTTTTAAGTATTTTGAGAATTGTTTTGTTAGACGCCTCAGCTTGGCCATTACCTTGGGGGTAATATGGTGTGGAGAAACGATGAGAGATATGGAATCGCTCACAGAGTTCACGAACATCCTGATTCTTGAAAGGACGCCCGTTGTCGGTAATAATGGAAGTAGGAATCCCGTATCGGCAAATGATGTAGTTCAGGATGAAAGTAGCGATTTGTTTCCCAGTAACTTGCGTGAGAGGCACAGCTTCAATCCACTTTGTGAAATACTCTGTGGCTGTGATAATGAATTTATGTCCGTTGGAAGAAGGAGGGTGAATCTTGCCTATGAGATCGAGTCCCCACTGACAAAAGGGCCAAGGAGATGCAAGTGGCTGTAGTTCTTGTGCTGGTGCGTGTATGAGGTCTCCATGAATTTGACACTGCTTACACTTCTTAACAAACTGATATGCATCTTTTTCCATAGTAGGCCAGTAGTATCCAGTCCTGATGAGTTTCTTGGCCAAGGTAGGACCACTAGTATGCGGACCACATATCCCTTCGTGCACTTCTCGTAACGCAATCTGAGCTTCGTCACTCTCTAAACATCTAAGGAGGGTGCCATCTAGACCTCGTCGGTATAGGATATCAGCTAGGATAACGTATCGGGAGGATTGGCGGATGAAAGTGCGGCGTTGGTTGTTCGATAAATCGGGAGGTAAGATGTTGTCGCGAAGGTATGTGAATATGGAACCATATAACTGGGATTCAGGACCAACAACACATATCATTTCCGTGAGAGTGATCTCATATGACGGAATCAGCAGGTTGTCAACCAGGAACTCATAACAGGTCTCACTTTGTGGTAGGTCAATGAGTGAAGCAATTGTAGCCATGGCATCAGCAGCGCGATTCTGTTCTCTTGGTATCTGCTCAAACTCTATCTTTGCAAAGTGTTGTTTCAGATCATCTACCAGTTGTTTGTAAGGCATTAGCTTTTCATCTTTTGTTTGATAATCATCAGTTGCTTGACGGATGACAAGTTGAGAATCCCCAAAAACACGAAGTTCTTGGATCTTCCACTGAACTGCAATTCTTAACCCAGTTGTTAATGCCTCGTATTCTGCTATATTGTTGGTGCAAGGAAATGATAAGCGGTATGACTTTGGTATAGAATCGCCTTGGGGAGTTATAAAGAGTATACCCGCTCCTGCCCCGTGCTGTGTGTATGAGCCATCAAAGTATAGTTGCCATGGCTTTGCAGGTGATATTGTTAGAATGGACTCATCTGGAAATTCTGACTGTAGAGGAACATCATCTATCATGGGAGCATCTGCCAGTTGATCTGCAATGGCTTGTCCTTTGATTGCTTTTCTGTCCACGTATTCAATGTCGAATTCACTCAAAATCATTACCCACTTGGCCAGTCGCCCAGTAAGTGTAGCTTTGTTGAGCAGATATTTTAGTGGATCAATTCTGGCAATCAACTTGGTCTTGTGCGTGAGCATATAATGTCGTAATTTTTGTGAAGCGAAGACCACAGCGAGACATGCACGCTCAATTGGTGTGTAGTTGAGCTCATATCCCACCAATGTGCGACTGATATAGTAGACTGCTTTTTCCTTGCCGTCAGGTATTTGTTGTGCTAGTAGTGCCCCCAGTGCTGTTGGAGTAGCTGATATGTAAAGTAGCAATGGTTGATTCGGAATTGGTGGCATCAAAACTGGCGGGTTCAAAAGATAGTCTTTAAGTGCCTGAAAAGCCTGTTGACAGTTCTCGTCCCATTTGAACTTAATGTTTTTGTGTAGCAGGTGCTGGAAAGGATTACACTTATCTGCAAGTTGTGCTATGAATCTTCGTATGGACTGGAGTCTCCCTTGTAAAGACCGAAGTTGACTGATATTCTTGGGTGGCGGCATGTCCAAGATAGCCTTGACTTTTGCTGGATCCGCTTCTATTCCTCTTTTAGACACAATGAATCCTAGGAGCTTCCCGGAGGTTACTCCAAAGACACATTTCTTTGGATTTAATCTTACCTTGTATTTTTCCAGCCTATCAAAAGCAACTGAAAGTATGTCCAAGTGTGTATTTCTGTCTATTGATTTAACCAAAAGGTCGTCGACATAATCTTCCACCTTTACATGCATGAGATCATGGAAGATAGTAGTCATGGCTCGTTGATACGTGGCACCTGCATTTTTCAGCCCAAAGGGCATGACATTCCAGCAGAAGGTTCCCCATGGACAAGTGAATGATGTTTTATGTTGATCTTCAGGTGCAATCCTGATCTGATTATATCCAGAGAATCCGTCCATTAAAGATAACATCTCATGGCCTGTTGTGAGATCAACAATTAAATCAATGTTTGGTAATGGGAAATCGTCCTTCGGACAAGCCTTGTTGATATCCCTGAAGTCTGTACATATTCGGATGCTGCGATCTGGTTTGCTGACAGGTACTAAGTTGGAGATCCATTCAGGATAATCAATTGGGCGTATGAATCCGACATCTAGTAATTTCTCCAGCTCTGCCTTGACTAATAATGCCACTTGTGGATGCATTTTCCTCAATTTCTGCTTTACTGGTTTTGCTCCCGGTTTGACTGTTAAATGATGCATTACTAAGTCGGGGTCTAGTCCAGGCATATCAGCATAAGACCATGCAAAGTTGACTTGTCGTTCCTTAAAGAAGCTTATGAACCTTGTTTTCTCGGCCTCTGTCAATGATTGAGCCAAAAATATGTTGTGTGGAACCTCTGCTGTACCAATGTTTGTCTTTATAGTCTCCTCTACCAACATGGATGATTTTTCCTCGTATGATGCTGGGAGAATGTCAAGCCTTCCATCTTCGGGCGCCTCAGAGAGGTTTTCACCCTCAGATACGTCCTTTCTTTTTACTTTTTTAGAGTCAGAGAGCGCCACAGTGTGGTTTTCGCCATAAGACCCTTGTTTTGTCTTTATTTTCACATTTTTGCGACTAGAAGGCCCGACACCCTCACCAAAGTATGCCATGTTATTTAGCTCTATGGCGTATCCTGCTTTATGGTCTCCAAGAGGAAGATCATCGCGAATGCCAAGATAATCAACAATAGCTTCGTCATTTTGAAATGTATCAATCTGTGGTGGTCCATCCTGATCCCAGTCAATGAGTTGGGGGTGAACGAGGGGAAGGTCTTTAGTGTTTTTAGAATCCGCCAGGCTAATAGTGAAGATGTGGTTATATTCAGGTATGTCAAGATAGTCATCGAGGTCGTCAATGGCACTCTCCTCATCAGTGTCGATCGTGAGTGAGTCCAAATTATCATCACTAGTAGCACCCTCAGGGACAGGTGTCCTCATCCTATGTGATCCTGACCTAGGGCCCTGAAACGAAGCTTGTGCGGGATCCTTATGGGTCGGTTCTTGACCAACTCTGAATTTCTTGTAAAACTCCTCCTCCTCTGTAGGTTCATCTGGCTCTCTAAATGTCTCATTAAGTTCATAATCGCTGGAGGATTTGTCTGAACCCCATTCCCACTCATTGGAGTCTGTGGAATAATTATCCTCTTGTTGAACTTCAGCCACTTTGACTCGCCATATCTGTTTTGTTCTCTTGTGTTGAATCTTGGGGTTTAGAAAACCAAGCCCCTTAGAGCGTTCCCTTCTTGTAGTTAGCTCAGGTTGTAGAGGCTCCATGACACCTTCTTTGCGTAGTCCGAGAGGACTTTTTCCATCATACCCGAATCTCTGCAGAATTTTGAAACCTTTACCATAGTTTTCACAGGGTATTATAATTTGATCATGTGTATCATCTTCAGCGTCCTTATATAGCATTTTATATAAACTTTCTTCCTCTAGTTCGCCCCATTTTTGAAAGACGGTAGGATCCCATTTGAGGAGCATGATGGAGATTTGCTTATTTGGATGTGGTCTCCCATATTCCTTGGGGGAGTTCATGACTTGTCGTAAGAACATTGTTTGATTCAGAGTGTATTCTCCCATGCCTTTGTCTTGAAACTTGGCTCTAAGTTCACCTTGTTTGGATGTCGAGGGCTTTAATGACTCAGGATCAATATATGCTGAAGAAGGAGTAGCCTCACGATTGCTGGGAATGATAATCTCGGTATGTGATCTCAAGTTATTGCAATATATGAATGGATTTGGATCACCATTGACCGTTACCTCGACTCCATTATGAGGAAATTTTATGCACTGATGGTATGTTGATGGGACCGCTCTCATTTCATGAATCCATGGACGTCCTAGCAATATGTTATACGTGAGGTCTAGATCCAGGACTTGACAAATCACGTCCTTTGTTACTGGCCCTATTCTGAGTGGTAAGATGACCGTGCCCTTGGACGAGCGCTCTTCATCATCATAAGCCTTAATAGTGATTTGGTTTGTAGCATTCACAGCTTTGTCAGAATATCCCAATTGTCTGATGGTGCTCAATGTACAAATATTAAGACCTGCTCCTCCATCTATCAGGACTCGTTTTATTCGGTGTTTATGTATGAAGGCTTCAATATGTAGAGGTGCATTGTGAGGCTGACTTATGGAGGTGTCATCGGCTTCTGTAAATGTGAGGGAGTGTGGAACGGATAGGTATCCCACCATGGCTTGAAACTGATCCACGTTTAGATCCGTAGGGACAACAGTATCTCTCAAGGTTTTGTCAAGGACAGCTTTATGTGCAGGAGATATACGTAAGAGCTCAAGAATAGAGATGAGTGCGGGTGTTTTCCCTAATTGCTCTACAAGATCGTACTCAGGCTTAGTTGACGGAAGATTGGTATTCTTAGAAGAGGTTCCTGGCAATGTGATCTTACCTCGACGGGTTGTAACATGACATTCAGAGGTAGCTTCGGATGAAGATCCCACACCTTTTAGGACAATTTTAGGTCGCTGAGGAGGATTCTCAGGATTTTTATTTTTGATAGTAATGGTAGAAATATGATTGTCCATTGAGATGTGATTAATAGTGGAATCATAATTGTAAGATGTTCTGGTGTAATTGGCTTGATCATCTGTGACTTTGCCTTTTCCCTTGTCATGTTTTGGGAATGGTTCCTTAAACACCTCATGCTCTTGGTTAGATGAATGTCCCTCAATCTCAATATCTCCTCTGTCAATGAGATCTTGTACAATGTTTTTCAATCGATGGCAATTACTTGTCTTGTGACCCTTGCTCTTATGAAATTCACAATATTCATCATCATTCCACCAATTCGGTTTTACCTTTGGTTCATATGGAGGAAAATCTGGGACCGTGATCACTTTGTTTGCTACAAGCTTTTTGAATACTGATTCAAGTGGTTCTCCCAATGGAGTGTACTTCCTTCGTGGTCTAGCAGCCGTTTGATTGTTCACTTGATTGTTGGTAGAATTTGATCCAGAAAAGATGAACTTTGGTCTCACTGTGTTAGCATCAACAACACCATCATTAACTGTGTTCTTGTTCTTGTTCCAAAACTTTGGTTTGTCTTTTCCCTTAAAGTCCTCTTTGTTTTCTTTGAATAGTTTGATAACTCCTTGTTCAATCAAGACCTTTTCTGTTGCTAGGCCCTTTTCAATGACATCTTTAAATGTAGACAAACAAGCTTTTCTGAGATCATAACCAATAGCCTTGTTAACATTTTGTGTGAACATTTCCACCATTTGTTTTTGCGGGATTTCACAAGAGCATCTGCTAGCTAAGTTTCTCCATCTTTGTAAAAATGACGCAAAAGATTCTCCTTCTTTTTGTTTCGTATTGCACAAGGTAGTAACTGAGACATCTGTTTCAATGTTGTAAGAGAAATGTTGAATGAATGCCTCTGCCAAGTCGCCCCATGACTTGATACCGGGAGGTAATTGAGAAAACCATTCCATCGCTTGATCTCCTAAGCTCTGTGGGAACAACCTCATTAAGTATGTTTCTTCTGCTGCTACCTCAATGCAAGCTGTGAAGAATTGTCTTATGTGTGCCTTGGGGTCTCCTCTCCCTCTATATTTGTCAAATTTCGGTGTTGCAAAGTGCGGAGGAAACGGAGGCATTGGAATGCTCTTATCAAAGGGATAAGGGCATATATCTCTCATAGTATATGTGGGTTTTGATGTGCCCATGTCTTCCACTTTCTTTTGTAGATCTCTAATTTGTTGCTCCAAATTATTTTTGGGAGGAGATGGATTTCTTGTAGCATATCCCATGTTTGAAACACCCATTTGAGGAGGAGCTTGTTGCATGTATGGATGATACTGATCGTAGACATGTCCATATGGAGGTCTATATTGTTGCGACATGTATGGAGCACTTGGCATAATTTCTTGTTGAGGAACCCCATATCTGTTTTGTGTGTATAAACCATATTCAATGGGCCTTTCATTTTCCATTGTGTTGCCCCCAATTTTGGCATGAGGTCTCCTTGTGTCAAAATTTTGAGGAAGTCCTTGAGTATCCATTTGTCTTGGTTGACCCATATCTTGAGCATGTGTTTGAACATAAGGCCTCCATGATGGTCTTTGAGTGTAAGTATCGTGCATTTGAGCTTGTGTATGTGGGATTGCTGGTTTCTGAAGCAAAACTGATGGTGACTCCGGCATCATATTATTTGGTCCTCCACTATTTGGTTGAGTTTGTTGTGAAGGTCTACTTTCCATAAGTTGAGATAAGTCAAAATCATGTGGTATCTTAGCTCCACTTTGTGCCATCATGTTTAGAAAGTATTGACGATCTCTCCTCATTATCTCTTCAACCAATCTATTGAATTGAGGATCCATTATAGATTCTTGTATGTCTGCTGATAGTATTGAAGAATTGTCCACATTATCATTGTGTGTAGCGTTGTGTATAGCGTTTGCGCTTTCCATATTTGGATTGTGTCTATAAACATTCATGTCTGGTAATGTAGTGTGCTCAGGATTGTAGAAGACATCATTGTCATACTCATAAGAACTCATGTTTACGGGTCCTTGAGCTTCTTTAGCTTTTCTCCTAGATTTTTGAAGACGGGTTTCAACCATGAACTAGGTGTTAGACCAATATGTGAGAGACTTAGACGAAAATGACAAGAGTATGTAAGACCAAGAGTTGTATGGAGTGTAAATGAATCTGAAGTTTACTTGCAATGTCCAAAGTGTAAGACCAAGTATGTATGTTGTAGAGTAGGTGTGACTTCCAAAGAGAGGATAGTTTCTCTTGATGAGGTAAGCTGACCTTGACTCTAAGTAAGACCAAATGAGACCCAAAGGTAAGAAACCTTGATGAGGGATCACTTAGCAAAGTGTTGTAGTATGTAGTGTGTTGACAAAGTATAGTGAGGACAAGCAAGTGACCTTTTTGACTCAAGTTTAGACAAGCATGACTGTAAAATGAGGTATGAAGCAATGATGGACTGTGTAAGACCTTAGAACAGGCTGAATGCTAGATGAACCTGAAGAGATAACCTAGGAAGCTCAAGTGTGCCGAAACTGATTTCTTTGTTTGCTTGACTGTTAAACTTTTTTCAAATCCTGACACAGACGCCTCTGTATACTTCACAGACGCGGTTTTAAGACACAGACGCTATTCTGTTTGACACAAACGTGATTCTGAGATTTCCTGTTGATGTTTGCTAAGACTGACAGATTTTTGCAATTGTGGACACAGACGCGCCTGTATACTTCACAGACGCTATTTCCAGACACAGACGTGTCTCTGTTCGACACAGACGCTGATAAAAACACAGACGCTATTCTGTACTTCACAGACGCGTTTATCAGACACAGACGCGGTTTTAACAGACACAGACGCGTTTATCAGACACAGACGCGGTTTTAACAGACACAGACGCGTTTCTGTAACCTTAGTGCAATCTTTCCTATCTGTGAATTTGTTTTGCTGTGACCAAATCTGATTTTTCGACTGTTTTTCGTGACAAGAGGACACAGGGTTGATGACCCAATGTTTGCAGACTGTTTAGACTTCAAAAAGTGTGTTGTTTGATGTAAAAAGTTTTTGCATACACTTGAAGACACAAAAGACACAATGTTTTGCTGTTTTGTCTTGATTGTTTGAGTGTTTATCATAAGTCAAGCACAATTCTTATGGCTGGCCAGGACAATAATTGTTGATCCCACATGGGGTTTTACCCCCGAGGCTACGCTATTCAGAGCGGATACTTAGATGCTTGACCTCACTGGCTCCACCCTCGGCACTCACTTCTCGGGTCAGCCAAGCATCAGTCCCCATGAAAACTCCCCATGGCGAACTTTGTATCTCTACTAAGAACCGTATGTGTGTGGGCCGCTACCAGAGGTCCGACCTCCTGCCTCAACAACTAGAAGGATTTGGGCATCTAAAACAATGAGGTACTAGTAAGGGCATCCGCTCGTGTGGCCATACATGCGGCACTTTCAGCTCTGTAAATACAGAAGGCTCCCAGCCGGTAGGGGTTACGCCCTACAAATGATCAAATAAATTTGATCAAACGGGTTTATGGGGAGACATAGTGTCGGTATGAACTAATCAGCACACGTTATTCATAGTTTTCACCATGAATACATTTGATTATAGTGGCTTGGAAGAAGATGGCTTTTCTTTTGCTACCACTTGGGTCGTTCTCTTCTCACTAGTAGTCCTAATGACCACACGGGAAGACAGGCCCTCTAAAGAATAAACACAAAGAGCCTATTGCTCAAGACACAAAAGACAATGGTTCAATTTTAGTGCACCAATTGAAGTGTTTGCTAAGCTATGCAGACAAGGCACACAAATAAAATTACAAAAACCCTAGCTAAGGCCCTGCAACAAAATTGTTAGTAGTTTGGGTTGTTTCAAATGATAACCCCTTCCTGCAAGCACACAAGTTAGGTAAATTTTAAGAAAACCCAAAAAGACTTTGTGAAAAGGGGCCTTCAACAAAAACGTATTTGTCTCCAAAGCAAGCTGCACAAACCAGGTTAGCTAGATCTGCAAAGGTTAGCCAAAAATAAACCAGATCTGAAACCCTAAGTACAAAATCCGAAAACCCGAATCGAAAAACTTGAAAAAAATTTTGCAAAACAGAATGCACAGACGCTGTTATACCAGACACAGACGCGTCTGTCCGACACAGACGCGGCTCTGTGATTCGCAGATGCGATTTCAGAACACAGACGCCTTTTTATTCTGCAGACGCGATCAGAGGGTTCACAGACGCGATTCGGGATCACAGACGCGACTTTCGGAAACCTGCAAAAATAGAAAATGACAGAAACACAGACGCGATAAAAGATGTCACAGATGCCTCTGAAATACAAAAACGCGATCCGAACACTCGCAGACGCGAAAAAAAACTAAAATGTCGTCGAAATCGTCCGATCTGCAACTTCAAAAATGCAAAATTCTGCAACAAAATGTTAAATGCAAAGGGACAAGAGTCCCACCGGGCGTGCCAAAATGTATATGGTGAAAATGGATAGCAATAAACAACAATATTGAAAGACTTAAAATGGATTCAACCACCAAACCCTAGCCTAACAATGAACAAAGATCCACCATAACATATGAAGATAACCTAAGACAATGCAAAATAACTCAAAAATCACAAAGATTATACCATCACATGTCCACTAGGGTTTTGATCTCCATTCTTCCTATCTCCATTGATCTTGTTTGATATGCTTGCTCTCAGATTTTTGTATGCACAAGAGCTCAACAAAGAACGGAATGTGGTTGCAAGTAGGATCGTAGTGTAGCCAAGTCCTCCAAAATTAGTCATTAGGGTTTGGTAATGAAGAAAGCATCTCCTTAAATAGAAGACACAATAGAAAATGGAGGGTTAAGATTGAGAGGTGTAAAAAGAGAGGTCGGCTAGGATTAGAGGGTAGGTATAAGAAATACCAAAATAATGAAAGGGGTAGGTAGTGTAGGAAATAAGAGATGAATGACATGTGTCATGTGTAGAAAAGGTTAATGAATTAATTAAATAAATAAAGATTTATTTAATTAATAGAAGAAGTAGGACAATTAAATAAATAAAATATTTATTTAATTTAGGAAAGGGATAATTTAAATAAATAAATGTATTTATTTAAATGAGAAATAAGGCTAGAAGAGGATAAATGAATTAATTAAATAAATAAAGATTTATTTAATTAATAGAAGAATTAGGCTTAGATAATTAAATAAATAAAATATTTATTTAATTAGACATGACAATTTTGGGTGTCTACAGCGTGTACATGGTTTATAGACATAGTTTCAGTTGCCCAAGAGCCTCAATGGCCTCAAAAGAAGTTTTTGAGGTCGTTGAAGGCCCCACTGGAACTGTGTCTACACTGCTATCACTGTTTTATACATATAAGTAAGTGAATTTTTTGTTTTTGCATGATTTCAAATGATTGAATTGTTGTTCTTATTAGTTTTTGTCAACAGTATTATGATTGTTTAATAGTTTGATTCCAAAAAATAGTGATAAAATGCATATTTATGGTTATTTGTTTGTTTATGAACTTTTGTTTACATATATATGTAATATGATTCTATTTAGGACAACCAATATCAACCATGGGAAAGAACAAGCGAGGAACGATGAAACAACAAGAGGCTCAAAAGGAAAGACAAAGGAAGCATATGAAGAAATTGTATGACATAAGAACAATGGGAGAAGAAGGTATGTCATCCTCAACATCTCAATTCGATTTACCAAACGAATATAATGCACCTAATGCAATTGAAGAAGAGACATTTGATTTACCATTTGAACCTAATGCAATTGAAGACGATAGTGCATTGAATAATCAATTAAATGATGAACATATTACACCTTCTCTACTTGATGAATTGAATGTACATAATGCACCGATGTTAACACCTCCTAGAATCATTCGTAGGAAACTAAAGTATCTAATTGACATTGATGAGAATATATTGAAGTCAATGCCCAATAAAATAAATGAACGAACTTGTAGGAGAATGGTTAAAATAATATGGCAAATTTATTTTAATAACTTAAATCAAACCGCAAGATGTCAATTAATTGTTCAAATGATTAAAAATTTGAATTTTAGGGAGACAATGAAAATTCTAGGCATAAGATCATCTGAAAGTAGCAGTGAAAGAACTATTGTGAGAAATCTATTTGATGCATATCAAGCTATTGGTTCAAAATCACGTACTAAAGATTCTAATGCTACTCGACGTGTCATTACATCAACCATAATGAGAAAGAAAATAAAAAAATATCATTTGATAAGCAAAACAAGTAAGTCATTAAATGTTAGTAGAACAACATTAAGTAAAGCATTAAAAAGGCGGGAAAAAATAGAGGAACCTAACAATAATTCTCTTTGGCATTCTCGAGTAGACTACCATGCAAAGACAAGGTTGTTGTTGATGCACTAAAAACATTAATTGAAATTTTTTAGCATGACAACACAAGAGTTTCGCCCAACCAAAGAGATGTTGTTAGAAGGCAAATTGGGTCTACAAATCGTGAGTCACATGCCAAGCACTATTTGGATATGACTCAAACTAAATTTTATGAAATATTCCTTCAGAAGTTTCCTCAAATAAGAATTTCTCAAAGATTTTTTGAAATGGCAAAACCATTTTATATTAAGATTAATCATGTACACACCACGTGTTGTGTAGGATGCATATTGAATTTTCCATGCATTGTGATATTTTTCATCATATTTGTTCTACTTTGCACACTAACGATGTTTTGCAGGAATGTAATATACAAGCACCTCCTAATTTGGTAAGAGAATTTATTTCAAGTGTGCTATGTAATAGACATGATGGTTGCATTTATTATAAGATGTCTTGTTTGGAAGGTTCTTGTGCTATATGTGGTAGTTTGCAACATTTACCAAGATGCGTACATTTGGAGAGCACACATGAAATTGGTACGAAACTAGTTTCTTTCGAAAAATACAAGACAATCACATATGGAGTTAAAAATGGAAAAGATTTGAAGAGATGTGAGCTAGTGAAAAATGATATATGTGTAGCTCAATTTATGAAAATCTTTCAAGAGAAACTAGTTTATGAGTACATAATGCATACACATAGAGCTCGATGGTTAGATGAGCAATTCAAGTTATGTAAGGACACATTTCCTCTTGGCACCATTGTCTCTATCGTCGATTTTACTGAAAATTATACACTAAAACCTCAAAATGAAGTGCAATCCATGTATTATCACTCTACACAAGTTTCTATTTTTGTACACATAGCATTCATGCATGCATATGATAGCACAGAGGAGGATAGAAAGGTTGTAAGAGAGTATCACTTCTACATAAGTGATGATCGTACTCATTCAACAAAAGTTTGTACAAGGATGCTTTAAAGTTTTCTATGATAGTTTAAGGGAAAGGAACATGCAATACAACCGACACTTAATATGGTCAGATAATTGCACCACACAATTCAAGAATACAAGGATGTTTTATTGGTTGACAAGGATGCATATGACAAGTGGTGTACGACATTTTTGGAATTTCACTGAGGCTGGACATGGTAAAGGAGAGCACAATGGTGCAGGAGCTTGTGTGAAAAAAGCCCTAGCTAGGGAAGAATTGAAGTACAAAGGTGGTGCTGAGTTGATAGATGCAGACACAATTGTGCGATGGTGTAAGTCTACGATGGGTCCAAGTAATCCAGGTACGTCAATGGTTCGTAGATATTTTTGGTTGATCACTGAATCTAACATTGAAAACTATCTAGATTGTTGTACAGTTGCAGGATCGAGTGACATGCACTCATTTATGAGTTCAAATTCAAGTTCACTAGTAATTTATACGAGACAGATGGTATGTTTTTTCTCTTCATGCATTTATTGTTTGTGGGAAGAATGTGAATCACAAGAGTGGGTTGACAAATGGTCTTGTAGACTGTTGGTTCCCATTGATTCATATCAATTTCCCAAAGCATTGCAATTGAGCCAGATGGAGACATCAGTGGATTTTGACCATCTATCTGACCTAGTGGATTCAGGTGATTTTTTGAGTTAATTTTTTTGCAAGTATTCTTTTTGGTTTATTTTGTTGTACATCATACTTTATTTTTGGTATTAGTTAACACTTTATAAAATGCAGGTCATGTGTATGCAGTTGTTGCAGAAGAGAACAATGAAGAAGGAACATATTACTATTTGTGTCGTTGTGTTGAGCCTAAAAGAAAATTGACAACCACAATCATTGATGGAGAGGGTATTGAGTACCCAATAGGGTCTGTTGTCATGACAAGAACATGGCTTCGAAGATACCCTATCAATAATTCTGATGTTTGGTTGTTCGAGAACTTTGAAACACACATACATATTCTTCATTTCTCTAACCTTGTTGTTGCAATAAATATTAATTTGATGAAGTATCGTGGTAGACCTCATAACAAGATTTTATGGAAAGTTCATGAATTTGACCACGAGGCAATACTTGACACAATACGAGTTAGAGTCGATCCTGAAGGCTCACTTGATTGATTCTATGGTTCAGAGTAGAATGATTTTGAGAATTTTGTATAAATCATCGACGAATTGTTCTATATTCATTTTTTGTATATATAAATGCTCATGAGCTGATTTTTACAAGTTTAGGGGCATAATTTTGTATATTTAAATGGCAATGAGCTGATTTGTACATACGTATATGCCAAATTTTGTATATTAAAATGGCGATGAGTTGAATCACACATATTTTAATGTCAAATTTTGTATAAAAGCCCATGAGATGATTTGTAAGACATTTTTTTGTATAATCAAATAGCCAAGAGCTGATTTGACCATATTTAGAGGCAAATTTTTGAATAGTATGTGACTATTTTGTGTGTCAATGTTTTGTGACTATGTTTTGAGTATATGTGATGTGTCCCTAGTCAATCATAAGCATTCTTGATTCTTGTATAATCATGGAGAATTATTTGAGTCATTATTGGGTCATAGGGGTCATAGATTGAGACTAGATACAATTTGAGCAAAAATTGTCAAAAAAGTTGTCAAGCAACTTCTACATTGCATCAATAGGGTATGACACTCGACATTCTGGTGCTTTGGGATGCACAAAAGGGGTATGCCTATCATAAAACTGCCCACCTGGATGCACTCGTGACGTCGGTTTGTGCACATGACAAACCAAATCAATTCTAGCCAATCCTGCAACTTTGCATTGCATGCAACTGATGACTTTTGCAGCAGGTGAAAAAATGCTACCAATCAAAAATGGCTTCAAGTCATCAAAAAATGAGAGAGGACATTGTAGAGGAGCCTCACACAACCCCACAAGTTCAAAAGGATCGACCATATGTGTCCTGGATTGGAAGAAACAGTCTGTCAAAATTTGACAATTTTTTGGACTCAGGGCACTTGAGAGATCACACCGATACGATATGACTCTCAATGTTTTGGTGCTTTCGGATGCACAACAAGGGCATGCCTAGCATAAAACTGCCCACCTGGATGTGCTCTTGATGTTGGTTTGTGCACATGACGAACCGAATCAATTCTAGCCAATCTGGCAAATTTGCATTGCATGCAACTAACTGATGGTTTTTGCAGCAGGCAAAAAAATGCTACCAATCAAAAAATGGCTTCAAGTCATCAAAAACTGAGACAACCCATTGTAGAGAAGCCTCACATGACCCCATGGGTTCAAAAGGATTGACCATATGTGTCCTGTATTGGAAGAAATAGTCCGTCAAAATTTGACAATTTTTTGGACTCAAGGCAATTGAGATATTGCACCGGTATGGTACGACTCTCGATATTCTGATGCTTTGGGATGCACAATAGGGGCATGCCAAGCATAAAATTTCCCACTTGGACGTACTTGTGATGTTGGTTTGTGCACACGACGAATTGAATCAATCCTAGCCAATCTGGCAACTTTGCATTGCATGCAACTGATGGTTTTTGCAGCAGGAAAAAAAATTCTACCAATCGAAAATGGCTCCGACTCATAAAAAACTGAGATAGGCCATTGTAGAGGAGCCTCATGCGACCCCACAGGTTCAAAAGGATTGACCACATGTGTTCTGGATTGGAAGAAATAGTCTGGCAAAATTTGACAATTTTTTGGACTTAGGGCACTTGAGAGATCGCATTGGTATGATATGACTCTCGATGTTTTGGTGGTTTGGGATGCATGATAGGGGCATGCCTAGCGTAAGCCTACCCACCTAGAGGCTCTCTTGATGTCGGTTTGTGCACACAATGAACCGAATCAATTCTAGCCAATCTGGCAACTTTGCATTGCATGCAACTGATGGTTTTTGCAGCAAGCGAAAAAATGCTACCAATCAAAAATGGCTCCGAGTCATAAAAAACAGAGACATGCCATTGTAGAGGAGCCTCACGCAACCCCACGCGTTCAAAAGGATCAACCATATGTGTCCTAGATTGGAAGAAATAGTCTGTCAAAATTTGATAATTTTTTGGACTCATGGCACTTAAGAGATCGCACCAGTACGGTATGACTCTCGACATTCTGATGCTTTGGGATGCATGAAAGGGGCATGCCTAGCATAAAAATACCCACCCAGATGCACTCATGATGTTGGTTTGTGCACATGACGAACTGGATCAATTCTAGCCAATCTGGCAACTTTGCATTGCATGCAACTGATGGTTTTCACAGCAAGCAAAAAATGATACCAATCGAAAATGGCTCCGACTCATAAAAAATTGAGACAAGACATTGTAGAGGAGCCTCACATGACCCCATGAGTTCAAACGGATCGACCATATGTGTCCTAGATTTGAAGAAACAGTCAATCAAGTTTTGACAATTTTTTGGACTCGGGGCACTTAAGAGATCGCACCGGTACGGTATGACTCTCGACATTTCGGTGCTTTGGAATGCACAAAAGGGGCATGCCTAGTGTAAACCTGCCCACCTGGATGTGCTTGAGATGTTGGTTTGTGCACACGATGAACCGAATCAATTCTAGCCAATTTGGCAACTTTGCATTGCATGCAACTAACAATTTTTGTAGCACGCAAAAAAATGCTACCAATCAAAAATGGCTTCAACTCATTAAAAACTGAGACATGCCATTGTCAAGAAGCCTCATGCAACCCCACGGGTTCAAACAGATCAACCATATGTGTCCTAGATTTGAAGAAACATTTCGTCAAGTTTTGACAATTTTTTGGACTCAGGGCACTTGAGATATCGCACTGATACGGTATGACTCTCGACATTCTGACGCTTTGGGATGCACGATAGGGGCATGCCTAGTGTAAACTTGCCCACCCAGATGCGCTCGCGATGTTAGTTTGTGCACATGACGAACCAAATCAATTCTAGCCAATCTGACAACTTTGCATTGCATGCAACTTATGGTTTTTGCAGCAGGCAAAAAAATGCTACCAGTCGAAAATGACTCCGACTCGTAAAAAACTGAGACAAGACATTGTAGAGGAGCCTCACATGACCTCATGAGTTCAAACAGATCGACCATACGTGTCCTAGATTTGAAGAAACAGTTGGTCAAGTTTTGACAATTTTTTGGACTCAGGGCACTTGAGAGATCGCATCGGTATAGTATGACTCTCGACGTTCCGACGCGTTGGGATGCACGACAAGGACATTCCTAGCATAAAATTGCCCACCTGAACGCGCTCGCGATGTCGTTTGTGCACACGATGAACAAAATTTGACCATTGCGAGCATGAGGGTGCTCTCGCACCGAACACATATTGTTGTTTATATTCATATTGTCGATTTTTGTTGTTTATATTCACATTGTTGATTACATATGCAAATATTCATTTAAATTTATAAAAGGGCAGCCACAAAATACAACGAATATTACAAGGAGTTTTTTAGGGTTAATTCAACATTTTAGAAATTTTATCAAATCATATTTCACGATTGCAATGTTTTATATCATATATTTTCGTTGTTTATATTCATATTGTTGATTACATATGCAAATATTCATTTAAATTTATAAAAGGACAACCACAAAATACAATGAATACAAAATAATGAACTTAGTACACATTTATTGGATTGAATATCGATATTTATATATATAAAAAAAGACATGTATGCCAAGTCAATACAAGTATTACAAAAATGTGGCATATGCCATGTCCAAATCGATATACAATAAAAATGTAGAATATATCTATATGTATTGGTCATTCTATAACCAAAACTAACACTATATGATCCTAAACTTGTGGTGGATCATCAAAATCAAGCCTCTTCGATGCAGTAGGCGGCTTTGTAGATGGCTGCAAAACCACAATTCAAAAGCCAAGTTAGAATTCTTTTGTAGAAAATAGTTCACAATTAACAACATAACTATGCATTTAACTTTAATTCCTTTGCAATTGAAATGTAGATTACCTCATCAGCTGATCTAGGAGCTAATGTCTTCGCTCTCCTCTCCTTGTCACTCTTAGGAGTTTTCTTGAAGACATACTTAAATGGATCCACGTTATGGTCGTACCACGAAGGGGTCTATTGTAGATTAAATGTACAATTAATACAATGTACTAACATAAATATATTAAAAACACTTAAAAGCTATAATATAGAGAACAATGACATACCTGTGCCTAAGATGCTTCTCCAATGGACTAACGATGGCTCACCATTGATGTAGAAACTGTTGCTATTACATATACAAAAAATGTTCAAAGATTAAATACAATTAATTTTACATATCAAACAAAACTGTATTGGATCCTGAGATGCTTCTCCAGTGCAAGGAGGAGGGTTTGCTATTGATGAAATAGGTATGGATATTTCCTGTATGAAAAAATTGTAAGATTATAATATATCACAAGTTCACATGTACACATGCATATAATCATGAAATCAAGAAAATAAAGTAGAGATACATACCTCTGCCCTCTCTTGATCCATGGGCAAATCAGGTGCATTCAACAAATCCACATAGCTCAATGGCTACTGTACATGTAAAATAGACAAAAAAAACTAATCAATCTACAAACCCCAACTAATACTTGGTTTCAACATTTTCAAACAATTGTACAACTAAAAATGTGTTCAATTACCTTCTTCCTACATTTTGGCATCTTCGAGGAATCTTTTTTCTTAGGACGAGCCTTAGATGCAGAGGGGGTACCCTAAAAAAATAAAATTAACATGAGATATTAGTACAGATAATAAATTAAACATAATTTTAAAAATATAAAATGGAATGACTTGCATATTCCATCAAAACAATACATAAAAAGGGTTGTACAAAATATGATACCGTATAGCCTTGTAGGCCAAAATCAATCGCTGAGAGTGTGATGTCATCAATCTGGGACATTTCGTCCCCTGTCAACACCTACAAACCAGAAATTGGACCAAGCATTAAAGATAGTTAGTATATATTGTATTTTTTTGAATTCAAAGTGTACTATTCTATTTTAACATGTTACAAAATTTATACCTCAGGCATCGAAGTTGCAACAATAGTAACTGGGGGAGGAGTATGGGATACCGTTGCTGCATCCTGAAATGTATATTATTTGTCTCAATTTAAATCGATGTATAAATGAAAATTTATTTATGTAATTACAAATGTAAAGTGACTGATAAATAAAATGCTATGAATTCAAATCAACACACCTATGTCTGTGGCTCATGGGCAAACACCATGTCCATCAACTCATCTATCAATGCAAAATCCTCAACTATGTGGGCGTGACATCTACTCCCGCAAATCATGCACAAATGAGATGAGGATGCATCTGCGCTCGCTGCATCATCTAACCCCGAGCATATCCCCGAGCAACTGACACACATATGCTGGATGGGCTCTCTGTCGCCACCTAATGGCTCATCATGCAATACAATAGGGTGTGCTAATGATGTCCCATGCTCGATAATGGCACCAGTCAATGTTGTGGCCGCCTGAAGAGTTTGTAGCTCCATCGACTCTTTCAGCTCTACTAGGACAACCTGATACACCTTAGGTTTGGGTGCTAGGGGGCGACGACTCTCCACGGGTTCCAGGTCTATCTTGGGAAGAGCCACCACCTCTACCATGGAACTCTCTCATGTCAAAATAGTTTGGTTGCACATTGAGCACAAACTCACAATATACTTTTCTCAAAAAATATAATGGCACCTCATAATTATTACAAGGCGGATCATCAAAGACCATCCACCACCTCTACCAAAAAAGATTCTTCATCTGCACATTGGTACACCAATGTATGAGAAACCTCTTTGCATTAGGAGGTAATGACTAACCAGTTTTGGGATCAACGAAAAGGGCACATATTTGTTGTTTATTAATATTTTTGTTTTTTTACTCCATCATATGATAGCCCATTGACATAGAATTGACGACGCCTATCCCTAAAGCTTCCCCATTTGGTAATTTATGTGGAAACAACTATGGCACCACTAGCTAATGTTTCTAGGCTAGTGGCGAGGGATTGATGATGCTCAAGTTTAGAAGTTTTCAATTTAACAATCAATCTATTGATTTTAGATGTATTTTGTCCTAACTGATTAATTAATTGCTCCTGTGTTTCGGGTGTGTGGTCAAAAGGAGGAATTGGGGGTTGTTCTTGTGTGTTTTCAAGAGGTGCATTTGGTTGTTCTTGTTCTGGATTAGAAGAATCTGGTTTTTGAAACAAAAAATGAAAAAACCTAATCAAAATTAATGAAATTAAATTCAAAATATAAAACAAATTGAACAAACGGGAAAGAAAGACAAAAATAAACAAAAACTAATCTTGATCCATAGCTTGGAGGACAAATATAGCACCTTGTTCGTAGTTTAGAAGAAGAAATGGGTAAAAAATGAAGTAAAAAATGCGCTATTCACGGGTAAATGAGACCCAGTTTTTTTTTAAAAACTCTTTTTACCAGGCATTGTGTACGTGGTTATATTTGGATTATTAGTGCATACGTGCTCATTTTCCTATGAGCAATGCGTACACGCTCATTTTCCTAGGCGTAGCGCATACGTGCTCATTTTCCTAAAAGTAGCATGTACGCACTATCTTCTCTAGGCTCGGGAAGAACAAACTTAAGCGCGTATGCAAGAATTTCAAATTTTAAAACCGCGTTTGCACTGCTTGTTTTTCCATGTTTTTTTGGGTTGTGTCCACTTTTCTGACCACCATCTTTGTGCACTTACCCTTGCATATCAGACTTTAAAGTTTGATATGCAATCTTTGATTGATTTTTCTTGCACATCGGACTTTAAAGTCCAATGTGCAAATTTTGAGTTTCCTTCCCAGGTTGCAGATTGGACTTTAAAATCTGACTTGCATATAATGTTGTTTGAACTTGCAGATCAGACTTTACAGACCGACCTGGCATATGATGTTGTTTGAACATGCAGATCGGACTTTAAAGTCCAGCCTGCAAGTTTTTCCTAGTTTTTCTCCAAAATCATTTCTGACTCCTGTATCTTGTTCAAAACACTAATGATCAATGTTGAAATGTCCAAGCCCTCTCCCAACAAATTGACAGAGAAAAGAAGATGTGCTGATGAGATTGCTAATATGGCACCAGATAAAGTTGAGATGCAAGTTGCTTTGGCTCAGTTTGAAGAATTACAAAAAGAGTCCAATGAGGAGGAGATAGAAGAATAAAGTGTCTCATTGACACTTTCTTTTCATGTAGTTGCATTGTTAGATGCTACAAATTTTCTCACAGCTGCGTATTTTCTTTCTACTGTAGTTGTGGTCAAGTGGGTTTGTGCAGTTGAATTAGTCTATTGTGCCCACATTTTTCTCCACTCCTTTCCTATATAAGGAGGACCCTCATTTGTATATATTTTATCTTTGATATGCTTAGCAAAACTCTGCCAAAATTTTGCGCCAACTAAGACTTTGTGCTTTTTTGTTGTAAAATTCGATTCAAGGAAATAAAGATAGCAATCAATTTATTTCCAAACTTTGTGTTGAATAGAAGATTGTGATTGTGATTGGGATTATTCTTATGCTTAATTCTCATAATCATTCCTTATGTTCTTGAATCTTTTGGTAAAAAATGTGAAAGTTTATGAAAGAGCTTTCTAATTTTGCAAATAGACTTTGTGCTATTTACATATTTGGGAAATTTTCTGATTTAAGTAATTAGTAGTAGGCTTTGTATTGCTGCTATTACTTGTGGTTTAAGGAATTGAGAATTTATACTTGAAGACATTGAGCTGCAAGTTAAATTTATTATCATTTGTAATCTTTATCTTAGTTAGAATTACATTCAAGAAAGACTTTGTGCTTCTCGATTGTAAGGTTTGGTGTAATTTGTTGGAGTAATTTTTTCATTTCTTTAAGTATTATACATGATAGGGGATTGTAACAAGTGGAGGGAAAATACATAAACTCTGAAAAAAGAGAGCTATATGCCCGAAATGTACCCACGAATTTTAATTTCTTGTTAATTAGAGAAGAAATTTCAAAGGGAACCTCTCCTTGCTGAGAGGGGAGATTAATTTCTCAACATAGTTGTGTGTGAATTATATATTTTGTCATTGGTATGCTAGTGATAAAATATTCACCCAACATGATAGAGACTAACTGAGAGCAAAATTGATATCCAACAAATACTACAATGATATGAAGAGAGGACTCGTAGGGAGGAAGAAGAGCGGGATACTGGTAGACAATGTAGCCCTAACAATTAATGCTCCTATAACCAAATTTAAAGATTGGAGTAACATAAACACTTGAGAAGAAGGGTAGGGATTGGTAAGAAGATCTCTTTGCTAGAGAGAGAAAAGTGAGAGGAGATGATGGTTATGAGGAATCATTGAAGGTTCACTGAGTCTAGTGAGAAGTAAGAGTTAGATTGCTAGCTGAAGCCATATAATTAGGAGAAAGAAAAACCATGTACGTGGAGTGAGTTGGAGGATGCTGCTAGAAACCTGCCACTCCTGGACAACAAAGTACGTGAAGATCTTGGCGGCTAAAATGATATCCAAACTATACACTCTACTTCAAGTGAAGATTATGAATCTAGTACCAATACTAGCAACTCGTCCCCAGTATATGATAAAGAAGAAAGAAACCTATAGACAAAATTTGTTGAACTTTTTGAAACAACCTATACCATATTAGGAATTTGTCCGTCACCAAGCAACCAAGAATAGGGGGCTTGAGTCGAAGACTCCAGTGAGGAGAGGATAGAGAAGCAAAGAAGGTGATCAAGGTGTAGAGGATGTAGAAGGTGGATGCATAGAGAGCTCTTGTGTGGTTGAGAGTGCAAGAGAGGCACATAAACATAGAGAGAAAGATGATCCCATTTGGTTGATTTCACACACAACCTTCTAGGGGAGGACAATGTTGAATACCCAGGAGAGGCAAAAGCTCTTGAAATTCATAGTGGATCAGAGGATCCTATATGCCACTACAAGACCTGTATAATAATATGAGAGGCAAATAGTCAAGACAACTAGGATTGTTGGTTGAACACATTTCCATCTACCCTGTGGGGAATCACTATGGAATGGTATATAGACCTGGAGGCTAAGCACATGGAAATATGGAGTAATATGAGAAAAGCATTCAAGATGAATGCAAACTACTGAGAGGTTATAATGAGATTGTTGCATGAACCTACAATACCAGACAAGGGAAGAGTGATAACATATGAGCATATAATCATAGGCTCAAGGAACTATTAAAGAAGATGGAAAATGAACCCATGGCTGCACTCAGGGAACAGTCGTTTATCAAGGGATTGATTCCCTCCTTGAAGAAACAAATGAAGGTGGTGCCCCCATCCTCATATTTTGATGCTTGCAATTGGGTGATGGACATATAAAGCGAGAGCAAGACATCTTGGGGAAAGAAGAAGGTCAATAATGCTGATAGTACCAAAGGAAGAAGCAATGAGGAATCAAAGACTGTACAAGCCCTATGGGAGAGGGCGATAAGGATGGTAAAGAATTGTGGTGCACTTAATGCAAGGCGAAAGGCCATACAAAGGCTACTTACCCAAATAAGTCATTCTATGACACCTGGGAATGATTGTACAATCTAAAAATAAAAACCAAAAAAGTGCTCTTTGCTCAAGGTGAACAAACAACCCCTTTGACCACACCTCCAAAACCACCTACCAACTCTACTACATCTCTTGGAGGGTATTGAAACAATAGGCGAGGGAATAATAATAGCAAAAAATACCCCACAAAGGCACATATAATATGATACAAAGGGTAGACCCATGATCCTATTGGCATATGTGCAAGAGTATGATGACATGTTATGTTGTCATTGATGTCAATATGTTGTAGAGTGAACCGGTTATTGTCATTGATAACAATATGTTGGAGAGTGAACCGACAATACGTTGAAGAATGAACCAGTTATTGTTATTGATGTCAATATGCTGTGAACTGGTATATTGAAGTTAATTGAAGTTAAGCAATCGACAAATAGAACCGGTATGGTGTTGTAAACCGGTATATGAGCAATAGGTGAAGCGGTATGTTTTTCCAAGTGAACCGGTATGTTAAAATGTGAACCGGTATATGGAATGTGGTAGGACTACCGGTTGGTAGTCTTAGCTTCATGATTTTCAGTTGAAGTGTTCCAAGCCTGTGTGATTCAACCAATGACATCGTGTGATGAGTTAGAATTATAATGAAGATCAGATCATGTTGCCACATCAGCCTTGTGCGCGTGAAGGATCTTGCATGAAGGAGATTGATCCTATCTACCTCAGGAATGTGCGAAGTCCCTGTAAATGATGGAGAACGCGTGATGGGTTATCACCTCCATGAAGCGGTGAAGAACAAATGATGGAGAATGTATTGAGATCTGTTCAAGATCGTTGTATTCAAATGCAAAGTGTTCAATGGTTAGGATTGAACTGATAAAATTGCTTAACCTAAATGTTTAGGGTTTATGCTGCCGACCTATCTGTTTCCTATAAGGTCGATGTTGTGTTTCATGTTGGTTTTGTTGGGAAATGTTGTGTGTGTATCTAAGTACAGAGATACATGATTCTTGCCAGACCAGATAAGAGGATTGATACTTGCATAGTGTGTGCGCAGAAGGACAAAACTAAAGCGGATCTGCATTGGCATTGAGTGCTATTACCAGATCATTGTAATACCTGTTGATATTTAACCACTTCAACAGTTGGAAAATCCCTTAACCGGGTAGCTTTAACCAGCTTGCTGCAATTCCTTTAACAAAGTGACTCAAAGCCATTGAGTTCATGAAGTCCTCTAATAAGGTTACCTCTAACAGGGTTTAACCCTTAATCGGGTATTCTAGCCATCCCTTAACCAGGTGATCCCTAACAAGATTGGTTCCTAACAGAACCTGTTGTAACAGTCTTTAACCGGACTAGGCTCCTAACAGAGCAAAATTCTAAAGAGTTCAAAAATAGCTTCTGGGTATTCATCCCCACCATGGTTTTTCCCAGTTAGGTTTCCACGTGAAAAATATGTGTGTCATGTGTGATGCCGCTTTCATGTGATGCTTTGTTATTTTCTGTCTAGTGGTGAATCATGTTATGCTAGTAAATTATTATATTTCTGATGATAGATTATCTGTTTATGCATAAGGATAAAGTGGAAATGAGGGAGTAGGTTGTATGGAAAGCTAAGTGTTGCTGGTTTATGTGTTTCCCAGTTGCATTGTGTTTAACCGGTAGTAATCTGGTTCAAAACGGTGCTAGTGATTGCCAGTCAAGTTCACTGTTTGCAGTCAAACAGGGTCGGGAAAAGTTTTTGTGCTTCTACTGATTCACCCCCCCTCTTAGTACTAGTTTGGTACTTACTGTTCATCATTGAGCTATCAATTGGTATCAGAGCATCCTCCAGGTCCTATGTGTTGTAAGCTTAAGCTCTTGAGGGAAAGATCCTATTGTAATGATGAAGAGGGAAGGTCCAAAGTTCAACAGAGATAACTTTAAAATATGGAAGGATAGAATGAAGATATACATCAGAAGCATGGGTGCTCAACACTGGAGCTATGTTGAGAATGCTTTTGTTATTCCTACCGGTACTTTCACCGATGATCAAAAGAGAGAGATACAGGAGAATGGGCAAGTCATGGAAGCCCTAATCAACAACTTATCTGAAATTGAGTTTATTGATGTCTAGGATAAAGATAATCCCAAAGAAGTATGGGATACTGTTGAGAATATCTATGGCAGTGATGAGCATGTAAAACAGGCTAAGGAAGAAAGCTTTAGGGGGAAGTTTGAAGACATGCAGATGGTTGAAGGTGAGACCATTCAACAATATGGAATAAGAATTAAGACTATTGTTGGAGACATCAAGAGTGTAGGTGGTAAAATGGAAGATTCTATTGTTATTAGTAAAGTCTTGAGGTTCTTGTTACCGGTCTATGCAATAAGGGTCGCTACTATTCAGGAGTTGAGGTCAATAGACAAGACTAAGGTATCCCTAGACTCCATCATTGCAAAATTAATAGCCTATGAGCTAAATAGTTTTGATGGCAGTATTCAAAAGACTGAATCAACTTTTAGAGCTTCTGCTGCACCATCCACAAAAGGAAAAGAAGAAAGCACCAATGGTGAATCAAGACAGAGCAGAGAAATGAATGATGAGGAGATTCTGATGGAATTTGAAGCTCTTCCTGCCAAGAGACTTCCTAAGGGAGCCAACAAATATAGAGGTAAGCTCCCTTTGAAATGCTTTTCTTGTAACCAAATAGGACATATTGCTGTAAACTATCCTAATGGTGACAACAAGGACAAACCGGAAAGGTTCAAGAAATTCAAAGAGGGAACCAAAGAAACTATTTTGTAGCAGTTGATGAAGGTGTCACAGATGAGGAATCAGAAGATGAAGAAAATGAAGATATTGTGTTTGTTGTAGTAAAGGAAGATGTGTCAGACAAGAAGGCTCTTATCTCCCGCTTTGATAATTCCAATGAGTCGATTATTGATAGTGGCTGTTCTCACCATATGACTGGTGACCAGAGAAAGTTTCTATCTTTGGAAGAATATGATGGTGGTGTGGTTCGCTTTGGTAATGATGCACCATGTATGGTCAAAGGAAGAGGGTCCATCTCTCTGAATGGAAAGAGCAGTGCTAACAATGTGTATTGGGTGGAAGGTATCAAACACAATTTATTGAGTGTTGCCGAGCTAAATGACAGTGGACTCACTCTGGAATTAAAAAATGGAGTGTGCAAAATCAAAGGAAAGAATGGTAAATTGATGGCCATCGGTATGCAGACCAAAGGTAACTTATTTCAGCTAAACACAAATATAAGTACATGTCTTATGGCTAAGTTTGATGATAGCTGGATATGGCATAGGAGACCCTACCATGTAAACTTTGATAACATAATAAAGGCCAGTAAGATCAAGGCAGTTAGAGGACTGCCGACGCTGAGCAAACCAGAAAATCCTTTGTGTAGAGAATGTCAACTGGGGAAAATGTCTTCCTCAACCTTCAAAGGTAAATCTTTCACTGCTGATAACTTACTTGATCTTGTGCATACTGATTTGTGTGCTCCTATGAAAACTAGGAGTGTGTAGGGAGATAGGTATTTTATGATTCTTACAAATGATTGCTCAAGAAGATGTGGGTCACATTCTTGAAGGACAAGTTTGAAGCTTTTGGAAAGTTCAAAGCTTTCAGAGCACTGGTAGAAAAGGAAAGTGGTAGAAGAATCAAATGCCTTGGAACTGATCAAGGAGGGGAATTCACTTCCGGTGAATTCAACAAATATTGTTAAGAGAATGGCATCAAGAGGCAACTATCTGCCCCTGCACTCCACAACAGAATGGCCTAGCAGAGAGAAACAACCGAACCGTGGTTGAGGTAGCTAGAAGTATGTTGATCCAATGAAAGGTCGCTCAAGAGAGAAGCGATTAGCACTGCAGTCTACTTAATGAACCGGGCACTCATCAAGAAAGGTAAGGATAAGACTCCTTATGAGTACTGGACCGGTAAGACACCGGTGGTAAGCTACTTTAGAATGTTTGGTAGTAAATGTTACATCAAGAGGAGTGAACATCAGAGAAAGTTTGATGCTAAATGTGATGAGGGAATATTCCTAGGATATTCCACCAAGAGTAAAGCTCTCAAATGCTTCAACAATAGGACTCTGAGAATTGTTGAAAGCATCAATGTTAGAGTTGATGAAACCTCTGAGACATCTAAGGAAACCGATAGTGAGCAATTAGGAGATGAACCGGTAGTCACCTTTTGGGAACCGGTTGCAAAACAACCAAGCACCAGTAACAGTGCTCCTACACCGGTGGATACTGATGCTGATGAAGATGAGGATGAAGAAGAAAAGAAAGAGGAATATTTTAAGAACATACCTAGGTATGTCAAACTCAATCATGATCCAAAGCAGATCATAGGAGACAAAGATGCAGGAATTCTTACAAGAAGAAAGGTCAGAGAAAGCTCATGTATGATCTCTAAATTTGATCCTAAATTATTCAAAGAGGCACATAAAGATGAAGACTAGATCAAGGCAATGGAGGAGGAACTTGACCAAATAGAAAAGAATGGTACATGGTCTTTGGTACCCAGACCAGAGCATAAAAATGTCATTGGAACCAAATGGGTTTTCAGAAACAAGCTAAATGAGGATGGCACAGTGGTAAAGAACAAAGCCATACTAGTGTGTAAATGATACACCACAGAAGAAGGAGAAGACTATGGAGAAACCTTTGCTCCAGTAGCAAGATTGGAAGGAGTGCGTATGCTTCTTGCATATATAGCTTTTAAAGGATTCAAGGTATACCAAACGGATGTAAAATCTGCATTCCTAAATGGAATACTTGAAGAGGAGATGTATATAGAGCAACCAGATGGGTTTGCCCTATCAGAAGATAGTGACATGGTGTGTAGGCTACATAAAGCCTTGTATGGACTAAAGCAAGCACCGAGAGCATGGTATGAATGCTTGCATTCCCAAATTATGAAGATTGGATTTGAAAGAACAAGTGAAGATAGCAACATCTACTTGAAATCAGAAGGAGATTTGATTCTGATCTGTGAAGTATTTATTGATGACATCATCTTTGGAGGAGATGACAAGATGAGTCATGATTTTGCAGATGAGATGAAAAAGGAGTTTGAGATGTCACTCATAGGGGAAATTATGTTCTTCATTGGAATGTAGATTCAACAAATAAAAAATGGAATCTTTATTACTCAGTCCAAGTATGTCAAAGAGGTGTTGAAGACCTTTGACATGGAAGACAGTAAACTGGTTAGTACACCAATGGTGACCGGTTGTAAGCTATCAAAAGAGGATGACTCGGCATTGGTAAATGAGAAGGATCACCGATCAATGATTGGTAATTTGCATTATGTAGTGCACAACAGACTAGACATTACAAATGTAGTGGGTATTACCGCTCGGTTTCAGCAAAGCCCAAGAGAATCCCACTTGGTAGCAGTCAAGCGGATTCTTAGATATCTGAAGGGAACTATTGACTATGGGTTATGGTATCCATACAATAATGATTTCAACCTAAAAGTGTTCATAAACGCTGATTGGGCTGGTAATGTAGATGATCAAAAGAGCACAACAGGTGGTGCTTTCTTTCTTGGTGGTAGACTGGTCTCATGGATGAGTAAAAAGCAGAGTTGTATCTCTCTGTCTACAGCAAAAGCAGAGTATGTTGTAGCTTTTGTGAACTGCACCCAGACTATTTGGATGAAGCATGTATTGAATGGCTTAAAAGTTCCTGTATCTGAACCGGTAAGCATATTTTGTGACAATACAAGTGCAATTAACATTTCCAAGAATCCGGTTTTACATGCTAGAACCAAGCACTTTGAACTCAAGTATCATTTCTTGAGGGAAAAGGTTCAAAACAAAGAGGTGGTATTGGAACATGTTTCCAGTAAGGAGCAGTTAGTAGATATATTCACCAAGCCTCTACCAAAGGCTTCATTTACCTATTTGAGTGGTGAATTAGGGTTGCTGCCCCTTCAAGAGGTGAACTAAAAGTATGTGCTCCACATCAGTCAAGAATTGCAGTGTCCAATCTTTTTCAGGATTGATGTGTTAAAGGATGCTACTCCTCAGGGGGAGCAGCATAGTGGAACAGGAAAGCTTGTGCCTCCACTTTGGTGTTGTTGTCAAAAGGGGAGAATATGTGAAGCAGAGAAGATATCTGCAACAATAGGGAAAAGATGTGATGCTGAGTGATATCTTTGAATATTGCCATCAATGCCAAAGGGGGAGTTTGTTGGCATATTTGCAAGAGTATGATGACATGTTGATATTGTATGTTGTCATTGATGTCAATATGTTGTAGAGTGAACCGGTTATTGTCATTGATGTCAATATGTTGGAGAGTGAACCAGCAATATGTTGAAGAATGAACCGGTTATTGTTATTGATGTCAATATGTTGTGAACCAGTATATTGAAGTTAATTGAAGTTAAGCAACCGACAAATAGAACCGGTATGGTGTTGGAAACCGATATATGAGCAATAGGTGAAGTAGTATGTTTTTCCAAGTGAAACGGTATGTTGAAATGTGAACCGGTACATGGAATGTGGTAGGACTACCGGTTGGTAGTCTTAACTTCAAGATTTCCGGTTGAAGTGTTCCAAGCCTATGTGATTCAACCAATGACATCATGTGATGAGTTAGCATTGTAATGAAGATCAGATCATGTTGCCATGTCAGCCTTGTGCGCGTGAAGGATCTTGCATGAAGGAGATTGATCCTATCTACCTCGAGAATATGCGAAGTCCCTGTAAACAGTGGAGAATGCGTGATGGGTTATCGCCTCCATGAAGCGGTGAAGAACGAACGATGGAGAATGTCTTGAGATCTGTCCAAGACTGTTGTATTCAAATGCAAAGATGGTCAAGATTAAACCAATCAAACTGCTTAATCTAAATGTTTAGGGTTTAGGGTTTATGCTGTCGACCTATCTATTTCCTATAAGGTCGATGTTGTGTTTCATGTTGGTTTTGTTGGCAAATTTTGTGTGTGTATCTAAGTGCAGAGATACGTGATTCTTGCCACCAGATAAGAGGATTGATGCCTGCATAGTGTGTGTGTAGAAGGAAAGAACTAAAGTGGATCTGCATTGGCATTGAGTGCTATTACCAGATCATTGTAATACATGTTGATCTTTAACAACTTCAATAGTTGGAAAATCCCTTAACCGGGTAGCTTTAACCAGCTTGCTATAATTCCTTTAATAGAGTGACTCAAAGCCATTGAGTTCATGAAGTCCTCTAATAAGGTAACCTCTAATAGGGTTTAACCCTTAACCGGGTATTCTAGCCATCCCTTAACAGGGTGATCCCTAACAGGATCAGTTCCTAACAGAACCTGTTGTAACAGTCTTTAACTGGACTAGGCTCCTAACAGAGCGGACTTCTAAAGAGTTCAAAATCATCTTGTGGGTATTCATCCCCACTGTGGTTTTTCCCAGTTGGGTTTCCACGTGAAAAATATGTGTGTCATGTGTGCTGCCTCTTTCATGTGATGCTTTGTTATTTTTTGTCAAGCGGTGAATCATGTTATGCTAGTAAATTATCGTATTTCTAATGATAGATTATCTGTTTATGCATAAGGATAAAGTGGAAATGAGGGAGTAGGTTGTATGGAAAGCTAAGTGTTGCTAATTTATGTCTTTCCCACTTGTATTGTATTTAACTGGTAGTAATCTGGTTCAGATTGGTGCTAGTGATTGCCAGTCAAGTTCACTGTTTGCAATTAAACTGATTCGGGAAAAGTTTTTGTGCTTGTACTGATTCACCCCCCCTCTCAGTACCGGTTTGGTACTTACCATTCATCATTGAGTTATCAATTGGTATCTGAGTATCCTCCAGGTCCTCTGTGTTGTAAGATTAACCTCTTGAGGGAAAGATCCTATTGTAATGATGAAGAGGGCAGGTCCAAAGTTCAACATAGATAACTTTAAAATATGGAAGGATAGAATGAAGATACACATCAAAAGCATGGGTGCTCAACACTGGAGCTATGTTGAGAATGCTTTTGTTATTCCTACTGGTACTCTCACCGATGATCAAAAGAGAGAGATATAGGAGAATGGGAAAGTCATGGAAGCTCTAATCAACAACTTATCTGACATTGAGTTTTTTGATGTCAAGGATAAAGATAATCCCAAAGAAGTATGGGATAATCTTGAGAATATCTATGGTAGTGATGAGCATGTAAAACAAGCTAAGGAAGAAAGCCTTAGGGGGAAGTTTGAAGACATTTAGATGGTTGAAGGTGAGACCATTCAATAATATGGAATAAGAATTAAGACTATTGGTTGAGACATCAAGAGTGCAGGTGGTAAAATGGAAGATTATACTATTATTAGTAAAGTCTTGAGGTCCTTGTTACCAGTCTATGCAATAAGTGTCGCTGCTATTCAGGAGTTGAGGTCAATAGACAAGACTAAGGTATCCCTATACTCCATCATTGCAAAATTAAGAGCCTATGAGCTAAATAGTTTTGATGGCAATATTCAAAAGACTGAATCAGCTTCTAGAGCTTTTGCTGCACCATCCAGAAAAGGAAAAGAAGCAAGCACTAGCGGTGAATCAAGATAGAGCAAAGAAATGGATGATGAGGAGATTTTGATAGAATTTGAACCTCTTCTTGCCAAGAGACTTCCTAACCTCTTCTTGCCAAGAGACTTCCTAAGGGAACTGATAAATACAGAGGTAAGCTCCCTTTGAAATGCTTTTCTTGTAACCGGATAGGACATATTGCTGTAAACTGTCCTAATGGTGACAACAAGAACAAACCGGAAAGGTTCAAGAAATTCAAAGGAGGAAATCAGAGAAACTGTTTTGTAGCAGTTGATGAAGGTGTCACAGATGAGGAATCTAAAGATGAAGAAAATGAAGATATTGTGTTTGTTGCAGTAAAGGAAGATGTGCCAGACAAGAAGGCTCTTGTCTCCTGCTTTGATAATTCCAATGAGTGGATTATTGATAGTGGCTATTCTCACCATATGACTGGTGACCGGAGAAAGTTTCTATCTTTGGAAGAATATGACGGTGGTGTGGTTCGCTTTGGTAATGATGCACCATGTATGGTCAAAGGAAGAGGGTCCATTTCTCTGAATGGAAAGAGCAGTGCTGACAATGTGTATTGGGTGGAAGGTCTCAAACATAATCTATTGAGTGTTGCCTAGCTGAATGACAGTGGACTCACTCTGGAATTAAAAAATGGAGTGTGCAAAATCAAAGGAAAGAATGGTAAATTGATGGCCACAGGTATGCAGACCAAAGGTAACTTATTTCAACTAAATGCAAATATAAGTACATGTCTTATGGCTAAGTTTGATGATAGTTGGATATGGCATAGAAGACTCTGCCATGTAAACTTTGATAACATAATAAAGGCCAGTAAGATCAAGGCAGTTAGAGGACTACTGATGCTGAGAAAATCAAAAAATCCTTTGTGCAGAGAATGTTAACTGCGGAAAATTTCCTCAACCTTCAAAGGTAAATCTTTCACTGCTGACGGCTTACTTGATCTTGTGCATACTGATTTGTGTGGTCCTATGAAAACTAGGAGTGTGCAGGGAGATAGGTATTTTATGATTCTTATAGATGATTGCTCAAGAATGATGTGGGTCACATTTTTAAAGGACAAGTCTGAAGCTTTTGGAAAGTTCAAAGCTTTCAGAGCACTTGTAGAAAAGGAAAGTGGTAGAAGAATCGAACGCCTTAAAACTGATCAAGGAGGGGAATTCACTTCCGGTGAATTCAACAAATATTGTGAAGAGAATGGCATCAAGAGGCAACTGTCTGCCCCCCAGTCTCCACAACAGAATGGCCTTGCAGAGAGAAACAATCAGACTGTGGTTGAGGCGTCTAGAACTATGTTGATCCAAGGAATGGTCGCTCACACCTTTTGGAGAGAAGCGGTGAGCACTGCAGTCTACACAATGAACCAGGTACTCATCAAGAAAGGTAAGGATAAGACTCTTTATGAGTACAGGACCGGTAAGCTACTTTATAATGTTTGGTAGTAAATTTTACATCAAGAGGAGTGAACATTAGAGCAAGTTTGATGCTAAATGTGATGAGGGAATATTCCTAGGACATTCCACCAAGAGTAAAGCTCTCAAATGCTTCAACAATAGGACTCAGAGAATTATAGAAATAATCAATGTTAGAGTTGATGAAACCTCTGAGAAATCTGAGGAAACCGACAGTGAGCAAGTAGGAGATGAACCGGTAGTAACCTTCTGGGAACCGGTTGCAAAACAACCAAGCACCAGTAACAGTGCTCCTACACCGGTGGATGCTGATGCTGATGAAGATGAGGATGAAGAAGAAAAGAAAGTGGAATCTTTTAAGAACATACCTAGGTATGTCAAATTCAATGATGATCCAAAGCAGATCATAGGAGATAAAGATGTAGGAATTCTTGCAAGAAGAAAGGTCAGAGAAATCTCATGTATGATCTTTGAATTTGAGCCTAAATCATTCAAAGAGGCACATAAAGATGAAGACTGGATCAAGGCAATGGAGGAGGAACTTGACCAAATAGAAAAGAATGGTACATGGTCTTTGGTACCCAGACTGGAGCATAAAAATGTCATTGGAACCAAATCGGTTTTCAGAAACAAGCTAAATGAGGATGGCACAGTGGTAAGGAACAAAGCTAGACTAGTGTGTAAAGGATACACCCAAGAAGAAGGAGAAGACTATGGAGAAACCTTTGCTCTAGTAGAAAGATTGGAAGGAGTGCGTATGCTTCTTGCATATGCAGCTTTTAAAGGATTCAAGGTATACCAAATGGATGTAAAATATGCATTCCTAAATGGAATACTTGAAGAGGAGGTGTATATAGAGCAATTAGATGGGTTTGCCCTATCAGAAGACAGTGACATGGTGTGTAGGCTACATAAAGCCTTGTATGGACTAAAGCAGGCACCAAGAGCATGGTATGAACGCTTGCATTCCCAAATTGTGAAGATTGGATTTGAAAGAACAAGTGAAGATAGAAACATCTACTTGAAATCAGAAGGAGATCTGATTCTAATCTGTGAAGTATTTGTTGATGACATCATCTTTGGAGGAGATGACAAGATGAGTCATGATTTTGCAGATGAGATGAAAAAAGAGTTTGAGATGTCACTCATAGGGGAAATTAAGTTCTTCATTGGACTGTAGATTTAGCAAATGAAAAATGGAATCTTTATTACTCAGTCCAAGTATGTCAAAGAGGTGTTGAAGACCTTTGACATGGAAGATAGTAAACTGGTTGGTACACCAATGGTGACCGGTTGTAAGCTATCAAAAGAGGATGACTCAACATTGGTAAATGAGAAGGATTACCGATCAATGATTGGTAAGTTGCATTATGTAGTGCATAGAAGACCGGACATTGCACATACAGTGGGTATTACCACTTGGTTTTAGCAAAGCCCAAGAGAATCCCACTTGGTAGCAGTCAAGCGGATTCTTAGATATCTGAAGGGAACTATTGACTATGGGTTATGGTATCCATACAATAATGATTTCAACCTGAAAGTGTTCATAGATGCTGATTGGGTTGGTAATGTAGATGACCAGAAGAGCACAACCGGTGGTGCATTCTTTCTCGATGGTAGACTGGTCTCATGGATGAGTGAAAAGCAGAGTTGTATTTGTCAGTCTACAATAGAAGCAGAGTATGTTGCAGCTTTTATGAACTGCACCCAGACTATTTGGATGAAGCATGTATTGAATGGCTTCAAAGTTCCTGGATCTGAACCGGTAAGCATATTTTGTGACAATATAAGTGCAATTAACATTTCCAAGAATCTATTTTTAGATGCTAGAACCAAGCACTTTGAACTCAAGTATCATTTCTTGAGGGAAAAGGTTCAGAACAAAGAGGTGGTATTGGAACATGTTTCCAGTAAGGAGTAGTTAGCAGATATATTCACCAAGCCTCTACCAAAGGCTTCATTTACCTATTTGAGTGGTGAATTAGGGGTGCTGCCCCTTCAAGAGGTGAACTAAAAGTATGTGCTCCACATCAGTCAAGAATTGCAGTGTCCAATCTTTTTTAGGATTGATGTGTTGAAGGATGCTACTCCTCAGGGGGAGCAGCATAGTGGAACAGGAAAGCTTGTGCCTCCACTTTGACATTGTTGTCAAAGGGGGAGAAGATGTGAAGTGGAGAAGATATCTGCAACAATAGGGAAAAGATGTGATGCTGAGTGATATCTTTGTATATTGCCATCAATGCCAAAGGGGGAGATTGTTAGCATATGTGTAAGAGTATGATGACATGTTGATATTGTATGTTGTCATTGATGTCAATATGTTGTAGAGTGAACCGATTATTGTCATTGATGTCAATATGTTGGAGAGTGAACCAGCAATATGCTGAAGAATAATCTGGTTATTGTTATTGATGTCAATATGTTGTGAACTGGTATATTGAAGTTAATTGAAGTTAAGCAACTGATAAATACAACTGGTATGGTGTTGTAAACTGGTATATGAGCAATAGGTGAAGCAGTATATTTGCCCAAGTGAACCGGTATGTTGAAATGTGAACCAGTACATGGAATGTGGTAGGACTACCGGTTGGTAGTCTTAGCTTCAGGATTTCCAGTTGAAGTGTTCCAAGCTTGTGTGATTCAACCGATGACATCATGTGATGAGTTAGCATTGTAATGAAGATCAAATCATGTTGCCACATCAGCCTTGTATGTGTGAAGGATCTTGCATGATGGAGATTGATCCTATCTACCTCAGGAATGTGCGAAGTCCCTGTAAACGACGAAGAATGCGTGATAGGTTATCACCTCCATGAAGTGGTGAAGAACGAATGATGGAGAATGTCTTGAGATCTGTTCAAGATCGTTGTATTCAAATGAAAAGTATTCAATGTTCAAGATTGAACTGATCAAATTGCTTAACCTAAATGTTTAGTGTTTAGGGTTTATGCTGCCAACCTATCTATTTCCTATAAGGTCTATGTTGTGTTTCATGTTGGTTTTGTTGGCAAATGTTGTGTGTGTATCTAAGTGTAGAGATATGTGATTCTTTCCAGACTAGATAAGAGGATTGATGCCTGCATAGTGTGTGTAGAAGGAAAGAACTAAAGCAGATCTGCATTGGCATTGAGTGCTATTACCAGATCATTGTAATACCTGTTGATCTTTAGCCACTTCAACAGTTGGAAAATCCCTTAACTAGGTAGCTTTAACCAACTTGCTGGAATTCCTTTAATAGAGTGACTCAAAGCCATTGAGTTCATGAAGTCCTCTAATAAGGTAACCTCTAACAGGGTTTAACCCTTAACCGGGTATTCTAGCCATCCCTTAACTGGGTGATCCCTAACAGTATCAGTTCCTAACAGAACCTATTGTAATAGTCTTTAACCAGACTAGGCTTCTAACAGGGCGGACTTCTAAAGAGTTCAAAAATAGCTTGTGGGTATTCATCCCCACCGTGGTTTTTCCCAATTGGGTTTCCATGTGAAAAATATGTGTGTCATGTGTGATGCCTCTTTCATGTGATGCTTTGTTATTTTCTGTCAAGCGGTGAATCATGTTATGCTAGTAAATTATCGTATTTCTGATGATAAATTATTTATTTATGCATAATGATAAAGTGGAAATGAGGGAGTATGTTGTATGGAAAGCTAAGTGTTGCCAGTTTATGTCTTTCCCAATTGCATTGTGTTTAACAGGTAGTAATCTGGTTCAGACCGGTGCTAGTGATTGCCAGTCAAGTTCGCTATTTGCAGTCAAATCGGTTCGGGAAAAGTTTTTGTGCTTGTACTGATTCACCGCCCCCTCTCAGTACTGGTTTGGGACTTACCATTCATCATTGAGTTATCAGATCCATCACCAAAATTGCAATGAGTGGGGTCACTTAACATGGGATTGTCAGAGTGGCCAAAGTAATAATGTGGGTTTTCTATGCAAATGGTGTGGACATGGAAATCACAAAGACATTGACTGCCCAAGACAAAAAGTGGTGAATATGTTGGATGTAAAGTATCTAGATGAGGAAGTATTGATGATTACCACACTCTAGATTAAGAAGGTAGTATATCCCAACCCTCGTATGGAGAAGGAAAGACTTTGGGAGGTCAAGGTTGGCATTGAACAAATGATTGTAGAGGAAATAAGGGCATCACTAGAGAAACTGACAGTACTCCACTTCGATCGGAGTTAGAGAAAACTATCATATAGTAGATTTTGCAAGCTACTATACCCGTATAGGTACGACCTTCTACAAACCATGCTGCAACTAAAGATGACAATTGCCAACCTACTTGGTGATGATGCAGCCAACCAGGAGCACAACAAAGCCAATAGAAGAATACAACAAGCCAACAAAGAAGCTAATAAATAGCCTAGCCTTTAATTTTTTATCATTGACAATGAGCATTGAAAGGAAGTTGGTTGTTGTCAAGATGGAGGTAATGAGATGTAAGTTGACAAAACACCATTGTCGAAGGAGGTTTGAGCATGAATGTACTATTAGAGGAGACTTGGAAGGAGCTTGACAAGTTGACACTCTAGCCACCAACCTTCCATCTAGTAGGTGCTGACTAACATGACATTAAATCGCTTGGAATAATCATGGCATAGAAGGTCACCATTAGCCAACATCCAATACTTCTTCCTTGAATTCGTTGACATTCCATTGGAGAACAAGGCATATGAGGCCCTCCTCATAAGAGGATGGCTAATCATGGAAAAGGGAAACCACAATTAGAAAAAGAATACACTCTTCATTAAGAGTGATGAGAGGAAGTACATCATTGATCTGTGAAGTTGGGCAGTAAGCCAAGAGTTGGCATTAGATTTAGGGTTTGAGGATGGAGAGTTTGAGACAGATGAAGGAGGGACAATATAACTCGATGATGAAAGGGTATTGAAACTTGGAAACTATTTGAAGGATGGGACAAGATCCCTCAATAGGTTGTTTCACTGGCAGATGGAGAAATATGAAGTTTTTCACCTTGAGTGTAACATTTTTCAAACTGGGGAAATTAAAGAGATTGGTACGTAAAAGGAAACTTTCCCTCTGAAATATGGGGAGTACAAGGAGGCAGTGGTAAGAGTAGTTGAAATGCATACTCAATGGTTGGAGAAGGATAAGATGATAAGGTATAAGTAGCCAAACATAAAGAAAGTTGACTTGAAAAACAATTCAATCTGAAGGTGATTTTGGTTGGGAATGACTGGAACACTGTACTCAAGGCGACAATATTTAGAATCTTCATAGAGTATAAGGATGTATTTGAATGGACATATAAAGACCTTAAAGCTTGGGTCCCTTTGGAGTTGTGCATACATAGGGTGCCTCTCATACTAGGTGCACAAACCATACATAAGAGACTATAGAATGATAATAACTACATAGCTAAATTATAAGAAGAAATTGAGAAGATGCTAGAAGCTGACATCATTTTTAAAGTGGAAGCAAGTGAGTGGCCCTCATCGATCATGATATCCCTAAAGAAGGAAGCGATCAAATCCGGTTCTGTGTGAACTTTCAGTGCCTTAATGTGGTCACAATTAAAGACCTCTTTCAAATCCTATTTATGAATAACATATTGGAGGAGGTGGTAAGCCATGAGATGTACTTGTTCATGGATGGGTTTTTCGGGTACAACTAGATCAACATTGTGGAGGAGGAAAAACTAAAAAAACCACATTCGTGGTGGAGGATGGAGTGCACACATACAATCAAATATCGTTTAGACTATGAAACGCCTCAACCACCTTCTAGAGGATAATATTTCACATCTTTGATAAAATATCCATGGGCAACTTTAAGGATTTTCTAGACAACTGGTCTATTTGTAGTGGACAAGAGACCCACCTCACTACACCGGGGGAATGTATGGAAAGGTGTCGAAAGGCACAAGTAGCTCTCAACTTGAAGAAATGTTAGTTCATGGTATCACAAGGAAAATTGCTTGGTCACATAGTATGTAAGGAGGGATTGAAGACAAACCTGAACAAGGTAGGGGTCATTGTTAAGATGGAGAGTCTAGAGGATGTGATAGGAGTCAAATTCTTCCTTAGACACGTGGGCTATTATCGAAGGTTTATCAATGGCTTCGCACATATGTCACGCCCATTAGATGCACTAACAAGGTAGGGTGAACCATTCGTGTAGGGAATGAAGCAAGAGGAGGTAGGCTATTTGAGAGGTAGAGGCCACACTAAAAACCCTAGTAGATCATATCTAGAAGGCTTAGGAACAGTTGTCTCAAGAGAAATCACGAGTCACATCCTCAAAGAACATTGTGGCCAAGCACATCTAGGAGTTGGATAAGAAGGAGAAGCTAAGAGTGGTATTGGAGGAAGTTGTGGCACATGTGGAGGTAGGCATGTCAAGTAGGGACGAGTAGTTAAAGGGAAACGACCAACAATTAGAGAAGGTGTGCAACCAAATAATGGATGTGACATATATGACCAAGACAACGTGAGAACGAAAGTTGACAAAAAATAAGTATCTCCAGCCTACAGTAGTAGCCAAACATCCCTTAGTCCTCTATTCTATGAAGGATGTCCTCTCGTCCTTCTCAATAGTTGCATATAGTATTTCATCAAATAAAAGACAACTTTTTTTTTTTTTTTTTGGGGGGGGGGTTTGATGTAGATGACACATATGTTGCTCATAAACAAACATGACTTGTTATGTTTTGTTAATAAGTGTAGTATAATTAGTTCCCAAGAGTTGGGTTAGTTGTCGATAGTTGGCAGTCTTAACCAACCATTTGGCACTATTTATGTTGTTATTGTCTTGGGAATAGTCCTTGTTGTTGATGTATGAAATTATACATGATAATAAATTTAACATCATTCTACCATATGTTGTGTAAAATATTTATTTGTTGTTACTTTGTTATTCAATTGTTCTAAAAAACTATATCCCATTTAGTAGTAAATAATTAGTTTCAATCTTGAAGCCTTGAAGATAAGGTAAGATAAGGTGAACTACTTATTTAGTTCGAAAAAGGGTAAACTAAAATAAAATCTTAAAAAAACTAGTAAATTTTTGGAATTTTAAAAATATGTAACAAAAATCAAAAGCACATCTATACCTAAAAAATATGTAGATACAAAACCCATTTGTGCAAAAATAATAAGACCACAAAAAAATAAGTACAATCAAGACATAGCAAGAGCACAACAAGATGGATTAGATGTGTAGGAATATAGAGAAAAAGCATAAGATCAAATACTAAAAGCAGATAAATATAGATCAAATATGTAGCATAAAGGATCAAATGCACAACAATACTGAACAAATGCATGGGAAGGCAATGTAAAAATACAACAAGGTGAATCCAATGCATAACTAGATGAATCAAATGTGCAAAAAAACTTCTCAGAAGTGCAAAAATAAAAATTGTGCACATAGATTTGACCCGTAATTGCTAAAAACCCTAAAATTTTAAACAAAAATGTTAGCAAAATGGGACTAAGATTCATCGGATGTGCCTAAATATGCATGTTGAATATTGGACCTAATTGTAAACCCTAATTGGGCCAACCACAAGCCTAAGATCTATAAGACTATTTGACTAGATCAATGAAGTACTCAATCATGCAAAAAAATGAAATGAAGTAAATAAATAACATCTTCTCACATGCAAGATGAAATCAATATGAGAATTGGCAATTGAGATTGAAAGATCAACAACAAAAATGAAGGGCTAAGATTAATAGGTGAGAGAAACTTGCGGAGAGAGGAAGAGTTAATTGATATGATTACAAAGCTAATTGATTGCATAATTGAGATAGACACAAATTGATTGATCAATTGAACTTAGAGTGAGTGGGAGTTGAGGAGATGAAACTAAAGACTTGATTAGTATTAAATAATTAAAATAATTATTTAATAGATCATTTGAAAAGAATTTAAAACTAAGTAAATAAATAGATTATTTAATTCATGTGCGTGAAATAGATAAATAAATAAAATAAAGATTTTACTTATTTCAAAGGAATTTATATGTGAAAAGTGAATAATTAAATAAACAATTTTTTTTATTTAATTATAGAAGACTTTAGTTAAATAATTAAAGTAATTGTTTAATTATAGGAGATAAGAACAAATGAATTCATTAAATAAATTTTTTTTATTTAATTAATGAAAAATAGAAAAAAGAAAAATAATTAAGTATCAAATATTGTTTAATTAATTTAGAGTAAATTACGATAATTAAATAATTAAAAATTATTTAATTATTAAGACAATGGAGGAAAATTGAAAATTTGAAATTGATTTATAGAAGAATAATGTTAACTTAATTAAATTTAGATGAATAATTAGTAAGGACGATATTAGGTGTTTACACACCTTATTTTGGTACACATTTTAGTTTATAATAATCACAAACATTACTTAAACTTCTTAACTATTAATTGATCTCAATTAACAATATTATTTTTAAAAGAAACAAAAAAAAGATAGAGCAAAAGCGGGAGAGGGAGCTCTACAACCAAGGCACACGAATGGTCCTTGGCTGCAGGTCGGCTCTCTGCCCGGGGGCTCCCAGACCTAGTGGGAGGCCCCTGCATTAACTCTGTTCGTGCCTCCATTAATGGAGAGCGAATCCGACGGTGAAGGGCATAATACCCGCAAAACCCCCATCAATGGCAAAAAGACTTTCAGTGAAGCTGTGCAAGGGCTCTGAGCGACCTTTCCAGACGAGGCGAGGTTCAAACCAGAGGCAATACAAGATGCAGCAACAAGTTGCGAAGAAGGTGAGGTGGCCTCAGCCCCGAGAGTCATCATTAAACCTAATTCTTCTATGACTGAATGTATTTCTAAGGAAATAGCTAGGCTTAGGGATTCTGCAATTTTTTTAGCAGCCCTTGATGTAGATAAAATGCCATCTAGACAATATCTTAATAAATGGTTTCGGGATACTTGGTCTAATAAATTTGGAATTCAGTTTTCGTTTTGCAGAATGTTACAAAAAGGTTTATTTCTTATATTCTTTAATGATAATGAGATGCAAAGGAAAGTTATTGAAATTTTTTTTTGGAGTATAGGCAACACCTATTTTAGGGCCGTTCCTTGGACTCCGCTTGCTTGTAATGAAGAAATAATGGCACTCTCCAACCCTAAATGGGTAGTTATTAAAAATGTCCCTCCTTTTCTATGGAACTGTATCTCTAAAATTACGGAGCCATTTGGAAAGGTTATAAAAATTGATTCCTCAACCTCTCTATTACCTCACATGGATGCGAGGGTACTCATTGCATTCAACCTAAGAGTAACCCTCCCCTCTGGTATTGACATTTGTATTGTTAACCGACTCTTCTCGTGCCCACTAGAATATTTAGGAGGGATTAATGCATGCCATAGATGTAGAAGAAGTGGACATTACTTGAAGAACTACCCTCTATTGGTGAAGAAAAATGGTACCTCCTTCAAGAAGACCTCCACCAGAACCCGTCTCCACCTAGAGTCGGAAGAAACCAATAAGTCAGACCCTAACCCCTTTGCAAACCCACCCCTTGACCCCTCCCCTCAACCTAGGGTTGTTGAGACTATACCTTCATCTGATCCTTCTCCCCTCTTCACTCAACCCCTAACCCCCTTGCCCATCCACTTCACCTCCCTCAATTGCAGAAACTATTCTCAAATATCAGTTGGCACTAAAAGAAGCTGATCGGGCCACTAGTGAACCTGATGCAGTGGAATTAGATAAGGTCAAAACCTCCCTTCCTTCTGGTGAACCTAGGAGGCAAAATGCTCAGCAGATTGTATTTGAACAACTAAAGGTGGCTGCAGAGCATAGAAAACAACTAGAATTAGCATTAATTAATCAAAAAAAGGAAATTGAATCACGTACCATACCCTTCCTCCAAGAGTTGATCGAAGGGGAAGATGGTGGTACCTAGGTTGCCACCAGTGCTACCGAGAAGGTTAGTCACTCCCCTCTTGGACCTAAAGCTAATGTAAATGCCCCCACAAGTGTCCCTCATATGGAAAATATTCTAGTGGAGGCTAAGGAAGGAGGAGAGATAATTCTTACTGTAAAAACCTCTGATAACACTGATGGGGAGGTGGAGACTGTCACTTACCCTTCTGACCAACCCCTTGAGAAAGGGCATGGTACTGATCCAGGGTTACAGTTGGCCGAAACAGTGAATAACAGTATTGAAAGGGAAAGTACATTCTCCCCTGATCCTAGAACCTTTGAGGTTGGAACCAATGGTGGGGGAGAAGAACTATTTAGTAATATAACAAAAAAAAAAAGGAGGAAAAGATCTCCTAGAGTTAATAAAGATAATTCAGCTAGGAAAGATTCCTTAGGACCTGATCAACTCTCTGAACTCAGGAAAAAAAGAGGGAGACCACTATCAATTGTGGCCTTTGATGCCAGCCACCTCTCTAAATCTGAGGAATGGCCCAAATGTTTTGAAGGGTTTAAAGCCCTAGGGGAAAACTCTGAAACAACCCCCCAATGATGGAAACCATCTCATGGAACATCAGGGGATTAGAGGCCCCTGACAGGAAATATGTGTTCAAGAGATTCTTAAATATGCACAAGGAAATTGACTGCCTAATGCTCCAAGAATTAAAATCAGTAGGATTCTCTCTAGAAATTGGGCTCAAATCCATATGGAGGGAAGCCACACCCTTCTATACCAAACACCCTAAGGGCAAGGGTGGAGCTGCAATTTTACTCAGTCCGAAATGGAAGAACAAGATTCTCAAATGGGGACAATCCCATTGTGATAGGGCAGTATGGGTAATTATATTATAGAATGAAAATAAGACATTTGGTCTCTGCTCAATCTATGCCTCTAATGACTACCGCGAAAGAGGGGAGATGTGGGAATGGATTGCAAAATTAGATGACATCCCTTGGCTCTTGGGAGGAGACTTTAATATGGTACTCAATGCACAAGATAAACAGGGAGGGAATAAGGTGGAATGGAAAGGAGCAGAGAGGATTCACTGGGAGAGGATGGTCAATAAATTGAGGTTGCTTGACCCAATTGTAGGTAAAAAAGGTGAACACAACTCAATATGGTACACTTGGTGTAACCACCAACAATACAATAAGAGAGTGTATTGCAGGCTAGACAGATTTTACGTCAATAGGGAATTCTTTGAAATTATTAAAAATGAGGATGGTGCTCAGTATGCTATCATACCATATACATTATCTGACCATCATCCCATCATGATTGGGCTTAAGATAAATAATAGAAAAATGGCCCTTCCTAGCCCTAACTTGAATTTTAGAATGAACACTAACTTGCTAAAGGATGGTGATCTTAAATGTGGACTATACCTGGTCAGAATGTATAATAAATGTGGAAACAACAAGTTGTCTAACATAGAAAGGTGGAACCAAAATATTGCAACCTTGACCTCTCTTTGTCAGGTGGTAGGTAAAAAGAAAGCTAAGGATACCAGAGCATCTGAGATACAATTGAACAATACACTACAAGTGGCAGAATACAAACATCAACGGGACCCAGAAAATGCAACATTGACTTATCAACTAATCAGAGCCAAAAATGATCTGAAGGCTTCAAAACCAAAAAATTAAAGGATGGAGAGCAAGAGCTAAGCTTAACTGGTTAGATTCAGGGGACCGGGGGTCCAATTTCTTCTTCCAGATGCTCAAAATGAAACAAGAAAGAGAGAATATAGACTCTATATGGGAAAACAATATAAACCTCTCTGAACCAAATGAAATTTTAGAATATTTTGCTTAGTATTACAAACAATTATTTTCTGTAGAACCAGTTAGGGAGGAACAGGAAAATGCAAGGAAATTAATTATGTCTTTAGTGCCCAAACTCCTTGATAAAGAAGATAGTAGGATCCTTGGAGGAGATATCTCCAAAGCAAAAATCAAAGAGGCTATAGATGCCCTCAGTAATGACAAATCCCCTGGCCCTGATGGGTTCCTAGTAGAATTTTACAAGGATAATGTTGACTAGATTATAGATGATCTCCATGAGCTATACTCTAAGGCTATTCATAAGGGATCCTTGGGTGACAACATAAACCAAGGACTGATTAAACTCATTCCCAAAGAGGGAGATAGAACCCTGGTAAAAAATTGGAGACCCATTACACTGTTAAATGTTTCATATAAGATATTAGCAAAATTGATAGCAATTAGATTGGAAAATATCCTACCTAAGATTATCAGTAATACACAAACAGGGTTTGTCAAAGGATGATATATATTAGAGAACTTAATCACATGTTGGGAATCACTTCATTGGGCAAGAGAAACATGACAAAATGTAGCCATGTTACTCATCGACTTCGAGAAAGCTTATGACAAAATTGAATGGGACTATATTATGCAGATGCTCCAGACTCTAGGATTTCCCCCGAGGTTCTGTAAATTGGTCAAAACACTATTAAGTGATGCTAATGCCTCAGTTGAAGTGAATGGAATGAGATCCCCCAAATTTGCACTATCAAGGTCAATAAGGCAAGGGTTCCCTCTAGCCCTTGCACTATTTGTTATAGCTGCTGATGCAATGTTCTATTTGCTCAAAGGCTCCTCTATCACTCCTCCTGTTAAGGGCATATCCTTACCTAATAAAAAAGAAATATGTAATATCCAATTTGCTGATGATACTGTAATGTTAATTAAACTTGATAAAGATAACCTCACCGCCCTACTGGATAATATAAATGTTTTTTGCCTTGCCTCTGGAAGTAAGATAGCTATGCACAAATCTAACCTACTTGGCTGGGAAGACAGCCCTCTGGACTGGCTCTCAAATTTCTCTCTCAATTGGTTGGGTCCTTCCCATATGGTTAAATATCTAGGTATCCCCTTCTCTATCCTCCCAAATCTAAAAGAAATGTGGGAATGGGTAAGGAATAAGATAGAGAAGAAACTCTCTAAATGGAATAGGAACTATCTATCTCTAGTTGGTAGATTTCAGGTCTGTCAAAAGATCTTGGCATCATATAATATTTATTTCTCCACTGCCTGGCTCTTCAAGAACTATCAATTTAACCATATCCAAAAATAGATAAGGGAATTTCTTTGGTCAGATGGGAAAGGTACCAGGAAACAACATGCAGTGAAATGGGAATGGTGTACTATGCACAAAATGTATGGTGGGATGGCGCTAAAAGATCTTAGAACACAAGGGATAGCACTTGCCTCCAAATGGATCCTTAAAGCCATGGATGGTGAGGAGCCATAGAAAGTCCTAATAAGGAACAATATATCATCCTCAATTCCAAAAAAGCCAAGAAATGGAAGGACCTTCCCATGATTGACCTTCTTCTTGGTCAGATAGATATAGCCCCAACTGGTTCAAGAGTTTTCAAGTCCGTATGGAAGGCCTGGGAATAGGTGAAACACTTGGTATAGTACAATCTCAAAGGAAATAGACTGAATCAGGTCACTAGTGATAAATCTATTTGGTGGAACTTGATACATAATGGAAGTTCCATTAGCATCTCTTCAAGGCTGTTTTGCACTTAAGTGGCACAATATGGGAATCAAGTATTTTGAACAGATTTTGGTGAATGGCCAACTTAGATCTTGGGAAGATCTGCAACTTTCCTTCTCTATTCCGTTATCCCAAAGCAGAACCTATAACATCCTTAAGATGGCCCTAGCCAAAGCTCTTTCCCCACCTCACCTTTCTCCCCCCCTCTTCTCCTTCTCTAGGCTTAGTTGGGTTGATGGCACACCTCTTTCCTTGCTTAAAGCCAAAAACATTTATGCATCCCTCACTGAGGTAGATACCATTTTTCTTCACCTTAATAAATGTTGGGAGCTAAACTGGGAGCCTGGGGTTTGGAAAGATAGATTAGGTAAATTTTGGATGACTCCAAATGAACCAAAAAAACTGTTCTTCAGATGGAGATTGCTGTTAAATAAACTCCCGATTAAGGACAATGAGGGTAAATACCTAAATTGCAAGATTTGTAGGATTCCAGAGACTGTGAAACATATTTTTTTTGACTGTCATTTTGCAAAGGAAATCTGGAACTTGTTTGGTCTAAATCTGGATGCTAATTGTGTTGAAATCATTAATGTTGTTTTAGGCTACATTAAGGGCTGTAGGAAAACTGCAAATATCTTCTGGTCTTGTTTATCTTTAGAAATTCTTTGGCTCATTTGGAAATATCGTAATGATGATGTCTTTAATAACAACACCAGGCACCTCACTGAGTCTCTTAGGAGACTCATCTTTCATACTGTCTCAATGTAGGTCACTGTAGTTATAAAGCTAGATTTAGATAAGTTTGATAAATAGATAAAGGAGGGTGCCACCACTGTCTACATCAGAGAGCTATCCCAAAGATTCACATGGGAAAGAGATGAACCAGGAAAGGCAGCTTTTGAGCAGGCACTGATGGCCTTCATGAAACAGATGGACTGTAGACAACTACATATGGATATTTCTCGGGAGGAAGCTGATCTGATACACCTGAACACCTCACATCCTCACAAGCAGGACATTCTTGATGGCTGTGTGGAAGTATGGCAAGATGGAGATATGGGCTGGGTGGCTTGGATCCTACCAGTGGGAGCCAACTCTTCTCCAAACTCTGAAATTTCTTACTCATAGTTTGTTATGTCTCTTTATTTTGATCTTTTTGCTCGTATATTATTGTGTAAATTTTGTAATCATCCCCCCTTATGTGGTGTTACTCTGGAACTATAATTCTCAGTCAACTCTGGTAATAAGTCTCTTTTTGTTGGTTGCACCCTCCTATGGTGCCCTGATGTAGATATTCTCAGTCAGTTCTGGTGATATGTAATGACTCTATTATATTTAATCCAAAAATATTATTTTTAAAATGTTTGAAAAATTGCATAAAAACTCAATTTTTTTGAAGGAATAAATTTACATTATACATTAAATAAATGTTATGACTTAAAAAATCTTTTGTTTCATTATCATAATTGAAATTTCTGTCACCATTACAAATATTTGAAATTTTTTTAAAAATCATTATAATCTTCTACAATTGGTTCAAATGGGTTCAAATATTTATCCACAATTGTAGAAGATTTGAACCCATTAGGAAAGATTTGAAATTTCCTAATGGGTTCAAATCTTCTACAATTGTGGATAAATATTGTCAATAAAGTAGGAAGTATTCACTCGTTCCCAGGTCATGTTAGTTTCTAGCTAATGAAAGGTCATAAAATGAAATGATGACATACTTCATTTTTTCCTAAAGCAGGCCTTTTGAGTATAATTGTCACTTGAAACAAGTAGTGTTTTTCTCTCTTTTTTTTGGTTTATGACTTAACTTGCTACAATTGAGGGGAATTATTGTACATTAGAAAATAATGGGCACAATGAGTAGGAAAGGAAGCATCTATTGTGATGAATTCCAATTGGATGTTGGATGTTTGCTAAAGTTTCAAAATGTGGTTAATAAAATGGTTGTTTTCGAAAGGAAGTGGGGAATTATCATGAAAAAGTCTTTTGTGAAAAGAGAAACAACTTCCTTTTCCATTTGTGCTTTCTCTTCCAACTTGTAGGAAATTTATAGTGAAATTGCTCTGCAGGAAAAATATGGCAAAACTACTCATGTGGGGAGTCTGGACCTAAAATGTTCACAAAAGGATAACTTTCACTTTCTAAAGTGTTTCTTGTTGTTGTTTGAGAGTTTCTTTCTAGGTTTTATCCTATCTACTAAGTTCACCACTCTAATGAGTCTAAAGTTAAAATTGGGTCCCTATTTTGCTTGAAGTGAAATGGGGCATGTTGTGAAGGCACAACATAATATGGTTGCATGAAACTCCTAGAAGAGGAGCCAAAGTTTGAGGTTCAAGAAGAGATTGTAGAAGAAGAATCCAATGCCTAGTTTTAGGGTAGAAGGGGATTTAGAGATGTTGCATAGGTGTTGTGTTGTTGATTTTTATAATAAATCTGATTTGTATTGACAAAAAAAAGGTTTTAAATCAAATTTCAATTTGAATGAGAGATTTTCCTCCACATTGTGTTGATTTGTAAAGGTGTTAAAAATCTATCTATTTCTTGAAAAATCATTTAAATATCTTGCATGTTGTTATAAGAGAGGTTGCATGTGCTGAATTTGTTGCTTGGATGGACTATTTGTAAAGACCTTCCCATCCTTGATCTACATCTCTGCCATTAATAAATGTAAAGCGATTGAAACAAGATAACTGAATGAGAAAAAAAATGCATATTGCCATTCTTGATTGATTTCTTTTCAACAAATGTTAATATCTCGACAATTAAAACAATTAACAACTAATAAATCTTATGAATGATAACAAAAAGTAATTCTCAATAAGATACCAATACATTGAAATAAATTAAAATTTTCTATTCACCTTAATTCTATTTTCTTTTTTAATTCTATGAATGAAAAATATTAAATATATATACTAAAATTTAAAAACCATTAAATGCATAATAAACAAAACTGTTAAATTTTAATAAAAGTGCAAATATACACTTTTTATCCTTATAATTTCTTAAGCTTTTATCATTTATAATTTCCTAATATATACATTAATAAAATAAATAGATAAAAAATATCTTAAAAGGATCGCTTTTCTATTACAACGTTAAACTATTCCGTATTCAATAAAAATCCAGTGGAAGTAAAACCACCAAGATTACTTATGCCAAAATTGTGGCAATACATTTATCTTTTTATATGACTTTTTTAAGCACTATCATTTTGTAACTCTTTTGACGTCGTTTCCTTGATCAGGCTTTCTTTAAAACAAGAGCTACAGCAGTTAAGATGACAGCTATACAGTTCATATGAACAAAACAATTAAAACAAAGGGATGACGTGGCATAGGAAGTTGGCTTGCAAAGTGGAATTAAAGAAAAAGAACTGCCAAAGGACATCCATCTGTCATGCATTTGTTCATCACTTGGAATTCAGTCGACATGGAAATATCGAATATGGACTTTTGGCATTCATGATTTTGATTTGGGAAGATAAATTTTGGAGAGAGACTAGGTTTACGCATTCTCATTTCATTGACCATATTTTATTTGAGTTTCTAAAGAGAATTTTGAAACTTTACTTTGATAGGTCAACATATCTACATATTTTTAATGCATGGTCAATTATTAAACATTTATTTAACAAAGATTTACATTTTAGTAGAGAAGAGTGATAGGAAAGAATCTTTTAATAGAAATATATAGAAATTTGTATATTTTATATAAATGTGTATTTTTAGAGTTCAAATTGTATGTATAATATTTTTTAATTACATCTAATCATTGTTTTTAATTTATTAATTTCTATTATGAATATTTAATATTTTATTAAGATAAAAAGATAATGATACATAATTAAAAAAAGGTAGGTGGTAGATAGAGACATTCTTACAGTCTAAATGAGGGGTCTAAAATTAAGATAAGAGACTTAGGGAACAAGGGTCAAGCCACATAAGACTAAGCAATTCGAGTAGTTCCAATAGAGGGAAGATCTAGATTATTATGTCTTCCATAGACAATTCCAAGGACGAGGTTATTAATAAACTCCTAACAAGGGAGAGTGCCGTCCTCTTTAGGAGTGTCTTCTCTAGTTGAGTCCAAACTAAGGACGGGTAGCATAAGGTGAGGAAACTTATTATAGATAGGTCACCTCACATCCCATCCACAAGAGGAGGCAAAGTACTAGCAAGAGGATTGGTATCAACATTCACTCGAAACCTTATCTCTAGCACTTAGAGGCAGAGCACAATATGATTGGGATAATCTATTGCTTTTATAAGGCTAGTTTCAATCACACCTATACCTTCAAAGAAGAGAGGGGTCTAGTGAAATCTAGCAATTATGTAAGGAGTACTACCCTAGTGATCTAATAGCTCCTAAAGATGAGAAACTTTAAGTGCAACCTTTTGAGGTTCTAGTTGAATCTACATTATAACATTAGAAAAGAGCACATCTTTAGTTTTCATATAAAAATGTTGATTCATAGAGTAACATGTAAAAGTTGCAACATTTATATCTTTATAAACACTTAAGAGAAGTTCCATCTTGAAATAATACTAAATATAGGTGTAATTGAAATAAAGACAAAACCAACCCCTTCATAAAACTATATGCCAAGAAAATAGAGTGCTAACCATCTCCTCCCCACAACAAGATCATACAAATTTCTCTATAGAAAATTTCCACTAAAAAACAATCACTACAAAGAACTCTCTACACAATAATGGGACCAAAATTGATCATGCTTTGCTACCAACTAAAAGGAATCAAGCCATATAGAATATCTTCCTATGTAGATCAATGAGAAGATATTGTGAATTTTTTTGAAAAATTTAATCCTTATGTAGTTATAGGATGAAGATGCACATTATAGTAAATATTAAATATAAAAATTATCATAGGTACAAAATCTCACAACAATAAGATATACATGGGGAAAACCCTTTTAGGATAAACATCCCACCTTCCAAAATTCTTCTCAATGTATTAGAATGAAAAAAATCCTTTTACAAATACTTGCAAAGAAATTTCATTTTAGGAGTGAACATAATGTCAAAATTTTAAAATAATTTTGAGAGCATAATGGTATTTGCAATGAACAATAACCTACGATTCCATCTCAATCACACATATTTATAGATTTACAAAGCAACTTCATGAAGTGGATGTCATAGGAGGACACATCAAAACTTTTTACTAGTTACATGAAGTCACAACTACAACTTTACATGCCTAATGCCTTCCTACATGCCAATGCATACCAAAAGCCTCCTAAACATGCAATGCACTTGCATGCATGCAAACACCTTGCACACATAGGAATATACACAAACGAGGCCAAATTTCATTTTATTTTTCTACTTTGAACTTATACAGTATCAAAATAAGTCATAATCATCTTACAACTTATGACAAAAAAGCCACCAATTTAGCTTCAAAGTGGGGTCGACCAAGTGGGATGCCTATATCCACCATATTAGGATGCATGTCACCCTAGTCACTTGCTATGTGGGTTTTGCCTCACCATTGTAGGTCTAACAAAATGATATCATTAGATAAAAATAAAACATAGGCTAATTAAATAATTTAATCAATAATTAATGTTAGGACTTGTAGATACTGAGACATGTTCATCCCAACAGTAAACCTCTCCATTTATCTTCTTGGCATGATTTCCATTTTCTTAAAAACATTTCTTCTAAAAAAGATCCTATTCAATGTAATATTAGTTAGAATACCTTTTCCTTAACACCTTTGATACGAGGTAATCAATTTTTGGTTTAAAATGTAAAGAAGTAAAGATGCATAGTAAACTTCATATAATATATAGTAGGAGATGTGTACAAAAATCAAATTGATTATATAGTTACATAAAAGTAAACTAAAAAATAATATACCACACCACAATGATTTATGAGATAAAACACTCTTGAAAGAAAATTCTCACAATCCAAAGAAATTTAATATATTATTCAATAAATAATGCTTGCAATACACTTGTAAAGTCTAGACCTTTATAATAATATCAGTAACAAGAGATCTATAATAATATTAACTATCAAAATCACTAAAAAAACTTTTATCTTGAGCACGGAACAAATAGAATACAAAAAATCATCAATTAATAATTAAGAAATTATAAACTAAAATAGCTAAAATATGGCACCCAAATCCCTACTTAAATATTTAACAACCAAATCCTAAGATATATTTATATTCCACTCATCCTTGAATCCACCATTTTGGCTCAGTTATCTCTATTCAATGATATTAAGAATCCACCATTTAGGCTCAATTATCTCTATTCAATGATATTAAGAACGAACCCGAATTCCTAGGTTTTTCTCCCGTTTCTTTTCCCTTAATGTCTCGAGAAAGAATCGAACTTTCCGCCTTCTTTGTCTCGATGTTTCGAGAAAAGTATTGAACCTTCCCGCAGTATTCACACCAGCCTTCCTCTTCCACTTAAACTCATCTTTCATTACGCATACTGCAATCAAATCCTTTCTATTTTATGATTGGTTGATAGCATTTGGATTGGAATCAATGGCATCTTCTTCTTGGTCTCACCAGCAAAAACAGGAGTTCAATGCTTTTTCTGCAATAGAATTTGACGGCAAAAGGAGGACAGTATATGAATCTTCAAGACTGTATGATGTGTTCATCAACCACAGGGGACCTGATGTAAAACAAACTTTGGCTACTCAGCTTTACAACTCTCTTGAGCAGTTGGGAATACGGGCGTTTCTCGATTCGGAAGAGAAGGAACTTGGTAATTCCATTCTTTCTACTATTGAGACTGCCATCCGCTCTGCTAAGGTACACATTGCCATCTTTTCCAAAAGATATGCAGAGTCAGCTTGGTGCTTGGCGGAGCTGGTTCTCATGTCTGAAAGTAAGGCCAAAATTATTCCCGTGTTTTATGAAGTGAAACCTTCAGATCTCCGCCGCATAGAAACGGGAGTATACGCTGAAGCATTCATTAAATACGAAGAGAAGGGCAGGTACCTGGAGAAGCTTAGGGAGTGGAAGGAAACCCTTCATTCTGTTTCATTTATTGCTGGGGAAGAATTTAATGGGTAAGCTTTCTGTGGTTTTAGTAGTTTTACTTTATATAATTATTTTCTTCCTTCAAAGCTGCTTAGCTATTTTCTCATTAAATTCTAATTTTATAATGTTTCAGTGACTGTGAAAACATAGTAGCAACAGTGCAGAAGGAAGTACAAAGGAAAAACTCTTTACATGTTGCCACACATCCAGTAGGGCTTAATAATCTTGCAGAAGATTTTGAAAGGAGATGCCTTGATGAACTTGTACAAGATTTTGAAAACCAGTGCAGACTTGAAGAAGGGAATTATAACTCTAAGATAGTTGGCATATTTGGTATGGGTGGATCAGGAAAGACGACTCTTGCAAAAGAATTGTTTAATCGAAAGATTTCAGATTATTCAAGAGCAAGCTTTTTGTTTGATGTGCGAGAGGCGTCTATGAGAAGCCAATTACCTTCTTTGCAATGCAAGCTTCTCAAGGATCTCTTCCAATATCATAATCTCAGTTTTACGAGTACAGAGGAAGGAGTAAACTATCTGAAAGATAGTTTTGAGAGGAGTCCTTATTTAAGCTTACTGATTGTTGTAGATGACATCGATCATGTAGAACAATTAAATGCTCTACCAGTAATGGATATACTAAATAAATCTGGCAATAGTCTTGTTATTGTCACAACCCGTGATGTTGGGGTGCTTACAAGTGCAGGGATTAAAGTCAGTTATAATTTAAAGGCTATGGGTAGAAATAACGGGAGAGAACTCTTCTGCTGGCATGCCTTTGGCCAACCCCATCCATTTAGTGGGTACGAGAATCTGGTTGACTCCTTTGTAGACTTGTGTGGAGGGTTGCCTCTGTCTCTTCAAGTTTTGGGCAGGCACGTTCATGGTAGAAATGAGGATTATTGGAGCTTAGAATTGACTAAAGTTAGTAAGATGCTGCCTCGGGACATAAAGGAAAGGCTCAAAATAAGTTTTGATGCATTGGATGCTGAAGAAAAACAAATTTTCATGGATATTGCTTGTTTTTTTATAGGCAAATCGAAAAATATAGCCGAAAATATATGGGAGGGATCAGGATTGAATGCTAAGCATGCACTAGGAACACTCAAAGATAAGTGTCTTCTAGAAGAAATAGAATGTAATAACACATTTAGAATGCATGACCACCTGAGAGACTTGGGAAGAGAAATAGCACATGAGCTCAGGCCTCCTCATCGCCTATGGCGTACTCAAGATCTGAAATCTTTGGTATGTTTGTTATCGTTTCAGATTTTCTCCTTAGTATTATAATATTCTAAATCTTAACTTTATATTACATAAATAGAAATCCGAGCTGCTTCTGTGCATGCAGGAATCAATGGGTTTCAAAACCATACTTGGCAAAACCAATATCAGGTGTTTCCATTCCATTTTTGACGAATCCATGGGTTCTCAAGTTACGTTCTTTTTAGGTCAACCAGATACTTGCCTTGAGACGTCGGCTTCCTTACTATGGCTCCAGCTTGAGGGCAATTCTGGAGAACAACCATGCATCCCTTCATGGATTCCTGTTCAAAATTTGCAGGGTTTGAAAATCAAAAGCGGACAACTCAAAACGTTGTGGGAGAACCGTATACAGGTATTTTGCTCTCCTCAAAAATTACATATCCATCAAGTCTATGTTATGGTTTCTCTCCAGACTACATTTTAATCATTGAAAGCTTTAAACAAATTTATCTTGAATGTCAGGCACCCTGTCAGTTGAAAGAGCTGCAAATTTCTGAAACCTCCTTGGAAGAGTTTCCAGATTTATTTGGCATATCAAAAGATAATTTAAAAAATGGAGGAAATTCCAGTACTGTTCAGACCCATATGGCTGGCCTTGAAAAGCTAGAGTTAGAGATGAGCGGAGAAAAATTTGTATCCAATGTATTGATTAGTGGATTTCATTATCCCAGCCTTAAGTCAATTAAGTTTCATGGCATGGAAAATCTTATGGAAGTGAATTTAAGGAGGGTAGAGACACTAGATAGTCTTGATATTGCAAATTGTAAAAAACTGAAAAGATTGACAGGAACATCTGATCTTACAAATCTTGTCCTGTTAAACATTAGTCAATGCCCAGATCTTGAGTTTGACGACTTGCTTCTCAGGGGTATGAAGTGTCTGGAGAGCATAACATTTGATAGAAATGTAAAGTTGAAATATTTTGAGTTGGATGGTTGTGAAAATTTGAAAAGAGTTGATTTCGGTTGTGAAGAGCTTGTAGTATTAAACATTCGGAACTGTCCAGAGCTTGTGGAATTGCCATATTTTGAAGGTTCAACTAGTCTCGAGAGGATTATAATTGATGGATGTGGGATCCAGGATCTTCGATTTTATGGATGCCAAAATTTGAGAAGTGTATCAGGTAACTTTGAGCTGAAAAAGTTGTACATTAATAGTTGTCCTCAGCTTGAAGAGTTTCCAGGTTTTGCCAGACTGACCTTCTTGGAGGAGTTTGAGATAGATTCTTGTGAGAAGCTGCAGATTATATCAGGTGTTGAAGAGTTGCTTGCATTACAATGGATGAATCTTAGTTATTGCAGCAATGCAGTAATACGGAATTACATTAATAAGTTGAAGGTAATGATTTCAATAGAGGCAATCATAAATATGATGTTTTAATTCTTTTAGTTCCTCGTTATTGACTCTTCAGATTTGTTTTGTCATTTGTTCTTACAACATAGTTTATATGTAATGTTTGATTGATGTGCAAATGAGAAGAATTTACTGTTGATGAATTGAGAATATTTTGTCTATTATTTCAGAGTATACCGTCAAGTTTTACGTGTGTGATTGGAAGAGCAGCAGATGGAGCGGAGTCAAGTTTAAACGAAGATATATTTTCTCAGGTTGATATTAGTGTCCATGCAATTACTGGCATTGTAGCTGAATTCGCTATCGAAACCAGTGATGATGAGGGCTGTGATGAGGAGGTCAGTGATGATGAAGGCTGTGATGATGAGGAGAGTGATGATGAGGTCTGTGATGATGAGGTGAGTGATGATTCGATCTTCATGTTTAGTCTTATTGTTAAGTGTATTATTCATGTTTAGTCTTATTGTTAAGTGTATTATTTTTTTTTATTTTTTTGAATAGTAAATTATTATCCATAAAATATAGATCAATAAATTTAACTCTAAAACTACATTTTCAATGATGAAATATCCTTAATATTATTTGAAAGATATATGTATATGCAAATAATTTTACTTGGATGAACTGATAGTATGCCGTGTTTTTATTTTTATTTCAGAGTGTGCCAATGTTTCGAAGAGCAGCCGATGGAGTAGAGTCAAGTTTAAATGAATACCAGTTTTCTGACTCTGATGTAGTGACTGAGTTTCTTCCTCAAATTGGCACACAAAAAAGTGATGACGAGTTGGAAAAATTGCAAGGATTGAGGGCAGCAGTTATTGTATGTTTTCTGGTTGTAGTTGAAGGCGATGATGAGTATGACTATGACGATGACGACGACTGTCGCTTCAAGGTCCGTGAAGGAGAATGGATCATTACAATGGTTGGATGTGATTACTGGAATTGCTTTCATTTCAAGAGAATTGAACATGTGTTAAGGAGGTATAGAATACTGAAGAAGGGGTTTAGGGTAGAGGTGATGAAAGGTGAAGAGTGGAAAATTGTAAGAGTGTTACATACAATTGTTGATAGACTACATCATTTATGAATTGATTATGGCTGATTTTTTTTAAAGATGATGAAATTTATTTATTGATTAATTATAGTTTGAAGAATGGAATTTTTTATATTTATAAAGTGAAAGAAATTATTTTTAATAAAGAAAAAATGACTTTTAAAATTATGATATTTATGAAGTTTGATTGAAATGTGGAAGAAAAAAACTCAGTTAATTCCAAAAGCTATGTCTACAATTATGACATTCATTTAAAAAGCTTAATTATTTAAATGTATAAGGTGCTAACCAATGTCAAAGAGCTTGATGTGCACTTTTACAAGGAATTTCAGGTTTTTATGCTATTCATTAAATTGTTTAAAAAATAATATTGTTAGTTAAGAGGGGTTAATAAATAAAAAGTTGAACGTGATGTTCATATTTTATATATTGATAAATATAAAGATGTATTCATATATTTAATATTTTTTAAGATAATAATTAGCATGAGAAAATAATATATCTTAATAGATTTATTTATGTTCAATAATCAAGTGTATTTTATAAAAATATAAATTGTATTAGATAATGAGCTAGGATTAATAATAGAAATTATTTAATTTAGTATTGACATAATATGATGGTTTAAATGTGTCTGTGTTGTTCTTGCCACCAAAGTTCAAGTCTTATTGGGGTGTTATTGTTGATTGCTATATTTGGGTGAGGTCCCCCATTGTGATCTAAGTAGTTCATAGCTTTGGCTAAAAAATAATATAAATTATTCAAAATAAATGAAAAAATAAAAAATAATCAAATATGATACTTACCTTAATATTTCATGATGGAAAAATTAGATAAAATCTCCCAAATGCTCCTATTCTTAGTTTACATATTCTACGTCACCTCTATTTTACCTCTCAAACCTCTACCAAATGAGTCAAAATTTTGTTACTTCCTACTTGTTTGAAATGAAAAATAGAAGTAGAGGACATAATATCTCAAATAATTGGATTGTTGTAATTTCCAATTTTTTAAGTCTATGTTGTTCACAAATGGTTGGCATTAACATTTGGTATTAGATAACAAATATTTTTACTACATAAAACGAAAAGACAACTATCTAAGATGCAGTAGCATCAAATCAATCACCAACACCTCAATGTAGTTATACCTCCCTGCCTTTATATGATCAACACCAAACAAAGGGCCTACAAACTATTGACTTAAAATCCATCAACTTGTTGATTATGCCTATAGTACTACAAAGCTCAACCCCTACTAGGTACTAGGTTGCAACTAATGATAATTTTTTATGTAGTCATTATCTCTATATTTTCATAAATACTTTGTAAATAAATCATAAGGTCAACTAAATCTAACATGGACAATATTGGTCCATAGGCCAAACCTTAAAACAATGAAAGCCCAACTCTCTAACAAGCCATGGAAAACTAAATAAACACCATGCAACTCTCCTTTTAATTATCTAGACTCAGTAATAAACCATCAACATCCTTTACGCCTAGATTAACACCGACACACAAGAATTTTTACTAATACTTGCAACACTTAAGCATACCATATTGTAGCAAAGTCACAAGAGATTATTGCTATCTATTCCATTTTATCCACCATGATACTATGAACCAATGACAACATAGACTTCCTTAAGTGACTAAGTAGTTATACCATGAAAAACCAAACTTGCAGGAATGGTGGTAGTGGCGCATACCTAGTCATTTTTTAGATAGAAAAAGTTTAGTTCTTAATGACAAACTATACATGTTAACGAACAAATAGAAGAAACAAGGACTTAGCCATTACCTAACTAACCCAAGAGCTCAATTGAGGCACACGATAATGAAGGTTTTACAAAAGAACTAAAGGATCCAAGGGCATAAACACATTAAATTAACTACTATTTTTAGAATACCAAAGCATTATAGAAATAGCTTTTTACTGTAAAATTAAATGTTAACAAGTAGTGGATTTCTTGAAATAGGAGTTAATGTTCTTAATAAAAAGGACCCGCTATATATCTTGTAGTAAGAGCGTGGGTGGTGCAATCTCAACCCTATCAATAACAAAGATAAAAATACCACCACCACAACCAACCATAATTAATCATACATTTATTTTTTAAAGATACTTAAGCAATATAATATATAAATAAACCATAATAAACATTTTAAATATTTTTTTTTCAATAAGTTAGTTACAAAATGCAAATACCAAGAATACAAAATACAAATACTGTGAATTGAGAATATGAAACGATAAAGAATAATAACAAGTACTTGCATTCCTCTTTTGTAAGAAAAATTTCTGAATAGTACACGAGAGTAAAGAACATTTATTCTTTGCTTGCCGGGAGGGAAATAATTTCTTTAAAGAAACAAAGAAGAATAAAGAAACAATTCGTAGGTCGAGTAAAGTGAAGAGTACGTGATAATGGGGGCTATAGATTTAAAAGAAGGAATGAAAATGAGCTGGAAGTGAAATAAAACAGCACAGTTCAGCGTGTTGCCCTCACTTCAGTCCGTAAAAAAGAAAAGGATGTCCTTAAAAGAAGCTAAATATGGCTTACAGTTGTAAATAGCACCCCAGAGCATCATGTAAAATGATTTCCTTTTTATTCTCACTTGAGATAAAGTGAATTGGTAGAAATATTGAGCAGATTTTTTTTAATATTTTTTAATAATTAAATCATTGGAAGGATCAGTATTCATTTTGATTAAAGAAAATAAATATTGTCTACATAAGTTCAAAAGAAGCCATATCTTCAGAGTCTGAAGTCTTATATCTTCAAATACAACATTTAACACTTCTATATATACTATATAATTTTATTAATTATCATAACTTTAAGAACAAAAACAAGGAAGATCTACACCATATCTATAAACACCATTCTGAAGTATTTTCTATTACAAAGTAAACTAGCAATCATATATATGACTTAGACCTACAAACTCTACACCGTATCTATAATCACCATTCCGAAGATTTCAAATTCTTTGTCTTTGCACTACAAGTCTAACCATCACATATTTAGAACTACAAATGGATTTTAGTGGGCTTAAAATCTTTCAATAATTTACTTAACCAACTCTAAACATAAATATGTACTTTTTAATGTAATAAGTCGAAAGGTTAAAAAACTTTCTATTATTTATATAAAGACATTTTAAAAGCCTCTATAAACCTTAATCAATGAGTAATTCTTTGGATCATTTATCCAAATTGGATTAACATATCTTGTGTCATTTTTATCCTTAAATGTCCTATATACAATAATTTAACACTGAAGACCTAAAAATGATTTCTATGACATTGACATCTTATAGAATTTAGATCTACCTCTAAATGTTGTCCTTCAATGATAAAAGATACTAAAACACATTTTTTATTTTTGAAGGTATCGAATGACCATTCCTTATGTACGAAATAACTTCTACAAATTTTGAGATTACCAAAAGAGACCAAATTTGAATCCATTCCAAGTGAACCAAAGTGAAATGGATCTTATAGGGGATTGTTTTAATCCCTTTGTGCCAAACATTTTGTATTTTGAAAATTAAAAAAAATCAAATTGGCATGTTGGTTCCCGAGTCAATAGATAACTAACCCCTAAAGGTTTGTCATCTCTTATGCTCATGTTTATTACTAGATATGGCCAATGAATAGGAATCAATAATTTTTTTTTAATTCCTCTACAATTTAGGCTCTATAGGACCTAGGGTAACCCTTTTGACATCATTATTAAATTTTATAGTATACCTCTCCATAATAACATAAACACAAGTTTAGTGGCCTCTTAAAATACTATTTTCTTACAACAATGAAGTCTCTCAAGGAGATTTTTTAATATAATTTCATATCCTTATACAATTTCAATGCATTTAATGTTTGACTAAAAGCAAGTTTGAATCGATTTCTTAAAACATAAGCTATTAGTAAAACATTTACTACATAAATGTGCAACAAAAAACACAATAGCCCTTGATTATTCTAATTAAGGAGACATTAAATTGCTGAAAAGAGAAATTAACAATGGACATTTATCTTCTTGAAATGCAAACTAAATATGCTTTCCATTACTAAAGAGAAAATTATAATGTAGACTCCTATAATTTTAAAGAAACAAACACTAGAAAACCCTTTTACAAAATTTTACAAATCCCAAAAGTTATAACATGGGACTTGAAACCTTAAAAATGAAACATCAATTACATTATAAAGAATAGAGAAAATCTAAAATATATCTCAGTATACAATTGACACTCTCTGCCTCTGATTTTCTTATTAAATCAAATCCTTTTCCCTATAACTTGATTTCTTTGTCTGCACCATATTTTGATTTTTACTCAAATTTGTATTTTTACATTTCACTACCTAATGTTACCATGCAAACCTTTTTAATCTAGATATAACTACTTAACTACTACATTGTATCTTTTGTCAATAAAATTTTGCTTCTAGATTATAACCCATTTAAATAGGACTTAAAATTGCCCTTTAATTAATACATTAATCTCTAAATATTTAATTTCACACATTCAAAATTAGAACTAGAATCTCAAAATAGATTTCTTCATAATGTATTAAATTACTAGAACCTCCAAAGTATCTCTCTTGCACTATAGTAATTTTTTCAAATAGATGGTATGTAATCCCTTTCATCCATCTTGTCCTCATTCTCTAGATTATAGTCCTCAAATAATATAATTCTCTATTCTCTACAACAAATCAAATGTTTTGCACACTTTTGGCATAAAAGGAACTTATTATTTCAATTGCCCATTTTGAATTACAATTTTCAATTGTTAAAACTACAGCTCTAGATCACCATTTACATACTTTAAAACATAAAAAGCACCACCATACCATCCATAGGTTATTATAGGACTCTCAGAGATATTTCATGTAATGCATTGATATTAGTATTCATCTATAATAAATTCCATTTGAATTACAAGTTATTAGGAAAGTGTTGGGTCATTTTTAGATGTTCTGGCACTTGGAGATTGGATCAAACACTATAAAAGAGGGTAGGAGTTCTAAGAAGAGCAATCAGAACATTTTAGACACTATTAGAAACATAAATCCATTCAAAATATTAATAAAACTATATCCCAAGTGTTGGATTTGACTGCTGTCCATTGTTTTTACAAAATCGGGTCATTTTTTTTTGTTTCCAAGCTTTAAAAAATGCTCAAAATAGCAATAAAAATATTGTCCACATGAAAAAATGTTTGAGCACCATTTGAAAGATATAAACCACCATTTTTAGCTCAAAAATGGCTTCAAAATTTTGAACAAACCCTAAAAGTGTGATTCACAACACTTTCTATAGTATTTTGAAACTTCCCCACATGCTCACTTTGGCTTCAATGTTTATCCATGCAAGCTGACACGATACATATATTAATAAGATAAAACACTACAAGTTTTTTAATGTTCATTTTACCCCTCTATTGAATTTCCCCACACATGTGCACACTCATTTTGGCTCCAATTTTGATCCATGCAGGCTTGTTGGCTATGATTTTTGTGGCACAAAACTATATAGTATATTGCCTTTGATAATAAACATGCCACTCTCCATATTTCACCATGATCTTGCAATCTTTTATTTGTCTTGAATTTACCTTCATGTAGGCTTGTGGATATATAAACATTAATAAAGTTAAACAATAAAATTTTATTTGATGATATTTAAAACCTTTATAATTGCACATTATTAAGTTTAATTAAAACCATAATTAATAATTTTCTAGGATGTTAAAAAAATTTAAATTTTTTGAATAACTGTATTTGAATTTTAGTGAATTGACACTTCTCAATTTCTATAGCGGGAAGAAATAAAAGAATGACACTATAGAAACACAAGACAATTGGAGGCTACAGAAATTTGCAAACAAGAGTAATCAATTATTTAAAACGTATGCATATTGCCTTTACTTTTACTACTAAAATATTTTGAGGACCTCCTTTGTAATCGGGATTTGATGAAGGGGGGTGCTTTACTAAAATGTTTATGTTAATATATGAAAAACTCATCAGATTGCGGAAAAATCAGAACCATAGGCATTTAGGACAAAACAAAGGTGGGCCACCCTTAGAATTGCAAGATTTGAAACTTTATTTAGGCCCATTTTTGGTTTTCTTGCATAGTTAGATGTGCATTAAAAATATGTCAAAACTCACTCAGTGTTCATGAAATTAGATGAACTTACGAAAAAAATTCGTGCAAAATTTCTCACTAAGAAGATTTGCATTCATATCACCATGCTACAAAATTTTAGTCCTCAAAGTTGGGGTCTTAGGTAGATACAATAGGGCCATGCATTGAATAACTACACAACCTTTCCATCATAATAATGAAAACATATAAGATTTGTAGGTGCTAACAATGACTCATCTTAGGGAATGCATGCTTCAATGAAGGATGTCAAGAATATAGAAGTTCTTCAGGATGCAGAGTAGGTGCCTTCTCTATTGGGTAGATTTTCCACCACTTTAAACTGCTTAACTTTGAAAATCAATCAATCAAATTTCATTTGGTCACCCCAAGCCACCAGAATGAACAACAATCAACCTCTATCAAATGCTTGATTCTAAGATGATTGCACCAAACACGATCTAAGAATATAACTATAATCTACCTAACCAAACACATTATCTTTGATATCTCTTACCACAACACTAATCTTAACATTGTTAGTATAATCTTTGTCAATCTACATTTTATAGTTAGGCATAAATTTTTTTTTTTTTTTTGGTCGATAATTTCTTTTGATTGGAGCTTTGAACTACTGGAGCCACAATGTGGGTCTCCATCTTCATGAACATGTTGAGGCATTAACATCTCTTTGGCATTTTTTTCTTGCCTCCTCCACCAATCTCCACATCCATCAACCACAAACATTCCCACCAACCTCTTGCATGTCCACCAATATCCACCTCCACATCCACCAACATATTCACCTTGATGAGCCCAAATTGGCATTAACACTACTTTTTTTTTTGGGCAAAGTGAGGATTTCAACCTTGGTTGCACCATTAATACTACAACCACTTGACTGCTACACCATAAGGTGATCCCCCATTAACTAATTTTTTTTATCATGATCTAACATGTATTTGTTACATTCATCAAATGAAACATATTCATATTCTATGTAACACTTTTGATCATCTAATTCACTGTCTCGATTTCATAGAATGTCGAGTTGATTTGAAAATTAAAAACAATCATACTACTCCATACATTTGGCATTACAAAATTTGACTTCATCACTTACATGTAAATGAAACATGAAATTATCAGAAGAACTTAGATGGAGTACCATACAATATCCTCATGGGTAGGTCCTTTTTTTATCATCCTCCACTACAAAATCCTCATGGGTAGTAACATGATTTATGAATGCTTCATCTTTAGATCATGAGAGAGAACAAATGGTACAGTTTCATTAAGGGGACCATTAACCATATTGATTCCCTTTATCATAATATAATTCTCTTACACCAAAGTATTCTCATGGTGGTGGTACATTTTAGAAAAAAGAAACAACAATTCTTCAATTCTTCATCCCAAAGAGAGAAAACATTGAGATAAGTGTTAATAATATCTTCTTGCACCAAAATATCCTCAAATGTTAGTGAGAATAACTTTGGCACACGTGTAAGGTGATATAAGAGAGGCTAAGAAGCCATTACATGCATTAAATTTATATGTTGTAGAACTACATGGAAAAGAACAATGCAAAAACAAGTAAGTTGAAGATTATCATTTTATCTCAAATTTTATGACATGGAATGGGGTTTGGGGTAGTGCCCCAAAATGTTTTTACATGAAAATTTTTAAATTGTCCCTTTTGTTTTTGGTTTATGATGTCTAATCAATTAAACAAATAGTATAGTGAAATAAACTATCTTTTTGAACCATGAAATATGCAATTAACAAATTGATAATGCGATTAATTGAGAACTACAAGTACATAAGCATTGATTTTAAGAATTGGATGCATATAAATCTGAAAATTTCAACAAAAAATAGATCTTAAATTGAAAATCAAAAGTTATGCAAGTTTAAGATATATCAAGTTCACCAAAAATGAAATATAGGTGAACTAGGTCTATAAATGCATGAAATACAAGTGTATAAAGGATATAATTAAGAAATAATTGCAAATATGAAGCAATGAAGTGCATATAAACCAGATCTGAAAAATAGAAATTAGAATTTTGTAACATGTAAGATACATTGGGTTCACTAAAATCAAATGTATTGAAACGAGATCCTAGCTTAAAGATACAAACTAAGATCCAAATCAATATCATTTACTAGAAGAAATAGCCAATAGGATCCAATTTCATTCATAATAGAGAACTGGATGTTGTGTATGATTCTTTTCACTTTTTGTGTTTGATTTGATTTGATTTTCTAAATAAACAAATAGAGAACTAAAAATTAACTTATAAACATAGATCTAGAAATGAGAGGAAGAAAAGAATTTGTCACTAAAATATAGAGCTAAAAGTGCTAAACTATGGAGCTAGGTACCCTAGCCATAAAGGTGTTTTCATCTATTGAGGTTTTGATTTTAGATCGGGATGTTTTGTAGACCATTCCCTCCAAAATTTAACTTAAAATTTTCAGACTATGGCATGAATAAACATACTGCAAGATTTTTGCCAATTTGAAGTCTAGAGTTGTGTGACTCAATCTAATCTATGTTATTCTATAACTCTTTGCTATCGAATTTCTAACCTACACACATAAAGTAGGTAAAAATAGTTGTTCTATATAGGAGCTTGCCTAAGTCAAACCCCATTTTAGTGTTTCCAACTTCACAATAGCTATGTGATGAAAAAGAGATCTTACCCTTAGCAAGGTAGAGCCTAAATGATAAATGAAATAATAAATTGACAAGATTATAACTTAGATTTGATAATGGTGGCAATGCAATGCTCTTTAGATAAGTCCTCCAAGTGTTGATGCAATAACATGAGTAAATCATAACAAAATCCATCACAAAAAAAGCTTAAAGATAGGTTGTTGTATCTTGATGCTACTTATACTTAGATCTACACTTGAAGGAAGGAATTAAGACTCTTGAATTGGAGTGATTGAAGTGTCAATTAAATTTTTCAAATAATAAATTATTTATTGATATAGGATTCTCAAGTTATTTTCACATTTAGGACAACTTCCAATGGTCATATGAAAATATTGGGATGAAATCATAAATGGTGGGAATTGACACTCAAAAAAGTTTTAATTGGGGCCCCTTGTTTGGAAGTGGGGCATTAAGTGCCATTTTCCATTAGAACTATGGAACTAGTTTTCATATTCTAATTAAAAAAGGCAAAAAGAAAGGTTGTTGCACAATGCACAAATGTAAGACATAGGATTAGTTCACCTCATGAGAATATGGCAACATTTTGAATGATATAAGACCGAAAAAAAAATCCTCAAAATGACCTAGAATGAGGCACACTAAAACAAAGGTCCAAAAACTAGTGTGAAATTGTAAAGGCATTATAATTTACAACACTACAACCTCAATTAGTCTCTATCTACTCTTCGCAATGTCTCTTTCTTGTTTTACCCCATTCCATTGTTTTTTTCTCATAAATTCGAATTCCCCTTCCACATCTTCTCAATTTTCCTTTTCTATAGTTAGTATATTCTATATAACCTCTATTTTAAAATTTACCTCTCCAACCTCAATCAAATTATTACAAATCTTATTATTTCCCACATTTCTAAAATTAAATTGTAACTAGAGGACAAAATACCTCAACTTGATCAATCTTTATAAGCTATAAGTTTCAACTAGTTTATCCAAAAATTGTGATTGCCACTTAATATAAAGCCAACTTGTATGAATTGTGGCAATTTGATATTAATTTCCAATGGTACCATGTAATTCCACATCCCTACCGTTATATCATCATTTTTATAAACAAAGGGTGTCATAAAGTTCTAATTTATATTGGATTAATTCCCATTTAGCTATGGAAAAATGACCCATTTTTTATATGACCATCATCTTGATGATGCCTTCAACAATTCTCTTCCAAACAAAGTTGTATAGGTTCCACTAAGGATAAAATGGACAATTCAACCCATTCCAAAACAATGAAATTTCAATTTTATATCAAGTGCTTGCTAGACAAAAACTACCATATACTTTAACTTTTATCTAACTCAGATTTATAATGAACCATGACCATCCTACAAGCTCAACAACGACACACAATCACTTTGACCAATTTAATTACAATACTTAAGGAACATATAGTAGCAAAACTACAAGAAAACCATATTACATATTTGATGTCACTAACCATGCTACTTCTAACCAATATTTGCATGGAAATCCTTAGCCAATAAGTTTTTTTTAGTATGCCCAAGCCTACAACTATGGTCAAAGTGGTCCATATCTAGTTGCTACTTGAATATAAAATGTTAAGAACTACACAAGTCATTGAACAAATAGAAGATAAAGCATAGGGGGAAATAAAGATATATGTAACCCCACAACATGTTGTCATGATTACAACTTAAAAGCTCACCTAAGACGTAGGACAATAGAGATTTTAAAAGGGTGACTAGGATTCAAAGGCATAGGCACAAAGCTTGACACAAACATATTATATTAATTATCATTGTTAAATTATTAAATAATTAAAAGAACAAGTAAAACTAGCTGCTAATAGATGGCAGATTTCTTGACTTTTGTTAAGAAAGAAGGCACCACTATATCTCATGGTGAGAGTGTGAAAGTGGAACAATATCAACCTCATCAGTAACAATACACATAGAAAAACTTTTTATTACACCAACACCAATAACCCATAACCAATCACAATATTTTTGTTTTTTAAGAAATGCTTAATTGATATCAGAAATAAATAGAGGTAAAAAATAAGAGAATTTATTCTAAAAATTAGTAAAAGAATAATTTTTTTGAAAGCTTAAGACATTGAACTAGAGGTATTTGTCTTGATAAAGAATCCGAAAAAGTATATAAATTGTTTTCCAAACTTTTTTTCTCAATAATGGATGGAAATAAGCGAAATAATTCTTCTATGCTGATGGCAGAATTTTTTTATTATTATCTTAAATCAAACGAAACAAAGAACAAATATCTGTACTATTATTCTCTGATAAAAATGAATTCAGTCGGTGAAGTAAAGTGGAGAATAAATATGTGGAATACAGACTGGAAAGAAAGAACAAAATTGAGTAGAAGTAAAGTGAATAAGCAGTGCTTGTTCATTCAAAGAGAAAGATTGAAAAAGAAAATGATGATACCATTCACCACTCAGACGATTCAAATCATTTCTTTATGCGTACAAAGTTATTTTCATATTTAGTTTTGAACATTTACAGCACAGTTCAATGTGCTGCCCCCACCTCAGTCCGTAAAAGGGAAAATCGTGTCTTTGAAACAAGCTAAATATCGCTTACACTTTAAAACAGAAGAGCGGCGAATCATGTTAAAGGATTTTATATAATATAAAATTGTTCTCAATTCAGATTCAGTGAATTCTAAAAATATTGATCAGATTAAAATCTACTACATAAAATTAATTTGTCTTTTCAAAGTATATAATATATTGACAATGTTTGCATTGTTTATATTTTTATGTTATTATTATTTTTATAATGTACTTAAATATAATGTACTTATAATGTACTTAAATTAGACTCCGAGCACTACATTTTCTATTACTGAATTTTTTTTTAGATTCAATCTCTAAGTGCCTCAAATTTTGACATCAATCGATAGAAAATTTGAAAAATAGGGAAAACACTTCCACTTTTTGCCCAAAAGTGGGACTAAACTTCTTCCAGCCACCCATTTATTTATTTATTTTAAAATATTATCTATTTAATTTTAAAGACATGTAATCAGCCTACCATAAAACTAAAATAACTTTTGTAAAGTTATGCATTGCGAAAAGAGCCCAAATTTTGAGTCCATTTTCATTAGAAAAAAGTGATATATAGAATGTAAGGAATCATTTTGAACCCCTTGTACCAAGCATTGTATCAAGAAAATTAAGAAAAAAATTGATCAATGGTGATCCATGAGGATCTATCACTTTGGCATATTACAACATCACACCAATACACCAAATCAATTTCCTTGTTCATGAACAATTTCATCATTGTAAGGAAATACTTTTCATGCATGTCTAGTATCAAAATATTAAAAAATAAAAACCTCAATACAAGTGCAAAAACTATTTCATATAAAGCAATATCAAGACTAAAATATTTCTCACATTAACCCTTTAAAATAACGATAGTATATACATGATATAAAATAATTTTATCAAGATAAAATATTATAAATAAATACATAAAACAAGATAGAATGAGAGATGAGGAAGAACACATTCACATAATGAAGCGAAACAAGTTGTATGCAACGAAATTAGGTAAAAATTAATCATTGAAGCATAAAATCAATGTATTTTAGCAACAAAAATGATATAGTATGTTATCAAGTTGATAACTTTCCATTGAAATCACAATAAAAAATTGTGCACTAGCCACCAAAGGTATAAATAGATACATGAGTATAGGTAGTATGATGAAGGGACCAAAAAGCAGACTTTTTTATCACATCTAGATCATTGCACAAGTACATTATAATGCACTCACATTATGATTGACATAAAAAATAAAACATCAAGAGTCCAAGCTCATTTGAAATTGACTTCTAACATGCAAAATACTAGTCTACAATGTTAGAGAAGCACTCTCACATTTGTGAAATTTTTATTTCACCACTTCAATTTACCATCAAATCATTTTGAAAATATCACCACGACATCTCTAAGGTTGAGGAGGTAAGTATAGGTCTATTTTAGTATTAAAATTTTATTAAATGGCTAGATATAAGTGATTTGGAGTGAATTGCGTCTAATTTCTAAGAATTGATATCCCTTGACCAGTTGATGCAAACCCTTATTTCCTAATTCATGAAAAACCTAGTGAACCATGACCATTTAAAACCCCTTTGAAAATTCCTTGACATCCTCCCAAGACATAAGAAAATATATCAAAACAAATAGAAAACAACAAGAAAGAACCTAACACAATAATTCTAAATTTGAGAGATCCATCAGGAAGAATCTCCCACGAGTCTACCCCACCAACTCATTCTAATCTATCATTCTCACATAGATTTCATGAGTGAAAAAAAAACACTTGGTCAAGTAAGAGGAAAAAATTAAGACAATATTCCACTAAAAGTACATCCTAAAAAAAAAAAAAAAAAAATTGAAATATGATTACCATACATAAAGTCTCTAATTTTTTCCTTAGTCTCAACTAACTCAATCTATTCCTTTGGTTTCTTCTGATGGTACGATGAAAGAATAAATATATGGTAGATTACTAAGAAGGGGGGGCGAGGGGGTGAATCAGTGAATAGAAAAATTGATACAAACTTTCCTAATCTCAATATCAATCACACAAAGTAAACTTATCAATGAAATATCTCTGTCAAGATAAAAACTCATAAGAAAACCAGTTGACTGTTACAACAACTTAGCAGTAAACAACATTAAACTTGTAAACATCCAAATGCTTTACCATATGTCAAAAGACTTCATTTCTCGATGCTTCCGGTTATCATGCCTTATCATAATAGTTAAGTAGTTAATCAAATGAACCATAAGATCATCACCACAAAAACATTCACCACATGAAACAAGTATTTTTGACGTGGAAACCCAAATGGGAAAAACCACAGTGAGATGAGACTCACAAGATAACTACTCTTTTGAAGTTCGCCCTGTTAGGAGCCAAGCTTGTTAAAGCTTTACAAAAGTCCTGTTAAGAATCACCCGATTAAGGAATTGACTACAAATACCTTGTTAGAAGCAAATACCCTGTTAGGAGTAACCTTGGTAGAGAATTTGAGAATCCAAGCTAATGGGTCACCTTGTTAGAGTATTTGAGAATTAACCAAGCTTGTTAGAGTTTACCGGGATAGGGGATTTCTATTCTGCTATAATTGTTAGAAAACAACAAGGGTTTTCTTGATCTATCTGAATAGCACTACACTTGTTTGATCAGATCTTTTTAAAGCTCCTATCTGCCTTTACTCAAATTGTACACTCATCATCTGGTTCAACAACCACACACTCAACTGATTTCTAATAGCACCTTAAACAAAACAACTTCATCGACCTTATAAAAAATCAATTAGGTTGGTAATACAACAAAAACTTATTTCTCTCATAGAGATTACAAACAAGTTGGTTGAAGTATGGTCATTGGATTTTCATAGAAATCTCTACACATTAATCAAGAAAACCTCAACCACTCCTTGATCATCGCTTCATCGAACTTAGTAACTCATCATGCGCTTTGCATTAGATGCAATACACTTTGCTCATTCCCTAGACAAAAATGCGCCAAAATATTTTGAGCTTGTCTTCATACAATGACCATATGTGTCACCATCATTAGATCATAAACCAACATAACCAATTCAACAACCTTAATCGATTAGGGTTTAACAAAAATAATTGGTAGGGTTTACTGATTACATCACATAGATAGGGTTTAACCTTTTACCAGTTACCGATTTAACTCACAAACTTACATAACGGTTTACAATATCCTCCACAAAGCTCTTCCTACTGGTTACAAGATAATATCAACAATAACAACAATATTAGCAATATCATTACCAGTTAATTGATATCAATGATAACATAACATATCATTAATGCAATCTTCATGCAAATGCCAACAATATCCCCCTTTGGCATTGATGGAAATACAAATATCAACACCACTGATTACTGCTGTGATTGTGAATAGGAATCTTGGTTTACATTACTAGGTATTCACCATGCTCTCCATGTCTTCTTCTTGTCACTGGTTCTCCTCCTCATAATCACATAATTCTTCTTCCCTTTTGACAACAATGCCAAATTGAAATTAAAACATGTAATGTCGAATTTCACTGTACAACAACAATAATTTGCAACTTAATGCTCCCCCTATGGAATAACTTCCACTACTACACCAATCCTTCTATAAAATTCTGCAAGTGGTTCAGGGACTGATGAAATCAACATCATGCTCAACTAACCTCATGAAGGGGTACAACCCCTAGTTGAATTTTAAGATACTCAAATGTAGTCTTAGGTAGAGGTTTGGTAAAAATATCTGTAAGCTGCTCCTTGGTAGAAACATGCTCTAAGATAACATCTTTTCTTTGCACTTTTTCCCTCAAGAAATGATACTTCAATTCAATGTGCTTGGTTTGTGTGTGCAAAAAAAAATTCTTGGAAATATTTATGGCACTTGTATCATGACATAAAATCTTTATAGGTTCTGAAGTCTTCATCTTAAAACCTTCCAAAATGTGCCTCATCCAAATAGCCTGTGTGCAATTCATATAAGCTGCAACGTATTTAGCTTCAACAGTAGATTGTGAAGTACAACTCTGCTTCTTACTACTCCATGAAGTAAGTCTTCCTACAATAAAAAATGCTCCACCGATTGTGCTTTTCCAGTCATTAACATTTCCTGCCCAATCAGCATCTGTGTACACCTTCAAATCAAAGTTTCCTCCATATGGATACCATAATCCATAGTCAACAGTACCTTTCAGGAATCTAAAAATTCTCTTGGTTGCTATCAGATGTGTTTCCTTAGGATTCTTCTAGAATCTAGCAACTATGCCAACCGCATGGGCTATATCCAGTTTGCTGTGAACAACATAGTGCAATTTGCCAATCACCAGAGTTATCCATCCTAGACACTAATGCCTTCTGGTCTGATGTCTCTTCCTTAATAGCTACAAACACAATATGTTCACTAGCATCACCATCATATTCTTCATCAGTGATACCACTATCAACAACAATAAGACAATCTCTCTTGCCTTTACCCTTATACTTCTTAAATTTCTCTTTCTTGTGTTCATTTTCACCATTAGGACAGTTAGTGGCTATGTGGCCAATCTTGTTGCATGCAAAATATTTTAAAGGTAATTTACCTCTATATTTGCCAGTGCCTCTATGCAACTGCTTTTCCAACAATGCTTCAAGCTCCACTAAACCATCTTAATTATCAACATCTATGTTGGATCTGGATTCATAACTGTGACTAGTACCTCTACTTTTTCTCACAGATGGGTTAGAGACAAAATCTCTAAATATAGATGCAGATTTCTGTACACTACTATCATAACCATTCAATTCAAAAGTAGTAAGTTTGCCAATGATGGAGTCAAGACTTACCTTAGTTTTGTCTATGGACTTCAGCTCCTGAATAGCTGCAACTCGGATAGCGTAGACCGGTAGCAGGGTTCTTAGTACTTTACTGATCACTGTGGCATCTTCCACTTTCCCTCCTGCACTCTTAATTTGACCGACTATCTCTTTTATGCTTTGACCATCTTGCTGGATATTCTCACCTTCAGCCATCCTCATATCATCAAACTTTCCTTTTAGACTCTCCTCTTTAGCAATCTTAACATGTTCATCACTGCTATAGATCTCTTCAAGTTTTTGCCATACCTCATGTGCAGTCTCTAGACCGTGAACATCTACATATTCAACATCAGACAGGGAACTGATAATGGCCTCTAATGCTTGATGATTTTCTTGTTGTTTTTTCTTTTGATCATCAGTCAAAATCCCAGTGGGTGCAACATATTTAGTATTAACATGTTCCCAATACTAAATTCCCAAACTCTTGATGTAAATTTTAATTCTCTCCCTCCATATCCTATAGTTCTTTCTGTTAAACTTTGGATCTTCCTTCTTCATCATGATCTGCAAGATCTTTTCCTCAAGCCATTAGGCTTAGATCTTAGAGGATCTAGGAGGCTCTGATAGCAATTGATGGTATGATGAAAGAATAAGTATCCGATAGATTACTGAGAGGGGGGGAGGGGGTGAATTAGTAAATAGAAAAACTAATACAAACTTTCCCAATCATAATATCAATCACACAAAGTAAACTTATCAATGAAATATCTCTATCAAGATAAAAAATTATAAGAAAACTAGTTGACTGTTACAACAACTTAATAGTAAACAACATTAAACTTGTAAACATCCAAATGCTTTATCATATGTCAACAGACTTCATTTCTCAATGCTTCCAGTTATCATACCTTATCAGAATAGTTAAGTAGTTAATCAAATCAACCATAAGATCATAACCACAAAAACGTTCACCACATGACACAAGTATTTTTGACGTGAAAACTCAAATGGGAAAAACCACGGTGAGATGAGACTCATAAGATAACTATTTGAACTCTTCTGAAGTTCACTTTGTTAGGAGTCAAGCCTGTTAAAGCTTTACAAAAGTCCTGTTAAGAACTGATCCTGTTAAGAATCACCCAGTTAAGGGATTGACTACAAATGCCTTGTTAGAAGCAAGTACCCCATTAGGAGTAACCTCGGTAGAGGGTTTGAGAATCCAAGCTAATGGATCACCTTGTTAGAGGATTTGAGAAGTAACCAAGCTTGTTAGAGATTACCCGGTTAAGGGATTTTAGTTCTGCTATAATTGTTAGAAAACAACAGGGGTTTGATTGATATGTCAAAATAGCACTACACTTGCTTGATTAGATCCTTTTTAAGCTCCTATCTGCCTCTACTCAAACTGCAGACTTGTTGGTGTAAATAAATATTTATTTTGGATATTATTACACTTTACTTAAGTTAACTTAGGATAATGCATCTCTTCGTAGTTTGGATTTGAGACACTTAGGGAAGTGTGCACATAGGGATAGAGCTTGTAGGAGAAATTCCACCTTTTGTGGTCTTGTTTTGTTGTTACACTCCACATTCGGTGGGTCATCCACCTCTTGTGGAATATTATATTATTTCTCCTCCCTACCCTTGTTTCTCATTGAGCCACATGTCATAATTGTGTGCTCGTACATCCATATGGCCTTGCCTATATAAGTAGGCCTATATTCATTGTATTGGTTCATCCAGTTGATCATTTGCATATTGATGAGAATACAGTTTTGTTCTTGTCATTCTATTGTCTCTCTTTTTATGCTTTTCATTGTGCCCTTGATCTTGGCAAAATCCTACATGGTATCAAAGCCATTGGAGCTTCATTGATTGGTTTTTGAAGACATCGTGGAAGGCTTCTATTTTTGGATCTGAGGGACTGCATTTTTTGGAGGCATCTTAGAGCGTTTTCGACCTCACCATTGCGTCCAAGAGGCTATTTCCATAAAAATTGAGTATAAATTCGACCTATTTTGGCGAAAATCGATTTTTGGGTGTGGAGGAAATTTTCTGCCCAATTCGGGCGGTACGGTACGAAATTTTCGGATTTTTTTTCAAAAAAAAAAAATTATTTTTTTTCTGAAAATTATTTTCTAGTTTGAATTTTTTTTTTGAAATTTTTTTTTTTTTTTTTTTTTTTTGAAAATCATTTTTGGGATCCGTACCTTCTGCTCAGTCAACAGTGCACAATTAGCGCCCAGTCAGCAACACCCAGTCAGAGCCCAGTCAACATTTCTTTGGAAATTTTTAGACCCCTCTCCGTTGAGCAGTTTGGATTTTTGGGTCAACTTTGGAGGCCCATAACTTGCTCAATTTTGCTCTTTTTTGGGTGCAATATTTTTTGATTTGGGCTAATTTTTCGTGCTCTTCACAGTGGTGTGGTTATTTTCTAGTTTTGGTGCACATATTTCTTGGAATTTTTGGATTCTCTCAGCTGTACCTATCTAATCCTCAATTCTGCAACTTCAAAGGTCTCGTTTGAGCTCATACGACCTCCTTTTCAGGTGCTTTTTTTTGTCTACTTTTATAATCTATGATAAGATTTCAGAGATTTTGAGTGGAAATTGTACTTTCAGATATTGGTCTTATTTGGCCTATTTTGTACTTGTAAATTGCTTGGATCTTAGTTTAGATCTCTTGCATTATTAGTTTGAGTCTCTTTTGGCCTTATTGAGACAATTGTAAAATTGAAATCAGAAGTCCACTTTGCCATTTTTTGCAAGTGGCCCATTATACACGCACTAAGTATAAAGTGCCAAATCATCACTTTTGGGGGGGTTCTTTGATTGAGTGAATTTGGGGGGTGTCTTGTGTGATTGTGCCTCTCTTTCCTTGTGCTATTTCATTTTTGTTGCAATGAGTCTTCATAAATTTCCACCTTTAACTCCACATAATTATGCATCATGGAAAATTAAAGTATGGAGCAAATTAATGGAAAAAAGGTCTCAGACATTACATAGATGGAACAATCGCACCACCACCTGATCCTAATACTCAATTAGAATGGCTCACTAAGAATTGCATGGCTCTTGGAACTTTGTGCAAGTATGTATCATATGACCTCATCTTTCATATTGAAAAGTGTACTACAATCAAAGATGCTTGGGATATGTTTCAAAAATTGTATGGTCAAGTTGATGAAATCAGAGGTTATAAGATTGACAATGAGCTCACCAACTTGGATCCCAAGAGTTTTGATACAATCCAAGATTATGTCACCAAAGCAAATGAGCTAAGATCAAAGCTTAAGGATTGTGGAATTGACAAAAAGGATGCTCAGTTGATATTCAACTTGTTGGACAAGCTTACACTAGAATATGCAACATTTGTGTTTAGCTTCCAAACTCATCGTTTGATAGTGGGGAGTTCCTATGTTATGCCTTCATTTGATGCTTTCACAGAAATGTTGATATTGGAACAATCTAAGTTGTTGAACATGGGCCTTCTCAAGTCTTCAAAGTCCAAGGCTTTGGTGGCTAATCAAGGGAATCAAGGAAGTCAAGGCAAAGATTCCAAGAAGAAGAAGAAGCAATCTAAGTCACAGCCACAACATGAAAAAGGACAATCAACCTCTCCATCACAAGGTGATTTTTCATCCTCTTCCAAGAAGGGGACACCACCTAAGAAGGATAAGCCAACTTGTGCATATTGCAAGAAGTATGGTCATGATGAGCATCGATGCCATACAAAGCAAGTTGATGAGTTAACTAATCTTCTTAAGAAAAACAACATCAACTTGCCATCCGCCTACACAAAGAAGGATTCATCTCCTTCCTCTTCCTCACATTCTAAGGGAAAAGGGCAAGCATTTGTGGCTACAACAAGTTCTTCACAACATTTGATACTTGACTCGGGTGCCTCATATCACATGGGTTCTACAAAGGAGTAGTTTTCTTCATTGGAGCCATTTGAGGTACCTCACATTTACATAGGTGATGATACACAAGTAGAGGTTGAAGGGAAAGGTTCAGTTGACATGGATGATGGAACATTTGAGAATGTTCTCTGTAGACACCCAAAAATGGTCAACGCTTGCGAGGTCATACTTTAACATTTGCGCATTGCCTCATTTTAGGTTTTTGCGTGGCATTAACATTTCTCCTATGTCACGCACTTGGTCTTTATCATTTGCGAACATCGAGTCATTCTTCTACATTCTTCAATCATCTCGTCTTCGAATTTGGTCTTGTCGACAACATTATCCAGTCATGATTTTGATCAATCTTATAATCAATCTTATCATTTTGGACATCGTCAATCCTAATTAGGGTTTTGTCCTCTTATCAATCTTGTCGATTTATCATCAATCCTTCAATCTTGTCATCAATCGCTGTCATGTGCAATCTTGTCATTTTGCGATCGATTTGTCATCGATCGTGGTCATTTTCAATCTTGTCGTCTTGCAATCCATTTTGTTGTCGATCCTTGTCCTCTTGTCGATTTTGTCATTTTGCGATCATTTCGCTATCGATCATTCTTTGTCTCAATTATGCCAATTTGGATCAATTTGTCATTGTTCCTCGTCAATTGGCACTTTTATCAATCAAATCATTTTGTCGCATTGGTCATTTATCAATCCAAAATCAAATCATGATCAAGTCAATTATTTTCAATCAAGACCTAATTGTCATTTTCGCATTTCTAATTCATCTTCTAGGGTTTTATGATTTATTCATTTAACCTAATTTGTCATTTCTTCCTTTAGGATTAAATAAATTACTTTTTTTTCCTAGGTCTTCTCATTACAATTAAATCTTTATTTAATTGGCTAATTATTCTTCTTTGTGAATTGATTAATAAATGAAAAATTATTAATTAATTCACTAATTCTTAAATTCTAATTTCTATCAATATCTAATTCCTAATTTGTCATCAATTTCAATTTCCTAATTTTTCAAATTTCTAATTCCTTTTCCCTCCTAATTCATCTCCTAATTCTATGGGAGTGACATTTCAATTTGTCATGAAATTGTCATAATTGATAATCAATCAATTTTGACATGAAATATGTCATAATTTGTCATCAATTATCAATCAATTAAATTGTGCATGGGAAATGCATAATTTGTCATAATTGACATATTGATTTGCAATTTCCATTTGAATTGCATCATGCCAATCTTGTCATTTATCCAATTTCTCTATAAATTGGATAATTTTCTTCAATCAACCCCTTCGAATCCTTCATGAATCCCGAATTTCTATCAAACTACCGAATTTTCGTTTCTAGTACTCTTGAGCTTCTTGCTTTCAATTGTGTGTGCACTTGTAGGTGAGATCCACAAACCCATTGAAGAGGAAAGAACAACAATGGAGCCGCATGGAAGAAGCATCCGAATTGTTATATGGTTTGCATAATATTTTCTTTTAGATGCTTTGTTTTCATACCTCTATTGAATGTGCTTTGGAATTAGGTTCATTTGCAATGAGTGTTCTTTTTATTATGTTGTCATGTTTTGTATTTTGATTGATCTACTTATCTTGTGATGATGCCTAATTCTTACGCTACATTCTCTATGTTCCTAACTTGTCTACCAACCTTCTCTCTATCTACCAAATCACTCACTATGGGAATGGGAAAAAGGTTGAGTTTACACCAGATTCAGTTGTGGTAAAGGAACTTGATGATGATGCCTTGGTAGCAGTGGGACAAGTCAATGACAACTCAAGGCTTTATTCATTCTCTCACTTTGTGCCAAGTTCACCTTCTAGGCCCTTACTTACTCATTCAAATTCTGAAAGTAAGCTATGGCATGAGCGATTTGGTCACCTCAACTACCACTATCTTCAGTAGCTCAGCACTAAAGACATGGTCACAGGTCTCCCTCGAATCAGTTTTTCAGAGGGTGTATGTTCAGGTTGTTCCATGGGCAAGCATCCCAAGGAGAAGTTTGATAAAGGGAAAGCTTGGAGAGCTTTGGAAGTTCTTCACCTTGTTCACAGCGATGTAGCAGGTCCATTTCTAGTACCTTCATTTAGCAAGGCCCGCTATGTCCTCACCTTCATTGATGACTACTCTCGCTTCACTTGGGTCTACTTTCTCATTCATAAGAGTGAAGTATTTGATAGGTTTCAGGACTTTAAGACTCATGTGGAGAAGCAATCCGGGAATGTGGTCAAGATTCTTCATACAAATAATGGAAGGGAATATGTGAACAAGAGACTTGAGGATTTTGAACACTTGAGGGAATTGATCTTCAATATTCTATTGCATACACTCCACAGCAGAACAGAGTTGTAGAATGCAAGAATAGAACTCTCAAAGAAATGGCTAGCTATATGATACATGCACATTCTCTTGATCTTGCTTTTTGGGCAGAGGCTATCAGCTGTGCCACACACATCCAAAATCGGGTTCCTCACAAAGCTTTGCAAGGTATTACTCCTTTTGAAGCTTGGGCTAGTAGGAAACTGATTGTGAGACATTTTAGAGTCTTTGGATGTCCAGCATGGGCTCGCATACCTCCACAGAAATGCAAGGCATTGGAACCTCAAAGTCGGCCTTGCATATTTGTTGGCTATCCTGAGGGTGTTAAGGCATATAGACTAATGGATCCTAAGACACATGAGGTGTTCATTGAGAGGAGTGTTCACTTTGAGGAAAGCTCTTCTAGCTTAGCCTCTTTACCTCCTCCACCCTCCTCCATTGTGGATAGTGATGCTAGTGATTCCGATGATGAGACTCCTACAACTCCAACTCGTAGGGTTACACCTCCGCAGGGTCCACTTGTTGTTGAGGAGCCTCATTCTCCACCTCCACCTAGACCTCGTTGGGCTCGACAGACACTTGAGTCCGTGGGTTCTCTTGTTGGGGATCCTTCAGATACACGAAGAACTTGATCACAACATCAGGATCTTCCACATGCATTCATTGATACCGCTTCCGATCCATAGATATTTAGGGAAGCATCAGGGTTTCCTGAGTGGGACCACGCTATGGAGGAGGAGTATAGCTCCTTGATGAGGAAAAACACCTGGGATTTAGTCCATCTCCCTAAGGGGAAAAAGATGGTTTGATGTAAGTGGATCTATCAGACCAAGTTTGCAGCGGATGGTAGTGTGGATAAGTATAAGGCTCAACTTGTTGCGAAAGGTTTCTCTCAGGTTGCAGGTGTTGACTATACTGAGACCTTTGCGCCCGTAGCCAAGATGAACTCCATTTGCTTGACACTTGCTATTGCTACAGCTCATGGTTGGGCTATACATCAGATGGATGTGAAGAGTGCCTTTCTTCATGGTAATCTTGATGAGGAGATTTATATGGAGTAGCCATAGGGTTTCATCCAGGATACTTCTTTGGTTTGCAGACTAAGGAAATCTCTCTATGGCCTTAAGCAGGTCCCCAGGGCTTGGTACGCCAAGATTGATTCCTTTCTTCTCTCAGCAGGGTTCACCAGGTGTCATTCTGATCTGAATGTCTATATTTTGCGACAGGATGACTCTCACTTGATTCTTGTGCTCTATGTTGATGACTTGATCATTACAGGGAGTACTGCATCTATCATTAGCAGGGTCAAATATGCTTTGCATGACATATTTGCTATGACTGACTTGGGTCTTTTGCACTACTTTCTTGGGATAAAGATTTCACAGTCACCTTCCGGGATTACACTATCGCAGCCCAAGTATGCTTTTGATCTACTTGCATGCTTTCATATGGCTGATTGTAAGCCTGCCCCAACTCCCTTTCTTTTAGGAGTCAAGCTTGAGGCTCAGTGTTCTTCTCCACCAGTTGATGCCACTTTGTATCGTCAGCTTGTGGGTAGTCTCATCTACTTGACCCATACATGCCCTGATATTTCATTTGCAGTTGGCATGGTTTCCCACTTCATGCAGGAACCACATGAGCTTCATTGGAAAGCCGCCAAACGCATCCTTCATTACATCCAGGGTACACATCACTATGGGATTCACTATGCAGTAGACATAGGACTTCGCTTGGTTGGTTACATAGACTCTGATTGGGCTGGTGATCTTGATGATCTTAAGTCTACTTCCGGTTATAGTTTTCACCTTGGTTCAGGCCCCATTTGTTGGCAGAACAAGAAGCAACATGCTATTGCTCTATCTTCGACTGAGGCTGAGTATCGAGGTGCTATTAACGCAATGACTGAGACCATTTGGCTCTAGTAGATTCTCACAGAGTTTGGGTTCACCACTCCATGGCCGACAGTTCTACATTGTGACAATCAGAGTGCTATTGCAATCTCAAAGAACCTGGTCCAACACCAATGGACCAAACACATCGAGATTCATATGCACTATATCAGAGAGCTAATTCAGGAGCAGGTCATTGATTTGCAGTATTGTCGTACAGCGGAGCAGGTTGCTGACATATTCACCAAACCTTTCACCGAAAGTAAGTTCCAGTAGTTGCGAGCTCTCTTGGGGGTGCGGGATGTGTCACTAGGGGGGGTCAGCTAACTTCTCCTTCCTCTCTTATGGGGGGACTTTTTCCTCTTTGAGGTTTTGTCCTTCTTCTTTGAGAGTCTTTTGTACATTCATCTCTCTTTTGGGGGGGAGTTTTTTCCCACTGGGTTTTCTCCCTTTCTTCGTTTGTGAGAGATTGCTTTGCATAGTTTTGCTTGCATTTGCATATTGTACATGGTTACCTATCATGGCCTAGTAGCCGGGACCCATCTTGCATTGTTGACTTGAGTCTTCATTCCCCTAAGTTGCACTTAAGGGGGGGTGTTGGTGTAAATAAATATTTATTTTGGATATTATTACACTTTACTTAAGTTAACTTAGGATAATGCATCTCTTCGTAGTTTGGATTTGAGACACTTAGGGAAGTGTGCACATAGGGATAGAGCTTGTAGGAGAAATTCCACCTTTTGTGGTCTTGTTTTGTTGTTACACTCCATATTCGGTGGGTCATCCACCTCTTGTGGAATATTATATTATTTCTCTTACCTACCCCTAGTATTTCTTACCTACCCTTGTTTCTCATTGAGCCACATGTCATAATTGTGTGCTCGTACATCTATATGGCCTTGCCTATATAAGCAGGCCTATATTCATTGTATTGGTTAATCCAGTTGATCATTTGCATATTGATGAGAATATAGTTTTGTTCTTGTCATTCTATTGTCTCTCTTTTTATGCTTTTCATTGTGCCCTTGATCTTGGCAAAATCCTACAAGACTCATCATCCAGTTCGGCAACTACACACTCAACTGATTTCTACCTACACCTTCAACAAAACAACTTCATCGACCTTATAACAAAAACCTAATTCTCTCATAGAGATTACAAACAAATTAGTTCAAGTATGACTATTGGATTTACATAGCAATCTCTACACATTAATCAAGAAAACCTCAACTGCTCCTTGATCACCACTTCATCGAACCCAGTAACTCATCATGTGCTTTGCATTAGATGCAATACACTTTGCTCATTCCCTAGACAAAAACACACCAATTTTTTTTGAATTTGTCTTCATACAATAACCATACGTGTCATCATCTTGAATGCTCATCATTAGATCATAAACCAACATAAACAATTCAACAACCTTAATCGGTTAGGGTTTAACAAAAATAATTGATAGGGTTTACCGGTTACATCACATAGATAGGGTTTAACCATGTACCGGTTACCAGTTTAACTCACAAACTTACATACTAGTTTACAATGTCCTCCACAAAGATCTTCCTATTGGTTACAAGACAATATCAACAATAACAACAATATCAACAATATCATTACCGGTTAATTGACATCAATGACAACATAACATATCATTAATGCAATCTTCATGCAAATGCCAACATCTTCTCTTGGTTTTCTGTTCCAAGATTTCTTGAAAAGAATGAGTCACTATTTCTTTTTTAGCAAGATAGTCTTTAGAATAACTCTTTTGGGGAAGTTCTTAGTTTGTCTAAGCTTTAGTTTCACAAAAAGAAAATAAAAAATTCTATCCTCTTTTATTTTTTGAATAGTTTTATGCTCTTTAGGAGTAATTCTCTATTTTACCTCTTCTATTGTTGCTAGTTTGTCAACCTATTTTTTTTAAAAAAAATTTCTTAAATTTATTTAGTGCAAATTTTGGTTTTATAACTTAATCTCTTGTGAAAAAATAATTGTTATTCCAAAAATTTATGTGACATTTTGAGAAATTTGATTACCTATATCAAAAGTAGAGTTTTTAATAATGCTCTATATAAGTTGTCAAGATATGCTAGTCATTACATTGCATTTTGGAGATTTATAGAAAAAGTAATAATGCAAGTAGAAAGTGTCATGATTGGAAAAAAAAATAGATACACCTCACGTATACAATTCACTTGTTAGACTTGTAAAACTCATGAAGATGAATAAAATATTTGAGTGACTCTCTACAAATTCAATTTCCATATGATTAATGTAATACCTTCATTTTGAGAACAAGGACTTTATGAAATCTCATCTATGTATTGGTACACATATTTCATTAGTTTTTCTTGAAATACTAGGCCAAGTGAGGAAAACAGTTGAGGAGACTTTATTTTGGATCTACTTCCAAGTGAGGAATTGGTTTTTCAGCTCATGGGATTAGCTATATAATTTTCCTTGACAATAGATACTTTAGTGAATGTTGTAAATTATATAATTAAGCACATGAGAAAAGATATAATTCATGGTGTAGGAAATCTATTAGTCTTTTAACACGCAACATATAATATCATGGTTCACTTATAGTACAATAAAATTATGCAATGTAAAAACAGTCTAGAGATTGTTCAGAAGGTGTTGTATACCTTGTATAATAAGTTTCTAAGTAATGTTGATTATTTATTGAAATACAAAACTAGAAGGATACACATGCAAGTATAAATGTGGTTGGGAAATGATGAATTAACTGAAAAGAAAAAATATTAAAATGAGATCTTCTATTTTAGTAAAGTTGTTTCTATAAGAAAAAATACTTGAACACATCTTGAAATACTTCTAGAACGGATTTTGGAAGTATGTGCCACCTCATGAAACCAATTCAAATCCACAAGAGTTTTAAAATATTTAATTATAGATTTATACAATTAGATTATATTATGAACTAAAAATTGAAGATCCTCTAAGAATAACTCATATTGAAAAGTGTATTTTAATCTTTCTACTAATGTTGATGCATTCATACTCTCTTCTTTCTAGTTTTTTCCATCCATGGATTTTTCCAAGGCATCTGTTAGAATTTAGGATCTTAGGATACTAATCATTATAAATGTAGAGATGGGAATTTATTACCTCTAAGATGATGAATCTCAGTGAACAAACTATCCATTGCTACCTCACTTAAACTGGCACTAAGGGTGATCCAGGGGATACAAATAATAGAATTACTCAATCATACCATAGAGAAGACCTCTAAACAATCTTGTGAAGCCTCTGTCTTCCAGACAAATGCACAGAGTTGGGACACGAGTGTGGCACACTATCGTCATGTACGGACATAGTATAGAGACCGTATAGCGGATGCAAATGTAATAATATAACTAAATTAACAACATTATGATAACTAAAATAAAAGGGATAGAATGTTAATATTTAAAAGAAGGTAAAGGAAAGTTGAGGGAAGCTTACAACCAGTCCATTATTGAAGCCTCTAGAAAGATAATCTAATTTCTTCTATTATGAACTTGCACACAAGCAAGAGAGAAAATGTTGGCGGTTGTGTTTTGGAGTCTACCTCAGTTAAACCCCCATTTTTGGTGTTTCCACCTCTACGGACAACCCAAATAGATAGATAAAAAAAATAAATGCAAGATAAGATAAATGATTTGATGGATAAGGGATGTGATAAATCCAAAGATTCTCAAAGATAGGATTAATAGATATATAGAATGATAGAAACATATTACCACAGAGGCTTGAGAAAGCTAAGAGAGTTTGCAAGAGATTATTGTGAGAGTTTGAGAGTATTGTAGTAAGAGCCAAGTGCCAAGAGAAATTGCTTGGAGAAGCTAGAGAGCTTGAGAGAAGAGAAAATATGGATTTAAAATGAGAGAAGAGGAGGAAAAAAGAATTTGATGAGCCATTTGAAAGATTCCAAGCCGTTTTCATAGACAAAGATAGGTGACAAGTGAAAAGGTACACTCAAAACTAACATTTGAACATTAAGATGTCATAAGACTAATGCATGACATGACAATGTCCGCATGACACATTATTGACGAAACAAATCATGCTAAAAAATGGCAAGTGGCAAGAAATACATGCAACTAACATGACACAAAAGCTGAAGGGTAGTTGTTGAAAGGTGTCTCAAGCATGCTCAGAGGGAAACAATTGATGCAAGGGCCGAAATGAGCCTACTCAAATGCTAGGGGAATAGACACTAAAGTGGTTATAAAAGATGTAGGAGAAATTGCAAAGGGGTATGCAATTTTTTACTCTACATATTTCACCCATTATGAATGAACATGAATATGCATGCTAAAGGGAATCTACTAAATATAACATCAGGATACCAAAAGGATAGTGTAGAGGAAGAAGATAAATCTCCAAGCCAACAAAGCATGACCCCAAAATGAAGACTCACAAAAAAAATGCATTAGATAGAAAAAGATGCACGAGGTAACATGATTAGATAATAAGAGAATCCCAAGACAATAGGGTTAGAACATGATAAAGAAAAAGATAGCACACAAAAAATATGACTTCGAGCCAACAAAGTTAAAGAGACCTCAATGTAAAAGGTTGTCTCAGTACCATGTGTCATCTCCAAAATAACAAGAAACAACAAATAGAGGAATTCTAAAATGAAGAGAAGAATGCAAGGATTTATCACCTCAAGGAAGAATGCACTTAGAAGTTAGAGAAGTAATCAATGTCAAAGAGATAGTACATGACCTAGACACTATGGTCATGTAGACATGATGATGATAAAAATGATAGATCTAGCAAATTGTGTGATACCAAATGATCAAAACTAAGTAGCACCAACCTTTCTCTAAAGGAAGGCCACTACCAAAAGATAAGATAAAGAAGATAGTCTCTATAGGGAAGTAGATTTTTTGTTGATTAGATGAGGTTGCCCCTAGTGAGATAAAGCTGAGATTTGAAATAGATATTGTTACTTGATACATCAAAAATATGCTAGCTATAGAATAACATTTTAGATGATAAGACAAAGGATAGAGATAAAAGATAGATAAGATAGTGTAACATAAATGAGCCTCACTTTGGAGGAAAACCCCTTGTTAGAAAAGATACAAGATACAAAGGAACCTTGTCGCTGTCTTGAAAATCAGAACTAATGTGGCTCATATTCTCTATGTATTCTTCATGTTTGACACTCATATCTTGCATGCCAACATTCAAAGCTTTTTCCACAACATTTTTCTGCATTAACTATAGTATCATCAATAGAATCAACCAAGACTTCATCCTCTGCTAACCGTCCATTACCAAGTGGTAGTTCAAGAGTTGCCTTCAAGGGAAGACTAAGTGTATCATGTGCTATACTTTTTTCCCCATGGATGCAATGTAAATCAGCATGCGTATAAGTCTCCTTAACCTCATTATCTGTGCATTGGTGTTTAGGCTCCCAAAAGCCTTTGCAAATGAAGCATAGACCTTGTCTTATCATTTCATTCTTGCTCATTATGGGCAAATTATTGTAACCTGATCATTGAGATTTGATGTAGAACCCTCTTCATAAGATGATTTAATAGTTCTATCATACTTTCTCACCTTGCTCCCATGACTTAATTGTGTCCCTTTAGAAGAAATTTCCTCCTTATACACATTCCTAATATACTTTACTAACCCAATCTCTTTAGGCTTGTAAGTGACAAACAAGTTCAAATAATCATGTACAGAGTATTGTGCTTTAAAAGCATCTGGCATTGTCTGATAGCCCTCAAGGAGTCGAGGACCTTCTTGTTCATATTTTTCCCTTAATTTGATGGCATCTAGTTCAATCTCTTCTCTAGATTTCTCCACAATATTGTAGTAACTCATGACTGAAACTTATGTGTGTTGGAATCTCAAATGATGCAATACGAGCTCTCAAAAAATTTAATTCAAACCCCAACAAGATAGCTGGAAATTGATCTGATACCACTATAATATCCCCTGTCCTATAATGACTGAAACAAGGAGATATTTGCTATCAAATTTGCATGTTATGCTGTTCTAAAACTTTGTGTTATGCTGACAAGATCTTCAGTTTGATAGGAAATCCTTTCAACACAGGTTTTGACTGATTTTAACTACTAACATGGGCTATAATTGATTGGTAATTATAAATAACACATAAACTACTTCCAAAAGACATATCATGTCAGATTTGGCTTTCAATCATAGACAAACAACTAACTGATATTTTGACAAACAATTGTCAAACATCCTCAGAAAGGACATGTATGGAATGCGATCAAATCTCCTTTCTTCTTCATTTATATATGACTAAATGAGACATTATAATAACAATGATATAAATTTGACACATCAATTGATATTCATTGACCATTTCAATTTTCTTAGGACTAATTGACAGCTATGGCAACTTACATATGATTGAAATTACAATGAGTGATAATGACAAGAGAACCTGAAGTGTAGAGATTGTAAGAAGAAAGTAATATCATAATTTTTGAGGGCTCCAATCCACTAAATCTGTTGTCTTTAGAAATCGCCTTGCTGCAATTGATGAGATCTGAGTACTTAAAGGTTGGCAGCCAAGAATTCTTGAATATTCCTTCAAAGAGTTCGCCTTCATCCCTCAAGTGAGGTGCTACCTTTCTTGATATGGTTTAATGCCAATATAGTGAGCTATGAGCACTTTAGCAAGAGTCTGAGACAAATTTTGCACTTCAGATTTGATTTACTACTGATTGTTCTTTAAATAATCCTTCAAGTTGCCTTCAAATGCATCACCCTTCCTCACCCAAGCTAGCGATGACTTCAATGGTGTAATTCGATGCTTCAATGATAAATTATGAATAAAATCAAGGGTTTAAATATCTGACCTACAAATTACCAGCAACAACTAACTGGTGCACTTCAATAAGTTGTCCAAAAGCATTCCACACTCTTCCATCAAAATCGACACACCATGAGCACTATCCTAAAAATCTGAAAATATTATGGAGAATCCTCAATAAGCACAAGTGAAAGGACTGATTTTCCTTCTAGTCACCATAACTCGTTATGCACAATGTGAAAAACTGAATATTTGCCACTCCCAAATTAAGAACTAGGGTTTCGTCCAGCCCTTCTAACAATCTACTGAAGGTTTGCATCCTTAGAGATTCAACCAATACAACACATCAATCATGTTATCATATCCAACCAATCTCCAATTCACCTGATCATCAATCACCCTCTTCTATTTATCCTTTTCATAACCCATCATGAGATTCCTTCTAGAAGAGGGTAGGTACACTTTATTATTATTATTATTTAAGTGATTGTATAATTCAATATTATATTTTAGTCACTTTTTAATTAAATTAATTAAGTATAAAGTCACCTTTTAATTTTTAATTTATTTAATGACCTTATAAGAAATTAATTAAATTAATTTCTCCTTATTTATCCACTTAGCCAAAAGGCTAAGTCTTCATGAAAGGATAGGAAAATGGGGACATTACACTAGGATTGATTCTCCATCAATGACCAAAATTTTATAGTGAAACCCTAATTAGGGTTTATTACAAATAACTCTATTTAGCCAATGAGAAAATTACAATCAATGAGCATGGACCAATAGATGTCAAGGGTAGGTACATCAGAGTTTGTGCCTTCATATATGAGCTTGATTCATTGAACTTGGACATATTGATATGGACCCCTCAGATTGGTGGAGTAGTGACTGGGATGCCACCTCAATATTGCACTTTGTAGACTTGATTTGATTCATCATCATGAAAAGATATCAAGAGATATCTCTTGATACTCAACATTTTCTAGCTTGCTCAAAGTAGTGGTGATGGGAATTATTGATGTAGTTGAGTCCTTCTTCCACCCTTGCTTTCTACCTTGGAGTGATTGTATGACTTCTCCTTAACACTCCTTTGATCTCTTTATGTTAATGTAATATAATAAAAACCTTGAAGATATCCCTCTCTACTACTTATAGTTGTTGAACACTTGAAGTTTTACAACCTAGTAGCACTTTAAGTCTTCTTCATGGACTTGAGGTGTTCTTGATGCTGATGAAAGTTCTTGAAGTGATCCCCTTGTATCTTGTCCTTGGAGTTGAAACTTTCTCCTTGATGTCTTTACTCTAATCTTCCTTCAACGTTGCCCCTTTGATCTCCCTCCTTTCCTCCTACAAAACAAACAATTGGGCATCAAACATACATGGTATATTGTTGGTTAATAGTTTTGTCCTTCTTAAATACCTTTCAAAAATGGCTCATAAATGTCCAAATTGAAAGACAACAAAAGAACCGATAGTTGAGTCACTTGCAATTGTAAGTGCAAGTGCTCTTTGAATTTTGATATGAAGGTACATCTCCCTTCGTTGGATAAAATGTATATTTTTAGAATATGATTTTAACTAGAAATAAATAAAGGAAAACTAACATCTACCCGTAACCATGAAAGTAGATGTGAAAAACAGATTTATAATGAAGTGAATGAAAATAAGTAAAACACAGTTTAATTACCCACACCCATGAAAATACCCTTTCCAATAGATAAAAATGCTATAGACTCTGATCGAGTCTCTCTCATGCCTCAAAGGACAAGAGGATCAGATTACCCAAACAAAGAGCCAACAACAAATTTCTTTCCAACATACAAATTATTTCTAAAATCAAAAGTTTGATAATTAAATGCATACACAGTTTAATGTAACAGAAATGCAATGAAAGGTAATCACAAGAGAAACAAAAATCATTGTAACCAAAATAAAATATTGACAAATACATAGATCAACAAAATCTTCTTCATTCCATCAATGCCAAAATGTGGGCTCACAGACTCAACACTTTTGAAAAATAAAACTGTGCAGTCCAGTAAACAATGCTGCCCCCTCTTTTTTACAGCAGCAAGAGAAAGAAAAAAACCTTACTCTTTTCTTTCATTACATATATATAGCCTCTTTTTTTAAAGATACTTTAAGTTATCAATAACTAATTCTTGAAAAGATTATTAATTAATGTTTTCTTTTATCTTTGATCTTCTTCTCGACAACTCTTCTTTTTTTTGGCTTCAAATATTTTATTCTCCATTCCTTTCTAAGAAATATTTGTAAAAAATTTAAATTAAACACATATAATTATGCGTTGACAGGTGGACATATTTTTATATCTCCAGGATAAATTATTATTTGGATCTCCATTTTAAAAGAGTCCCCACTGTGAGCTTCTTATAATAATCTTTTTCTCAGAATTTTTTATAGACTCGTACTCATAGATCAAAAAATTTTGAACTTGATATATTTTGCCAATCTCTCTGATGAGGATTTAGAAAACAAGGTTTTATAAAACATATAAAAAATTCAACATTATCCAATAGTTGAATTGATAGTTATTGCCCCCCGCATAGAGACTAATTCTTTTGTCTAAAAATAAAGACTTAGAAAATTCATGGTTACAGGTTGCATTGAAAACTAAAAACAATATACATGCCAATGTTATTGGATTATTGAACTCGCTGAATTTTGAACTCAAACACTCTGAACCTGTATTTGTTTAATCTGATGAATCTCTGAAGTTTGAATTTGAACCTAGAAACCTTGAACTTTGAACCTGGGAACCTTGAATCTTGAACTTGTGGACCTTGAACCTTGAACCTACTGGGTTCAATTAGAAGGTTCAAAATTAGAGACTTTGCCCACAATATGCTTCATTTATCAATTTGTCTTCATATTTAGCTACGCATTGAACCTTTGAACCTTGAACCTTGAACCAAAAAAGGTTCAAAGTTCAAGTTCAATGACCAAAAATTAAAAAGACCTTACACTCATAAAAACTAAATTTGCGATACAACCGTCTCCGGTTAAACTCGAACTTTGAACTTTGCAAAGGTTCCTGATAGGTTTAGTTCAAGCAAAACTTCAAAAAGATAAAAAAACCCAAGACTTACACAAGACATGACTAAATGAACACTCCTTATTTTGAGGATGTGGGAGACATAGTGCAAGATAAAATATGGAGGGTAACATTGGCTTTGACTAGTGGATGAGAGCCATAAGGACGAAGAGAATCCAAAACATATCTGGATGAGACCAATGCCTTATCCATTGGGCAACATAATCAAATAAATTGCAGAAATAATGGACATTATTTTGCAGAAGGGTGGAGGGAATAGAGCAAAAGCTGAAAACTAACAAGCCAAAACCAGATAAACTAACCACATCTCAAAACTGGAAAGCCAAGCCAAAAGATACACAACAAGAAAATAAACTAGGTGATGGGGAGGGTTACTAAAAGAGAGTCAATCCTTTATCATAAGGCAGTCAAGTATTGTCTTAGTGGGATCACTTCATTATTCTCTGGTCTATCAATCAATTTAGACATTCCAACCCTCTAGGAGTGCTCCCAATTAGGATGTGTTCACTGGTTGCTCAAGCATGGTTGGGATTCACAAGGGTAAATCCAACCTTACACTCACAAACTCCTAACAAATGCTTACAAGGGTTGCAGCAGGTGTCTATGAGGTTTTCCAAGGCCAATCAACTAGTTTTGAGTTTGGGTTTGATCCATTTCTCTATCACTCCTTCCTTTTCCTATTTTTTAGGCATAGTAGCCCTAGAGCCCCAATTAGCCCTATCTAATTGGTTTTTGTGGATTTATTCATAATTTTACCAAAGACCCAAGCAAAATATTTGGTGATCTAAGTACCCTTTTGGAATTATTTTAAGATACATGAAATGAGAAAACTCAATTTGACCGTACAGGTATGGAACCCAAGATTGGCTTGTTTTAAGGGGTTTTAGGCTCTTTTTGATCTTCTTTCAAGGGTTTGGTGCCTTCCTTGATCTGCCACACCTCCAAAATCTAACATATTCTTTGCCACACCCCACTTGTTTATACCAAATACTCTACAACTCTAACCCTACTCATCCTTGCAAGCACTTGCATAATTTTGTTCATTTCCTAACCAGGCTATGACTGAGATCACGTAGGAAATGATTCTCAATGGACCTTCAATGATATCCAAATGAAAACAAAGACTATGTACACTGCAAAATTTTTTTATGGCTTGATTCCCAAGGGTTATTGAGAAGAAATCAAAGGACTTCAAGCTAGAACCATGTTTGGGCCTCTCAAACCCTTACTAATGCCAAGAGCTTTCAAAATTAAGAACTCAATTCAAACCTGCAAAAAAACCAACCAAAATGCTTCTGAAGTACTACAATAACATGTAAAAAACAATGATAAAAGAACAAAAATGCAATCAATCCATGAAGTACAGACTGCTACTCTCATTCTTAGAAAACACTCTCCATCGTTTTCCTAACCAACCCTTTGCTCAAAGTTGCAAAAAGTTTCTCAACGTTGCAAAAAGTTGTTAAGCAACTTTGACAACTTTTGCCAAAAAGTGCATTTTTGTATTACATGCTTTGTTTCCTTTTCTAAACCATCTATGATGACTAAAAAGTACTACCATAACATGTCCCAATTCCAAACAAGTCTTTTCAAGAAGTTTTACATCAAAATGTATGATTATGCCATTTTAGGCTTTCAAGGGCTTACAAGCCAAAATTGAGCAAATTCATGATTGTAAGGACATCCAACCTACCAAAGCATACCAAAAAAATATGAGGACATATGAGAAGAATCTTATTCACCATCCAAAACCAAGCTATGAACAAACACACCAAAATGAAGAAATTGCACTCAAAACTAGGTGCTCTTGCACCATACTCCCCCAATGAGAAAGAAGTCGAGTGACTCCTTTATGCAAGAAAGAAAGGGGAAATCCATGCTTAGAAAAATATACCTCAGGTATCCAAGTAGCCTCAGAGGTTGGAAGATGCTTGCATTTGAGCAAGTGCTCCATATAGGCGGTATGCCTTGTTTTCTTCAAAACTCTAGAATCTAACACCTTCTTGACATGGGGAATGGGTGCAACTAGTAAGGGCAGGTTTGAAAGTGCTTGAGAGACCTATGAGACTATACTATCTTCTTCTAGAAGTGTGCCCTTATACTACGCCAAATTTGCCACATTAAAAATGGGGGATAAAGCCATATCACCGGGTAGGTCCATCTTGTATGCATTATTGCCATATGTGGCCAAAACTTTGCAAGGAACTATCCTCCTCATCTAAAGCTTACTAGGGACACCTTTCTGAAGCCTTGCCTTATTCAAATGAACCATCACCATGTCACCAATAAAAAATTGGATATCCTTTCTTAAGCCTTGCCTTGTTCAAATGAACCATCACCATGTCACCAACAACAAATTGGATATCCTTTCTTTTCTCATCTACTCTTTCCTTGATTCTTTGAGTAGTGTCTAATAGGGCTATCCTAACCTTCTCATAAACCTCTTGCATTGACCGAGCCATGTCTAAGGCATGTCCACTCTAGTGTTCCATCTTTTTCACATCTCTGAGCTCCAAAACACCTCTAGGATGAATGCCATACAGAATCTCAAAAGGGATTTTACCAGTGGACCTATTCAGACTGTCATTGAAGCCAAACTCAGCTTAATGGATTATTTGATCCCAAGATTGACCATATTCATTTTTTAGGCACCTAAGAATATTTCCAAGTGTTTTATTGACCACCTCAATTTGGCCTTCTATTTGGGGATGATAGGTTGAACTGAAAGACAAGTTAGTACCCAATCTCTACAACAAAGTCTTCCAAAAATGACCAATAAACTTTGCATCCCTATCTGATACAATGCTGATAGGTAATCCATGAATTATAATAACCTCCTTGAAAAACAAATGAGCAATGCGACTAGCATCATGAGTGACCTTGCATGGAATAATGTGAGCCATCTTGCTAAACCTATCTACCACAACATAGATGCTATCAAAATCTGATTTGGTTTTAGGCAAACCAACAACAAAATCCATACTTACACACTCCCATGGCCAGTTGGGGATAGGTAAAGGCTGATAAATAGCAATATTGGAAGATGTACCCTTAGCTCTTTGGCAAACCACACATTGTTCCACATATTTCCTAATATCTCTTTGCATCTTAGGCCAATAATAAAACCTTTGGACAATTTCCAAGGTCTTGTTCAAACCAAAATGTCTACTTAAGCATCCATTGTGCTTCTCTTGCATCAAGTTTTCCCTCATAGATCCTTTAGGCACACATAGCTGTCCACCTTTGAACAAGAGTCCATCTTGTAAGGTGTAATATATGTATTCACTATGTAAATGGTTTCCAAACTCTTAGCAAACCTTGTAGGCAACAACAAAGTCTTCATCATCTCCATACACATCCTTGAAACTATCCACTCCAATGCTTTTGAGCTGCACTTCTTGCATTGTTAGTAACCTCCTAATCAATGCATTGACTACCTTATTACATTTTCCTTTTTTGTGTTTAATGGTAAAGGTATATTACTGCAAATACTCTACCCATTTAATATACCTATGGTTTAACTTTTCCTGAGAATTAAGAAAACTAAGAACTTGATTATTAGTATAAACCACAAATTCCTTAGGCAAAAAATAATGCCTCCATTTCCTAAGAGACTAAAAAAGTGGATACAATTCCAAATCATAAGAGGAATATCTTTTATTTGCATCATTGAGCTTCTCACTGAAAAAGGCAACCGGTCTATTGTCTTGGCTTAAAACTACTCCAACACTATGTTGCTTGCATCACATTCAATGGTGAAGAGCTTGTCAAAGCTAGGAAGAATGAGTACCGATTGAGTAGCCACCTTAGTCTTCAAGAGATCAAATCCTCTTCATGCTTCCTTTGTCCATACAAACTTGGTTCTCATACCTCTCTTTATTGTCTCAAGCATGGGTGCACATATTTCACTAAACCCTTTGATGAACTTTCTATAAAATTTAGCCAAGCAATGCAAAATTATTACTTCATTTATTGTCTTAGGTGTAGGCCAAATGATTATAGCTTCCACCTTAGAGGTATCCATCTTCAAATCACCTCTTGAGACTAGAAACCCAAGATACACCAGCTCCTAGTTCATAAACTCATATTTCTCCAAATTGATGGCTAGTTGCTCATCACATATTTTTCTCAATACAATTTCTATATGCTTAAGATGTTCATCTTTAAACTTGCTAAAACTTAAGATGTCATCTAAGTAAACAATAACAAATTTACCAATGTAGTCCTTGAGTACTTCATTCATGAGTCTCATGAATGTGCTAGGAGCATTTGTGAGTTCAAATGGCATAACGAGCCATTCATAGAGTCCTTATGTGGTCTTGAAGGTTGTCTTCCATTCATCACCCTCCTTTATTCTAATTTGGTGGTAACCACCCTTGAGATCTATCTTGGTGAAGTATTCATCACTTCCCAAACAATCCATCAAGTCTTTGATTCTTGGAATTGGAAATCTATATATGATAGTAATCCGGTTTATGGCTCTGGAATCTGTGCAAAGTCTCCAAGTACCTCCTTTCTTTGGGGCCAAAATAGAGGGTACTGCACATGGACTAATTCTCTTCCTTATTAATCCATTTTCTAAGAGTTCTTGTATTTGCTTGGCTATCTCCTTGTTCTGATCCGGGGTCATCTTATAAGCTGCCTTACTGGGTAATGAAGCTCCAGGTATGAAATCAATTTGGTGACTTATGACACGTTGAGGAGGCAATGTTGCTGGTGTTCCATCACTAATAATGTCCTTAAACTAATTTAGGACCTACTTCACTTCTTTATGAATGCATAACTTCTTCTCTTTGCTATCTTCTTGTGGCTTTACAACAATGGCAAACCCCACTCCTTCTCCTTCCTTGAGTGTGTTGATGAACTCTTTCTCAACAACTAGCAACACATTAGAACCTTTTGATCTACCCTCTACTTGATCACCTATGGACTGAATTTTATAGGTGTTTCCATCCTTTTGAAAGGTATAAGAATTCTTCTCTCCATGGTGTATTGCTTTTCTATCAAACTCCCAGAGCCTACCTAAGAGTAGATGGCAAGCATCCATGGGAAAGATGTCACACAAGATTCTATCCTTGTAGCCTCCTATAGTGAGCTCCACTCAAGTTTGTTCATTCATAAGAACATGCTGCCACTTGTTGAGCCATGTAACTCTATAGGGATCACTATGTGCTATTCTTGGCAAATTGAGCTTACTGACTGCTTCCTCTAACACTATGTTGTCTATGCATCCTGAATCCACCACCACTCTACATACCTTTCCCATAATCTTGCATTTTATTCTAAACAAGGATCTCCTTTGGCTAGGTTCCTCCTTAACTAGTTCTTTAATCAAGACTCTTCTTATCATAAGGTTCTCTCCAACCTCTGAATCCAAACTCACTTCTGATGCTTTCATGTTTGATGCATCCTCTTGAGAATAATTTACTCTCCTCTCACCTCTTTGGGATGAAGAAGACTTTTTAGGACGTCTATAAGTCAAATGTCCAAGTTGATGGAAATTGTAGCACTTCATTGTGGCAAAATAGGACACTCTTCTTGATCCACTAGATCTTCCTCTACTAGAGTTGCTAGATCCCCTTCCTCTATATCTTCTCTTGCTATTGGAATCCCCAGTTTGCTCAACCAACTTGGATTCCCCTTGGGATCTTTGGTCTACACTTCTTCCACCAAAGCTACCTCTCTAACCTCTGCCATCTCTTCCCCTACGTCTGCCTCTATTTCTTTGTTCTTGTTTCTTCTTGCTCTTTTCCTCCACTTTTAGTGCCAATTGATAACACTTATGCATGATATTAGGATATAACAAACTTAATTCTTATTGAATATTCCATCTCAAGCCATTCAAGTATCTGGCTACCTTGATGCTCTCATCCTCTACAACCTTGGATCTCAGACACAAATTCTAAAATTCCTCAGTGTAGCTGCTCACATCCAAGTCTCTTTTCCTCAAGTTTTGTCTCCTCTTGTGCAATTGGATCTCATAATCCACATGGATGTATGCTTCTTTCACCTTGGCCAACATGCCTTTCCAAGTGGCTATTGTTTTCTTACCCTCTTTTTGCCTCTCTTCTTGGATAAATTTCCACCATGTCAAGGTTGCTCCTATCAATCTAGACTTGGCCACCTTCACTTTTTGTGCCTCACTGATTTCATCACATTCAAAGTGATTCTTCAATCCTTCAATCCATTCCATGACTACTTCTGGCTCCATTTTTCTATTAAAAAGTGGCACTCCCTCCAAGGATTTCCCTCCTAAGGCTTTGATTTATATAAGGAAAGGGTCTTCAGGTAGAATAGGGTCTGGTTCAACTGTACTATCCTCTTCTACAACTTCTTTACCCTTCCCTTCATTGACCTTGATTGTCACTTTCTCAGTCTTGTCTTCAATGACGTCTAGTTTACTTTCCAATTGTAATAACCTTTCTCTGAGGAACCTATTATCTTCCTCTTGATCTTATACCTTCTTGGATAACTTTGCATTAGTCCCCATCCTTAGACTATTATCTCCTACTGATTTGGTGTCTATCATATACTGGCTTCTTCCCATACCTTGGTTGCTTTGATACCACTATGATGGGGAGGGTTACTCAAAGAGAGTCAATCCTTTATCATAAGGAAGTCAAGTATTGTCTTAGTGGTATTACTTCATTATTCTCTATTCTATCAATCAATTTAGACATCCCAACTCTCTAGGAGTGCTCCCAATCAGGATGTACTCACTGGTTCCTCAGGCATGGTTGAGATTCATAAGGGTAAATCTAACCTTACACTCTCAAACTCCTAACAAATGCTTGCAGAGGTTGGTGCAGGTGTCTATGATGTTTTCCAAGGCCAATCAACTAGTTTTGAGTTTGGGTTTGATCCATTTCCCCATCGCTCCTTCCTTTTCCTATTTTTTTAGGCCTAGTAGCCCTAGAGCCCCAAATAGCCCTACCTAACCAATTTTTGTGGATTTGTTCACAATTTTCCCAAAGACCCAAGCAAAATATTTAGTGATCTGAGTACCCTTTTGGAAGTATTTCAAGATTCATGAAATGAGAAAACTCAGTCTGACCATACAGGTACAAAACCCTAGATTGGCTTGTTTTAAGGGGTTTTAGGCTCTTTTTGGTCTTCTTTCAAGGGTTTGGTGTCTTCCTTGATCTGCCACACCTCCAAACTATCACATATGCTCTTCCACACCCCACTTGTTCATGCAAAACACTCTGCAACTCCAACCCTGCTCATCCCTGCAAGCACTTGCATAATTTCGTTCATTTCCTAATCGTGCTATGATTGAGCTCACCAAGTAAATGATGCTCAATGGCCCTTCAATGACCTCAAAATGAAAAAAAATACTATGTACACTATACAAAGGCTCCATGGATCGAGTCCCAAGGGTTATTGAGAAGAAATCAAAGGACTTCAAGCTGGAACCATGTTTGGGCCTCTCAAACCCTTACTCAGGCCGAGAGCTTTCGAAATTAAGAACTCAATTAAAACTTGCAAAAAAACTAACAAAAATGATTCTTGAGTACTACAATAACATGTAAATAATAATGATCAAAGAACAACAATGTAATCAATCCATGAAGTACGGACTGCTGCTCTAATTCTTAGAAAACACAAGGTAAAAACTTGAAAAAAATGGTCTTCAAGTTGTATTAAGATCTCCTTCAGGAATTCACCAACCTCATTACATTCATGGTGAGGGAATTTATATGCTATTTTTTGGCCTAACTAACTCTCCATCTCTTTCCTAACCAACCCTTTTCTGAAAGTTGCAAAAAGTTGCTCAACGTTGGAAAAAGTTGTCAAGCAACTTTGACAACTTTTGCCAAAAAGTGCATTTTTGCATTACATGCTTTGTTTCCTTTTTTAAACCATCTTGGATGAATAGCTAAAAAATACTACCATAACATTACCCAATGCCAAAAAATTCTTTTCAAGAACTTTTACATCAAAATGCATGATTATGTCATTTTAGGCTTTTAAGGGCTTACAAGCCAAAATTGAGAAAATTCATGATCCTAAGGACATCCAACCTACCAAAGCATATCAAAAACATATGAGGACCTATGAGAAGAATCTTATTCACCATACAAAACCAAGCTATGAATGAACACACCAAATTGAAGAAATTTCACTCAAAACTAGGTGCTCCAGCACCACTAAGACCCTTATGCACTGAGACTAGGTGCAACAAAACCAATTCCCAAATGGCTATGCAAAGCCGTTAATTTTTTGAGAAAAATATGAGCCCTTTTTCAACAATGGATTGTGGCCATGAAATGTAGCAAAGGATACTGACTCTCTGGTGACTGCTTCATTGTTAACTATAAGATTAATGATGTGCAAGAAAAACCTGTATATATGCTCATCTTCAATAAACCACCTTTCATCATAAATTTCTGAATTTTCTTGAATTCTCTGCATGGTGCTATTCAAGCAGTTTTCTATTTTTGATTGCAAATAATAGCAATCAGATATTTTTGAAGGAATGACTGCACCATCTTTAGAATTTCTATTATTAAAACCATTGCTCTTAAAAGGACTTTCAACATTTATATTGAGCTTGGAATAAAGAAAGACTTCATCAAGCATAGGATCTACACTAGTTGATAAAACTTCATCTTTCTTTACTGTAATCAAATTTGAAAACTCCCTATCCACAACCAAAGCATGAAATGCATCGATACCTGAGCTTACTGTAGAAGAGCCTTCTCCTTAAATGGATGACAAAAACTAACATATGATTTCCTCTTCACAGAAATAAATGTCTTTCAAAATCTCTGAAAATTCTGGAAACTGAAACACTTTAATAACTTGGCTACTTTCTTACTCTAGATTTATTTCAAAAGCTTCTTTTTCTTTCATATTTTTAGAAAAATCTTCAACAAAGCAAGATTTTGTTTTATTTCTAACACAAGCCCCACTAGATAAACCTTCAAATAACATCATTGCATCTTCAAAGTGAAATGACTCCATAATAGATTCATTAAAATATTGCAAATAATCATTCTTACCATCTTCTTCTATAAAATTGAAGGCTACATATTCTGGCTGTGTGTTAATCTAAAAAATTTCATCTTTAAAACTTGTTGGGACAAGCTGATTTTCAATAATTTCAAACTAAAACTTTTTAATTCTGGAGAGGAAAAAGATTTCAACGAATCTTTATCATTCAAGCTCACAAGTCCTCCAATGTTGTCTTGACCATATGTTAAATCTTCATGAGGTTGAATCATTACTCCTTGGACTTCTTTCTCACTCAAGACTGGATAGTTGTAAGAATGAAAAGAAAATGAAATAGCTGGAGCATCCTCATCATCAACTCTTAATTCCTCTTTAAGTTGTGATATTATTTTTTCATGTGCATGCAACAAATTTGTTCTTTCTTCCATCTCTTTCAACTTGTGAATCCGAGCACACAGAGTCATCCATAAGAGTGCAAATACATGGTCATCTTCCATACTTCTCTTTGTTTTTACATCTTCAGTAATTCTTTCTTTGCAGCGATCCCAAAAGTCATGCAACAATTTATCATCCATCTCAAGAATTTCCAAGATGGTAGGATTTGGTCTTTTCCCCATTCTTGCAACCTTTTGATTTTGCATGATGATTTAATAGATTCACCAATCCTTCACACATGAATATATTTAATAAAGTCGAGGAAAGAAACCATTGATCTTTTGTTTCTAAGTTGCCCCCAACAAAGTCGCCAAAAATCTGTTGGTTAACAGAATTGTCCTTCTTAAATACCTTTAAAAAATGACTCATAAATGCCCAAATTGAAACACAACAAAAGAACCAATAGTTGAGTCAATTGCAATCGTAAGTGCAAGTGCTCTCTGAATTTTGATATGAAGGTACAACTCCCTTTGTTGGATAAAATGTATATTTTCAGAATATGCTTTTAACCAGAAAAAAATAAAGGAAAACTAACATCTAGCCATAACCATGAAAGTAGATGTGAAAAACAAATTTATAATGAAGTGAATGAAGATAAGTAAAACATAGTTTAATTACCCACACCCATGAGAATACCCTTTCCAATAGATCAAAATACTTTGGACTCTGATCGAGTTTCTCTCATGCCTCAAAGGACAAGGGGGATCAGAATACTCAGACAAAGAGTTAACAACATATTTCTTTCCAACATGCAAATAATTTCTGAAATCAATGTTTTAGAATTAAATGCATACATAGTTTAATGTAATAGAAAAGGAAATGAAAGGTAATCACGAGAGAAACAAAGCTCATTGTAATCAAAAGAAAATATTGACAAATCCATAGATCAACAAAATCTTCTTCATTCTATCAATGCCAAAATGTGGGCTCACAGACTCAACACTTCTGAAAAATAAAACTGTGTAGTCCAGAAAACAATGCTGCCCCCTCTTTTTTACAATAGCAAGAGAAAAAAAAAAGAAACCTTGGTCTTTTCTTTCATTACATATATATAACCTCTTTTTTTTTAAAGAGACTTTCAGTTATCAATAACTAATTCTTGAAAAGATTATTCATTAATCTTTTCTTTTATCTTTTATCTTCTTCTCAACAACTCTTCTTTTTTTAGCTTCAAATATTTTATCCTCCATTTCTTTCTAAGAAATATTTGTAGAAAATTTAAATTAAATACATCTAACTATGTGTTGACAGGTGGATATATTTTTTATATCTCCAGGATAAATAATTATCTGGATCTCCATTTGAAAACAGTCCCCATCGTGAGCTTCTCATAATAATTTTTTTCTCAGAATGTTTTATAGACCCGTACTCAGAGATCAATAACTTTTGAACTTGATAATATTTTGCTAATCGCTCTAGTGAGGATTTAAAAAACTAGGTTTTCTAAAACATATCAAAAATTTAGCATGATCCAATGATTGAATTCATAGTTATGCCCCCTGCACATAGACTGATTGTTCTATCTAAAAATAAAGACTCAGAAAATTCGTGGTTACAAGTTGCATTGAAAACTACAAACAATATACATGCCAATGTTATTGGATTATTGAAATCTTTGAATTTTGAACTCACACACTTTGAACTTGCATCTGTTTAATCTGACGAATCTCTAAACTCTGAATTTGAACCTCTGAAATTAAACCTGTGAACCTGCGAACCTTGAATCTGCAAACTGTGAACTTTGAACCTGCGGACCTTGAACTTTGAACCTACGTGGTTCAATCAGAAGGTTCAAAACTACAGACTTTTCCCACAATATGCTTCATTTATCACTTTGTCTTCATATTTAGCTACGCGTTGAACCTTTGAACCTTGAACCTTGAACCAAAGAAGGATCAAAGTTCAACTTCAATGACCAAAAATTACAAAGACCTTACACTCATAAAAAATAAAACAATGATACAACACGCTCCAGTTGAAATCGAACTTTGAACTTTGCAGAGGTTCAACTAATAGGTTTAGTTCAAGCCAAACTTCAATAAGACAAAAACCAAGACTTACACAATGGTGCGGGAGCACCTCATGACTAAGATAATAAGAGCAATAAAGGCTAAAGGACACACATGAGAATGTGAACTTTCAATCTATGTAATAGGGTAGTCTTTTTTGTTTGATGTTTGATTTGTTTGTAATATACCCCACCTTGTTACCCAATGACATGGATTTGGAAAATTGATAAGCCACCATGGGCACATGTGCCCAGGGGCATTTGGTTGAGTATTTTCTAGGTGTTTATGTGTTGGAGATGTCTTAGGAAGGTTTAGAACATGTCGGATTTAACACATGTCAAAAGTCGCTCAAACTTGACAACTTTGTTGACAACTTTTAATGACAACTTTTGGTTGCAAACAACAACTTCCTTCCAATGGTCATCTCCATTCAAAAGGTGGTTGATAAACATTGAGGAAGGTATAAAATGTCATCCCCAATCATCTTTGGGAGGAGAGAATGACTTTGTAAACTTTTGGCATCATTGAAGCAATATATTTCTTAGAATTTCTTGCAAATTCGTTATTCTACACAGTGTACCATACTGTACGATCATTTTGGAATTAGGAAACCAATGGGATGTGTTAGAGTGGCCAATCACCTTTTAGATGCATCAAGTCTAAAGTCTTAATTCACCAAGACAAGGAAGAAACTAGCAAGGTTCTAGAAGTGCTCTAGATTTGACAGTTTTACCTAGGGGTTTGCAAAGAAATGGCCTTATCTTGCTAATCCTTCATTGGTGGTTCACGGATCTGAAGGGGATGCAAGTATGGTCAATATATTTTAGGATTTTGAAGGCCTTTTTCAGGTTATCTCTTGTTGGAGGCGGGAGTTTGATGCATTAAGGTGGGCAACTCCATGTGGCCACCGTGCAAGTGTAAGCAAACAAGTCTCACATCAGGGGTTAAAGGTATGATCATGGCCTAAGAATTAGGAATTGGTTTTTTTGCAATAGCCAGAGAATTTTCCTTGAGTTTTTTTGGTGAGTTAAGGTCTGTGTCTACACACTCCTTTCTAAAATAGGCCTAATTAGGCTATACCGGTCTCCTAACCAGTATAAGGTTTGGATTCTTGTGTTCCCTACTGGTAAGAATCCTTAGGATATGTTTTGTAACTTCCGAAAGGGTATCTAAATCTGGGATTTGTTGTCTAGTCTTTTGGAGAAATAAGGAGTTAAGTGTAGAGAACCGGTCTGGTAGGGCTACTAGGTTGTAGGCCTTGTTGTAGCATTTACCCAAACTGGCAGAGGGAACCCGAATTTAATGATTGAAGGAGGTCTCATTGACCTAGGGGACAAAATAAAACCTTAAATAGCCATTGTTGCATTGGAGAAGGGACCAAACCATTGTTGACCATAGAGACCCTTTACCAGTCAATGAAAGAGACCTTGTACCGATAGTATTTTGTTTGGAAGAAAGGGATGTGGGACTTGTCAAACTGATATTCCTTAACCCCTAGTAGTGCTGTATGATTGCTAGGGTCCTTAGTGTGTTCTTGGATCAGGGGAACCTACCTATATCTATACCGAGGCTCTGCATCACACAAGCCCTGACTAAATGAACACTCCTTATTTTGAGGACGCAGGAGACATAGTGCAAGCAAAAATATGGAGGGTAACATATATAACGCTTACATACTGTCATTTTGAATTAATTCCTCATTCTGATTTTATGTGATTTTCTCTATATCTGATCAAAAGTTCATCCTATATGTGCAATTTAGTCAAATTAGGAGGCACTGTACATATCTCCAAAGAATTTGGTCTAAATAATGGGCAAGGTAGATGAAAATTTTGCTTCAAATTAAGAGTAAAGGACATGGCTTAGTGTATACTTATCATTCAACCTCTTACACTTTCCTTTACTTTACGCAAACCTTAAGTGTTTTAGTCGCTTTAATGCTAAATTAGCCTTCAAAAAGACCTTAGGAATAATTTCGCTCAATGTCCTTGATAAGGTATACTCCAAATTTTTCTCTGAACCATCAACACGGTACATACATGACCTTAGAAATTTTTTTCTCTAGACCCTTTGGAAAGTACATGTTCCAAACAATAAATTCTCTCTATGACCTTAGCAAGGAGAAGGTCCAAGGTAAGAACTTCACTCCATGTCCTTAGCAAGGACAGGGTCAAAGTGAAAGTTCGTTCTATGTCTTTTCCAAGGACATGACCTATATCAAAATTTTTGCTTGATGACCTTTGGGAGGTACACCATCTTCACATCAATTCACTTTATGTCCTTTGTAAGGACAAGTTCAAGGTAGGCATTTCACTCTATGTCCTTTCCAAGGACAGGCCCTATATGACAATTTTGCTCAAAAACCCTTTTAAGGACAAGACTCAAAATGAGGTTCACTCTTTGTCCTTTGGGAGGACAGGTCCTAAGACAATTCATCCTTTGTCCTTCAGAAGGACATGCTCTAAAACAAAATTTTTATCTATGTCTCTTGGAAGGACAACTTCAAATGATAAAGCTCGCTCTTGGACCATGGCAAGGTACGCTTAAAATTTTAAACAAAGTTCGCTTCAAGACTTCTCCAAGATACATATTCAAGTTCGCTCTGGACCCTCAGCAAGGACATGACCTATATGAAATTTTTTTCTCAAACACCCTTCTAAGGACAAGACATAAAATTGAATTCACTCTATGTCCCTTGGAAGGACAGGGTTCAACAAACAAAATTTGCTCTGGGAGCTTGATGAGGTACATCACCTTAGTCAAAATTTTGCCCTTGTACCTTGGCAAGGTACACTCATGATCAAAATTTTCGCTCTTCTTCCTTAGGGAGGTACATGATCTTGGTGAAATTCTCGCCCTAAGACCTTGGCAAGGACATGAATTAGATGGAAAATTCGCTCTATGACCTTGGTAAGGTACATGACTTGTTGAAAGAATTTCACTCTAGGACCTCTGGAAGGACAAGAATCAAGTTTTCTCTAGGACCTTAGGAAGGACACGATTCTCCAAATTCGCTCTTGACCCTTAGCAAGGTATGGGAGCTAAATGAAAAATTTCACCCAAGTCCTTAGAGTGGTACATGATCTCAAACAACCTTAAATTCAATCCTTCACTTTCCTTCACTCTACTAGATCATATCCCAAATCTTCACGAAACGTGTTAACTTTTACCCTTCAAGAATGCTCAAGGGAATAATTCGCTCTAATCTTGAGGCAAAGGATGGGTCTAAGGAAAGTTTTCTCCAACAAGGGACATGCCCCTATATAGAAGAAGGGTTTTTTTTTATAAAAGAAGGGTAATTGTTTTTTGAAATCTAAAGAGAACAGTACAACAAAAAAGATAGCAGAAAATACAAAAAGTTCTAATGAGCTTTTATCCTGAGCAACAACTCGTGAGATAATTCAAGGAAAAATAGATGCCTCTGATCCATAATATTCCAATCTTGCATATACCCACTTAACCAAACAGTAAGCCGTACCATTCCACTCCCTAAGGATTCATATACGAATTGTTAGCAAGGCATGGCAAGTTTGTTTACATGTGGCGACTTCACTCTAAGATGATTGGCCATAGCAATCACATTTGATCAATAATTCGAACTCAGTATTGTTTCTACAGTGATTGTTGGAAGTTGAAGTCCAACGGACTCCTTCCTTGTTTGCCGCCAAAACTCTTGGCTATTCACATTCTTCCTATAAGCTCTTTAAGAGCTGATTGTAATTCATTTTCTAAGGTTGTTTGCTAGAGCTAATAGCAGTTGTGTAGATGTAAACCAGATTGGTGAATAATAAAGTATTTCCCCTGCTTCAAGTGTGGATGTAGGCAATTGCCGAACCACGATAAATCTGTGTCTCATTGTTTATTGTTGTGTGTGTTATTAATTTTGTTTATTTGCTATTTTTCAATTCGATTCTTTGTCCTAACAATTGGTATCAGAGCGAGGTTAGATCGCTGTTTAGATTTTGGTGTTTGAATTTTCAAAATCATGGAAGAATCGAAGATAGAGAAGTTCTCTAGTTAGAGCTTCGGGTTATGGAAAGTGCAGATGGAGTTTTTGCTGATAAAGCAAGACCTTTCACTCGCGCTTGAAGGGAAAGCAAAGAAACCAGCTGGGATGACTGATGAAGATTGGGAAAAATTGGACAAGAAGGCAAGAGCGATAATTTTTCTCTCGCTATCCTATAATATTCTCTTCAATGTCACGGGTCATGCAACAACAAAATAAGTATGGGATAGACTTTCAGCCATGTATGAAATGGCTTCGACTGCAAATAAAGTCTTCATTATGAAGCACTTGTACAAACTAAAAATGAAGGAAGGTTGTGCTATGGCAAACCACATCAATGAATTCAATACATTGATTAGTCAAGCGACTTCGGTGGGAATGACACAAGATGATGAAAGCAAGGCTGTTTTGTTATTGTGTTCTTTACCAAGCAGCTCAGATGATGTTATAACAACTGTTAGCACATCTATATCTGGTAAAAATAAATTAGTTTTTAATGATGTAGCAGCTACTTTTCTCAGCGAGGATTTGAGAAGAAAGAATGATGAACCTTTATCCGGTGAAGCCTTAACGGTGGTCAACACCGATAATAGAGGTAGAAATCAGAACAGAGGCAGAAATAATTACCATAGACGTTCGAAATCAGCAAAGAGATCGAAGTCTAGAAGCAGAAATGGTGAATGTTGGTTTTGTGGCAAAGCTGGTCATGTGAAAAAGGATTGCAGAAATTTCAAAAGGGCACAAGAGAGACTGCGAGATAGTGAAGCAAATACAGTTTATGATAAAGATGATAGCGTATTAATCCTCTCCACAACTGACACTACTTCAGATTCATGGGTACTTGATTCCGGTGCCTCTTATCATGCTACCTCATGTTTTGAAGCATTCATTAGCTACCATGAAGGTCATTTTGGCAATGTTTTCTTAGGAGACAACAAAGCTTGTGAAATTATAGGCAAAGGGGATGTATTGCTGCCATTAGAAGGTGGTAAAACATGTCTGCTCAAAGATGTTCACCATGTCCCAAAATTGAAGCGAAATTTGATATCCGTTGGATAGCTCTTTAGTCAAGGTCTTAATGTTAATTTTCTCCCGGATACATGGAAAGTAACACATGGTACCATGTTGATTGCAAATGGTAATAAAGTGGGAAGTTTATACATTTTTAAGACTCATGGTGAAGTGGGAGCTACAATGGTGATTGAGGATAGTAAAGCGGATCTTTGGCATCAAAGACTTGGGCACATTAGCAAGAAAGGTCTTCATGTGATGCATACAAGAAATTAGCTACCGGGCCTCAAGCTTGTGGACTTAGCCTTTTGTGAACATTGCCTTTATGGCAAACAAGAGAAACTCAGTTTTTTGAAAGGTGGGCATGACACAAAGACAACACCGCTAGAGCTTGTATACTCGGATGTTTTTGGACCAACCGAGGTAACCTCCATTGGAGGAGCTAACTATTTTGTAACATTTCTTGATAATTGTACAAGAAAAGTATGGATTTATATGCTTTCTAGGAAATCAGAAGTGTTTTCAAAATTTAAAATTTTCAAGGCATTAGTTGAAAATCAGATTGGGCATAGGATTAAATGCTTACAAACTGATAACGGTGGGGAATTTTGTTCACATGAATTTGATAATTTTTGTGCTGATAATGGGATTAGAAGAATCAAGGTTGTTTCTTTCACTCCTCAAGAAAATGGTGCAGCCAAGAGGATGAATAGAACAATCCTTGAGAAGGCATGATGTATGTTGTCTAATGCAGGTTTAGGCAAAGATTTTTGGGCAGAAGTGTGTAACACAGCAGTGTATTTAATTAACCGAAGTCCATCATCTAAATTGGATTTTGGTATTCCGGAAGAAGAATGGCAAGGGAAGAGGATTTCATATTCGCATCTTCATGTGTTTGGATGTGAAGCCTTCTCGCATATACCCAAGGAAAAGCGAACGAAATTGGATCCAAAGTCGCTGAAATGTATCTTTGTGGGGTATGGAGAAGAGCAGTTTGGTTTCAGATTGTGGGATTCAGTTCACAAAAGGATTGTTCGCAGCAGAGATGTAGTCTTTCATGAAACCTCATTTCCCACACTACAAGATTCAAATAAATCAGAGGTAGAATTTATTCCTATGTCCCTATTTCAGAATTTGGCTACCAGCGTTCTGCCTCTGACTTCTCATTCAGTGGGAGCTCCTATGACTTCTACATCGGTTGAATACAATTCTCAGGCAGAGAATGATGAAGAAAGTGCTGATAATATTTGGTCTTCATTTAATTAAGAATTTGGGGGTCTACAAAATAGAGTGAATCCTCCTCAAAACAACACTGATGTTGGAAGCAATTTGGAAAATCATGGTGATGTTGGCTCACGTTATTCCACATTGTTTGGGCATCCTCCATGGTGCTCTGCACCTTCAATGCATTTTGCAAATTGTGATGCATACTCCCCATGGCATGCTTCGCAGTCTTCACGTGCAGCACACCAACCAAAGTCCTCACTCCCCGCAGCCTACAGTCCTCCTTCTCCCCACGAGCTTCTTGTAGCTTGCGCACCCTCCACGCGAGCTCCTTGCTGCCTTCCCCGTGCTCCTCCCACAGTCTCTCCTCCTCCCTGCGGATCCCCTGCAGCCTCCCCTCACTTCATGCGGGACCTGCTAACCCTGCAGACTCCCTACGAGCTCCCTGTTGGTCTCCATGCTTCCCCATCCCGCGGGCTCTCTCTGCAGACTTCCTGCGACCCCACAACAGCTCCCTCTTCCTCTCCACCGGCCCACTCCAAGGGCTCACTGCCACCACAGGCTTTTCCTGCTGACAGTGATGGTCTCGTGGAAAACCATTCACGTGGTCTCTACCCCCAACAAAATTCACAGGCTAGTAAAAATAACAAAATCAAAAACAGAGGAAGTGATGTTAATGTGATTAAACAGGGAACACAAAAATTGAATGACTCTACTACTGAAATAGAGAGTCAATTGAGAAAATCAGCGAGACAGAGGCGTCCTCCAACGAAGTTCTCTGATTATGACTTACTGTTTTGTGAAGAGGCTGGACCTTCTTTGCTCATCTCTGATCAAACAGAGCCTGCAACATACAAATAGGCTTGTAAAAATGCAGAACATGATAACTGACACGTTGTAATGTGCGAAGAAATGGACGCACTAGTGAGGAATCAGACATGGGAATTGGTGCCACTTCCGCCTGACAGAAAGGCATTGAAAAATAAATGGGTGTATAAACTAAAAGATGAAGTTGATGGTCACAAACGATTTCGAGCGAGACTGGTTGTAAAGGGATATGCTCAGCAGCAAGACCTTGACTTCAAAGAAATTTTTTCGCCAGTAGTTAAAATGACTACCATCCGAGCTGTATTGGGATTAGTTGCAGTGTGGGATCTTGAACTTGAACAGCTGGATGTGAAGACGACAGTTCTCCATGGCGACCTTGATGAGGAACTATTTATGTATCAGCCGGAAGGGTTCATTAAACAGGGGCAGGAACATCTTTATTGCAGATTGAAACACAGTTTGTATGGGCTTAAGCAAGCCCCTTGGCAGTGGTATCTTAAATTTGAGAAATTTGTGATTGATCACAAGTTTACTCGCAGCGAGTCTGATCCTTGTATCTATTACAGGAAGCTTCCTAATGGCGATTTTGTCATTCTTCTCCTTTATGTGGATGATATGCTCATAGCCGACACAAGCATGAGGATTGTGAGTGAACTTAAGACTCATTTAGCAAAGGAATTTGCCATGAAAGATTTAGGGGCAGCCAAGAAGATCTTAGGAATGACTATTTTTCGGGATAGGAAAAAGAGAGAACTCAAACTATCTCAGCAAGACTACATTAAAAAAGTCTTGGACAGATTTGGTATGGCAGATGCTAAGATTGTTTGTGTACCTTTAGCCTCTAATTTTCAGTTGTCTTCGCAATTGTGTCCTAAAACACAAGAAGATAAGGAGTTTATGGATAAAATTCCATACAAATCTGCAGTTGGAAGCCTCATGTATGCTATGGTTTCTACTCGATCGGACATTGCTCATGCCGTATGATTGGTGAGCAGATTTATGGCTAATTCGGACAAATCACATTGGGAGGCGGTTAAGTATATCTTGAGGTATCTCAAAGGTACTTCTGATTTTTGTTTATGTTTTGGAAAGGACAAGGCAGTTTTGCAAGGGTTTACTGATTCAGATTTCGCCGGTGACTTAGACAAAAGAAAGTCTACTTCTGGTTATGCTTTCACATTTGTTGGGGCAGCGATTAGTTGGGCTTCAAAATTGCAACATACAGTTGCTCAATCAATCGCGGAGGCTGAATACATAGCTCTTTCTGAAGGAGCAAAAGAGATGGTATGGTTGCAACTCTTGTTCAGCGAGTTGGGTTTGAAGCAATCAGATTTTGCTTTGTTTTGTGATAACAACAGTGCAATTTTTATGACTAAACATCATACATCTCAGCCGCGGTCAAAACATGTTGATGTTCGCAGTCATTATGTTCGCCATATGGTCGAAGAAGGCAAGTTTCATGTAGACAAGATTCATACCGATCTGAATCCAGCTGATGTTCTCACTAAAGTGGTTAAGTGGGAGAAGTTCGATTTCTGCCGAGCTTCTCTTGGTCTCTCCAATAACTGATAGCAGAACTAAGTGGGAGAATATACTTGTTGCAGCAGTTCGTTGGCCTTCAGTGGGAGATTGTTGGAAGTTGAAGTCCAATGGACTCCTTCCCTGTTTGTCGCCAAAACTCTTGGCTATTCACATTCTTCCTGTAAGCTCTTTAAGAGCTGATTGTAATTCATTTTCTGAGGTTGATTGCTGGAGCTAATAGCAGCTGTGTAGATGTAAACCAGATTGGTGAATAATAAAGTATTTCCCCTGCTTCAAGTGTGGATGTAGGCAATTGCCGAACCATGATAAATCTGTGTCTCATTGTTTATTGTTGTGTGTGTTATTAATTTTGTTTATCTGCTGTTTTTCAATTCGATTCTTTGTCCTAACAGTGATCACATTTGATTCACCACGATTCACACTCTGTGACTCACATACAACAAATTCATTCTTTCCATAACAGAGTCATTTACACATATGGTGTCTTCACTTCAAGTTGATTACGCCACAGTAAATTGCATTTTGATAAGCGAATGTGCCAGAAAGGCCAGCGATATAGTTTGACAGTGAATTAATAGGCAGCGATTCACCTTTGATCAGCGATTTCACAAGCTGGGAAAGGTTACATTGTATACATCTAAATCGTGTGCATTCCTCATCACATTCCAGCGATTCATGTTTGTGACCAGATAATTCCAAATCAGTGCATTACTTAGACAGCGAAACTGGAATAGCAATTTAGGTTCAAATAGAAAGGGCATTGGTGTTTGATCACCATCCAGCTCAAGCTCGAATTGCACAATGAACAGCGAGTCTACCTTTGGCGTCTGATTTTTGACCCAGAGATTCACGGGATAAAGACAATATACTAGGCGGCGTACATAGCAGCATCAGCATTGAATGCGAAGGAGACTATTGAAATTTTATCAGCAAACCCAGTCGGATCCAACGATTGATGAAAGAGCATATTCATTTGAAGAAAGGCGATTTTTGGCCAAAAGAGCAATTGGATTAATATAATCAGTCTATTTTGAAGTGTTTACAAGTCTGAAATGAGATTTATCTCATCATCCTTGTATGATATCAGACCTCATTATGAGACTGAGCCAGCGCCATATTCACCATCTACATGAGGGTTTTGTTTGAAATGTTTCAATTTGACACATTTGGATCATCTTTGAGAATTTGAAAGGCATAAATTTTAGTCTAAGTGATTGATTCTACTTACAAACATTATTGCCATATCATTTTATGAAACTAATTTAGACATCTCTAACAGATAGAGCATGGTAGGAGCAAGGAGAGCTCTCATCAAGAAGGACATTGCACTTCAAGTCTCTACAAGGCAAGGATATAGGTCATACACATCAAGAGGAATACAGACTCAAGGCGTCCTAGCCAAGAACAAGGCGTCCAAGGCAATGATAGGGTCTGATGCAAGCAGTCATCATGAGAAGTAATGGAAAATTAACATCAAGGCAAATGATAGCAATCAGCATCGAGCACTAAAGGATAAAATTTTCACAATCTTGAATTTCCTTCAGAAATCCAAGAATCATTGTCGGTACAGCCAGATGAAAGATCAAGAATGCAAGTGATCAAGACAAAAAATAGTTTTAGAAGAGTTAATCAAAGTTAGAAGATCAACTTGAGCAAAGTCATCAACACATCAGGGGATTGGACATGTTGAGCATCAAGAGATATGCCTCATTCATTCACACACCTGTGATGAGTTACAAAGAGCTCGTGAAGTGGTGCCTGGTCATCATTTAACCAATCACATCATTTCAAGATAAGGCGTCCAAATTCAATGAACCTGACTCATCCTACGAAGGAGATTACTACCACAAGGGCACAAAGTTCAATGTACCTACCTTCGTCACCTATTGGTTGAATTTTTAAAGAAGGGCATGTATCCTGTCAATTGTAAATTTATCACTGGTCGAGCATTTAATGCTTTGTAATAGGCTTTCTCTCTTTCAATCTTTGCCATTGACCTCAAATTGATCCAAGCCACTGAATTGTAATGAGAGTACTATAAAAGGCCTCACTTCTTCATTAGTAAGGTGAATAGAATAATAGCAAATAAACATTAGATTGTAAGTAATTAGAGTAGAGTGGGAAGAGAAGGCAAAGGTTGTGGCCAAGACATTGTTATAAAAGGCATGTAAACTTTATTGAAGATACACTGAAATTGATATGTTGATTCAACAATTTGCATGATCTCTACTTTTCATTTTATTTTCATGTTTTTTAGACAAATGGAAGACTTTGTGTGTGATCAATGGTGAAATTTGTACATCCATACTACTAACACCTTGCTGATGGTAAAGTGCCCTGTGTAGTCAACTAGAATCTATTTAGCCAAACTTAACTTCAATTATCATTCCTTCATTGATATGCATCAACTTGATGGTGCCTATGCTTGTGGTGATGTACGTTCCAACTTCATTCGATCATTCGAGCATTCAAGCATTCAACATAAGTCCGCCTTGTGATACTAGCAATATCACATCATACACCATTGAATCTATCCAACAAGTCAAGACCTGACATAAAAGAACCTTGAAGTCATCTCAAGTGATCCTTATGCGAATCTTTAGCATTTGAGAGCCTTTAATCAGGAGAGGATAGAGTATTCAATACTTTATTATGTGTTCGATAGTGCATCAAAACACCATCACCATAGGTCAAAAGCATTTCACGTGGAGCCATAGGGTGTGTCGTGTTAGCATCACCGACCACATTAAAAAGTTTATGAGACATTTAAAAAAAAAAAAAATTGGATGTGATCAATTTTTTCTTTCTCCTAGTATTGCAAATTGCTTCTTGTTGTGACATATTCACACATCACTAGCGTCACCGACCACGTTAAAAAGTTTACGAGACATTTAAAAAAATAAAAATTGGATGTGATCAATTTTTTCTTTCTCCTACTATTGCAAATTGCTTCTTGTTGTGACGTATTCACACATCGCCCCATTGCAAATGGGGACCCCTACTTTTTGCTTTCTGGGGTCTGTTTTTCTAGGATTTTTTGAGGTTTGTCTATTAGCCTTTGCTTTTTGAGTGTTGCCAAGGGGATCACTAGATAGCAGGCTTTGCTTGAGCTAGGGTTAGTCCACGGGGCCCCAAAATTAGGGTTTCTTTGAGAGTCTTCCTTAGGGCCTAGTTTTGCTCTTGTTGCTAATTGTGTCTTGCTTGGTGAGTGAGTATCGTTCTTCAAGGTCCAGGACTAGGTCAAGTTGATGAGTGATGAAGTCTGGAATGTCCTGATCCTGAAATTTGGCTGTTTGGAATGTCTTGATCCTGAAATTTGACTAAGTCTAGAAAACTGAAGAATCCTCCAAAGCATAGATTTTGCAATATAACTCCTGGAGGTTCGAAACCACTCTCAAACATCCTGACAGTATATATGGAATATAACTTAAAGTATAAGAAAGAAGAAAGATATAGGGAAATGTCACTTATACTTAAATGTTATATTTAACATTTAAGTATAAGTGACATTTCCCTATATCTTTCTTCTTTCTTATACTTTAAATTATATTTCACATTTAAGTATAAGTGACATTTCCCTATATCTTTCTCCTTTCTTATACTTTAAGTTATATTCCATATATACTATCAGGATGTTTGAGAGTGGTTTCGAACCTCCAGGAGTTATATTGCAAAATCTAGTTTTTGGAGGATTCTTCAGTTTTCCAGACTTAGTCAAATTTCAGGATCAGGACATTCCAGACATCCAAATTTTAGGATCAGAACATTCCAGACTTAGCCAAATTTCAGGATCAGGACATTCCAGACTTCATCACTCATCAACTTGACCTAGTCTTGGACCTTGAAGAATGATACTCACTCACCAAGCAAGACACAATTATCAACAAGAGCAAAACTAGGCCCTAAGGACGACTCTCAAGGAAACCCTAATTCTGGGGCCCCGTGGACTAACCCTGGCTCAAGAAAAGCCTGCTATCCAGTGATCCCCCTGGCGACACTCAAAAAGAAAAGGCTAACAGACAAACCTCAAAAAATCCTAGAAAAACAAACCCCAGAAAGCAAAAAGTAGGGTTCCATTTGCAATGGGGTGATGTGTGAATATGTCACAAAAAGAAGCAATTTGCAATATTAGGAGAAAGAAAAAATTGATCGCATCCAATTTTTTTTTTTTTAAATGTCTCGTAAACTTTTTAACGTGGTTGGTGACGCTAGCACGACACACCCTGTGGCTCCACATGATCCTGACAGAGAGACCAAAATGTCAAATTTCGCTCCTGACCCTTCCAAAGGGTCCAGAGCGAAATTCTCCATAGGACATTCTACTTTGACCAAAACCTAGAACTAACGCATTCCCAGGCTTGAATGAAGGTAAAAACGCTTGTTTGAATGAAGAAATGTGAAAATGAAGTCAGGATATTGGCCAAGAATAGGGATTTCGCTCCCGACCCTTCCAAAGAGTCCAGAGCGAAAATCCTTGAAGACCTCAAATTCTCACTTATCAAGGCCAAATTTCTAGTTCCTAAGGCATGTTTGAAGGTATTTTTGAATGTTCTAGCCTTGTCAAGATTGAAAGATGAAGGATTTTAGTCAAGAAGATGAATTTCGCTCCTGACCCTTCTAGAGGGTCTAGAGTGTAATTCTTGAAAACACTCATTTTTCCTTTAGCAAGAGTCAAGACCAAGGTGGAGATGCATAAGGAAGGATCTATGTTTGCCTCCCAAAGAGGATGAGAGTAGGAAAAGTCAAGGATCCAACCCAAAACATGATTTTCGCTCCTGACCCTTCCAAAGGGTCCAGAGTGAAAATCTTTGTAGCTCTCATTTCCTTTCAAATTTTGACTAAGTGTTGATTTCTAGGGCATGTTGGGGAATGAATTGGTATGTTCTTGCCTTGAGATAGAGTTGGATGATTTTGAAGAGCAAGATTTTAGCCTAAAAGAGAATTTCGCTCCTGACCCTTCCAAAGGGTCCAGAGTGAAATTCATCATAAACTTCATTTACTACCTTGTTTGAGCTTGAAACCTTGTCCCTTAGGTGGAAAATGATCTAAGTTTGCTTCTTGAGATGGTTTGAAGTTGGAAAAGTGAGTGATCAAGCCTAGAATGAGATTTTCGCGCTTGACCCTTCCAAAGGGTCCAAAGCGAAAATCTTCCTAAAGCTCATTTCCTCCCTAGTTTGACCAAATTTTGATTTGCAGAGCATCTTGAAAGGAAGGATGGATGTGTTTGGACTTTGGAAATGTTTGAAAGCCTTGAAAAAATGAATGATTCTAGCCAAGAAGGTGAAGCGCTCCTGACCCTTCCAAAGGGTCCAGAGCGAAATTCCTTGCAAGCCTATTCTTTTGACCTTGTTTTGGCTTAAGACCTTATCCCTTGGGTGAAGAATGATGTTTAGTTGCCTCTTGAGGTGATTTTGAGTTGGAGAAATGAAGAATCAAGCCCAAATCATGATTTTCGCTCCTGACCCTTCCAAAGGGTCTAGAGCGAAAATCCTCCTAGACCTCATTTCCTTCCCTATTTGACCAAATTGTGATGTCCAAAGCATGTTGAAAGGGAAAATGGACATGATTTGAGAGTGTTTGATAGCATTGAGGAATGAGGATTTTAGCCAAGAAAGGAATTTTTGCTCTTGACCCTTCCAAAGGGTCCAGGGCGAAATTCCTTACAAGCCTACTTTTTGACCTTTCTTAGGCTTAAAACCTTGCTCCTAGGGTGAAGAGAGATGAGATTTTACCTTGCAATGAAGTTTCAAGTTGAAAGAATGATGATTTTTGGTCAAGAATGAGATTTTTGCTCCTGACCCTTCCAAAGGGTCCAAGGTGAAAATTCTTCAACCACCTATTTTCCCTTGCAAAATCAAGTCAAACTTGGGTTGGATGTGAGAGGAAAAGTGTTTTATAGCCTTTTGAGGTGAATGCAACTTGAAATGATGGAGGAATAAGCCTAAATTAAGAAATTCGCTCCTGACCCTTCCGAAGGGTCCAGAGCGAATTTTCTCTAAATCACCTTTTTTCCCAATTTTGTGCCAAGCCAAGTGCTGACTATGGCGATTTTTTATGGGAGAGGTCCTTAGGAAGGACTTTGACTTATCAATGATTATCAAATTTGAAGGAATTGAGGCAAAAAGTGAATTTCGCTCTTGACCCTTCCAAAGGGTCCAGAGCGAAATTCCTTGTAAACCTAGTTTTTTGACCTTGCTTAGGCTTCAATCCTTGTTCCTTGGATGAAAAATGATGAAGTGTATCTTGTAGGGAAGAGTTGGAGTTGAAAGAATGAGGAAATAAGCTTAAAAGAAGATTTTCACCCTTGACCCTTCCAGAGGGTCCAGAGCGAAAATCCTAAAAACTATCTTATCCTCCAAATTTTGTGCTAAGTCGGGCTTAGACTAGGGTGAGAGAAGCTATTTGGAGTGCCTTGAAAAGATGTTTGACCTTGAAAAGTGTGAATTTTGAGCTAAAATGAGAATTCCGCTCTTGACCCTTCCATAGGGTCCAGAGCGAAATTCTGGATAGACCCTGTCCCTGGCTAAGTTTTTGAGCGAATTCTCCTTTTTGGGCCTTGTGAGTGTCAAACCAATGTTGCCAAGTTGAGGAGTGGATTCGATATGAGGGAGTCCAGATGAAGTGAAGTGGAGGAAGTGAAATTGAGTGTGAATAAGCAAGCAAAAATTGAATTTCGCTCCTGACCCTTCCAAAGGGTCTAGAGCGAAATTCTTCATCTACCTATTTCCTCCTTGTGTCAAGTCAAGACTTGGAGTCCTAAGGCGTAGTTGAGATTGAAATGATGTTATTTTTCCCTGCAAGATGGATTGAAGTGAAGAAAAGGAAGAGTTGTGACCTAAAAGGTGAATTTTGCTCCTGACCCTTCTAGAGGGTCCAGAGTGAAATTCCCAAAATCACCTAGTTTGCCCATGAGGAAGGTCAAGTTGTGGATTCCTAGCCTTTGGTGAGGAGAAGGATAGTGTATGCTTGCCTTGGAAGGCATTTTGGAGTGGAGACATGATGGAATTTGTCCAAAAATGCAAAATTCGCTCCTAACCCTTCCAGAGTGTCCAGGGCAAAATCCTTTGAAATTGCTATTTTTCACCGTGTTGGGGCTAGGTGAGGAACTGGTTGTGAAATAATGTTGAAAAGAGGTCTAAATGAGCCAGGAATGCAAATTTCGCTCCTGACCCTTCCAGAGGGTCCAGGGCAAAATTCTTATAGGGCCTGTCCCTGGAAAGAATCTTGAACAAACTTCATTTTGATGTCTTCTTGTTGATGATTTAAGGTAGAAAATGCTATGTTGAAAGAAATTTATTATTGTCCTTAATCCTCTCTTGGTTTGTCCTGCAGTTAAAAGAAGACCAGGCCAAGACAAGGACGACCTTCTCCAGTCCAGCATCAGCAAGGACGACCTTCTCCAGTCCAGCATCAACAAGGATGATCTTCTCCGATCCAGCATCATCAGGGATGACCTCTTCCAGTCCATCATTTCAAGGAAAGGTACACCATCCATCCTGCACATCAAAGACAAAGGAGGTTAAAGCAAGGGTTCGTTGAAGAAGGAAACGGTTTCAAAAGAGTTAACTAAAGTTAGCTTCTCAGCATCATCAAATTGAATATCTACCAAGTTGCAAGTGTCAGACAAGGTGGCATCCCAGTCATCCCTCCTCCAATCGGATTGGTCCACCTCAGCGTGTCCAGATTCGATGTACCTGACTCATTGGAGATGACATAAACTTCTATGTACCTACCTCGGTTATCCATTGGTAGAATATTCCAAAGAAGACATGTGTCCAAATAATGCAATTATCTCATTGGCCGGAATTGAGTTTGTTGTAACAAACCCTAATTAGGGTTTTCATTGTAAAATATCGAGCATTGATCTCAAGTTGTCTCTGACCCATTGAATTGTATTGAGGGCACTATATAAGCCCTGGCTCCTCATTTGTAAAAGCTAATAGACAATAGTGAGAAAATAGTTGATAGTCTGTGAATAGGTAGTTGAATAGCAAATAAAATAGCAATTAGAGTAGACTAGGAAGAGAAGACAAGACATTGTTGTCTCAATTGTAAAGACTTCTTTTTCATTGAAGATATGGTGAATTATGTCATTTCATTGCAATATGCATGGTCTCTTGTTGAATCTTCATTTTAGATGATAGATAATTAAATTGAATGAAAGAAGTTGTTGAATGCACCTGTGTGGAATTCGTATAATCCATACTACTAGCCTCTTACTGATTGTAAGTGCGCCCTGCGTGGTCAACTGGCATAAAATGAGCTTAATCTCAAGTTGTTACATGTCTATTGTTCATGCATTAACTTGAATGATGATCAATATCTGATGGTGTCCGATTTGAATATATTTGAAGCATCCCCCAGAAGATCGCACTGAGTTGGTGTTGAATTGTTCAACTTGATGGTGAGACCCAGCCCAGTAGGACTCCACCTAGTCATTCATCCATCTTCTCGCGTTCTAGGTAGTAGAGTAGACTTCCTGAACCTTGCATCTTTTGCCATTTGTTTGTCTTCCAGTTAGTTAATAGGACCTGTGATTCCAGCAAATTAGACGTTTAGGTCGTCAAGTGTAAGTCCCCTTGTGATTCCAGCAAAATCACATCATACCACAGAGAGCTTATCCACGAGTAGAGAACCTACATACAAGAACCTTGGAGTTACTACGATTGATCCTTCGACGAGATCTTCAGCAGTCGGGAACTTTGTTCAAGAGAGGATAAGGTACCCTTTAGGTATTTTATTCTGTGTTTGCATGTGCATGAAAAACACATCAACACTTCCCAAGAAGCAGCTAATTCTTAAGAATGAGTTGCAAGATATTGGAGTTCAGCAATTGTATGGGTGGGCCAAGTCAAGTTGGTAATAGTGAAAGTCACTTCTGATAAAACTTACAACACCCACAACCCACAAGCATTCCAAAACCATGCAGTCATAAGTAACCTTGTCACCAAAAATAGAGCTGCCCAAAAACAAAAATTGCCCAAAGTTTGGCTAAGGGCAACTGAAGCAAGCCGTCTCTACTATTTTTCCTTTTTTTTAACAAAAAATTTTGTACAAATACGGATCTGTATAGTATCATAGGATACAAGAGTAAAAAAGATTGCAAAATATAAAAGTTACTAAATGGCGATGTTTATTTGGCTCCACGACACTCTATTGATAGGGCTAAGTGCTGCATTCATCGAAATTTGGAAAGGAGCTTGCTATCCATGGCTCTAATACATGTTGAGCAACCAAGATCTGAAAGCAAAAACAATGTTACCTTCCACAAGGAAATGATGCACACAAAAAGCATGTCTATCAAATAAAAAATGAGAATGTAAAATGTACAATGAGTGCCTTGCATATAAAGGCAAAGAAAAGAAGGTAAGAAGATAAAACTAAACATCTAACTATCCTTTCAAATGTACAACACATGTCCATTCATATAACAAATGTGATCTCACATTTGTTAAGTCTGAGTACACATGTTTCAACCACATGAAGTGAAACAAAAACAAAAAAGCTCTTAATTAAAGACTTAACAAGTATAAATGGTCAACCTAGAAAGAGTGATATACTAGCTATGTTGATGATGACCCAATTTACACTCACTACCAAGTATTAAAAACACTATGAAAGATCCTGAAAATGCAGAATCAGATCACTCCTTTCTTCCTGAATATGCTAGCTGCTACAAAATTTGAGATGCAGAATCAGATCACTCCTTTCTTCCTGAAAATGTTAAAGATGCTAATGCATAGTGTTGTCTGCGACAAAAAATGTTCTGCATTAGCATGATAATGAACTGTTGGAATGCTTTAAACAGAACTGGCGAATGTTGTCTGTAAAAGATCACTATAGTGTACTTTTTTAGTATAGTATCTCACTGTCCATTTGTTGGTTGTTAAAGTGGCCGATAAAACATTTCTAAAGTTCAAAGTGTGATGTGCATCTTTAGCTATTGTAATTATAGCTAAGAACCGTAGTCAAACTAAAGCTCATGGATATCAATGTTTAAAATCAGACGCAAATTATTTGTCTGGTTTGCATAAATATGTGGGAGCATGAACATGCATTATAATCTTAACATCTAAATTTCTAAATCTAGGACATCTTTCTTGTGATATTAAGAATACAGATAATCTGATGTATTTAGAGAGGCTAAATTTGCTAAACATGCCTATCCGAAATGCTGGGATTGAGTTAGAGCTGATTGCATCTCTGCATGCACACATAGCTGCTGCAGTAATATCTTGTCTGCACATAACTGTAAAAATACTTATACTAAACTTCACCTAGAAAATATATAGTACAACCCCCAAGAAAGGATAATACAAACATCTTTCATAATCAGAGAGAAAAATATCATACATAATTGTAAGCATTTAAAGATTCATTCTTTATTGACATAAACAAATTCCTGTTAAGAATTTAAAAGTTTCTTTGAAAACAAATATTCAGTATATTCTAATCTTCAAAGAGGCCTTAATCCAATATGGAATCTAATTGTTAAATATTGTAATTTCTGAGATACAAATAAAGTTGATATCTAATCATGAAATAATATACTCATTAAAAGAAAATCAAAATACGTGTGCAATATTTATCTCTATAAGGAAAATTGTTACACAATTAGGATATCTATGAAGATTTGTCAATAGTTACACAATTAGGATATCTATGAAGCTTTGACATTGACAAACGTGGACAACCTGAAAGTAAAATTCCAAATCAAAATCACGGTCAGCATTAGGAGCAACTACAAAATTAAAGACGAGAAAACTTCAGTATTTGTGACCTGTATGTATACGAGCCTGTCTAAAGACCAGCTTGTTTACATAGCATCCTTACTGTAGCTAACTTAAATAAAGGAGAAGTTGAAATACATTTACTTCTGAATTGCCTTTTAGGGAAAATTGTATCGACATTTACAACCATAACCTGGTACATGGAATCTTATAGCAAGAGAGTCGATGTAACTTAAGAGCATTTGTTTTAAAACTTATTAACTACGATCTCTTTATCAAATAAGAATATAAAATACACACAAATGACCATACTATACACTCACAGACACACACACTGTACATAAAAGAACTACACGAACCAACACCCATCTTGACAAATAGAACCTTCATGGATTGGGGTTTTGCCTGAGAATGCCCAATTGTCTCTGCTTTCTTACTGTCCATTGAAGCCCTTGTTAATGTCGGATTGCAGGGATTCGCAGATTTAACTTTATAATTTTCTTGAAGCGGAGCAAAATTTCTAGCAGTACATTGGAACTCGGGAAGTGACAATGAATTATGTTGATGATATGTATAAGGAAGGCCAGAAATCGGAATCCTTGCACAAACCCAAGTGCAATTTATGTCCACCTGGGGTCGGAATGAGGAGAATGCAACTGTGGGAGAAATGAGTCTCGGAGATGGGTTTCCAGGAAGAGGGTATAGTGCCTGAGATGACATTCCGTTGGATGCCATTTTTGCTAGAGTTCGAATATGAAGAAATATGGCCGCGTCAATTGTTTTTTGAATGTGGAAATGACTTTTCCTCCAGCTAGTGAGCTTCGTGTCCGCGATTAGAAGGTAATCTATCTGTTACCTGTTGGGTTTCGTTGCTGTTAGGGAGACGACCTCGTTGGACGGTAGCGGCCTCCATTTTTTCAAAATTCTTTCAAAGTCAAAGTAGTTTTTTTATAGTGGGGAATGAATGAGTTTTAATGACGTTCACAAGATCATTAGTCTATGGGACCAGAGTAGCAGTATTAGCAGTTTTCAAGTTATTTTTCTTGTTACTCTTTCTCTTGTGGATCTTGATCAATAAGCCAACAGTCTTGTGAAGTTTTGCGTCTTCGAAAATCTTTTTCAAACTGGACCTCTTCAAAATCTCCTTGTACTACATACGAATATCCTCATAAGTCACACACTCAAAGATGAAGTGCCATTCAGTTTCGACTACACCTTTATTGCAAAAAAGACAAATTCTTTCCTCCCAATCCTCCTTTGGAACCGTCCATCTACTCATCTCACATTGTAGATGGTGGGACCCAATTTTGATCTGAGCGACGAGCAATCTAGCCTTTCTTTTAATTGGCACCCTTAGATAGTCTTTATTCACATGTTCACCCAATGGGTTAAACTCTTTGATATAATGTGTTTTTTTTTCGGCCAACCTACTTTGTCCACATGGTTGTTTTAAATTTTTCAAACATGAACCTTTTAATCTCCTCATTATTATTTGGGCAATCATTCAGATTGATGTCCCACTTGCTAGTCCATTTAATATTTTGTTTCATCCAAGTTTTCTTTCTCTATTTTAATTCCTTTCCAACCACCATTTTGGGCAAACATTGCTCATCCATGTTTTTAACTTTTTTTAAATAACTTATCAAATGGACTATAGCTGAGGCTTATAGAGGGAATATTCCTTATTTGGCAAGAAGAATCTCACAGGGGATTGTCGATTTGACCTTGAGATTGCTGATGATTAAATGTTTCTGGATTCTTTCAAGTTGTCTCAATTTGTGGTTTGACATGCTACTTCCCCAAATTTCACAACCATAGAGAATTATCAGTGTAACCAGCAAACCAACGAGAGTTTTCGTGGGTTTCCAGTCCCATAATTCTGTTTTGGAGGAGGTAAGAGGCCTTCCAACCTCCTTGAATCCTTTTTGATCTATACGTCTCCTAGCTTAGCTTATTATGGAAATCAATTCCCAAGTATTTTTATTCATCTACTATTTACAAAGGGAAGCCTTCAAACATAAAGGAGATTTGTTGTCTTTTTCTTTTCAAAGAGAAGATCATTACTTTAGTCTTGTTGGTATTAACTTGCATTCTGACTTCTAGGCAAAAATATTCAAGTGCCTTCAAATGATCCTTCAAGTCATTTGCAGTTTTAGCAATTAGGATGAGATCATCTGCATAAAGAAGCAACTTCACAACATACCTTGCAAATTGGATGCCTTCCCCAAAAGTCATGTTTAGCCACTCTTGAAGTTTATCAATATATAAACCAAATAAGGTTGGGGAAAGAGGACAACCCTGTTTTACTCCAATATCAATGCTAAATAATTCAGACATTCCTTCTTTTGTTCTTATTTTAGCTCTAACTTTATCATAAAATTTATGCACAGAAGCTCTAAGCTCATTAGGAATCCCGAGTTCCTCCATTCTTGTCCACAGTTTGTCCCTAGGTATAGTGTCAAAGGCCTTCTTGAAATCAACAAAGCAACAAAATGGCTCTTTATCTTGGGAGTCCCAAACTTTCTCAATAAAATGTCTAAGAGTAATGCAATAGTCAATGGTGGAATGCTTTGGTCTAAAACATGCCTACCCTTTTTCTCTTTTTCCTTCTTTTTCTACCCAATTGTTGATTCTACGCTCAATCATGCTCTTGAAAAATTTCCCAAGAAGTGGATTGATCATAATTGAATGATAGTTAGAGGGAATATTAATGTCTCCACTTTTGTGTTGAGTAATCACAACACTTGTTGTCCATTTAATTGAGAAGCCGCATTGAGTGACTTTGTTAAAAATATTCTTGATGTGAGGAGCAAGGAGCTCAATTCCCCATTTAAAAAAATCAGCCTGCAATCCATCAATGTCTTGTACCTTACCACTTGCAAAGTTCCTAATACCATGCTTGACATCTCCGTTCGAGAAGAGCTCTTTTGATTCACTAATTAAAGGAGATTGGTCTCTATCGTGAGAGCACTCATAGAGGAGCTTAGCTAGTCTAACCAATGAGCATCAATGATGTTGTTTTCAACTTGTTTTCTCTCTTGATTTAGATCCCTCCAAAAGCCTTTTGGGATTGTGCTTACCCATCGAAATTAACTCCTTCCTTCTAGCTATCACATAGTTTTCTCTTTTCAATTTTATCAAATTCTTATACTTTAGTTTGTCTTCTTTGCTTGATTCATTATCTTTGAAATATTTTCTTGCCACCTTGCACACTTCATCAAACCAAGGATTAACTAGAAAAGAGTTTACGACCCCCTTCTTAGGTTGAGATCTTTGCACATCTTTACTGCCTTATGAATTATTGGGATCAATTCATTGTTGCTAATGTACTCCTTTTCTTTGTTGATTTCTCTGTGAGTTATTTTGTACTTTGTGGTTTGAAGTTGTTAAAGAGTTGCAATAAAAAACTCTTGATTTTTTATGATTCACAAGGATTTTACCTTGCATATGCACCTTTATATGCTTGTGTATGTTCTGCCCAATCTACTGGAACTATTAGTATGGATGGGAATCTTGACAAGAAGAGGCAAATGGTCTAAATTCAACTCGATAGGGAAAAACCCAATATTAAACTCTAGCAACCTATGGATAGAGCATTGCGAGAAAATACCATAATCCACCACGCTTTGTCCATTGTAAGTTTTGCAGGTAATACCTCTAGAATTTGGCCAATGTTTCATACCATTCTAGATAACCATACCATACAGACTACATAGACCCAACAACTCTACCCCAAAATGCAAGACATTCCCATTACCATCTTGTGAAGTCCTCCTTAGAGATTGATCCTCATTTTCATCCAACCATAAAGGGTTTTTCTCCCTTTCTTCTCTACCTAGTTGAATAGAGTGATTATTTGCAGTCCTAGCATAAGAAATATTTCACCCAAAGTGTTGAACTCAAAAATATCTTTTGTTAACACTGCAAAAGGGTTTTCACTATCTATCTTTTTCTTCTTGTAAATTCAGGAACTTTTTGGAGCAAAGTAACATGCTGCCACCCTGATTGTAACCTCATTATTGACTATTTTAATCCATATATATTTTTTATTTGGGTCTTCTTTCTCAACTTTTACTACTCCATCCCATGTTTCTCTAATTAAAATCATGACCCCTCCATGTCCTTTACCAGTTTCCATCCCTTCATTCCAAACTGAAATTTTATTGAATCCCACAGAGTCTAGCACTATACAACCATTGTGTTCATGTGTTTCTATGAGAATGATAATGTCCTTCCCCTTAGCTATGGGCCCCAAATATAGTCCTCTCCTCGACGAAAAAGCCTCTACAGTTCCAACTTACCATGTGGAGAGATATTCCCAAGGGGCCCTGAATTCCTATTTGTTGTTTGGAAGACGCTCATTGATTTGAACCTTTCCATTTTTCAACCATGCCCACTTTCCTTCTACTCTTGTTGTTTTCACCTTTTCCCACTCCTTCCTTATTTCATCTCATTGGGCAAGAGTCAAATCTTTATCAAAATAAATATGTGTACATCTATGCATCCCTCTATTCTTTAGAATCACATTCTTGTCGACCATGCTTCTCAAAGAAACTCTAATGCGCTGATTCCTTCCTCCTTCTATTCTCTTTCCAAACATGTTGCTTGTTCAATACAACCTACCCATTTCAATTGGTCTTTGAAAAAGCCTCTTGTTAAAATATCAGTCCTCTTCTTCTCACCAAAGTCTTTCAAACCTTTAATGATGATGTTCATAGCTTTGCCTTGCTTGTCTTTTTCCTCTTTCATTTGCCTCTTGATCTATTTTTTAATGATCTCCTTTTGATCCGTTGAGGGCCCATTTATAACTTGCACCCATAATTTAGCCTCTTCCTGCTGGTCTCGTATCTTGGTCTCCCTTTCCTCCAAGCTTGAAATTATTGCTTGGATATTTTCCAATTGCATTATGCTAATTCCATTCATTGCTTCCTCTTTATTTTTTTCTTCTGCTACTTTAACTTGTTCTAACTCTGCCTTTATAATGTTCAACTACGCTTGTCCTCTCTCCATGCTAACTTGTAAGTTTCTTAGTTGCTCTTTGAGCAACTTGTTTTATCTATCGTGATTCTCATTGGTTTCTACAACTTGTTGTGGTTTGATTTCTTCATGTTTCCCTTTTGCTTCTATATAATCAATCTACTTAATTTATAATCAAAAGCTCATTTACATATAGTTCGGAAAGACCATAACAAAGGCGTAGTGGTGGGACTGTAGTTCTCTTTATTGTCTAGAAACCACTCATCTTTTTCCTCTTTATCTATTGTCATTGTCTTGATATTACATTCCATATTTTTAGAGGCTCCAAAAGCTGAGAGAACTTTAGCATTTTTCATTTTATCATTGCTTCAAATGTTTAGATTCCTCTTCCACCAACTATGGCATTTTACCAGTCACTTTTGTGTCATATTTTTCTATTTTTGGTAATATCATGACAAGATTTCTTCTCTGTGACTGTCTCAACTTTCAAAAATGTCTACGCCTTAGTATTCCCCTATTTTGTTTTTCATTCACAAAAATCAGCTTCTTGCTTGTATCCCCACCATCTATTTAATATTTTGAGAATAAATTATTCTAGGATTCGAAAAAGCTCTTGTGAGAAAAGGATCTTGTCTTCTCTTTTGCTAGTTGAAGATTCTGGCTACCAATGCTGCTGAAACCTCCATGATAGGTTCTTTTTAATAGAGGGCTAGTTACCAGATTTTGGGAAGGATTTAAGGGTTCAAAGTAATGCGGTGTTAAATTTGCGAACCCTAGCAAACTAGGAAAACAACATTCATGTGATATCATTGTTTTATTTGCCATGTGCTACTAGGTTATCCGGGTCAATGTATTTTCAAAAATATTTTAAAGTTGAACCATGTTATAACACGTATTGCATTTTTAAAATGTTTTGAATGTTAAAGCATGAAGCTTTCTTGTAGACAAATAGGTAATAAAACAATTGACCTGCCATTACTTCAATAAAAAGGCAAAAGATAAGAAGACAAGGGAACATACAAGTGATGACCTAATATCCGCTAAAAAGAAACAAAAAAGGACTAGGACCAACTTTGCCTGGAATCACTGCCTCAGATGTGGAGCCCCATAATGTCATGACAAGGTCCCGCCCTCAGATCTCCACAAAAGTCACACTGACCCAACTCTCTAAAACCCTCAGATGTTATGCGGGCCCTCTATTCCTACTCTGATATTTTGTGTTTGTATTCCTGATCTTCTACTCACTGTTGTTGTTCCTGCTCTCCATTCTTGTTGTTCTTTCTCTATGTTCTTGTTGTTCCTGCCCTCCGTTCGTATTGTTCCTACTCTTTGTTTCCCCAACTTTCCTTCCTATTGATCAAAGATGAATTACAATAAAAAATAATAGTAAGATTATCAGAATAAGAAATAGAACAAAACTATAAATTCAAATATGTTTATAAAAAGGACTATATAATGAAACAAATATTGAACAATGAAGTTTGAAACAAAGTTACACTTGAAGTTTAGCACTTTTGAAGTTGTTTGGAACAACTAACATCCTTTTCATTTAAATGAAGAAGTGAGTACTTAATTTCTTCCAAAATCTTATTGTAAGTAGCATCCTTCAGTTAGAAACACAAAGAGGCCAATTGTAACATAATGTTACTAAAAAAATGCAACATTTCAACTTTTTGATGCAAAATGTGACTACAAAAAATAGTCAAACATCTACTTTTCCAAATATGTAGCAAAATAGTTTTTCATATAGAATCAACAATCACATTCTTATACATACCAATACCCAAAACAACTTTTTGGGTCAAAGCATAATAAAGAAATACTAGGAAAATAGTCAAATATTGTCTTCCATTTCATTTTAGCCCAAAAGCAGCGACAAAAAGTATATTTTATGCTTTTAGTATGTCGACAAAAAGGACACTTAATTGACTAGATCTTTATAATACATTTCAACTTATCCTCATTAGGTAGTTTAAAGTGTTAGATCTTCCAAGCTAGGACTTGAGTATTGGCCTCAACTCTTGACCTCCATATTTGTGTCCTTAAACTCGTCCACCTCATTTCTTTAAATTTGACACCCCATTTGATTTTAAGTCTATGATTCAACTTCAAACCGGGCACAAACAACAAATAAATCTTCTTCAACAAAATACAAAAAAAAAGAAGAAATTTTCCCTTGAACCAAACCCAATCTTTGGAAACACTATATTGAAGGGGAGTACATAATTTCATAAAAAGGTTCAAAACCAAATACTTTATAAAAGTGAAGAATCCTTTTTAACTCTTTTTTAAATTGAAATAGTTTTTGATATTGAGCCAATCAACCTAGTCCAATGAGTTGAAATCCCAAATATCACTATGTTGTTGCACTCCTTTCCTAAAAATGTAGAGAGCTTATTTTGTAAAACTGATTAGAAGAGGTTACCCATAATATTGAACTTGTTTATTCCACCAAATGGAGGAAGAGGTGAAACTAAAACCATGTTGAAGAGATACATTCCAAGTTAAAAACACATAAACTTATTGTCAAGCCTTCCAAATAGACTATAAAAGAGATGAAGTGATAATATGAAAGAAATAAGCCATCAAAACTTTATCAAACCATCCAACTACATGTCATTTATTGTTACTAGCAGCATGAGAAATATGATGGTGGAACAATCTTTTTCATAGCTTCTCCCTAGTCACAACTCTAACTATTTATTTCACTAATGAATAGGCTCCTTGAATCTTAGGATACAACAACCCTAACTAGCCTCTAAATCTAGGTTGTATGTAATGTAACCAAGACGAGACTTTGAAACTTGACTTTTATTCCTAATTAGACCACAATAATTGTTGAACTATTTTGTTTAAATCATCGTAACCTTTTTTTCAAGGGAATCCAATAAGAGGAATTGTACACATTAGAAGCTAGAAAAATATGATCAACCACTTGAATTTTGCCAACATGAGATAGGAAATTGTTCTCCCAACTAAAAATCTAAATTTTAAATTTAGCTAAGAACCAATTCCACATCTCAGAAAGAGAGACCCCCAAGAAAAATGCAATGTCAAAATATCTATTAATCTAACCATGTTTAATTATTTTCATTCTTTAGGTATCTAGTGGAAGATGGATCAGAATTAATCATGAGAAATTCAATATTGTGATGAGATAATTTTGATCTTGAAACTAAGTGATACAAATTTAGAACTTTTGGAACATTATTAATTTTAGTTTCAGATTTTTTGATGAAAACTAAATTGCCATCAATAAAATTGGAATTAAGAATAGTTGCATTGTTTGGAATGTGAATGCCCTTAACTAAATTCATTTGATAAAAATTTAAAAGTAAATAACACAAGGGAATTAGAAATAGGCACATGGAGAAATGGAGATAACAGGTAGCCTTGTATGATGGAATATCGTAAGAGGAAGGAAACAGTTAGATAATTTTTTATTAGTAAATGACCATTAGCATCTTGAAAAAATATTTGAACATATTTTCAAATTTTGGGACCAAACCCCAACATTGTAACATTTAAATGATAAACCTCCACCTCATTCTATCATATGCCTTATCAAAATCAAGCTTCATAAGTAAAACATTTTAACCTATTTGTAGAGCTCATTCACAAGTTTCCTAATAAATAATTGCATTATCAAGAATGAATTGTCCACCAAGAAACCTAATTTGTTCAATTCTAACTATCCCTTTAATCACTAGTTAAATTATTGAAGATAAATCTTTAGCAATAATTTAATAAGTATCCAATAAAGTGATTGGATGCCATCTAGAGATAGAATTTTCATTTTTGTCTTTGGGAAGAAGTTTAATTAGGCCTTCGTTGGTTTTAGGACCTAAGAAACTTTGTCTCGAAGCTTCTATTTAAACAAGGTAAAAGTCTTCCTTAATATGTTGCCACATCATGATTTGATAAAATTAAATACGAAATCCATCCATCCCAACACTTTTGTTAGGAGCCATTGAAAAAAAAACATGTTCTAAATCCTCTTTAGAGAGATCTAGAATACTATGTTCAACATCCACCTTTCTAGGGATAATATCCCCCAAAGTAGATTGAACATCTTGCTAATGTGAATCCTCCTAAAGAGGTTTTTGTAAAAATTATAAAACAAGTCTTTGATATTTTTTGGATATGTAAAAGCTTGAATAGAATCATCCTATACAACTCCAATAAATTTATTCTTATGTATGAAATTTACGAATTGAAGAAGTATTTTGTTTCTTTATTCATTTCCTAAATCCATTGTAATCTAGCTCTAATTTTGGCCACTCGTCCTTTATGTATTTCAAGTTTATAAAGTTGAGTTTCAATAACAACTAGATATTTGGGAATTATAGTGTTGTAAATTGTAATCTTTTATAATTTTTCACTCCTTTTTATGTGCCCTTTCCTTAGTGGGTTAGTGCAGGATCATGGGCGGCCAAAAAGTGGCAATGTGAAAAAAATAGACTTCTCCACTCGCCTAAAAACGCAAAAATCCGTGTTGACTTTTTGCTTGGCCTGGGTGCCAGTACACCTTGACATGGTAATTACCTAAGCAAATCGAATATCGGATAAAATCGGATATCCGATTTTTATTTGTAATTTTAAATTAAAAAATAAATTATATAATATAATATTAGATTATAAAATATTATATTATATTATATAATATAATAATATATTATATAATATATTATTATATTATATTATATATTATATATTATATTATTATATAATATAATATAATATAATATAATATAATATAATATAATATATATAATGTAATAATATATTATATAATTATATAATTATATAATATATCATATTATAGAATACGAATTATATATATATATATATATTTTCCATAAAAGTGGACAAGCCACTAAACTATTTTTTATTAACATGTTCAATTTTTGTTTACAAATGGGTTCAAAGGGCATACTGACAGGAAATAACCCGCAAGAAAACCTCCGATTGCGGCTCGAAAAAATAAATAAATTAAAATAACCCAAATACCCCATTTACAAGATTAGTCTAAAGCCGACCGCCCATTACATAGCTTTAGAGATGTACCAAACATATGTCCAAATGCCATAAAAAAATTGGAGAAAACCACACAGCCTCATAAGGCCAAGATACCACCAAATTTGTAACTACAGAAGCAACCTCATAGCGAATAACCAGGCCGCATCAAAGCCTCTCAAGATCACAATTCATGAGATATAAACCTACATTAAAAAGAGATATGAACCAAAAAGATACCTGCATAAATTAATCAAGTCAAAAACTAAGAGCTTGAGCTCTCATCAGGATGTTCCCTGTCCTCTCTCAAAGGAGGGACAATCTGCAAGGGGAATTCCAACCTTGGAGGTGCTGAAACCAAAAAACCAAGAGAGAGCAGCAAATGTAACGCCATAAGAAAAACCAAAGCCTTATCCACAAACTGAGGTGAAACCCGATCTAGTAAGTTTTTTCAAATGTTTTCAAAGTATCCCCCAATCTATCACAGATTAAACCCATTCTCATTTCAAATAGTAATTCCCCACACCACCTATTGTCCAAAAGATCAAAACAAGGAAGAAAGCCTCAATAGTAAAAAGACCCCAGCTCAAAATGATAGCTATCCAATGTAGGCCTAACAAGCTCCCAAGTGCATACCGAGGGAAGTATGAATGTAGAAACCAAGAGTTGGAGCAAACCCTCATCAAACAAAATGTCATAACAAATAGTAAGAAATCGAGACAAAATCTTAGAGCCAGAAAAATTAGAACCAGAATGCAACTAGAGACTCCCCACCACCCTACGTACCTCATAATCCACTCGAGGAGAAAACAAACGAAAAAAATTTACCAAGCATCTTAGAACTGCTTCCCGTATCCTCAATTGAGACCACAACTTGGCATTCAATAATAACCTTGTATCATGAAAGAGAAGAAACATTTGACATATGCATACTCAAGAAAGAACCAGAAAAATCCTTATGCAAAATACAGAAATGTTGTCATCTTTTAAAGACATCTGCAAACAAAAAACGTGAGCAAGAAGAGCCAACACAATTCATGATTATGAATGAAGGCAATCCACAAATTTAAATCTCGTAAAAGATATCTTCATAATTAAAAACAATAATAGCATAATACTCTTCACGCAACTGGCGATAGAAGAACATTACATCCCATCAGATGCAATTAAGAAATTCTTACCCAATCATGATCAAATCACAAGTACCATGTCATATAACTTTGAATAGGCAATCCTTCCGTGCAACACAAAACAATAAAAACATAGATAACACTCATGCAAATGCAGACTGAAAAGACCTTGCCTAGTACTATACGATGACAAGCTGCCACCCTAAACCAAAGAAGATACCCACCCTTTCTGCCTATGCCAAATCATAACCATACTTCATAAATGAAAAGATTTTCTCACCTACCAAGCATACTTGCCACTTGAACATATTCAACATACATGACTACCTTCAAATGAAAAAAGGCAGGAGAAAAATTCAAAATTACCACATAAAAGAGGACCCCCAAATCTTAGTGCAAATATTCCAAAACTGAAGCAGGGATCTCTTCCACTCTTACATCACTCAAATTAGCATTACTGTCAATAGCTAGATTAGACAAAAAATCCGCAATTCTATTTACTTCTCTATAACAATGAGAAATCAAGAATAAATAAAAAAACTCTAATTGCTGTAAAATGTGATCCAGAACATGTTGCAATTGCCAACAATTAGACCTTTTCTTCCCAACACTTTGGATGATCACCATCAAATCCCCTTCTATTACAAGATCCTTAATTCCCAAGGATATAGCCATATCCAAGCCTAAAGACATGGTAGTAAACTCTGCAAAATTATTAGTCTTATGACCAATGGCATGACACCTAGCTTGGATAAAGTTTATTTGATGATAAAAAATCACCATACCTACCCCAGCCAAACCAGGATTCCCATGAGAAGCTCCATCAAAATTCAATTTAAAATGTCCTTGCGGTGGGGGTTTCCAAATAGCCGAATTTCTCTTGTTTAAAGCATCATCTTTTTCAAAATCGACCCATGAGAAGGAAGGAAAGATAACATCTTCAAAACCCTAGTCACCCTACTATCCCAATGCAAGAAGGAGTTGAGATTTTCTAGATTCTTGTAAATATGAGACAAGGCAACTTCAGAAATGGAAGACTCAATTTTCAATAAAATCTCTTCAAGAGAAGAACTTGTTTTTTTAAAAATATTATTATTTCGTTCTAACCAGATATTCCAGATTAAAATAGATGGAGAGACCATCCAGAGGCAAGCATAAAAAGATGAGGCAAACAAGAATGGCCAAGATCTAAAATGAGAAATAAGATCTTTCCCTATAATAAAAGCCAAATTCAATTTATCAAATAACCATTGCCAACATTGGTATGTAAAATCACAATGAAAAAATAGGTAAGAAGAGGATTCCAAATTTTTATTACATAACACACAAGGAAAAACAACAGTAATACCAATTCTATCCAATCTCATGCATGTAAGGACCCTGTCCTGAACTGCTAACTAGGAAAAAGCACCAACTTTTGGCAGACAGGCCGCGTGCCAAAAAAGCTTATATGGCCAAGAAGATAACTCTTTCGCAGTCATAAGAGAATTATAACCATCTTTCACTGTATATTTACCAAAAATATTCTTTGCCCAAACCAGTTCATCTTTAGAATCAGAGAGGATAATCACTCTTTCTCCCGTAACCTTTACAAAATGCATTTTATGTTCTTGATCAACATCCAAAAACTCAATGGATTTCCACTTTGCCATCCTAAGATTTTCACTGAATACTATCTCAAAATAATCTGCCACAAAGACCCCCCAAAGGGAAGAAAGAATAGATATCAGAGGGGACTAGTCCCTTATATTTAGTAATGGAATGCGACCATTCCACACCTCTTCCCAAAATCTAACCTTCTTCCCATTATGAAGAATCCAAGATATTTGGCAAAATAAAAGTTTTGCACTTGCATATAAAATTCCACATTACCGAGCCTGAAGGTAAATTTGAAATTTGAAAAATATACTCTCTTGGACCATTATTAAAGTATTTTGCATACATAGTTTGTGCCCATAAAGAACCAGGTTGCTCATACAACTTCTAGACCAACTTAGCTCCTAGGGCCAAATTCTGATTTTCCAAGTTCCTAATACCTGTACCCCCAAGATCCTTAGGCAAACAAACTTTATCTCAGGTTACTAAGGAAAGTTTTTCCTTCCATCCTTATTACTACTCCAAAGAAAGGACCTAAGAGTGTCCTACAAGCTCACAATCACAGATTTTGGAGATTTTAACACTGACATAATGTAAATGGGAATTGCATTCAATACAGATTTAATAAGAACGATTTTCCCAGCCAGACTTAACCATCTATGATTCCAAGATAGAATTCTCTTTGAAATAACAGAAATAATCTTATCCCAAAAGCTTAATTTATCCTATTTAATAAAGAAAGGTATACCAAGATAAGTACATAGGAGGTTGCTAGGTTCAAAACCCCAAAAGGACTGCAATCTATGTTGAACTAATTGTGATGTATTGAGAAAGAATACTTTTGACTTCTCAATGTTAACTTTTTGACCTGAAAATGCTGTATACTTATGCATAATTCCTTTTATAATAGATGCCTCCCTCAAAGAAGCCTGACCAAATAACAAAGTATCATCTGCAAATAGACAATGAGAAATAGAAACCGGAACCCTTGGAACCCTTGGAATCCTCACCCCCTTCCAAATCCCTTTCAATTTCGTAGCCTTAATAGCCCAACTAAAAGACTCAGCTAAAAGTATAAACAAAAAGGGGACAAAGGATCCCCCTACCTCAAACATCTAGAGGAGGAAAAAAACCTGCAAGGGGAACCATTAATTAAGACCGAGAATCTTGCAGAAGAGATGCACGCATTAATCCATTTAACCCAAGCCTTAGAAAAACCTAACTTCTCAAGAACAAGACCTAAAGCCCCCCATTCAATCCTATCATAAACCTTCATCATGTCCAATTTCAGGATCATGGCCAGAAACTTCTGAATGGAGATAGAATGCAACACCTCATGTGCCACAATAGCTCCCTCTATTGTTTCCCTACTGGGCACAAAACCACCTTGCTCCAAAGAGATGATTTTAGGAAGAATTTTAGCTAAACGAAGGGAAATTGCCTTAGTAAAATTTTATACAAAGAGTTGCATAAAGCAATAAGACGAAAATCAACAAAAGACTTAGTAACCTCTTTTTTAGAAATAATAGCAATCATTGTAGTGTTAAGTTCTTTTAAAATTGACCTATTTCTCCTAGCCTCTTCAAGAGCCAATAAAACATCTTTGCCCACAAAGTCCCAACACTTCTAAAAAAATAAAGGGGTAAACCCATCCGGCCTCGGAGCCTTATCTGGATTCATGGCAAAAACCGCACATTTGACTTCTTCTAATGAAAAATGAGACATCAGCCTCCTATTATCCTGTAGGGACACTAAGGAGGGAATGTCAGAAATAAAATCATTCCTAACATTCCCACCTTTCGAGGATAACAATAATTTAAAAAATCTAATTGCCTCTAATGCAATATCCTCTGATTCTGTTAGTAATTTCCCATTAGGATCCTCTATGCAAGATATCCTATTTCTGCTTCTTTTCAACTTTGTGGAAGAGTGGAAGAACTTTGTATTTCTATCCCCATATGAGAGCCACACTTCTCTAGATTTTTGCCTCTAATATATTTCTTCCCTAACTAATACTTCCTCAAGATCTATTCTTAAAGTCTTTAATTCATCAAAAATATTATATATTATATATTATATAATGTATAATATAATATTATATTATATATTATATAATATGTATTATATAATATATTATTATATTATATTATACATTATATAATATATAATATATAATTATATTATATAATATAAAATAATACGTATTATATAATATAATAATATATTATTACTGTATATGGTGAAAATGGATAACAATAATAACGATATTGAAAGGCTAAATGAATTCAACCACAAAATCCTAGCCTAACAACGACAAAGATCCACCATATCATATGAAGATTACCTAAGACAATGCAAATCAAATGAAATCACAAAGATTATACCATCACATGTCCAATAGGGTTTGGATCTCCATTCTTCTTATCTCCATTGATCTTGCTTGCTATATTTGCTCTCAGATTTTATGTGCATAAGAGCTCAACAAAGAATGGAATGTGGTTGCAAGTAGGATCGTAGTGTAGTCAATTGATCAAGTAGTTAGAATGATTGATTAGCTAGGGTCTGATAATGAAGGAAGCATCTCCTTATATAGAAGACACTATATGGAATGGAGGGATAAGATTGAGAGGTGTAAAAGGAGGTCGGCTATGATTAGAGGGTAGGTAAAAGAAATAATAAAATAATGAAAGGGGTAGGTAGTGTATGAATTAAGAGATGAATGACATGTGTCATGGGTAGAAAAGGTTAATGAATTAAATAAATAAATAAATATTTAGTTAATTAATAGAAGAAGTGGGATCAATTAAATAAATAAGATATTTATTTAATTTAGAAAAAGGATAATTTAAATAAATAAATGAATTTATTTAAATGAGAAATAAGGCTAGAAGAGGATAAATGAATTAATTAAATAAATAAAGATTTATTTAATTAATAGAAGAATTAAGCTTAGATAATTAAATAAATAAAATATTTATTTAATTAGACATGACAATTTTGGGTGTCTACATTTTGCCCCTCTTTGAGACAATACAACTTGTTGCGTTGTTTCAAAGAAGATAATATTAACTGATACAAAGTTGCCCCAAGATGGGAATGATATGCCCCCTCGAGAGATTGGATGAAAATGTCTGGAAAGATCGCAGACAATCTCTTGATAAGAAAGAAAGGCTAGAATGGACTGACCGGATAGAGTGACAGAGTCACGAAATAATGAAGGCTGACTCGGGAAACGAGGGCTAGGGCAGTCTATAAGATAGACCATGAGGGAAATACATCCTCATTGTTATCTACACCTCTAAGAGATTAGAGTGCAGAGAGAGAAAAGAGCAGCAGCAGTCAGCAGCAATGGCTTTGGTTCACAGATTCGACCGCGTTCGTCGATTCCAGAGGCCAGTAGAGGCAGGAGAGCCAGTAAATACCACCAAACCTCCTCGTACTTTGATGCATTTGTTGTTTTCATTAATGCATGGTAGATAGGGCAATAAATGCACTTAGAATAGGGTCCAAAAAATGTCCAAAAATGTCCAGGCGCGTCTATGATCAGGAGGCGCGTCTGTGTTTGTGCCAGGCGCGTCTGTGTCAAAAAACACGTCTGTGCCAATAAGGCACGTCTATGTTGCCCAGGCACGTTTGTGCAGAGCATAGGCACGTCTATGTTTTTCAGGTGCGTCTGTGCAGTTTTCAAGCGCGTTTATGTCAGGTAAGCCCGTTTGTGTCTAAAAAAAGTGAATTTGTGTCTTCTAGGTCAAATCGGCAGTTTTATGATGAACATACGCTGTCGATTGGATAAGCTGCTAAGAGGATACACTCAAGCAGGTCCTCTACGGAAGACCAGGATTGCAAATAGGGCTAGGATTGACAATTCTGTGATAGAACATACGTTGCCAATTAGGAAACTACTCAAGAGGATTCACTCAAGCAGAGGCCCTAGGATATGATAGATCAAGGCACTTTGTGATGAACAGTGAGTACCAAGATATAGTACTCTATGATGAATAGGGAGTACTAAAATATGAGTAGCACTTTGTGATAAACAGTGAGTGCAAAACATGTAGTACTTTGTGATGAACAGGGAGTACCACTAGGATAGAAGCAACACTTTGTGATGAACAGTGAGTGTCACTAGGGTAGATAGCAATATGCATTTGGATAAAAAGTAGCATTTTGTGATGAACAGTGAATGCCACTATGACTGACATGATTGATTTGCTTGACTGCAGGAGTATTTGCCTATGTTGGAGTCACAGGAGAGATTCCCATCGACTCAGAGATTGCGACTTGAGCTGACAGCCGAGGAGTGAGTTGCGATCAAGGCTATGGGATTGAGATATGTGTTGTATGTGCCTGAGTTTTGGGCAAACATGGGATTGCTGACTGCACTGGCGGAGAGGTGGCACTCCGAGACATGTACATTTCATTTGCCAATGGGTGAGATGATAGTCACCCTCGAGGATGTATATAGGATTTTGAGGATACCAATTGACGAGGAGTTGATTCCCTACGATCAAGACAGAGATAGGGAGGCACTGAGACGAGTGTTCCAGGACCTAGGACTGGAGATGAGGGCCGGACATGTGGCTTGGGATACTATGACAGCTACAGGGTTAGCGCTGCCAGCAGTGATAGGAGGAGCGATCAGTGGGTTCTTGTGTCCTGATAGAGTGACACGAGGGTTGGCTGTGGGCTAGGGAGGTGCACTAGAGACACTGGTGACACAACACACCAGATACGCTTGGGGACCGTGTGTGCTGGCACACCTCTACTATGAGCTGCATTAGTTTGTATACCACGGATCAGTGGGATTGGGTTGCGGGGTGACATTGTTGCAGGTGTGGGCTTATGAGCATCTGCCAGTGACGAGACCGATACACTTCAGAGGCAGAGGTCACGGATGTAGTTTTGTTCACTTATACGACATGATCACGTTGCAGCCACGGATTGACAGGTTGGAGCATTGGCGACGGGTGATTGATGATATTGATGTGGTCATATGGAGGCCATACCTGGGATGCGAGCAATGGGAGGATGATGCAGTAAAGCTTCCCTACACCTTCTGGAGTAGGTACCTAATTGGGCGGATGCCCTATGTGCTAGAGAGGCAGCTAGTGGACAAGGTGAGCAGGCAGTTTGGCAGAATTTAGCGGATGCCACGGGGCTAAGGCATGTATGCACAGACTGTCAGAGATCAGGCACAGTTTGGGCCCTTATTATCATATGATCAGGCTGTTACACAACTTGTAGAGATGATGCCCCTACCTTGGGACAGGTGGCTAGAGATCGAGGATGCTGGCATGGATGCCGAGTACACAACATACTGGGCCGAGCATCCATTCCCACGGTTGATGGATCCAGGAGAGTTATTAGATGGAGATGGTGGTGGGGATGGGGATGATGATGGAGATGATGGTGGCAGAGGCCGACGAAGGAGGAGGGAGGCAATTGGAGAGAGGAGGGTTGCACTGCGGAGGGAGGGTGGAGAGGATAGGCAGGCTCGAGTGGTGAGGGGTCACGGTGGATTGCCGCCACAGGTGCCAGCAGCATAGGGTCCCAGACAGGTGTAGGTACAGGGACAAATACCAGTACAGGCACTAGTATAGGCACAAGCATAGGGGTAGGCACTCGTACTGGGGGAGCCATAGGAAAAGCCATAGGGGGCAGAGGCAGAGGAGGATGAGCTGATGGAGCTGAGGGAGATCTGCCAGGGACAGGCAGATGAGATCCAGGACCTGGAGAGGGAGAGGGATAGGCTCAGGAGGTGGCTCAGAGATACTAAGTGGGAGCGAGACCAGGCCATTCAGCGCTACATAGAGGCTGAGACAACACTGAGGGCTGGGAGACAGGCAGCAGAGGACACAGGGGCTGGATATGCCTACGTCCTGCAGGCAGGGGAGGAGATTTCCTATTGGCGAGATCTTTATTATGGTGCAGTGCCAACTGATTAGCGGGTGAGGAGCTTCCATAGACCATCACGGATAGCGACAACTACGGGAGGGAGCCGGAGGAGACAAGCATCTAGTGGTGAGGTTATGGGTCTTCCACCACCACCAGATAGAGGGGATAGGAGGGATGATCCTGGGGTGGGTCCTTCAGGGGCTCAGATTCCATCGAGGCCAGCGGCTCCGAGGGAGGGAGTTCATCATAGCCGTAGAGGGCTCCCTATGTATTAGTATTGTACCATTTTTGTATGATGATGTAGACACCTTCAGGTGATTGTAGCCATATGATTTTTTGACATCATTGTATCATGACACTTTATATATATATATGAGATGATTCATCTTTGTGGCAGCTATATGCATGTGTACCTATGTGATGAGATGTTCTTATGATGTATGTTTTATGATATGGATGCAAATATGTACATGATGCAATGCAATATATAATTTTTTTGTTCTTTTATGTTTTATATGTGTATGCATGATGCAAATGTGAATGTATGAAATGCAGATGAATATGATAATGCAAATGTAAATTGTGCTAACAGGTGTTGTGTGCAGGATGTGATGCAGTTGTGATATCTATATGTATGTATGAAATGCTTATATGTGGTAATGCAGGTGCAACTACATGAAATGCAAATGTTTTTTGTGTGTCATTATACTCAGTCATGTGATAGCAGGCTACACAGACTCGAGAAGGATGATGGAAGTCAATGAAGAAAGGGGGATGAAAGATAGAAGATATGAAAGTGAAAGAGATTTTTGTGCATTATCATCATTGAGCTTTGTTATGGCAAGTAGGTTATGACAATTGAGGCATATGTTCGACCCAGAAAGTCATTGTACCTATTTGCATGGAGATAAGACAGTCACAAACAAGGAATGCCCCAGTTCATGCTAGACTCACAATGTCCTCATATCCTTGGACAAGTCATAGCATTACTAAGAGACAATCCACAGACAACAAATACAAATAGGTGACGATACCCCATCCTTGCCTTTCTAGTCAAAGACATCCTGGAGATAGAATCTCTAGTCAGAGACATCCCAGAAAAGCTAAAAGACACATCACCAAAAGATAAAATCAAAAGAAAACCAAGACTCGACACCAACATCCACTGTAGTCCTCATGTTTAGTGTCTCTTGTCACTTGTATAAGTCTTATTTGATTGTGGTCACAATGTTTACTTTCACAGAAAGGATAGATAGCACTGAACCATATGTTGTCTGAGTCTGTTGAAAGATTTGATTTGTTGAAGCCCATTGTTGCTATTGTGTCTCATCTAAAACTGACTGAATCCATGAAACTGATACTTTATTGTGGAGAAGATGAAACTTTATTGTGGATCTATAATGCAAATGTTGCTTTATTGCAGATTATGCGTGGATAGACTGAAGGAAGCTAGAAGAAACTGGACTCCTCGAAACATGTGATGTTCTCAGTTCCACACCCATCACTAGATGTAGGATTTGCCTTAGCCACAGATAGGAGCTGATTTATTATGGATGGAAAGGGATGAAAAGGAATGTTTATTATGAATGGCTAACCAATCTTGGGTAGATCAATAACAAGCCATGATGGGAATGGGTAAGTTTATTATGGATAGATAGGTTGTGAGTGTGTGCAAAGTGAAGTGATGAAAGAGAATCCTAAAGGAGGGAGGGGCAATGTCTCTACACATGGCACTGGTGACCCAGTTTTCACCATGGTACTTTCCCAGGGCGCCACCGAAGTGGTTTTCACCGTTGGATGAAATTATTTCTCTTTACTTTTTTTTTTTTTTTGATTTTTCAATGTTTTTTGTGTCACAAGGCACCTGTTTGCCAGGTTTTCATCAAGTAACGATTTTTATGTTTTTATAATTTTTTTGTATTTTTGAATTTTTTGAATTTTTTGTATTTTTTGAATTAGGATATTCCAAAGAGCTATGTGTAGAACCTGCGAAGGTGCATGCTGTTGATAGGATCCTCCAAAGGTTCACCTTCTGTAGTTGAGAGCTGATATGCCCCAGATCCATATGCTGCTGTAATGACGTAAGGACCAAGCCAATTTGGTTCGAACTTGCCCTTCTTCTCTGTGTCTTGCTGATTTTTGGGGTTTTCTCTGAGAACCAAGTCACCTACCTCAAATGTGCGAGGCTTGACTTTGTGGTTGTAGCTGCGACTCATTCGTTGTTGGTAAGCCTTGAGATGATTAAACACAGTTTGTCTTCGTTCATCCAGTAGTTCCAATTCTTGTAAGTGAGAGACCCTATAGTCTTCATCACTGATGATGTTTTGCAAAGAGACCCATAAAGAGGGTAGCTTGACCTCAATAGGCAAGATGGCTTCAGCGCCGTAGAAAAGTGAATAGGGTGTAGCTCCTGTAGGTGTGCGGACACTTGTACGGTAGGCCCAAAGTGCAGGATTAAGTTGGATATGCCAATTACGGCCAGCGTCGTCGACTGTCTTTTTGAGGATTTTAAGGATTGTTTTATTAGACGCCTCAGCTTGACTGTTACCTTGGGGGTAATATGGTGTGGAGAAATGATGGGAAACATGGAAGCGGTCACAGAGTTCACGAACATCCTGATTTTTGAAGGGACGCCCGTTATCAGTGATAATGGAAACAGGAATACCGTATCGGCAAATGATATAGTTGAGGATGAATGTAGCAATCTGTTTTCCTGTGACTTGTGTGAGAGGCACGGCTTCAATCCATTTTGTGAAATACTCTGTGGTAGTGATAATGAATTTATGGCCATTGGAAGAAGGAGGGTGAATCTTGCCTATGAGATCGAGTCCCCACTGACAAAAGGGCCAAGGAGATGCAATTGGTTGAAGTTCTTGTGCTGGCGCATGTATGAGGTCTCCATGAATTTGACATTGCTTACATTTCTTGACAAACTGATATAAGTCTTTTTCCATATTGGGCCAGTAATATCCAGTCCTGATGAGTTTCTTGGCCAAGGTAGGACCACTAGCATGTGGACCACATATCCTTTCATGTACTTCACATAACACAATCTGAGCTTCGTCGCTTTCTAAACATCAAAGAAGAGTGCCATCTAGACCTTACTGGTATAGGATATCAGCTAAAATGACATATCGAGAGGATTGGCGAATGAAAGTGCGATGTTGGTTATTTGATAGATCAGGAGGTAGGGTATTGTCACGAAGGTATGTGAAAATGGAACCGTATAACTGGGGCTCGGGACTGACAACACATATCGTCTCAGTAGTCATGATCTCATATGAAGGAACCAAAAGGTTATCCACCAAGAGCTCATAGTGGGTCTCATTTGGAGGTAGATCAATCAGTGAAGCAATTGTAGCCATGGCATCTGTGGTGCGATTCTGCTCTCTTGGTATCTGCTCAAAGTCTATCTTTGTGAAGTGTTGTTTCAGGTCATCCACCATTTGTTTATAAGGCATTAATTTTTCATCTTTTGTTTGGTAATCATTAGTTGCTTGATGGATGACAAGTTGAGAGTCCCCAAAAAAAAGAAGTTCCTGGATCTTCCACTGAACTGCGATCCATAATCCAGTTGTTAATGCCTCATATTCCGCTATATTGTTAGTGCAAGGAAATGATAAGCGGTATGATTTTGGTATAGAATCCCCTTGAGGAGTTATAAAGAGGATGCCAGCTCCTGCCCCATGCTATGTACATGAGCCATCGAAGTACAGTTGCCATAGCTTTGCATGTGACATTGTCAAAATAGATTCATCTAGAAATTCTGAACGTAGAGGAACATCATCAATCATGGGAGCGTCCACTAATTGATCTGTGATGGCTTGTCCTTTTATTTCTTTTCTATCCACATACTCGATGTCGAATTCAATCAGGATCATTACCCATTTGGCCAGTCACCCAGTAAGTGTTGCTTTATTGAGAAGGTATTTCAATGGGTCTATCCTTGCAACCAACTTGGTCTTATGAGTGAGCATGTAATGTCATAATTTTTGTGAAGCAAAGACCACGACGAGACATGCATGCTCAATTGGTGTGTAATTTAGCTCATATCCTACCAATGTGCGACTAATATAGTATACTGCTTTTTCCTTGCCCTCAGCAATTTGTTGTGCCAAGAGTGCCCCCAGTGCTGTTGGAGTAGCTGATATGTATAGTAACAAAGGTTGATTTGGAACTGGTGGCATCAGAACTGGCGAATTTAGAAGATAATCTTTGAGCGTTTGGAAAGCCTGTTGACAGTTATCATCCCATTTGAATTTGATGTTTTTTTGTAGCAGGTGCTGAAAAGGATTACACTTGTCTGCAAGTTGTGCTATGAATCTTCGTATGGACTGGAGTCTGCCTTGTAAGGATCGAAGTTGACTGATATTTCTTGGTGGTTGCATCTCCAAGATAGCTTTGACTTTTGCTGGATCAGCTTTGATTCCTCTTTTGGATACAATGAATCCTAGGAGCTTCCCGAAGGTTACTCCAAAGACACATTTCTTGGGGTTTAATCGTACTTTGTATTTTTCCAGCCGATCAAAGATGACTGAAAGTATGTCCAAATGTGTATTTCTGTCTATTGATTTTCCCAAGAGGTTGTCAACATAATCTTCCATGGTTATGTGCATGAGATCATAAAAGATAGTAGTCATGGCTCTTTGATATGTAGCACCTGCATTTTTTAGCCCGAAGGGCATGACATTCCAGCAGAAAGTTCCCCAAGGACAAGTGAATGATGTTTTGCGTTGATCCTCAGGCATGATCCTTATTTGATTATAACCAAAGAATCCAACAATTAATGATAACATTTCATGACCTATCGTGAGATCAACAATCAAGTCAATATTTGGTAATGGGAAGTCATCCTTTGGACAAGCTTTGTTGATGTCTCTGAAATTTGTACATATTCTGATGCTGCGATTTGGTTTACTTACAGGCACTAAGTTAGAGATCCATTCAGGATAATCAATTGGGCGTATGAATCCAACATCCAATAATTTCTCAAGTTCTGCTTTGACTAGTAATGGCACTTGTGGATACATTTTTTTTAATTTCTGTTTCACTGGCTTTGCCCTCAGTTTAACTGTCAAATGGTGCATTACCAAATCCGGATCTAATCCAGGCATATCAGCATATGACCATGCAAAGTTGATTTGTCATTTTTTGAAGAGACTTATGAATTTTGACCTTTCAGACTCTGTCAATGATTGAGCCAAGAATATGTCATGTGGAACCTCTTCTATACCAATTTTTGTTTTGATAGTCTCCTCTAGCAATATGGATGACTTTTCCTCATATGATGCTGGGAGAATGTCGAGCCTTCCATCTTTGGGTGCCTCAGAGAGGTTTTCGCCCTCAGATATGTCCTTTCTTTTTACTTTTTTGGGGTCAGATAGTGCCACAGTGTGATTTTTGCCATAAGACCCTTGGTTTGTTCTTATTTTCACATTTTTATGACTGGAAGGTCCGACACCCTCACCAAAATATGCCACGCTATTAAGTTCTATAGTGTATCCCACTTTATGGTCCCCAGGGGGGAGATCATCTTGTATGCCAAGATAGTCAATAAAAGCTTCATCATTTTGGAATGTGTCAAACTGTGCAGGTCCTTCATGATCCCAGTCAATGAGTTGGTGGTGAACAAGGGGAAGGCCTTCAATGTCTTCAAAGTTAGCGGGGCTAAGAGTGAAGATGTAGTTATATTCAAGTATGTCAAGGTAATTATCAAGGTCATCGATGAAAATCTCCCCATCAGTCTCGATCGCGAGCGAATCCAAATTATCATCACTAGTAGCGCATTCTGGGATAGGTGTTCTCATCCTATGTGATTTCAACCTAGAACCTTGAGACAAGGACCGCGTGGACTCCTCATGGGTTATTTCTTGACCAACTCTGAACCTGTTATAAAATTCCTCTTCTTCTGTGGGTTCATCTGGCTCTCTAAATGTCTCGGTGAGCTCGTAGTCACTGGAGGACTTATCTGAACCCCATTCCCATTCATTGTAGTCTATGGAATAGTGATCCTCTTATTGAATTTTGGCAGCTTTGATTTGTAAGGCTTCTTCTATCCTTTGAGTGTGGACCTTGGAAGTCAGGAAACCAAGTCCTTTCAAGTGTTCCTTTTTAAATGTCAATTCAGGTTGTAAAGGTTCAATGATGCCTTCCTTTCGTAACCCAAGAGGGCTTTTTCCATTGTACCTGAATTTTTGTAGGATCTTGAAGCCTTTGCCATATTTCTCACATGGTAGACTGATGTGATCTTGTGTATCATCTTCAATGTCTTTGTAAAGCATTTTGTATAAGTCTTCCTCTTCCAGTTCACCCCATCTTTGAAAGGTAGTAGGGTCCCATTTAAGTATCATGATGGATACTTGCTTGTTAGGATGTGGTCTTCCATATTCTTTTAGGGAACTCATGACTTGTCATAAATACATGGTCTGATTTAAAGTATATTCCCCCATGCCCTTGTCCTAGAATTTGCCTTTAAGCTCACTTTGTTTTGATGTCGAAGGTTTTAACAACTTAGGATCAATGTATGCTGAAGAAGGAATAGCTTTGCGATTACTGGGAATGATGGTCTCAGTTTTTGATCTCAGGTTATTGCAGTATATGAACGGATTAGGATCACCATTAACGGTTACCTCCACTCCATTGTGAGGAAACTTAATGCATTGGTGATATGTAGATGGGACTGCCCTCATTTCATGAATCCAAGGATGCCCTAGCAATATGTTATAAGTGAGATCTAGATCCAGAACTTGACAAACCACATCCTTTGTAACTGGCCCAACTCTGAGAGGTAAGGTAACTATGCCCTTGGACAAATGCTCTTCATCATCATATGCCTTGATGGTGATTTGATTTGTAGAATTCACATCATTATCAGAATATCCCAATTGTTTAATTGTGCTCAATGTGCAAATGTTTAGACCAGCTCCTCCATCTATCAGGACTCATTTTATTCGATATTTGTGTATGAAGGCTTCAACGTGTAGCTGTGCATTATGTGGCTGACTTACGGAGGCATCATCGGCTTCTATAAATGTAAGTGAATGTGGAATGGAAAGGTATCCCACCAAGGCTTGAAACTGGTCCACATTCAGATCAGTAGGAATGGCAGTATCTCTCAAGATTTTGTCAAGAATGGCTTTATTAGTGGGGGATATGCATAATAGCTCAAGGATGGAGATGAGCGTGGGTGTCTTCCCTAACAGTTCTACAAGGTCATACTCAGGTTTGGTTGATGAGGAGGTAGTGTTCTTGGTTGGAGCACCCTGCAAAGTGAATTTACCTCGGTGGGTTGTAACATGACATTCAAAGGTAGGTTCGGAAGAAGATCCAACGCCTTTCAGAATGATCTTGGGTCTCTGGGTAGAATTCTCAGGGGTTTTGTCCTTGATAATAATGGTAGAGACATAATTGTCCATCTAGATGTGATTAATGGTTGAATCATAGTTATAAGATGCTCTAGTATAGTTGGTTTGGTCATCTGTGGCTTTATCTTTTCCCTTGTCATGCTTTGGGAATGGTTCCTTGAACATCTCATGTTCTTGATTGGATGAGTGTCCCTCAATTTCAATGTCACCTCTATCAATGAGATCTTGTATGATGTTCTTCAGTCGATGACAATTTCCTATCTTATGACCCTTGCTTTTATGAAATTCACAATACTCATCATCATTCCACCAATTTGGTTTAACCTTTGGTTCATATGGAGGAAAATCTGGAACTGTGATTACCTTGTTTGCCACTAGCTTTTTGAAGACTGATTCAAGTGGTTCTCCCAATGGAGTGTACTTCCTTCATGATCTGGAAGTTGTTTGAGTATTCACTTGATTGTTTGTAGAACTTGATCTCGAAAAGATGAATTTGGGTCTCACTATGTTGGCATCAACAACACCATCATTGACTGTGTTCTTGTTTTTATTCCAAAATCTTGGCTTGTCTTTTCCTTTAAAGTCATCTTTGTTTTCCTTGAATATCTTAATGACTCCTTGTTCAATTAAGACCTTTTCTATCACTAATCCTTTTTCAATGATGTCCTTGAAGGTAGACAAACAAGCTTTCCTTAGATCATATCCAATGTCTTTGTTAATGTTTTGGGTGAACATCTCTACCATTTGTTTTTGTGGAATTTCACAAGAGCATCTTCTGGCTAGATTTCTCCATCTTTGTAAAAATGATGCAAAAGACTCTCCCTCTTTTTGCTTGGTGTTGCACAAAGTAGTGACTGATATGTCTGTCTCTATATTGTAGGAGAAATGTTGAATAAATGCCTCTACTAAGTCACCCCATGACTTAATACCAGGTGGAAGTTGGGAGAACCATTCCATAGCTTGATCACCTAGGCTTTGTGGGAATAATCTCATCAAATATGTCTCTTCTATTTCTACCTCAATGCAAGCTATGAAAAACTGTCTTATGTGTGCCTTAGGATCCCCTTTTCCTCTATACTTATCAAACTTAGGCGTCACAAAGTGTGTAGGAAATGGAGGCATTGGAATGCTCTTGTCAAATGGATAAGGACATATGTCTCTCATTGTGTATGTTGGCTTTGGTGTATTTATGTCCTCCATTTTCTTTTGTAAGTCCCTGATTTGTTGTTCCAAATTGCTCTTAGGTGGAGATTGACTTCTTGGACCATACCCCATGCTTGAGGCACCAATTGGAGGAGGAGCATGTTGCATATATCGATGATATTGATCATACACATGTTCATATGGAGGAGGTCTATAGTGATGCTGCGTATATGGACCACTTGGTATAGATATGGTTGAGGAACACCATATCTATTTTGTCCATGTATACCATACTCTACAGGCATGTCATGTTCTAATGTGTTGGCCCCAAATTTGACACGGGGTTTCCTTGTGTCCAAATTTTGAGCATACCTTTGAATATCCAATTGCTTTGGTGGTTGATCCTTAGCATGGGTATGTGATTGAGCATATTTCTCTGCATAAGACTTCCATAATGGTCTGCGAAGGTGAGTATCGTATGCTTGACCATGTGTATGTGGGACCTCAAGTTTTTGAAGCAAAGATGATGGTGATTCAAGTACCATATATGGTCCTCTATTTCCTCCACTATTAGGCCTCCTTTGATCCATGTTGGAGTGAGGTTGTTGCAAAGGTTGATTTTCCATTATTTGAAACATGTCAAAATCATGAGGTATCTTGGCTCCACTTTGTGCCATCATTTGTAAGAAGTATTGTCTATCCCTTCTCATTATTTCCTCAACCAATCGATTGAAATGAGGATTCATAATGGATTCTTCCACATCTGCTGAATGTATGGAAAAGTTGTCCATATTGTCATTGTGTGTATCATTGTTGTTTGTAGTGTCCATGTTCTCAACATTTGGAATGTTTCTATAGACATCCATGTCAGGTAATGTGTTATGATCAGTATTGAAAAAGACATCATTGTCATACTCATAAACAGTCATGTTTGCAGACTCTTGAGCCTCTTTAGTTTCTCTCCTAGATTTTTGAAGACGGGTTTCAACCATGAACTAGGTATTGACCAAGATGTGTGAGACTAGATGAAAATGGAAAAAGTACGGAAGACCAAGAGTTGGATGGAATGTAAATGAATCTGAGGTGTACTTGCAATATCCAAAATGTAAGACCAAGTATGTATGTAGTAGAGTAGGTGTGACTTCCAAAGAGAGGATAGTTTCTCTTGATGAGGTAAGTTGACCTTGACTCTAAGTAAGACCAAATGGGACCCAAAGGTAAGAAACCTTGATGAGGGACCACTTAGCAAAGTGTTGTTGTATGTAGTGTGTTGACAAAGTATAGTGAGGACAAGCAAGTGACCTTTTGATTCAAGTTTAGACAATTGTGAATGTAAAGTGAGATGTGAAGCAATGATGGACTTTGTGAGACCCAAAGACAGGTTGAATGCTAAATGAAAAACTGGAGAAATGACCTAGGAAGCTCAAGAATTCTGAAACTGACTGTGTTTGTTTGCTGGACTGTAACAGTTTTTCAATTCTGAACAGAGACGTGCTTGTATACTTCACAGACGCGGTTTCCTGATACAGACGTGCTTCTGAGAATTTTTTGCAAAGTGTAATGTTGATTCTGTAAACACAAACACGTTTCTACCCTTCTTAGACGTGGTTATACAACATAGACGCTATTATGTCAGACACAGACGCTTTTCTACAAAATTTGTGCAATCTTTTCCAATATGTGAAGTCGTTTTGTTGTAACCAAATCTGACTGTTTGACTATTTTTCATGACAAGAGGACATAGTGTTATTGAAGACCTAATGTTTGCAAGTGTCTAGACTCCAAAATGACTCCAATAAAAAATGTGTTGTTTGATGTAAAAATGTTTTGCATACACTTAAAGACACAAAAGACATAGTGTTTTGCTGTTTGGTCTTGAATGTTTTTGAATGTTTAAAATAAGTCAAGCACAATTCTTATGGCTGGCCAAGACAATAGTTGTTGATCCCACATGGGGTTTTACCCCCGAGGCTACGCTATTCAGAGTGGATACTTAGATGCTTGACCTCACTGGCTCCACCCTCGGCACTCACTTCTCGGGTCAGCCAAGCATCAGTCCCCATGAAAACTCCCCGTGGTGAACTTTGTATCTCTACTAAGAACTGTATGTGTGTCGGTTGCTACCAGAGGTCCGACCTCCTACCCCAACAACTAGAAGGATTTGGGCTTCTAAAACAAAAAGGTGCTAGTAAGGGCATCCGCTTGTGTGGTCATACATGCGGCACTTTCAGCTCTGTAAATACAGAAGGCTCCCAGCCGGTAGGGGTTACGCCCTACAACTGATCAAATAAATTTGATCAAACGGGTTTATGGGGAGACATAGTGTTGGTATGAACTAATCAGCACACGTTATTCATAGTTTTCACCATGAATACAGTTATTTATAGTGGTTCAGAAGAGGTGGGTTTTCCTCGCTACCACTTGGGTCGTTCTCTTCTCACTACTAGTCCTATTGACCACACGGGAAGACAGACCCTCTAAAGATTAAACAAAAAGAGCCTATTGCTCAAGACACAAAAGACAATGATTCAATTTTAGTGCACCAATTGAAGTGTTTACTAGTCTATGAAAACAAGGCACACAATAAAATCAAAACCCTTGCCAAGGACTTGCAACAAAGATTTATTAGTAGTTTGGATTGTTTCAAATAATCACCCCTTCCTAGAAGCACACAAGTTAGGTAAATTTTAAATCCAAAAGACTTTGTGAAAATAGGGGCCTTCAACCAAACGATTTTACTTTCAAGACAAGCTGCACCAATTTCATTAGCTAGATCTAAAAATGTTAGCTCAAAATAAACCAGATCTGAAACCCTAAATGCAAAAACCCAAAACTAAATCAATAACTCAAAATTTGAAATCGGTGAACATAGATGTGATTACCCTCGACACAGACGCGACTTCATGATGCAGACGTGGTTCTGTGCGATGCAGACGCAACTCCAGAACGCAGACACAATTTCTGGACATAGACGTCGCTAAAAACACCGCAGACGTGACTAAGGAACGCAAACACGATTTTCAGAATCTGCAAAAAATAAAATATTGCTGATAATACAGACACGATTCCAGATGTCGCATACGCGCTTCGGGAACCCAGACGCGATCCAAAAGTTCACAGATGCGGTAAAAAGCCAAAAATGCGATCCGAAAGTATGCAGACGCGAAAATATCAAAATGCTACTGAAAATGTCAGATCTGCAACTTTAAAACACAAAATCTGCAACAAGGATGTTAAATGCAAAAGGGACAAGAGTCCCACCGGGCATGCCAAAATGTATATGGTGAAAATGGATAACAATAATAACGATATTGAAAGGCTAAATAAATTCAACCACAAAACCCTAGCCTAACAACGACAAAGATCCACCATAACATATGAAGATTACCTAAGACAATGCAAATCAAATGAAATCACAAAGATTATACCATCACATGTCCAATAGGGTTTGGATCTCCATTCTTCCTATCTCCATTGATCTTGCTTGATATATTTTCTCTTAGATTTTATGTGCACAAGAGCTCAACAAAGAACGGAATGTGGTTGCAAGTAGGATTGTAGTGTAGTCAATTGATGAAGTAGTTAGAATGATTGATTAGCCAGGGTCTGATAATGAAGGAAGCATCTCCTTATATAGAAGACACTATATGAAATGGAGAGATAAGATTGAGAGGTGTAAAAGGAGGTCGGCTATGATTAGAGGGTAGGTAAAAGAAATAATAAAATAATGAAAGGGGTAGGTAGTGTATGAATTAAGAGATGAATGACATGTGTCATGGGTAGAAAAGGTTAATGAATTAATTAAATAAATAAATATTTATTTAATTAATAGAAGAAGTGGGATCAATTAAATAAATAAGATATTTATTTAATTTAGGAAAAGGATAATTTAAATAAATAAATGAATTTATTTAAATGAGAAATAAGGCTAGTAGAGGATAAATGAATTAATTAAGTAAATAAAGATTTATTTAATTAATAGAAGAATTAAGCTTAGATAATTAAATAAATAAAATATTTATTTAATTAGACATGACAATTTTGGGTGTCTACAATTATATTAAATAATATAATGCTATTTTAAAATAATTTAAGTATAAAAATCGGATATCCGATTTTCTGAGACAATATATTTGGACTCTGATAGCTCGTGAGTTATTTTTAATCCACGGGCTGCACGATTTTTGGAAATCTGATATCGAATGCAATCGGATATCCAGTTTTTCACCAAAAAATTACTAAAAAATAGATTGAAAGGTAAGGTTTTTATTGTTTTCAATCATTTTCATTCAATTTTTGTACTTTTTTAAAAGTTTATTTGTTTTTTCATTGAAAATATGGTTTTTATCATGAAAACTAGGTTTTTAAAAATCAAATACAAAATTGTTTAAATTTGTTAACTAAATTCAATTGTTTACATTCAATTAGGTTAAAAATGGGAGATAATAGTGAAAACATTGATCAACCACAACCACAACCACCAAACCCTCCTTTGCCAAACCCCCCTTCAATTTAGGATTTAATTGCACAAAATTTGAATGAATTAAGGGGGATTGCAGATGTATATCATAGGATCCCTCGTCTAAACCCAATGTTTGATCCTCTCACATCAATCATAAAGAGTATGGAAACCATGACTGAGGAGCACAATTCTGCCCTTTTGTGGTGAGATTCTATGAGGGAACGATATGCAGATGGCTTGTCATATAAGGATATCAAGGATCTCGAGATATCCAAAGCCGCTATCGCCTCAATGATTGTGAATCCCCGCACTGGTCAACCCGTAGACCCCCAAAAAATAAAACTTTCTATTAAATGATGCACAAATGATTGTATTGTGAAATTTTTTTGGGATCGTTGGTAGATGTCATATGGTGACTTGGGTCTTTATCTTAAATTCAATTTGTGAAGAGAGGGAATGTAGATCCAGGATGTATAGACTAAGACAAATTGAATCGGATTTTGAAGAGCGAAAAAACTCTAACATTGGTAATCGCTTCTCCTTCCCACGAGAGTGTCACTTAGTGAACCTAGGTTATATCACTTGCGTTCATGACATACTAAAGAATCCCCCTATTTTCAAAAAATATTGCCCTAAACTCCTTTTTTTCACCCCTTCCCAATACACAACCTAAATTAAAAGCCTATTTGCACAAAATATTGCATTTTTTCATAGCCCAAATTAAAGCCCCCTATTTTCACTGATGGGCAATATATTTCACCTTCATTTTTGGGATATTAAACTACCCAATATGAACACACGTGATATGATATTTCCTATTTAGCGAAGCCCTTGTGCTTTTTCCTAAGGAGGCATACAAGATAAAGGCCCAAGAGTTCCTATCTCAGTTAGAGGAGTACATGTGTAGTAACTTCAGGGTGCGATCCACATCCCTTGCACCAACCAAGTACTGTCAAAAGATTGGTCTTTAAAATAAAAAAAGGTGTCTAGTGGGGGAAATCCTAAGAATATTGATAGGTGACTAGAACATTGAGACCTAGAATTTGTTTGATCAAGCCATATTGATCAAACCTAGTTCATCACTTCTTTGTGTCTTACATCACCAAAGATCACAAGAAAATGCTTGACTTGACATAATTGGATGGAAAAATATTTCTCTCTCACTCCTTCATATATCTTGCTAGAGGTTTAACCTTAAAGTGATGAAATTCCTTGGTAGGCATTTTACTAAAGATAAAAAGGAAGGATGTTATGATTTCTCCTTCACCCAAGGTTCACGAAAGAAAGGGGAAGGATACATCACAACATCCTTATCCTTGCAAACATAGAATGTACAAGCACACCAAATATAGAAGAAAATCATTCATTAACCTTAAGAAATCCAAATATTATCCACTCTATAGATCAAATTTCTAAAACGTTACAACCACAAATATGTCTTTTATAAATACATGTGACTTGTTATGTTTTGTTAATAAGGGCAGTGTAATTAACTCCCAAGAGTTGGGTTGGTTACTGACAGTTGGCTTGATATTAACCAACCATCTGACACTTTATGCTTCTATTATGATGCAAATATTCTTGGAGATAATCCTATTCACCTACTTGTCTTTCCAGTTCTCTTCAACCCACTAACTACTCAAGCCCATCTGATGGTACTTGGTAAGGGTATTATTGTCTAGACCTCCAAGGTCTAATCGACTTTGGCTTTCCTCCAAGGTATAGCTTCTGATTAACAATCTATCTTCCTATTGAGGATTCCACCTCAATCTCTAACACCACTCCTATGGGCTCCAACAACCTCTTCAAGGATCTTAATTCACTAGCTCATTCTAGGTGTGTAAAATGAACTTGCATAGGGTCTTTGATTTATTTGAGGGTTTTTATCACCTTCAAGACCATCACCAAGCCCTCACAACCTCACTATGTCTCTACCAAGCTCCGAATAGGCCTAATGTAATTAGCCCTCCTGCTGGGGTTTTCAAGGCTTAGTTTGAAATCTTCCCACACAAGGCCACACATAAATTACATATTTGATTACCCTTTACAGAGTTACAAATAATATTATAAAATGACATCTGGGTTCTCTGTACACATGGGGTATCCAAAAGTGTCCAATTTTCAAGGGTTTTAGGCCTACCTGAGTGACTTACAAACTTGGTCTTGAGAAAATTCACCGATCAAAACATCTAAAAAAACCATTCAAGGATTATTTAAGAGAATTAAAAGGGATATTCAACTATATATCAATTTCCCATCTACCAATCCATATGTGCTCTTAAATCGCACATCTTCTGCTATCCTAGTCTCACCAATTCCTAGCTGTGATCCTAGGGCATCATTGTAAAATCACCACAATGGTCTGAAAAACCAAAACATCCACTCCAAACATATTTACATACCCTAACCTAGCATTCCACAAGATTACAACTATTTCCATCAGTGCATGCTCATGTTAGAGCCATTTCTTGCTTAAACCCTAGTTGTCAAGGGTTTTACACCTAGTTATGGAGAATCAATGGAATCTCTGCAACCAGATGCAATAAAAATTTCTAATCTAACTTGTTGGAAATTAGATTCACCAATCTCTCATGCCCTATAATTAAATTATTCTAACAAGTCTGTATTGGACCGTACTACACAGTGAAAACAATCGCAATGGTGTCAAAACATATTTCTTCTTGCAACCAAACTTGCTTTTTTGCATTAAAAAACTTCCAACCCATAAAATGATGATGTCTTGAGCTTTAAAATACCTGGTTTAGTTGGTTAGAACCAACTTCTTCACCACCAACATCAAAAAATGCTACTTTTGCAATGTTGCAAAATGTTGCTTAGCAACTTTTACATTTTTTGAACCTTAAGATACAAATTTGCACTCAAGTGTATTTGAAGGCTCCAAAAGGCCCTCAATACATTATAGGAGACCTAAAACAATGCCTTTCACCCTATTACATGATGAATTTGTAACAACATCAACATTACAACTTTCTAGGCTAATAACATCCTAAACGCAACAAAAGCTTGGACAATTGAACCATGACTCAATTGAGTCCCAAATGGTTGGTCCATTATTACAACTTGAAAGACAACACAAAAAACTTACAACAAACCAAAATTTCTTGGAGTGATGTGTGCCCTGCACCATACTCCCCTGGGACAAAGAACTCAAGTTCCTTGAGTTAAGAGGTTTGCAATTTCCACACCATGATGACGTTTATCTGATTCTGACATCCACATAGCATCTGATTCAGGTAACTCTGCCCACTTTACAAGATAATTCTTGTAAACTGCTTTCCTTGTCTTCTTTATCACCTTGGTGTCCAAGATGGTTTCCAACTTGACCGGTTGGCTTGGTGGCAAATCTCTCACCTAATCTTTAGTACCTTATGATGAAATGTCCAACTAATGTGTTTGTGATTCCTCCTTATATGGATAGAGATATCATAGATTAAAGATAGGAGAAATACCCAAGGTGGGAGGGAGTTCAACTTCATATGCATTTTGTCCATATATGTGCACCACCTTGAGATGCCCAATTTTCTTCATCAATAGTTTAGTAGGCTACCCTTTTGGTAGTCTCTCCTTCCTTAGATATGCTAGGACCAAATCTCCAATCTTAAATTGCACATTCCTTCTTGTTTTATCAGCATTCACCTTATACTGCTTGGAATTTTGTTGTAAGGTCTATCTTACCTTATCATGCACTTCTTTGATTCCTTTTGCAAATCTGCAAAATTCTCACCTTGTGCACTCTTGGGTGTCATAGAGCTGACATCCCTGAGTTCTAAAATTCCCCTAGGATGTAAACCATACACTATCTCCAAGGGACTTTTACCTATACTTTTGTTAACAGATTCATTGTATGCATATTCTGCTTGTCCGATTGCCAAATCCCAAGTCTGCCCATGTGTTGTTTGGTGAGACATCTTAGTAGATTACCCAAGGATCTGTTGACTACCTCTATCTGACTATCTGATTGAGGATGGTAGGCATATGAGAAAGATAATTTGGTTCCCAACTTCCTCCATAGTGTCCTCCAAAAGTGGCTTAGGAACTTCACATCTTTATCACTAACTATGCTGATTGGAAGGCCATGAATTCTGACTATCTCTTTGAAGAAGAGTCCTGCAATGTAGGTGGCATCATTGGTGCTTTTTCAAGGTATAAAATATGCCATTTACTGAACCTATAAACCAATACATACACACTATCAAATCCCCTTGGAGTTCTTGGTAAGCCTAACACAAAATTCATGCTTAAACATTCCCAAGGCCTCTGAGGTACAACCAAAGGTTGATATAGACTTGCATTACTTGATGATCCTTTTGCTCTTGGGGAAATTACACATTGTTCTACAAACCTTCTCACTTCTGATTGCAACTTGGGCCAATGGTAAAACCTACTAACCTGCTCCATAGTTTTAGCTATGCCAAAATGACCTCCTAGACCTCCTTGATGCTTTTCTTGTATTTTTTTTATCTCATAGAACATTGGGGAATGCAAAGGAGGTGTCCTTTGAATGAAAAGCCTTCTTGCATCATATACTCTGAGTAATAAACATGTGAGGTGTTAGAAAAATCAGAACAAACAATATATATCTCTGCAAAGTCTTTATCATCCTTGTAGAGGTCTTTTAACTTAGCCAATCCCACACTTTGTACTTATATCTCTTGCATAGTCATGACTCTCCTACTTAATGCATCAACTACCTTTTTTGTAGTGCCTTTTTTGTGCTTTATAGTGAAGGCATAGGATTGTAGGTATTCAAGCCACTTTAGATGTCTTTGATTCAAATTCTCTTGCCCATTAAGAAAACTAAGGGCATGGTTGTTAGTGTAAACTACAAACTCTTTGGGAAAAAAGTAATGATGCCACTTCTTCAATGCTTGCACCATGGAATACAACTCCAAATAATATGTGGAGTATCTTTTGTTAGCTTCATTCAATTTCTCTGAGAAGAATGCTATAGGATGACCTTCTTGGCTTAAAACTGCCCGTATTGCCCTTTGGATGGCATCACACTCTAGACTGTAAACAACTAACTAAAATACGCAAATATAAGGGTTGGAAACTCTTCTATCTTAGCTTTCAACAATTGAAATCCCTTATTGGCTTCCTTTTTCCACTTAAATTGACACTTAATCCCTCGTTTAATGGTGTTAAGGATATGAGCACAAACATGGCTAAAGTTTCTCTCAAACTTTCTATAAAAAGATGTCATTCCATGAAAAATCCTAACATCACTTATGCTCCTAGGTGTAGGACAATTAAGTATTGCTTCCACTTTACTTGGATCCATCTTTAAACAACCTTGTGAAATGGGAAAACCAAGGTAAACTAACTCTGTTTTCAAGAACTCACATTTTTCAAGGTTGATTTTGAGTTGAGCCTTCTTCAACTTCTTCAAGACCATCTCAACATGCTTAAGGCATTCCTCCTTGGATGTGCTGAAGATCAAAATGTCATCAAGATACACAATTACAAATTTACTAATAAACTCAACTAAGACTTCATTCATTAGCCTTTGAAAGGTACTAGGTGCATTGGTGAGACCAAAAGGCACCACCAACCACTCATATAGGCCTGCATTTGTTCTAAATGTTGTCTTCCATTCATCTCTAGGTTTGATTCTTATTTGATTATAACAAGATTTCAAGTCCACCTTTGTGAAGTAGCATGCTCCACCAAGATTGTCCAATAGGTCCTCTATCCTTGCCATGGGAAACCGGTATCTTATAGTGATCTTATTAATTGCTCTTGAGTCAGTGCACATCCTCCATTTTCCTCCTTTTTTAGGCACTAGAACAGTGGGAATAGTACATGGACTCAAACTCTTTTTAATAAACCCTTTGTCTAAGAGTTCTTGCACTTGTTTAGCAATCTCCTCATTTTGGCTAGGTGTCATTTTATATGTAGATTTTCTCCTGGTATCAAATCTATTTGATGATTTACATCTCTCATTGGAGGAAAAGAATTAGGCATATCATCTCCTATAACATTTGCATATTGCTTTAGTAAAACTTACACTTCTTGAGGCACTTCACTCATTGGATCTACCTTAGTTTCATCTTTAGGATTTAGCACAATAACTTTGCCCTGATTACCTTCTTGTTTCAACACTTTAAGGAACTCTTTACCACTCAACAACATAATGCTTAACCCTACTTGTTTTTCCTCCTTTGGATCAGGTATTGGATCCATTTGATACTTCTTACCATTCTTGGTGATGAGGTAACTATTATTTTCTCCATCATGGCAGGCTTTCACATCATATTGCCATGGATGACTCTAAAGCAGATGACAGGCATCCATAGGCAATATGTCACATTGAAGTTTGTCCTTGTATTCACCAATTGCAAAGTCCACGCATGCTTGTTCAACGACTAAGACATGTTGACCCCAATTGAGCCATGATACCTTTTAAGGAGTGAGATAAGGTAACATTTTTAGTTTGAATTTATCCACCATTTCAACTGAGACAATATTCTCTATGGAATCTGAATCCACAATCACCTTGGAAATTTTCCCATGTGACATACAAGTGGTCCTAAATAGACTTTTCATTTGAGGTGTCTCTTTAGCTTGGGGTGTCTTTAGCATTGTTCTTCTCAACATTAAATTTTCTCCATCTGTGACTAGCCCTGCCTTGCTGATTGGTTGAATCACACTCTGAGTATCCTCCTTTTGCACTGACTGAGTCCTTCTTTCACCCATGTATGAGCTTGATGAACTTGAGGCTTTTCCCAGGCTCCTGCTCATGGTATGTCCAACTTGGTTGCAGTGGTAACACCTACCATTGAAGACCGTATTTCCTCTCCTTGAACTTCCAAACCTGCCTCTAAAATTACTTCTCCCTCTAAAGGTTCCTCTAAATGTTCCTCTTTGTGAGTTCCCACTTCCTTCTTGGTTTTTATGCTCTTCATTTCTTGGATCACTCTTCCCTTTGCCAAAGGTTCCTGTACCCCCGAAACTCTTACCACCTCTATGCTTTTGATTTTGCTCACTTCTCCTTTTGATCTTTTCCTCTTCCCTTAATGCCAATTAGAAACATGCAAACAATATCTAGTGTGAGGATGCTTATTTCATCTTGGATGTTTTTCCTAAGTCTATTCATGTATCTTGCCAATTTCTCCACTTCATTCTTATGTTTCTTAGCCCTCAAACTTAGTTTGTATAATTCCTCAGTGTATGTATTGATATCTAGTTCCCTCTATTTCAAATTATGTAGTCTCTTGTGGATTTCAACTTCATAATCTCTAGGTAAGAATTGAGCCTTAAGTCTTATCTTCATACGCTCCGATGAAGTTATCTTTTTCTTACCTACTTTTACCCTTTATTCTTGCATCATGTTCCACCAAACTAGGGCTGATCTGCTTAATCTTGACATGGCTACATTTACTCTTTTCTCCTATGCTACCTCCTTATAACCAAAATGATTATTTAATGCTTCTATCCAATCTAATAACTCCTCTCCATTGAGATTTCCTCCATAGGTGTTTAATCCATCCAAATTATCCTTGGAAATGGATTTGACTGCATCTAAGAATAGTTTTTGGTCCTGAGGAATTGCTACTGTTGTTTGGTCCTTCTCATTTTCCACTTCTTCATCTATCTCATCTCCTCATTTTATCTTAACCTTCTCCTTCTCCTTCTTAATATCTAGGCTCCCTTTAATTTCTTCCCTAGTCTTCAATCCTTCTAGCATCTCTGCAACCATTTGCTGGATGGCTTTTGAAGTTAGTTCCTTTGGAGGCATTCAACTTACTTCTAATTCCTCAACATCTAACATACACCAATGTTTCAAAAGGTGTGGCTCTGATACCACTTTGATGCAGAGATTCTCAGAGATAATCATATTCACCTACTTGTCTTTCTAGTTCTCTTCAACCCACTAACTTCTCAAGACCATCTGATGGTACTTGGTAAGAGTTTTACTATCTAGACATCCAATATCTAATACACTTTGGCTTTCCTCCAAGGTATAGCCATTGATCTTTAACAATCTATCTTCCTATTGAGGATTCCACCTCAATCTCTAACACCACTCCTAAGGGCTCCAACAACCTCTGCAATTATCTTAATTCACCAACTCATTCTAGGTATGTAAAATGAACTTAAATAGGGTATTTTATGTCTTTTATGGGTTTCATCACCTTCAAGCCCATCTCCAATACTTCACAACCTCACTAAGTCTCTATCGGGCTCCAAATAGGGCTAATGCAATTAGGCCTCATGTTGGGGTTTTCAGGTCTTAGATTCAATATTCCTACACAAGGCCATAAATAAAATACATATTTTATTACCCTTTACAAAGTTACAAACAATATTGTAAAATTGTATCTGGGTTCTCCATACACATGGGGTATCTAAAAGTGTCCTATTTTCAAGGGTTTTAGGCCTACCCGGGTGACTTACAAACTTGGTCTTAAAAACCTTCACCAGTCAAAACATCTACAAAAACCATTCAAGGATTATTTAATGGAATTCAAAGGTCTCTTCAACCATGTATCAATTTCCCCTCTAGCAATCCATATGGGCTTTGAAATCGCACATCTTCTACTATCCTAGTCTCACCAACTCCTAGCTGTGAGCCTAGGGCATCATTGTAAAATTACCACAAAGGTCTACAAAACCAAAAAATCTACTCCAAACATATTTAAACACTCTAACCTAGCATTCCACAAGATTATAACTGGTGCCATTAGTGGATGCTTAGGTTAGAGACATTTCTTGCTTAAACCCTAGTTGTCAAGGGTTTTACACCTAGTCACAGAGAATGGATGGAATCTTTGCAACTAGACACAATCAAACTTCCTAATGTACCTTGTTGGAAAGTAGATTCACCAAGCTATCATATCCTATAATTAAATTATTCTTACAAGTTCGTACTAGACCGTACTACACAGTGAAAACAAAGGAAAATAGTCACAACGATGTCAAAACATATTTCTTCTTGCAACCAAACTTGCTTTTTTGCATTCCAAAATTTCCAACCTATACAATGATGATGTCTTGGGATTTAAACTACCTGTTTCAGCTTGTTAGAACTAACTTCTTCATCACCAACATCAAAAAATGCAACTTTTGTAATGTTGCTTAGCAACTTGTACATTTTTTGAACCTTAAGATACAACTTTGCACTCAACTATACTTGAAGGATCCAAAGGCCCTCAATGCATTCTAGGAGACCTAAAAAAATACCTTGCACCCTATTACATGATGACTCTGTAACAACATCAACATTATAACTTTCTAGGCTAATAACATCTTGAACATAACAAAAGCTTGGACAACTCAACCATGGATCTATTGAGTCCCAAATGGTTGGTCCATTATTATAACTTGAAAGGCAACACAAAAAACATAACAAACCAAAATTTCTTGGAGCAATGTGTGCCCTGCACCATACTCCCCTGGGACAAAAAACTCAATTCCCTTGAGTCAAGAGGTCTGCAATTTCCATACCATGCAGAATTATATCTGATTTTGACATCCACATAGCATCTGATTCAAGTGACCTTTCCCACTTTATGAGATAATGCTTGTAAACTGCTTTCCTTGTATTCTTTATGACCTTGGTGTCCAAGATGCTTTCCAACTTGACCGATTGGCTTAGTGGCAAATCTCTCACCCAATCTTTAGTACCTTGTGATGAAATGTCCAACTGGTGTGTTTGTGATTCCCCCTTGTATGTGTAGAGATCACATACATTAAAGATAGGAGAAATACCCAATGTGGGAGGGAGTTCAACTTCATATGTATTTTGTCCATATTTGTGCACCACCTTGAGAGGCCCAATTTTCTTCTTCAATAGTTTAGTAGGCTACCCTTTTGGAAGTCTCTCCTTCCTTAGATATGTTAGGACCAAATCTCTAATCTTAAATTGCACATTTCTTCTTGTTTTATCAGCATTCACCTTATACTATTGGGACTTTTGTTGTAAGGTCTATCTTACCTTATCATGCACTTCTTTGATTCCTTCTACGAAATTCTCACCTTGTGCACTCTTGGGTGTCATACAACTGAGATCCCTTAGTTCTAAAATTCCCCTAGGATTGAAACCATACACTATCTCAAAGGGAATTTTACCTATACTTCAGTTAACTGAGTCAATGTATGCATATTCTTCTTGATCGATTACGAAATCCCAAGTCTGCCCATGTTGTTTGGTGAGACATCTTAGTAGATTACCCAAGGATCTATTGACTACCTCTATCTAACCATTTGATTGAGGATGGTAGGCAGATGAGAAAGATAATTTGGTTAGCAACTTCCTCTATAGTGTCCTCCAAAAGTGGCTTAGGAACTTCACATCTCTATCACCAAGTATGCTGATTGGAAAGCCATGAATTTTGACTCTCTTTGAAGAAGAGTCTTGCAATGTAGGTGGCATCATTGGTGATTTTGCAAGGTATAAAATGTTCCATTTTACTGAATCTATCAACCACTACATACACACTGTCAAATCCTGTTGGAGTTCTTGGCAAGCCTAACACAAAATCCATGCTTAAATATTCCCAAGGTGTCTGAGGTATAGCCAAAGGTTGGTATAGACTTGCATTACTTGATGATCCTTTTCCTCTTTCACAAATTACACATTTTTCTACAAACCTTCTCACTTTTGATTGCAACTTGGACCAATGGTAAGACCTACTAACCTGCTCCATAGTTTTATTTATGCCAAAATGACCTCCTAGACCTCCTTGATGCTTTTCTTGTATAATGTTTTGTCTCATAGAAAATTGTGTAATGCAAAGGAGGTGTCCTTTGAACAACAAACCCTCTTGTATCATATACTCTGAGTAAGAAACATGTGAGGTATTAAAAAAATTAGAACAAACAATATATATCTCTGCAAAGTCTTTATCATCCTTGTAGAGGTCTTTTAAGTCAGTCAATACAACACTTTGTAATTGTATCTCCTACTTAATGCATTAGCTACCTTGTTTGTAGTGCCCTTTTTGTTCTTGATAGTGAAGGTATAGGATTGTAGGTATTAAACCCAATTTATATGTCTTTGATTCAACTTCTCTTCCCCATTAAGGAAACTAAGGGCATGGTTGTCAGTGTAAACTACAAACTCTTTGGGCAACAGGTAATGATGCCACTTTTTCAATGCTTTCACCATGACATACAACTCCAAATCATATGTGGAGAATATTTTCTTAGATTCATTCAATTTCTTTGAGAAGAATGCTATAGGATGACCTTCTTGACTTAAAACTACTCCTTTTGCCCTTTGGCTGACATCACACTCTACTGTAAACAACTGACTAAAATCAGGCAATCTAAGGGTTGACAACTCTGCTATCTTAGCTTTCAACAATTCAAATCCCTTATTATCTTTCTCTATACACTTAAATTGACATTTAATCCCTCCTTTAATGGTGTTAAGGATAGGAGCACAAACATGGCTAAAGTTTCTCTCAAACTTCCTATAAAAATATGTCATTCCATGAAAAATCCTAACATGAATTATGCTCCTAGGTGTAGGCTAATTAAGTATTGCTTCTAATTTAGTTGGATCCATCTTTAAACAACCTTGTGAAATGGAAAAACCAAGGTAAACTAACTCTATTTTCAAGAACTCAAATTTTTCAAGGTTGATTTTGAGTTGAGCCTTCTTCAACTTCTTCAAGTCCATCTCCACATGCTCAAGGTGTTCCTCCTTGGACCCGCTGAAGATCAAAATGTCATCAAGATACACAATTACAAATTTACTAATAAACTCAACTAAGACTTCACTCATGAGCCTTTGAAAGGTACTAGGTGCATTGGTGAGACCAAAAGGAATCACCAACCACTCATATAAGCCAACATTTGTTCTAAATGATGTCTTCCATTCATCTCCAGGTTTGATTCTTATCTGATGATAACCATATTTCAAGTCCACCTTTGTGAAGTAGCATGCTCCACCAAGATTATCCAATAGGTCCTCTGTCCTTGGCATGGGAGATCAATATCTTATAGTGATCTTATTAATTGCTCTTGAGTCAGTGCACATCCTCCATTTTCCTCCCTTTTTAGGCACTAGGACAGTGGGAACAACACATGGACTCAAACTCTTTTTAATAAACCCTTTGTACAAGAGTTCTTGCACTTGTTTAGGAATCTCCTCATTTCATCTAGGTGTCATTTTATAAGCAACTTTGTTAGGCATATTTGCCCCTTGTATCAAATCTATTTGTTTATTTACATCTCTCATTGGAGGTAAAGAATTAGGCATATCATCTCCTATAAAAATTGCATATTTCTTTAGTAAAACTTGCACTTCTTGAGGAACTTTACTCATTGGATCTATCTTAGCTTCATCTTTAGGCTTTAGCATAATGGCTTTGCCCTAATTACCTTCCTGTTTCAGCACTTTAAGGAACCCTTTACCATGCAACAACATAATGCTTGACCCTACTTGTTTTTCCTCCTTTGGATCAGGTAATGGATCCATTTGATACTTCTTACCATTCTTGTTGATGAGGTAACTATTCTTTTCTCCATCATGATAGGCTTTCACATCATATTGCCATGGATGGCCCAAAAGCAGATGATAGGAATCCATAGGCAATATGTCACATAGAAGTTTGTCCTTGTATTCACCAATTTCAAAGTCCACCCATGCTTGTTCATCAACTAAGACATGTTGACCCGAGTTGAGCCATGATACCTTATATGGAGCGAGATGATCCAACCTTTTCAATTTGAGTTTATACACCATTTCAACTGAGATAATATTCTCCGTGGAACTTGAATACACAATCACCTTGAAAATTTTCCCCTGTGACTTACAAGTGGTCCTAAATAGACTTTTCCTTTGAGTGGTTCTTGAGCTTGGGTATCTTTAGCATTTTTCTTCTCATCATTAAATTTTCTCCGTCTGTCATTGGTCCTACCTTGGTGATTGGTGAAGTCACTCTGAGTATCCTCCTCTTGCACTAACTGAGTCCTTCTTTAACCCATGTATGAGCTTGATGAACTTGAGGCTTTTCCTGGGCACTTGCTCATGGTATGTCCAACTTGGTTGCAGTGGTAACACTTACGGGTGAAGATTGTATTTTCTCTCCCTAAGCTTCCAAACCTACCTCTAAAATTGCTTCTCCCTCTAAAGGTTCCTCTAAATTTTCCTCTTTGTGAGTTCCCACTTCCTTCTTGGTTTTGATGCTCTTCATTTCTTGGAGCACTCTACCATCTGCCAAAGGTTGCTCTACCCCTAAAATTATTACCACCTCTATGCTTTTGATTTTTCTCACTTATCGTTTTGATCTTTTTCTCTACCCTTGATGCCAACTAGAAACACTTGTGAACAATATCTGGTGTGAGGATGCTTATTTCATCTTGGACATTCTTCCTAAGTCCATTCATGTATCTTGCCAATTTCTCCACTTCATTCTCATGTTTCCTAGCCCTCAAACTTAGTTTGTGGAATTCCTCAATGTATGTATTGACATCTAATTCCCTCTTTTTTAAATTTTGTAGTCTCTTGTGGATTTAAACTTCATAATATTTGGGTAGGAATTGAGCCTTAAGCCTTATCTTCATACACTCCGACAAAGTTATCTTTTTCTTACCTACATGTACCCTTTATTCTTGCATCATGTTCCACCAAACCAGGGCTGATCCCCTTAATCTTGACTTGGCTACATTTACTCTTTTCTCCTTTGCTAACCTCCTTATAATCAAAATGATTATTTAATGCTTCTATCCAATCTAACAACTCCTCTCCATTCAGATTTCCTCCCTAGGTGGGTAATCCATTCAAATTATCCTTGGAAATGGATTTGAGTGCATCCAAGAATAGTTTTTGGTCCTAAGGCATTGCTACTGGTGTCTGGTCCTCCTCATCTTCCACTTCTTCATCTGTCTCATCTCTCCATTTTGTCTTAACCTTCCCCTTCTCCTTCTTAACATCTAGGCTCCCTTTATTCTCTTCTTGAGCCTTCAATCCTTCTAGCATCTCTATGTTGGCATTCTACACTCTAGTGAGAAATGATAGTGTTGTCATTGATGGCAACCTACCAGCAACCTATTGGAAAATTTTAGGTATACCACTGGCAGGCACCAGCACCGACAGGCACTTCACCGACAATGACAACAATGTATATCGACACTCCAGACGATAGGAATAAAGTTTTGTTTATTTTATTTAATTGTAAATATATTTTTGTAAACCCGACATGGCATATTGTAATAGACTCATATCTGTATGAGATCGTGTAAATCATTTTGATATAGGAGATGACATGGAAGAAAATTAGTAGAAGGTAGATTATGCGAATAAAGAATATATGGATGATATTTTGGCATAATTGACAATGAAGGTCTTGGTGATTGTATGAGCATAAAATGGTACTGAACCTGGCACAGTAGATGCCGAATTGTAGCAGTAAATTGTATTGGATTTTCATAATCCATTTGTAAGTTATTTTGTGATTTGAGTAGTGAGCTCTAGGTAGTTGGCCTTCCTGCACATTGTAAGTAATATCCATTCATTGGCCAGTGAGTGAATATTGTGGGTCACAAATCCCACCGAGGTTTTTCCCACACCGAGTTTCCTCATTAAACATCTTGTGTTATGGTGTGCTTTCTATGTTGTCTTTACTGTTCCTATTTACTACATTAATTCTTATTTACCGATACACTATTTTGGAATTCAAAATACTTAATAAGGTAAAATATTCTGTAAACCGGTTAGACACTAATTCACCCCCCCCCCCTCTCAGTATCTTTGGGACTATCATTAATCCTAACAATTGGTATGAGAGCCTAGTCCTCTATTTTCAAAATCCTTACAACTTGAGGAAGATTATGACATCGGTACAGATGGAAAGCTTGAGAAAGCAATTAGAAGGAGCTCTTGTAGACTGATGCAGAAAAGTTGAAGAATATAAAACTTGAAGATGATCTAAGAACTGCACAAGAATTCATTCAAGGACTTCAGGAGAATCTCACTATTTCTAGAAATAAAAGAAGAGAACTTCATGAGAAGATGCAAAGTGATGATGATGAAAAGGAGACTCTTAATAAGCTTGTGAACAAGTTAAGATTGAGGAACTATAATATGAAGAATGAAATGAAAGACATGACCTTGAGGTTTTGTAAAGACATTGAAGACAGGAAAAAGAATGAAGATGACTTGACTAGGAGACTCAATGATGATGGAAATGGAAATCTAAGACTTAGTCATGAAAATGATATGTTAAAGACAGATCTGATTCACATGGAACATGATAAAACAAAACTTATGAGACAGAAAGAAATTTTAGAAAATGAGTTGGCTACTGCAAATCAACACAAAGAAAAATTCAAGAAAAGTTCAGAAGAACTTGATGAAATGCTAAAAAGTCAGAAACCTAATGGAGACACTAATGGACTTGGATTTGAAGTTGGTGAAAGTTCCAGTACTGCAAACAATCATGATCATAGTAAACCGGTAAGACAACCTAATGCTTACAAATTTAATGGGAAATGCTTTAATTGTAACAAGTATGGTCATAGAGAAAATTGGTGTAGATCTAAAAATAATTAGAACATTAATGTATCCATGGTCAATGTTCCAAATGCAACAAAATTGGTCATAATTCAGAAAACTATAGAATGAATGTAAAATGTTATGTTTGTGGAAGATTTGGGCACTTAACTAATCAATGCAGAACACAAACCAACATAGGATATGGAAAGGCTATTCAGAAGAATAATGTGACTTGTTATGCTTGTAACAAGATTGGACATATTGCAAAATTTTGTAGAAGTAAGGCTTCACCAACAAATAATAAAGGACCCAGTTTGAAAGGCAAAGAGAAGGTAGATGAGGTAAAGCAAGAATTTTCAAAATAGTGGATTAGAAAGAGAGATGAGACTATTCCTTCACCGGTAGAACATAGTATTACGCCACTGGTAGAACAGAGTATTACTCCACCAGTAGGAGATTTTTCATCCAACTGAGAAATAACCCTTTGAGGGTATTGCAACAAGTTGAATATCATGCAACTTTACCCTCAGTTGATGGTGAGAAGATGGACTTCTTCTCTACTGACAGATGTGTTAAGTTTCACTTAACCGGCAAGAATTTAATGCAGTTGTTGGAAGAAATGACTTTATAAAACATTGGTTTTCCCTCTTTTTCAAATTCATCGAGCATGCAAACTTTCAGAGAGCGTGAAATCCAAGTGAAGGCATCCAAGGCGAAGAAGTAAAGCAAGTTCTTTCAAGCACTCAAACCTATTAGGAAGATTAAGGTATTTATCAATGGCTTCCTCTTCTGCTTCGAAATTTATTGCAAATGCTAATGTTGTAGAAGTTGTAAAGCACCCTAGACCCATTTTAAAAATTATTCCCGAGATAGCGAAACAAGATGATTCCCTAGGTGCTTTTTCAAAAATTCCAAAAGGTGTTGCATATGCTGAAGACCCTAGAATCTATATTCATTGCAATATTGAGGAATTAGTTTCAGAGGAAATATTAAAAATGTTTAGAATTGTTATCTATGATGAAAGTGGAAAGCTAAAACCCAAACATTTAGTTATTGAAACTTTAGGTTTTGTGGAGATCTTAGACATCCCAGAATTTCCTAAGGAGGTAGTAAGGATTGTCCTTAACAGAGTTCATGGAGAATTCTTTTGGCTAGACTCTATTTGCAAAATCACTAAGGAAGCAGTTAGGGCAGTGACTAGTTTACCCTCCACTGGTAGCAGGCCAGATAAAACTAAGAAGGTTCCTAATAACACAGTGATGACATTAACAAGAGCAACCTCTAATAGCATATCCCTGAGAGTGAATGATGTTAAGGATGAGAATTTTAGATTCATAAGCATGATTTTAGGTTATAAGGCCACACATGCAAACCGACTCAACTTTGTTTCTAGTCTATGTATCAAAAGTGCATATGATATGGTCAACAATGATGCAAAGATATATTATGTGAGTGGTTAAAGGATGAGTTAATTGATAATCTAAAAAAGATCAAAGGTGATAAGAAAGGTACATTTCATTTTGGCAATCTTTTGGTATGTCTGATGTTGTATCTTACAAAAGAGATTCCCGATATTGGCAAGAAAGACTTTGATTATGATATACCAGTAGGCAAACAACTATTAAAAATATTCATCGGTATGGGCACTGATAAGGATAACAATCCCACTAAGTATTTTAAAGCCTTTAAAGCAAAAATGAAAACTAGAGAAAGATTACCACAAAGTATTGTAGATAAATATGAGAAGGAAATTTGTTTTGTAATAAAAAAGGATGAAATCTGGATGGAGGCAGTTCATCCTAGAACTATATGGGTGACATAAATGGGATATGAGGCAAATGTAAACCTCATTGAAAATTATGCCAAAGCCCTACTAGAAGCCCCTAGAGAACCGAAAGAAAAGGTTTTTGGTGATGTAGAAATAATAGAGAGTGGTGTACAGACCTTGAAACGAAGGAAGAGAAGAGAAAAGTACATAAGAAGTGCAAGAAAACAATTAAAGGAATTGAAAGAAAACATCATGACCATTACTAGTATCAAGGAAAGTGACTTAGAAGGATTACATCTGGAGGCACATATCTCAATGGTTGGTACATCATCTGAAGGTGATATCTCTGTAGAGTTTAAGAGAGTAGATAGGAAGAGAAAACCCTCACCAAGACCCTCTCCTACACCAATGAAAACAAGGCAGAAGCAACAAGCTGTGAGACCATCGACAAAGAAACTGACACCCAAGAAGAAGCAAAAATAGGTTATACCACCACTAGACAACTTATTGAATGAAATCATTGATGATGACAACTTATCTAATGCGAGCAAATTGTACAATACATTTACTGATGCAGAGAAAGATAGTATTGAGAACAACATTATTCTACATCTTGATATTTACAAGAAAGTATTAATAGAAGTTGTAGATGATTTGCCTAGTGAATTATATAGGCAGTTAGATGCTAAGAGGATAGAAATTATGGAGGTAGACAAGGAAATTAAAATTGAGAAACTACTAGCTGTACATCCGGTCAAATCTATTGAAGAAATTGATGAATTAAGCAGTGAAGCAAATAGAACAATTTTTGCAAGTGGACACCGACATGTGAACCTAATGGCTAGAAGGGTAAATGAAATTTTAGAAGAAACAAGAGACAAGTGGGACATTTTCTTTGTTGAGAAAGAAAAACAGGAAGAGTTGAAAAGGCCAAAAACTTTCAAAGTATATCAAAAGGACATAGACAAGGGGAAAGGTAAGGTAGGTGGATTACCCCAATATAAAAGTGTCTGATAGCCTACCACCACCTTTGGATACTACACCAACTACTGAGAATGTGGATACACCACATGAGGATACCAACCCTTAGTTAGAAATTTTGTTCACCATGAATATTGACACTCAGGAAGTAAATATTGTAGTAGATAAGGATAACACTAAAGTGAAAGATAATATTGCTGACACTGAAACTATTGAGCAACCAACAGATAATATTAGGGTTGAGATACAAATAGAGACAACAGAGAAAGCTGAGTATTCAATAGAACCCTTGGACAATGGAACGGTTATTGGTAATGTTGATGCAAACATTGAGAAACCTGCAGAGATATTAATTGAGAAACCGAGAGTTGATAACACAACAAAACCGACAGAGATACCGGTAGATAATATCGAGAAACAAGCAGAGAAACTGATAGATTCATAGGAACACATTGAGACATTGCAACTGACCATCACAGAGAAACCAAAACCATTTCTAGTGGAAATGCAAACACAAACTGACCCACCAGTGGTCGATTCAGGCAAATTGGTTACTCCCACCAGAAGCACAAAAATTGTAAAAGTAGTTGGGCATACATCTAGTACTTCACTAACTAAATTTAGACCTACTAATGTGACTGAAGTACTTCTGGATTCAATTAAGAAAATAACAGACTATAATGCATTGGTATATAAGGCAATTGATGACACAATTCCTATTCTCAAGATGATTGCACCCAAATGCAATGTAGATAATGTAAAGGATTCTTTAGGTCAGTTAGACACATTGTCTAAATATATTACTGGCAATATACTGATAGTTGAGCAAATAAATGATGAAACATTCAAGGAGAAAAAGGAGAAGGAAAAAGACAAATTCTTTGAGGAAACAATAAAGAGGTGTACTGAGCATATTGATACACTTTTACCGACACTAAACACAACAATTTTGGAGTATCAGGAATTGTACAGAGATACTTCCAAGATAAATCTGTTAACAATAGACATTGATAAGAAAATAACCAAAGTCCAAAAGGAGATAAATGATATAGCTCATAGTATCATTGGCTCATCTGAACCAATATCAGTTATTGAGTAGGAAATTGCTGGATTTGTTTTGGCATTATAACAGAGAAAGGGAGATTGTTGGCATTTTCAATGAGGATATTGGAAAGGATGTTTTATTGTCTTAACATTATTATTTTGTTTTGTCATTGATGTCAAGAAATTGATTTTCTAATTCAGTATGATGTTGGCATATCTTAAGAAATATGTTTTGAAGAGAATTAAGATGTCCGTAAAAGACATAGAAAGAATATGATGAATAAGGGGATGAATAAGTTATTCAATGGGCAATTGTTACCGAGTTAGACAATGATGAGATCATGATGTTTATATTGTTTTTGATATCCTACATTTGTTATTAATTTCAAGGTTAATACTATACTATGTTATCGAGCAATGAACCCAGTCGGTAAACCCTAAGGTTGCCGCTATCAGTTAAAGAAGATAGGATGTCTACCAAGTGAAGTTTAGTATTCACCGAGTTGCAACCGAATGCATTGAATGAAGACAAGTGACATTTAATGATGGAAGCTGATGAGCTGGAGTTGATTAAATGATAGATACAATGTATATGAAGTTTGTTAAAGATCTATGGTGAAGGAAAATCGACAGGAAGATCTACAACTTAGATTAAATCGAAAAACCTTAGCACAAGTTCCAAGAAATGTATGCAAGTTCCAAGGTGAGGTAAAACCTTTTTCAGATTGAAGGATACATTGAACCTAGTCAAGTTTGAAGATCTGATGGATATGATTGATCATGGGAAACGTGATCAAGGAGATTGAGCAGTTAGCAAATTGTTTATAAATAAGGAATTGTTGATAAACAATGTATGTGGGCAAATGTAAGCACAAGGATGCTACATAGTGATTACCGAGCACAAAAGCTTGAAGACCTGTTTGAATAACAGAGTATTGTGCCCAGTAGATGACTAGATAAATCTTATGTCTAGATTGTATTTGAGCAAATAAGAATCTACTTTAGCATTTTTAGATGTGAAGTTGCAGATAGATTTTATTACTGTTATTTTATGAAGTAATAGAAAATCTCTTAACCGAGTGGACTTAACAGTCTTATTTGTAAATCCTCTAGCAAGGTGACATTCTAATTGAGTGTTTGAAATCCTTTAACAAGGTCACTTCTAACAAGGTGAAGATCCTAACAGATCTGAGGGAAATCCCTTAACCGGGTCACATCTAGCAATGTGTTTGTAATCTTTAACAGGATTTGCTTTTAACCGAGCATACTCTAGAAGAGTATATTTCTTAGTGGGTTCAAAATCCCATAGTGGTTTTTCCCTATTTGGGTTTCCACGTTAAATCTAGTGTTATATGTTTTGTGATCTTATCTATTTATGGGTCTGCATGCTTTAATGTTTTTCTGATAAGGTTACCGAGGTTGAATCTGTTGTTTTTATGGAAGTTTAAGTTTGTATGATTCACCCCCCCCTCATCTTGGTTAGCTTGGCATCTGTACTTTACATTCAGTATTAGAACTTATCAATTGGTATCAGAGCTTTGTACTTCGGAAGGAAAAGTTTAAAGGCACTTGAAACAAATATCCAAAGATGTACAAGAGGGATGCACCGAAGCTGAACAAGTCAAGTTTCTCTACATGGCAGAAAAGGATGAAGTTGCACTTATCAGGAGTTGGAGAATATGCTATATATTATCTGGAGAATGCTTTCATTACACCGAGCACCTATCCATTGACAATGGAAGAGATAAAGGCAAAGCAAGAACATATTCAAGCTATGATTGAAATAACTTTTGCATTGACCGACTCAAAGTTTAATGATCGAGAAGGCTGCAATGATGCAAAGGCAATGTGGGACAAGCTCATATCTGTGTATGGTGGTGATGAACATATTCAAAGAGAAAAAGTAGATAGTTTAATAGTACAACTTGAATCTATGAGGATGAATGAAGGTGAGAACATAACTCAGTACAGTACAAGACTAAAGGAGATTGTAAATCAAATCAAAGGAGTAGGTGGAACTATTAAAGAAAAAGATGTAACAAGTAAGTTGTTGAGAACCCTTCTATCAACTTATGCAATATGAGTATCAACAATAAATGAATTGAGGTTTATACCCAATATGCCAGTTTCTTTAGATGCTACTATCAGTAAGCTACATGTATTTGAGTTAAGTAACTTTGATAACAATGGGTCTTTGGTAAATAAAGTTGAATCTGCTTTCAGTTCTTTTCATCTTGATGAATCTGATGATTACAATGATAGAATGAGTAAGTACTCTGAAGGAGATCATAGTGGAGCAAGTGAAAGATTTCACAAGAACATGGAAAAAGTACACAAATTGTATGAGGAAATCAGAAAACAAGAAGAGTTTAAAGCACTATTAGCCAGAAGATTGTCGAGAGGAAAAGGTAAGTATAAAGGAAAACTACCTTTGAAATATTTTAATTGTGATAGGATTGGACATATGGCTTCTAATTGTCTTGACAAAGAATCCAGTGAAAAGAGAGATTACCGAGATGATAGACAAAAAGATAATCATTACAGAGGACATCGAGACTTTAGGAGAAGAGATAAGAAGACATGCCTTATAGCTGATGAGGAATCTAATGATGATATATCAGATGAAACTGATACAGAGGAAGTAGTCTATGTGGCTATCAAAGATGGATCAGATGAAGAAAGGTATGAAGAAAAAGCCCTAGTATCTCACATAAGTAAAAATGATTCTTGGATCATAGATAGTGGTTGCTCACATCACATGACAGGTGATAAACACAAGTTTGCTATGTTAGAAAATTATGATGAAGGATATGTAAGATTATCATGAAGGATATGTAAGATTTGGTAATGATGCACCATGTCCAATAAAAGATAAAGGATCCATAACACTTCTTGACAATGCTAAATGTGATGATGTTTATTGGGTTGAAGGTTTGAAATATAATTTGTTGAGTGTAGCACAACTGAACAACACAGGTTACCAGATAGAATTTCAGAAAGGAATTGTCAAAGTTCATGACAAACATGGAAAGTTAGCTACTACCGCGACACAAACAAAAGGTAACACATTTCATCTTGACTCAACTCAGAATAATTATCTCTATGCAAAGATAGATGATACCTGGTTATGGCACAAAAGGTTTTGTCATGTAAATTTTGATAATATGATCAAAATAAGTAAGAAGCACCATGTAAGAGGTCTACCAAGGCTTGAGAAACCTGAGAATGCTATGTGCTGAGGATGCCAGATGAGAAAGATGACAAGATCAAGCTTTACAAGTAAGTCTTACACTTCTAAGGGAATTTTAGATCTTGTGCATACTGATCTTTGTGGTCCTATGAAAGTTCAAAGTTATTATGGTGACAAGTATTTCATATTATTTGTGGATGACTATTCAAGGATGATGCCAATTATGTTTTTAAAAGAAAAATCAGAAGCTTTTCAAATGTTTAAATGGTACAAGGCTAGAGTTGAAAATGAAACAGGGAGGCAACTGAAATGTCTTAGATCAGATAGAGGAGGAGAGTTCACATCTAATGAGTTTAATTTATACTGCAATGATCATGGTATTAAAAGATAAGTCTCTGCACCGATAACTCCACAAAAAAATGGAATAGCTGAGAGAAGAAACAAATCTATTGTGGATTGTGCCAGAACCCTGATGATTGAAAAGAATGTGCCACAAACATTTTGGAGAGAAGCTACAAGCACAATAGTTTACACACTTAACCGAGTACAACTGAAGAAAGAAACATTGAAGACACCTTATGAGATCTGGTATGATAAGAAACCTAATGTAAGTTATTTTAAAATCTTTGGAAGTAGATGCTATGTTCACAAAGATGATAGAAATAGAAAGTTTGATCAGAAAAGTGAAGAAGGAACATTTCTAGGTTACTCTTCTAGAAGCAAAGCATTTAAATGTCTGATCAAATCATCTAACAAAATAGTAGAAAGTGCAAATATGAAAATTGATGAATTTGCAGAAAGAAATGATGAAGGAAATTCCAAGGAACTAGAAGATTATGATGATTTTGTCTATGTTCAACCGAGAAGTCCTACCGAGAAGATTGCTAAAGAAAATGGAGAAAATATCTAGCTACCGAGTAATGAAGAAGATCATACAGAGCCTACCGAGCATGTATTAGCCAAGTATGTCAGAAGAAATCATGCATCAAGTTAGATTATAGGAAATAAGGATGATCCAGTGATGACAAGGAATAAACTAAGATAGAACACATGTCTAATCTCTGAATTTGAACCAAGAATAGTGAGAGAGGCATTTAATAGTGAAGATTGGATAAATGCTATGATAGAAGAGATTGATCAAATCAAGAAGAATGACACATGGACACTAGTCCCAAGACCGAAGGACAAAAATGTAATCGGTACAAAGTGGATTTTCAAAAACAAGCTTAATGAAAAAGGTGAGGTCATTTGAAATAAAGAAAGACTAGTTTGCAAAGGACATGCTCAAGAAGAATTGATTATGGTGAGACTTTTGCACCTATGGCAAGACTTGAAGGGGTAAGAACATTGTTGGCATATGCTACTTTCAAGAATTTCAAAATATATCAAATGGATGTCAAATTTGCTTTTTTGAATGGTATATTAGAAGAAGAAATTTTTATTGAACAACCTGAAGGATTTGTTGAAGATAAGAATACAGATCAGGTATGTAAATTGTACAAAGCATTATATGGTTTGAAACAAGCACCTAGAGCATGGTATCAAAGATTACATTCTTATTTGATCAAGATTGGTTTTATAAGAACAAGTGAAAACAACAATATATACATGAAGAATGATGAAAGTGGAATACTGATTTCAGCCGTATTTGTTGATGACATAATATTTTGTGGTAATTACTCTCTATGCAAGAACTTTAGAAATGAAATGAGCAAAGAATTTGAGATGTCACTAATCGGTGAGATAAAGTATTTTATAGGTTTATAGATACTACAAATGAAAGATGAGATCTTCATTACCCAATCCAAGTACATAAAGGAAATCTTGAAGAAGTTTGGAATGGAGGATTCAAAACCTGTAAGCACTCCTATGACTACCAACTATAAATTATCAAAGAATGATGAATCTGCATTTGTTGATGAGACACTTTACCAATCTATGATTGGAAAGTTGCAATATGTTGTTCACAACATACCAGATATAGCACATACAGTCGGTATAGTTGCAAGATTTCCTGCAGATCCAAAAGAAACACACATGACATCAATCAAAAGAATTTTTAGATACCTAAGAGGCACTAAAGATTATGGCTTAGTATATCACAAGAGAAATGATTTTGATTTAATAGTTTATACTGATGCTGATTGGGCAGGCAACATAGATGACAGGAAAAGCACAAGTGGAGGAGCTTTCTTTTTAGGAGAAAGACTAGTGAGTTGGCTTAGCAAGAAACAAGGGTGTGTTTCACAGTCAACAACAGAAGTCGAGTATGTTGCTGCAGCATTGAATTGCACAAATATAGCATGGAGCAAACAATTGCTGGAAGATATAAATGAGAAAATTACCAAGCCAGTAACTATATTCTGTGATAACACTAGTACTATTAACATTTCAAAGAATCCTGTTATGCACTCTAAGACAAAGCACATCTCTATCAAATATCATTATCTTAGAGAAGAAGTTCAAGAGAAGAAAGTGGTGTTGGAGTATGTCAGTACAAAGGAACAAATCGTAGATATCTTCACCAAGCCACTACCAAAGGACACTTTTGAGTATCTCAGAAGCAAGTTAGGGGTCCTACCCCTATCTTCCATTCACTGACCGAGTTTGGTGAAAGCATCAATTTGATGACTCTAAAGAATATCTTTTAGGAGTTGATGCTGATATATACACTTTAGGAGGTTTTCTAAAAGTGTACAGGAAATAATACAAGGAATAGAAATTAAAGACAAAAATGCTCTACCCAAGACTAAGTTGATACCGAATAGCAAAGGAATTACTTCTCAGAGGAAGAAATCATGTTTTAATTCTTTTACTTTTTGGCATTGTTGTCAAAGGGGGAGAATAATGTAGAATGGGGGAGAAGACAAGGAAGAGAAGACTAATGTATGGGGGAGAGTATTTGCATTTCAGTTACAACACTCTGAAATCAATTAAGTCAAATCAATTGGTTTTGCCATCAATGCCAAAGGGGGAGATTGTTGGCATTATAACAGAGAAAGGGAGATTGTTGGCATTTTCAATGAGGATATTGGGAATGATGAAATCAATTGGTTTTGCCATCAATGCCAAAGGGGGAGATTATTGGCATTTTCAATGAGGATATTGGGAAGGATGTTTTACTGTCTTAACATTATTATTTTGTTTTGTCATTGATGTCAAGAAATTGATTTTCTAATTCAGTATGATGTTGCCATATCTTAAGAAATATGTTTTGAAGAGAATTAAGATGCCAGTAAAAGACACATAAAGAATATGATGAATAAGGGGATGAATAAGTTATTCAATGGGCAACTGTTACCGAGTTAGATAATGATGAGATCATGATGTTTAGATTGTTTTTGATATCCTACATTTGCTATTAATTGCAAGGTTAATACTATACTATGTCACCGAGCAATGAACATAGTCGGTAAACCTTAAGGTTGTCGCTATCGGTTAAAGAAGACAGGATGTCTACCGAGTGAAGTTTATTATTCACCGAGTTGCAACGGAGTTATAACAGAATGCATTGAATGAAGACAAGTGACATTTAATGATGGAAGCTAATGAGCTGGAATTGATTAAATGATTGATACAATGTGTATGAAGTTTGTTAAAGATCTATGGCAAAGGAAAATCGATAGGAAGATCTATAGCTCAGATTGAACCGCAATACCTTAGCACAAGTTCCAAGAAATGTATGCAAGTTCCAAGTTGAGGTAAAACATTTTTCAGATCGAAGGATACATTGAACCTAGTCAAGTTTGAAGATCTGATGGCTATGATTGATAATGGGAAATGTGATCAAGGAGATTGAGTGGTTAGAAAATTGTTTATAAATAAGGAATTGTTGATAAACAATGTATGCAGGCAAATGTAAGCACAAGGATGCTACATAGTGATTATCGAGCATAGAAGCTTGAAGACCTGTTTGAATAACAAAGTATTGTGCCCAGTAGATGACTAGATAAATCTTATGTCTAGATTGTATTTGAGCAAATAAGAATCTGCTTTAGCATTTTTAGATGTGAAGTTGCAGATAGATTTTATTACTGTTATTTTGTGAAGTAACATAAAATCTCTTAACTGAGTGGACTTAATAGTATTATTTGTAAATCCTCTAGCAAGGTGACATTTTGATTGAGTGTTTGAAATCCTTTAACAAGGTCACTTCTAACAAGGTGAAGATCCTAACAGATCTGAGGGAAATCCCTTAACCGGGTCACATCTAGCAATGTGTTTGTAATCTTTAACAAGATTTGCTTTTAACCGAGCATACTCTAGAAGAGTATATTTCGTAGTGGGTCTGAAATCCCACAGTGGTTTTTCCCTATTTGGGTTTCCACGTTAAATTTGGTGTTATATGTTTTGTGATCTTATCTATTTATGGGTCTGCATGCTTTAATGTTTTTCTGATAAGGTTACCGAGCTTGAATCTGTTGTTTTTATGGAAGTTTAAGTTTGTATGATTCGCCCCCCCCCTCTCATCTTGGTTAGCTTGGCATCTTTACTTTACATTCAGTATTAGAACTTATCAATTTGAAGAAAAATTGGAGAAGTTGGAGAAAGAGAAGGAAATAATAAAAAGAAAAGCCAAAGAGCTAAAATGTAAACTCAGTCCTAAGTTAGATAATCTTATCTCTCTGCTGAAAGAGATCTCTGAGGCACTAATTAAAGGACAAAAGAGACCGGAAGAACATATGCATCATCTCACCAGTACAATTCAGAGAACTGAGGCAACTATGAAGGAAAGTAATAGGTTTATTCAGAGTTTGAACTTGGTTTTAGCAGACATTTTCTAGATTGTAACCAGCCAATTACAAAGTTCAATCTAAAGATTGCACTCATTTGACAATTTTGACAACCTTTGTCATTGATGTCAAAGGGGGAGTAATGGTAAGAGAAAAATGACTATCAGAGGAGATCATCTAGTCAGGGGGAGCACATATCTTTTGGTAACTTTTTTTGGACCTCATTTTTGGAAAATAGTTTTTGATTTTTCTCATGAGTGTTTCCATCAATGCCAAAGGGGGAGATTGTTGGCATTCTACACTCCAGTGAGAAATGATAGTGTTGTAATTAATGGAAACCTACTGGCATCCTATTGGCAACTTTCAGGTATACCACCAGCAGGCACTTCACCGGCAGCAGCAACAATGTATACCGACACTCCAGCCAACATGAATAAAGTTTTTTTTATTGTATTTAATTGCAAATATCTATTTGTAAAGCCGACATTGCATATTGTAATAGACTTATATATGTATGAGATCTTGTAAATCATTTTGATATAGGAGATGGCATGGAAGAAAATTAGTAGAAGGCAGATTATGCTGTTGGTATTTTGGATATATTGATATGGTTTTGTCATTGATGTCAACACTTGATGTCAATAACTTATCAACTTTGGCACATTCACCGGCAGACAAACCTTGACACCGGCACCAATAGACTCTACAACAATATTCTATCCACCGACAGGTTATATTGTTTACAGGCACTTGGAATGATATGAAGGATACTTGGTTGTGTTGAAGACATCGTTTGAACACCTTGTCTTGAAGAATCATTCATTGGTACATACAAATTTGCATATTTTCTTTCATCGACAAATAGGTCCAAAATAGACATCAACAAACTTATCTATTTTAGATTAGCATGACACATTATGAAGATAATTTAATTATGTTGTAAATGCATTAAGCTGACATGTTGAATGGGTTATTGCATTGGATATTTTTTTATAAATTACTTTTATTGTAAAATCTTCTTAGAGCTGACCTACTAAAATTGGTCCTAGGTTATGGTATATGTAAGATCTTATTTGTAAGATCGAAGTGTGGAAAAATTGGATTGTGGATTGCAAAATAAAAGAAGGGATATGCAAGAATAAGAAGAGCTATACACACAGACATCATCTAAGGTTTGAAGGAAGGTATTTGTGTAAGACAGACAGAACTCCACCAATACTAAATCTAGCATATGAAGATGCTATATTGAAGTAGTACATTTATCATTGGATTTTACCATCCAATTGCAGTCAGTGTGACTCCCATTTGTGTTTGAGTAGTGAGCTCTAGGCGCTTGGCCTTTTTGCATGTACAGACCCCATTTTTGTACACATACTATCTGCAGTAGTATCATCTGATTGTGGGTAAGGTTTCCCACCATGGTTTTTCCCCTTACAGGGTTTCCACGTACAAACTTTGGTGTTATGTGTTGTGGATGCTTTTATCTTTCTGTTTCATGCATTATTCTTTACCGGTACTGCAATTAACTAATAAATTATCTACCGGTATGAAAGTTTGGTTTACCGGTATTAAGCATTAAGATAAGTTAAGTTGTTTTGGTTTAAGTTTTTGTTGGACAACTGATTCGCCCCCTCCCTCTCAGTTATCTCCAGTACCTAAAAATTGGTATCAAAGCTGAGTCCTCTTTTGCAGAAGTTTAATAGCTTGAGGAGATCAAATGGCTACTAACTATTTCAGGAAGGACAGTCCTAAGCTTGATGGAAACAACTATGGAATATGGAAGATCAGGATGGAAACTCATCTAAATTGTATTGGAAGAGATATTTGGGATGTTACATTAAATGGCTATACTGCTGCTGTTCAAAGTCAACCTGCTCCACCTACCTTGGCTAAAGATGAAGAAAATGATTGCAAGGCGAGAGAAGCACTTTTGAGCGCATTATCAGATCAGCAAATTATGGGATTATTAGATAGGTCTACTGCTAAAGCTATTTGGAACCATTTGGAAACACTATATGAAGGAGATTCCACAGTCAAAATTGCAAAACTTGAAAGCTTCCGAGTTAGGTATGAAAATCTGAAAATGGAAGAAGATGAAAGAATTACTGCTTTTATGGAAAGAGTTAATGAAATTGTTTTGGGTATTAAATGTTGTGGAGGAACCTTAAGTGAGAGTGAAATTGTTTCAAAAGTTTTAAGAGGATTGCCACCAGCATACAAAATGAAACTTACTGCTATAAATGAACTAAGAACAATGCTTAATGCATCAATAACTAGATATACATTGATTGGAAAACTTTCAGCTTTTGAAATTGAGGAATTTGGTCCTGTTGCTACTACAAAGACAGATCTAGCTTTTAAAGCATCAAATTCATCTGCACCATCATTTGACAAATCTGATTGGAAAGCCTTTTATGCAAGAGAACTTGAAGAAAGTAGGAGAGAAAATGAAGAGCTTGAAGAACTTGAAGCACTATTTGCAAAGAAAATGCCGAAAGGTCCAGTTGGAAGTAAGTATGAAGGTAAAGCACCCTTTAAATATTTTAACTGTAATAAGATTGGTCATATGGCTTCTAGATGTCTTGAAAGACATGCAAGGTTAAGAGAAGAAGCAAGAAGAACATATAAACCTAACCCTGAATATCAGAGATATAGATTTAAGAAAAATAAGATAAATCTTGTTATCTTGCTGATGAAGGAGTGACTGATGATTCTGATGAGGATCCAACAGACAATGGATGGGTCTTTGTTTCTTTAACAGAAGATAAACTGACACCTACTGCTCAACTGGTAGAATAGGCTCTGGCAGCTAAAGTGGAAGTTAAGGATGAATGGATAATTGATTTAGGATGTTCACATCACATGACTGGAGATAAGAGTAAATTCTTATCCTTTCGGGAGTATAATGGAGGTCTAGTAAGATTTGGAGATGATAAAGCTTGTTCAATCAAAGGTAAAGGTACAATATCTTTTGATGGTAAGCATAATACTAACAATGTTTACTATGTTGAAGGTTTGAAGCATAATCTACTGAGTGTTGGACAACTAGTTGAAAAAGGATTTCAGTTATAGTTCAAGAATGGAAAATGCAAAATAATGAATAGAACCGGCTTGGAAATTGCAACCGGTAATCAGACTAGAGGTAATATCTTTCATCTGAATAGTAATGAAAAGACATGCTTAATTGCACACATTGATGAAAGTTGTCTATGACATAAGAGACTTTGTCATGTAAATTTTGATTGCATTGTAAAAATCAGTACAACTAAGGGAGTTAGAGATTTACCTAAGATTGTTAAACCACACAATCCAGTATGTAAAGAATGTCAATTTGGAAAACAAGTTAGAGCATCTTTTAAAAGTATTCTAGAAAAATCCAATAATGCTCTTGATTTAATTCATACTGACCTATGTGGTCTTGCTAGAACTAAAAGCCTACAAGGTGATAGATATTTCATGCTAATCATTGATGACTATTCTAGAATGTGTTGGGTTACTTTTCTCAAAGAGAAATCAGAAGCATTTGGGAAGTTCAAATTATTCAAAGCAATGGTAGAAAATAAACTGGCAAGCAAATCAAATGTCTAAGATTAGATCAAAGAGGAGAATTCACATCTAAAGAATTTAATACATTCTGTGAAGTAAATGGAATTAAAAGACAGCTATCAGCACCCCAGACACCACAACAAAATGGAGTTGTAGAAAGGAAAAATAGAACTATCTTAGAGGCAGCTAGAAGTATGTTATATGAAGCAAATCTACCACATGTGTATTGGAGAGAGGCAGTAAGCACAATGGTCTACACATTCAACAAAGTTCACATCAAAGGAGAAATCGGTAAGACCCCTCATGAACTATGGTTTGGTATTACTCCTACTCTTAAGTATTTCAGAATATTTGGAAGTAAATGCTATATTAGGAGAGATGAGTATATTGGTAAATTTGATCCTAGAAGTGATGAAGGAATATTTCTTGGTTATTCATCTAAGAGTAAGACATATAGATGTTTTAACAAGAGATTGCAGAAAATTGTTGAGAGCACAAATGTGAAAATTGATGAACAGTTTAGAGGAATTTCAAGGTATATAGACTCTAAACTGTGATCAGAGATTCTAGTAAATAAACCTATAGTGAATCCACTGGTATAGAATGAAGATATAGGTACACTAACATCATCTAGAAATTTAACAGTAACTGAGGAACAACAAAAGAAGACACCCCAGTATGTAAGACTGAATCATTCTGCAGATCAAATAATTGGTAACAAATTCAAAGGAGTTATGACAAGAGGTAAATTAGAAAATGAAGAGGTATGTCTTATTTCTCAAATTGAACCATCATCAATTAATGAGGCATGTGAAGATAAACACTAGACTAAAGCTATGGAAGAAGAATTAGAACAAATAGAGAAAAATAATACATGGACATTAGTTCCCCGACCTAAAGACAAAAATGTAATTGGAACAAAATGGGTATTTAGAAACAAACTTAATGAAGATGGTAAGGTAATCAGAAATAAAGCAAGACTAGTGTGTAAGGGATACTCACAGAAAGAAGGAGTTGATTACAATGAAACCTTTGCACTGGTAGCAAGATTTGAAGCTATAAGATTATTCTTGGATTTTGCAGCACACAAGAACTATAAAGTATATTAGATGGATATTAAATGTGCATTTCTAAATGGAATTCTTGAAGAAGAAGTTTATATTGAACAACCTGATGGATTTTCTTTGACAGATAATTAAGATATGGTTTGCAGGCTAAGGAAAGCTTTGTATGGACTAAAGCAAGCTCCAAGAGCTTGGTATGCTAGATTGGAGAAATATCTTTTGAAGATTGTTTTTTCTAAAGGTAATGCTGACAATAATTTATATTATAGAATAACAAATGATGATATCTTGGTTATAGAAGTTTTTGTTGATGATATAATCTTTGGAGGAGAAGATGGACTATGTAAAGACTTTTCTGAAAAAATGCAACAAGAATTTGAAATGTCTATGATGGGGGAAGTAAAATTCTTCTTAGGATTACAGATTTCACAAACTAAAAATGGCATATTCTTGAGTCAATCCAAATACTTGAAGGAATTGTTAAAGAAATTTGGTATGGAAAACTCTAAACCGGTAAGCACACCTATGACTACAACTGATAAATTATCTCTAAAGGATGAATCAGAACCTGTTAATCTGACAAGATACAAATCTATGATAGGAGGTCTATTGTATTTGACACAAACAAGACTTGATATTATGAATGCAGTATGTATTGTTTCTAGATTTCAGAGTAATCCTAGAGCAAATCATGAATCAACAGTAAAAAGGATTTTCTAGTACTTACAAGGTACTAAAAATCTTGGCTTATGGTATCCTAGAGATGAAAAATTTGATTTATGTGCATATACAGATGCTAATTGGGCAGGAGATGTAGATGACAGAAAAAGCACCACTGGAGGAGATTTTTCTTGGAAACAGATTAATTTCTTGGTTGAGTAAGAAATAAAGTTGTACACCTTTATCAACAACTGAATCAAAATATGTTGTAGCAACAACTAACTGTACACAGGTAATATGGCTTAAACAAATGTTGAAGGATATAAAGGTAATATGCAAGAAACCTACAATCATCTATTGTGACAACACTGCAACAATTGATATATCTAAGAATCCGGTATTACATTCTAAAACAAAACATATTTCTATAAAACTAAATTTTCTGAGGGAGACAGTTGAAGCAAAAGAAGTAAAATTGGTTTATGTAAATACTAAAGAGCAGATTGCATATATTTTCACTAAACCTCTGTCTAAGGAGACTTTTGAATATCTTAGAGACTAGCTTGGGGTCATACCCCCATCGGTAGAGAATTAGATAGTTGATGTTTTGTCATCAATCGACATAATTAATAGATAAATATTTTATTCCGACTTTGATGAGGAAGCTACTTCTCAAGGGGAGAAGTTGATCTATTGGTATATTGGTTGGTATTTTGTATTTGAACTTGGTTTTTGGTATATCTTTGGCATATGATGTCAAAGGGGGAGAAATTGATATGGAAAAACATAAGGAGAAAAAACATAAGGATGACACATGTTACTCCTAGGGGGAGAGATTGTTGAGTTGGAAAGATTGTTATCTGGTTATGATCTCTTTTAAGGAGATTGATTGGTTTTTGGTATTTGGCATTTCTATTTTGGCACTTTGATGGTTTTTCCATCTTGTGTTGCCATCAATGCCAAAGAGGGAGATTGTTGGTATTTTGGATATGTTGATATGGTTTTGTCATTGATGTCAACACTTGATGTCAACAACTTATCAACTCTGGCACATTCATCGACAGGCAAACCCTGACACCGGCACCGACAGACTCTACAACAATATTATATCTACCGGCAGGTTATATTGTTTACAAGCACTTGGAATGATATGAAGGATACTTGGTTGTGTCGAAGACATTGTTTGAACACCTTTTCTTGAAGAATTGTTCATTGGTACATACAAGTTTGCATATTTGCTTTCATTAGCAAATAGGTCTAGAATAGGCACCGATAGACTTATCTATTTTAGATTAGCATGACACATTATGAAGATAATTTAATTATGTTGTAAATGCATTAAGATGACATGTTGAATCGGTTATTGCATCAGATATTGTTTTATAAATTACTTTTATTGTAAAATCTTCTTAGAGCCAACCTACTAAAATTGGTCCTAGGTTATGGTATATGTAAGATCTTATTTGTAAGATCGAAGTGTGGAAAAAGTGGATTGTGGATTACAAAATAAAAGAAGGGATATGCGAGAATAAGAAGAGCTATACACGCAGACATCATCTAAGGTTTGAAGGAAGGTATTTGTATAAGACAGACATAACTCCACCGGTACTGAATACATCATATGAAGATGCTATATTGAAGCAATACATTTATCATTGGATTTAACCATCCAATTATAGTCAGTATAACTCCCATTTGTGTTTGAGTAGTGAGCTCTAGGTGCTCGGCCTTTCTACATGTGCAGACCCCATTTTTGTACACATACTATATGCAGTAGTATCATCTGATTGTGGGTAAGGTTTCCCATAGTGTATCATCTGATTGTGGGTAAGGTTTCACCAACTCGTTCTAGGTGTATAAAATTAAAATACATAGGGTCTTTGATTTATTTGAGGGGTTTGATCACCTTCAAGACCATCGCCAAGCCTTCACAACCTCACTATGTCTCTACCAGGCTCCAAATAGGCCTAATGCAATTAGCCCTCTTGTTGGGGTTTTCAGGGTCTAGTTTCAAATCTTCCATCAGAAGGCAAAAAATGAATTACAAATTTGAGTACCCTTTACAGAGTTACAAACAATATTTTAAAATTGCATTTGGGTTCTCTGTAGACATGGGGTATCCAAAAGTGTCCTATTTTCAAGGATTTAGGCCTACTTGGGTGACTTAAAAACTTGGTCTTGAAAACCTTCACCAGTCAAAACATCTGCAAAAAAAATTCTAGGATTATTTAAGGGAATTCAAAGTTCTCTTCAACTATGTATCAATTTACCCTCTACCAATCCATATCTTCTCTAAAATTGCACATCTTCTCCTATCCTAGTCTCACCAACTCCTAGCTGTGAGCCTAGGCTATCATTGTAAAATCACCACAAAGTTCTGAAAAACAAAAACATCTACTCCAAACATATTTATAGACCTTAGCCTAGTATTCCACAAGATTACAACTAGTGCCATCAGTGGATGCTCAGGTTAGAGCCATTTGTTTCTTAAACCCTAGTTGTCAAGGGTTTTACACCTAGTCATAGAGAATGGATGGAATCTCTACAACTAGACACAATAAAAATTGCTAATCTCCCTTGTAGGAAAGTAGATTAACCAAGCTCTCATTCCCTTTAATTAAATGCTTTTGACAAGTTTGTACTAGACCATACTACATAGTGAAAACAAATGAAAATAGTCACAAGGATGTCAAAACAAATATCTTCTTGCAACCAAACTTGCTTTTTTGCATTCCCAAACTTCCAACCCATACAATAATAATGCCTTGGGCTTTAAAATACCTAGTTTAATTGGTTAGAACTAACTTCTTCACCACCAACATAAAAAAATGCAACTTTTGCAATTTTGCAAAATGTTGCTTAGCAATTTTATATTTTTTCAACCTTAATATACAACTTTGCACTCAAGTGTAATTGAAGGCTCCAAAAGGCACTCAATGCATTCTAGGAGACCTAAAACAATGCCTTTCACCCTATTAAATGATGACTCTATAACAACATCAACATTACAAATTTCTAGGCTAATCACATCCTGAACACAACAAAAGCTTGGACAACTCAACCATGACTCCATTGAGTCCCAAATGGTTGGTCCATTATTATAACTTGAAAGACAACACAAAAAATTTAGAAGAAACAAAAATTGATTGGAGTGATGTGTGCCCTGCACCATATTGTCTCGGGAATAGTTCATGTTGTTGATGTATGGAATTACACATAATAATAAAGAAACATCATTTTGTCGTATGTTGTGCTAAATATTTATTTGTTGTTACTCTGTTATTTTGTTGTTCGAGAAAACTATTGCATTGGAAAGTATATATTTTGGTATCGTTGTCGATACAAACTCGAAGATCAATATGATGGCCAGCAATATGTACACGTGTAATGGGTCAATAATTCCAAGAAGATTGATTGATAGAAGACAGTAAATGTATGGGAATTTTTGGCCATGTAATACATGTAGAGGGAAACTTGGGAGCAAGTAGTCCCCGAGGGCATGATACATGATGAACTCATAGTGAACTCAATGGCCTTCGATCTTCTCGAAAGAATTCCAAGGTTGTTAGCACGAAACCTAATTGAATTGCAAGACTGATGGATATGTTGGGTGAATATTTTGTCACTAGCATACCAATGACAAAATATATAATTCACACATAGCTATGTTGAGAAATTAATCCCTCCTCTTAGCAAGGGGAGGTTCCCTTTGAAATTTCTTCTGTAATTAAAAAGAAACTAAAATTAGTAGGTAATTTTAGGGCATATAACTCTATTTTTTAAAAGTTTATGTATTTTATGTATCATATAGGGAATCGTAACAAGTGGAGGGAAAATACATAAACTCTGAAAAAAGAGAGTTATATGCCCAAAAATTACCCACAAATTTTAGTGTCTTGTTAATTAGAGAAGAAATTTAAAAGGGAACCTCCCCTTGTAAAGAGGAGGGATTAATTTCTCAACATAGCTGTGTGTGAATTATATATTTTTTCATTGTTATGCTAGTGACAAAATATTCAGCCAATAGTTTTTTGGTGACTTTGCTAGGGATACGATACACATCCAAAAGCCTCGTGCTTTTGGTTGAAGTATACCGATATCCTATTCATTGTAATTCCTTTTCTTATAATTTATCAAACTTTCACCAAGGATATGTAAAATGGTAGCTCAAGGTCCTTGGGGGAATGCTTTTGGTCCATTGAACCTGAGTCTACCCTTGCATGTTCTTCCTGATGTTTTGTGGAAGAACTTTCCCAAGTTTTTAGGTGATGGTGCTCAACATCTTGATGAACATATTGTTGCATTTTATATTGCATGTGGTGTTTTGGGAGTTGAACATGAAGATATATCTATAAGGTTATTTATTGAAACCTTACAAAGTGTAGTTGTTGGTTGGTTTTACCATTTGGAAAATAATTCTATCACAGATTGGGCTAGCCTCAAAATAAGGTTTGAGGCAAGGTTCAAACCTACAAATGATGAGAATGCGCTCTTGGCGCAATTGACTCAAATAAAGATGGAACTGCAAGAGCCCATACGGGAATTTGTTGTGGAATTTAACAATCTACATAACCACATCCCTGTTGCTTCTCTGCCTACTGCTGCAAATTTGAAGTGCTTCTTTATCAATGCTCAGTCACCTGAAGAGAGTTTCTTGTTGAGACGAGCAGTTCCAAGAGACCTTGCAATTGCACAAACCTTAGGAGTTGAGGTTGAAGATGATCTTATTCTTGCGAGTAAGATAAATATAGAGCCCAATGGGTCCAAAGAAACTCCTCTTTGGGATCATGGTCTACCAAGAGAATAGATCCCAAGGTGTAGAGGTTGGCTAATGAGCTGGTTGCCCACAAAAGGCAAATAGCTTAAGGTGTATTTTCTTCCCCTTATGAAGACATTCCTAGGAGGCCATATCCAAAAATTGTTGCTAGTTATGTAGCTAGAAATCAATACAAGCTTCCTTCGCCACCATAAGGACTCGCACTTGAGGCACTACCAGCAAATGCAGTAGTCGAGGACTCTAAATCTAAACAAATTGATCTTACTGGTCTATTGCAAGAGGAGGAACCAGACATAGCTGATGACTCTCAAATATGGTTTATGCAGTTGCAGGAAGCTATTGAATAAAAAGAAAAGACCATGCCAGGCACCATGGAGGAGGACAATCACATCATGAGATGTGAAAAGGTGAATATGCATGAAGATCCTAGTCAAGTTGAAATGAATGCTTTCATGCTCCAAGGTCATGAACTTGGACGCATCTTGCATAAGAGACCTACCCTAGAACTTGATGAAGCTCTTTTCATGAGCACTATAGAAGAGTTTTGTTCAAGTCTTGTTGACGATTCTATCCAATCATAAGTTTATGAACAACTTACTAAATATTACAAATCAATCATGTTTTCATCTAAATCACATGAAGAAGATCATTTCATTCAACATGAGGTTGTTATGGCTGAAAAACAAGTTGTTCAAGTTGCAACTAGTAAGAAGGATTCAATCTTTGTATGATCAAGATGATGTCCAATTAGACATCATGCTTGGTTGGAGGCTAATGAAAATCCAAAGGCCCCTCTTGTACATGAGCTTGAGGATATACTTGAGAAATAAGCCAAACATTCATTTTCAACTAAGCAAGAGTAGTCTGGTTTCAAAAATCTACTTTGGAGCAGCAATACATATGATTCATTTCAAGAGGAAAGTGAATTTGTTCATCTTTTCCAAGGAGTGTTGCAACAATTGCTGGTACAATTATGCGTGCTTCTATTGGTTGTGGTTGCTAATGATTATGCAAGGAAATGAAAGTTGCTAAAGAAAGGGAGCTACTTTGGTGAACCTATGAATGGATTCATTTAGGAAGGTTTCCATGGCCAGTTAGTTTAGGTTGGGTTAGTTTCCTTTTTCAATGAGTGCAGTTGCACAAGTTTTTGTCTTGATTTTAATTGGTTTCTTTGCATTAGTCTTGTAGTTTGTGTCTTTGTTGCTTGACTCTATAGCCCAATGGATACAAGCACTTGGAGTTCTATATTCTACAACCTTCATTAGTGAAGTTTGTTCCCCAATCAGAGCCAACTATTGTCACCGATTTCAGCTAACCTTAATCATGGTCCAATGCCTACGAAAATTGTCCATTTCATAGCCTACGTCCTCCAAGATTAGTTGACTTCCCTCATAAGTCATGTCGGTTTGCATCCTCATTTTTGTCATTTTCCTCTTTTTGCCTTCATCTTTTATTTTATCTTTTGTTTGCACTTCAGGTTTTTAAACCCAAAATGCAGTGTTTATTGTGTTTTCCTGCATGTTAGGTTTTGAAGCCTGAAGTGCAGTTTTGGTCTGCGAAGTAATGTAGGTCGGGTTTTAAAAACTAGCATACAAGTTTGTCTATGTGTATGTCGGGGAATTTTTCCCAACCTGCAGCTCTATGTGTAGGTCAGGGAATTTTTCCCGACCTGCAAGTCTTCTGATGTGCATGTTGGGGAATTTTTCCTGACTTTTAGGTCCAAGTGTAGGTCAGGGAATTTTTCTTGACCTGCAAGTCTGGTCACGTGTAAGTCAAGGAAGTTTTCCTAACTTGCAAGTTTTCCTATGTGCAAGTCAGGGAAATTTGTCTATGTGCATGTTACAGAATTTTCCTCGACCTATAGGTCTAAGTGCAGGTTGGGTGATTTTTTCCCGACCTGCAAGTTTGCCTACGTGCAAGTTGGGAAATTTTCCTGAGTTGTAACCTAGGTTTTTCCCTTCTTGCATATCGGACTTTAAAATCCGATGTGAAAATTTTGAGTTTCCTTCCTAGGTTGCAGATCGAACTTTAAAGTTTGACCTGCAAGTTTTTCCTAGTTTTTCTCCTAAGTCATTTCTGACTCCTGTATCTTGTTCTGATAAATGAATTTTGCTCATTTCATGATGATCATTTTCAAAACACTAATGATCAATGTTGAAATGTCCAAGCCCTCTCCCAGAAAATCAACAGAGAAAAGAAGATGTGCTGATGAGATTGCTAATATGGCACTAGACAAAGTTGAGATGTTGCAAAATTTATCCCAGCTGCGCATTTTCTTTCTATTGTAGTTGTGGTCAAGTGGGACTGTATAGTTGAATTAGTCAACTCTGCTCACATTTTTCTCCACTCCTTTCCTATATAAGGAGGACCCTCATTTGTATATATTTTATCTTTGATATGCTTACCAAAACTCTGCCAAAATTTTGTGCCAATTAAGACTTTGTGCTTTTTTTTCTATAAAATTTCATTCAAGGAAATAAAGATAGCAATCAGCTTATTTCCAAACTTTGTGTTGAATAGAAGATTGTGATTGTGATTGGGATTATTCTTATGTTTAATTCTCACAATCATTCCTTACATTCTTGAATCTTTTGGTAAAAATTGTGAAAGTTTATGAAAGAGCTTTCTAATTGTGCAAATAAACTTTGTGCTATTTACTTGTTTGGGAAATTTTTTGATGTTAAGCAATTAGTAGTAGGCTTTGTATTGCTGCTATTACTTGTGGTTTAAGGAATTGGGAATTTATACTTGAAGACTTTGAGCTACAAGTTAAAATTATTATTATTTGAAATCTTTAGCTTAGTTAGAATTACATTCAAGAAAGACTTCGTGCTTCTGGATTGTAAGGTTTGGTGTAATTTTTTGGAGTAATTTGTTTATTTCTTTAAGCATCATACGTGATAGGGGATTGCAACAAGTGGAGGGAAAATACATAAACTTTGAAAAAAGAGAGTTATATTCCCGAAACTTACCCATAGATTTTAATTTCTTGTTAATTAGAGAAGAAATTTCAAAGGGAACCTCCCCTTGCTGAGAGGAAAGATTAATTTCTGAACATAGCTGTGTGTGAATTATATATTTTGTCATTGGTATGCTAGTGATAAAATATTCACCCAACAGGATAGAGACTAACCTAGAGAAAAACTGATATCCAACAGATACTACAATGATATGAAGAGAGGAGTCATAGGGAGGAAGAAGAGCGGGATACTAGTAGACAATGTAGCCCTAACAATTAATGCCCCTATAACCCAATTTAAAGATTGGTGTAATAGAAACACTTGAGAAGAAGGGGAGGGATTGGTAAGAAGATCTCTTTTCTAGAGAGAGAAAAGTGAGAGGAGATGATGGTTACGAGGAATAATTGAAGGTTCACTGAGTCCAGTGAGAAGTAGGAGTTAGTGTACTAGCTGAAGCCATATAATCAGGAGAAAGAAAAACCGTGTATGTGGAGTGAGCTGGAGGATGTTGCTAGAAACTTGCCACTCCCGAACAACAAAGCACGTGAAGAGCTTGGTGGCTAAAATGGTATCCAAACTATACACTCTACTTCAAGTGAAGATTATGAATCTAGTACCAATAACAACAACTCATCCCCAATATATGATAAAGAAGAAAGGAACCTATAGACATAATTTGTTGAACTTTTTGAAACAATCCTATACAATATTAGGAATTTGTGTGTCACCAAGCAACCAAGAATAGGGGGCTTGAGTCGAAGACTCCAGTGAGGAGAGGATATAGAAGCAAAGAAGGTGATCTAGGTGTGGAGGATGTAGAAGGTGGATGCATAGAGACCTCTTGTGTGGTTGAGAGTGCAAGAGAGGCACATAAACACAAAGAACAAGATGATCCCATATGGTTGATTTCACACACAACCTTCTAGGGGAAGACAATGTTGAATACCCAAGAGAGGCAAAAGCTCTTTAAATTCATAGTGGATGGATCAAAGGATCCTATATGCCACTAAAAGACCTGTATAATAATATGAGAGGAAACTATTCAAGACAACTAGGATTATTGGTTGAACACATTTCCATCTACCCTGTGGGGAATCACTATGGACTAGTATATAGACCTGGAGGCTAAGAATAGGGAAATATGAAGTAAACTGAGAAAAGCATTCAATATAAAGGCAAACTACTGAGAGGTTATAATGAAATTGTTGTAGGAGGGTAAATACACAAAGTTGGATCAATATCTCGTGGAAGTCCATGGGTTGGGAAAAGAGCTTGCTAGAAACAGGTGCCTGATTTTTACAAATCAAGCACCTGTTTCGCTTCGGGTGCTCGAGCCATTAAAAAATGGGCACCCACTTTTTTCAAATCGGGTGCTTGATTTGAAAAAAATGGGAGCCTGTTTCTTGAATGTATATATTTTCTTAAACCATTTTCGATTATTTTCACTGTTTCAAAGACGGGTAAACATTTTAGAGGAGCATGGGTACCCATTTGTTTCATCCCAATTGACCCCCCTAAACCATTTTTTACCTCGTTCCAGGTACCTAGTTTTATTTTTTATATTCTGTTTTATTTATTTTTATTATTTTTCATAAAAAAATGTTAATTTATGGTTATTATTTTTCATATAAAAAATATTAATTTATTGTTATTTTTTAATTTTAGTGTTTTAAAGCTTGAAAAACATTTTTTATTTTATTTTATTTCATGTTTAGAATAGTTTTTAGTTTTTAAATATTGCAAAAAACATGAAAAGTAAAAACTATAGGAAAAAAAACAAAAAACAAAACATAAACGAACAATAAACATTAGACACAAAGAAAAAACAATAAACCCTAAACAAAAAAATGAACACTATAACCTAGATAGAAAAAAAGGAACAATAAACCCTAGAAAAGAAACAAACAACAAACCCTAAAAAAATAACAAACAATAAACCCTAGATGAAATTCAACAATAAACCCACCTTCTCTCTCTCACACACATGTAGACATTACCCTCTCTATCATTACACTCTCTCTCTCAATCTCTCATTATCCCCTCTCTCTCTCTCTCACACACACACATTACCCTCTCTCTCTCCCTCTCTCTCTCTCTCACACACACAATCACACACACACATTAACCCCCCTCTCTCTCTTTCACCCATTACCCTCTCTCTATCATTACCTACTCTCTATCTCTCAAATTATCTATTCTCTCTCTAACTCGTTGTATCTCAAATTACCTGCTCTCCCTCTCTCTCTCTCTCTCTATTTTAATCATGTGTAAAAGTTTGAATGTTTAAATTTATATTTCTAAATGTTGTATTTAATTATAGTATTTTATTGTAAAAGTTAGATGTTTAATTTATGTTTAAATTGAACTTTAAAATGATAATGAATATGAATGTGCTTTTTTTTGTGTGTGAAAAATAGGGTTCTTAAATTTGATAATACTCTAACTATCACTATTAATCCTCACTACTTCCTAACTTAGCCCAATCTCTAAAGATATACTATATATTTACAAACATGATAACATGTCATATACTTTGATTTAATAGTGGAAAGAGAAACCACAACCTGTCACCTACTCATCCAACTAATTGCACCACCACATAGACTAAATACATAGTCAAGGTTGGACTTCCTAATGTCAACATCCTATATCCAATTTGAGTTTTCAAGTCCCTATATTTTTAATAACATGCGGAACAATCCTACTACTAAACTTTCTTCTTTCAAAACTTTGTGATTTGAAAACATGGTTGTTGAAAACATGCATTTTTCTTCTTTTTTAAGATTATTCCATGAATCACCAATCATTATAGTAATCTCCCTATCCTTGCCAAGACATAATGGTTTCAATTGTTTATACTGCTCAACAAAGAAAATATTGTAGCCATTCCTATTTTGCTTTGAAAATATTGTTGTTGAAAGCATTTTTTCTAAATTTGAGTCATTGAGATGCTAGATATTAAATTCCAACCTAGAGGTAGGATGTCCATAAAGTCCAATGGCTACCAAAGTGATCGATTTCCACTAAATGTTAGCTCTTATTGAAGTAACATTAAGTGTTGTTAAAGTGTCATTAAAAGTTGTGAAAGATTTAACTTGTCATGAAAGTGACATTATTGGTGAAGTATCCCAATTGTTTCCAAAATGACATTATTATACTAAATTTTAACTATTCCTAAATTCAACCTTCTACCAACATTGAAATGCGCATCGAAAGATGTTTTGGAACTCAAAAAATATTACACTAAATGTAAACTTATGCCTCAATGAAAAATAAAATGTCATGTGGAAAGAATCTCTATATTTAATCATCCATGTATCCTCACATATATGCATTCCAAATATATAACTATTGTCATCCTAATAATTTATTGAATCTAAATCATCATTTAATTCATTCTTGTAATATTTTTCTTGCATTCATTTTTATGTGAATTTTCTTGACATAATTATAAAGCTTAACATAGGATTTATTGAGAGACTTAGATCTCACTTTAGATTTGGAGCTTTGTCCTTTTTCTTATTTTTTCTCTTTGCTTTATCTTTTTATCTTCCTCTAATTGTAAGGAAGTTAAGTAGCGGAAACAACTTCCTACACTAACCTTGAGAGGAGGGTAATGCAAAACTTTTTTAGATCATTACAACAGTTACAAAAAATAGAAATAGATACAATAGCAATCATACCACAACACAATGATTTACATGGGGAAAACCCTTTCGGGAGAAAAACCCCACCCTCCAAAAGCAGCTCAATATTTTATTCAGCAATCAAAAACAGATTACAACATTCTTGCAGAGCAAGCTCTTCGCAGGAGTACCACTAATCAGAGATTCAGAGGCAACTCAATAGCTATAGGACTCTTACACACAACCTCTATCTCACACACCTCATAAATAGGAGATACAATACAAGAAACCGTCAAACGGTATTACAAAACCATGGGCTAAAACCACCCAATAAGGTGTAGCCGACCTTATCTCCCTTCTAGATGCTCTATGACATGTTAAAGCACACATCAACACGTGTCGCTCCCTTTTTCCAGCTCATTTATGTATCCGATACAAATTATTTTTCCTATTTCAGGAGTACAAACTTCCAGAGGCCATAACTTGAGAACTGGGTGTCCGATTGACGAACCGTTTGAAGCGCCGGAAAGCTCGCGAAGTGCTCTATCACCTCGTAACCCGCTTTGCCGGTACAACCAATTTTCAGGGAGTTTTCGAGCCTCTAAAGTCCCCAAAATTAAGTTTAAATATTTTATTGCACCCCTCCAAGACGAAAACATTAATATCTTCAAAACTAGTTGTGACCTTGCGACGCAACTTTACCGGAATGCTTATCTAACCAACCAGAAGCTTCAGGGAGAGTTTCGCACCATTTCATGCTCAAATGAAAACTTACTATAAATAGTAAGCCTCACATAAATGCAAGGTTGAGACACCATTTTTCCCAACAAATCTCCCACTTGTCGAACACCTTGCAAGAGCGGAAGGGAATGTCAACACAATGAATAAATTGCTAGGGGCCATAAGGCCCATAGACTCTAAACACCATCTGAACTTCTCTATGCTCACAGCCTTAGTTAAAGCATCTGCAACATTCATCAAAGTTTCCACCTTAACCAGCTTCACCCTACCATCTTCGACCATATCTCTAACAAAATGATACTAAACATCAATATGTTTGGTCCGAGCATGAAATGTTGGGTTCTTAGCTAGGCTAATTGCACTCTGACTGTCACAGTAAACTGTCACTGTACCTTATTTTATTCCAATATCTGAACATAGTCTCTTAAGCCAAATGGCCTCTTTACAAGCATGAGTAGCTGCCATATACTCTGCTTCAGTAGTGGATAAAGCAACCACAACCTGTCGCTTACTCATCCAACTAATTGCACCATCAAACAAAGTAAACACATAAGCACTGGTGGATCTTCTGCTATCAATATCACCTGCCCAATCTAAATCCACATAACCATGGATATCAAGGGAAGTCATGTCTCCAACTGAATTACCATGATAACACAAAGAATACTCTGAAGTACCCTTCAAATATCTGAAGACTCTTTTGACTGCATCCCAATGAAATCTACCAGGATTAGACATATATCTAGAAAGTACTCCCACTGCTTGGGCAATGTCTGGTCTAGTACAGACCATAGCATACATCAAGCTTCCAACCGCACTCTGGTAAGGCACTCTGCTCATGTCTTCCATCTCCAATGGGGATGTAGGACAATCTGAAATAGATAGTTTCATTCCAACTGTAAAAGGAACACTCAATGGTCTACAATTCTGCATGTTGAACCTCTGTAACACTGAATTCACATACTTACTCTGGCCTAGCCATAGCTTTTTGTTCACCCTATCTCTTCTAATTTCCATCCCAAGAATGTTCTTTGCTGCACCAAGATCTTTCATTTCAAATTTAGCAGTGAGCTGAGACTTCAGTTCTGAAATCATACCTTTCCCTTTACCAATGAATAACATATCATCAACATATAATGCAATGAATAAGAAATGATCACCATAAGATTTATAATAAACACAGTGATCTGATTTAGAACGTTCAAATCCCAAACTCAACACATATGTATCAAATTTTTGGTACCACATCCTAGGACTTTGTTTGAGGCCATACAAAGATTTCTTCAATTTACAGACCAAATTACTTTTGCCTTTCACCACATAGTGCTCCGGCTGTGTCATATAAATATCTTCCTCCAAATCACCATGAAGGAAAGCAGTTTTCACATCCATTTGCTCAACCTCTAAATCATAAGCAGTAGCAATAGAAAGCAAAAATCTAATGCACGTCATTTTTGCAACAGGAGAAAATATCTCACCGTAATCAACACCCTCAACCTGAGAGTAGCCTTTTGCAACCAATCTTGCTTTATACTTCTCAATGCTTCCATCTGAACCAATCTTTTTCTTGAACACCCATTTACAACCAACAGGTTTTCGTCCTTTAGGCAATGGTACAAGATCCCATGTATCATTCTTTTTCAAAGCTGCCATTTCTTCCTCCATAGCAATCTTCCAGGATTCTGCATCATTCACACCTAATGCCTCTTCTACAGATTTCGGTTCATCCACACTAGTATTCAGAGCAAAAATACATCTCCAATCATCAGGTGAATACCTTTCAGGTGGTTGTCTATGTCTTGTAGACCTTCGAACAAGCTGAGTTGGAGGTTCTTCCTCCTCTTCTGAAGATTCAGAGCTAGACGAGCTCTCCTCAAATTCTTGCCTATCTAGGGGTCTCGATTCAACTCTTTCAGGTGTAGAAGGAAGTTGAATCACATCTTCTTTTTTAGTCTGTTCTGGCTGCAATGTAACAGAAGGAGACTTAATTTCTCTAAAAATAACACTTCTACTGTGAATTACCTTTTGTGCAACAGGGTCCCAAAGCTTGTATCCTTTCACACCATAACTATACCCAATGAAGATACATTTCACAGCCTTGTTCTCCAACTTTGTTCGCTTCTCCTTTGGCACATGTGCATATGCCTCGCAACCAAAAACTCTAAGATGTCTCAATGAAGGCTTGTGACCTGACCATGCTTCCATAGGCATTTTATCAACAAGAGCTGATATAGGAGACCTGTTAATCAGGTAGTAAGCAGTGGCAACAGCTTCAGCCCAAAACTTTTGTTCGAGACCAGCACCACTCAACATACTCCTAGCCTTCTCCATCAGTGTCCTGTTCATTCTTTCTGCAACTCCATTCTGCTGTGGAGAATACGGAGTTGTCTTCTGCCTGTTAATTCCACAGTCTTTACAGAATCTATCAAAATCATTAGAGCAAAACTCACTGCCATTATCAGTTCTCAAACATTTTATTTTCTTTCCAGTCTGCAACTCAACCATTGCTTTAAATTCTTTAAAATGACTAAAAACTTCAGATTTACTCTTTAGAAAATATACCCATGTCCTTCTACTAAAATCATCAATAAATGAAACATAATATGTGGATTTTCCAATCGAAGAGACATCTACTGGACCAAACACATCAGAATGGATAAGATCCAAAACACCACAAGTTTTATGAGAACTCGAGTAAAATTGAACGCGGTTTTGTTTTCCATAAATGCAATGCTCACAGAAATCAAAGTCAAGATTACAATCATTCAAACCTTCAACAAGATTTTTATTTTTCAAGGTCCTTAGACCCTTTTCTCCAATGTGACCAAGTCTTTGGCGCCATAACATAGTCTTCTCTGCAGGTAACTTTGCTTCAGATGAAAGAGCACCCTTAGGTACCCAAAAACCATTTCCATCTGCTGAAGGTGAAACCTTCAAATCTTTCAGTGAAGTATCCGCAGATTTACTTTTTACAGAAGTTCTATTACACTCAACAGTGTAGGCTTCAAGCTTATACAAAGTGCCAAACCTGACACCTCTAGCAACTACCATAGCACCCTTAATCATCTTACATCCTGTTTCAGAAAAGACTACCTGCACACCCGCATCTATCAGTTTTCTCACAGATAACAGGTTTCATTTTAATCCAGGGATATGCAGCACACCATTAATCCTTTTTATTCTACCATCAAAAAACCTGATTCTAAATTTACCTCGACAAACAATGTCTAGAGGTGAATCATCACCCAAGTACACCTTACCTCCATTAAATCCTTCATATTCAGAAAACCAATTTCTATTGGAAGTCATATGAAAAGATGCACTTGAGTCAATTAGCTAGGCATCATTACCTGCATGAGTCGCCAAAGCCACAATAAATGCATCGCCATCTTCCTTGTCGGACTCAGAATCAGAATCAAACTTTTTCTTTTTCTTCTTCTTTTCTTCTTTGCAGTCCTTACGGATGTGACCCGGTTTACCGCAATTCCAGCAAATGACTTTGGACTTTCTAGGAGATTTCGATCTCCCTTTGGATTTGGACTTGCCGCGCTTCTCATTCTTCTTGCCTTTCTCCTTAGGTCTTCCACGAACGGTTAGGGCTTCCTTTGAATTGATGGATACCTTCCTTCGCATCTCTTCACCGAGTAGGGCACCCACCACGTCTTCAGATTTCAAAACAACAGAAGTACTACCGATAGCCATAACAAGAGAATCCCACGAATCAGGCAAAGAGCAAAGCAAGATCTGACATTTCTCCTCCTCGTCCATCTTAACACCGACGGATACTAATTGAGCCACCAACATATTGAATGCTTCCAAGTGGTCTGCAATTCGTCCACCCTCTTCCATCTTCAAGGAATACAATTTCTTTCTTAAGAAAATTTGATTTAATAAAGATTTCACTTGATACATCTCACCAAGCTTAGTCCATAGCTTCTTTGCAGAGTTTTCTTCATGGACATTGATCAGGACAGAGTCTGCCAGGCACAGTCTGATTAGACCCTTGGCTTTCCAGTCCATAACATCATACTGAGCTGCCGCAGTAGGATCTGAGGGCCTTTGGATATTCGCATCAACAACATCCCAAAGATCTCGATCTATTAGTAGATCTTCCATCTTTAGCTTCCACATCTCAAAATTACTTCCATTAAATTTCTCCACCTCTATTCTCCCTGACGAACTTGCCATCTGAATATTCCTGTAACAAGATCAAAAAGTGTCTTCTGCACAAGCTCCCACTCAAATCTGGATTAGTTCGAAAAACCCAACTACCCACAATTGAAACCAAAGGTGATCAGGCTCTGATACCACTTGTAAGGAAGTTAAGTAGCGGAAACAACTTCCTACACTAACCTTGAGAGGAGGGTAATGCAAAAATTTTTCAGATCATTACAACAGTTACAGAAAATAGAAATAGATACAATAGCAATCATACCATAACACAATGATTTACGTGGGGAAAGCCCTTTCGGGAGAAAAACCCCACCCTCCAAAAGCAGCTCAATATTTTATTCAGCAATCAAAAACAGATTACAACATTCTTGCAGAGCAAGCTCTTCGTAGGAGTACCACTAATCAGAGATTCAGAGGCAACTCAATAGCCATAGGACTCTTACACACAACCTCTATCTCACACACCTCATAAATAGGAGATACAATACAAGAAACCGTCAAACGGTATTACAAAACCATGGGCTAAAACCACCCAATAAGCTGTAGCCGACCTTATCTCCCTTCTAGATGCCCTATGACATGTTAAAGCACACATCAACATGTGTCACTCCCTTTTTCCAGCTCATTTATGTATCCGATACAAATTATTTTTCCTATTTCAGGAGTACAAACTTCCGGAGGCCATAACTTGAGAACCGGGTGTCAGATTGACGAACCGTTTGAAGCGCCGGAAAGCTCACGAAGTGCTCTATCACCTCGTAACCCGCTTCACTAGTTACGGCCACTTTTCAGGGCATTTCGAAGCCTCTAAAGTCCCCAAAATTAAGTTTAAATATTTTATTGCACCCCTCCAAGACGAAAACATTAATATCTTCAAAACTAGCTGTGACCTTGCGACGCAACTTTACTGGAATGCTTATCTAACCAACCAGAAGCTTCAGGGAGAGTTTCGCACCATTTCGTGCTCAAATGAAAACTTACTATAAATAGTAACCTCGCATAAATGCAAGGTTGAGACACCATTTTTCCCAACACTAATAACCAATGCCTCCTTTAAAAAAAATAGTGTGTTGTTTTGTTTTAACTCCTCCAAGAGTAGAGAACCTACTATTTATTAAAGCTTCAACTTAGTGTAGTACTACTAGTTGTGATCACTAGATCATCCAATGATTCTAGGAAAGAACACAACAAAGCAGTACATGTATTGACAAGTTCATAGATATAACTTATGACTTTAATGAATTTAGTTAAAACCAAAAGAGAGTAGTTGAATCGATTCCTATCAAGTTGAAAATATAAAGTGGTAGCCTAATTGACGATAATCGTAGCCTAATTAGAAGCCTCTCATGACAAGATGGTCAAATATTATGGGTCCCAAAGTACAACTATCATAGGTATTGTAATCATCCATCTCTCTATAACAAACATACAAATGCACCATGATGGCCCAAAATGCCAACTAAAAAAAATCTTAATCGAGAACGAGCCCTCGGTGGAGTCTAGAGGAGATGATTATTCATTATCTAAATCAGTGGAGTCATTTTATTCATTATGTATTCGCTCTCTCTCTCATGATTATTTTTATGATTTTGATGGAACTTATACTAATGCATCTTTAGATGTTAAAAAGTATTGTTTGAGTTGCATGGGCATTATGATGTTTTATTTTGTAGAATATTTCTTATACTTTGATTTAAGTAGATAATATTTCTTAAATGATGCTTATTATTAAAATAGACCCACCTATTAATAATATTATAGATCTATGTGAGTTTCCTTTTTTTATATTTAAGTCCGTAAATTGTATTTAATTATAAATTTTTTTGGAAGGTGAAATGTAAATTAAATAGTAATTGTAAATTTTCATGTTTTTATATATATGCAGATTATTTTCACAGAATGGATGAGTTTGAGATAGATGAGCTATTAGGTCTAGCGCCACCTCCACCTCCACCTCCACCTCCACCCGATCAGTTGAGGCAAACCATTAGGAGGAATATTGATTCTTTGATTAGAGATATTCATACCATTAGACGTGAGACTCAACCAACTCCGCAGTTGTTACTCCTTGCAAATAGTATTCAAGGGATTGTATAGTTTGTACAGTTTTTAGATAATGATCTGGATAGCTATTGTAGTTGGTGAGAGGGATTGCGTGCATTTTATGTTGATGGCTTACATATAAACAAGTCAATGAATTAAAAATAACAAAAATGGATTTGAAACAATATTTTTTGAACTCTAAGACGGGTGAAGAGATAGATCCGAAGAAGCCACGGATCTCAATTTGATGGTGTAGGCACCCAGGCATAACTAGACACTTTTGGGAGCGCTGCTGGATGGTCTTTGACTATCTTCCACACTCCAATCATGAGGTCCTGATGTATTTTTTTGAAAAAATTGTGGGCCGAAGTTGAATTAGGTAAAAAACCCAATTACTTTGATACTAGGTCATTTCAGGGGGTCGGGAGAGGCATGCCCCAGGATAGGCTGGGGATGAAATTGAGCGATAGAGTTAGAAACCGTGTGCGTGATGATCCCTTGGTTTCTCTTCCTGCACTAGTTGTTCCTGCACCTACCCATCATCAAGTAGTGGATTCTACTCTTGGTTCATTGAGTGCCCTCTTGGGCAATTTGGTACAACAATTGCACGAGGTGAGGGCTGCCCCCAGCTTAGCATATGTTTGCACAACCTGCGGGAATGTATGTATGGGTCCATAGAGTGAGGCTGCCCCTAGAGGAGATGGTGATTTTGATGATGCTAATAATGCCCATGGTGGTTATGATGATGCCGAGGAGGTTGCACATCTGATGCCATCTCTTCATATGTTGATATTCTGTGGGTAGACGATGATTAGTCTACAAAGGTACAAATTTATTTATATAATTTATAGTGCAATATTAAATTCCTTATATATACACATATGAACCATAACATGAGTTAATTTTTTCTGAATAGAGGATGGACCATACCACATCATTGAGGAACCGACATCATGTTACCTCGATACCTAGAGATGTTGGTGCCCCATTTACGGTATGATCTTTCATCTAGATACATTGTATTGATATGTACATTTAAAATAAACAATAATTTTGTAATGTAATGATGTGTATGATATGCTTTTTCACTTTTGTAGGATGCTTCGTGTAGCACCGAGGTGGGTAGTTCTTCACGTGACCCATCGACCGTTGAGGCTCAGCCTCATTTAATGTTGGTATTTTGATGATGTTTAAGTTGTGGTGGTCAATGATGGACACACACTTATTTTATGTATGAGTTGTTCTCCACCGGTAATATGTGTTATGTTGTTCACACTGGTATACCATTGTATATATAGTTTTTGTTTGTAGAAGACTATCGATGTTTTGTAGGTGAAGCTTACCGCTCGAAGCGGTATGAAGACCTCAAGCAGAACGAGGACCCCTAGTGACAGTTAATCTTTTTTATCAGAACATTATGTTACAGTTTTCCAGTCTTCATTTGTTAATCGGTATACTATGTTAAATAAATATAATTGTAAAGTGTAATCATCCACTGACATCAATGGGGTGATTCAACTGGTATAATTGTAAAGTGTGATGAGTTATCATCCATCGACACTTTGGCAGTGTTTCTATGTCATGTTACCAAATGTGTCTAGATGCACTCTACCTAAGAACTTGTAGTCTAATCTTATTGGACCAATATGAAATCAGATTCCTATATGAGGACATCTTGTCTAGGGTTTTGTAGAGTTGTTGAGTGTGAGTATTGTAGAACAGATTAGGTCTTTGCGAAAAGGGTATCTCACTACAGAGATTGTGAGTGCAAAAGTCAGAAGACTAAAGTAATGCTACAATGCATTAACAGAGAGCTATCAAGGATCTAATCAAGCATTCTATGCTACTGTCTAGATCATTCACTTGTTGATTACTAATCTCTTTGACAAGTCTAAAACCCTTAACCAGGTAGGCCCAGCCAAGCCTATTGTAAATCCTCTAACAAGGTGGTTCACAGTTGTGGATCTGAAATCCTTTAACAGGGTAGTCTTTAACATGACTTATCTTCTAACAGAGATCTGGATTCCTAATAGGATCTGTTTTGTTGAAGAACATTGTAAGGCCTTAACCGGTCTGACCTTAACCAGTCTAGTTACTATTCTATATATAGTTGACTTGTGAGTTTTACACACCGTCATTTTTCCCATTTGGGTTTCCATGTTAAAATATCTTGTGTTATGGTGATTGTGCTTCTATGGGTGAATCCTCTACTTGCTATTTGGCTTTTTTATGTTTTAATCGATTTGTTATTTAAACTACTACACCGGTCTATAGTAAAATTGTTTAAGAGTTTGGTTAAGCTTTTAGGCATACTAATTCACTCTCCCCTCTTAGTATTCGTCAATTGGTATCAGAGCCAACCTTTCTAAAACTCTAACCACTTGGAAGGAGATATGGGCGAATATAGCATTAGGGAACTCACTCACCACGTGACTGAGTTTGAGAAAGCCTATGATGAACTCTAGATCAAGTATAAAGCCTCTTTAGCCAAAAGAAGAGAACTTGCTGAGCAATTGATGGAATTTAATGAAAACAACTCTTCTGATGAAGAAAAAATGGATGCCCTAGTTAGAGAAGTGGAAAAACTAAATGTATCCAAAGCTAACCTAAGAAAGGAGCTGGAAGGACTAACTATTAGGATGAGTTTGGAGCTAGAAAATAGAAGAAAAGATGAGGATCTAGTGAAGGACAAGGAGCATGAGATCTCTAAGTTGAAACAAGAGATTAGTATCATCACCGCTTATCTACAAGAAGGTAAAGAAGAGAAAGAAGAAGTGCAAGCAGAAATCAATGCAGCCATTTCTCAGAATGAAACCTTGGTAAAGACCAATGATACTCTTTCCAAGGAACTTGCTGAGACAAAGGAGATACTTGCTAAATTCAACCGAAGCATTGCTAAATTGGAACAAAAGATGGAATCAATGAAGCCATCAAAGGATACCACTGGACTTGGTTTCTCTGCATATGAGGAAGGTGAAACCTTTGGAACCAAGAGTGATGTACCAAAAGAGCAATTGGTACCTAAGAACAAGAGCAAAGGTAAGAAAAAGTTTAAACCTGTATACTTTAATTATCATAAGGAAGGACATACTACCAATGTATGTAGAAGCAAGGCTTATAATAATTTTCCTTACATACAAAACAATGTGGCTAGAACTGGTAGATTTAATGGTCACTATTATGCATGCAACAAATTTCGGCATAGAGATTTTGAGTGCAGGTTAGTAATGTACAACTTTGGAAGTTATGCACCAAGATCTAATGGAGTTGTCCCGGAACTTCCTATGAACCAAAAACCAAATTGGTACAGAACCTATGACCACTGGTCAAATAGTTATGGAGCAGCAAATAGTTGGAGAGCAACTTGTTTGATCTATCATGGTAGCGGTCACAATACTACATCATGTAGGAGGAAGAATGGAAATGTGAATACCGGACCATGGAGAACACCTGGTATGGTATGTTTTCATTTCAACAAACCGGGACACATTGCCAGAGCATGCAGACTGAGAAAGAATCCATTGAGAAACATACCAGTCAATCAATAAGGGAAGGTTGATGTTGAAATTATTTAGGGGGATATGGATAAAACTTGGAAAAAGAAATCTGAAGAGAAGCCACAAGATGTAGCAATTTCCCCTCCTAGTGTGGAGACCCCAGAATCGGCAAAGTAAGCTTCAAAAAGCTGAGGGGGAACATATTGGTAACAATATTTCGAACCCCTGGAGTATATCGGTAAAGTTCCTTTATCGGTATTAGTTACTTGTTGAATGACAGATGAAACAAAGTGGTAAAAGGTAAAGTTAGGGTTTGTGACCTAACGATGATGCATTTATTGTGGTTGGTAGGATCATGTTTAAAAGTGACTTTCATTATCATTTTTACTTACCTATTTTTAAAGAAGAATTTTTTGATCTTGAGCAGAGCAACAAGAGCGATTTATCTTGCATTCAAAAGAATTTAGAAAAAAATCTTGCACAAGATTTTACAGCCATTTCAAGCTATCAGTGTGGAAGTCTAATAGGCAAAGTAAGCTCTTGGAGAAGTGTGTTTGACTTCAAAAAACTATAGTTCAGAGTGTGAAGGTATTTCTTGTTGAAACATTATTCTCATTTGGAATTATTTTGATATGGCCTCTACATCGAAAATCCCTTCTAGTTCTACCAAACCTAAGGAATCATCTGAGTTTCTTAGGAAGAAGGTAAAATATAATGCCCTATCTCAAATTCCTACTAGATTCATTGTTGAAGGAGATATTTTAGGATACATTGATTGCAAACTGGAAGACCTAGGGTCTCTAGTGATTCACTCCCAATTGAGTCTATTATGTGGAGATGATAATAAGATTAAACCTAAGTACAGCGTGACCGAGAAGAAGAAATTTCACAATGCAGTGTATTTTCTTGAGGAATTTATAGAAGAACACAATAGGATTATTCTAAGTAGGGTTCATGGTGATAAAACATACCTTTAGTGAACCCATGATATTACACCAGAGGCAATCGATGCCGTTACCAGTTTCCGCAATGTTGGGGAAGTCCCTATTCTTCGTAAGATCACCAAAACCAAAGTGACAGAGCTCATCAGTTCTATGAGCGACCAGAGGGAAATGAATGTAAACACCATAAAGGATGACCTAGTGAAGTATGTGTGCATGGTGATTGGATATAGAGTATTCTATGCTAGTAGAATGAATTCTGTTCCTACAGCTCCGGTGCATGCCACTTATAGGATGATCAAGGAGAATGCACAATATGACTTATGTACTTGCATGCAAAAATAGCTCATGGAGAACTTGAAGTCCATCAAGGAGGAAAAAAAACTAAGGTTTAAATTCGATCAACTACTTGTCGGTTTGTTTTTCTATTTTCAAGGATATTTTCTAGGAGTTGGTGATTTTCAATGGTTGAATGACCTACCGGTTTCTAGACAAATAAAGGAGAGTCTGAAAGTAGTGGGAATTGCTTACCCGGAGACTCTGAATGACTATTTTGATGAGGTCAGACTAAAGATGAACCAGAGAATGAGAATATTTGGTAATATGGTTAAAAAATATGAAGATGATATCTGTTTCACAATCAAAACGGATCACTGCAAAATGCAAGCAGTTGAGCCCAGAGAAGATGAAGTTGAGCCTATGGGCTATGAAGTAGTAAATGATATACTTGAAGGGTATGCCTCTACCCTACTTGCTTCACCACTGGATCCAAAGAAGAAAAGGACCGGTACTTACTCCAAAAGGATCAAATGTACTGAAGTACACAAGCAGAAGAAGAGGAAGGGAGTGCCTTCAACATCTGCACCAGTTACATCTGCAGCTAGTCCTAAGGTGATCAAGAGGTCACCAGCCAAAAAGAAACCGGAGGCCATGCCGCCAAAGGTATTCAAAAGGAAGATGAAAACTAGGAATAACACATCAGATTCAGAAGACACTGAACCAGAGGTAGAGATGAAGAAAACAAGACAATCCAGTAAGAAGACAAAGATAATCGGTAATGTACCTACAACCTCTGCGCTAGTAAATATAAAAATTTCTTCTTACATGCCTATGAAACATTATAAAAGGACCATAAAGAATATTAGAAGAAAATCTCTTGATGTTTTAAAAGAATATTTTGATGATTTCAATGATAGTGAAAAGGAGGATGTCGAACAAGAACTTATTAAATATGTATTTAATAACAATCGGTCACCTACCGATATTAAATCAGTTACTTCTAAATCTTTGTATGATTCTTTGGACAATAAATGGCACATTGCCTTTGAAAAGGAACAAGAAATCAGGGAGAAATTTTTTGCTCAATATTTTCCATATGCCTCAAATTCAGAATTGTTTGAGATTATTGATAAGAACAAAGGCATCTTCTTCAAGCAAAGAAGAAGACTTCAGCTACTTAGAGGAAAAACCTCTACTATAGAAAAAGACACCCATCTGCAGGTTAAAGCAACTACCAAAATACAGAAGGTAGTAGAAGCTAATCTATAGGCTGAGCAAGATCCTGACTTATCCATAACCCAACCAGATAAAATATTTGATCATCAGGGTGAGAGAGTAACTGAACAAGTTACCCTTATTGATGTGGATACTCTTAATGCTGAACCAGAGGAATATGATAAAGAGAAACAAGAGAAAGGGAAACAAGAAAAATAGAAACTGGAACAAGAAAAAGTAGAGAAAGAGAAATAGGCAAAAGAGAAAGAGGAGAAGGAAAAAGAGAAAGCAGAGAAAACAAGACAAGAGAAAGAGAGCGCAGAGAAGGAAAAGTAAAAGAAGAAGGAAGAGGAGAAGATGAAGAAAGAAGAGAAGAAGAAGGAAGAGGAGAAGAAGAAGGAAGAAGATAATAAGAAGGAAGAGGAGAAGAAGAGAGTGGAAGAAGAGAAAGAGAAGGCCACCAAGGAAGCCCAAGAAAAATAAGAGCAGGAGAAGAAAAGATAAGAGGAGATCAAGGCAAAGGAAGGAGGGCAGATGCCTAAGGCAACCAAAGATCAAGCTAATCAGGTTAATCCCACCTGTCCCAAATATTTGACTCTTGCCTGTCTTACTCAATCGGTTGATGAAAGTGAGATACTGAGGGGCATTCAACTAGCTCAGGTTAGATTGGAAGAACTAAGGAAAAAGAAAGAACATTATGTCATTCAATTTGTTGTTGACACTCTTTCCAATCTAATTCTCAGTACTAACCTCCCTAGTATCGATTCCTCGCTGGCCAAGTTAAAACTTCTTTGCACAGTAGTAGATGATCAAGTGCAATCTTTAGAAGATGCTACCCATGTTTCTGTAGAGGAGAAGCATGAAAAATCTCTATAAATTTTATTAGTAAAACAAATGGATGAAGATAGAGCAAAACTGATTAAGCAGAAGGATGATATAAGTCTAGCTATGGGTGGAGGCAACCTACTCTTGAGCAAAATCTACCAGCCTGATCTATTCTGTAATGATGCTTTGAAGAAAAAGAGTCAACTCCAATATGAGTTAAAGAAGTATATCAAAAAATTCAAACTTCCATATGATTCATTCATAGGGTATGAGTAGACTGTTCACACTCACCAGCATCAAATTGTAAAGATTGAAGCAGAGATTAGTAAGCGGACTCAAAATCTGCAGGAGCTCTAGTTGCTTCTACTACCAAAATTGCAGATTCTTTAGAAGTGCTATCTGAACTTGGAGGCTATTACTGTCACACAGGAGATGAGCACTATTAATGCTATGGAAGAATTAGCCTTCCACATAAAGACCAAAAGTGAAATTTCCGCTTCACTTCTTGATTCATGGTCTTCAGACATGAAGAATTTTCTGAAAAATTTTAAATCTATTTTTGAGAAGTTTTATTCCTTATTATCGTAGACATATACTCTCTTTTTCATGATTATGTAATATGTTTCTGATCCATTGCCGAGGCATGTTTTATTTTGTCATTGTTGGCAAAGGGGGAGTAGTACTGAAAATTTCATACATATACTTGTAATTTTTGCAAAGGGAGTAGTGGATTTTTGCAAAGGGAGTAATGCATATGCTTAGGGGGAGCAATTTTGATTATGGCATCTGACATCATTTTCTTTTGTAAGCACTTAGATGTCAAATTTTCCAAAGTGTTTCCATCAATGCCAAAGGAGGAGATTGTTGGTAATTTGATGATGTTTAAGTTGTGATTGTCATTGATGGACACACACGTATTTTATGTATGAGTTATTCTCCACCGGTATTATGTGTTGTGTTGTTCACACCGGTATTATATGCCATTGTATGTATAGTGTTTGTTTTTAGAAGACTATCGGTGTTTTGTAGGTGAATCTTACCACTTGAAGCGATATGAAGACCTCGAAGTGGCATGAAGACCTCAAAGCTGTATGAAGACCTCAAGTGGAATGAGGACCCCTAACGGCAGTTAATCATTTTGATCAGAATATTATGTTACAACTTTCTAGTCTTTATTTGTTAATCAGTATACTGTGTTAAACCGATATAGATATAAAGTGTAATCATCCACCCACACCGATGTGGTGATTCAACTGGTATAATTGCAAAGTGTTATGAGTTATCATCCACCGACACTTTGGCGGTGTTTATGTGTTGTGTTACCAAATGTGTCTAGATGCACTGTACCTAGGAAGTTGTAGTCCAATCTTATTGGACCGACATGAAATCAAAATCCTATACTGACATGTTTTGTATAGTTGTTGAGTGCAAGTATTGTAGAACATATTAGGTCTATGCGAAAATGGTGTCTCATAATAGAGATTGTGAGTGCAAATGTTAGAAGACTGAAGTAATGCTGCAATGTATTAACAGAGAACTATCAAGGATCTAATCAAGCATTGTGTGCTACTGTCTAGATCATTCACTTGTTGATTACTAATCTCTTTGACAAGTCTGAAACCCTTAACCGGGTAGGCCAAGCCAAACCTATTGTAAATCCTCTAACAAGATGGTTCACAATTGTGGATTTGAAATCCTTTAACAGGGTAGTTTTTAACTTGACTTATCTCCTAACATAGATCTGGATTCCTAACAGGATCTGTTATGGTGAAGAATATTGTAAGGCCTTAATCGATCTGACCTTAACTAGTCTGGTTACTATTCTGCAGATAGTTGACTTATGAGGTTTACTCACCATGGTTTTTTGCATTTGGGTTTCCACGCCAAAATATCTTGTGTTATGGTGATTGTGCTTCTATGGGTGAATGCTCTACTTTCTATTTGGCTTGTTTATGTTTTAACTAGTTTGTTGTTTAAATTACTAGACCAGTCTGCAGTAAAATTGTTTAAGAGTTTGGTTAAGTTTTTAGGCATACTAATTCACCCCCCTCTTAGTATTCATCATATACCACTAGTATGTTTTTCATCCATTGATTTGAAGTGTTTATATGCTTACTAATTTATGTACAACTCTGATTCATGTTCATTATTTTTTGCAATTGTAGGCTTCTAGAGTGTTTGATGGTGCATCACATGTATGCTTCACCCATCAGTTAGTTTGCCTGCACATGACACACCATATGTATACTTTTCTGCGATAAACTTGTAGTCTATATATATACTTTATAATTTATGTATCTATACAAGTTTGATTCATGCTTTATATATGTTGTTCAGGTCGATACCACTACCAGTATTGGTATGGGTATGGGATTGAGCCAAATGCAACCATTGACATTGCCATTTGTGGTGATGATTATAATTTTTTTTTCTAATTTGTTTATACTATGTACTTGGATTTTATAGGGATTATAAAATTGATGTACAATGTGTTTTTTGCCGGACTTGACTACAACCACTTTTCTTGTTCATGATAGTGGACATCCACGTATCAATGAGGGCATTGTAGAGAATGGTCATATGGTAATTTATTTTAAATTTTTAGTATTTAACTACTTTATAAGTGAATTATGCAAGTAACTTCTTCTCATGTAAAATATTTTAATAATGTACAGGAGGGTGGAGACACTGATACTGCACACACACAGAATGGTGCATCTCAAGACTACATGCAGTAGGATGATTCATCTTAGCCACCTTCACATGGAGTGAAGAGGACTACATATGAGATGCATGCGAGTTCTTAGATTATATATTTTAGATCATGTCATGTTATTGTATTATGGACTTTTTATGATGATACTTTTTATGTTATCCTGGGACTTGTTATTATGTTATTTGGACTGTTTTAATGTCATTTCCTTGTTATTATTTTTTCAGGACTTGTTATTATGTCATGAGGAATGGTTATGTGATTATATATAGGACTTTTTATTATGTCATTTCGTTGCTATTATGATATCAGGTCTTGTTATGTGATTTGGTGTCCTCTAGTGAATATATATGTGATGTTGTTTTGTTATTATGTTATTTGGACTTGTTTTAATGTCCTTTCCTTATTATTATTTTTTCAAGACTTGTTATTATGTGATCATAGATAGGACTTTTTATTATGTCATTTCATTGCTATTATGATACTAGGTCTTCTTATGTGATTTGGCGCCCTCTAGTGATTATATATGTGACGTTGTTTTGTTATTATGTTATTTGGACTTGTTTTAATGCCCTTTCCTTATTATTATTTTTTCAAGACTTGTTATTATGTGATCAGGAATTGTTATGTGATTATATATAGGACTTTTTATTATGTCATTTCATTGCTATTATGATATTAGGTCTTGTTATGTGATTTGGTGCCCTCTAGTGATTATATATATGTGATGTTGTTTTGTGATTTGGTGCCCTCTAGTGATTATATTTGATATATTTATGATGATCTGTAGAGCATCATGGGAAACCAACCAACCATCAAGGATCATGCTGACCCAATCATTTGAATAATATTTTAGAGGCATTTCTCATGTAACAACACAACTTTTCATTGAATCAATAACAAATATGACAGGTTCCACAATCTTATCAAAGATACTTAAAACCTTTGCATTCCATAAACTTAAACATTCAATAAATAACCTTAAATTAATCAAAAAAATTTCACCACATCCTTATAATACTCATACCAATCAATCATGAGTCCATCCAATTCATGCTTCCAATCACCCTCCAAATCTGTCCCAATTGTGACAGTTTTGATACCCTACATTCTGTTACTCACATATTTCTAACCCGACAACAATTTTGCAATCTCTCTAGTGGAGACATAGATAATTAGTTTGACTAAAACATATAAAAAATTAAGGAAAAGCCAACGATGAAATAAATATTTATGACCTCTGCACTGAGACCATTTTGACTATTATAGAAAATAAGAATTGTGCATGTACAGTCTGCCTAGGGCATCAAATATCTCCCAAAATACAAACCCATTTGATGCAAAATAAACTCCATCTGAAAGACCCTTGAATCTACTCTCAGATAACTAATATTTATATTTTCCCCATGGTTAAAATTTGAAGTATGATCAAACCCTTTCACACACCTCTGTAAATGAGGGTTTGCAAACCGTTTTTACAAAAACTAACATAACTCATTCATTCCTTCATAAAAAAACACCAAACCAAAGCCAAAAGAAAGTTAACTCATTTCCCTATCTTTTAATAGTAATTATACACCATTTCCAGGCCTTACATGGACGTACAAGGCCTAGAAATAGAGAAAATAACTATTTTAGGACTGCAAAACAAAAGTTTTTGAATTCACAATTTCAATCAAAATGTACTCCTTTCCTCTTTGGTTTGGATCAACATTACATCATTTAAATAGTGATTCCCATCCTTTTGAACTCTCATAACTACCCTTTAACCAATTTTGAACTCCTCATTTATGCATTTTACATCCTTATTACCGTTATTTGGGTTTTTTAACACATTTTGGAACACTTCAACCTCATGAGGACCTTTTGGACAATTTATGAAAAATGGCTTACATAGCCTTACATTATGATTTATAATTACTCAAATAGACCTTATAAACCCAAAAATTATTGAAATTACTCATGACATCACTCTTGAACTCATGGAACCTCCTGAGACTAGGTGCTTCTGCACCATACTGCCGACCTTGAAAGCTTTCCAAGTCCCTTGGAAACATAAGGACCATCAACTTGCAAGAAACAAAATTAGTGTCTTGGATCAAAATCATCACCTTCATCTTTGTCTTTTCCTCTTCATCTTATTACCATTGTCACACCTCTACTGCAATCTCAAAAAGGACACAAATTGTCCAATCTCTCAACTACTCCCATCCATGGAGTATCCAATGGATGCAACTCAAGGTGTTCCTTAGGCATCCACCTCTCCTACTGCACACACACAAACTCACACTTCCTTTTCCTCACCTAGGAGTCCCTTTCTCCTCTCTCCCTAGTCTCTTGGAAACCACCAACCAGGTTCTTCCCTAACCTGTACCAACACCTTCTCTGCAGTTAGATGGATTAACACCTGCAACCAAACACACTAGCACCACAAAATCTCAAATCTTCTTGGGCTAGGTCCTGGTGTGGATTGCCTCCTTCGTCACTCTACCCACACACTCAGGCTCTTCTAGTGCTGATACTAATTTGATGCAGAGCATCCTGGAAAACCAACCAACCATCAAGGATCATGCTGATCCAATCATTTGAACAATATTTTAGAGGCATTTCTCATGTAACAACACAACTTTTCATTAAATCAATAACAAATATGACAGGTTCCACAATCTTATCAAAGATACTTAAAACCTTTATAGTCCATAAACTTAAACATTCAATAAATAACCTTAAATTAATCAAAAAACTTTCACCACATCCTTATAATACTCATACCAATCAATCATGAGTCCATCCAATTCATGCTTCCAATCACCCTCCAAATCTATCCCAATTGTGACAGTTTTGATACTCTACATTCTGTTACTCATATATTTCTAACCCGACAACAATTTTTCAATCGCTCCAGTGGAGACATAGATTCTGTAAATTGGTTAGATACTGATTCACCCCCCCTCTCAGTATCTTTGGGACTATCATTAATCCTAACACTCTGCCACCATCTATTGGATGGCTTCTGGAGTCATTGCCTTTGGAGGCATAGAACTTGCTTCTGATTCCTCAACGTTTGACATACACCAATGTTTAAAAAGGTGTGGCTTTGATACCACTCTAATGCAGAGATTCTTGGAGATAATTCTATTCACCTACTTGTCTTTCTAGTTCTCTTGAACCCACTAACTTCTAAAGCCCATCCGATGGTACTTGGTAAGGGTTTCACTGTCTATACCTCCAAGGTCTAATCCAATTTGGCTTTCAACCAAGGTATAGCCATTTATCTTTAACAATCTATCTTCCTATTGAGGATTCTGCCTCAATCTCTAACACCACTCCTAAGGGCTGCAACAACATCTGCAAGGATCTTAATTCACCAAATCATTCTAGGTGTGTACAATTAAAGTACATAGGGTCTTTGATTTATTTGAGGGGTTTGATCACCTTCAAGCCCATCACCAAGCCTTCACAACCTCACTATGTCTCTACCGGGCTCCAAATAGGCCTAATGCAATTAGCCCTCTTGTTGGGGTTTTCAGGGTTTAGTTTCAAATATTCCCTCAGAAGGACACAAATAAATTACAAATTTGAGTACCCTTTACAGAGTTACAAACAATATTTTAAAATGGCATTTGGGTACTCTATAGAAATGGGGTATCCAAAAGTGTCCTATTTTCAAGGATTTAGGCCTACTTGGGTGACTTAAAAACTTGGTCTTGAAAACCTTCACCAATCAAAACATCTACAAAAAAAATTCTAGGATTATTTAAGGGAATTAGAAGTTCTCTTCAGCTATGTATCAATTTACCCTCTACCAATCCATATCTGCTTTGAAATTGCACATCTTCTGCTATCCTAGTCTCACCAACTCCTAGCTGTGAGCCTAGGCTATTATTGTAAAATCACTACAAAGGTATGAAAAACAAAAAAATATACTCCAAACATATTTATAGACCCTAACCTAGCATTCCACAAGATTACAACTAGTGCCATCAGTGGATGCTCAGGTTAGAGCCATTTGTTGCTTAAACCCTTGTTGTCAAGGGTTTTACACCTAGTCACATAGAATGGATGGAATCTCTACAAGTAGACACAATAAAAATTGCTAATCTACCTTGTTGGAAAGTAGATTAACCAATCTCTCATTCCCTTTAATAAATCCTTTTGACAAGTCCGTACTAGACTGTACTCCATAGAGAAAACAAATGAAAATAGTCACAAGGATGTCAAAACAGATTTCTTCGTGCAACCAAAATTGCTTTTTTTCATTCCAAAACTTCCAACCCATACAATAATAACGTCTTGGGATTTAAAATACCTAGTCTAATTGGTTAGAACTGACTTTTTCACTGCCAACATAAAAAAATGCAACTTTTTTAATTTTGCAAAATGTTGCTTAGCAATTTTACATTTTTTGAACCTTAACATGTAACTTTGCACTCAAGTGTACTTGAAGGCTCGAAAAGGCACTCAATGCATTCGAGGAGACCTAAAAAAATTCCTTGCACCCTATTACATGATGACTCTATAACAACATCAACATTACAAATTTCTAGGCTAATAAGATCTTGAACACAACAAAAGCTTGGACAACTCAACCATGACTCCATTGAGTCCCAAATGGTTGGTCCATTATTACAACTTGAAAGACAACACAAAAAACTTAGAAGAAACAAAAATTGATTGGAGTGATGTGTGCCTTGCACCATATTGTCTTGGGAATAGTGCATGTTGTTGATGTATGGAATTACACATAAGAATAAAGAAACGTCATTTTGTCATATGTTGTGTTAAATATTTATTTGTTGTTACTATATTATTTTGTTGTTCGAGAGAACTATCCCATTGGAAAGTATATATTTTGGCATTGTTGTCAATACAAACTTGAAGATCAATATGATGGCCAACGATATGTACACATGTAATGGGTCAATAATTCCTACAACAAGTACATGTAAATGAAAGTGACAATGAAGAAGTGGTAACACAAGAAGAAGTACAAGAAGATTGATTGATAGAAGATGGTAAATGTATGGGAATTTTTGGCCATGTAATACATGTAGAGGGAAGCTTGGGAGTGAGTAGTCCCTGAGGGTATGATACATGACGAACTCATAGTGAAATCAATGGCCTTTGATCTTCTCGAAAGAATTCCAAGGTTGTTGGCAGGAAACCTAATTGACTTGCAAGACTGATGGATATGTTGGGTGAATATTTTGTCACTAGCGTACCAATGACAAAATATATAATTCACACATAGCTATGTTGAGAAATTAATCCCTCCTCTTAGCAAGGGGAGGTTCCCTTTGAAATTTCTTCTCTAATTAAAAAGAAACTAAAATTAGTGGGTAATTTTAGGGCATAGAACTCTATTTTTTTAAAGTTTATGTATTTTATGTATCATATAGGGAATCGTAACAAGTGGAGGGAAAATACATAAACTCTGAAAAAAGAGAGTTATATGCCCGAAAATTACCCACAAATTTTAGTGTCTTGTTAATTAGAGAAGAAATTTAAAAGGGAACCTCCCCTTGTTGAGAGGAGGGATTAATTTCTCAACATAGCTGTGTGTGAATTATATATTTTGTCATTGTTATGCTAGTGACAAACTATTCAGCCAATAGTTTTTTGGTGACTTTGCTAGGGATACGATACGCATCCAAACGCCTCATGCTTTTGGTTGAAGTATACCATTCTCCTATTCATTGTAATTCCTTTTCTTATAATTTATCAAACTTTCACCAAGGATATGTAAAATGGTAGCTCAAGGTCCTTGGGGGAATGCTTTTGGTCCGTTGAACCTGACTCTACCCTTGCATGTTCTTCCTGATGTTTTGCAGAAGAACTTTCCCAAGTTTTTAGGTGATGGTGCTCAACATCTTGATGAACATATCGTTGCATTTTATATTGCATGTGGTGTTTTGGGAGTTGAACATGAAGATATATCTATAAGGTTATTTATTGAAACGTTACAAAGTGTAGCCACTAGTTGGTTTTACCATTTGGAAAATAATTCTATCATAGGTTGGGGTAGCCTCAAAATAAGGATTGAGGCAAGGTTAAAACCTACAGAAGATGAGAATACGCTCTTGGTGCAATTAACTCAAATAAAGAAGGAACTGCAAGAGCCCATACAGGAATTTGTTGCAGAATTTAACAATCTGCATAACTGCATCCCGATTGCTTCTCAACCTACTGTTGCAAATTTTAAGTGCTTCTTTATCAACGCTCAGTCACCTGAAGTGAGTTTCTTGTTGAGAAGAGCAGTTCCAAGAGATGTTGCAATTGCACAAACCTTATCAGTTGAGGTTGAAGATGATCTTATGCTTGTGGGTAAGATAAATATAGAGTCAAATGGGTCCAAAGAAACTCTTCTTTGGGATCATGGTCTACGAAGAGAATAGATCCCAAGGTGTAGAGATTGGCTAATGAGCTGGTTGCCCGCAAAAGGCAAATAGATTAAGGTGTATTTTCTTCCCCTTATGAAGACATTCCTAGGAGGCCATATCCAAATACTGTAGCTAGTTATGTAGCTAGAACTCAAGACAAGCTTCCTTTGCCACTAGAAGGACTTGTACTTGAGGCACTACCAACAAATGCAGTAGTGGAGGACTCTAAATCTAAACAAAGTGATCTTATTTGTCTATTGCAAGAGGAGGAACCATACATAGCTGATGTCTCTCAAATATGGTTTATGCAGTTGCAGGAAGCTATTGAATAAAAAGAAAAGACCATGCCAAGCACCATGGAGGAGGACAATCACATCATGAGATGTGAAAAGGTGAATATGCATGAAGATCCCAGTCAAGTTGAAATGAATGCTTTCATGCTCCAAGGTCATGAACTTGGATGTATCTTGCATAAGAGACCTACCCTAGAACTTGATGAATATATTTTCATGAGTGCTATAGAAAAGTTTTTTTCAAGTCTTGTTGACGATTCTCTCCAATCATAAGTTTGTGAACAACTTAGTAAATATTACAATTCAATCATGTTTTCATCTAAATCACATGAAGAAGATCATTTCATTCAACATGAGGTTGTTATGGTTGAAAAACCAGTTGTTCAAGTTGCAACTAGTAAGAAGGATTCAATCTTTGTACGATCAAGAGGATGACCAATTAGACATCATGCTTGGTTGGAGGATAATGAAAATCCAAAGGCCCCTCTTGTACATGAGCTTGAGGATATACTTGAGAAATAGGCCAAACATTCATTTTCAGCTAAGCAAGAGCAGTTTGGTTTCAAAAATCTACTTTGGAGCAGCACTACATATTGTTGGCATTTCAAAAGAATGAAGATTGTTGGTATTTCTTTAAGGATATTTAGAAGGTTGTTGATATAACTGAAGAAGGATGATTACTGTCTTAATAACATTATTTTGTCATTGATGTCAAGAGATTGATTTTCTGATTTAGTATGATGTTGCCATATCTTGAGAAGTATGATTTGAAGAAAATTAAGATGTCGGTAAGAGACATAGAAAGAATATGATAATAAAGGGGAGAAATAAGTTATTTAATGGGCAACTATTACCAAGTTAGACAATGATGGGATCATATTGTTTAGATTGTTTTAATATCCTACATATGTTGTTGATTGAAAGTTTAATACTGTACTATGTCACCGAGCAAGGAATCTCATCGGTAAACCTTAAGGAACCTAGTCGGTAAACCCTAAGGAACCTAGTCGGTAAACCCTAAGGTTATCGATATTGGTTAATGAAGACATAATGTCTACTGAGTAAAAGTCAGTATTTATCGAGTTACAACCGAGTTATAATAGATTGCATTGGATGAATAAAAGCATTATTTAATGAAGGAAGTTGATGAGTTGGTGATGATTAAATGATTCATATAACGTGCAAAGAAGTTTGTTAAGGATCTATGGCTTTGAAAATTTGGGAGCTAGATCTACAACATAGATTGAACTACATTACCTAGCAGAAGTCCCAAGGAAGAAATGCAAGTTCTGAGGCAAGATAAAACATTTTTTAGATCGAAGGATACAATGAACCTAGTCAAGTTTGAAGATCTTATGGCTAAGATTGATCATGGGGAATGTGATCAAGGAGATTAGGTGGTTAGAAAATTGTTTATAAATAAGGAGTTATTGATGAACAAAGTATGTGGGCAATTGTATGCAAAGGGATGCTACATAGTGATTACCGAGCACATAAGCTTGAAGACTTGTTTGAATAACAGAGTAGGAAGGCCAACAAGAGGATAGATAAGTCTTTTGACTTGATTGTATTGAGCAAATAAGAATCTACTTTAGCATTTCAGATGTGAAGTTACAGATATATTTTTATTACTATTGTTTTGTAAAGTGACAGAAAATCTCTTAACTGAGTGGACCTAATAGTCTTATTTGTAAATCCTCTAACAAGGTAACATTCTAAGTTGAGTGTTTGAAATCCTTTGACAAGGCCACTTCTAACAAAGTGAAGATCCTAACAGATCTGAGGGAAATCCCTTAATCGGGTCACATCTAGCAATGTATTTGTAATCTTTAACAGGATTTGCTTTTAACCGAGCATACTCTAGAAGAGTATATTTATTAGTGGGTCCGAAATCCCATAGTGGTTTTTCCCTATTTGGGTTTCCACGTTAAATCTGGTGTTATATGTGTTATGATGATTATATGTTGATAAGTTAGTATGTTTCACAATTTTGATATATAGCTGAAGTATATGTTACCGAGGTTGAATTTGTTGGTTTTATTGAAGACTAAGTTTGAATGATTCACCCCCCCCTCTCATCTTGTTAGATATTGGCATCAGGACTTCACAATTGGAATTAGAGCTTTGGACTCTGGAAGAAAAGTTTGAAGGTACTTGAGTCAAGATCCAAAGATGTATAAGAGGGATACCCCAAAGTTGAACAAGTCAAGTTTTTCCACATAGCAGAAAAGGATAAAGCTACACTTATTAGGAATTGGAGATTATGCTACTTATTATCTGGAGAATATTTACATTGCACCAAGCACCCATCCGATGACTATGGAGGAGATAAAGGCAAAGAAAGAACACACCCAAGAAATGATTGAAATAACATCAGCATTGATAGACTCTGAATTTAATGATCTAGAAGGTTGTAATAATGCAAAGGCAATGTGGTCTAAACTCATATTTGTTTATGATGGTGATGAACATGTACAAAGAGAAAAAGTGGACAGTTTAAGAGGACAACTTGAATCTATGAGAATGAATGAAGGTGAGAACATAACCCAATACAATACAAGATTAAAGGAGATTGTCAATTAAATCAAAGAAGTAGGAGGAACTATTGAAGAAAAGGATGTCACAAGTAATTGTTGAGAACCCTTCTACCTGCTTATGCAATCTGAGCTTTTGCAATCAATGAATTGAGATCTATACTGAACATGCCAGTTTCTTTAGATGCTACTATCGGTAAGCTACATGCATTTGAGTTAAGTAATATTGATAACAATGGATCTTCGGTAAACAAAGTTGAATCTACATTTAGTTCTTTTTATCTTGGAGAATCTAATGATTACAATGATATAATGAGTAATTATTCTGAAGGGAATCACAGTGGAGCAAGTGAAAGATTTCGTAAGAACATGGAAGAAGTTCACAAACTATATGAGGAAATTAGAAAGCAAGAAGAGTTTGAAGCATTATTGGCCAGGAGGCTACTGAGAGGCAAAGGTAAGTATAAAGGAAAGCTACCTTTGAAATGTTTCAATTGTGATAAAATAGGACATGTGGCTTCTAACTACCCTGACAAAGAATCTAGTGAAAAGAGAGAATACCGAGATGAAAGACAGAAAGAAAATCATTACAGAGGATATCGAGATTTCAGAAGGAGAGATAGAAAGACATGCCTAGTAGCTGATGAGGAATCCATTGACGATAAATCTGATGAAACAGACATAGAGGAAGTTGTTTATGTGGCTATTAAAGATGGATCAGATGAAGAAAGGCATGAAGAAAAAGCCCTAATATCTCACATAAATAATAATGATTCTTGGATCATAGATAGTGGATTCTCACATCACATGATAGGTGATAAACACAAGTTTGTTAAATTAGAATATTATGATGGAGGATATGTAAGATTTGGTAATGATGCACCATGTTCGGTGAAAGGTAAAGGTTCTATCACACTTCTTGATAGTGCTAAATATGATGATGTATATTGGGTTGAAGGTTTGAAATACAATTTGTTGAGTGTAGCACAGCTAAACAATACTAGTTACTGAATAAAATTTCAGAGAGGAATTGTTAAAGTTCATGACAAACACAGAAAGTTAGCTACTACCGAGACTCAAACAAGAGGTAACACATTTCACCTTGACTCAACTCTGAACAAATGTGTTTATGCAAAGATAGATGATACCTGGTTACGACATAAAAGGTTTCGTCATGTAAATTTTGATAATCTAATCAAAATAAGTAAAAAGAACAGAGTAAGAGGTCTACTAAGTCTGGAAAAACCTAAGAATGCTATGTGCCGAGGATGCCAAATGGGTAAGATGACAAGATCAAGCTTTACAAGTAAGTCCTACACTTCTAATGGAATTTTAGATCTTGTGCATACTGATCTTTGTGGTCCTATGAAAGTACAGAGTTATTATGGTGATAAATATTTTATATTATTTGTGGATGATTACTCAAGGATGATGTCAGTTATATTTTTAAAAGAAAAATCAGAAGCATTTCAAATGTTTAAATGGTACAAGGAAAGAGTTGAAAATGAAACAGGAAGACAACTGAAGTGTCTTAGATCTGATAGAGGAGGAGAGTTCACTTCTGATGAATTCAACTTATTTCGCAATGATCATGGTATAAAAAGACAAGTCTCTGCACCAAGAGCTCCACAACAAAATGGGATAGCTGAGAGAAGAAATAGATCTATCGTAGATTGTGCCAGAACCCTGATGATTGAAAAGAGGATACCACAAAAATTTTGGAAAGAAGCAATAAGCACTATAGTTTACACACTGAACCGAGTACAACTGAAGAAAGGAACATTGAAGACACCATATGAAATCTGGTATGACAAGAAACCTAATGTAAGTTATTTTAAAATCTTTGGAAGTAGATGCTATGTACACAAAGATGACATAAATGGAAAGTTTGATCAGAAAAGTGAAGAAGGAACATTTCTAGGCTATTCTTCTAGAAGTAAAGCATTTAAATGTCTGATCAAATCATCTAACAAAATAGTAGAAAGTGCAAATGTGAAAATTGATGAATTTGCAGAAAGGAATGATGAAGGAAATTCCAAAGAACTAGAAGATTATGAAGAATTTGTCTATGTTCAACTGACAAGTCCTACCAAGAAAGTTATTGAAGAAAATGAAGAAAATATTCAGTTACCGAGTGATGAAGAAGATCATACTGAGCCTACCAAGCCTATATTAGCAAAGTATGTAAGAAGAAATCATGCATCAAATCAAATTATACGAGATAAGGATGATCTAGTGATGACAAGGAACAAACTGAGATAAAAAACATGTCTGATATCTGAATTTGAACCGAGAATAGTAAAAGAGGCATGTAACAGTGAAGATTGGGTAAATGCTATGACATAAGAGATTGATCAAATCAAGAAGAATGAGACATGGACATTGGTCCCAAGACTAAAGGACATAAATGTAATCGGTACAAAGTGGATTTTCAGAAACAAGATAAATGAAAAAGGTGAGGTCATTCGAAATAAAGCAAGACTAGTTTGCAAAGGATATGCTCAAGAAGAAGGAATAGATTACGGTGAAACTTTTTCACCTGTGGCTAGACTTAAGGGAGTAAGAACATTGTTGGCATATGCTGGTTTCAAAAATTTCAAGGTATATCAAATGGATGTCAAATATGCATTTTTGAATGGTATACTAGAAGAAGAAGTTTATATTGAACAACCTGAAGGATTTGTTGAAGACAATAATAAAGATCAGGTATGTAAATTGAACAAAGCTTTATATGGTTTGAAACAAGCACCTGGAGCATGGTATGAGAGATTGCACTCATACTTAATCAAGATTGGTTTTATAAGAACAAGTGAAAACAACAATATTTACATGAAGAATGATGAGAACAATGGAATACTAATCTCAGCCATATTTGTTGATGATATTATCTTTTGTGGAAATGATTCTCTATGCAAAAATTTTGGTAATGAAATGAGAAAAGAATTTGAGATGTCACTAATCGGTGAGATAAAGTATTTTATAGGTTTACAAATACTACAAATGAAAGATGAGATTTTCATTACTCAATCCAAATACATAAAGGAAATTCTGAAGAAATTTGGAATGGAGGATTCTAAACTTGTAAGTACTCCTATGACTACCAACTATAAACTATCAAAGAATGATGAATCTGCATCTGTTGATGAGACACTTAACCGATCCATGATTGGAAAGCTGCAATATGTTGTACATAGTAGACTGGATATAGCACATGCAGTAGGAATTGTTGCAAGATTTTCTGCAAATCCCAAAGAAATCCATATGACGACAATCAAGAGAATTTTTAGATACCTAAGAGGCACTGAAGATTATGGCTTAGTATATGAAAAGGGAAATGATTTTGATTTAAAAGTTTATACTGATGCTGACTGGGCAGGCAACATTGATGACAGGAAAAGCACAAGTGGTGGAGCTTTGTTTTTAGGAGAAAGACTAGTGAGTTGGCTTAGCAAGAAACAAGGATGCATCTCACAGTCAATAGCAGAAGCTGAATATGTTGCTGTAGCATTGAATTGCACCAATATAGCATGGATAAAACAACAATTGGAAGGTATAAATGAAAAGGTTACTGAGCCAGTAACTATATTCTGTGATAACACTAGTGCCATTAACATTTCAAAAAATCTAGTAATGCACTCCAAGACAAAACATATCTCTATAAAGTATCATTATCTCAGAGAAGAGGTTCAAGAAAAGAAAGTTGTGCTGGAATATGTTAGCACAAAGGAGGAAATTACATACATCTTCACAAATCCACTACTAAGGGACTCTTTTGAGTATCTCCAAGGTAAGTTAGGGGTCCTACCCCTATCTTCTATTCATTGACCGAGTTTAGTGAAAGCATCAATTCGATGAATCTATAGAATATTATTTGTGGATTGATGCTGATTTTCACACTTTAGGAAGTTTTCTAAAGTTGGGCAGGATACAAGAAATAAAGATTGAAGGTGAGTTTCTCTGACCAAGACTGAGATGTTACATTTGTATGTGTAATACAGCAAGGCAAGCACTTCACAGTAGAAGAATTCATGATTTAGTTCTTTTACTTTTTGGCATTGTTGTCAAAGGGGGAGAAGAATAAATGGTAAAGCCCTAAAATGAAGAAGATAATAGAAGACCTAAGCAAGGGGGAGAAGACTAATGACAGAAGGAGAAGACTTCAAAAGAAAGAATAGAATAGCTCAATGAAGATACAACAATCTGAATCCGAATCAATTTGAATAGCTCATGTTGGTATTACCATTTAAAAGTTGGTATTGCCATCAATGCCAAAGGGGGAGATTGTTGGCATTTCAAAAGAATGAAGATTGTTGGTATTTCATTAAGGATATTGAGAAGGTTGTTGATATAACTAAAGAAGGATGATTACTGTCTTAATAACATTATTTTGTCATTGATGTCAAGAGATTGATTTTCTGATTCAGTATGATGTTGCCATATCTTGAGAAGTATGATTTGAAGAAAATTAAGATGTCGGTAAGAGACATAGAAAGAATATGATAATAAAGGGGAGAAATAAGTTATTCAATGGGCAACTATTACCGAGTTAGACAATGATGAGATCATATTGTTTAGATTGTTTTAATATCCTACATATGTTGTTGATTGAAAGTTTAATACTGTACTATGTCACCGAGTAAGGAATCTAGTCAGTAAACCCTAAGGAACCTAGTCGGTAATACCTAAGGTTATCAATATCGGTTAATGAAGACAGAATGTCTACCGAGTAAAAGTCAGTATTTACCGAGTTACAACCGAGTTATAACAGATTGCATTGGATGAATAAAAACATTATTTAATGAAGGAAGTTGATGAGCTGGCGATGATTAAATGATTCATATAATGTGAAAAGAAGTTTGTTAAGGATCTATGGCTTTGAAAATTTAGGAGCTAGATCTACAACACAGATTAAACTGCATTACCTAGCACAAGTTCCAAGGAAGAAATGCAAGTTTCGAGGCAAGGTAAAATATTTTTTAGATCAAAGGATACAATAAATCTAGTCAAGTTTGAAGATCTGATGGCTAAGATTGTTCATGAGGAATGTGATCAAGGAGATTAGGCGGTTAGCAAATTGTTTATAAATAAGGAGTTATTGATGAACAAAGTATGCAGGTAATTGTATGCACAGGGATGCTACATAGTGATTACCGAGCACATAATCTTGAAGACCTATTTGAATAACCAAGTAGGAAGCCCATCAGGAGGATAGATAATTCTTTTGACTTGATTGTATTGAGCAAATAAGAATCTGCTTTAGCATTTCAGATGTGAAGTTACAGATATATTTTTATTACTGTTGTTTTTTAAAGTGATAGAAAATCTCTTAACCGAGTGGACCTAACAGTCTTATTTGTAAATCCTCTAACAAGGTAACATTCTAAGTTGAGTGTTTGAAATCCTTTGACAAGGTCACTTCTAACAAAGTGAAGATCCTAACAGATCTGAGGGAAATCCCTTAACTGGGTCACATCTAGCAATGTGTTTGTAATCTTTAACAGGATTTTCTTTTAACCGAGCATACTCTAGAAGAGTATATTTCTTAGTGGGTCCGAAATCCCATAGTGGTTTTTCCCTATTTGGGTTTCCACGTTAAATCTGGTGTTATATGTGTTATGATGATTATGTGTTGATAAGTTAGTATGTTTCACAGTTTTGATATATAGCTGAAGTATATGTTACCGAGGTTGAATCTTTTGGTTTTATTGAAGACTAAGTTTGAATGATTCACCCCCCTCTCATCTTGTTAGCTATTGGCATCAGGACTTCACACATATGATTCATTTCAAGAGGAAAGTGAATTTGTTCATCTTTTCCAAGGATTGTTGCAACAATTCTTGGTACAATTGTGCGTGCTTCTATTGGTTGTCATTGCTAATGATCATGCAAGGAAATGAAAGTTGCTAAAGAAAGGCAGCTACTTTGGTGAACTTATGAATGGTTTCATTTAGGAAGGTTTCCATGGCCAGTTAGTTTAGGTTGGGTTAGTTTCCTTTTTCAATGAGTGCAGTTGCACAAGTTTTTATCTTGTTTTTAATTGGTTTCTTTGCATCAGTCTTGTAGTTTGTGTCTTTGTTGCTTGACTCTATAGCCCAATGGATACAAGCACTTGGAGTTCTATATTCTACAACCTTCATTAGTGAAGGTTGTTCCCCAATTAGAGCCAACTGTTGTCACCGATTTCAGCTAACCTTAATCATTGTCCAACCCCTACGAAAATTGTCCATTTCGTAGCCTACATCCTCCAAGGTCGGTTGACTTCCCTCATAAGTTGTGTCGGTTTGCATCCTCATTTTTGTCATTTTCATGTTTTTGCCTTCATCTTTTATTTTATCTTTTGTTTACACTTTAGGTTTTTAAACCCAAAATGTAGTGTTTCTTGTGTTTTCTTGCATGTCGGGTTTTGAAGCCCGAAGTGCATTTTTGGTCTGCCAAGTAATGCAGGTCGGGTTTTAAAAACCAACATGCAAGTTTATCTATGTGTATGTTGGGGAATTTTTCCCAACCTGTAGCTCTATGTGCAGGTCGGGGAATTTTTCCTGACCTGGAAGTCTTCTCATGTGCAGGTTGGGGAATTTTTCTTGACTTGTAGGTCTAAGTGTAGGTCAGGGAATTTTTCTTGACTTGCAAGTTTGGTCACGCGCAAGTCAGCGAAGTTTTCCCGACTTGCAGGTTTTCCTATGTGCAGGTCGGGGAATTTTGTCTATGTGTAGGTTAGGGAATTTTCCTCGACCTATAGCTCTAAGTGCAGGTTGGGTAATTTCTTCCCGACCTACAAGTTTGCCTATGTGCAAGTTGGGGAATTTTCCCAAGTTGTAACCTAGGTTTTTCCCTTCTTGCATGTCGGACTTTAAAGTCCGATGTAAAATTTTTGAGTTTTCTTCCTAGGTTGCAGATAAAACTTTAAATTCTGACCTACGTATGATGTTGCCTGAACTTGCACATCGGAATTTAAAGTCCAACCTGCAAGTTTTTCCTAGTTTTTCTCCTAAGTCATTTCTCACTCCTGTATCTTGTTCTAATAAATGAATTTTTCTGATCTGATGGTGATCATTTTCAAAACACTAATGATCAATGTTGAAATGTTCAAGCCCTTTCCCATAAAATTGATAGAGAAAGGAAGATGTGCTGATGAGATTGCTAATATGGTGCTAGATGTGTAGGGGAAAAAGCGAGACCAGGCTAACATGCCCTAATCCTACCTTTTGACACACATTGTGGAATATGAAAGAGCCTAGAGGTATCACACATTTAGCTACTTCTTTTTATGGAAGAAAGAGCCATGGGCTACCTATTAGGGTTTCTATTCCTTTGTTGTAATTGAAAGATAAAATGATGCAAGTTCAATTCCTACCCCCAAAGTGCAAGTATGAATTAATAACAAGATTGCAGAATTGAGATTAAACAATGGAAAGCTGTAAACACAAAGACAAGACAAGAATGCAGATGCGTACCCAGAGTTAAAATCTGAGTGAAAATATTCGGGATGGGGGCGCAGGCACCACTATCCTGATACTGCTCCTGAAACTGCTGTTTTGAAACCTGGAAAGCTATCGGAAATGCTAAAACTTGCTGTTTGACAGAGGGACTAGGGTGCCCAGCACCACTGTCCCAGGGACCAGGGCATCCAACGCCCCTGTCTTGGTAGGACTAGGGGACCCCACACCCCTGTCCTGGTCTTTTGCCCTGAAATTTGGTGTGTAGCTCAGTTTCTATCTACTTCTTCCGGATTTGCAACTTGCGGCGTCGTTCGAATCCTAAAATCTGCACTTATATCTGAAAAGGTATGGTGGGTGGCTATATAGGGTTTTGCCTTAGTCAAACCCCCGCTTTGGTGATTTCCACCTCCATGAATAGCCAAGTTGTATTGTAAAAGTAGTGTGTGTGCAGACCTTGTGTGTGTGCAAGATCCTAAAATGCAAGTAAGCAAACTAGAGCAACCTAGAAAGTAAACCCTAATTGCTTGTAAATGATATTGTAAATGCTCCAAACCAAGATGCAAAGTGATCTAAAGCATGAATACAAATGATATAATGAGGCTTATGCAAAGACATGAAAACAACATGAAATCATACCCAACCCCAAGGGAGGGGTACAAGCCAATCTTCAGTCGGTGATCCCTTATTGCTCTTCAATGCCTTCAAAGCCCTAAATGGATGAATGAAAATTGATGAATGCTTGATAGATGGATGTTGAATGTTATTGAAGTCTTCAAAGATCTGCTCTTTCGTTGCATAGAAGGTCCCTGAAAACAAAATTCCCGTCCTTTCCAATGAAGAAAGAGAGCTCTTATATATGAAACCCTAGGTCTTAATTTCAACTTTTGGCCGACCTAGAGATTGAATCTCCCACCAATTTCTTGGGGTTAAGCTTTATTTTATGATTGGATCGCATTCCTAAAATTTTGGGAAAAATGTCCGGGACCGTGTGCACTCCGGGTGCCATGGTCCCGACAACTTTTCACCAAATTTTTAAGGCCGTTGGATATGATGATTTCAGAGAGAATCCCGAAGTTACAGGTGATTTTGAGATGTTTTGACCCCCGAAATCAAGCCCCCAAGTTCAAAATAGGACCTAATTAGGGTTTTTGATTAAATGATGTATTGGAGGAATAAAATGAAAAGGGCACACTTTAATAAAAGGGCCCAACTTTATGATGTGGAAGATGATGAAATAGAACCTTAGACCTAATTAATTTAATTAATTAAGTGCTAAAGGGAAAATGCGATGCAAAGTGCAAGATGCGTCAAGGCGGGAGCTAAACCAAGTGTGAAATTGTACCACCCTAGCAAGTGCATACAATTTATGACGCTACACTAGACAAAGCTGAGATGCTACAAATTTTCTTCCATCTGTGTATTTTCTTTCTATTGTAGTTGTGGTCAAGTGGGACTATGTAGTTGAATTAGTCAACTCTGCCCACATTTTTCTTCTCTCAGGTTTCCTATATAAGGAGGACCCTCATTTGTATATATTTTATCTTTGATATTCTTAGCAAAACTCTGCCAAAATTTTGTGCCAACTAAGACATTGTGCTTTTTTTGTTGTAAAATTTGATTCAAGGAAATAAATATAGCAATCAGCTTATTTCCAAACTTTGTGTTGAATAGAAGATTATGATTGTGATTGGGATTATTCTTATTTTTAATTCTCACAATCATTCCTTACATTCTTGAATCTTTTGGTAAAAATTGTGAAAGTTTATGAAAGAGCTTTCTAATTGTGCAAATAGACTTTGTGCTATTTATGTGTTTGGGAAATTTTTTGATGTTAAGCAATTAGTAGTAGGCTTTGTATTGCTGCTATTACTTGTGGTTTAAGGAATTGGGAATTTATACTTAAAGACTTTGAGCTACAAGTTAAATTTATTATTATTTGTAATCTTTAGCTTAGTTAGAATTACATTCAAGATAGACTTTGTCCTTCTCGATTGTAAGGTTTGGTGTAATATTTTGGAGTAATTTGTTTATTTCTTTAAGTATCATACATGATAGGAGATTGTAACAAGTGGAGGGAAAATACATAAACTCTGAAAAAAGAGAGTTATATGCCCAAAACTTACCCACAAATTTTAATTTCTTGTTAATTAGAGAAGAAATTTCAAAGGAAACCTCCCTTTGCTAAGAGGAGAGATTTATTTCTCAACATAGTTGTGTGTAAATTATATATTTTGTCATTGGTATGCTAGTGATAAAATATTCACCCAACAGGATAGAGACTAACCTAGAGAAAAATTGATATCCAACAGATACTACAATGATATGAAGAGAGGAGTCATAGGGAGGAAGAAGAATGGGATACTAGTAGATGATGTAGCCCAAACAATTAATGCCCCTATAACCAAATTTAAAGATTGGTGTAATAGAAATACTTGAGAAGAAGGGGAGGGATTGGTAAGAAAATCTCTTTGCTAGAGAGATAAAAGTGAGAAGAGATGATGGTTATGAGGAATAACTGAAAGTTCACTAAGTCCAGTGAGAAGTAGGAGTTAGAGTACCAGCTGAAGCCATATAATCAAGAGAAAGAAAAACCGTGTACGTGGAGTGAGTTGGAGGATGTTGCTAGAAACCTGCCACTCCTGGACAACAAAGTACGTGAAGATCTTGGTGGCTAAAATGGTATCCAAACTATACACTCTACTTCAAGTGAAGATTATGAATTTAGTACCAATACCAGCAGCTCATCCCCAATATATGATAAAGAAGAAAGGAACCTATAGACATAATTTGTTGAACTTTTTGAAACAATCCTATACCATATTAGGATTTTGTCTGTCACCAAGCAACCAAGAATAGGGGGCCTGAGTTGAAGACTCCAGTGAGGAGAGGATATAGAAGAAAAGAAGGTGATCAAGAAGCGGAGGATGTAGAAGGTGGATGCATAGAGAGCTCTTGTGTGGTTAAGAGTGCAAGAGAGGCACATAAACAGAAAGAGCAAGATGATCCCATATGGTTGATTTCACAGACAACCTTCTAGGGGAAGACAATGTTGAATACCCAGGAGAGGCAAAAGCTCTTTAAATTCATAGTGGATGGATCAGAGGATGCTATATGCCACTACAAGACCTATATAATAATATGAGAGGCAAATATTCAAGACAACTAGGATTATTGGTTGAACACATTTCCATCTACCCTGTGGGGAATCACTATGGACTGGTATATAAACCTCGAGGCTAAGAATAGGGAAATATAGAGTAAACTAAGAAAAGCATTCAATATGAATGCAAACTACTGAGAGGTTATAATGAAATTGTTGCAGGAGGGTAAATGCACAAAGTTGGGTCCCAATCTCGCGGAAGTCTGCGGGTTGGGAAAAGAGCCTGCTAGAAATGGGTGCCTGATTTTTACAAATCGGGCACCCATTTCACTTCGGGTGCTCAAAAAATTCAAAAATGGGTGCCCGAAGCTAAACGAGCACCCACTTTTTTCAAATCAGGCGCTTGATTTGAAAAAAATGGGAGCCCATTTCTTGAATGTATATATTTTTTTAAACCATTTTCTATTATTTTCACCATTTCAAAAATGGGTAAAGATTTCAGAGGAGCACGGGGACTCATTTTTTTCATCCCAACTGACCCCCCAAACCATTTTTTACCTCCTTCCAGGTACATAGTTTTTTTTTTTATATTCTATTTTATTTATTTTTATCATTTTTCATAAAAAATGTTAATTTATGGTAATTATTTTTCATAAAAAATTGTTAATTTATTGTTATTTTTTAATTTTAGTGTTTTAAAGTTTGAAAAACATTTTTTATTTTATTTTATTTCATGTTTAAAATAGTTTATAGTTTTTAAATATTGCAAAAAATATGAAAAGTAAAAACCATAGGAAAAAAACAAAAAACAAAACGTAAACGAACAATAAACATTAGACACAAAAAACAGACAATAAACCCTGAACAAAAAAATGAACACTATACCCTAGATAGAAAAAAATGAACAATAAACCATAGAAAAGAAACAAACAACAAACCCTAAAAAATTAACAAACAATAAACCCTAGATGAAATTCAACAATAAACCCCCCTTCTCTCCCTCTCACACACGTACACGTTACCCTCTCTATCATTACGCTCTTTCTCTCTCAATCTCTCATTATCCCCTCTCTCTCACACACACATTACCCCCTCTCTCTCTCCCTCTCTCTCTCTCTCTCACACACACACACATTACCCCCCTCTCTCTCTTTCACCCGTTACCCTCTCTCTATCATTACCTACTCTCTATCTCTCAAATTATCTATTCTCTCTCTAACCCGTTGTATCTCAAAATACCTACTCTCCCCCTCTCTCTCTCTCTATTTTAATCATGTGTAAAAGTTTGAATGTTTAAATTTATATTTCTAAATGTTGTATTTAATTATAGGATTTTATTGTAAAAGTTAGATGTTTAATTTATGTTTAAATTGAACTTTAAAATGATAATGAATATGAATGTGCTTTTTTGTGTGTGTGAAAAATAGGGTTCTTAAATTTGATAATACTCTAACTATCACTATTAATCCTCACTACTTCCTAAGTGTAAAGCGGAAAATCACGATCGAACCCTAGTTGCTCTCCCCTCTTCCAACTCCGAGGAGAGAGAAGGGAGGTCGCTAGGGTTTGATGGTTTTCACTTAAGGGAGAGACTTTACATTCAAAAGAGGGGTTAAAACCCACAAGATCCAATCCCACACAATGCAAGATTGGATGCTAAATGAGTTTCAAGGGTTAAGAAAGCAAGGCCACCCTCTTTTGTAAAGAATGTGCATAGGAGAATTAAGCTAGGAATGCATAGAAAGTGATAAAGATTCGCTTATAAACTGAGATAGGAATATAGGATGAAGCTGCGGACCTAGAATTAGCAGTAAAATGTTGATACGGCGCTGTCTTGTAAATTTGAGCAAAAGTTGTCAGGACGATGGCGCCCGACGCCACGGTCCTCCGAAAAATCCGCGAAACAAAGGGGGATCTGTTCGTCTCTGCACAAGGATTCCAGATCTTCGATTTCAGCCGCGTACCTGCAACCTACACATAGAAAAGCGAAGACGATTGGGGGGTTAGGGATTAGGGGTTTGCCTTTAGGTCAAACCCCAGTTTTGGAATTAACCAAGAAATGAGAAATGCTGTAAATGTAAATGACTGTAATGTAAAACAAGTACTAATACCTTGTTCTAAGGATGTTTGTATCCTTATGTGCGAAGGTATAGATGTTGTTGTTTGTTGTATTGTTGTATGTTGTAGCATGTAGTAAGTGATCTCCTCTTCAATGGTTGAATTTTTGTCTTGAATGCAACACTTAGCCTTGAATGGAGACTTAGAAGGAATGCTTGAATGCTTGAATGCTTGAATGCTTGAGTATAGTTTCCACGCTTGTACACATATGTCCTTCTTATGCCAAATGAGAGAGAAAAATGTAGTTTATATACTTGCCAATTAGGGTTAATAGACTGATTTTCCCGACCTTAGGCCGACCAGGAAAGTTAATTTCCAAATTGCAAATAAGAAGACCCGAGACCCCATAGGAGACCGGGCCCAAAATAAGCCCAGGGACCAGGGCGTTGGGCGCTCTGGTCCCACCTCCTGGGACAACAGGGTGCAAGGAGGTTTAGGCTAGGGTGCTTGAAAAATGCAGTTTTTAGTGTCGTGGACAAGTTTCGGGGTCTCCATTCAGGTTGCGTGTTGCGTCGCCATCTTGAAGACCGAAATGCAGTCGAAATTGCAAGTGTCGCAATTTTAGGACGCTACACTAAGTTAGGCCAATCTCTAAAGATATACTATATATTTACAAACATGATAACATGTCATATACTTTGACTTAATATTGGAAGGAGAAACCACAACCTATCACCTACTCATCCAACTAATTGCAACACCACATAGATGAAATACATAGTCAATGTTGGACTTCCTAATGTCAACATCCTATATCCAATTTCAGTTTTCAAGTCCCTATATTTTTAATATCATGTGGAACAATCCTACTACTAAACTTTCTTCTTTCCAAACTTTGCGATTTGAAAACATGAATTTTTCTTCTTCTTTTAGATTAAGACACAATGCTTTCAATTGTTTATATTGCTCAGAAAATAAAATATTGTAGCTATATATGGTGAAAATGGATAACAATAATAACAATATTGAAAGGCTAAATGAATTCAACCACAAAACCCTAGCCTAACAACAACAAAGATCCACCATAACACATGAAGATTACCTAAGACAATGCAAATCAAATGAAATCACAAAGATTATACCATCACATGTCCAATAGGGTTTTGATCTCCATTCTTCCTATCTCCATTGATCTTGCTTGATATAATTGCTCTCAGATTTTTATGTGCACAAGAACTCAACAAAGAACGAAATGTGGTTGCAAGTAGGATCATAGTGTAGCCAAGTGATCAAAAATAGTTCATTAGGTCATTAGGGTTTGATAGTGAAGAAAGCATCTCCTTATATAGAAGACACTATAAGAAATGGAGGGATAAGATTGAGAGGTGTAAAAAAAGGAGGTCGGCTATGATTAGAGGGTAGGTAGAAGAAATAATAAAATAATGAAATGGGTAGGTAGTGTAGGAATTAAGAGATGAATGACATGTGTCATGGATGGAAAAGGTAAATGAATTAATTAAATAAATAAAGATTTATTTAATTAATAGAAGAAGTGGGATAATTAAATAAATAAAATATTTATTTAATTTAGGAAAAGGATAATTTAAATAAATAAATGTATTTATTTAAATGAGAAATAAGGTTAGAAGAGGATAAATGAATTAATTAAATAAATAAAGATTTATTTAATTAATAGAAGAATTAGGCTAAAGTAATTAAATAAATAAAATATTTATTTAATTAGACTGGACAATTTTAGGTGTTTACATTTTGCCCCTCTTTGAGACAATGCGTCTTGTCGTGTTGTTTCAAAGAAGATAAGATGAACTAATATAGAGTTGCCCTAAGATGGGAATGATATGCCCCCGTGAGAGATTGGATGAAAATGTCTAAAAAGATTGTAGACAATCTCTCGATAAGAAAGAATGGTTAGAAAGGACTGACCAGATAAAGTGACAAAGTCACGGGATAAAGAAGACTGACTTACGAAATGAGGGCGAGGGGTAGGGTAGGCTATAAGATAGACCACGGGGGAAAATACATCCTCATTGTCATCCACACATCCACGAGAGCAGATTGCAGAGCAAAAATAGAGCAGCAGCAGTCAGCAGCGATGGCCTTCGTTCATAGAGTCGACCGCGTTCACCGATTTCAGAGGCCAGCAGAGGCAGGAGAGCTGGTAAGTACCACCAAACCTCCTCGTACTTTGACGCATTTAATTTTGTCATTAATGCATGGTAGATAGAGCAATAAATGCGCTTAGGAATAGGGTACAAAAAAATGTCAAAAACATTTAGGCGCGTCTGTGTTGGTGCCAGGCGCGTCTGTGTCCACTAGGTGCGTCTATGTGGGTGCCAGGCGCGTCTGTGTTTAGAAATGCATTTAGGTCAAATGCGGACACGTTTGTGTAGTGTAGGGGCATCTGTGCCAAGAAGGCACGTCTGTGTCACCCAGGTGCATCTGTGTAGGTGCCAGGCGCGTCTGTGTCTTTCAGGCACGTCTATATAGTCTTTAAGCGCATTTGTGTTAGGAAAGTGAGTTTATGTCCAAAAAATGCGAATTTGCATCTTCTAGGTCAAATCGGCAGTTCTGTGATGAACATACGCTGTCGATTGGATAAGTTGCTGAGAGGATACACTCAAGCAGGTCCTCTAGGGAAGACTAGGATAGATCAAGGCACTTTGTGATGAACAGTGAGTACCAAGATAGAGTACTTTGTGATGAATAGGGAGTATGAAAATATGAGCAACACTTTGTGATGAACAGGGAGTGCAAATGTGAGGAGCACTTTGTGATGAACAGGGAGTGCAAAACATGTAGTACTTTGTGATGAACAGGGAGTACCACTAGGATAGAAGTAACACTTTGTGATGAACAGTGAGTGTCACTAAGATAGATAGCCATATGCATTTGGATAAAAGAAAAAAAAAAAAGTAGCATTTTGTGATAAACAGTGAATGCCATTATGACTGACATAATTGATTTGCTTGACTATAGGAGAATTTGCCGATGCTAGAGTCATGGGAGAGATTCCCGTTGACACAGAGATTGTGACCTGAGTTGACACTTGGGGATCGAGTGGCGATTGAGGCGATGGGTTTGAGACATGTTCTATATGTGCCTGAGTTTCGGGCGAACATGGGACTACTGACTGCTTTAGCTGAGAGATGGAATTCAGAGATGTGTACGTTTCATTTGTCGATGGGTGAGATGACAATCACCCTAGAGGATGTATATAGGATACTGAGGATACCGATCGATGGGGATCTGATTCTGTACGATCGAGATGGAGACAGGGAGGCACTGAGATGAGTGTTCCAGGACCCTGGATTGGAGATGAGGGTTGGGCATGTGGCTTGGGATACGATGACTACTACAGGATTGGCGCTGCCAGCAGTGATAGGAGGAGCGATTAGTGGGTTCTTGTGTCTTGATAGAGCGACACGGGGGTTGGCTGTGGGCTGGGGAGGTGCATTAGAGACACTGGTGACACAACACACTAGATATGCCTGGGGACCGTGTGTGCTGGCACACCTATACTATGAGCTGCATCGGTTCGTATACCATGGATTAGTGGGATTGGGTAGTGGGGTGACATTGCTGCAGGTGTGGGCTTATGAGCATCTGCTAGTGACGAGGCCGATACACTTCAGAGGCAGGGGACATGGACGCAGTTTTGTACACCTGTATGATATGATCACATCGCAGCCATGGATTGGCAGGTTGGAGCACTGGCGACGGGTGATAGATGAGATTGACGTGGTCATCTGGAGACCATACCTGGGCGGTGAGGAGTGGGAGGATGATGCAGTTGAGCTTCTTTACACCTTCCAGAGCAGGTATCTAATTGGGTGGATGCCCTATGTGCTGGAGAGGCAGCTAGTGGACAGAGTTTGCAGGCAGTTTGGCTGGATTCAGAGGATGCCAGGGGGCTTAGGCATGTATGCACGGATTGTCAGAGATTAGGCACAGTTTGGGCCCCTCTTTTCATATGATCAGGTAGTTACATAGATGGGAGAGATGATGCCCCTACCCTGGGACATGTGGCCAGAGGTTGAGGATGTCGGCATGGAGGCCGAGTATATAGCTTACTGGGCGGAGCATCCCTTCCCATGCTTGACGGATCCGGGAGAGCCATTGGATGGAGATGGGGGTGGGGATGATGAGGATGATGATGGAGGTGATGGGGGCAGAGGCCGACAGAGGAGGAGGGGAGCAGTTGGAGAGAGGAGGGTTGCACCTCAGAGGGAGGGTGGAGAGGAGAGACAGGCTTGGGTGGTGAGAGGTCACGGTGGATTGCCGCTACAGGTACCAACAGCATAGGGTCCCAGATAGGTACAGGTATAGGGATAGAGATAGGTACCGGGATAGGTACCAGTATAGGTACAGGCATAGGGGCAGGCACCCGTACACGGGGAGCCACAGGAAGAGGCGGAGGGGGCTGACGCAGAGGAGGATGAGCTGATAGAGCTGAGGGAGATCTGCTAGGGCCAAGCAGATGAGATCTAGGAGTTGGAGAGGGAGAGGGATCGACTCAGGAGGAGGCTCTGAGATACTGAGCGGGAGAGAGACCAGGCCATTTAGCACTATACAGAGGCTGAGACAGCACTGAGGGCTAGGAGATAGGCAGCAGAGGACACAAGGGCTGGATATGCTTATGTCTTGCGGGCCGGGGAGGAGATTGGATATTGGCGGGATCTCTATTATGGTGCAGTGCCAGCTGATCAGTGGGCAAGGAGCTTCCATAGACCATCGCGGACAGTGACAGCTATGGGAGGGAGCCGGAGGAGACAGGCATCTAGTGGTGGGGTTATGGGTCCTCCACCACCACCAGAGAGAGGGGACAGGAGGGATGATCCTGGGGCTAGTCCTTCAAGGGCTCAGATTCCATCGAGGCCAGGCGGCTCCGAGGGAGGGAGTTCATCATAGCCTTAGAGGGCTCCCTATGTATCAGTATTGTACCATTTTTGTATGATGATGTAGACACCTGTAGGTGCTTGTAGCCATATGATTTTTTGACATCATTGTATCATGACACTTATGATTATATATATGAGATGATTCATCTTTGCGGCAGCTATATGCATGTGTACCTATGTGATGAGATTTTTCATGATGTATGTTTTATGTGATGCTTATAATATGGATGCAAATATGTCTATGATGCAATGCAATATATTTTTTGTGTTCTTTTATGTTTTATATGTATATGCATGATGCAAATGTGAATGTATGTAATGCAGATGAATATGATAATGCAAATGTAAATTGTGCTAACAAGTGTTGTGTGCAGGATGTGATGTAGTTGTGATATCTATATGTATGTATGAAATGCTTAATATGTAGTAATGCAGGTGCAACTACATGAAATACAAATGTTTTTGGTGTGTCATTATACTCAGTCATGTGATAATAGGCTACACAGACTCAAGAAGGATGATGGAAGTCAATCAAGAAAGGGGGATGGAAGACAAAAGATATGAAAGTGAAAGAGCTTCTTGTGCGTTATCATCATTGAGCTTTATTATGGCAAGTAGGTTATGACAATCGAGGCATATGTTCGACCCAAAAAGTCATTGTACCTATTTGCATGGAGATAAGATAGTCACAAACAAGGAATGCCCTAGTTCATACTAGACTCATAGTGTCCTCATATCCTTGGACAAGCCGTAGCATTACTAAGAAACAATCCACAGACAACAAATACAAATAGGTGACGATACCCCATCCTCGCCTTTCTAGTCAAAGACATCCTGGAGATAGAATCTCTAGTCAGAGACATCCTGAAAAAGCTAAAAGACATGTCACCAAAAGATAAAATCAAAAGAAAACCAAGCCTCAACACCAACAGCCACTGTATTCCTCAAGTTTAGTATCTCTTGTCACTTGTATAAGTCTTATTTGATTGTGGTCACAATGTTTACTTTCACAAAATGGATAGATAGCACTGAACCATAATATTGTCTGAGTCTGTTGAAATATTTGATTTTGTTGAAGCTCATTGTTGCTGTTGTGTCTCATCTAAAATTGACTAAATCCATGAAACTGATACTTTATTGTGGAGAAGATGAAACTTTATTGTGGATGTGTGATGCAAATGTTTCTTTATTGCGGATTGTGCGCGGATAGACTGAAGGAAGCTGGAAGAAACTGTACTCCTTGAAACATGTGATGTTCGTAGTTCCACACCCATCACTAGATGTAGGATTTGCCTTAGCCACAGATAGGATTTGCCTTAGCCACAGATAGGATCTGATTTATTATGGATGGAAAGGGAGGTGAAAAGGGAGGTTTATTATGAATGGCTAACCAATCTTGGGTAGATCAATAACAAGCCATGATGGGAATGGGTAAGTTTATTATGAACGAATAGGTTGTGAGTGTGTGCAAATTGAAATGATGAAATGGAATCCTGAAGGAGGGAGGAGCAATGTCTCTACACATAGCGCTAGTGACCCAGTTTTCACCATGGTACTTGCCCAGGGCGCCACCAAAGTGGTTTTCACCGTTGGATGAAATTATTTCTCTTTACTTTTTTCAATTTTTCAATGTTTTTTGTGTCACAAGGTGCTTGTTTGCTAGGTTTTCACCAAGTAACGATTTTTTTGTTTTTATAATTTTTTTTTGTATTTTTGAATTTTTTGATTTTTTTTTGTATTTTTGAAATTAGGATACTCTGAAGGGCTATGTGTAGAACCTGCGAAGGTGCATGCTATTGATAGGATCCTCCAAAGGTTCACCTTCTGTAGTTGAGAGTTGATATTCCCTAGATCCATATGCTGCTATGATGATGTAGGGACCAAGCCAATTTGGTTCAAACTTGCCCTTCTTCTCTCTGTCTTGCTGATTTTTAGGATTTTCTTGGAGAACCAAATCACCTACCTCAAATGTACGAGGCTTGACTTTGTGATTGTAACTGCAACTCATTCATTGTTGGTAAGCCTTGAGATGATTAAAAGCAGTTTGTCTCTGTTCATCTAGTAGTTCCAGTTCTTGTAAGCGAGAGACCCTGTAATCTTCATCATTGATGATGTTTTCCAAAGAGACCCATAAAGAGGGTAACTCAACCTCAATAGGCAAGATGGCTTCAGTTCCGTAAACAAGTGAATATGGTGTAGCTCCGGTAGGTGTGCAGACACTTGTGCGATAGGCCCAAAGTGCAGGATTAAGTTGGATATGCCAATTACGGCCAGCGTCATTGACTATCTTCTTAAGGATTTTAAGGATTGTTTTATTAGACACCTCAGCTTGGCCATTACCTTGGGGGTAATATGGTGTGGAGAAATGATGAGAAATATGGAAGCAGTCACAGAGTTCATGAACATCCTGATTTTTGAAGGGACGCCCGTTATCAGTGATAATGGAAACAGGAATACCATATCGGCAAATGATATAGTTAACAATGAACATAGCAATCTGTTTTCCAGAGACTTGTGTGAGAGGCACGACTTCAATCCATTTTGTGAAATACTCTGTGGCAGTGATAATGAATTTATGACCATTAGAAGAAGGAGGGTGAATCTTGCCTATGAGATCGAGTCCCCACTGACAAAAGGGCCAAGGAGATGCAAGTGGTTGTAGTTCTTGTGCTAGTGCATGTATGAGGTCTCCATGAATTTGACATTGCTTACATTTCTTAACGAACTGGTATGAGTCTTTTTCCATATTGGGCTAGTAATATCCAGTCCTAATGAGTTTCTTGGTCAAGGTAGGACCACTAGCATGTGGACCACATATTCCTTCATGTACTTCTCATAACACAATTTGAGCTTTGTCACTTTCTAAAAATATAAGAAGAGTGCCATCTAGACCTCACCGGTATAGGATATTCGCTAAAATGACATATCGAGAGGATTGGCGAATGAAAGTGCGACGTTGGTTATTTGATAAATTAGGAGGAAGGGTATTATCATGAAGGTATGTAAAGATGGAACCATATAACTGGGACTCGGGACTAACAACACATATCATCTCAGTAGGAGTGATCTCATATGAAAGAACCAAAAGGTTATCCACCAAGAACTCATAGCAGGTCTCATTTGGAGGTAGATCGATCAGTGAAGCAATTGTAGCCATGGCATCTGCGGCGCGGTTTTGCTCTCTTGGTATCTTTTCAAAATCTATCTTTGTGAAGTGTTGTTTCAGGTCATCCACCATTTGTTTGTAAGGCATTAATTTTTCATCTTTTGTTTGGTAATCATCAGTTGCTTGACGGATGACAAGTTGAGAATCCCCAGAAACATGAAATGATAAGTGGTATGATTTTTCTTGACGGATGGCAAGTTGTTAATGCCTCATATTCCACTATATTGTTAGTGCAAGGAAATGATAAGTGGTATGATTTTGGTATAGAGTCTCCTTGAGGAGTTATAAAGAGGATGCCAGCTCCTGCCCCATGCTGTGTGTATGAGCCGTCAAAGTACAGTTGCCATGGCTTTGCATGTGACATTGTTAAAATGGATTCATCTGGAAATTCTAAACTTAGAGGAACATCATCAATCATGGGGGCATCTGCCAATTGATCTGCAATGGCTTGTCCTTTTATTGCTTTCCTATCCACATACTCAATGTCGAATTCACTCAGGATCATCACCCATTTGGCTAGTCACCCAGTAAGTGTTGCTTTATTGAGAAGGTATTTCAACGGATCTATCCTTGCAAACAACTTAGTCTTATGAGTGAGCATGTAATGTCATAATTTCTGTGAAGCAAAGACCACGATGAGACATGCATGCTCGATTGGTGTGTAGTTTAGCTCAGATCCCACCAATGTGAGACTGATATAGTATACTTCTTTTTCCTTGCCCTCAGCAATCTGTTGTGCTAAGAGTGCCCCCAGTGCTGTTGGAGTAGCTGATATGTATAGTAACAGAGGCTGATTTGGAACTGGTGGCATCAGAACTGGTGGATTCAGAAGGTAATCTTTGAGCATCTAAAAAGCCTGTTGATAGTTATCATCCCATTTGAATTTGATGTTTTTATGTAGCAGGTGTTGAAAAGGATTACACTCATCTGCAAGTTGCGCTATGAATCTTTGTATAGACTGAAGTCTGCCTTGTAAGGATCAAAGTTGACTGATATTTCTAGGTGGTGGCATATCCAAGATGGCCTTGAATTTTGCTGGATCGGCTTCAATTCACCTTTTGGATACAATGAATCCTAGGAGCTTCCAAGAGGTTACTCCAAAGACACATTTCTTGGGGTTTAATCTTACTTTGTATTTTTCCAACCGATCAAAGACGATTGAAAGTATGGCCAAATGCGTATCTCTATCTATTGATTTACCCAAGAGATCATCAACATAATCTTCCATGGTTACGTGGATGAGGTCATGAAAGATAGTAGTCATGGCTCTTTGATATGTAGCACCTACATTTTTTAGCCCAAAGGGCATGAAATTCCAGTAGAAAGTTCCCCAAGGGCAAGTGAATGATGTTTTGTGTTGATCCTCAGGTGCGATCCTTATTTGATTATAACCAGAAAATCCATCCATCAATGATAACATTTCATGACCTGCAGTGAGATCAACAATCAAGTCAATATTTGGTAATGGGAAGTCATCCTTTGGACAAGCTTTGTTGATGTCTCTGAAATCTGTACATATTCTGATGCTACGATCCAGTTTACTGACAGGCACTAGATTGGATATCCATTCAGGATAGTCAATTGGGCGTATGAATCCGACATCCAATAATTTCTCAAGTTCTGCTTTGACTAGTAATGCCACTTGTGGATGCATTTTTCTTAATTTCTGTTTTACTGGCTTTGCCCCTGGTTTGACTGTCAAATGATCCATTACCAAATCAGGATCCAGTCCAGGCATATCAGCATATGACCATGCAAAGTTGATTTGTCATTCTTTGAAAAAACTTATGAATTTTGACCTTTCGGACTCTGTCAATGATTGAGCCAAGAATATGTTGTGTGGAACCTCTTCTGTACCAATGTTTGTTTTGATAGTCTCTTCTACCAACATGGATGACTTTTCCTCATATGATGCTGGGAGAATGTTGAGCCTTCCATCTTCGGGTGCCTTAGAGAGGTTTTCACCCTCAGATACATCCTTTCTTTTTACTTTTTTGGGGTCAGACAGGGCCACAGTGTGGTTTTCGCCATAAGACCCTTGGTTTGTTTTTATTTTCATATTTTTGCGACTGGAAGGTCCGACACCCTCACCAAAATATGCCATGCTGTTGAGTTCTATAGTGTATCCCGCTTTATGGTCCCCAAGGGGAAGGTCGTCTCGTATGCCAAGATAGTCAATAATAGCTTCATCATTTTGGAATGTGTCAAACTGTGTTGGTCCTTCATAATCCCAATCAATGAGTTGATGGTGAACAAGGGGAAGGCCTTTAATGTCTTCAGAGTTAGTGGGGCTAAGAGTGAAGATGCAGTTATATTCAGGTATGTCAAGGTAATTATCGAGGTCATCAATGGCACTCTCCTCATCAGTTTCAATCGCAAGCGAATCCAAATTGCCATCACTAGTAGCACATTTTGGGACAGGTGTTCTCATCCTATGTGATTTCAACCTAGAACGTTGAGACAAAGACTGTGTGGAATCCTCATGGGTTGTTTCTTGACCAACTTTGAACTTTTTATAAAATTCCTTCTTCTGTGGGTTCATCTGGCTCTCTGAATGTCTTGGTGAGCTCGTAGTCACTGAAGGATTTGTCTGAACCCCATTCCCATTTGTTGGAGTTTGTGGAATAGCGAACCTCTTGTTTAGCATGTAATGCTTCTTCTGTCCTTTTAGTGTGGACCTTGGAAATCAGGAAACCAAGTCCCTTCAAGCGTTCCTTTTTGAAAGTCAATTCAGGTTGTAAAGGTTCTATGATGCCTTCCTTTCGTAACCCAAGAGGGCTTTTTCCATCATACCCAAATTTTTGTAGAATCTTGAAGCCTTTGCCATATTTCTCACAGGGTATTTTGATGTGATCTTGTGTGTCATCTTCAATGTCTTTGTAGAGCATTTTGTATAAGTCTTCCTCTTCCAGTTCTCCCCATCTTTGAAAGGTAGTAGGGTCCCATTCGAGTACCAGGATGGATACTTGCTTGTTAGGATGTGGTCTTCCATATTCTTTTGGGGAATTTATGACTTGTCGTAAGTACATGGTTTGATTTAAAGTGTATTCTCCCATGCCTTTGTCCTAAAATTTGCCTTTAAGCTCACCTTTCTTTGATGTCGAAGGTTTCAATGACTCAGGATCAATGTATGCAGAAGAAGGAACAACTTCACGATTACTGGGAATGATGGTCTTAGTTTGTGATCTCAGGTTATTGCAATATATGAACGAATTAGGATCACCGTTAACCGTTACTTCAAATCCATTATGAGGAAACTTAATGCATTGGTGATATGTCGATGGGACTGCCCTCATTTCATGAATCCAAGGACGTCCTATCAATATGTTATAAGTGAGATCTAGATCTAGGACTTGACAAACCACATCCTTTGTAACTGGCCCAATTCTGAGAGGTAAGGTGACTGTGCCCTTGGATGAGCACTCTTCATCATCATATGCCTTGATGGTGATTTGATTTGTTGAATTCACAGCTTTATCAGAATATCCCAATTGTTTAATTGTGCTCAATGTACAAATGTTTAGACCAGCTCCTCTATCTATCAGGACTCGCTTTATTCTATGTTTGTGCATGAAGGCTTCAACATGTAGGGGTGCATTATGTGGCTGACTTACGGAGGCATCATCGGCTTCTGTGAAGGTAAGGGAATGTGGAATGGAAAGGTATCCCACCATGGCTTGAAACTAGTCCACGTTCAGATCAGTAGGAACAGCAGTGTCTCTCAAGATTTTATCAAGAATAGCTTTATGAGAGGGGGATATACGTAAGAGCTCAATGATGGAGATGAGCGCGGGTGTCTTCCCTAACTATTCTACAAGGTCATACTCATGTTTGGTTGATGAAAAAGTGGTGTTTTTAGTGGAAGCACCTAGAAAAGTAATTTTACCTCGACGGGTTGTAACATGACATTCGGAAGTAGGTTCAGAAGAAGATCCAACACCTTTTAGGACAATCTTGGGTCTCTGAGTAGGATTCTCAGGAGTTTTGTCCTTGATGATAATAGTGGAGACATAATTGTCCATCGAGATGTGATTGATAGTTGAATCATAGTTGTAAGATGCTCGGGTATAGTTGGTTTGGTCATCTGTGGCTTTAGCTTTTCCTTTGTCATGTTTTGGGAATGGTTCCTTAAACATCTCATGTTCTTGATTGGATGAGTGTCCCTCAATCTCAATGTCACCTCTATCAATGAGATCTTGTACGATGTTCTTCAGTTGATGACAATTTCCTATCTTATGACCCTTGCTCTTATGAAATTCACAATACTCATCATCGTTCCACCAATTTGGTTTAACCTTTGGTTCATATGGAGGAAAATTTGGAACTGTGATTACCTTGTTTGCCACTAGCTTTTTGAAGATTGACTCAAGTGGTTCTCCCAATGGAGTGTACTTCCTTCGTGATCTGGAAGTTGTTTGAGTATTCACTTGATTGTTTGTAGAACTTGATCTCGAAAAGATGAATTTGGGTCGCACTGTATTGGCATCAACAACACCATCATTAACTGTGTTCTTGTTTTTATTCCAAAATCTTGGCTTGTCTTTTCCTTTAAAGTCATCTTTGTTTTCCTTGAATATCTTAATGACTCCTTGTTCAATTAGGACCTTTTCTGTTGCTAAGCCCTTTTCAATAATGTCCTTGAAGGTAGACAAACAAGCTTTCGTTAGATCATAGCCAATGTCTTTGTTAACATTTTGGGTGAACATTTCTACCATTTGTTTTTGTGGAATTTCACAAGAGCATCTGCTAGCTAGATTCCTCCATCTTTGTAAAAATGATGCAAAAGACTCTCCCTCTTTTTTCTTGGTGTTGCACAAAGTAGTGACTGATATGTCTGTCTCTATGTTGTAGGAGAAATGTTGAATAAATGCCTCTGCTAAGTCACCCCATGACTTAATACCAGGTGGTAGTTGGGAGAACCATTCCATAGCTTGATCGCCTAAGCTTTGTGGGAATAACCTCATCAAATATGTCTCTTCTGCTGCTACTTCAATGCAAGCTATGAAAAACGGTCTTATGTGTGCCTTAGGATCCCCTTTTCCTCTATACTTATCAAATTTAGGTGTCACAAAGTGTGTAGGAAAAGGAGGCATTGGAATGCTCTTGTCAAATGGATAAGGACATATGTCTCTTATTGTGTATGTTGGCTTCGGTGTATTTATGTCCTCCTTTTTTTTTTCTAAGTCCTTGATTTGTTGCTCCAAATTGCTCTTAGGTGGAGATCGACTTCTCAGACCATATCCCATGCTTGAGGAACCAATTGGAGGAGGAGCATGTTGCATATATGGATGATATTGATCATACACATGTTCATATGGAGGAGGTCTATAATGATGCTACGTATATGGACCACTTGGTATAGATTCATTTTGAGGAACGCCATATCTATTTTGTCCATGTATACCATACTCTACAGGCATGTCATGTTCTAATGTGTTGCCCCCAAATTTGACACGGGGTTTCCTTGTGTCCAAATTTTTAGCATGCCTTTGAATATCCAATTGCTGTGATGGTTGATCCTTAGCATTGGTATGTGATTGAGCATATCTATCTGCATAAGACTTCCATAATGGCCTGCGAAGGTGAGTATCATATGCTTGACCATGTGTATGTGGGACCTCTAGTTTTTGAAGCAAAGATGATGGTGATTCCTACACCATATGTGGTCCTCTATTTCCTCCACTATTAGGCCTCCTTTGATCCATGCTGGAGTGAGTTTGTTACAAAGCTCTATGTTCCATTATTTGAGACATGTCAAAATCATGAGGGATGTTGGCTCCACTGTGTGCCATCATTTGTAGGAAGTATTGTCTATCTCTCCTCATTATTTCCTCAACCAAACAATTGAAATGGGGATTCATAATGGATTCTTCCACATCTGCTGAATGTATTGAAAAGTTGTCCGTATTGTCATTGTGTGTATCATTGTTGTTTGTAGTGTCCATGTTCTCAACATTTGGAATGTTTCTATAGACATCCATGTCTGGTAATGTGTTATGATTAGTATTGAAAAAGATATCATTGTCATACTCATAAGAACTCATGTTTGCGGACTTTTGAGCCTCTTTAGCTTCTCTCCTAGATTTTTGAAGACGGGTTTCAACCATGAACTAGGTATTAACTGAGATGTGTGAGACTAGATGAAAATGGAAAAGGTATGGAAGACCAAGAGTTGGATGGAATGTAAATGAATCTGAGGTGTACTTGCAATGTCCAAAGTGTAAGTCCAAGTATGTATGTAGTAGAGTAGGTGTGACTTCCAAAGAGAGGATAGTTTCTCTTGATGAGGTAAGTTGACCTTGACTCTAAGTAAGACCAAATGAGACCCAAAGGTAAGAAACCTTGATGAGGGACCACTTAGGAAAGTGTTGTTGTATGTAGTGTGTTGACAAAGTATGGTGAGGACAAGCAAGTGACCTTTTGACTCAAGTTTAGAAAATTGTAAGTGTAAAGTGAGATATGAAGAAATGATGGACTGTGTGAGACCCAAAGATAGGTTGAATGCTAAATGAAACCTGGAGAAACAACCTAGGAAGCTCAAGAATTTTGAAACTGAATATGTTTGTTTGCTGGACTGTAACAATTTTTGCAATTCTGAACACAGACGCGCCTATATACTGCACAGACGCGGGTCCCTGACACAGATGTGTTTCTGTTCAACACAGACGTGCTTTTGATTTTTTTTGCAAAATGTTCTATTGATTTTTGGGAACATAGACGCGTTTCTGCCCTTCGCAGATGCGGTTAGACAACACAGACATGATTTTGACAGACACAGACACGTTTCTGTAAAATTTGCGCAATTTTTTCCAATTTGTGAAGTCATTTTGTTGTGACCAAATCAGACTGCTTGACTTTTTTTCGTGACAAGAGGACACAGTATTGATGAGGACTCAATGTTTGCAAGTGTTTAGACTCAAAAATGACTCCCAAAAAAAAAGTGTGTTGTTTGATATAAAATTGTTTTGCATACACTTGAAGACACAAAAGACACAATGTTTTGTTGTTTGGTTTTGAATGTTTGAATGTTTAACATAAGTCAAGCACAATTCTTATGGCTGGCCAAGACAATAGTTGTTGATCCCACATGGGGTTTTACCCCCAAGGCTACACCCTCGACACTCACTTCTCGGGTCAACCAAGCATCAGTCCCCATGAAAACTCCCTGTGGTGAACTTTGTATCTCTACTAAGAACCATATGTGTGTGAGCCACTACCAGAGGTCCGACCTCTTGCCACAACAACTAGAAGGATTTGGGCTTCTAAAACAAAAAGGTGCTAGTAAGGGCATCCGCTCATGTGGCCATACATGCAGCACTTTCAGCTCTGTAAATACAGAAGGCTCCCAGCCGGTAGGGGTTACGCCCTACAAATGATCAAATAAATTTGATCAAATGGGTTTATGGGGAGACATAGTGTCGGTATGAACTAATCAGCACACGTTATTCATAGTTTTCACCATGAATATAGTTATTTATAGTGGTTTGGAAGAAGATGGCTTTCCTTTTGCTACCACTTGGGTTGTTCTCTTCTCACTAGTAGTCCTAATGACCACATGGGAAGACAGGCCCTCTAAAGATTAAACAAAAAGAGCCTATTGCTCAAGACACAAAAGACAATGATTCAATTTTAGTGCACCAATGGAAGTGTTTGCTAGTCTATGAAAACAAGGCACACAATAAAAATCAAAAACCCTTGCCAAGGACCTGCAACAAAGAGTTGTTAGTAGTTTGGGTTGTTTCAAATGATCACCCCTTTCTGCAAGCACACAAGTTAGGTAAATTTTAAAACCCAAAAGACTTTGTGAAAATAGGGGCCTTCAACCAAACGATTTTGCTTTCAAGACAAGCTGCACCAATTTCGTTAGCTAGATCTGAAAATGTTAGCTAAAAAAAAACCAGATCTGAAACCCTAAATGCAAAATCCAAAAACTGAATCAATAAAAACTCAAAATTTGAAACTGGTGAACACAGACGCAGTTACCCTTTACATAGACACGGCTCTCTGACGCAGACGTGGTTCTGTGATGCACAAATGCGGTTCGAAGACATAGACGTGCCTATTTAACACAGACACGGCTAAAACAACGACAAACACGACTTCAGGTCATAAACGTGATTTCTAAAACCTGCAAAACAAAACATCATTGATAACACAAACACGATTCAAAATGTCACAGACGCGATTAAGAAACCCAGACGCGATCCGAATGTTCGCAGATGCGACAGAAAACCAAAAATGCGATCTGAAAGTGCGCAGACGTGAAAATGTCAAAATGTTGTTGAAAACGTCAGATCTGCAACTTCAAAATACAAAATCTACAACAAGGATGTTAAATGCAAAAGGGACAAGAGTCCCATCGGGCGTGCCAAAATGTATATGGTGAAAATGGATAACAATAATAACAATATTGAAAGGCTAAATGAATTCAACCACAAAACCCTAGCCTAACAACAACAAAGATCCACCATAACATATGAAGATTACCTAAGACAATGCAAATCAAATGAAATCACAAAGATTATACCATCACATGTCCAATAGGGTTTGGATCTCCATTCTTCCTATCTCCATTGATCTTGCTTGATATAATTGCTCTCAGATTTTTATGTGCACAAGAGCTCAACAAAGAACGAAATGTGGTTGCAAGTAGGATCGTAGTGTATCCAAGTGATCAAAAATAGTTCATTAGGTCATTAGGGTTTGATAATGAAGAAAGCATCTCCTTATATAGAAGACACTATAAGAAATGGAGGGATAAGATTGAGAGGTGTAAAAAAAGGAGGTTGGCTATGATTAGAGGGTAGGTAGAAGAAATAATAAAATAATGAAATGGGTAGATAGTATAGGAATTAAGAGATGAATGACATGTGTCATGGATGGAAAAGGTAAATGAATGAATTAAATAAATAAAGATTTATTTAATTAATAGAAGAAGTGGGATAATTAAATAAATAAAATATTTATTTAATTTAGGAAAAGGATAATTTAAATAAATAAATGTATTTATTTAAATGAGAAATAAGGTTAGAAGAGGATAAATGAATTAATTAAATAAATAAAGATTTATTTAATTAATAGAAGAATTAGGCTAAAGTAATTAAATAAATAAAATATTTATTTAATTAGACTAGACAATTTTAGGTGTCTACAGTAGCCATTCCTATTTTGCTTTGAAAGCATGGTTGTTGAAAGCATTTTTTCTAAATTTGAGTCATTGAGATGCTAGATATTAAATTCCAACCTAGAGGTAGTATGTCCATAAAGTCCAATGGCTACCAAAGTGATTGATTTCCACTAAATGTTAGCTCTTATTGAAGTAACATTAACTATTGTTAAAGTGTCATTAAAAGTTGTCAAAGATTCAACTTGTCATCAAAGTGACATTATTGGTGAAGTATCCCAATTTTTTCTAAAATGACATTATTATATTAAATTTTAACTATTCCTAAAGTCCACCTTCTACCAACGTCGCAATGCGCATCAAAAGGCATTTTTGAACTCAAAAAATATTACACTAAATGTAAACTTATGCCTCAATGAGAAATAAAATGTCATGTGGAAAGAATCTCTATATTTAATCATCCATGTATCCTCACATATATGCATTCCAAATATATAACTATTGTCATCCTAATAATTTATTGAATCTAAATCATCATTTAATTCATTCTTGTAATATTTTTCTTGCATTCACTTTTATGTGAATTTTCTTGACATAATTATAAAGCTTAACATAGGATTTATTGAGAGACTTAGATCTCACTTTAGATTTGGAGCTTTGTCCTTTTTCCTATTTTTTCTCTTTGCTTTATCCTTTTATCTTCCTCTAATAACCAATGCCTCCTTTAAAAAAAATAGAGTATTTTTTTGTTTTAACTCCTCCAAGAGTAGAGAACCTACTATTTATTCAAGCTTCAACTTAGTGTAGTACTACTAGTTGTGATCACTAAATCATTCAATGATTCTAGCAAATAACACAACAAAGCAGTACATGTATTGACAAGTTCATAGATATAACTTATAACTTTAATAAATTTAGTTAAAACCAAAAGAGAGTAGTTGAATTGATTCCTGTCAAGTTGAAAATATAAAGTGGTAGTCTAATTGAACTTTAAAGTCCGACCTGCGTATGATGTTGTTTCAACTTGCACATCAGACTTTAAAGTCCAACCTGCAAGTTTTTCCTAGTTTTTCTCCTAAGTCATTTCTGACTACTGTATCTTGTTCTGATAAGTGAATTTTGCTCATTTGGTGGTGATAATTTTCAAAACACTAATGATCAATGTTGAAATGTCCAAGCCCTCTCCCAAAAAATTGACAGAGAAAAGAAGATGCGCTGATGAGATTGCTAATATGGTGCTAGAGAAAGTTGAGATGCTGCAAATTTTCTCATAGCTGCGTATTTTCTTTCTATTGTAGTTGTGGTCAAGTGGGACTGTGCAATTGAATTAGTCAACTCTGCCCACATTTTTCTCCATTCCTTTCCTATATAAGGAGGGCCCTCATTTGTATATATTTTATCTTTGATATGCTTAGCAAAACTCTGCCAAAATTTTGTGCCAACTAAGACTTTGTGCTTGTTTTTTGTAAAATTTTATTCAAGGAAATAAAGATAGAAATCAACTTATTTCCAAACTTTGTGTTGAATAAAAGATTGTGATTGTGATTGGGATTATTTTTATGTTTAATTCTCACAATCATTCCTTACATTCTTGAATCTTTTGGTAAAAATTGTGAAAGTTTATGAAAGAGATTTCTAATTGTGCAAATAGACTTTGTGCTATTTACGTGTTTGGGAATTTTTTTGATGTTAAGCAATTAGTAGTAGGCTTTTTATTGCTGCTATTACTTGTGGTTTAAGGAACTGGGAATTTATACTTGAAGACTTTGAGCTACAAGGTAAAATTATTATTATTTGTAATCTTTAGCTTAGTTAGAATTACATTCAAGAAAGACTTTGTGCTTCTCGATTGTAAGGTTTGGTGTAATTTTTTGGAGTAATTTGTTTATTTCTTTAAGTATCATACGTGATAGGGGATTGTAACAAGTGGAGGGAAAATACATAAACTCTAAAAAAAGAGTTATATTCCCGAAACTTACCCACAAATTTTAATTTCTTGTTAATTAGAGAAGAAATTTTAAAGGGAACCTCCCCTTGCTGAGAGGAAAGATTAATTTCTCAACATAGCTGTGTGTGAATTATATATTTTGTCATTGGTATGATAGTGATAAAATATTCACCCAACAGGATAGAGACTAACTTAGAGCAAAACTGATATCCAACAGATACTACAATGATATGAAGAGAGGAGTCATAGAGAGGAAGAAGAGCGGGATACTAGTAGACGATGTAGCCCTAACAATTAATGCCCCTATAACCAAATTTAAGGATTGGTGTAACATAAACACTTGAGAAGAAGGGGAGGGATTGGTAAGAAAATCTCTTTGCGAGAGAGAGAAAAGTGAGAGGAGATGATGGTTACGAGGAATAATTGAAGGTTCATTGAGTCTAGTGAGAAGTAGTAGTTAGAGTACCAGCTGAAGCCATATAATCGGGAGAAAGAAAAATTGTATACGTGGAGTGAGTTGGAGGATGTTGCCAGAAATCGTCCACTCCCAGTCAACAAAGTACGTGAGGATCTTGCTGGCTAAAATGGAATCCAAACTGTACACTCTACTTCAAGTGAAGATTATGAATCTAGTACCAATACCAGTAGCTCATCCCCAATATATGATAAAGAAGAAATGAACCTATAGACATAATTTATTGAACTTTTTGAAACAATCTATACCATATTAGGAATTTGTCTATCACCAAGCAACCAAGAATAGGGGGCCTGAGTCGAAGACTCCAGTGAGGAGAGGATGTAGAAGCAAAGAAGGTGATCAAGGTGTGGAGGATGTAGAAGGTGGATGCATAGAGAGCTCTTGTGTGGTTGAGAGTGAAAGAGAGGCACATAAACACAAAGAGCAAGATGATCCCATATGGTTGATTTCACAGACAACCTTCTAGGGGAAGACAATGTCGAATGCCCAGGAGAGGCAAAAGCTCTTTAAATTTATAGTGGATGGATCAGAGGATCCTATATGCCACTACAAGACTTGTATAATAATATGAGAGTCAAATAGTCAAGACAAGTAGGATTAGTGGTTGAACACATTTCCATCTACCCTGTTGGGAATCACTATGGACTGGTATATAGACTTGGAGGCTAAGAATAGGGAAATATGGAGTAAACTGAGAAAATAATTCAATATGAATGCAAACTACTGAGAGGTTATAATGAAATTATTGCAGGAGGGTAAATACACAAAGTTGGATCCCAATCTCGCAGAAGTTCGCGGCTTGGGAAAAGAGCCTGCTAGAAATGGGTGCTTGAGTTTTACAAATCGAGCACCCATTTCACTTCGGGTGCTCTAGCCATTAAAAAATAGGCACTCGAAGCTAAACGGGTGCCCACTTTTTTCAAATTGGGCGCTTGATTTGAAAAAAATGGGTGCCTGTTTCTTGAATGTATATATTTTTTTAAACCATTTTCCATCATTTTCACTATTTCAAAAATGGGTAAACATTTCAGAGGAGCACGGGTACCCATTTTTTTCATCCAACTGACCTCCCAGACCCTTTTTTACCTCCTTCCAGGTACGTAGTTTTATTTTTTATACTCTATTTTATTTATTTTTATCATTTTTCATAAAAAATGTTAATTTATGGTAATTATTTTTCATAAAAAAATGTTAATTTATTGTTATTTTTTAATTTTAGTGTTTTAAAGTTTGAAAAATATTTTTTATTTTATTTTATTTTATTTCATGTTTAAAATATTTTATAGTTTTTAAATATTGCAAAAAACATGAAAAGTAAAAACCGTAGGAAAAAAACAAAAAACAAAACGTAAATGAACAATAAATATTAGACACAAAAAATAGACAATAAACCTTGAACAAAAAAATGAACACTATACCCTACATATAAAAAAACAAATAATAAACCCTAGAAAAGAAACATACAAGAAACCCTAAAAAATTAACAAACAATAAACCCTAGATGAAATTCAACAATAAACCCCCATTCTCTCTCTCACACACACGTACACGTTACCCTCTCTGTCATTATGTTCTCTCTCTCTCTCTCTCAATCTCTCATTATCCTCTCTCTCTCTCTCACACACACATTACCCCCTCTCTCTCCCTCTCTCTCTCTCTCTCTCTCACACACACACACACACACATTAACTCCCCCCCTCTCTTTCACCCGTTACCCTCTCTCTATCATTACCTACTCTCTATCTCTCAAATTATCTATTCTCTCTCTAGCCCATTGTATCTCAAATTACCTACTCTCCCTCTCTCTCTCTCTCTCTATTTTAATCATGCGTAAAAATTTGAATGTTTAAATTCATATTTCTAAATGTTCTATTTAATTATAGAATTTTATTGTAAAAGTTAGATGTTTAATTTATGTTTAAATTGAACTTTAAAATGATAATGAATATTGTATATGGTGAAAATGGATAACAATAATAACAATATTGAAAGGCTAAATGAATTCAACCACAAAAACCCTAGCCTAACAACAACAAAGATCCACCATAACATATGAAGATTACCTAAGACAATGCAAATCAAATGAAATCACAAAGATTATACCATCATATGTCCAATAGGGTTTGGATCTCCATTCTTCCTATCTCCATTGATCTTGCTTGATATATTTGCTCTCAGATTTTATATGCACAAGAGCTCAACAAAGAACAAAATGTGGTTGCAAGTAGGATCGTAGTATAGTCAAGTGTATAAGATTCATTAGAATGTATCATTAGGGTTTGATAATGAGGGAAGCATCTCCTTATATAGAAGACACTATATGAAATGGGGGAATAAGATTGAGAGATGTAAAAGGAGGTTGGCTATGATTAGAGGGTAGGTAAAAGAAATAATAAAATAATGAAAGGGGTAGGTAGTGTATGAATTAAGAGATGAATGACATGTGTCATGGGTAGAAAAGGTTAATGAATTAATTAAATAAATAAAGATTTATTTAATTAATAGAAGAAGTGGGATAATTAAATAAATAAGATATTTATTTAATTTAGGAAAAGGATAATTTAAATAAATAAATGTGTTTATTTAAATGAGAAATAAGGCTAGAAGAGGATAAATGAATTAATTAAATAAATAAAGATTTATTCAATTAATAGTAGAATTAGGCTTAGATAATTAAATAAATAAATTATTTATTTAATTAGACTAGACAATTTTGGGTGTCTACATTTTGCCCCTCTTTGAGACAATGCGGCTTGTCGCGTTGTTTCAAAGAAGATAAGATGAACTGATACAGAGTTGCCCCAGGATGGGAATGATATGCCCCCTCGAGAGATTGGATGAAAAAATGTCTGAAAAGATTGCAGACAATCTCTTGATAAGAAAGACATGATAGAATGGACTAACCGGATAAAGTGACAGAGTCATGGGATAATGAAGACTGACTCGGGAAATGAGGGCTAGGGGTAGGGTAGGCTATAAGATAGACCACGGGGGAAAATACATCCTCATTGTCATCTACACATCCATGAGAGTAGATTGTAGAGCGAAAATAGAGCAGCAACAGTTAGCAGCGATGGCCTTCATTCATAGATTCAATCGCATTCGCTGATTTCAGAGGCCAGCAGAGGTAGGAGAGCTGGTAAGTACCACCAAACCTCCTTGTACTTTGATGCATTTAATTTTGTCATTAATGCATGGTAGGTAGAGCAATAAATGCACTTAGACTAGGGTCCAAAAAATGTCCAAAAATGTCCAGGCGCGTTTGTGTTTGTGCCAGGTGCATCTGTGTTTGAACCCGTGTCTGTGTCAAATGCGGCCGCGTTTGTGATGGTCAGTCACGTTTGTGCCAAGAAGGCACGTCTGTGTTGCCCAGGCGCATCTGTGCAGTGCATAGGCACATCTGTGTTTGTCAGGCGTGTCTATGTTTTTTAGGCGCGTCTGTGCAGTCTTTAAGCACGGTTATGTCAGGTAAGCGCATTTGTGTTTTAAAAAATGTGAAGATGCATCTTCTAGGTCAAATCGGCAGTTCTGTGATGAACATACGCTGTCAATTGGATAAGTTGCTAAGAGGATACACTCAAGCAGGTCCTCTAGGGAAGACTAGGATAAATCAAGGCACTTTGCGATGAACAGTGAGTACCAAGATAGAGTACTTTGTGATGAATAGGGAGTACTAAAATATGAGCAGCACTTTGTGATGAACGGGGAGTGCAAATGTGAGTAACACTTTGTAATGAACAGTGAGTGTCACACACGTAGTACTTTATGATGAACAGGGAGTACCATTAGGATAGAAGCAACACTTTGTGATGAACAGTGAGTGTCACTAGGATAGAATGCCATATGCATTTAGATAAAAAGTAGCATTTTGTGATAAACAGGGAATGCCACTATGACTGACATGAGTGATTTGCTTGACTGCAGGAGTATTTGCCGATGTTGGAGTCACGGGAGAGATTCCTGTCGACTTAGAGGTTGTGACCTGAGCTGACCTTCGAGGACCGAGCTGCTATTGAGGAGATGGGATTGAGACATGTTCTGTGTGTGCCTGAGTTTCAAGCGAACATGGGACTATTGACTGCGCTGGTGGAGAGATGGCACTCCGAGACTTGTACTTTTCATTTGCCGATGGGTGAGATGACAGTCACCTTGGAGGATGTATACAGGATACTAAGGATATCGATCGATGGGGAGCTGATCCCATATGATCGAGATGGAGATAGGGAGGCCCTGAGATGAGTATTCCATGACCCAGGATTGGAGATGAGGGCAGGACATGTAGTGTGGGACACTATGATAGCCACAGGGCTAGCGCCACCAGCGGTGGTAGGAGGAGTGATCAGTGGGTTCCTGTGTCCAGATAGGGCGACACGGGGGTTTTCTATGAGTTGGGGAGGAGCATTGGAGACATTGGTGATGCAGCACACCAGATATGCTTGGGGGTCATGTGCTGGCACACCTCTATTATGAGTTGCATCAGTTTGTATACCATGGATCAGTGGGATTGGGCTGCGGGGTGACATTGTTGCAGGTATGGGCTTATGAGCATCTACCAGTGATGAGGTCGATACACTTCAGAGGCAGGGGACATGGACGCAACTTTGTGCACTTGTATGATATGATCATGTCGCAGCCACAGATTGGCAGGTTGGAGCACTAGCGGCAGGTGATAGATGATATTGATGTGGTCATATGGAGGCCATATTTGGGATGCAAGCAGTGGGAGGATGATGTAGTTGAGCTTCCTTACACCTTCTGGAGCAGGTATTTGATTGGGTGGATGCCCTATGTTCTAGAGAGGCAGTTAGTGGACAAGGTTGGCCGACAGTTTGGCAAGATCCAGAGGATGCCATGAGGCTCAGGCATGTATGCACGGACTGTCAGAGATCAGGCACAGTTTGGGCCCTTGCTGTCATATGATTAGGCAGTTACACAGCTGGTAGAGATGATGCCCCTACCCTGGGACATGTGGCCAGAGATTGAGGATGCCAACATGGATGTTGAGTACACAACATACTGGGCAGAGCATCCCTTCCCATGCTTGACGGATCCAGGAGAGCCATTGGATGGAGATGGGGGTGGGGATGATGATGATGGTGGAGGTGATGGGGGCAGAGGCTGATAGAGGAGGAGGGGAGTAGTTGGAGAGAGGAGGGTTGCACCTCAGAGGGAGGGTGGAGAGGAGAGATAGGCTCGAGTGGTGAGGGGTTGCGGTGGATTGCCGCTACAGGTGCCAGCAGCACAAGGTCCTAGACAGGTACAGGTATAGGGACAGAGATAGATATAGGGATAGGTACCAGTATAGGTGCAGGCATAGGGGCAGGCACCTATACAGGGAGAGGCATAGGCAGAGGTGGAGGGGGCTGATGCAGAGGAGGATGAGCTGATAGAGATGAGGGAGATTTGCTAGGGCCAGGCAGATGAGATCCAGGAGTTGGAGAGGGAGAGGGATCAACTCAAGAGAAGGCTCAGAGATACTGAGTGGGAGTGGGATTAGGCTATTCAACATTATACAGAGGCTGAGACATCACTGAGAGTGGGGAGACAGGCAGTGGAGGACACAGGGGCAGGATATGCTTATGTCCTGCGGGTAGGGGAGGAGATTGCCTACTGGTGAGACCTCTATTATGGTGCAGTGCCAGCAGATCAACGGGCGAGGAGCTTCCATAGACCGTCGCGTACAGCAATAGCTACGGGAGGGAGCCAGAGGAGATAGGCATCGAGTGGTGGGGTTATGGGTCCTCCACCACCACCAGATAGAGGGGACAGGCGGGATGATCCCAGGGCGGGTCCTTCAGGGGCTTAGATTCCATTGAGGCCAGGTGGCTTCGAGGGATGGAGTTCGTCATAGCCATAGAGGGCTCCCTATGTAGCAATATTGTACCATTTTTGTATGGTGATGTAGACACCTGTGGGTGCTTTTGTAGCCATATGATTTTGACATCATTGTATCATGACACTTTTATGATTATATACATGAGATGATTCATCTTTGCGGCAACTATATGCATGTGTACCTATATGATGAGATGTTCTTATGTGATGTTTGTTTTATGCGATGGATGCAAATATGTATATGATGCAATGCAATATTTTTTCTTTTATGTTTTTATATGTTATGCATGATGCAAATGTGAATGTATGAAATGCAAATGAATATGATAATGCAAATGTAAATTGTGCTAACAGGTGTTGTGTGCAGGATGTGATATCTATATGTATGTATGAAATGCTTATATGTGGTAATGCAGGTGTAACTACATGAAATGCAAATGCTTTTGGTGTGTCATTATACTCAGTCATGTGATAGTAGGCTACACGGACTCAAGAAGGATGATGAAAGTCAATCAAGAAAGGGGGACGAAAGATAGAAGATATGAAAGTGAAAGAGCTTCTTGTGCATTATCATCATTGAGCTTTATTATGGCAAGTAGGTTATGACAATCGAGGCATATGTTTGACCTAGAAAGTCACTGTACCTATTTGCATGGAGATAAGACAGTCACAAACAAGGAATGCCCTAGTTCACACTAGACTCATAGTGTCCTCATATCCTTGGACAAGTCATAGCATTACTAAGAGACAATCCATAGACAACAAATACAAATAGGTGATGATACCCCATCCTCGCCTTTCTAGTCAAAGACATCCTGGAGATAGAATCTCTAGTCAGAGACATCCTAGAAAAGCTAAAAGACATGTCACCAAAAGATAAAATCAAAAGAAAACCAAGACTCGACACCAACATCCACTATAGTCTTCAATTTTAGTGTCTCTTGTCACTTGTATAAGTCTTATTTGATTGTGGTCACAATGTTTACTTTCACAGAAAGGATAGATAGCACTGAACCATAATATTGTCTGAGTCTGTTGAAAGATTTGATTTGTTGAAGCCCATTGTTGCTACTGTGTCTCATCTGAAACTGACTGAATCCATGAAACCGATACTTTATTGCGGAGAAGACAAAACTTTATTGCGGATCTGTGATGCAAATGTTGCTTTATTACAGATTGTGCATAGATAGATTGAGGAAACTGGAAGAAACTATACTCGAAACATGTGATGTTCTCAGTTCCACACCCATTACTAGACGTAGGATTTTTTCCTTAGCCATAGATAGGATCTGATTTATTATGGATGGAAAGGGATGAAAAAGGAATGTTTATTATGAATGGCTAACCAATCTTAGGGAGATCAATAACAAGCCAGGATGGGAATGGGTAAGTTTATTATGAATGAATAGGTTGTGAGTGTGTGCAAAGTGACGTGATGAAAGAGAATCCTGAAGGAGGGAGGAGCAATGTCTTTACGCATGGTGCTGGTGACCCAATTTTCACCATGGTACTTGCCCAGGGCGCCACCGAAGTGGTTTTCACCGTTGGACAAAATTATTTCTCTTTACTTTTTTGATTTTTCAATGTTTTTTTTTTTGTGTCACAAGGCGCCTATTTGCTTGGTTTTCACCAAGTAACGATTTTTTTGTTTTAAGATTTTTTTGTATTTTTGAAATTTTTAAAATTTTTTTGTATTTTTTGAAATTAGGATACTCTGAAGAGCTATGTGTAGAACCTGCGAAGGTGCATGTTGTTGATAGGATCCTCCAAAGGTTCACCTTCTGTAGTTGAGAGCTGATATGCCCCAGATCCATATGCTGCTGTAATAATGTAGGGACCAAGCCAGTTTGGTTCGAACTTGCCCTTCTTTTCTCTGTCTTGTTGATTTTTAGGATTTTCTTTGAGAACTAAGTCCCCTACCTCAAATGTGTGAGGCTTGACCTTGTGATTGTAGCTGTGCCTTATTCGTTGTTGGTACACCTTGAGATGACTAAAAGCAGTTTGTCTTCGTTCATCCAATAGTTCCAGCTCTTGTAAGCGAGAGACCCTATAGTCTTCATCACTAATGATGTTTTGCAAAGAAACCCATAAATAGGGTAGCTCGACCTCAATAGGCAAGATTACTTTAGTGCCATAGACAAGTGAATAGGGTGTAGCTCCTGTAGGTGTGCGGACACTTGTGCGGTAGGCCCAAAGTGCAGGATTAAGTTGGATATGCCAATTATGGCTAGCATCGTCGACTGTCTTCTTTAAGATTTTAAGGATTATTTTGTTAGATGCCTCAGCTTGACTATTACCTTGGGGGTAATATGGTGTGGAGAAATGATGGGAAATATGGAAGCAGTCACAGAGTTCATGAACATCCTGATTTTTGAAGGGATGCCCATTATCAGTGATAATGGAAACAGGAATACCGTATCGGCAGATAATATAGTTGAGGATGAACATAGCAATCTGTTTTCCAGTAACTTGTGTGAGAGGCACGGCTTCAATCCATTTTGTAAAATACTCTGTGGCAATGATAATGAATTTGTGACCATTGGAAGAAGGAGGGTGAATCTTGCCTATGAGATCAAGTCCCCACTGACAAAAGGGCCAAGGAGATGCAAGTGGTTGAAGTTCTTGTGCTGGCGCATGTATGAGGTCTCCATGAATTTGACATTGCTTACATTTCTTGACAAACTGATATGAGTCTTTCTCCATATTGGGCCAATAATATCCAATCCTGATGAGTTTCTTGGCCAAGGTAGGACCACTAGCATGTGGACCACATATCCCTTCATGCACTTCCTATAACGCAATCTGAGCTTCGTCGCTTTCTAAACATCTAAAAAGAGTGCCATCTAGACCTCGCTGGTATAGGATATCAGCTAAAATGACATATCGAGAGGATTGGCAAATGAAAGTGCGACATTGGTTATTTGATAGATCAGGAGGTAGAGTATTGTCACGTAGGTACATGAAAATGGAACCATATAACTGGGATTTGGGACCGACAACACATATCATCTCAGTAGGCATGATCTCATATGAAGGGACCAAAAGGTTATCCACCAAGAACTCATAGCGAGTCTCGTTTGGAGGTAAATCAATCAAGGAAGCAATTGTAGCCATGGCATCTACGGCGCGATTCTGCTCTCTTGGTATCTGCTCAAAGTCTATCTTTGTGAAGTGTTGTTTCAGGTCATCCACCATTTGTTTATAAGGCATTAATTTTTCATCTTTTGTTTGGTAATCATCAGTTGCTTGACAGATGACAAGTTGGGAGTCCCCAAAAATGCAAAGTTCCTGGATCTTCCATTGAACTGCAATTCGTAATCCTGTTGTTAAGGCCTCATATTCCGCTATATTGTTAGTGCAAGGAAATGATAAGCGGTATGATTTTGGTATAGAATCCCCTTGAGGAGTTATAAAGAGGATGCCAGCTCTTGCCCCATGCTGTGTGTAGGAGCCGTCGAAGTACAGTTGCCATGGCTTTACATGTGACATTGTCAAAATGGATTCATCTGGAAATTCTGAACTTAGAGGAACATCATCTATCATGGGAGCATCTACTAATTGATCTATGATGGCTTGTCCTTTTATTGCTTTTCTAACCACATACTCAATGTCAAATTCACTTAGGATCATTACCCATTTGGCCAGTCACCCAGTAAGTGTTGCTTTATTGAGAAGGTATTTCAATGGGTCTATCCTTGCAACTAACTTAGTCTTATGAGTGAGCATGTAATGTCGTAATTTCTGCGAAGCAAAGACCACGGTGAGACATGCACGCTCAATTGGTGTGTAGTTTAACTCATATCCCACCAATGTGTGACTGATATAGTATACTGCTTTTTCCTTGCCCTCAGCAATTTGTTGTGCTAAGAGTGCCCCCAGTGCTGTTGGAGTAGCTGATATATATAGTAACAAAGGCTGATCTGGAACTAGTGGCATCAGAACTGGTGGATTTAGAAGATAATCTTTGAGTGTCTGGAAAGCCTATTGACAGTTATCATCTCAGTTGAATTTGATGTTTTTATGTAGCAGATGCTGAAAAGGATTACACTTATCTGCCAGTTGTGCTATGAATCTTTTGATGGACTGGAGTCTTCCTTGTAAGGATCGAAGTAGACTGATATTTCTTGGTGGTTGCATTTCCAAGATGGCCTTGACTTTTGCTGGATCAGCTTCAATTCCCCTTTTGGATACAATGAATCCTAGGAGCTTCCTGGAGGTTACTCCAAAGACATATTTCTTGGGGTTTAATCTTACTTTGTATTTTTCCAACTGATCAAAGATGACTGAAAGTATGTCCAAATGTGTATTTCTATCTATTGAATTTCCCAAGAGGTCGTCAACATAATCTTCCACGGTTATGTGCATGAGATCATGAAAGATAGTAGTCATGGCTCTTTGATATGTAGCACCTGCATTCTTTAGCCCGAAAGGCATTACATTCCAGCAAAAAGTTCCCCATGGACAAGTAAATGATGTTTTATGTTGATCCTTGAGTGCGATCCTTATTTGATTCTAACTAGAGAATCCATCCATCAATGATAACATTTCATGACCTGCTGTGAGATCAACAATCAAGTCAATATTTGGTAATGGGAAGTCATCCTTTAGACAAGCTTTGTTGATGTCTCTAAAATCTGTGCAAATTTTGATGCTACGATCTGGTTTACTGATAGGCACTAAGTTGGAGATCCATTCGGGATAATCGATTGGGCATATGAAACTGACATCCAATAACTTCTCAAGTTCTGCTTTGACTAGTAATGCCACTTGTGGATGCATTTTTCTTAATTTCTGTTTTACTGGTTTTGCCCCTGGTTTGACTGTCAAATGATTCATTACCAAATCTGGATCTAATCCAAGCATATCAGCCTATGACCAGGAAAAGTTGATTTGTCGTTCTTTGAAGAAACTTATGAATTTTGACCTTTCAGACTCTATCAATGATTGAGCTAGGAATATGTTGTGTGGAATCTCTTCTATACCAATGTTTGTTTTGATAGTCTCCTCTACCAACATGGATGACTTTTCCTCATATGATGTTGGGAGAATGTTGAGCCTTCCATCTTCGGGTGCCTCGGAGAGGTTTTCGCCCTCAGATACGTCCTTTCTTTTTACTTTTTTGGGGTCAGACAGCACCACAGTGTGGTTTTCGCTATAAGACCCTTGATTTGTTCTTATTTTCACATTTTTGCGACTGGAAGGTCCGACACCCTCACCAAAATATGCGACGCTATTGAATTCTATAGTGTATCCTGCTTTATGGTCTCTAGGGGGAAGATCATCTCGTATCCCCAGATAGTCAATAAAAGCTTCATCATTTTGGAATGTGTCAAACTGTGCAGGTCCTTCATGATCCCAGTCAATGAGTTGGTGGTGAACAAGGGGAAGGCCGTTAATGTTTGGAAATTAGTGGAGCTAAGAGCGAAGATGCAGTTATATTCGGGTATGTCAAGGTAATTATCGAGGTCATCAATGGCACTCTCCTCATCAGTCTCAATCGCGAGCGAATCCAAATTATCATCACTAGTAGTGCATTCTGGGATAGGTGTTCTCATCCTATGTGATTTCAACCTAGAACCTTGAGACAAGGACTGTGTGGAATCCTCATGGGTTGTTTCTTGACCAACTCTGAACTTGCTATAAAATTCCTCTTCTTCTATGGGTTCATCTGGCTCTCTGAATATCTCGGTGAGCTCGTATTCATTGGAAGACTTGTCTGAACCCCATTCCAATTCATTGGAATATGTGGAATAGCGATCCTCTTGTTGCATTTTGGTAGCTTTGATTTGTAAGGCTTCTTCTATCCTTTGGGTGTGGACCTTGGAAGTTAAGAAACCAAGTCCTTTTGAGCATTCCTTCTTGAAAGTCAATTCAGGTTGTAAAGGTTCAATGATGCCTTCCTTTCGTAACCCCAGAGGGATTTTTCCATCATACCCAAATTTTTGTAGAATTTTGAAGCCTTTGCCATATTTCTCACATGGTAGATTGATGTGATCTTGTGTTTCCTCTTCATTGTCTCTGAAAAGCATTTGGTATAAATCTTCCTCTTCTAGTTCACCCCATCTTTGAAAGGTAGTAGAGTCCCATTTGAGCCTCATGATGGAGATTTGCTTGTTAGGATGTGGTCTTCCATATTCTTTTGGGGAACTCATGACTTGTCATAAGTACATGGTCTGATTTAAAGTATATTCCCCCATGCCTTTGTCTTGAAACTTGCCTTTAAGCTCACCTTGTTTTGATGTCAAAGGTTTTAATGACTCAGGATCAATGTATGCCGATGAAGGAATAGCGTCACAATTATTGGGAATGATGGTCTCAGTCTTTGATTTCAGGTTATTGCAGTATATGAATGGATTAGGATCACCGTTAACTGTTACTTCCACTCCATTATGAGGAAACTTAATGCATTGGTGATATGTGGATGGGACTGCCCTCATTTCATGAATCCAAGGACGTCCTAGCAATATGTTATAAGTGAGATTTAAATCCAGACTTGACAAACCACATCCTTTGTAACTGGCCCAACTCTGAGAGGTAAGGTGATTGTGCCCTTGGATGAATGCTCTTCATCATCATATGCCTTAATGGTGATTTGATTTGTAGAATTCACAGCTTTATCAGAATATCCCAATTGTGTAATAGTGTTCAATGTGCAAATGTTTAGACCCGCTCCTCCATCTAGCAGGACTCTTTTTATTCAATGTTTGTGTATGAAGGCTTCAATGTGTAATGGTGCATTATGTGGCTGACTTATGGAGGCGTCATTGGCTTCTGTGAATGTAAGTGAATGTGGAATGAAAAGGTATCCCACCATGGCTTGAAACTGGTCCACGTTCAGATCAGTAGGAACGACAGTTTCTCTCAAGATTTTGTCAAGAATGGCTTTATGTGTGGGAGATATGCGTAGGAGCTCAAGGATGGAGATGAGTGTGGGTGTCTTCCCTAACTATTCTACAAGGTCGTACTCAGGTTTGGTTGATGAAGAAGCAGTGTTTTTAGTTGGAGCACCTTGCAAAGTGATTTTACCTCGACAAGTTGTGACATGACATTCAGAGGTAGGTTCAGAAGTTAGGACAATCTTGGGTCTCTGGGTAGAATTCTCAAGGTTTTTGTCCTTGATGATAATGGTAGAGATGTAATTGTCCATTGAAATGTGATTGATAGTTGAATCATAGTTATAAGTTGCTCTGGTATAGTTGGTTTGGTCATTTGTGGCTTTAGCTTTTCCCTTGTCATGCTTTCGGAATGGTTCCTTAAACATCTCATGTTCTTGATTGGAGGAATGTCCCTCAATCTCAATGTCACCTCTATTAATGAGATCTTGTATGATGTTCTTCAGTCGATGAAAATTTCCTATCTTATGACCCTTGCTCTTATGAAATTCACAATATTCATCATCATTCCACCAATTTGGTTTAACCTTTGGTTCATATGGAGGAAAATCTGGAACTGTGATTACCTTGTTTGCCACAAGCTTCTTGAAAACTGACTCAAGTGGTTCTCCCAATGGGGTGTACTTCCTTCGTGATCTGGAAGTTGTTTGAGTATTCACTTGATTGTTTATAGAACTTGATCCCGAAAAGATGAATTTGGGTCGCACTGTGTTGGCATCAACAACACCATCATTGACTATGTTCTTCTTTTTATTCCAAAATCTTGGCTTGTCTTTTCCTTTAAAGTCATCTTTGTTTTCCTTGAATATCTTAATGACTCCTTGTTCAATTAGGACCTTCTCTGTTGCTAATCCTTTTTCAATGATGTCCTTGAAGGTGGACAAACAAGCTTTTCTTAGATCATAGCCAATGTCTTTGTTAACATTTTGTGTGAACATCTCTACCATTTGTTTTTGTGGAATTTCACAAGAGCATCTACTAGCTAGATTTCTCCATCTTTGTAAAAATGATGCAAAAGACTCTCCCTCTTTTTTCTTGGTGTTGCACAAAGTAGTGACTGATATGTCTATCTCTATGTTGTAGGAGAAATGTTGGATAAATGCCTCTGCTAAGTCACCCCATGACTTAATACCAGGTGGAAGTTGGGAGAACCATTCCATAGTTTGATCACCTAAGCTCTATGGGAATAATCTCATCAAATATGTCTCTTCTGCTGCTATCTCAATGCAAGCTGTGAAAAACTGTCTTATGTGTGCCTTAGGATCCCCTTTTCCTCTATACTTATCAAACTTAGGTGTCACAAAGTATGTAGGAAAAGGAGGGATTAGAATGCTCTTGTCAAATGGATAAGGACATATGTCTCTCATTGTGTATGTTGGCTTCGGTGTATTTATGTCCTCCATTTTCTTTTGTAAGTCCCTGATTTGTTGCTCCAAATTGTTCTTAGGTGGAGATCGACTTCTTGGACCATAACCTATGCTTGAGGCACCAATTAGAGGAGGAGCATGTTGCATATATGGATGATATTGATCATACACATGTTCATATGGAGGAGGTCTGTAATGATGCTGCGTATATGGACCACTTGGTATAGATTCATGTTGAGGAACACCATATCTATTTTGTCCATGTATACCATACTCTACAGGCATGTCATGTTCTAATGTGTTGCCCCCAAATTTGACATGGGGTTTCCTTGTGTCCAAATTTTGAGCATGCCTTTGAATATCCAATTGCTTTGGTGGTTGATCCTTAGCATTGATATGTGATTGAGCATATTTCTCTCCATAAGATTTCCATAATGGTCTGCGAAGGTGAGTATCATATGTTTGACCATGTGTATGTGGGACCTTTGGTTTTTGAAGCAAAGATGATGGTGGTTCAGGTACCATATGTGGTCCTCTATTGCCTCCGCTATTAGGTCTCCTTTGATCCATGTTAGAGTGAGGTTGTTGCAAAGGTCAATTTTCCATTATTTGAGACATGTCAAAATCATGAGGTATCTTGGCTCCACTTTGTGCCATCATTTGTAAAAAGTATTGTCTATCCCTCCTCATTATTTTTTCAACCAATCGATTGAAATGGGGATTCATAATGAATTCTTCCACATTTGCTGAATGTACTGAAAAGTTGTCCATATTGTCATTATTTGTAGCATTGTTGTTTGTAGTGTCCATGTTCTCAACATTTGGAATGTTTCTATAGGCATCCATGTCAGGTAATGTAGTATGATCAGAATTGAAAAAGATATCATTGTCATACTGATAAGAACTCATGTTTGCGAACTCTTGAGCCTCTTTAGTTTCTCTCCTAGATTTTTGAAGACGGGTTTCAACCATGAACTAGGTATTGACCAAGGTGTGTGAGACTAGATGAAAAATGGAAAGAGTATGGAAGACCAAGAGTTGGATGGAATGTAAATGAATCTGAAGTGTACTTGCAATGTCCAAAGTGTAAGACCAAGTATGTATGTAGTAGAGTAGGTGTGGCTTCCAAAGAGAGGATAGTTTCTCTTGATGAGGTAAGTTGACCTTGACTCTAAGTAAGACCAAATGAGACCCAAAGGTAAGAAACCTTGATGAGGGACCACTTAGCAAAGTGTTGTTGTATGTAGTGTGTTGACAAAGTATGATGAGGACAAGCAAGTGACCTTTTGACTCAAGTTTAGACAAATGTGAATGTAAAGTGAGATGTGAAGCAATGATGGATTTTGTGAGACCCAAAGACAGGTTGAATGCTAAATGAAACCCTAGAGAAATGACCTAGGAAGCTCAAGAATTCTGAAACTGACTGTGTTTGTTTGCTGGACTGTAACAGTTTTTCAATTCTGAACATAGACGCGCCTGTATACTTCACAGACGTGGTTTCCTGACACAGACACGGCTCTGTTTAACACAGACACGTTTCTGAGATTTTTTTTGCAAAGTGTAATGTTGATTCTTGGAACATAGATGTGTTTCTGCCCTTCACAAACACAGTTATACAACACAGATGCTATTATGTCCAACACAGACACGTTTCTGTAAAATTTGTGCAATTTTTTCCAATCTGTGAAGTCGTTTTGTTGTGACCAAATCTGACTGTTTGACTATTTTTTTTTCGTGACAAGAGGACACAGTGTTGATGAAGACCCAATGTTTGCAAGTGTCTAGACTCAAAATGACTCCAAGAAAAGTGTGTTGTTTGATGTAAAAATGTTTTGCATACACTTGAAGACACAAAAGACACAATGTTTTGCTGTTTGGTCTTGAATGTTTTGAATGTTTAAAATAAGTCAAGCACAATTCTTATGGCTGGCCAAGACAATAGTTGTTGATCCCACATGGGGTTTTACCCCCGAGGCTATGCTATTTAGAGCAGATACTTAGATGCTTGACCTCACTGGCTCCACCCTCGGCACTCACTTCTCGGGTCAGCCAAGCATTAGTCCTCATGAAAACTCCCCGTGGCGAACTTTGTATCTCTACTAAGAACCGTATGTGTGTGGGCCGCTACCAGAGGTCCGACCTCCTGCCCCAACAACTAGAAGGATTTGGGCTTCTAAAACAAAAAGGTGCTAGTAAGGGCATCCGCTCATGTGGCCATACATGTGGCACTTTCAGCTCTGTAAATACAAAAGGCTCCCAGCCGGTAGGGGTTACGCTCTACAACTGATCAAATAAATTTGATCAAACGGGTTTATGGGGAGACATAGTGTCGGTATGAACTAATCAACACATGTTATCCATAGTTTTCACCATGAATACAGTTGTTTATAGTGGTTCGAAAGAGGTGGGTTTTCCTCGCTACCACTTGGGTCGTTCTCTTCTCACTAGTAGTCCTAATGACCACACGAGAACATAGGCCCTCTAAAGATTAAACAAAAAGAGCCTATTTCTCAAGACACAAAAGACAATGATTCAATTTTAGTGCACCAATTGAAGTGTTTGCTAGTCTATGAAAACAAGGTACATAGTAAAAAAAAATCCAAAAACCCTTGCCAAGGACCTGTAACAAAGATTTATTAGTAGTTTGGATTGTTTCAAATGATCACCCCTTTCTGCAAGCACACAAGTTAGGTAAATTTTAAATCCAAAAGACTTTGTGAAAATAGGGGCCTTTAACCAAATGATTTAGCTTTCAAGACAAGCTACACCAATTTTGTTAGCTAGATCTGAAAATGTTAGCTCAAAATAAACCAGATCTGAAACCCTAAATGCAAAATCCGAAAACTGAATCAATAAAAACCCAAAATTTGAAATTGGTGAACATAGACGCGATTACCCTCAACACAGACGCGACTGGGTGACACAGATGCGATTATGTGAGACACAGACGCAACTACAAAACGCAGACGCATCTTCTGGACACAGACGCGGCTAAAAACATCGCAGATGTGACTTTATAACACAAACGTGCTTTCCTGGAACTTGCAAAAAAAAAAATTGCCAATAACACAGACGTGACTCCAGATGTCGCAGACGCGCCAAAAAATATAAAACGTGATCCGAAAGTGCGCAGACGCGAAAATATCAAAATGCTGTCGAAAACGTCAGATCTGCAACTTCAAAATACAAAATCTGCAACAAGGATGTTAAATGCAAAAGGGACAAGAGTCCCACCGGGCGTGCCAAAATGTATATGGTGAAAATGGATAACAATAATAACAATATTGAAAGGCTAAATGAATTCAACCACAAAAACCCTAGCCTAACAACAACAAAGATCCACCATAACATATAAAGATTACCTAAGACAATGCAAATCAAATGAAATCACAAAGATTATACCATCACATGTCCAATAGGGTTTGGATCTCCATTCTTCCTATCTCCATTGATCTTGCTTGATATATTTGCTCTCAGATTTTATATGCACAAGAGCTCAACAAAGAACAAAATGTGGTTGCAAGTAGGATCGTAGTGTAGTCAAGTGTATAAGATTCATTAGAATGTATCATTAGGGTTTGATAATGAGGGAAGCATCTCCTTATATAGAAGACACTATATGAAATGGAGGGATAAGATTGAGAGGTGTAAAAGGAGGTCGGCTATGATTAGAGGGTAGGTAAAAGAAATAATAAAATAATGAAAGGGGTAGGTAGTGTATGAATTAAGAGATGAATGACATGTGTCATGGGTAGAAAAGGTTAATGAATTAATTAAATAAATAAAGATTTATTTAATTAATAGAAGTGGGATAATTAAATAAATAAGATATTTATTTAATTTAGGAAAAGGATAATTTAAATAAATAAATGTGTTTATTTAAATGAGAAATAAGGCTAGAAGAGGATAAATGAATTAATTAAATAAATAAAGATTTATTTAATTAATAGTAGAATTAGGCTTAGATAATTAAATAAATAAAATATTTATTTAATTAGACTAGACAATTTTGGGTGTCTACAAATATGAATGTTCTTTTTTGTGTGTGTGAAAAATAGGGTTCTTAAATTTGATAATACTCTAACTATCACTATTAATCCTCACTACTTCCTAACTTATCCCAATCTCTAAAGATATACTATATATCTACAAACATGATAACATGTCATATACTTTGACTTAATAGTGGAAAGAGAAACCACAACCTGTCACCTACTCACCCAACTAATTGCACCACCACATAGACTAAATACATAGTCAACGTTGGACTTCCTAATGTCAACATCCTATATCCAATTTGGGTTTTCAAGTCCCTATATTTTTAATAACATGTGGAACAATCCTACTACTAAACTTTCTTCTTTCCAAACTTTGCGATTTGAAAACATGGTTGCTGAAAACATGAATTTTTCTTCTTCTTTTAGATTATTCCACGAATCACCAATCATTATAGTGATCTCCCTATCCTTGCCAAGACACAATGCTTTCAATTGTTTATACTGCTCAGTAATGTAAATATTGTAGCCATTCCTATTTTGCTTTGAAAACATGGTTGTTGAAAGCATTTTTTCTAAATTTGAGTCATTGAGATGCTAGATATTAAATTCCAACCTAGAGGTAGTATGTCCATAAAGTCCAATGGCTACCAAAGTGATCGATTTCCACTAAATGTTAGCTCTTATTTAAGTAACATTAAGTGTTGTTAAAGTGTCATTAAAAGTTGTCAAAGATTCAACTACATTATTGGTGAAGTATCCCAATTTTTTCTAAAATGACATTATTATACTAAATTTTAACTATTCCTAAAGTCCACCTTCTACCAATGTCGTAATGCGCATCTAAAGACGTTTTTGAACTCAAAAAATATTACACTAAATGTAAACTTATGCCTCAATGAGAAATAAAATGTCATGTGGAAAGAATCTCTATATTTAATCATCCATGTATCCTCACATATATGCATTCCAAATATATAACTATTGTCACCCTAATAATTTATTGAATGTAAATAATCATTTAATTAATTCTTGTAATATTTTTCTTGCATTCATTTTTATGTGAATTTTCTTGATATAATTACAAATCTTAACATAGGATTTTTTGAGAGACTTAGATCTCACTTTAGATTTGGAGCTTTGTCCTTTTTCTTATTTTTTCTCTTTGCTTTATCCTTTTATCTTCCTCTAATAACCAAGGCCTCCTTTAAAAAAAATAGAGTATTTTTTTGTTTTAACTCCTCCAAGAGTAGAGAACCTACTATTTATTCAAGCTTCAACTTAGTGTAGTACTACTAGTTGCGATCACTAAATCATCCAATGATTCTAGCAAAGAGCACAACAAAGTAGTACATGTATTGACAATTTCATAGATATAACTTATGACTTGAATGAATTTAGTTAAAACCAAAAGAGAGTAGTTGAATTGATTCCTGTTAAGTTGAAAATACAAAGTGGTAGCCTAATTGACGATAATCATAGGCTAATTAGAAGCCTCGCATGACAAGATGGTCAACTATTATGGGTCCCAAAGTACAACTATCATAGGTATTGTAATCATCCATCTCTCTATAACAAACACACAAATGCACTATGATGGCCCAAAATGCCAACTAAAAAAAAGTCTTAATCGAGAATGAGCCCTTAGTGGAGTCTAGAGGAGATGAGTATTCATTATCTAAATCAGTGAAGTCATTTTATTCATTATCTATTCTCTCTCTCTCATGATTATTTTTATGATTTTGATGGAACCTATACTAATGCGTCTTTAGATGTTAAAAATTATTGTTTGAGTTGCATGGGCATTATGATGTTTTATTTTGTCGAATATTTCTTATACTTTGATTTAAGTAGATAATATTTCTTAAATGATGCTTATTATTAAAATAGACCCACCTATTAATAATATTATAGGTCTATGTGAGTTTCCTTTATTTATATTTAAGTCGGTAAATTGTATTTAATTATAAGTTTTTTTGGAAGGTGAAATGTAAATTAAATAGTAATTGTAAATTTTCATGTTTGTATATATATGCAGATTATTTTCATAGAATGGATGAGTTTGAGATAGATGAGCTATTAGGTCTAGCACCACCTCCACCTCCACCCCCTCCACCTCCACCTCCACCTCCACCCAATCAGTTGAGGCAGACCATTAGGAGGAATATTGAATCTTTGATTAGAGATATCCATACCATTAGACGTGAGACTCAACCAACTCCATAGCTATTACTCCTTGCAGATAGTATGCAAGGGATTGTATAGTCTATACAATTTTTAGATAATGAGCTGGATAGCTATCTTAGTTGGTGGGAGGGATTGCGTGCATTTTATGTTGATGGCTTAACATACAAAAAAGTCAATGAATTAAAAATAACAAAAATGGATTTGAAACAATATTTTGTGAACTGTAAGACGGGTGAAGAGATAGATTCGAAGAAGCCACGAATCTCAATTTGATGGTGTAGGCACCCAGGCATAACTAGACACTTTTGGGAGCACTGCTGGATGGTCTTTGACTATCTGCCACACTCTAATCATGAGGTCCTAATGTATTTTTTGAAAAAATTGTGGGCCAAATTTGAATTGGGTAAAAAACCCAATTACTTTGATACTAGATCATTTCAGGGGGTTGGGAGAGGCATGCCCCAGGATAGTCCGGGGTTGAAATTGAGCGATAGAGTTAGAAACTGTGTGCGTGATGATCCCTTGGTTCCTCTTCCTACACCAGTTGTTCTAGTACCTACCCATCATCAAGCAGTGGATTCTTCTCTTGGTGCATTGAGTGCCCTGTCGGGCAATTTGGTACAATAATTGCATGAGGTGAGGGCTGCCCCCAACTTAGAACATTTTTGCACAACCTGTGGGAATGTATGTACATGTCCACAGAGTGAGGCTGTCCCTAGAGGAGATGGTGATTTTGATGATGCTGATACTGCCCATGGTGGTTATGATGATGCCGAGGAGGCTGCACATACTGATGCCATCTCTTCATATGTTGATCTCCTATGAGTAGACGATGATCAACCTACAGAGGGACACATTTATTTATATAATTTATAGTGCAATATTAAATTCCTTATATATACACATATGAACCATAACATGAGTCAATTTTTTCTGAACAGAGGATGGATCATACCACATCATTGAGGAACTGACATCATGTTACCTCGATACCTAGAGATGTTGGTGCCTCATTTACGGTATGCACTTTCATCTAGATACATTGTATTGATATGTAAATTTAAAATAAACAATAATTTTGTAATGTAATTATGTGTATGATATGCTTTAACACTTTTGTAGGGTGCTTCGTGTAGCACCGAGGTGGGTAGCTCTTCACGCGACCCATCGACCTCAAAGGCTTAGCCTCATATACTATTGGTATTTTGATGATGTTTAAGTTGTGGTTGTCATTGATGGACACACACTTATTTTATGTATGAGTTATTCTCCACCGATAATATGTGTTGTGTTGTTCACACTGGTATTATATACCATTGTATATATAGTATTTGTTTGTAGAAGACTATCGGTGTTTTGCAGGTGAAGCTTACCGCTCTAAGTGGTATGAAGACCTCAAGCAGAATGAGGACCCCTAGCGGCCGTTAATCTTTTTTATCAGAACGTTATGTTATAGTTTTCCAGTCTTCATTTGTTAATCGGTATACTATGTTAAACCAATATAACTGTAAAGTGTAATCATCCACCGACATCGATGCAGTGATTCAACTATTATAATTGTAAAGTGTGATGAGTTATCATCCACCGACACTTTGGCGATGTTTCTATGCCATGTTACCAAATGTGTCTAGATGCATTGTACATAAGAACTTGTAGTCTAATCTTATTGGACCGACATGAAAGCAGATTCCTATATAAGGACATCTTGTCTAGGGTTTTGTAGAGTTGTTGAGTGCAAGTATTGTAGAATATATTAGGTCTTTGCGAAAGGGGTATCTCACTACAAAGATTGTGAGTGCAAGAGTTAGAAGACTAAAGTAATGCTGCAATGCATTAATAGAAAGCTATTAAGGATCTAATCAAGCATTCTATGCTACTATCTAGATCATTCACTTTTTGATTACTAATCTCTTCGACAAGTATGAAACCCTTAACTGGGTAGGCCCAGCCAAGCCTATTGTAAATCCTCTAACAAGGTGGTTCATAGTTGTGGATTTGAAATCCTTTAATAGGGTAGTCTTTAAAATGACTTATCTCCTAGCAGAGATCTGGATTCCTAATAGGATCTATTCTGGTGAAGAACATTGTAAGGCCTTAATCGGTCTGACCTTAAGTGGTTTAGTTACTATTCTATAGATAGTTGACTTGTGAGTTTTACTCACTGTGGTTTTTCCCATTTGGGTTTCCACGTCAAAATATCTTGTGTTATGGTGATTGTGCTTCTGTGGGTGAATCATCTACTTGCTAATTGGCTTTTTTATGTTTTAACCAGTTTGTTGTTTAAACTACTACACCGGTCTACAGTAAAATTGTTTAAGAGTTTGGTTAAGCTTTTAGGCATACTAATTCACTCTCCCCTCTTAGTATTCATCAATTGGTATCAGAGCCAACCTTTCTATAAGTCTAACCACTTGGAAGGAGATATGAGGGAATACTGCATGAGGGAACTCACTCACCATGTGACTGAGTCTGAGAAAGCCTATGATGAATTCCAGATCAAGTATAAAGCCTCTTTAGCCAAAAGAAGAGAACTTGCTAAGCAATTGATGGGATATACTGACACAACTCTTCTGATGAAGAAAAGACGGATTCCCTAGTTAGAGAAGTGGAAAAACTAAATGTATCCAAAGCTAACCTAAGAATGGAGTTGGAAGGACTGACTATCAGGATGAGTCTAGAGCTAGAAAATAGAAGAAAAGATGAGGATCTAGTGAAGGACAAGGAGCATGAGATCTCTAAGTTGAAACAAGAGATCAGTACCATCACCACTTATCTGCAAGAAGGTAAAAAAGAGAAAGAAGAAGTGCAAGCAGAACTCAATGCAGCCATTTCTCAAAATGAAACCTTGATAAAGACCAATGATACTCTTTCCAAGGAACTTGCTAAGACAAAAGAAATACTTGCTAAATTCAACCAGAGCATTGCTAAATTGGAACAAAAGATGGAATCAATGAAGCCATCAAAGGATACCACTAGATTTGGTTTATCTGCATATAAGGAAGGTGAAACCTTTGGAACCAAGAGTGATGCACCAAAAGAGCAACCGGTACCTAAGAATAAGAGAAAAGGTAAGCAAATGTTTAAACATGTATGCTTTAATTGTCATAATTAAGGACATACTGCCAATGTATGTAGAAGCAAGGCTTATAATAATTTTCCTTACATACAAAACAATGTGGCTAGAACTGGTAGATTTAATGGTCACTGGTATGCATGCAACAAGTTTGGGCATAGAGATTTTGAGTGTAGGTCAGTTATGTACAACTCTAGAAGCTATGCACTAAGATCTAATGGAGTTGTCCCAGAACCTCCTATGAACCGAAAACCAAACTGGTATAGAACCTATGACCACTGGTCAAACAGTTATGGAGTGGCAAACAGTTGGAGAACAACTTGTTTGATCTGTCGTGGTAGCAGTCACACTACTGCAACATGCAGGAGGAAGAATGGAAATGTGAATACCGGACCATGGAGAACACCTGGTACGGTATGTTATCATTTCAACAAACCTGGACACATTGCCAGAGCATGCAGACTGAGAAAGAATCCATCGAGAAACATACCGGTCAATCAATAAGGGAAAGTCGATGTTGAAATTGTTCAGGGGGATATGGATAAAACTTGGAAAAAGAAATCTTAAGAGAAGCCACATGATGTACTAGTTTCTACTCCCAGTGTGGAGACCCTGGAACCAGAAAACTAAGCTTCAAAAATCTTAGGGGGAACATATCAGTAACAATATTTTGAACCCCTAGAGTATATTGGTAAAGTTCCTTTATCGGTATTAGTTACCTGTTGATCGACAGATGAAACAAAGTGGTAAAAGGTAAAGTTAGGGTTTGTGACCTAACGATGATGCATTTATTATGGTAGGTAGGAGCATGTTTAAAAGTGACTTTCGTCATCATTTTTACTTACCTATTTTCAAAGAAGAATTTTTTGAGCTTGAGCAGAGAAACAAGAGCGATTTATCTTGTATTCAAAAGAATTTAGAAAGAAATATTGCACAAGATTTTACAGCCATTTCAAGCTATCAGTGTGGAAGTCTAATCGGCAAAGTAAGCTCTTGGAGAAGTGTGTTTGACATCAGCAAACCATAATTCAGAGTGTGAAGGTATTTCTAGTTGAAACATTCTTGTCATTTGGAATTATTTTGATATGGCCTCTACATCGAAAATCCCTTCTAGTTCTATCGAACCTAAGGAATCATCTGAGTTTCTTAGGAAGAAGGTAAAATATAATGCCCTATCTCAAATTCCCACCAGAGTCATTGTTGAAGGAGATGTTTCAGGATACATTGATTTCAAAATGGAAGACCTAGGGTCTCTATTGATTCACTCCTAGTTGAGTCTATTATGTGGAGATGATAAGAAGATTAAACCTGAGTATAGTGTGACCGAGAAGAAGAAATTTCACAATGCAATGTATTTTCTTGAGGAATTTACAGAAGAACACAATAGGATTATTCTAAGTAGGGTTCATGGTGATAAGACGTACCTTGAGCGAACCCATGATATTACACTAGAGGCAATCCATGTCATGATCGGTTTTTGCAATGTTGGGGAAGTCCCTGTTCTTCACAAGATCACCAAAACCAAAGTGACAGAGCTCATCGGTTCTATGAGCGACCAGAGGGAAATGAATGTAAACACTATAAAGGATGACCTGGTGAAGTATGTATGAATGGTGATTGGATATAGAGTATTCTATGCTAGTAGAATGAATTCTGTTCATATAGCTGCAGTGCATGCTGCTTATAGGATGATCAAGGAGAATGCACAATATGACTTATGTACCTACATGCAAAAATAACTCATGGAGAACCTGAAGTCCATCAAGGAGGAATAAACACTAAGGTTTAAATTCGATCAACTACTTGTCGGTTTGTTTTTCTATTTTCAAGGATATTTTCCAGGAGTTGGTGATGTTCAATGGTCAAATGACCTATCGGTTTCCAGACAAATAAAGGAAAGTCTGCAAGTAGTGGGAATTGCGTACCCGGAGACTCTGAACGACTATTTTGATGAGTTCAGACTAAAGATGAACCAGAGAATGAGAATATCTAGTGATATGGTTAAAAAATATGAAGATGATATCTGTTTCACAATCAAAATAGATCACTGTAAAATGCAAGTAGTTGAGCCCAGAGAAGATGAAGTTGAGCCTATGGGCTATGAAGTAGTAAATGGTATACTTGCAGGGTATGCCTCTACCCTACTTGCTTCACCATTGGATCCAAAGAAGAAAAGGACTGGTACTTACTCCAAAAGGATCAAATGTACTAAAGTACCGAAGTAGAAGAAGAGGAAAGCAGTGCCTTCGGCATCTCCACCAGTTACATCTGCAGCTAGTCCTAAAGTGACCAAGAGGTCACCAGCCAAATAGAAACTGGAGGCCATGCCGCCAAAGGTATTTGAAAGGAAGATGAAAACTAGGAATAAGACATCGGATTTAGAAGACACTAAACCAGAGGTAGAGATGAAGAAAACAAGACAATCCAGTAAGAAGACAAAGACAACTGGTAATGTACCTACAACCTCTACACCGATAAATATAAATGTTTCTTCTTACAAGCCTATGACACATTGTCAAAGGACCACAAAGAATATTAGAAGAAAATTTATTGATGATTTAAAAGAATATTTTGATGATTTGAATGATAGTGAAAAGGAGGATTTTGAACAAGAACTTATTAAATATGTATGTAATAATGATCAGTCACCTACCAATATCAAACCAGTTACTTCTAAATCTTTGTATGATTCTTTGGACAATAAATGATACATTGCCATTGAAATGGAACAAGAAATTAGGGAGAAAGTTTTTGCTCAATATTTTCTAGATGCCTCAAATTCAGAATTATTTGAGATTATTGATAAGAACAAAGGCATCTTCTTCATGCGAAGAAGAAGACTTCAGCTACTTAGAGGCAAAACCTCTGCTATAGAAAAAGACACCCATCTGCAGGTTAAAGCAATTGCCAAAATACATAAGGTAGCAGAAGCTAATCGACAAGCTGAGCAAGAGCTTGACTTATCCACAACCCAACTAGATGAAATCTTCGATCATCAGGGTGAGAGAGTAACTGAACAAGTTACCCTTATTAATGTGGATGCTCTTAATGCTGAACTAGAGGAAGCTAATAAAGAGAAACAAGAGAAAGGGAAATAAGAAAAACCTAAACTGGAACAAGAAAAAGCAAAGAAAGAGAAATAGGCAAAAGAGAAAGAGGAGAAGGAAAAAGAGTAAGCAGAGAAAGCAGGACAAGAGAAAGAGAGAGCAGAGAAGGAAAAGTAAAAGAAGAAGGAAGAGGAGAAGAAGAAGGAATAAGAGAAGAAGAAGGAAGAGGAGAAGAAGAAGGAAGAGGAGAAGAAGAGAGTGGAAGAAGAGAAAGAGAAAGCCACCAAGGAAGCCCAAGAAAAAGAAGAGTAGGAGAAGAAAAGATAAGAGGAGATCAAGGAAAAGGAAGGAGGGCAGACTCCTAAGGCAACCAAAGATCAAGCTAATTAGGTTGATCCCACCAGTCCCACTGATTTGACTCTTGCCTGTCTTACTCAATCGGTTGATGAAAGTGAGCTACTGAGGAGCATTCAATTAGCTCAGGTTAGATTGGAAGAACTGAGGAAAAAGAAAGAACGAGATATCATTCAATTTGTTGTTTACACTCTTTCCAATGTAATTCTCGGTACTAACCTCCCTAGTACTGATTCCTCGCTGGCCAAGTTAAAACTTCTTTGCACAGTAGTAGATGATCAAGTGCAATCTTTAGAAGATGTTGCCCAGGTTTCTATAGAGGAGAAGCATGAAAAATCTCTAAAAATTTTATTAGTAAAACAAATGGGTGAAGATAGAGTAAAACTAATTAAACAGAAGGATGATATAGGTTTAGCTATGGGTGAAGGCAACCTAGTCTTGAGCAAAATCCACCAGCTCGATCTATTTTGTGATGATGCTTTGAAGAAAAAGAGTCAACTCCAATATGAGTTAAAGAAGTATATAGACAACTTCAAACTTCCATATGATTCATTCATAGTGTATGGGCAGACTGTTCACACTCACCAGCATCAAATTGCAAAGATTGAAGTAGAGATTAGTAAGCCGACTCAAAATCTGCAGGAGCTCCAGTTGCTTCTACTACCAAAATTGCAGATTCTTCAGAAGTGCTATCTGAACTTGGAGGCTATTACTGTCACACAGGAGATGAGCACTATTGATGCTATGGAAGAATTAGCCTTCCACATGAAGACCGAAAGTGAAATTTCTTCTTCACTTCTTGATTCATGGTCTTCAGACATGAAGAATTTTCTGAAAAATTTTAAATCTATTTTTGAGAAGTTTTATTCCTTATTGTCATAGACATATACTCTCTTTTTCATGATTATGTAATTTGTTTCTGATCCATTTCCGAGGCATGTTTTATTTTGTCATTGTTGGCAAAGGGGGAGTAGTACTGAAAATTTTATGCATATACTTGTAATTTTTGCAAAGGGAGTAGTGGATTTTTGCAAAGGGAGTAATGCATATGCTTAGGGGGAGCAATTTTGATTATGGCATCTGACATCGTTTTCTTTTGTAAGCACTTAGATGTCAAATTTTCCAAAGTGTTTCCATCAATGCCAAAGGAGGAGATTGTTGGTATTTTGATGATGTTTAAGTTGTGACTGTCATTGATAGACACACACTTATTTTATGTGTTTATGGTGAAAATGGATAACAACAATAACAATATTGAAAGGCTAAAATGAATCCAACCACTAAACCCTAGCCTAACAATGAACAAAGATCCACCATAACATATGAAGATAACCTAAGACAATGCAAAATAACTCAAAATCACAAAGATTATACCATCACATGTCCAATAGGGTTTTGATCTCCATTCTTCCTATCTCCATTGATCTTGCTTGATATATTTGCTCTCAGATTTTTATATGCACAAGAGCTCAACAAAGAATGGAATGTGGTTGCAAGTAGGATCGTAGTGTAGCCAAGTTGCATGAAAGATCATTAGCATGTGTCATTAGGATGCTTGATTAGGGTTTGATAATGAAGAAGGCATCTCCTTAAATAGAAGACACAATAAGAAATGGAGGGATAAGATTGAGAGGTGTAAAAAGAGAGGTCGGCTAGGATTAGAGGGTAGGTATAAGAAATACCAAAATAATGAAAGGGGTAGGTAGTGTATGAATTAAGAGATGAATGACATGTGTCATGTGTAGAAAAAGCTAATGAATTAATTAAATAAATAAAGATTTATTTAATTAATAGAAGAAGTAGGACAATTAAATAAATAAAATATTTATTTAATTTAGGAAAGGGATAATTTAAATAAATAAATGTATTTATTTAAATGAGAAATAAGGCTAGAAGAGGATAAATGAATTAATTAAATAAATAAAAATTTATTTAATTAATAGAAGAATTAGGCTTAGATAATTAAATAAATAAAATATTTATTTAATTAGACATGACAATTTTGAGTGTCTACATTTTGCCCCTCTTTGAGACAATGCGGCTTGTCGCGTTGTTTCAAAGAAGATAAGATGAATTGATACAGAGTTGCCCCAGAATGAGAATGATATGCCCCCTCGAGAGATTGGATGAAAAAGTCTGAAAAGATTGCAGACAATCTCTCAATAAGAAAGAAAGGCTAGAATGGACTGACCGGATAAAGTGACAAAGTCACGGGATGAGAAAGACTGACTCGGGAAAGGAAGACGAGAGCTAGGCTAGGCTATAAGATAGACCACGGGCAAAAGACATCCTCATTGTCATCTACACCCTTAGAAGATCATAGTGCAGAGCGAGAAAAGAGCAGCAGCAGTCAGCAGCGATGGCTTTCATTCATAGATTCGATCGCGTTTGCCGATTCCAGCGACCAGCAGATGCAGGAGAGCCGGTAAGTACCCGAGAACCTCCTCGTACTTTCACGCATTTCAAGTTTTGTCATTAATGCATGCTAAGTAGCAATAAATGCGCTAGGAATAGGGTAGTTAAAAAGTGCAAAAACGCGCAACTGCATCTGTGTCAGTGCCAGGTGCGTCTGTGTCCAACAGGCGCGTCTGTGTCGGGTCCAGGCGTGTCTGTGCCTGGAACCGCGTTTGTGCTGAATACGGACGCATTTGTGAAATGTAGAAGCGTCTGTGCTTTGTAGGAGCGTTTATGTCATGTAGGGATGTCTGTGTTCTCTGGTCGCGTTTGTGCATGGTATAGGCACGTTTGTGTTCAGAAAATGCGTCTGTGTTGCAGAGGCGCGTTTATGCAGTCTAGAAGCGCGTTTGTGTGTCAAAATGCATAAGTTGAGTCTTTTAGGTCAAATCGGCAGTTCTGTGATGAACATACGCTGTCGATTGGATAAGCTGCTGAGAGGATACACTCAAGCAGGTCCTCTAGGAAGACTAGGATAGATCAAGGCACTTTGTGATGAACAGGGAGCACCAGGATAGGCAGCACTTTGTGATGAACAGGGAGTGCGAATGTGAGTAACACTTTGTGATGAACAGGGAATGTCACACACGTAGTACTTTGTGATGAACAGGGAGCACTACTAGGATAGATAGCAACACTTTGTGATGAACAGTGAGTGTCACTAGGATAGGTAAGCGTATGCATTTAGGTAGCAAGTAGCATTTTGTGATAAACAGTGAATGCCACGATAACTGACATGATTGATTGGTTGACTGCAGGAGTATTTGCCTATGTTGGAGTCACGGGAGAGATTCCCATCGACACAGAGATTGCGACCAGAGTTGTCGATCCAGGATAGGATTTCCATTGAGGAGATGGGTCTTACACATGTGCTATTTGTGCCTGAGTTTCGGGCAAACATGGGGTTGCTGATTGCGTTGGCTGAGAGATGGCACTCTGAGACGTGCACGTTTCACCTGCCGATGGGTGAGATGACAGTGACACTGGAGGATGTGTACAGGATACTGCATATCCTGATCGATGGAGAGTTGATTCCATATGATCGTGACGGTGACAGGGAGGCATTGAGACGGGTGTTTCAGGATCCTAGTTTGGAGATGTGAGCAGGTCACGTGGCCTGGGATACCATGACCGCCACAGGTTTAGCATTGCTGGCTGTTATTGGGGGAGCTATCAATGGGTATTTGTGTCCGGACAGAGCCACACGAGGATTGGCAGTTGGCTGGGGAGGGGCATTGGAGACACTGATGATAGAGCACACCAGGTATGCATGGGGGCCATGTGTCCTAGCCCATTTGTACTATGAGCTGCATCAGTTTGTTTACCATGGATCAGTGGGCTTGGGCTGCGGCATTACTCTCCTTCAGGTGTGGGCATATGAGCACCTTCCCATCACATGGCCGATCCACTTTAGAGGCAGAGGGCAGGGACGGAGCTTCGTGCATTTGTACGACATGATCACATCCCAACCTTGGATTGGTAGATTGGAGCACTGGAGGCGCGTCATAGATGACATAGACATGGTTATCTGGAGGCCGTACCTGGGGTGCGAGGAGTGGGATGACGATGCATTGGAGCTACCCTATGTATTCAGGAGCAGGTATCTGATTGGGCGAACGCCCTATATTCTAGAGAGGCAGCTTGTTGATAGGGTATGCAGGCAGTTCGGCAGGATTCAGCGGATGCCACGAAGCTTGGGCATGTATGCCCGTACAGTCAGAGATCAGGTACAGTTCGGGCCGCTGTTATCATATGATCAGGCCGTGACACAGCTGGCAGAGATGATGCCATTACCATGGGACATGTGGCCAGAGGTAGAGGATGCAGGGATGGACGCAGAGTACTCTGCGTATTGGGCAGAGCATCCCTTTTCGAGATTGACAGATCCGGGAGAGCTGCTGGAGGGAGAGGTGGGAGGGGATGATGATGATGATGGTGGAGGAGATGGAGGCAGGGGCCGACGGAGGTGGAGGGGAGTGGTGGGAGAGAGGCGAGTAGCGCCTCGAAGGAAGGGAGGACAGGAGAGACCAGCCCAGGTGGTGGTGAGGGGTCGGGGTGGAGTACCCCTATAGGTACCAGCAGCACAGGGTCCTAGACAGGGACCTGGACAGGTGCAGGGATAGGGACAGATACAGGCACAGGTACCTATTCAGGCACCTAGACAGGTGCAGGCAGAGGCACAGGGACAGGAACCTGCAGAGGAGGGGCCACAGGCAGAGGCTGAGGGCGGAGATCCTGAGGAGGATGAGCTGTTGAGGCTATGAGAGATCTGCCAGGGTCAGGCAGATGAGATTGAGGATTTGGTGCGGGAGAGGGATCGCCTCAGGATCAGGCTCAGGGACACAGAGCGGGAGAGGGACCAGGCCATCCAGAGATACACGGAGGCCGAGACAACTCTGAGGACAGGGAGGCAGGCAGCAGAGGATGCAGGGGCAGGCTACGCATATGTGTTGCGAGCCGGAGAGGAGATCGCCTATTGGAGGGATCTGTACTATGCTGCCGTGCCAGCAGATCAGTGGGCGAGGAGCTTCCATAGATCGTCGCGCACAGCGACGGCTACGGGAGGGAGTCGCAGGAGGCAGGCATCCAGCGGTGGGGTTATGGGTCCTCCACCACCACCAGAGAGACAGGGGGATCCTGGAGTGGGTCCATCTACAGCTCAGACTCCGTCGAGGCCAGGCGGCTCCGAGGGAGGGAGTTCATCATAGCCATAGAGGGCTCCCCATTGTATCAGTATATGTATCATTTTTTTGTATTGTAGACACCTGTGGGTGATTTTGTAGCCATATGATTCTTTTGACATCATTGTATCATGACACTTTTTGATTATATATGAGAGATGATTCATTTTTGCGGCAGCTATATGCATGTGTACCTTATGTGATGAGATGTTCTTATGTGATGCATGTTTTATGATATGGATGCTTATATGATGCAATGCAATATATTTTTGTTCTTTTATGTTGTATATGTGATGCATGATGCAAATGTGAATGTATGTAATGCAAATGAATATGATAATGCAAATGATTATTTACATAATGACAATGTGAGATGTGCTAACATGTGTTGTATGCAGGATGTGATGCATTTGTGATATCTATATGTATGTATGAAATGTTTATATGTGGTGATGCAGGTGTAACTATATGAAATGCAAATGTTTTTTGGTGTGTCAGTATACTCAGTCATGTGATAGCGGGCTACGTAGACTCGAGAAGGACAATGGAAGTCAATCAAGAAAGGGGGATGAAAGATAGAAGATATGAAAGTGAAAGAGCTTCTTGTGCGTTATCATCATTGAGCTTATTATGGCAAGTAGGTTATGACAATCGAGGCATATGTTCGACCCAGAAAGTCATTGTACCTGTTTGCATGGAGATAAGACAGTCACAAACAAGGAATGCCCCAGTTCATACTAGACTCACAGTGTCCTCATATCCTTGGACAAGTCATAGCATTACTAAAAGACAATCCACAGATAGCAAACAAAATAGGTGACGATACCCCATCCTCGCTTTTCTAGTCAAAGACATCCTGGAGATAGAATCTCTAGTCAAAGACATCCTGGAAAAGCTAAAAGACATGTCACCAAAAGATAAAATCAAAAGAAAACCAAGACTCGACACCAAAATCCACTGTAGTCCTCAAGTTTAGTGTCTCTTGTCACTTGTATAAGTCTTATTTGATTGTGGTCACAATGTTCACTTTCACAAAAAGGATAGATAGCACTGAACCATATGTTGTCTGAGTCTGTTGAAAGATTTGATTTGTTGAAGCCCATTGTTGCTGCTGTGTCTCATTTGAAACTGACTGAATCCATGAAACTGATACTTTATTGTGGAGAAGATGGAACTTTATTGTGGACTGGCGATACAGATGCTGCTTTATTGCGGATTGTGCGCGAATAGACTGAAGGAAGCTGGAAGAAACTGTACTCCTCGAAACACGTGATGTTCTCAGTTCCACACCCATTACTAGATGTAGGATTGGCCGTAGTCACAGAGAGGATCGGATTTATTATGGATGGCTAACCAATCTTAGGTAGATCAATAACAAGCCATGATGGGAATAGGTAAGTTTATTATGGATGAATAGGTTGTGAGTGTGTGCAAAGTGAAAGGATGAAAGTGAATCCTGAAGGATGGAGGAGCAAAGTCTCTACGCATGGCGCTGGTGACCCAGTTTTCACCATGGTACTTGCCCAGGGCGCCACCGAAGTGGTTTTCACCATTGGACGAAATTATTTCTCTTTACTTTTTTGATTTTTCATTTTTTTTGTGTCACAAGGCGCCTATTTGCCAGGTTTTCACCAAGTAACGATTTTTTGTTTTATAATTTTTTTTGTATTTTTGATTTTTTTGATTTTTTTGTATTTTCGAATTAGGATACTCTGAAGAGCTTATGTGTAGAACCTGCGAAGGTGCATGCTGTTGATAGGATCCTCCAAAGGTTCACCTTCTATAGTTGAGAGCTGATATGCCCCAGATCCATATACTGCTGTAATGATGTAAGGACCGAGCCAGTTTGGTTTGAACTTGCCCTTCTTATCTCTGTCTTGCTGATTCTTGGGGTTCTCTCTGAGTACTAAGTCACCTACCTCAAATGTGCGAGGCTTAACTTTGTGATTGTAACTGCGACTCATTCGTTGTTGGTAAGCCTTGAAATGATTAAAAGCAATGTGTCGTCGTTCCTCCAGCAATTCTAGTTCTTGTAAGCGAGAGACCCTGTAGTCTTCATTGTTGATTATGTTTCTCAAGGAGACCCGTAAAGAAGGTAACTCGACCTCAATAGGCAAGATGGCTTCAGCGCCATAGACAAGCGAGTAGGGTGTAGCTCCTGTAGGTGTGCGGACACTTGTGCGATAGGCCCAGAGTGCAGGATTGAGTTGGATATGCCAGTTACGGCCAGCTTCGTCGACTGTCTTTTTAAGGATTATGAGAATTGTTTTATTAGACGCCTCAGCTTGGCCATTACCTTGGGGGTAATATGGTGTGGAGAAACGGTGGGCAATATGGAAGTGGTCACAGAGTTCACGAACATCCTGATTTTTGAAGGGACGCTCGTTATCAGTAATAATGGAAGTAGGAATCCGATATCGGCAAATGATGTAGTTCAAGATGAAGGTAGCGATTTGTTTCCCAGTAACTTGTGTGAGAGGCATGGCTTCAATCCACTTTGTAAAATACTCTGTGGCTGTAATAATGAATTTATGACCATTAGAAGAAGGAGGGTGAATCTTGCCTATGAGATCGAGTCCCCATTGACAAAAGGGCCAAGGAGATGCAAGTGGTTGTAGTTCCTATGCTGGTGCATGTATGAGGTCTCCATGAATTTGACACTGCTTACAGTTCTTGACAAACTGGTATGCATCTTTTTCCATAGTAGGCCAGTAGTATCCAATCCTGATGAGTTTCTTGGCCAAGGTAGGACCACTAGTATGCGGGCCACATATCCCTTCATGCACTTCTCGTAATGCAATCTGAGCTTCGTCACTCTCTAAACATCTAAGAAGGGTGCCATCTAGACCTCGTCGGTATAGGATATCAGCTAAAATGATGTATCGAGAGGATTGGCGAATGAAAGTATGGCGTTGATTGTTCGATAGATCGAGAGGTAAGATATTGTCGCGAAGGTATGTGAATATGGGACCATATAACTGGGATTCAGGACCAACAACACATATCATTTCCATAGGAGTGATCTCATATGACGGAATCAACAGGTTGTCTACCAGGAACTCATAGCGGGTCTCATTTTGCGGTAGATCAATGAGCGAAGCAATTGTAGCCATGGCATCAACAGCGCGATTTTGTTCTCTTGGTATCTGCTCAAACTCTATCTTTGCAAAGTGCTGTTTTAGATCATCTACCAGCTGTTTGTAAGGCATTAGCTTTTCATCTTTTGTTTGATAATCATCAGTTGCTTGACGGATGACAAGTTGAGAATCCCCAAAAACACGAAGTTCTTGGATCTTCCATTGAACTGCAATTCTTAACCCAGTTGTTAATGCCTCGTATTCCGCTATATTGTTGGTGCAAGGAAATGACAAGCGGTATGATTTTGGTATAGAATCGCCTTGGGGAGTTATAAAGAGTATACCCGCTCCTGCCCCGTGCTGTGTGTATGAGCCGTCAAAATATAATTGCCATGGCTTTGCAGGTGATATTGTTAGAATGGACTCATCCGGAAATTCTGACTGTAGAGGAGCATCATCTATCATGGGAGCATCTACCAGTTGATCTACAATTGCTTGTCCTTTTATAGCTTTTCTGTCCACGTATTCAATGTCGAATTCACTCAAAATCATTACCCACTTGGCCAGCCGCCCAGTAAGTGTAGCTTTGTTGAGAAGATATTTTAGTGGATCAATTCTGGCAATCAACTTAGTCTTGTGAGTGAGCATATAATGTCGTAATTTTTGTGAAGCAAAGACCATAGCGAGACATGCACGCTCGATTGGTGTGTAGTTTAGCTCATATCCCACCAATGTGCGATTGATATAGTAGACTGCTTTTTCCTTGCCGTCAGGTATTTGCTGTGCTAGAAGTGCCCCCAGTGCTGTTGGAGTAGCTGATATGTAAAGTAGCAATGGTTGATCTGGAATTGGTGGCATCAAAACTGGCGGGTTCAAAAGATAGTCTTTGAGTGCCTGAAAAGCCTATTGACAGTTCTCATCCCATTTGAACTTGATGTTTTTGTGTAGCAGGTGCTGGAAAGGGTTACACTTATCTGCAAGTTGTGCTATGAATCTTCGTATGGACTGGAGTCTCCCTTGTAAAGATCGAAGTTGACTGATATTCTTGGGTGGCGGCATGTCCAAGATAGCCTTGACCTTTGCTGGATCAGCTTCTATTCCTCTTTTAGACATAATGAATCCTAGGAGCTTCCCGGAGGTTACTCCAAAGACACATTTCTTTGGATTTAATCTTACCTTGTATTTTTCTAGCCGATCAAAAGCAACTGAAAGTATGTCCAAGTGTGTATTTCTATCTATTGATTTAACCAAAAGGTCGTCAACATAATCTTCCACCGTCACATGCATGAGATCATGAAAGATAGTGGTCATCGCTCGTTGATAAGTGGCACCTGCATTTTTCAGCCCAAAGGGCATGACATTCCAGCAGAAGGTTCCCCATGGACAAGTAAATGATGTTTTATGTTGATCTTCGGGTGTTATCCTGATTTGATTATATCCAGAAAATCCGTCCATTAAGGATAACATTTCATGACCTGCTGTGAGATCAACGATCAAATCAATGTTTGGTAATGGGAAATCGTCCTTTGGACAAGCCTTGTTGATATCTCTAAAGTCTGTACATATTCGGATGCTGTGATCTGGTTTGCTAACAGGTACTAAGTTGGAAATCCATTCGGGATAATCAATTGGGCGTATGAATCCGACATCCAGTGATTTCTCCAGCTCTGCCTTGACTAATAATGCCACTTGTGGGTGCATTTTCCTCAATTTCTGTTTTACTGGTTTTGCCCCCGGTTTGACTGTTAAATGATGCATAACCAAATCCGGATCCAGTCCAGGCATATCAGCGTATGACCATGCGAAGTTGATTTGTCATCCCTTAAAGAAGCTTATGAATTTTGCTCTCTCGGCCTCTGTCAATGATTGAGCCAAAAATATGTTGTGTGGAACCTTTGTTGTACCAATGTTTGTCTTTATAGTCTCTTCTACCAACATGGATGATTTTTCCTCGTATGATGCTGGGAGAATGTCGAGCCTTCCATCTTCGGGTGCCTCAGAGAGGTTTTCACCCTCAGATACGTCCTTTCTTTTTACTTTTTTGGAGTCAGATAGCGCCACAGTGTGGTTTTCGCCATAAGACCCTTGTTTTGTTTTTATTTTCACATTTTTGCGAGTGGAAGGTCCGACACCCTCACCAAAGTATGCCATGTTGTTGAGCTCTATGGCGTATCCTGCTTTGTGGTCTCCAGGGGGAAGATCATCTCGAATGCCAAGGTAGTCGATAATAGCTTCATCATTTTGAAATGTATCAAATTGTGCTGGTCCTTCATGATCCCAATCAATGAGTTGGGGGTGAACAAGGGGAAGGTCATTAGTGTTTTTAGAGTTTGCTAGACTAATAGTGAAGATGTGGTTATATTCAGGTATGTCAAGGCAATCGTCGAGGTCATTGATGGCACTCTCCTCATCAGTTTCGATCGTGAGCGAATCCAAATTGTCATCACTAGTAGAGCCTTCTGGGACAGGTGTCCTCATCCTATGTGATTTTGACCTAGGACCTTGAAACGAAGCTTGTGCGGGATCCTTATGGGTTGGTTCTTGACCAACTCTGAACTTTTTGTAAAATTCCTCCTCCTCTGTGGGTTCATCTGGCTCTCTGAATGTTTCAGTGAGCTCATAGTCACTGGAGGATTTGTCTGAACCCCATTCCCACTCATTGGAGTCTGTGGAATAGTAATCCTCTTGTTGAACTTCAGCAACTTTGATTCGCCATACCTCTTTCGTTCTTTTATTATGTAGTCTGGGATTCAGAAAACCAAGCCCCTTGGAGCGTTCTCTTCTTGTAGTTAGCTCAGGTTGTAAGGGTTCCATGACACCTTCTTTGCGTAATCCGAGAGGGCTTTTTCCATCATACCCAAATCTTTGCAAAATTTTGAAGCCTTTGCCATAGTTCTCACAGGGTATAATAATCTGATCATGTGTGTCCTCTTCAACGTCTTTATAGAGCATTTTATATAAATTTTCTTCTTCTAGTTCACCCCATTTTTGAAAGATGGTAGGATCCCATTGGAGTATCATGATGGAGATTTGCTTGTTAGGATGTGGCCTCCCATATTCCTTGGGAGAAGTCATGACTTGTCGTAAAAACATTGTTTGATTCAAAGTGTATTCTCCCATGCCTTTGTCTTGAAACTTGGCTCTAAGTTCACCCTGTTTGGATGTCGAAAATGGATAACAACAATAACAATATTGAAAGGCTAAAATGAATCCAACCACTAAACCCTAGCCTAACAATGAACAAAGATCCACCATAACATATGAAGATAACCTAAGACAATGCAAAATAACTCAAAATCACAAAGATTATACCATCACATGTCCAATAGGGTTTTGATCTCCATTCTTCCTATCTCCATTGATCTTGCTTGATATATTTGCTCTCAGATTTTTATATGCACAAGAGCTCAACAAAGAACGGAATGTGGTTGCAAGTAGGATCGTAGTGTAGCCAAGTTGCATGAAAGATCATTAGCATGTGTCATTAGGATGCTTGATTAGGGTTTGATAATGAAGAAGGCATCTCCTTAAATAGAAGACACAATAAGAAATGGAGGGATAAGATTGAGAGGTGTAAAAAGAGAGGCCGGCTAGGATTAGAGGCTAGGTATAAGAAATACCAAAATAATGAAAGGGGTAGGTAGTGTATGAATTAAGAGATGAATGACATGTGTCATGTGTAGAAAAAGCTAATGAATTAATTAAATAAATAAAGATTTATTTAATTAATAGAAGAAGTAGGACAATTAAATAAATAAAATATTTATTTAATTTAGGAAAAGGATAATTTAAATAAATAAATGTATTTATTTAAATGAGAAATAAGGCTAGAAGAGGATAAATGAATTAATTAAATAAATAAAAATTTATTTAATTAATAGAAGAATTAGGCTTAGATAATTAAATAAATAAAATATTTATTTAATTAGACATGACAATTTTGAGTGTCTACATTTTGCCCCTCTTTGAGACAATGCGGCTTGTCGCGTTGTTTCAAAGAAGATAAGATGAACTGATACAGAGTTGCCCCAGAATGGGAATGATATGCCCCCTCGAGAGATTGGATGAAAAAGTCTGAAAAGATTGCAGACAATCTCTCGATAAGAAAGAAAGGCTAGAATGGACTGACCGGATAAAGTGACAAAGTCACGGGATGAGAAAGACTGACTCGGGAAAGGAAGACGAGGGCTTTAATGACTCAGGATCAATATATGCTGAAGAAGGAGTAGCCTCACGATTACTGGGGATGATAGTCTCAGTATGTGACCTCAAGTTATTGCAATATATGAATGGATTTGGATCACCATTGACCGTTACCTCGACTCCATTATGAGGGAACTTAATGCACTGATGGTATGTTGATGGGACTGCCCTCATTTCATGAATCCAAGGACGTCCTAGCAATATGTTATATGTGAGATCAAGATCTAGGACTTGACAAACCACATCCTTTGTGACTGGCCCTATTCTTAGCGGTAAGGTGACTGTGCCCTTGGACGAGCGCTCTTCATCATCATAAGCCTTGATGGTGATTTGGTTTATAGCATTCACAGCCTTGTCAGAATATCCCAATTGTCTTATGGTACTCAAGGTACAAATATTAAGACCTGCTCCTCCATCTATCAGGACTCGCTTTATTCGATGTTTATGTATGAAGGCTTCAACATGTAGAGGTGCATTATGTGGCTGACTTATGGAGGCGTCATCGGCTTCTGTGAATGTGAGGGAGTGTGGAACGGATAGGTATCCCACCATGGCTTGAAACTGGTCCACGTTCAGATCAGTAGGGACGGCAGTGTCTCTCAAGATTTTGTCAAGGATAGCTTTATGTGCAGGAGATATACGTAAGAGCTCAAGAATAGAGATGAGCGCAGGTGTCTTCCCTAGTTGTTCTACAAGGTCGTACTCAGGCTTGATTGATGAAAGATTGGTATTCTTAGTGGAGGCACCTGGCAATGTAATCTTACCTCGACGGGTTGTAACATGACATTCAGAGGTAGATTCGGACGAAGATCCCACACCTTTTAGGACAATTTTGGGTCTTTGAGAAAAATTCTCAGGATTTTTACTTTTGATAGTAATGGTAGAAATATGATTGTCCATTGAGATGTGATTGATAGTAGAATCATAATTGTAAGGTGCTCTAGTGTAATTGGCTTGCTCATCTGTGACTTTGCCTTTTCCTTTGTCATGTTTTGGGAATGGTTCCTTAAACATCTCATGCTCTTGATTAGATGAATGTCCCTCAATCTCTATATCTCCTCTGTCAATGAGATCTTGTACAATGTTTTTCAGTCGATGGCAATTACTTGTCTTGTGACCCTTGCTCTTATGAAACTCACAATACTCATCATCATTCCACCAATTTGGTTTGACCTTTGGTTCATATGGAGGAAAGTCTGGGACTGTGATCACTTTGTTTGCTACAAGCTTTTTGAATACTGATTCAAGTGGTTCTCCCAATGGAGTGTACTTCCTTCGTGGTTTAGAAGTTGTTTGAGTGTTCACCTGATTGTTGGTAGAACTTGATCCGGAAAAGACGAACTTTGGTCTCACTGTATTGGCATCAACAACACCATCATTAACTGTGTTCTTGTTCTTGTTCCAAAATTTTGGTTTGTCCTTTCCTTTGAAGTCTTCTTTGTTTTCTTTGAATAGCTTGATAACTCCTTGTTCAATTAAGACCTTTTCTGTTGCTAGGCCCTTTTCAATGACATCCTTGAATGTAGACAAACAAGCTTTTCTGAGATCATAGCCAATAGCCTTATTAACGTTTTGTGTGAACATCTCCACCATTTGTTTTTGCGGGATTTCACAAGAGCATCTGCTAGCTAAGTTTCTCCATCTCTGTAAAAATGTTGCGAAAGATTCTCCTTCCTTTTGTTTAGTATTGCACAAGGTAGTAACTGAGACATCTGTTTCAATGTTGTAGGAGAAATGCTGAATGAATGCCTCTGCTAAGTCGCCCCATGACTTAATACCAGGAGGTAATTGAGAAAACCATTCCATAGCTTGATCGCCTAAGCTCTGTGGGAATAACCTCATCAAGTATGTTTCTTCTGCCGCTACCTCAATGCAAGCTGTGAAGAATTGTCTTATGTGTGCCTTGGGGTCTCCTCTCCCTCTATATTTGTCGAATTTTGGTGTCACAAAATGTGGAGGAAATGGCGGCATTGGAATGCTCTTATCGAAGGGATAAGGACATACATCTCTCATAGTGTATGTAGGTTTTGGTGTACTCATGTCCTCCATTTTCTTTTGTAGATCTCTAATTTGTTGCTCCAAATTGTTCTTGGGAGGAGATTGATTTCTTGTAGCATACCCCATGTTTGAAACACCCATTTGAGGAGGAGCTTGTTGCATGTATGGATGATACTGATCGTAGACATGTCCATATGGAGGTCTATATTGTTGCGATATATATGGAGCACTTGGCATAACTTCTTGTTGAGGGACCCCATATCTGTTTTGTGCATATATACCATATTCAATAGGCCTTTCATTTTCCATTGTGTTGCCCCCAATTTTGACATGAGGTCTCCTTGTGTCAAAATTTTGAGGATGTCCTTGAGTATCCACTTGTTTTGATTGATTCATACCTTGAGCATGTGATTGAGCATAAGGCCTCCATGATGGTCCTTGAGTGTAAGTATCATATGTTTGAGCTTGTGTCTGTGGGATTGCTGGCTTTTGAAGCAAAACTGATGGTGACTCCGGCATCATATTCGGTCCTCTATTTCCTCCACTATTTGGTCTCCTTTGATCCATGTTAGGTTGAGCTTGTTGTGAAGGTCGACTTTCCATAAGTTGAGATAAGTCAAAATCATGCGGTATTTTAGCTCCACTTTGTGCCATCATGTTTAAAAAGTATTGACGATCTCTCCTCATTATCTCTTCAACCAATCTATTGAATTGAGGATCCATTATAGATTCTTGTATGTCTGCTGATAGTATTGAAGAATTGTCAACATTGTCATTGTGTGTAGCATTGTTGTTTATAGTATTTGTGTTTTCCACATTTGGATTGTGTCTATAAACATTCATGTCTGGTAATGTAGTGTGTTCAGGATTGTAAAATAGATCATTGTCATACTCATAAGAACTCATGTTTGCGGATTTTTGAGCTTCTTTAGCTATTCTCCTAGATTTTTGAAGGTAGGTTTCAACCATGAACTAGGTGTTAGACCAATATGAGAGACTAGACGAAAATGACAAGAGTATGGAAGACCAAGAGTTGTATGGAGTGCAAGTGAATCTTGAGGTGTACTTGCAATGTCCAAAGTGTAAGACCAAGTATGTAAGTAGTAGAGTAGGTGTGACTTCCAAAGAGAGGATAGTTTCTCTTGATGAGGTAAGCTGACCTTGACTCTAAGCAAGACCAAATGAGACCCAAAGGTAAGAAACCTTGATGAGGGGCCACTTAGCAAAGTGTTGTTGTATGTAGTGTGTTGACAAAGTATGATGAGGACAAGCAAGTGACCTTTTGACTCAAGTTTAGACAATTGTGAATGTAAAATGAGATGTGAAGCAATGATGGACTATGTGAAACCTTAGAACAGGCTGAATGCTAGATGAAACCTGAAGAGACAACCTAGGAAGCTCAAGTATTCCGAAACTGATTTCTCTTGTTTGTTTGACTGTTAAAGTTTTCGAATCCTGACACAGACGCCTCTGTATACTTCACAGACGCGTTTTCCAGACACAGACGCTACTCTGTTTGACGCAGACGCTGTTAAAAACACAGACGCTATTCTGTACTTCACAGACGCGCTTATCCGACACAGACGCGGTTTGAACAAACACAGACGCATTTCTGTAACCTTAGTGCAATTTTTCCTATCTGTGAAGTTGTTTTGTTGTGACCAAATCTGATTTTTCGACTGTTTTTCGTGACAAGAGGACACAATGTTGATGACTCAATGTTTGTAGACTGTTTAGACTCCAAAGTGACTCCAAGAAAGTGTTGTTTGATGTAAAATTGTTTTGCATACACTTGAAGACACAAAAGACACAATGTTTTGTTGTTTTGTCTTGAATGTTTGAGTGTTTAGCATAAGACAAGCACAAATCTTAGGGCTGGCCAAGACAATAGTTGTTGATCCCACATAGGGTTTTACCCCCGAGGCTACGCTATTCAGAGCGGATACTTAGATGCTTGACCTCACTGGATCCACCCTCGGCACTCACTTCTTGGGTCAGCCAAGCATCAGTCCCCATGAAAACTCCCCATGGCGAACTTTGTATCTCTACTAAGAACCGTATGTGTGTGGGCCGCTACCAGAGGTCCGACCTCCTGCCTCAACAACTAGAAGGATTTGGGCATCTAAAACAAAGAGGTGTTAGTAAGGGCATCCGCTCGTGTGGCCATACATGCGGCACTTTCAGCTCTGTAAATACAGAAGGCTCCCAGCCGGTAGGGGTTATGCCCTACAAATGATCAAATAAATTTGATCAAACGGGTTTATGGGGAGACATAGTGTCGGTATGAACTAATCAGCACACGTTATCCATAGTTTTCACCATGAATACATTTGATTATAGTGGTTTGGATGAGGTGGGTTTTCCTCGCTACCACTTGGGTCGTTCTCTTCTCACTAGTAGTCCTAATGACCACACGGGAAGACAGGCCCTCTAAAGAGTAAACAAAAAGAGCCTATTGCTCAAGACACAAAAGACAATGATTCAATTTTAGTGCACCAAGTGAAGTGTTTGCTAAGCTATGAAAACAAGGCACACAACAAAATTACAAAACCCTAGCAAAGGTCCTGCAACAAAATTGTTAGTAGTTTGGGTTGTTTCAAATGATAACCCCTTCCTGCAAGCACACAAGTTAGGTAAATTTTAAAACCCAAAAGACTTTGTGAAAAGGGGCCTTCAACAAAAATGTATTTGCCTCCAAAACAAGCTGCACAAACCAGGTTAGCTAGATCTGCAAGAGTTAGCTGAAAACAAACCAGATCTGAAACCCTAAGTACAAAATCCGAAAACCCGAATCAAAACAAATTTGAAAATTGCAAAACAGAATGTACAGACGCCTTTATACCAGACACAGACACGTCTGTATGACGCAGACGCGGTTCTATAGTTCACAGACGCGATCAGAGGTCACAGACGCGACTTCCGAGTGCAGACGCGATAAGATCTAGCACAGACGTGGTTAAAATTCTTAGATGCAATTCCAGAAACCTGCAAAAATAGAAATTGGCAGAAACACAGACGCGATTATAGATATTGCAGATGCTTCTGAAACACAAAAACGCGATCCGAACACTCGCAGACGCGGAAAAAAAACCTAAAATATCGTCGAAATTGTCCGATCTGCAACTTCAAAAATGCGAAATCTGCAACAAAAGTGTTAAATGCAAAGGGACAAGAGTCCCACCGGGCGTGCCAAAATGTTTATGGTGAAAATGGATAACAACAATAACAATATTGAAAGGCTAAAATGAATCCAACCACTAAACCCTAGCCTAACAATGAACAAAGATCCACCATAACATATGAAGATAACCTAAGACAATGCAAAATAACTCAAAATCACAAAGATTATACCATCACATGTCCAATAGGGTTTTGATCTCCATTCTTCCTATCTCCATTGATCTTGCTTGATATATTTGCTCTCAGATTTTTATATGCACAAGAGCTCAACAAAGAATGGAATGTGGTTGCAAGTAGGATCGTAGTGTAGCCAAGTTGCATGAAAGATCATTAGCATGTGTCATTAGGATACTTGATTAGGGTTTGATAATGAAGAAGGCATCTCCTTAAATAGAAGACACAATAAGAAATGGAGGGATAAGATTGAGAGGTGTAAAAAGAGAGGTCGGCTAGGATTAGAGGGTAGGTATAAGAAATACCAAAATAATGAAAGGGGTAGGTAGTGTATGAATTAAGAGATGAATGACATGTGTCATGTGTAGAAAAAGCTAATGAATTAATTAAATAAATAAAGATTTATTTAATTAATAGAAGAAGTAGGACAATTAAATAAATAAAATATTTATTTAATTTAGGAAAGGGATAATTTAAATAAATAAATGTATTTATTTAAATGAGAAATAAGGCTAGAAGAGGATAAATGAATTAATTAAATAAATAAAAATTTATTTAATTAATAGAAGAATTAGGCTTAGATAATTAAATAAATAAAATATTTATTTAATTAGACATGACAATTTTGAGTGTCTACATTATGTATGAGTTATTCTCCACCGGTAATATGTGTTGTATTGTTCACACCGGTATTATATGCCATTGTATATATAGTGTTTGTTTGTAGAAGACTATCGGTGTTTTGTAGGTGAATCTTACTGCTCGAAGCGGTATGAAGACCGCGAAGACCTCAAAGCCATATGAAGACCTCAAGTGGAACGAGGACCCCTAGCAGTAGTTAATCTTTTTGATCAGAATATTATGTTATAGTTTTACAATCTTTATTTGTTAATCGATATACTATGTGAAACTGATATAGTTGTAAAGTGTAATCATCCAATCACACCGATGTGGTGATTCAACCGGTATAATTGTAAAGTGTGATGAGTTATCATCCACCGATACTTTGATGGTGTTTATGTGTCGTGTTACCAAATATGTCTAGATGCACTGTACCTAGGAAGTTGTAGTCCAATCTTATTGGACCGACATGAAATCAAATTCCTATACGAGTACATCATGTCTAGAGTTTTGTAGAGTTGTTGAGTGCAAGTATTGTAGAACATATTAGGTTTGTGTGAAAATGGTATCTCACAATAGAGATTGTGAGTGCAAAAGTTAGAAGATTGAAGTAATGCTGCAATGCATTAACAGAGAACTATCAAGGATCTAATCAAGCATTATGTGCTACTGTCTAGATCATTCACTTGTTGATTACTAATCTCTTCGACAAGTCTAAAACCCTTAACCGTGTAGGCCAAGCCAAGCCTATTGTAAATCCTCTAACAAGATGGTTCACAATTATGGATCTGAAATCTTTTAACAGGGTAGTTTTTAACATGACTTATCTCCTAACATAGATCTAGATTCCTAACAGGGTCTGTTATGGTGAAGAACATTGTAAGGCCTTAATCGATCCGACCTTAACCAGTCTAGTTACTATTCTACAGATAGTTGACTTGTGAGGTTTACTCACCGTGGTTTTTTGCATTTGGGTTTCCACGTCAAAATATCTTGTGTTATGGTGATTGTGCTTCTGTGGGTGAATGCTCTACTTTCTATTTGGCTTGTTTATGTTTTAACTGGTTTGTTGTTTAAACTACTACACCAGTCTATAGTAAAATTGTTTAAGAGTTTGGTTAAGTTTTTAGGCATACTAATTCACCCCCCCTCTTAGTATTCATCATATACCACTAGTATGTTTTTCATCCATTAATTTGAAGTGTTTATATGCTTACTAATTTATGTACAACTCTGATTCATGTTCATTATTTTTTGTAACTGTAGGCTTCTGGATTGTTTGATGGTGCATCACATGTACGCATCACCCATCAGTTAGTTTTCCTGCACATGACACACCATATGTATACTTTTCTGCAATAAACTTGTAGTCTATATATATAATTTATAATATATATATATATATATATATATATATATATACAAGTTTAATTCATGCTTTATATATGTTGTTCAGGTTGATACCACTACCAGTATTGGTATGGCTATGGGATTGAGCCAAATGCAATCGTTGACATTGTCATTTGTGGTGATGATTAGAATTTTTTTTTTCTAATTTGTTATACTGTGTACTTGGATTTTATAGGGATTATCAAAATTGATGTACAATGTGTTTTTTGCAGGACTTGACTACAACCACTTTTCTTGTTCATGATAGTGGACCTCCACGTATTAGTGAGGGCATTATAGAGAACTATCATATGGTAATTTATTTTAAATTTTTAGTATTTAACTACTTTATAAGTGAATTATGCAAGTAACTTCTTCTCATGTAAAATATTTTAATAATGTATAGGAGGGTGGAGACACTGATACTGCACACACACAAGATGGTGCACCTCAAGACTACGTGCAGCAGGATGATTCATCTCAGCCACCTTCACGTGGAGTGAAGAGGACTGCATATGAGATGCACGCAAGTTCTTAGATTATATATTTTAGATCATGTCGTATTATTCTATTATGGACTTTTTATGATGATACTTTTTATGTTATCCCGGGACTTGTTATTATGTTATATGGACTTGTTTTAATGTCATTTCCTTGCTATTATTTTTTTAGGACTTGTTATTATGTCATCAGGAATTGTTATGTGATTATATATAGGACTTTTTATTATGTCATTTCGTTGCTATTATGATATCAGGTCTTGTTATGTGATTTGGTGTCCTCTAGTGAATATATATATGTGATGTTGTTTTGTTATTATGTTATTTGGACTTTTTTTAATGTCCTTTCCTTATTATTATTTTTTCAAGAGTTGTTATTATGTGATCATAGATAGGACTTTTTATTATGTCACTTCGTTGCTATTATGATATCAAGTCTTGCTATGTGATTTGGCACCCTCTAGTGATTATATATGTGATGTTGTTTTGTTATTATGTTATTTGGACTTGTTGTAATGCCCTTTCCTTATTATTATTTTTTCAAGACTTGTTATTATGTGATCAGGAATTGTTATGTGATTATATATAGGACTTTTTATTATGTCATTTCATTGCTATTATGATATCAAGTCTTGTTATGTGATTGGGCACCCTCTAGTGATTATATATATGTGATGTTGTTTTGTGATTTGGTGCCCTCTAGTGACTATATATGATATATTTATGATGATGCAGAGCATCATGGAAAAACAACCAACCATCAAGGATCATGCTGATCCAATCATTTGAATAATATTTTATAGGCATTTCTCATGTAACAACACAACTTTTCATTGAATCAATAACAAATATGACAGGTTCCACAATCTTATCAAAGATACTTAAAACCTTTGCATTCCATAAACTTAAATATTCAATAAATAACCTTAAATTACACAAAAAACTTTCACCATATCCTTATGATAATCATGCCAATCAATCATGAGTCCATCCAATTCATGCTTCCAATCACCCTCCAAATCTGTCCCAATTGTGATAGTTTTGATACCCTACATTCTGTTACTCACATATTTCTAACCTGACAACAATTTTGCAATCGCTTCAGTGGAGACATAGATAACTAGTCTGACTAAAACATATCAAAAATTTAAGAAAGCCAACAGTGAAATAAATATTTATGACCTCTGCATCGAGACCATTTTGACTATTACAGAAAACAAGAATTGTGCATGTACAGTCTGCCTAGGGCATCAAATATCTCCCAAAATACAAACCCATTTGACGCGAAATAAATTCCATCTGAAAGCCCCTTGAATCTACTCTCAGATAACTAATATTTATATTCTTCCCATAGTTAAAATTTGAAGTATGATCAAACCCTTGCACACACCTCTGTAAATGAGGGTTTTTACAAAAACTAACATAACTCATTCATTCCTTCATAAAAAAACACAAAACCAAAGCCAAAAGAAAGTTAACTCATTTCTCTATCTTTTCATATTATTTATACACCATTTCCAGGCCTTACATGGCTATACAAGGCCTGGAAATAGAGAAAATAACTGTTTTAGGACTGCAAAACAAAAGTTTTTGAATTCCCAATTTCAATCAAAATGTACTCCTTCTTTCCTCTTCGGTTTGGATCAACATTACATCATTTAAATAGTGATTCCCATCCTTTTGAACTCTCATAACTACCCTTTAACCAATTTGTAACTCCTGATTTATGCATTTTACATCTTTATTACCCTTATTTGGGTCTTTTAACACATTTTGGAACACTTCAACCTCATAAGGACCTTTTGGACAATGTATGAAAAATGGATTACATAGCCTTACATTATGATTTACAATGACTCAAATAGACCTTATAAACTCAAACATTATTGAAATTACTCATGACATCACTCTTGAACTCATGGAACCTCTTGAGACTAGGTGCTCTTGCACCATATGACTTATATTTTAACATTGTGATTGATCACCTTATACTGCAACAATTCATAATTCAATAAAATATTTATCCCAATTTAAAATAACATCCTATTCTTAAAATAATAATAAAATCAAGAACTTACAATTAATCTATGAAAAGATTACGATAAAATAAATGTATCATAAAAAATTAGAATGATTGTAACACAATTAAAATCTACACAAAATAGCATTAAGAAGAAGATAACTAATACAATGCTATTCTTGAAACCAAAATTGTATCAAATGTAGACAAATACAATGTTAAAGGGACAAAGAAAAATAATTATCATGATTAAATATAAAAGAGATCACACAATTAACACAAACTTACATGCATATAAATTTGATTCAACTAGAATGTATCATTTGCATCCTCTCTCTTCTGTAATGCGTCTATGATTGCCTCATGCTCTTCTATTGAAAGTGTCCACAATACCTTATTAATAGGTCTACCTTTGTATCTTTCTAATTTGATGTTTGTTGCCACCACCAAATGAGAATAGTGTATAATCTTCTTTTTTGATTGGTAGTCTTCATAAGCTAGTAAGCCATTCCTTCTTGTTAAGTATTTGCATAGCCATGTGCCAACTACCACAACAGACCCAACTAGATACTGAAAACCATCATCATCTACTTGATCACATATCAACTTTTTCTTAGGTTCTGCATATCTAGCTAGCCAATACTCAACTTGCTCATCATTATCCTCAGGTGCAACAACAACATACACATTTCCTAGAAAATAAAATCTAAGTACATGTAGAAATAAAACTTGTTAGAATTTATAATTCAAATACAATCATAAATTATATGACAATACATAAAAATATATAATTTAAAGTTATAAACAAGAAATTGAATTAAATTACCAGGTTGTATGAGGTCTGAAACATGATCATAATGTTTGGATGTAAATGCATGATCTGGGTCTTCATTTCTTCTAACATCTTGATATTGTGTCTTTGTGTTTCCATTCTTTGGCACATTCCATATTCTCGCATTCTTCCCATTCACCCGCAACACAAAATTGACAAAAACATGCAAGCTCTCTAGTCCATATAGTCCAAGTGTTAGAATTTGAACTCTTAAATGAATTCCATCTAGCTGACCCATTGATTGTATCACAATCATATCTTGGAAGGATATTCTCTTCTTTAACTAGCCAGAAGAAATGTCTAATTGTAGAGTTTTGACTTGATCCTGTGGATAAAGTTCCACTACACCAATCCACAATTGCACTTGCATTTTTAAATTTAGCCTTTTCCTCGAATTTGAGTTGCTCCTTGCAAAGGGCTCTCTTAACACATGCACCGACACCATCATGTTCTCCTTTCCCGTGTCCAGCCTCAAAAAAACTCCACATGTGTTCAATATTAGTTTTCTTATGAATCCTACTCAACCAATAAAACATTCTAGCATTCTTGAATTGCCCTGTGCAATTATCAAACCATATTAGATGTTCTGTCATCTGAATTTCTCTCTCCCTCAAATTCTGAAAAAAGGTCTTGAAGCAATACCAAACAAACTCAGATGAGTGTAATTTATTATCACTCATATAGAAATGGTACTATCTCAATATTTTACGATCCTCTTCTGTACTATTTGGTGCATGCCTATAGATAATATGGACAAAAATCGATACTTGCACTGAATTGTAGTATTGTGATTGGACCTCATCTTGTGGTGCAAGCGTGTAGTTCTTTGCAAAGTCAACGATCAAAAGTATACTACCAACAGGAAATGTATCCTTACATATTCGAAACTGACCATCAAGCCATCTAGCATTTTGAGTGTGTTTAACATATTTAGGTATGATGTTACTCTTAAATTCATTCATAAATGCATGAAAGCTAACTTTTTTAGTGATTAGATCGCACCATCTTCCAACCTTTCCATCCTTTAGTGGATACTCAATAGTTTTAAATCTTTTAACATCAACTAATTGTTGTCCAAAATCATTTGAAATATTTTCATGCAAACATTCATCCAACAATGCAAGATTGCCACATATATCACATACACTGGAAACAAATGCATTGAAAAGAAGATTTTGCTCATTTGGTGGGTTGCAAAAAAAACTTGATATAAACTCCTTTATAGTTTCAGGTGGTATATTTATACCACATTCTTGGAACATTCCATTACTATGCATGGTAACACTTATGTATCGAAATACATCATAATGGTAGCAAAATTGAACATGAGTTTTGCAACAACATGTGACTCTTTCCTTGTTAATTTGAACATACCAAGGTTTAAACTTTTCAAAAGACGTTTGACAAATGCTAATAGTCAACACCTTATCATCCAAATTTTTTTGTACAATTTAGTTTGAGTCATGTCCAATAGGTGTTTTGGATATGGATCATGAATTTTTGACACAAATCTTAATTTAAGAACATCTCTAACATTAGGTGATACTCTCATATTATCGTGCCAGAATTTTTTGATCAAATTTTTGACTTCACCATTAAGTTTCATATCAGACCTTGGTAGTCTACCGCTAAAAGTCCACAATTTGTTTGCCGGATCACTTTCAAAATTAACTCTTCTTTTTATAGCTCTTGACAAATTTTTACAATGAATATTAAGATATCCATGTATATTACTCATCATTCTTTTTTAGAAGTTGTTTGGCTTACTAAAGCTATTGTTATTGCTCGCTGTGCTGCATTTTTATCTTTAGAAAGATTTTTCTTTCCGATTGTATCAAAGGCACTAGCAACAGTCAATACAACTTGTTTAAAAGACTCATCCTTCTTCTTGGGTTTGACATAAAGCCTAACTTCTTCACCAATTTTTGCATTTTAGTAATTTTAATTAGTTGTACCACTAATTGACATTGGAACCCAAATTTCTTATTATAAAAAAAATGTCTAAACAATCTATTTGCATGTGTCCTAATCTATCTCCATGAAACCAAACCAGGAAGGTTCTCTAGTACATCACTTTTAATTTCAAAATTTTCATTCATTTGATTATCATTCAAACATGTTTCATTTTCAATTGGTGTTTCCATGTATACATCCACATTATTGGTTTTAGTTGCAGGTGGATTTTCAGTTTCATTTGGAGTTTCAAATTCGGTTTCAATTTTAGTTTCAAGTTGAGATTTAGTTTCATTTGGGGTTTCAATTTGGATTTCAATTTTAGTTTCAACTTGAGTTATAATTTCATTTGGGGTTCGATTTTCAATTGGTGTCTGATTTAACAAGTAACCTGCTTCTACTAAATCACCAATTTCTTCATGAGAAAAAACATAGGGCTGTGAAGACATACATGTATCCAATAATGGATTAGAAGATGCACTTGAATTAAATGGTTCTATTGTGTTTCCTTCATCAACATTTATGGTCTCATTGATGTTCTCCTCTTTTGAATTGATTGTGGAACTTGAAGCTCCTTGTCTCATTCTTGATCTTCTCTCTCGTTACGTATTGCCTCCTTCCTATTTGCTACAATCTCCTCAGTTGTCAGAACCTTCCTTTGCCTCTTCCTACTTTGATTTGATCCCATGGCTATACCAAATTTTGAATTCGAATCGATCTCCTTACCAAATCGACAATAAGACAAAAAAAGAGAATGATTAATCAAAACATTCTCTTTGTAGATCGTACCTATTAGGCAATGATTAAAGAATCACTCAATCATTAGGATTGGTGCTTGTGGGCCAGATTCTGGCCCAACAGATCTTTTTAGAAATGGGTGCCCGTTATTTAATGAAACGGGTGCCTATTTTTAAAAACAGGCACTCGTTTCGCTTTCAACAGTACAAAGTGAAACGGGCGCCCCTTTTTTGAATTTAAAAAACAGGCGCCCATTTGTTAAAATTAGGGGCGAGAAATAACCCTTAGCATTTTTTTTTGCTTCGGGATAGGCTTGGTCCCACCAAGCCTGTGCTTGGACCTCCAAAAAAATGACTAAGGTAAAACAACATCAGATTTCTACCTTGGCCTAATTTTTTGAGGGCCTTTCTGATTGAATTTTTAAAGAAATGAAAATCCATTAGATTTTTCAGCGTCTCGATTTCAGAAATGTAAATTTCATAGTGATAAGATTATTTTTACTATTTTTGTATTATTTATTAATCAAAAGTGGAACCTAAACCTAAAATACCAAGGTTCACTAAAACTTTAATAACTTTTTGTTTTTAGGATTTTAGAAAAATAAATTATATGACATTGATCTACATACAATTCTTTTGAATATTAAAAAAAAGAATTGAAAAAGATGAAATTTTCATCAAATTATGGTGGTCGTACACCCGATGTTTTGAAAATATACTTTATTGTTAGTTAAAAATTAATAAAAAAAATATATTCAATAAAAAAATAAGAAAAAATATTCTCATCAATATTTGGTGTCTTAAGTATCGTTTCCCAGAAGGATTTGCAAAAATTCATTTATTTTCATAAAAAAAGGGTGGTTGTACACGTGTGGTATGGTCTTGAAATAGACATTTTGAAAAACTGGTTTTTAAACATGCCTACTAAAAAGTGATTTCTACCATGTGGGTATTAAAATAAATTACATATTTGAAAAGTAGACTCTGAGCACTACATTTTCTATTACTGGAGTTTTTTGAGATTCAATCTCTAAGTGCATCAAATTTTGACATCAAACGACATAAAATTTGAAAAATAGAGAAAACACTTCCTTTTTGCCCAAAAGTGGGACTAACTTCTTGCAGCCACCCAGGAATCTACAATACTAGACAAGGGAAGAGTGATAACATATGAGCATATAATTGTAGGCTCAAGGAACTGTTAAATTTTAGATGGAAAATGAACCCATGGATGCACTCAAGAAATAGTCGTTTATCAAGGGATTGATTCCCTCCTTGAAGAAACAAATGAAGGTGGTGCCCCCATCCTCATATTTTGATGTTTGCAATTGGGTGATGGACATATAAAGTGAGAGAAAGACATCTCGAGGAAAGAAGAAGGTCAATAATGCTGATAGTACCAAAGGAAGAAGCAATGAGGAATCAAAACCATACAAACCCTATGGGAGAGGGCGATAAGGATGGTAAAGAATTGCGGTGCACTTAATGCAAGGTGAAAGGCCATAAAAAGACTACTTACCCAAAGAAATAACTCTATGACATCTGTCAAGTGTTGGACATTCCATCAAGGAACGATTGTACAATCTAAAAACAAAAACCACACAATTGCTCTTTTCTCAAGGCGAGCAAACAACCCCTCTGACCACACCTCCAAAACCACCTACCAACTCTACTACATCTTTTGGATGGTATTGAAACAAAATGCGAGGGGATAATAATAGCAAAAACACCCCACAAAGGCAAATATAATATGATACAAACAGTAGACCCATGATCCATCACCAGAATTTCAATGAGTGGGGTCACTTCACATGGGATTGTCAGAGTGGCCAAAGTAATAATGTGGGTTTTCTATGCAAATGATGTGGACATGGAAATCATGAAGACATTGACTTCCCAAAACAAAAAGGGGTGAATCTGTTGGACTTAAAGTATCCAAATGAGGAAGTATTGATGATTACCACACTCTAGACTAAGAAGGTAGTATATCCTAACCCTCGTATGGAGAAGGAAAGACCTTGGGAGGTCAAGGTTGATGTTGAACAGGAGATGGTAGAGGAAAGAAGGGCGTCAAGAGAAACTGACAGTACTCCACTTCGTTCGGAGTTAGAGAAAACTATCATAAGGTAGATTTTGCAAGCCACTATACCCATATAGGTATACGACCTTCTACAAACTATGTTGAAACTAAAGATGGCCATTACCAACCTACTTGGTGATGATGTAGCCATCCAGGAACACAAAAAAGCCAATAGAAGATTACAACAAGCCAACGGAGAAGCTAATCAATAGCCTAGCCTTTGATTTTCTATCATTGACAATGACCATTGAGAGGAAGTTGGTCATTATCAAGATGGAGGTAATGAGATACAAGTTGACAAAACACCATTGTCAAAGGAGGTTCAAGCATGAATGTACTATTAGAGGAGACTTGGAAGGAGTTTGGCAAGTTGACACTCTAGCCACCAACCTTCCATCTAGTAGGTGCTGACTAACATGACATTAAATCGTTTGGAATAATCATGGCATAGAAGGTCACCATTAGCCTTAACCCAATACTTCTTCCTCAAATTTGTTGACATTCCATTGGAGAACAAGGCATATGAGGTCCTCCTCATAAGAGGTTGGCTAATCATGGCAAAGAGAAACCATAATTAGAAAAAGAATACACTCTCCATTAAGATTGATGAGATGAAATACATCATTGATCTGCGGAGTTGGGCAGTAAGCCAAGAGTTGGAATTAGATTTAGGGTTTGAGGATGGAGAGTTCAAGACAGAGGAAGAAGGGACAATATAACCCGGTGATGAAAGGGTGTTGAAACTTGAAAACTATTCAGAGGATGAGAGAAGCTCTCTTAATGGGTTGTTTCACTAGCAGATGGAGAAATATGAAGTTTTTCACCTTGAGTGTAACATGTTTCAAACTGAGGAAATCAAAGAGATTGGTACGTAAAAGGACACTTTTCCTCTGAAATATGGGGAGTACAAGGAGGTAGTGGTAAGAGTAGTTGAAATTCCTACTCACTGGTTTGAGAAGGATAAAATGATAAGGTATAAGTAGCCAAACATAAATAAAGTTGACTTGGAAAAAAATTCAATCTGAAGGTGATTTTGGTTGGGAATGACTAGAACCCTGTACTCAAGGTGACAAAATTTAGAATCTTCATGGAGTATAAGGATGTATTTGAATGGACATATAAACACCTTAAATCTTGGGTCCCTTTGGAGTTGTGCATACATAGGGTGCCTCTCATACTAGGTGCACAAACCATACGGAAGAGACTATAGAATGAATAAAACTACATAAATAAATTATAAGAAAAAATTGAGAAGATTCTAGAAGCTGGCATCATTTTTTAAGTGGAAGCAAGTGAGTGGATCTCACCGATCATGATATCCCTAAAGAAGGAAGCGATCAAATCTGGTTTTGTGTGGACTTTCAGTGCCTTAATGTGGTCACAAATAAAGACCCCTTTCCAATCCTATTCATGAATAACATATTGGAGCAGGTGGTAAGCCATGAGATGTACTTGTTTATGGATAGGTTTTTTGGGTACAACTAGATCAACATTGTGGAGGAGGAAAAACTAAAAAAATTAAATTTGTGGTGGAGGATGGAGTGTACGCATAAAATCAAATATCATTCAGACTATGAAATGCCTCAATCACCTTCTAGAGAATAATATTTCACATCTTTGATAAAATATCCATGGGCAACTTTAAGGATTTTTTAGACAACTGGTCTATTTGCAGTGGACAAGAGACCCACTTCACTACACTGGTGGAATGTATGGAAAGGTGTCAAAAGGAACAACTACCTCTCAACTTGAAGAAATCTCAGTTCATGGTATTGCAAGGAAAATTGCTTGGTCACATAGTATGTAAGGAGGGAATGAAGACAAACCTGAACAAGGTAGAGGTCATTGTCAAGATGGAGAGTCTAGAGGATGTGATAGGAGTCAAATTATTTCTTAGACACGTGGGCTATTATCAAAGGTTTATCAATGGCTTCGCACATATGTCATACCCACTAGATGCACTAACAAGGTAGGGTGAACCATTCGTGTGGGGAATGAAGCAAGATGAGGTAGGCCATTTGAGAGGTAGAGGTTGCACTAAAGACCCTGGTAGATCATATCCAGAAGGCTTAGGAACAATTGTCTCAAGAGAACTTGTGAGTCACATCCTTGGAGAACATTGTGACCAAGCATGTCTAGGAGTTGGACAAGAAGGAGAAGCTAAGAGTGGCATTGGAGGAAGTGGTGGTACACGCGGAGGTAGGCATGTCAAGTAGGGATGAGTAGTTGAAGGGAAAGGACCAACAGTTAGAGAAGGTGTACAACCAACTCATGGATGTGACATATATGATCAAGACAATGTGAGAATGAGAGTTGACAAAAAATAAGTATCTCCAATGCCTATAGAAGTATCCAAACACCCCTAAGTCCTCTATTCTATGAAGGATGTCCTCTCATCCTTCTCAATAGTTGCATATAGTATTTCATCATCTAAAAGACAACTTTTTTTCTTTTTTTTTGGGGGGGGGGGGGCGGGGGTTGATGTAGATGACAAATATGATAGTCATAAACAAACATGACTTGTTATATTTTGTTAATAAGTGTAGTATAATTAGTTCCCAAGTGTTGGGTTAGTTGTCGATAGTTGGCAGTCTTAACCAACCATTTGGCACTATTTATGTTGTTATTGTCTTGGGAATAGTTCATGTTGTTGATGTATGAAATTATACATGATAATAAATATAACTTCATTCTGCCATATACTGTGTTAAATATTTATTTGTTGTTACTCTGTTATTCAATTGTTTTGAAAAACTATATCCCATTTAGCAGTAAACAATTAGTTTCAATCTTGAATCCTTGAAGATAAGGTAATATAAGGTGAACTACTTATTTAGTTCTAAAAAGGATAAACTAAAAGCAAATCTTAAAAAAACTAGCAAATTTTTGGATTTTTAAAAATATGTAACAAAAATCAAAAGCACATTTATTCCTAAAAAATACGCAGATAGAGAATCCATTTGTGCAAAAATAGTAAAACTACCAAAAAATAAGTACAATCAAGACATAGAAAAGCACAACAAGATGGATCAGATGTGTAGGGATATAGAGAAAAAGCATAAGATCAAAAACTAAAGGATCACAAATATAGATCAAATATGTAGCATAAAGGATCAAATGCACAACAATATTGAACAAATGCATAGGAAGGCAATGTAAAAATGCAACAAGATGAATCCAATGCACAACTACATCAATCAAATGTGCAATAAAACTTCTCAGAAGCACAAAAACAAAAAATGCACACATAGATTTGACTTGTAATTGTTAAAAATCCTAAAAATTTAAACAAAAATGTTAGCAAAATGGGACAAAGATTCATCAGATGTTCCTAAATATGCATGTTGAATGTTGGACCTAATTGTAAACCCTAATTGACCCAACCACAAACCTAAGATCTATAAGACTATTTGACTAGATCAATGAAGTACTCAATGATGCATAAAAATAAAATGAAGTAAATAAATTACACCTTCACACATGCAAGATGAAATCAATATGAGAATTGGCGATTGAGATTGAAAGATCAATAGTTAAATGAAGGGATAATATTAATAGGTGAGAGAAACTTGCACAGAGAGGAAGAGTTAATTGAGATGATTACAAAACTAATTGATTGAATAATTGAGATAGACACAAATTGATTGATCGATTGAACTTAGAGTGAGTGTGAGTTGAGGAGATGAAACTAAAGACTTGATTAGTATTAAATAATTAAAATCATTATTTAACTGATCATGTGAAAAGAAATTAAAACTAATTAAATAAATAGATTATTTAATTCATGTGCATGAAATAGATAAATAAATAAAATAAAGATTTTACTTATTTCAAAAGAATTTATATGTGAAAAGTGAATAATTAAATAAACAAAAAAAATTATTTAATTATAGAAGACTTTAGTTAAATAATTAAAGTAATTGTTTAATTATAGGAGATAAGAACAAATGAATTCATTAAATAAATAAAAATTATTTAATTAATGAAAAATAGGAAAAGAAAAATAATTAAGTACCAAATATTTTTTAATTGATTTAGAGGAAATTACGATAATTAAATAATTAAAAATTATTTAATTATTAAGATGATGGAGGAAAATTGAAAATTTGAAATTGATTTATAGAAGAATAATGTTAACTTAATTAAATTTAGAGAAATAATTAGTAAGGACTATATTAGGTGTTTACACACTTTATTTTGGTACACATGCTAGTTAATAATAATCACAAACATTACTTAAACTTCTTAACTATTAATTGATCTCAACTAACAATATTATTTTTTAAAGTTTTTTAAAAAATTGCATAATAATTCAATTTTTTTTGGAAGAACATACCCACGAAGCTCTTTCACATAAATTTACATTGTACATTAAATAAATTTTATGACTTAAAAAATAATTGTTTCATTATCAAAAATGAAATTTCTTCACCACTACAAATATTTGAAAAAAAATTAAAAAATCATTATAATCAATAAATAACTTTCATTATCTTCCCCATAAAAACCAACATCTCCACACACTTCTTTTTAGAGCATGTAGCCCAACAAAAACAAAAAGCCTATGAACATACAAACCCAACAAAAACGAATGAGGTAACTTTCATTACCATCCACAGACATTTCTATGAGTGATGTAACCTATCAACAATTATATTTAACAATGGCAGAGTTGCCCACTCTTCCCCTTTCTTAATCTCTATCCGAAACCACTTCTTCAGTATTCCATGCCTCCTCAATACATTTTCAATGCGCTTGAGGTCAAACCAACTCCGATGATCACATCCCACCATAGTAATTATCCCTTCTCCTTCACGCACGCTGAGGCCATGGTCATGGTCGTTGTCATTGTCAGGGTCATCCTCATCACAGCCGAGTGAAGGGAATGAATTTATAAACCTTACCATTTCAGGAGAGCAATCAACTACAACCACAAAACATACAACTGCTACTGCAATAAATTCCTGCCGCCTTTCCAACTCATAATAACCACTGTCACTGTCCTCGTCATCACTGTTTTCAGTAGTAATTTGAGGAACAATGTCATCCAGTGCATTGTCCTCAACTGCTACATAAAGCCTCCTCAACCGCTCTTCAAACCCATAATAAGAACTGTCTTTGCCATCACTGTTTTCAGTAGTACTTCGAGCTGCCTTAAGCCTCCTTAACCGCTCTTCCAACTCATAATAACCACTGTCCTCGTTATCACTGTTTTCAGTAGTAATTCGAGGAACCATGTCATCGAGTGCATTGTCCTCAACGCAAGCGGCCTTAAGCCTCCTCAACCGCTCTTCCAACTCATAATAACCACCGTCCTTGTCATCACTGTTTTCAGTAGTGATTCGAGGAACGATGTCATCAGCCTCAGAAGACAGATTTTCATTTAAACTTGACTCTGCTCCATCCGCTACTTGAATCACACTCTGAAATCAAAGACGAAAAACTGTCAGTTCATCTACGGTAAATTAAAACTTTCAGTTCATCCACGTAAATTACTTTCATTTGCACATCACTTCAAACATTTCTAACGAAAATATAAGGCTGTTTTGTGAGAACTAATGACAAAACAAAGCTGAAGGTCAAGTCATCTCTACCTTGTCATCGATGTCCTCGAAATCAAATATAGGCCTGCTTTCGGTAGCAATTTCAGTAGAGATGCTAGTAATCGCATGGGTGCCAATATCAGCATCAAAAAATAGATCGTCGTTTAAACTTGACTCAGCTCCATCTGCTGCTCTTCCAATCACACACGTAAACGTTGGCACACTCTGAAATAGCAGATAAAATACTCTCAATTAATCCATGGTAAATTTTTTTTGTTTTACACAGCACTTTCAAACTTTACTCACGAAAATATAGACTTTATTGTGAGAAGCTCAATTTTGAAATTAGAAAAAGATAAATTCTGTTAAAAATGATTGCCTGTTAAAAGGAGTATTGAAATGATTACCTTCAACTTGTGAATGCAATTCCGTATTAGTGCATTGCTGCAGTAGCTCAGTCTCATATATTGCAATGCAAGAAAATCTTCGACACCTGATATGCTCGGCAGCTTCTCACAAGAGTCAATCTCAATCTTCTCCAAGCAGCTCAGTCTGGCAAGACCTTGAAACTCTTCAAGCTCAGGACAAGAATTAATGTACAACTTTGTAAGCTCAAAGTTACCTGACACACTTCTCAAATTTTGACAACCATTTAATCGAAGATCTTTAATCCCACATCCATCTATTGTAATCCTCTCGAGGCAACTTGAACCTCTAAAATATGGCAACTCCACAAGCTTTGGACAGCCACGAATGTTTAAGTCTACAAGCTCTTCTCAACAAAAATCTAATGATTTCAAAATTTGACAAAGATCCAATTCAAAACATTTCAACTTTACATTTCTATCAAATGTTATGCTCTCCAGACAAGTCAAACCCCTGAGCAACAAGTGTTCAAACTCAAGGTCTGGACATTGACTAATGTTTAACATCACAAGATTTACAAGATCAGATGTCCCTGTCAATCTCTTGAGTTTCTTACAATTTGTAATATCAATCCTCTCCAAAGACTTCATACCCACTAGACACAGCTCGTCAAGCTCAAGTTCTGGACATTCATTAATGTTTAACAACACAAGATTTGGAAGACAAGATATTCTTGTCAATCTTTTGAGTTTCTTACAATTTGTAATATCAATCCTCTCCAGACACTTAATACCCACGAGACACAGCTCCTCAAGCTCAAGGTCTGGACATTCAGTAATTTTTAACAGCACAAGATTTGTGAGACTAGATATTCCTGTCAGTCTTTTGAGTTTCTTACAATTTGTAATATAAATCCTCTCCAGACACTTTAAACCCCCGAGACACAGCTCCTCAAACTCAAGGTCTGGACATTGACTAATGTTTAACATCACAAGGTTTGCAAGATCAGACGTTCCTGTCAAACTTTTGAGTTTATAACACCTTTTGATGCCAAGATAATTTAATGTCTTTACACCTGTTAAATTAACTTCCATTAGATTTTTCATGCTATGAAGCTTGATTGACTTAAGGCTTGGATAGTGAATTCCACTAATTGATATCTTGGATACACAATATTCACCATTAATATCTAACATTTCAAGACCACTCATCGGGGCCTTAACATTACTAGACTTTCGCCAATTTTCTAAGAACCCCTGTTTTGAAAAATCAGGAAATTCTTTCAAAAAGGTTTCAGTAATTCGCAGCTTTTTCAACTGGGAGGGCGCCTGAAATTCAAGATAAATTTGTGTAACGCTTTCAATGATAAAAAGTAGTCCGGAGACAATAATAACATAAAGCATTCCGCTATAGCTTTAACGAAGATATAATTTTAAGAGAGAATATCAAAATACCTGTCTGTGATTCTTCCACAACTTTTTTAGGCGTCCACCTTTGATTTCCAAACACGGCAAATTTTGAAGATGAATCCATGAAGGAATGCTTGGTTGTTCTCCGGATTTGTTCTCAAGCTGTAGCCATAGTAATGAAGCTGACTTCTCATAGCAAATATTTGATTGCCCTAAAAAGAAGGTAAATTGAGAACCCGTGGACTCGATGAAAACAGATTGGAAACACCTGATATTGGTAATTGTATGTAGTCTTTTGAAATCCCTTAATTCCTGCATGTACGGAAGCAGCTCAGATCTCAATTTGTATAATAAAGAGTTAGGATTTGGAACATTACTAAAGAAAATAAGTGAAGGGTACTTAACGAACATACCAAAGATCTCAGATCTTGAGGACGCCACAGGCGATGAGGAGGGCTGAGCTCATCTGCCATTTCTCTTCCCAAGTCCCTCAGGTGGTCATGCATTCTCATAACATGTTCCCAGTATTGATAACCTAGTTTTTCTTCTTCTTCAAATAGAAGACACTTATCTTTGAGTGTTTCAATTGCATTGTCAACATTCCATCCTGATCCCTTCAGTATTTCTGTGGCTACACTCGTCGGCTTGCCGACAAAAAAGCAGGCAACATCCATGAAAACTTGTTTTTCTTCATCATCCAATGAATCAAAACTTATTCTCAGTCTCTGCTTTATGTCTCGATGGAGCATCTTACTAGCTTTAATCAGTTCTGAGTCCCAATAACTCTTACTTCTATTACGAACGTGCCTACCCAGAACCTGAAGAGATAGAGGTAATCCTTTACACACGGTTACGAAGGCTTCAACCAGTGCCTCGTACCCAATAGATGGATAAGACTGGTCGAAGGCATGCCAACAGAAAAGTTCCCTTCCATTATTTCTATCCATTCCTTCCAAACAATAACGATCAGTAATCCCTGCAGTTATAAGCACCCCTGGGGCACGGGTTGTCACAATAATCAGACAATTACCAGATTTTTTAAAGATGTCCATGACCAATAAATCATCCAACTGCTTTACAAGATCGATGTCATCTACAACAATTAAAAAGTGTAAAAGGGGGCTCCTCCTTAGACAATCTTTGAGATGGCTTGCTCCTTCTTCTAGACTTGTAAAACTGAAATCTTTTTGGTCGAAGAGATCTTTGAGAAGCTGAAGTTGCAAAGAAGGTAATTGACCTGTCATATCTGCTTCACGTACATTAAACAAGAAGCTTGATTTAATGTAATCTGATTTCTTCCGGTTACACAACTCTTTGGCAAGAGTTGTCTTCCCCACTCCACCCATGCCGAAAATGCCTACCATCTTCGCTTTATTTTTCACATTCTTCAGTCCAAACTTGCTTTCCATATCTTCTACAAGTCCATCATGGAAGCGCCTTTCAAAATCTTCCACAAGCTTGTGAAGCCCTACTGGATAGTCAGCAACATATAAGCATGTTTTCCTCTGTACTTCTTTCTGCACAGCTTCTACTATTTCTTGGAATTGGCAGTCTCTGCAACTTTAAAAAATAAACGGAGGATTCCATAAGAAAAAGAAAAACTAAACCATGTTTTAAGGACAGGAAAGCAATATAAGATACAGCTATCAAAATTACAGTAATAGTACCTGTTAAATTCTTCGCCTGCTATAGATGAAATAGACCGAAGGGCTTCCTTCCATGTCTTTAGCTTCTCCAGGTACCTACCCTTCTCTTCATATTTCATGAATGCGTCAGCGTATACTCCTGTTTCTATGCGGCGGAGTTCCCATGGCTCCACTTGATAAAACACGGGGATGATTTTGGCATCAATTTGTAGCATGAGAACAAGCTCATCCAAACACCAAGGTGACTCTGCATATCTTGGGGAAAAGATGGCTATGTGTACCTTTGCAGAAAGGATGGCTGTCTCAATAGTAGAGCCAAATGAGTCTCCAAGCTTCTTCTCTTCGGAATCAAGAAATGAGTTTATATGTAGGTCCTTAAGGGAGTTGTAAAGCTGAGTAGCTAGAGTGAGTTTGACATCGGGGCCTCTGTGATTGATGAAAACATCAAACACTCTGGAAGATTCAGAAACCATCCTCCTTTCCCCGGCAGGCCCAATTCCAGAGAAAGCTTTTGATTCCCGATTTCGCTGGTGAGATGATGAAGAAGACGCCATTAGTTCTAGTTTAAAGGCTAACAAAATAGAAAGGAAAGAGCAGATCGAGTACGATTTGATTGCTGTATGTGTAACGCAAGATGAGATCTTGCGGAAGAGGAAGGGTAGAGAGAATTAAATAGATAGTATTGCGGGTTCAGTGCTTTCCTGGTCATTTCGAGGAAAGAAGAAATGATAGAAACCTTTGAAATGATCATGGGTATTTTGGGGACGCATTACCTGTAGTCGTATTTTAATCTTGTGTGTGAACTGTAAATTTGAGGAAACATTTTCTTAGTGACCATTCAAACTGATTGAGTCACGTGTCGGTGGTATGTCGACTGGGATGAGGTATATATTTATTTATATTTATGACAACTCCAAAATGGTCAACCAGAAAACTTCTGCCCCACAAAGCTAAGTGCCAATATGTGAACGGCCAACCAACACTTGGATGAGCATAGCAGATGAGAAATGTGAGTTAGGGGATTGTGTTACATGTAGATTGGATTACAGGAGGTGACTCTAATATGGCGGAACATTATGACAATACGTGTTCCCCGCTCTACGCGTCTTCTTTTACATTGTCGTAGGAGATAAATTTTGGTAGATTCCTCTATCCATTAATAATCTCCTGACCTCATCGATGTCAACGCACAAAGACTGGAAAGTGCTTCAGTTTTTAATGGGATAGGATGTTCAAAAAGCATTCGGCTAAGCGGTGGGCACATGGAATCAATATTCGCGGTCGATACCACCGTGGAAGGCAAAGGAATTCTTGCCTCTTTTGTCTTCAAATAATAAAATATATATATAATAAGATGAAGTGTTCCGCGTTATACGTGTTTTTGAAAATGAAGAGTGGTTGATTTTATAATTGAATAGAATGGTCAACAAGCGTTGAGCTAAGCGGCGAGCACATGAAAATAAAATTCATGGTCCATACCTATTCATTATTGAAAGCATAGACAATAATATTTTTGACAAATATAGTTGCGATTCCACCGTGGATGGCAAAGAAATTCTTCCCTCTTTTGTCTTCAAATATACACACTAACACAAATTCAATTGTAGACATTCATTTCTATTTGTCGTTGAGCTATATTAAGAAAATTTCTTTGAATTATTGTGATCTTAGCATGAGCATATTAAAATGAAAATGCGTGCTTCCAATTTTTTTAAAAGAAAGGAATTTTTTACAGCATAGTGCAATTAAGACTTTTAAGGTTCTTTTAATTTAATTTAATTTTTTTAAAATTTTTGTTTAAGTGTAAATTTTTTAAATTATTATATTTTTTATAATTAAACTACTAGATAGGGTCAATCCCAATTTCATTTAGAAAATAAATTTATACATTAGATTACATAGTGTTAGGTCGACCATTTTGTCAGCTAACCCATTAATTCATGAGTCTGTCATTCAACAAAGCCCTTCCCAAAAATGGTCTAGTTTTAAATATAGGCATTTAACATTGCTATACCTACCTAATCTCTACTGATATCATCTTTTCTTGTATTTGTACCATCTTTGGTATGATAAATAAGGAGCATATTTAAAGGTTCTTATCTCTTATCTCTTTTATATTTCTTCCCTTTCACAATTTTCTAGCCTTCTTCCAATATTGCAGCTTCCTTATGACCCTTAATTGTGGATTCTTCCAAATCTCGCGCCTCCTCAGGAATAAAAGAGATTCTGAATCTACATTTCCTATGACATCCTTAGATTCGCATTGTGACCATCTCCCATTTCTGAGAGTGGGGGAGATGCATTCTTAGTGTCTTTCAGTCCTACTGAGCTTTCAACAACATGAGCCCTGTTTTCCTCCCCCCAATTCCCCCCTTTTAAAGTATCTTCTAAAGAATCTTCTAACTCTATTTCCAAGTGCCTTTCTATAGTTACCTCACCCGAATTACTTTCTGAAGCTATAGAGATGTTTTCCACCACAGAGTTCTGGATCTTCCTCCTTCCACCATGCAGCCTATTTTTGGGTATTACTTTTGCTGCATCAGGTAGCCATATGTCTTGTTTGGAAGCACCGTCTAGATCTAAACAAAATCCCTTCATAGTCCATAGGTTGCTCCCAACATCCATTAACAGATTTCAAACAAAACTTTGCAGGGGGAGCCACCTTTGTGTTCATTTCCACAAGAATATAGTTTTTTAATTAATTTTCATATATTATAATAGATAGAAAATATAGAAGATAATAAGAGTTTAGAGTGAATGAATTTGGTATTAAGAATAAGATTTTCAATTATGTTAGAATAAAAAAATATAAACTAATTTGATACTATTATACATAACATTTGATTAATATGAATTCATTTAATTTTTTAAGAAATAAAAATAAGATACATACACAACACTACTATATTTCATGAATACATGTCACATGCATCATTAAATGACCTTCATATCAAATGACTCATCATTAATCCTTAAGGGTCTTCTTTAGCTATAGATATAGTCTATAAAAAGATAGACTGAACCTAGCAATACTTCTCCTTACTTCCACATTACCCATAAATACCTTATGTGCATAGTAATATAACTCACTATAGAGCTCCAAATTCGCTATACTCCCAAATGAGCGAGACTCTCCTTAAATAAAGGAGGAAGGAAGACCTCACTAGTCACAAAGGGTGGCTTCACTAGTCACACCTTTCCAATAATCATCACTCATAAATAATTAATAATTTAATAGTTATTTGGCTATAATTATTTATGCAGACACCTAAAATTATCCTAGTCTAATTAAATAAATATTGATTTATTTAATTAATTCATTTATCTTCTTCTAGCCTTTCCCTAAATTAAATAAATATATATTTTTTAATTTAATTTTTTTCTATTAAATATAATAGGAACACATTACAAAAAGAGGATGTGATCAGCTGTTGTAAGAAAATAAAAACCTAGAGAATGTCATGTATATACTACCAACTACAATCGCCACAATCTACAAAAAAGATACATCTATACATCTAATTATGAGAACAAATTTCAAAGACAAAACATCATGTAATATACTAAAATAGAATCCTATTGACCTTATAAAATATCCCCATCAAGAGAGATGGTATCCCCAACAGTCTCTATCCATGCAGTCCAACCTTGTGGACCCTCTCTCCAAAGAATCTCCTTGCCCCAATGAATGGGGGCAACATATGGATGGAAAAGTGGCTTTGTTATTGGAAGATTTTACTTTTGTTTTCATTCCTTCAATCCCCTCTAGTGGTTGAGCTCTCTAATAAAATTTTTAAGCCCAATCTCAAAAGGGGTTCTTTCTTTGGTCATCTTGGTCCACAAGAAGCCATTTGAGACCTCCCAACTAAACGCTCTAATAGAACCATCTTGGAGAAGCCTCTCATACTTCCTCCTAGCAAGTTTCATGGGCACTATAACCTACATATTTTTATAGAGGATGAGTCTATGTAGAGACTCAATAAAGAATCTATCCTTGCCACTAAAGACATTATCATTCCTGAATTTCCAAATTAGCCACAACATTTCAATAGAAAAAATACACCAAAAAACATTAACATATTTCTTAAGGCACTGGACATAACTAGAAAATAATCTCATAAACATAAACATTGTCATGAATGAGTAGACCAAAGGTATTCCATCCATCCTTAGCAAATAGGCATTCCAAAAAAAAATGCTCAATAGTCTCAGGCACTCTAAAAGCGGAATAGATGGAGGGTTCACCATTAGGTAGCTTGGTGGGGAGTTTATGCAGGATAAGGCGCCATAGGAAAGATGTTTTTTCTTGGCTCAATAGGTCTAGACCAAAGGGACTCAAATAGTTTTTGCGAAAAGGATGCATAATGATTCATATTCCAACATGAGTTCACATGTAAGAAGACAGATTCATCATCAACTAGGAGCTTGTACACACACCTGGCTTTAGTATGAGGAAGAAAAGACCCTTCAGGCCACTTATAAGATACAAATTTGGAGTTGTTAACAATGCACAATATGTATTTTATGGTGGGTATTGGGTATATCTTAATTTTGAATCACCTATTTCCAACTAAGCAAGTGGCCATCCTTAATATATCTGATAAATTCTCCAAACCTAGAGGTTGAACATCCTTGAAGCAAGGCTAGAGACTTATCTTTTTGCTTTAGATTCCACCATAGAGATCTTTCCCCACAAACTGCATTATCTTACCAAATTCAATGTCATTATGAGAGGTAAATTGCATCACCATATCCTAGGCTTTCTAGATAGATTTGAACATAGAGGAGCCTATTGGTCTAACCTCGAATTTCCCAACAATATGATCATTGAGTGACAACCTTTTCTAAGTAGGGTTTCTTCTATGATTAGACTTAAATATATTATATCTAATTTGAAATTTTCAAGGCTCATCCCCTTGTAATTCCTTAAAAATCCATTTGGCCGCCAAGGATATACCCTACCATCTAATGTCCTTAAGCCCAAGGCCTCCTTTATTCTTGCTCATGATGCACCATTTCCATTTCACAACATACCTCTTTTTCTTTCCTTTCCAATCAAACCAAAATAATTCTCTAATTTTGTTTTTGAATATGGCAAGATTGATAATTATTGAAGAGATATGATAAGGTGTAATATATATTGTAAGAAGAGGTATTTTTTGACACTTATGAACTCTTCTGGCAAGGGATAAGAAACACCTATTCCACTTACTTAATTTCTTATCTATTTTATCCTTGATCCATTCCCACATTGTCTTCAAATATGGGTTGATAGGAAAAGGTATTCCAATATGCCTTATTAGATGTGAGGTCCCCCCACATCAAAGAATGTTTACTGATTCACACAAGAGGTTGTGCATCCCATCCTAGCATTAATAGATTTAGGGAGAGAGATTTTTCTTCCCAAAGCCTCACAAAACAGTTTCAACTTGAGCATCAAGGCATCAATTTATTCCCATTCAATACAACAAGAATGGCTATATTATCAACACACTAAATATTAGAGAGTTCATCACCATTAGGCATATCAACTCCATTAACTTTAGGGGAAATAATAAAGTCTCAATATTATAATATAGAGCATCTGTAGCACTAATAAAGATAGCTAGCGCCAATGTTCAAGCTTGTCTAATAGAACTAGATAGGTCAAAGCTTTATAACTTGCATCCATTATGTTGACACCTTCAAATTTGAGAGAAATTTGAAGTTCCTATGATGAAAACTCAATTGCAGCACTCAAGGATAAATTTGTAAATTTTTTCCTAAGTAGCTCATTTTGGGGAGCTAAATTTTGAAGCCAATTGAGTGTTATGAGGAATGACTTTTAGAATGTGTTAACCAGCTATCATTCATTTTTTATGCTCACTTGCAACCTCCCATGATCAGATTGGACACATTTTTCAAGAACTTGATTTAAGGGGTCAACAAAGGTTCACTATGTGTATATTTTTCAGAAAAGTCTGAATTGCCTACTTTAGAGGCTTGCATTTTGCACCTAGTTGATCATAATGATGCACCACTTGTTCCCATCTATTCCTAACATATTTGTGTAGCCCTTTGCCCATTCTCAGATTCTGAGGACCTCATTTGACATGTTTGCGAAGTCCAAACCATTTGCAATTTGTTATGTTTTGTTGTTTGCCCAATAAAGTGTTTTTCAGAGAGCTAATTTTGAGCATACATATTTGACATCCAGATGATTGTTACATTAAGCCCATATTTTTTTATAATTCCCCATATCTAAATGAGCTTGTATGTCAATTTGTAGAGCCCCGAGACTTCATTTGATGCCTTTTCCAGGTCAAATGAAATGTAGATTGTTTAGTTTTATTGGTAAAATCAATGTTGAAGTCATTGAAGTAGCTTTGCATTTTGATTTTATCTTTCATCCTGGTGACTTGCATGTCAAACCAGCTGGCTCACTAAATTCTTTGTAATTCAATGATCTCTTGCCCAAGCTTTTAGGCCCTCATGATATTGTTCAAAGCATTTTTTTCAAAATACATTTGAAACAAGGTTTGAAAGGCTTTTGACAAGTTCTAGTGTAAAAACAATTAAGTAGTCAACTTTGACGTTTAATATCTTGCACCCCAGGCATCATCATAATAATGCGTTTTGCAGTATGATTCTCAATATATCAATCTATGTGCCCGCCAGTTACCATGGCCTCATGTGACCATTTGATCAGTTTTTGAAGATGGTTTATAGAGGCTCCAGCTTTGTTGAAGGGTTGAACATCAAACTTCAGTAGTGTTTTCAATTCAGAGATGCATGGAGACAATTTTAGAGGTCTGATTGGTGTGGAATGAAATTTTTTATGCCAAGCTCACAAGGAGGCCTAGCTTGCCACATGGCATTTCATTCTCATTCAAAGCTTTATCCCGATCATTTAATTATTTAAAACATAATATGTTCTAAATAATATTTATAATAACAATGAGATTATGTATCTGGATTACAGTTGATGAGGGCATCTGGTGGGACCCTTCTTCAATGTTCACAAGTAAAAAGGAGGTGGTTTTAAATGAATTTAAATTTAGATCATTATAATTATTTAATAATGATCATTTAAAGCATCATTAAATATATTGCATTTGGGCCCCATTTGTTTCACTGGCGGATAGAATTACAACTCGAGGCTCACTAGAGTGAAAAGGATATATCTCTAAGTTCCCGAGTTTCAAATGTTTGCAATATATTTTCCATGGTAAGAGTCTAAAAAGAAATCATTTCTCAATGAGTGCCAAGTTGAAGCAAGGCAAAGGATGAAAATAAAGTTTGTGGGGGCCACTTAGGTTTTAAAGAGAAATATGTTCTCAGATGCTCAGGGAAATGGAATAGAAGCCTCAACGAGCTCCGAGTAAATGAATTGTGCCCTAAATTCATATTCGTAGAAAAAGGTAGGGTTTTTGTTTCAGATTGGGGGCAACAAAGGAAGTTCTATGGATGCAATGATCACAGGGCTTTAAAAAATAGATTTGTTGAAAAGATTAGAAATCCTTGAATAAATGTAAGTAGTAATATGTATTTGATATTTTAAATAAACAAATTTCATTTTCATTATCGCATTCAATTTTAAAATGTCTACACTAAAGTCACCTTGTAGACATAATCTCTAGATAATCAGATCATCTCTTTATAAATATGCATCACAATCATATATTCTATTTTCATAATGAGAAATGTGAATATAGCTTGTCATTTGGTCATCTAACTAATTACTCCTTTGAACAAAGCAACAACATAACCAATTTCAAAACTCCTACAATCAAGATCACCAACACAACCAAAATCAATAAATCCCTATAAATAAAACATTCTTCCTACATGATAAATCTCATGATAAATAATAAAATGCTATATGAATTTAATAGAAATATCTAAAAATCCTTTTCACATGAGTGTTGTTTATTTGGTATCACCATAAACCTAATTAGAACTATCATTTCTTAGGTCATATTTGGTCTTACACGAACCATTTCATAAATGAGGCTCCCCATAACACTAACATATGAAAATTCATGCATCTCTTAACATCATAATCTATTTTATTACATGAAATTCCAAAGATCACATAATGCTAAATAATAAAGGGAGGTTAAATAGACTGAAATTTAGTATTACAAAAAATTACAAAATATTATTAATGTACTTCTAATTTAACCAAAATTTCTTATTACTGTAACCCCTTTGTATTTGCATTCCTAAGATATTTTTTTCTTGTAAACTCTTATTTATCTATTGTATGAAATATATTAGATAACTAACCATTAAGCTCCTTATTTATTCTCTTATTATTTATAATAAATAACATATCATCAACATATAGGATAATCATTAGTACTCGATTGCTAATTATTAAAAACAAAAAACACAATGATTACCCTCACTAAAAAATTCTTGATCAAGTATGAAAGGTTCAAATCTGTCATATCCCATCTTAGAAACTACTTCAAATCAAACAAATATTCCTCTTAATTTTCAAACCAAAAGTTTGTTAGAGTATTACACAATATTTGTAAGAAAATAAATTAATGATTAATAGTTAATTTTTTTGAGTAGTTATTACCATACGAGGTTATTCATGGGATTTGTAAGGCTATAATAGCCAAAGCACAATAATGTATCATCACCTAGATTGTATTCCAAAGAAAATGAGATTATCATTTTATGTATCTCTTGTGATGCAAAAATTTCTTTTGTATTAAAACATTAAACATTTTTCTTGAAAATATTTTACAAATTTGTATTTTACAAAATGCATTTATTCTATTTGGAATAAATTCAAAGCCATTATGAACTACGAAAAACTATTGGAGATATTGAAAAAGGATAGGTTTATTTCAGAAGAGGAGATTAATATACCATCATAATTTAATGATTGCAACCTTGGGGTCATAAGATTGAATTAATTCAAGCCTTTGACTTGTGGTCATAAGATTATTTGTGCATAAATAGGAAGGTGTTTCTTGAATAAAGGTTTGAAAAGTTTGTCTTTCCTTTAAGTATTCAATCAATGAATATGTTGTCTTTGAGTTAGTTTTTTCTTAAATATCTATAACTAAAGAAAACCCTTAAAAATTAATAATAAATCATTTGATACGGAAATTATTTAATAATATATGTGACATCTATTTATGAAATATAATAGTAGTGTTTATATCTTTTATTTTTTATTTTTTTAAAAAAAATATATGAATTTGTATTAATAATTATGTATTATATGAATTTGTACGACATAATTATATATCTTAATAATTATGTCATACACATTGGGGGATTAGTCTCGCTTCGGCGAGGACACCTCCAGATTCCATGATAGTGAATATAAAAAGCCCTCAAATAAATCTATTACAAAGGTGCAACTAGACTAAGCTAGAGAAAGATTCCTTTCCTTTAAAGAATTGAAAGCACATATTTTCATTTTAATGTGTTCATGCTAAGATCACAATAATTGAAAGGAAATATTATTAATCTAGCTCAACACCAAATAGAAATTAAAATCTACAATTGAATTTGTCCTAGTATATATATTTTATTGTTTGAAGACAAAGGAGGGATCTAAAGTCTTTGCCATCCATGTGGAAGCGCAGTCATATTTGTCAAAAAAAAATTATTGTCTATGCTTTCAATAATGAATATCGACCACGAATATTGCTTTCATGTGCTCACCGCTTAGCTCAATGCTTTTTTAAATTAAAAATGATCTACTTTCCGTTTTTTGTGCATAGACATTAATGAGGTCCGGAGTTTATTAATTCATAGTGGAATCTAACAAAATTCATCTCCTACGACAAATGCGTAGAGCAGGGAACACTTATTGTCATAATGAGCTCAGGACAACGTGTTCAATGCTAGAAGCACAATAACAGTCGTTAAAAAATTGCTTCTACGCTTTTTAAAGCTGTTGAGTTGAGTTGAGTTGACAAAAGATAACCAAATTTAAACAATATATGAGCTTGATTTTAAGCATTTGGATTTTTGAGGAATAGCTGCCTTGTATAAATCACACATGCAGTAAGTCAATCGATCTGTATTGTTTTTAGGTTATTCCTCAATGAAATGTTATCAATATCATTTTCAAATATAATAGTTATTAATGATATCAGATTTAGACAATTCATAATTTAATATCATTCTAGGTCCTGAATTCGATTGTAATAGTTTTTTGGATCACACTCCATGATCTATTATCAAAATACAAGAGAACTGAGTGATAAGCTGCAGACTAGAACCACACATAAAAAGAAGACCACACATAAAAAGAAGAGGGGAAAGAGGAGATGACATGCCGTTCAACGAGGGATCCAATACTAGTAGTGATCAGGATTAAATTGGGAAAATATTGAAATCTAATTTTCAAAATTTTCTATGTTTTAGTAAATTGCAATTTTGAGGGTCTTCGGTGCATTTTTGGACAAATGTTGGGCGCGGAAACATGAAGAGACATCTTCGATGTTTCCGAAATTTGGTTCTAGATTATTTGAATACCTTTCCAACGCATCAAATGGTTTGTAATTCGGAGCTAGGATGAGAAAGTTATGCCTTCTCAAAGTGGACTAAATTTTATATTTAGTTTTTTTGATAATTTTGATAGTTTTAGTAGTTTAATTGTAATAAACATTATGGTGACTCTTCGTTTCAATTCCAAGGGATTTGTGTGACCCTTGGGATACATTCGACTTGTATAAACTCCAATTTTGAATAGAATGGAGACAGTTTTTGGCTTGCAATCTTCTTGTTGTCAATTTTTGTTGAAATCTACAATACCGCAGGTATCACACCAGGTATTGTAATCTGGTTTTCATAAATCAGATCAAGTAGGAAAATGAAAAGCACCAAAATAATAAGAGGGGCCCAAAAAAAGAGAAAATATAAAAAGAAGTGATACAAAAGATTGAAAACATAAAACAAAATTAGAAGTAAACAAAATCAACTAAAAGAAAGAACAAGAAACCTTAAAACAAGAAATAAAACAAAATTGTAAACTGGTAGATAACTTTTAAAGAATGAAGACAAAAAAATAATAAAATTAAAAACAAGCAATGGAGGAAAGATAATAATTTATTGAAAATAAGTCAATAAATTAATGACTAAAATATTAATCAATAAAAGAAGAAATAAACAAGAAATAAAATTAAATGCTAATTTGGAAGTTGACTCCCTCTTAGTTCTGATTTTATTTATTGTTTATTTCATCTTGTGTTCTCTCACCTCTCATCCTTTTCTTTATAAGCAAGGTTATTATACATCATTTAGTTTATCAAACCAATTCGTCTCTTTGGTGAAATAAATATTTCTCCTTGTAGGTTGTGTTCCCAGCAATGAAATTGAAACTCAAACACTTAGTAAGTTATGAATTACCAAGTTGAGTAGAAACAATCTCGTTGATTTAGAAATACATCCTCATAGTTTTTATACTTTTATATTCTTAGAGTTATCACTCATATGGGAAGAGCTTCCATGATTAATCACTATTTACCAAATATATTCCAAGCTCCTTCTTCGATGTATGTATATCCATCTACATAATTGTTAGTGTCTTATGCTATAATAGTAGACATTATGCTAGAAATGGATTATATGAAGAAAACATTCTAAATTTTTTTGAACAAAATGATCAACTTAAAGAGGCAACATGTAGCTTATCCTAGACTTGTATATTAGAAAAATCAAAGTTAGAGGACACAATGTAAACCAAAATATATAAAAAATTCAATTAGTTTATGGGAAAAGTATACTTATAAATCTAATCAAATTATTCCAATCCTATGAGATTTCCACAATCCATTTTGTATTCTAATGTATTTTTCTGGATTTGATTGTGTGTATTTTTTTTTTCCCCTGCTGAGAACTCAACCCGTTCCTTGCAGTCTTGTCCAAATGTCTTTTTGGGCCCCCTATCCCCCGCCTTGGATCACGACACTCTTCCTAGGTCCTCTCCTATCCTCAACCCCATTAGTAATTGGGAGTCCAAACTTGTCGTCAACCTCTCTCTTGCCCCCATTGATTCTCTCGCCTTTAACTTCCTCAAGCGAGGTCTCAACTTTGCCTTGACTCCCCGCAACATTTCGCACAACGACTTCCTCATCGAGATTGAAAATGCAGTGTGTACCCTTCCCCTTGATGTTGCTAAAGAGGTTAGACAAGATTGTGCTGTGGCACTCCGTAATGCTAAACCTCCTAAATTCAACATCCCTAAAGCTGAGCTGTTGGCCTTTAATAATCTAATGTGTAATAATGACCTTATCATCTCAAGAGCTGACAAGGGTAATGCCACGGTCATTATGAGCGAACCAGATTACTTGGCCAAAATGGAAATCCTCCTCTCGGATTCCAGTAGTTACAAAATTTTGTCATGTAACCCATGCCCAAAGATTTTGAAGGCAGTTAGATCTGCTATTTCCAACTCCTCATTGGATGATTATACCAAACTTCATCTTCTTCCTTCTAAGGAAGTCACCCCTCGTATATATGGGGTCACAAAAATTCACAAAGGCAACATTCCTTTGAGACCCATTGTTGATACCATTGGGTCTCTGACTTACAAGTTAGCCGCTTTTCTTGCCAAATTAATCTCTCTGCTTGTTGGTAACTCCAACTCCTTCATCAAAGATTCCAACCATTTTGTCCAGTTTATCAAGGACACCAAGTTGGACCCTCAAGACACTCTTGTGAGCTTTGATGTGGTGTCCCTCTTCACCAAGGTCCCTATTCTAGACTCCATCGAGATTGTCAAGCTTAAGGTCAATGAGGAGATCGCCTCTTTGGTGGAACTTTGCTTAAGGTCAACCTTCTTCTCCTTCCAAGGCGTTATCTATGAACAGGTTGATGGAGTAGCCATGGGCTCCTCTCTCTCGCCGGTTATTGCCAACTTATTCATGGAAAATTTTGAGGAGGTGGCCTTACATTCTTTCCCCCTCAAGCCAAAGTGGTGGAAACGATATATGGATGACACCAATGTCTGTTGGCCCCACAACTTGGACATGTTAGAGGAGTTTCATACTCACCTCAACAACATTTCTCCTTCTATTTCCTTCACCAAAGAACTTGAATCCAACAACCTTTTATCTTTTCTCGATGTCTTAATCTGTAAAAAACCTGATGGATCCCTTGGTAATTGGGTGTTTTGCAAAACTACCCACATTGACTTATATCTTCATTCGACTTCTCATCACCACCCTAGCCAGAAAGTTGGGATCCTCAAAACCCTAGCTTTAAGAGCCAATCGGATTTGTGATGAGGATAACTTAGACCAAGAGCTCTCCCATCTTCATCAAGTCTTCAAATGGAATGGCTACTCAAACAAGCAGATCTCTAGGGCCTTCCTCCAAGACAAATCTCATTTCCTTTCCATCTCTAATCCCTTGCCCTCTCCGTCATCTCTAGCCCCATTTGTCTCTCTCCCTTATGTTGAAGGCATATCTCACAAGATCTCAAAAATCCTTGGGAAAAAAGGTCTCCATTGTGCCTTCAAACCTGTTTCCACCATCAAGAGGAATGCCCCATGCTTGAGGACACTAGCGATGCCTTTTTAGAGTCAGGTGTCTACAAGATTGTATGCTCCTAAGGAACTCCATACATTGGAGAAACAGGTCATTCGTTCATGACTCGAATAAAAGAGCATAGTGCTGACATTAAGCGTGAACGTGCCCTCAAATCAGCCTTAGCTAAGCATTCATCAACTACCAAGCATCATATTTGTTTAGAGGACACTCAGATATTGTGTAGGGAGAACAAATTTTTCAAGAGGAAAGTTAAAGAGGCCATTGCTATTATTCATCACCCCTCCAATCTTAATCAAAATGATGGGTTAAACCTTAGTACCTCGTGGCACCCTCTGCTTTCTGTCCTCCAGTATCATCCCCTCACCCCTCCTTGACTTCTCCCTCTCTTTCTTTTTCCTTTGTGCGTCTCCCCCTCCCCTTTTGGTTTATTTACATATTTGTATATTTTCAATTATATATATGCATATAGACATATACATATGTATATTTTTATACGCACATGTCTATTGGTATATGTAAATAGTTATATATATATGTTTTTGTGTATTTGTCTTTTGGCATATGTATATGTTTATATACATTTATGTATTTATATATATATATATATATATATATATATATATATATACATATATACATGTATATATGTATATATATATATATGTATATATGTATATATGTATATATACATATATACATATATATATATATATACATATATACATGTATATATGTATATATATATATATATATATATATATATGTATATATATATATATATATATATATATATATATACACATTTAGTTTTATATTTTTTGACCCAATTTCTTTTCTTCTTTTTTGTTTTTTAGTCTTTTTGATTGTGTTGCTTGGCTTTCCCTTTTTCTTTTCTTTGGGTGGTTATTCCTAGGAGTTTTTTGGGTCTCCCATCCTTTAGGTGGTATTTTTTCTTTTTCTCTTTCCTTTCTCCTTGTTCCTTGTGCCCTCCCCCACCCCACTCCTCTTTATATTTTGTCTCAAATCTGCAACTTGACATCTTTCATGTCTTTGGAATTCTTTTCATCTAGATGATGAATCACGGAGTGTGATTTGTAACGTCGAGGGAAAAAAATACACACAATCAAATCTAGAAAAATACATTAGAATATTCCAATCCTACTATTGTCACAAAAACAATCATCTAATCTAATAAGGTATTTGATTTCAAGATATAATATTTTTGTGAAAAATGAAAATTGCACTTTTTAAAGTAATAATTTGCATCTTTCTATGGTATTTTCATGAAGAAATTTATTGTAAAATATCATTTAATAAAGATAAGCTATCACTTGTGTGGAAATAACCCCACTAAAGCTTCAATATCATTCCAAAAGAGTCATTAAAATACTATTCCAACAACTCAATACAAGGTATGCCTTCATTAAAAAAAAGAGGAAATTGTTTTAGAGAAAGTGTTATTCTCAACCATGGTTAAATCACCTCAAGTTTAGTTTGATCACTACACTAGATCCAAGTTAATATTTTGATAGAAATAGAATACTAGAAGTCTCCCAAGAGGTATTTCTAAAAATGATAGGAAATCTAAACTACTATCCCATTGCTTAAGTGTAAGGGATAATACATTCAAGTCAAAAAAAAAAAAAGAATGATGTTAGAGAACTAGTTATAATAAGCTCTATTGTGATACTACAAAGAATAAGATATCAAAATAATCCATCATATATCCTAGAATTTCAAATAGTTAGTTTGTTGGATGTAGTAAAGTAGCTCAAGAAAATACCCACAAGTAACTTACCATGTTATTAAAGAACAAAGACGATTATTTGATTCTTTTCGACTACAAATGTCATGCATTTGGGGTATCTTTGAATCTAAGAAGATGTTTTTTTGAATTCCTTCAAAGGAAGATACTTGGTTATGTAATTTATACAAAATGGATTTACATTGATTTAGATAGAGATTAATCTATTTTAGAGTGTGTTGACTTATATATGCCTATCTATTATGGAGGCATTTGTGTATGTATATAACATCCTCGTAATAGATATAATTCAAAATAGAGTATGACTATGTATATATTATGACATATTTGACAATCTATGTATATACCTAGGGAAATTAAGGATCATTATGTAAATGTTGTAAGACCTATATATGCTAAAACTAGGTGTAATTTTATATATGCATGTAAAAAATAGGGTGTAAACCTTCACTTGGTAGGTCGTGGTGAAAGTTTTTGCTTCCCTTAAAGTCATATCTAGGATGAGATCGATTAGAGGAGAGCCAAAGGTAAGAGGCATGTTTTGACTCCTTCTGCATTGGTGGAGTTGTCTGCTTCAATGATCAAGGACACCCCTAGTTCTATTAAAGATTCAAACAAGAAAATTTTCTTCTCTAACAAAGTTCTTAGTTTATGGAAGGATTAGAAGGAAGGTAATGCCTCTGCTCAGACCATCTATTTGTGCTTTTGGTAGTTAGTTGGTTTTGCTAGTATTACTATGTTCTATATTGCCGGTTCTATCTCTGCTCTAGTTTGCTAGTGGTTTTTTGTCGGTCTTTGTTTGTTGGATCTGTTTTTTATTAGGTGTGCCCCTCTCATACACTTTAGGAGCTGCTTTTCTACATATATATAATTCTTTCTAATTATGCGGACAAAACCCATTTTTTATTAATCAAAACCTTCACTTGACTCATAATTGTATTTTATAATCCTTAGCACATGGATTGTATGGTTGTACAAATTAATATATGAAAAAAGCCCCCCTTGAATTTACGTGAAAATTTTTCCTGGAATAAAAATATAGCAAATCATATATAAAATTTGATATGTTCACCTCATAAAATTTACAGCTCACACACAACATTAAAATATGACTATAGATAATGTGGTCCCCAAATAACCCGTAACTCGTTTCAAAGGTTTCTATTATCTCTTCTTTCCTCGAAATGACCAGGAAAGCACTGAACCTGCAATATTATCTATTTAATTCGCTTTACCCTTCCTCTCCCGCAAGATCTCATACAGCAATCAAATCCTATTCAATTGCTCTTTCCTGTTTTTATTTTGTTAAACGGGTTGTTAGCCATTGAACTGGAACTAATGACGTCTTCTTCATCATCTCACAAGTGAAATCAGGAATTAAAAACTTTCTCTGGAATTGGACCTGCCGGCGAAGAAAGGATGGTTTCTGAATCTTCCAGAGTGTTTGATGTTTTCATCAACCATAGAGGCCCCGATGTCAAACTCACTCTAGCTACTCAGCTTTACAACTCTCTTAAGGAGCGAAACATACAGGTATTTCTTGATAAGGAAGAGAAAGAAGTAGGAAATTTATTTGGTTCTACTATTGAGACAGCCATCCTTTCTGCAAAGGTACACATAGCCATCTTTTCCCCAAGATATGCAGAGTCACCTTGGTGTTTGGATGAGCTTGTTCTCATGCTACAAAGTGAGGCCAAAATCATCCCCGTGTTTTATCAAGTGGAGCCACGGGAACTTCGCCGCATAGAAACAGGAGTATACGCTGACGCATTCATTCAATATGAAAAGAAGGGTAGGTACATGGCGAAGCTAAACACATGGAAGGAAGCCCTTCGGTCTATTTCATCTATAGCAGGCGAAGAATTTAACATGTAATATTACTGTAATTTTGATAGCTGTACCTTATATTGTTTTCCTTTCCTTAAGACATGGTTTAATTTATTTTTCTTATGGAATCCTCCTTTTATTTTATAAAGTTTCACAGGCTACCAATTCCAAGAAATAGTAGAAGCTGTGCAAAAAGAAGTACAGAGGAAAACATGCTTATATGTTGCTGACTATCCAGTGGGGCTTCACAAGCTTGTGGAAGATTTTGAAAGGCGCTTCTATGATGGACTCGTAGAAGATATGGAAAGCAAATGTAGACTGAAGAATGTGAAAAATAAAGCAAAGATAGTTGGCATTTTCGGCATGGGTGGAGTGGGGAAGACAACACTTGCCAAAGAGTTGTCTAACCGGAAGAAATCAAATTACATTAAATCAAGCTTCTTGTTTAATGTGCGAGACGCAGGTGTGACAGGTCAATTACCTTCTTTGCAACTTCAGCTTCTCAAAGATCTCTTCGACCAAAAAGATCTGAGTTTCACAAATCTAGAAGAAGGAACAAGCCATCTTAAAGATTGTCTAAATAGGAGTCCCTTTTAAACTTTTTAATTGTTGTAGATGACATCGATCATGTAAAGCAGTTAGATGATTTATTGGTCATAGATATCTTTAAAAAATCTGGTAATTGTCTGATTATTGTGACAACCCGTGCCCCAGGAGTGCTTATAACTGCAGGGATTACTGATCGTTATTGTTTGAAAGAAATGGATAGAAATAATGGAAGGGAACTTTTCTGTTGGCATGCCTTCGATCAGTCCCATCCATCTATTGGGTACGAGGCGCTGGTTGAAGCCTTCGTAACCGTGTGTCAAGGGCTACCTCTATCTCTTCAGGTTCTGGGTCGGCACGTTCGTAATAGAAGTAAGAGTTATTGGGACAAAGAACTGATTAAAGCTAGTGAGATGCTCCATCGAGACATAAAGAAGAGACTGAGAATAAGTTTTGATTCATTAGATGATGAAGAAAAACAAGTTTTCATGGATGTTGCCTGTTTTTTCGTTGGCAAGACGACGAATGTAGCCAAAGAAATAATGAAGGCATCAGGATGGAATGTTAACAATGCAATTGAAACACTCAAAGATAAGTGTCTTCTATTTGAAGAAGAAGAAGAAAAACTAGGTTATCAATATTGGGAACACGTATTGAGAATGCATGACCACCTAAGGGACTTGGGAAGAGAAATGGCAGATGAGCTCAGCCCTCCTCATCGCCTGTGGCGTCCTCAAGATCTGAAATCTTTGGTATGCTTCTTAACCCTTCATATTTTTTAATTAGTAAGATTCCAAATCCTAACTCTCTATTACACAAATCGAGATCTGAGCTGCTCCCGTACATGCAGGAATTAATGGATTTGAAAATAATGCACACAAATACCAATATCAGGTGTTTCCAATCTGTTTTCGTTGAATCCATGGATTCTCAGTTTACATTCTTTTTAGGCCAATCAAATATTTGCTATGAGAAGTCAGCTTCATTACTATGGCTAGAGCTTGAGATCAAATCCAGTGAACAACCAAGCATTCCTTCATGGATTCCTCTTCAAAATTTGCGGTGTTTGGAAATCAAAGGTGGACGACTAGAAAAGTTGTGGAAGAATCACACACAGGTATTTTGATATTCTCTCTCAAAAATTATATCTCCGTTAAGGCTATAGTGGAATGCGTTATGATATGGTTGTCTCCGGACTACTTTTTATCATTAAAAGCTTTACACAATTTTATCTTGAATTTCAGGTGCTCTCCCAGTTGAGAAAGCTGCGAATTTCTGAAAACTTTTTGAAAGAATTTCCTGATTTTTCAAAAAAGGGGTTCTTACAAAACTGGCGAAAGTCTAGTAATGTTAAGGCCCCAATGAGTGGCATTAAAAAGATAGATATTAACGGTGAATATTGTGTATCTAAGATATTTTTTAGTGGAATTCACTATCCAAACCTTAAGTCCGTCAAACTTCATAGCATGAAAAATCTTAAGGAAGTTAAATTAAAAGGGGTAGAGACATTAAATCATCTTGACATCAAGAGGTGTTATAAACTCAAAAGATTGACAGGAACATCTGGTCTTACAAATCTTGTGCTGTTAGACATTATTGAATGTCCAGACCTTGAGTTTGAGGAGCTGTGTCTCGCGGGTATGAAGTGTCTGGAGAGGATTGATATTACAAATTGTAAGAAACTCAAAAGATTGACAGGAACATCTGATCTTGCAAATCTTATGCTGTTAAACATTACTGAATGTCCAGACATTCGGTTTGAGGAGCTGTGTCTCGAAGGTATGAAGTGTCTGGAGAGGATTGATATTACAAATTGTAAGAAACTCAAAAGATTGACAGGAACATCTGATATTCTAAATTTTCAATCTGATCTTCCAAATCTTGTGATGTCAAACATTAGTCAATGTCCAGACCTTGAGGAGGTGTGTCTGGGGGGTATGAAATGTCTGGAGAGGATTGATATTATAAATTGTAAGAAACTGAAAAGATTGACAGGAACAACTGATCTTGCAAATCTTGTGCTGTTAAACATTAGTCAATGTCCAGACCTTGAGCAGCTGTGTCTCGGGGGTATGAAGTGTCTGGAGAGGATTGATATTATAGATTGTAAGAAACTCAAAAGATTGACAGGAATATCTGTTCTGACAAATCTTGTCCTATTAAGTATTTTTCAATGTCCAGACCTTGAGTTCGAAGAGTTGCGCCTCAGGAATATGAAGTATCTAGAGAAAATAACATTTCAGAACGCTGTAAAGTTGAAGTATTTTGAGTTGGATGGATGTCAGAATTTGATAAAAGCAAGTTTTGATTGTAAAGAGCTTGTGGAATTAAAAATTCGAGGCTGTCCGGAGCTGGAGATGTTGCCATATTTTACACACTCAAGTTGCCTCAAGAAAATTATAATTGATGGATGTGGAAAGTTTGAATTTCTTTGGTTAGAAAGTTGTAAAAAATTGAGAAGTGTGTCAGGAAACTTTCAGTTTAGCTCGTTGTACGTTGACAATTGTCCTGAGCTTGAGGAGTTGCCAGATCTTTCCAAACTGGGCAGTTTGAGGCAGATTGTGATCAACTCTTGTGAGAAGCTGGAGAACCTCGCAGGTATTAAGGAGTTGTGCAGAGTAAGATTGATGGGGCTTAAATATTGCAGCAATACATTAATATGGAATTGCATCCATAAGTTGAAGGTAATGATTTCAATACTCGTTTATACCAAGGCAATGATAAATATCATCTTAACAGGAAGTTTTCTTAATTTTATTATTGAACTTCAGCTTTGTTTTGTCATTTGTTCTTACAAGATAGTCTATGTTTTCCTATGTAATCTTTGAGTGATTTGTAAATCAAAAGAATATTTTATCTTTTGTTTCAGAGTTTTCCATCAGGGGAAGTAGATATGATTGGAAGAGCAGTGGATGGAGCGGAGTCCATTTTAAACAAAAATCTGTTTCGTGGAGTGGTTGAAATTGGTACTCACGAAACTTATACGAACTGGTCAGAATTGAGTGCAGTTATAGTATGCTTTGTGGTTGTTGTTGATAGTTCTACTTGGGTAGAGGATATAAATCAGTCACTTATATGCGATGACTATGGTAGTGGGAATTACTCTGATTGCATTTGGGTGCGTGAAGGAGAATGGATAATTACAATCGTAGTATATGATGATAAGAGATACTCTTATCTTCAGAAAAGTGAACATGTTTTGTTGGGGAGTGGAATATTGAGGAAGGCATTTCGTGTAGAGTTGAAGAAAGGTGAAGAGTGGAAAGGTGTGGCTGTAGTACGAACAATTGTTGATAAGTTGTATATTTTTTAATGTGATTTCTATCTGATTATAATAGCAATTAGAGTGCATGAAGGAGAAATGGATGATTACAATGGTTATATGTGATTAATAAAGATACTTATATTTTCACACAAGTAAATATGTTTTAAATACGTATAGAATAATGAAGACGAGGTTTTGGATAGAGGTTAAGAAAGGTGAAGAGCAGAAAAGTTTGGTTGTATTATATACAATGATTGATAGAAGATATTGTTTATGGATGCTATGTGTGGTTTTTATTTATTTATTTATTTAATATATTTATTAAAGAAGAAAATGAATGTTATTTCTATTGGTTATAGTTTTAAATAGGGAAATAATTTTATTTCTACTAATTAAAAATAATGATTTAACATTCAAATTATAGTGCTTATTAAGAGAATTCAATTATAAAGACATGGAAAGTGTACATCTATAATAATCTTACGTAGTTTGATAAAAAGTAGTTTTAACATCAATGCTTGAGTTTCCTAGAAAAACTATTGATAGAACTAAGTATCTACAAATTAGAGGCAACAACATTGATTCAATTGTTGGGTTACCTTTACAACATCAAAGGTATTTAGACTAATAGATGGCCTAATGTGGTTGCAGAGGAAGAATTATATAAGCAATATAGAATTTGGATAAAAGAATAGAGAAAGTAAATGAGCAAGAAAGACATTAGCTTAAAAAATAAGAGATCTAATCATGTATATAGATATTAAACAAAAAATAAGAATACTGCATTGATGAATCTAATCTTCTGTATGAGCACCATTTCAAATTTATATAAGAACAAAAACCAATTCAAAAATTATAAATTGATACAATTCTATTTATAAATAATTATTTACATAAGAATTATGTATTTATAAACTCTAAACATTTCACTGGCATTTAATGTTTCAAGTCCCACCTACAAACTGCTAATTGTACATATCCTTTATAATTAATTTTTATCTATCATTTCAATAACTTATTTTACCCACTTTAGGATGTATTAGAATAGTATATCTATCTTTAATTGAGGCACCAATCAATATCCTCACCAAGATTCAAAAAGAGGACTACCTAAGATAGACTTTGTTGACCCGTTCAAAAAATCTTTGAGATAAATTCCTCATGCCAACTACCCAGTGAATAGAACATGTTGTCCATTTTTGTTGCAAAATTGCACCCCAAAGTAAAATTCCTCTTATAATGGAAAAAAGTATGTGATCTTGAAATTTTCAGAAAGAGGGCATTAGAATAGAGAACAATTTGGTATTGTATGGATACTATGATCAAAATTAGATTAGAGAAATTTTGAATGAGGAAATATGAATGGTTGTTATAAGAAATAAAGCAGGACAAAAGTTTTGTCTTGTATAATTGAATGTTTTAATCTTATAGTTTTGTATCACTAAACTATTTCAAAGAATAGCTCAAGTGATTTAGGAGTCATATCTTATGTTGAAAGAAGAGATGAGGCATATACCATGTACTTTGATGAAAATAAAAATGACTTTGAAAGTTTGAGTGATAAAGAGGATTAATTTTCTCACACTATCAAAAATTTAGTCAACATCTTTTTATTCAAAAAGTGAGACTATTTGAAAACCCTTGGGTGAAATGATGAATAAAGAAGATCGGAAAGACACCCGTCTACAAACTTGTTATACATAGAGTTGGAAGCATCCACCTTCATGGATATTGATGAATCAATGAAAATATTATACAAATAGAAAATATTAAAGAGAAATGGGAAAATTTGAAGATAAAAGGAAAAAGAATGAAACTAGCAGATTTAATGCATTTTATTTGAATACAAGTTCTTGTAGAACGTTTAAGGTCAAAGACAACATCCTTTTTGAACTTTCCACTCTTGATAGTACCTCTAAATTAGCTACTATGATTTTTTTTCCCTCTTATTTTTATAACAATGATGAAGCATATGAGTACAAAACTATAAATAATTTTAACAATATGTAAAGAAATAACCAATATGAGGTAGAAATTATTGAACAACAGAGTGAAAATGAAATAAACATTAGGAAAGACAATATGGGCTATGTTGTGGGTATTTCCCAACACACCCCATTGTGATCTAAAGAAAATTGGGACCCCTTATTACATCAAAGGTGTTTCCTATGACAAAAGAACCCTAACTTAAAAATTTGACGGTCTTACATTGGATAGATGCAAGCAAATGATATAGAGGATCGTGTTCATTTATCCTTTTGTCATTCTCGTCATCTATGAGATTTTGGTTTTTCACTTCATTCTTCATCTCCATTTGATTTATCTTCATGGATTTTCACTTTTCATATGAGTAAATTAATTACTATTTAATTCCATGACTAAAGGCCTTTGCAAATTTGAGTAAACTATAATGTTGAAAAAAAAAAAGACCTCGGGGTTCTCAATAAAAAAATTTTCAACCTATGGTAAGTCTTGCCAATATAATTATTTTACAAAATTAATATTGATGATGAACTTACCAAAAATTTATACTTTAAGCTCTTATGTAGTCTACATTAGTGACCTACTTTTCCATTTTGGTAATTCTTACCTCCATTTACTTTTCCATATCTCAAGTTAGAGGGGTGAAAAATTCATTCTTATTAGTTTTTATTTGTTTTAGACACAATATTTTGAAATGCAAAATTACAGTTAGATAGAATCCTTATAAGAGGATACTCAAAACCCTAAAGGAGAAAACCCCAAAGAATTATAAGTTTCCTAAGTTTAGCTTAAGCATTGAGTATAATAGACTAATAATTAAATAAATAATAATTAGCTAATAAAAGATTACTCTAACAATTTTGTTAATGAATTAATTAAACAATTTGAAATGTCTATTTTAAAATTGCACACAGTTTTTCAACTCTTGCACATATAGTAAATTATAATTTAGACTTAAAAAATAATAATATTAGATCAAATTTTATAATTTATCATTTAATTCTCTATTATTTATCAAATACTCTTAAATTTATTATTTAATTTAAATATATCTACTTATATTATATATCATATTTAATTTAACATCTAAAATATATATAAAATTTTAAAAAATAATCAATATCTAAAAGATTAAACAAAATAATATGAAATATTAAAATATTAATAATTTAATATATAGAATTATTGTTGACAAAGATGTGCTTTCCTTCACAAATCACAAATAATCCCTCCCTGGGTTGACGAGCTTATCATGAATGTTGAATTAGCCTACCTGATTTCTTACGTCACCTTGTCCGTCTTTGCTGCCGCTGAGTCGCAATTTAAAATTGGTGATGAAACCGTATATAGATTGTATAATCCTTTTTTATTTTTAAATAAGCTCATGGGTCTGTTAAAATACTACTCTATAATCGTTATTTATTATTTTTTATTTGAGAAATAGTAGTGGCCAACTAATTAAGACGAGGTGCTTACCTGTATGTTTACATATTCAGCGAAAAGCTTCATCCAACAGCTCCCAAGTCAACTTCATTTGTCACAATAATTTATTTAAACAAGTGATGAATATATCTTGCAGAAGGGTGAGTCGGTGGCAGCAAAAACAAAGTAAGTGATGCAAGAACTTTTGTGGAAGAAATGCGCGAGGTATACCTGCTAATTAATACTCCTTGTAAACTCAGCATCCAGGGGAGGGATTGTTTGTGGTTCGTAAAGGAGAGCACAGTTTGGTCAACAACAATTAAATACATCCAGTTATTAATATTTAAAAAATATATATATTTCATATTTGTTTGAAATTTTATTTTATTATACAAAAATAATATCAATTGAAATTGAAAGGATAAAAACAATCTATCAGTTATTTAAGTTTTTATTTTATTATTATTTAAAAAAAACTCTAGAGAGAAATTATAAATGTTCATTGGGATATATATAAATTATAAATGTTCTTATCGGGATATATAGAAACTATAAATGTTCTTATATTTTAGTTTTTGTTTTATTTTATTCTATTAGAGCTAGGATATATAGAAACTATAAATGTTGTAGAGAGAAGAACAAAATTAAAGATGGGTTATATCATTGACATAAGAAGATTACAATATGATGTTGGAACTTGATCGGGATATACAAATTAAAGATAGATGAGAAATAAAGAAAATGATAGAAATGTAAGACCAAGCCTTCTTACACATATAGAATAAAAAGTTTGATAAATAAGATATATATAAATATCAAGGGATATTATGTATTTGCTAGTTTAATTAAGTTTGTGTATCAAGAAATGTCATTAGGGACTATCAGAGCTTGAAAAGGCTATGTATATAATTATTGCATGTGATCACTTACATGTGAGAATCACATATGTTTTCTACAAGAAAACTAAAGGAGACTTAATGATTTGATTACTTGGCTTGATAATGGAAGAGAAGTATCTATAAGATGGTACACAAAGTATAGTTCAAAATGATATCAAGTCTAATGATAGAGAAAACCTACTCATTTAAATGGATAATGATCATATTATGTCATTTGAATGAAAGTTGAAAGGGGAACCTTTAGTACAAATAAAATTTGTGATGAGAGGTTAATTGAAGATATAGATGGAACCCTAAATAACTAGTTTGTGAAGAAAATTATAAAGGTAATTTAAAGATTCAGGACCTTAGTTTCTACAAGATTTTCATAATAGTGGATGTTCATCTAATAATGTCAAAAACCATTGCTTATTCTCTATGAATATGAGTGTCTTATTTTACCAATGATGTTTGAGTTGAGGCTTCCACAAGATAATTATATCTTTTTTGAGGGTCAAATATTGGCCAATTGTATTTAAAAACATGCTCCTATCATATATATTCCTTGAATTTATCTCATGTACTAGGCTTAGAGAGAAACAATAGTTTCTCTACCATTGCAAATTTATGATAAAAAAGAAATATGTTTTTTCTTGTTTGTTCTTTGTTTTCTATATAGGTAATATCATTCATTATACCCTTAATATATTGAGGAAGTGATGAATCCATAATGTAAGGAGGAAAAAATAGTGTAATCAAATTCATAAGTTAATTTTGAGAGGTGCACTAAAAATAGAAAAAATAAAAATCTTTACAAAAAAATATAGAAACACATATAGACTATATATCTATGATATAGAAAAACATATAGACTATATAATTGTCTAACATATGCCTCATTATGAATGGTAATCGAGGTATTGAAATTTTATGTAAAGTATTAACAATAAATAAATCTAGTAAATAAAAATATAGAGTATGTGTGATAAAAGTAAGTTTGTTTTCAACAAAATGACTATCTCATGAATTAAGAAAAAATGTTTTAATGTTAATACAATATTTACATAGGAAAATCTATTAACCATCTTGAAATAGTGAGTTTATAGAAACTTCTAATGCAATATCAATAACTAAAATCGAAAAAAAAAACCCACAAATTTGTGAGAATTTTTTTTAAGGTTTGTAAAAATAATTTTCCCCCAAAAGATAAATTTGCCAGAGTGAAAATAAAAAAATAAAAAAATAAAAAATGAAAAAATTTCCTCGACCAAAATAACAATTAAACATTTTCATTTTTTAAAGAAGAACCTTTAAAATTGGATACCAGAAAACCAAGATTATCGTGTAGCTAAAAATTGATCATTAAAAAATAGACAAGAAATCAAACAAAGAGCTTACATATGAAGGTCAATCATCCAATTGGGTGTAGAAAATTCTACAATGTGGTGAGATCCTCACATTTATTTAGGTAACAAATATGAAAGAATTGGATTTTTAATACTGGTTTACAAACACTCTCCAATTTTGCCTAGTGATGACGAATCGTGAAGGGAGGGAGGGTTTTGTAATCTCTATATGCATGTGCAAGTTGGAAGTATATACAAAGTTGATGTATTACCTCAGAAAATGCATGCAAAATGTGGAAGCACAAACAAGGCATAAGCTAAGGAAAATCTAGAATACAAGATTGAAATGAAAAATTGCTCTGCAATGATAAGCTAAGGAAAATATAGAATCATATTCTTCTCATGCCTCGTGAAATTTTTTGAAAATCCAAACCTTTGCTCACGTTCAACTCCTCATTATTTGTTGTATTCTCTTGTGTAAAATTTGTGGTTCTTTTCGAAAAATTTGTCGAATCAAGAACCAATTAAGTTGCGGGAAAGCATTTTAAATAATTTTTATCTCTAAAAAAAGTGCACCTCTATTTGATTTAACATTAGCATTAAATTGCATACTAAATAGTGATTGGTTTGTTACAATATATATTAATCACTAGTTATGATCATAAGAACCCTCTACGATAGTTCCATGGTTGAAAGTAATTATACAATGACATACATCTAGGTCAATGCAGTAATAAAATAAGCATTTAAATATAATTGCTGAGAAGGATAAGAAAAAAATATTATTGCGTATTCTTTATCACAGGTTTGCAGTTGCTCAACTTCAATCAAACAGCATTGAAGTGCTACATTGGCATTTGGAAGACGAGTTTTCAAGTAAGAAAAAAAATCATTAAACAAGTGCCATGTAGTGGTTAGTACTTGTTGTCTTTATAGTATTGCAATAATGAAAAAAATGTCTAGTTAATAGATGAGTTATAAAATATCAATTTAGACATACGTTTCAACAATAGGGTCCAATAGGGTCCAAAGGGGCCATGGATGTGTTTTAACACGTGTGCACCCTTAGGACTTTAATTGCACCCTTATAAAATTGTATCTTAAATTGCAACCCTAACATGAATTGAACTTAATTATACACCAAATCTAACTATAACCTTAACCCTAATGTTGACGAAAATCTTAATCTTAAAATCATAAGCCTAACCTAACAATTTAACTCTTGATTGGAAAGACAAAGTACATATTGACATATCTATTACATTAATAAATTTAACTCTATTGTAAAATATTGTAAAATCATGCTACATAATGAGAAAGGTTCAAAATTTATTATCTTTGACTTTTTTTAACTAAACATAGTAATTTTTGATGAACAAATTTTTTTATGATGAATATAGTTACCGATAGATACCTATTTATATGACATTGCACATCTTTTAAGTGAATAGTTGATTAATAATAAATGACAATTTTATTAAAATATTTTTTAATAAATTTATTTATATTAAAGATATTATAAATATATATATTTTTAATTAAAGTTAGGCTTATATAATGTAGTGTGAAATTGAAAAAAATATTGTATAAGTAAAAGAAAAAATATTCCCTATAATAGTTGGCCAAAATATGATTTTTGACACTTGCTTTTTAAAAATTTTTTTGACTTGCATGCCATTAATTTTTTAGAACGAAATTGTATAAATGTAATTGAATCAAAAAATAACATAAAAGGATTAATTGACTATTAATTCATTAATTGATTGAAGTTTGTGAAAATTTATATGTTAGAAATATTAAATTGAAAAGAAACAGTTAAAGTTCAGATATTATATATTATTATTATGCCCATCTTTTCTAGTGTTATATTATTATTATATAATGTTTAATTAAATTATTTTCATTGTATTTAAGAAAATTATATATTTTAAATTACATAAGATTACCCCAATTTAAATTTTATATTTTTAATGTTGTATATATTATATATTAGTTTTTTAAAAATTTGAATTTTTTTTTGTTTAAATTTAAACTTTTTAAATTTAATATAATTTTTAAAATTTTTAGAATTTGTTAAATATTTGTTTGGTGGATGTGTAAAAATTTGATAAGAAAATTTAAACATGTTAAATATTATTTTAACTTACTTAAAAGATTACCTAAAAAAAATCATTCAGAGAGGATCCAAAATCCTCTAATAAGATATAAATTTTTCAAGCCAATTAGATTGGAGAAAAATATTTTTTATAATTTAGAAACTTGAAAATCATGCATCTTAACTTTATAAAAATTAAAAAACATAGATCAAAACAAAAATACATAGTTCTAATTGGTGGAGAAACAATTGAATAATAATGAGTTAACAAAAAACAATGCAACCGATTGTACTAGTACTAGCCTAATGACAAGTACTAATAAGGTTCATCATATGATATAAAATCATAACCAATTTGAATTAGTTTCCTTTTGAAATGTGTAACAAATGATGATTCGTCACATGGGCAAGTTAGTAAATGGTAACCAATAAAGCCAATAAAATTATTATGTAAAATTTACTTTATGCATGTTGATAAAATGTAATGAAAATTACAAGGAATAAATTCAGTCAAGAGATAGTCTAAAAAATACAATAAAAGAGTCCATTTTCTAGAATAAATAGCCACCAACTAAAATACAATTCATTGATGACACCAACAATATAAGAATTATATCTAGCCGATAGATAAAACCATTGAAAAATAATGACCAAAAGTTGACAAATAGAGTTATATTCTAAAATTTGAAAAGTTCTTCTAGCTATCTAGAACAAAGAATATCTTCTTCATGAAGATGTAAGATCTGAAGTTTAAAAGTATCCAAAAAATTATTGGTCTGAGCATACTTTTTAGTGGCTCCTTGTAGTTGAAAACAAAGAGATAGAAATTGAATCAAAATTTCTAGGTAAAACCTTAAAAGATTTGCTCCCTGGTGAACTAATTGATTTGAAAATATAGAAAAACATCTTCTCTTCCATATATTTAGCAAAACAATTTGTCTCATAGTATCCATCACAATATCATGATGAAAACCAATGCCCAAGAGGGCTTCTTTCTAGCAAAAATAATAATCAAAGATAGCAGGTAGATGATTTAAAATAGCATTCTTTTTTTTTTTTTTAGTTGTTCCTGAATAATAATCCCAAAACATGTATTTCACACTTTCCTTTTGATGACAAAAAAGGCATTTGGTAGGTAGGATAGTCATACATTTTAATCTGTATCCAACAAGCAACTTAAAATATAGGATTTTCTAAGCTAATATCTAAGCATTAGCCTCAACCCTTGAATTCCATATTTAAGCACTTATATTTTTCCATGTCCTTTCATGAAACTAACATTTCCATTTTTGGTTCAATCTTAAATATTTTTTCAAGGGAAAATAAGAGAGGTGGATCTTGGATAGCCATACCCAATCTTTCCAAATATTGCATTGTAAGGGAGAACAAATTTTTATAACCATATCCATTAGCACCAAAGATTTTACAAAATTAAAAACCCTTTAGAAGAGTTATTTAAATGAAAAGATTTCTTACAAAATTTCCCAGAGGCCCAGTCAAGAGCATTAAAGTTCCAAATGTCACCAAACTGATTGATTGATTCAATCTTGATTGATCCCATGATGCTTGAGATTAAAGACCATAATTAGTAGTGACAATGTTAGGAGGATGAACCAATTAATGCAAAAGGGGAAGGTATAATCTATTGTAGCTATAAATATCAATTTAAAATTAGATCTAAAATATGCCAAAATATTTAACAATAAAAAAAGACTAAAATGGGTAGGATGAGTAAAAGATAGGATTTCAAGAAGAAACATCAAACTGTGAAAGTAAGATCTCACAATGAAGAACATAGGAAAATGAGTAATTTAGATCTAAAAAATAAAATAGAATAAAAGATGATTGTAGATCTTTAAAAAGTCTTAAATCCTTAGAAATAAACTTGGTTAGTCTAGATCAAGTTCACCAATTTAATGCAAAGAAAAAATTCAAATCCTTCAGGTTACTATTAGCTAGTCAATGACATGCATGCAAATAAACACATTTAAACTAGACTAAATCATAGATGGAGTGTAATAAATCAAAACCTAAACATCTAGATAATTATACAATTATATTTCAAATAGAAACTAAATCGAATTGTAGATAACTTAACTCTAGTAGAAAAATTATATCCTAAACATTTAGATAATTATAAAATTATATTTCAGATAGAATGTAAGTCAAATGATAGATCACTTAGCTCTACAATGAATGAATTTAAAATGGTGAAGTCTCTAAAATCAATGTTCTTTGGGAATTAAAAAGCTCTACAATAGTTAGACATGTGGATTAGAATCAAAATAATCTTCTTTGGAATGCTCTAAGTTGAGTTTGCTAATATAATTCTAATTCACAATTGCGAATTGAGTCCTTTGGTAGGAACTTGACATTTGTTATAGTTCATTAAAAGCATGTGTATCTTGACATTATAAACTAATATTGATATTATTATTTTATTAAATACTTGTAACATTTAATTAGTTGAAAGTTACTATTATTAATAATTAATTAAAACCTTTAAAAAATTAACTATAACTTCTATAACAAGAATTAATAAATAATAACTATTAAAATTGACATTTTAAATTATCATTTACTAACCCATCTTTGAATTAATACTTCTCATAAGTAATTCAATAGGTTACAAAAATCCTTATGAGTTAAAGGAGATATTAAACTTGAACATCAAAATGAACTTATATATGACCATGGGAGAAATTCAATCCACATATCTTTTATTGAAAAAAATAAAAAATTCTATGAAGTAATAATATGATTGGAAGAGCATGAAGGTAGACAGAAGACAAATAAAAACATAGCAGAGAAATAGAATGATTGATCAAATTCTATTTGGTGATAAAACCATTACAAATGCCTCTTATTTATAGAGGTCTTAGAATTTTTTACAAGTCTAGAAATTCAAAGCACATGCTAAGACTACAAATAGGAAGTTGATGCTAGAAGTTTTTAATTTATATTTTGGGTAGATGTGAAAAAATCTATATTAAATGCTTAGTTTGGTAGTGAGAAGCCTCTATGTAGGTGGACAAGAGAAATTAGTTCCAACAAACTCCCCCTTGATTTCTACCACAAACTAATTTGATATCAACAATTCCCAAATTGTTTCGTAGATATTCAAAGTTGTTCTTTAGTAATGTTTTAGTGAAAATGCCTGCTAATTGATATTCAGACTTGCAAACCCCGAGGTAGAATTCTCCATTGTTAACCAATTCTTGGATGAAGTGGTATCTCATATCAATGTGCTTGCTCCTCTTGTGAAAAACATGATTCTTTAACTGTGCAATTGCTAACTTGTTATCACAAATAATTGGTGTTGGTTCTTGATTATGTAACAAATCTGACAAAACTTGACGCATCCATATTGCTTGACATGTTGTGGTAGTTGCAGCTACATATTGAGCTTCAACTAATGAAATTGTCACTATTGGTTTCTTCCTCGATGACCATGACACAACTCCTAATCCAAAATAGAAGACATGTCTAGAAGTGATCTTCCTATCATCTATGCTAGCTGCAAAATCACTATCAGTATAGCCATTCAAACAAAATCTATTAATTTTGGACTATAGAATTCCATATCTTGTTTATCCTCCAACATGTCAGTATCCTTTTCCCAACTTGTCAATGAGAATCCTAAGGTGACTCTATAAACATTGAGATCAAACTAACACCATACATAATATCTAGCCTAGTAGTTATGAGATAGATTAGACTTCCAACAATTCTTTTGAACATAGTTGGATCAACATTTGATCCCTTATCCTATTTGCTAAGTTTTGTTCTTGTTGCAACTTGAGTTGATTCTAGATTACAATTTGTCATTTTAAATCTTCTCAATGCATCCTTGACATACTTGGATTGGTAATTGAAAATATCCTTATCATATTGAATAGCTTCAATTCCTAAGAAGTATCTCATCAATCCCAAATCTATCATCTCAAATTCTTTTTTCATTGCTGACTTGAACATGTCTACTGACAAATTTCTAGTGAAAATTAAATCATCAACATACAAACACACAATCAAAACTTGACCTTCCCATTAATCTTTATAGACAGTGTAGGCTAACTATTATTTCTATTGAATCCATTTATTATCATGTATGAATCAATATTGTTATATACCAAACCCTAAGTGTGCGTTTCAAACCATAAAGTGCCTTTTTTAATTTATATACTTTATTTTCATGCCCATATATCTAATAACCAAGTGGTTGATGAACATAAAATTCTTCATCAAGAAAACCATTCAAAAATATTGATTTTATATCCATTTGATAAACCTTCCAATTATTATGTGCTGCTAGTCCAAAAACTGTTCTAACTATATCAAGTATAGCAATTGGCGAAAATGTTTTATTATAATCAATCCCTTACTGTTGTGAAAATCCTTTTGCAACCAATCTTTCTTTATGTTCTACAATTTTACCATTTGCATCAAATTTAGTTTTATAAACCCACTTGCTTCCTATGCAATATTTACCTTCAAGTGGATTCACTAGTTCTCGTGTTTGATTTCTTCCAATTGAGTTAATTTCTCCATCCATTGCCTTGATCCAATTATCTTCTTCTACTATTTCTTCAAAATACTTTTGATCATAAGAGAATAAAGCAAAATTTGAGTATAAATCTACATTCTCTTCTACTTGATCATATATCTCTTTTAAGCTTTTTGTTTCCTTACCTCTATACTTGGGTCTTAATAATGCAAGCATAGGCTCAGACTCATCACTTACATTTTAATTTGGAGTTGGATGATCTAGATGATCTAATGGTACTGTTTGCACCAAATTTCTTGGTGGAGTTCTTGGTGGTGTTTGAACCGATTGACCTCCTTGTTCCTTTTGTTCTTCTTCACGGTGAGAGATTATCTGTCCAACATTATTATCAAAGAAAACTTTGTACCCTTTCTATATTAACTGTCCAACACTCATCAAATTATGTTTCAATCCAGTAACAAAATAAACATAAGGAAGATATCTCGTTTCTCCACTTTTAGTTAAAACATTTATAACACCTTTTCCCACTATAAATCTGCTTTATTGTCATTTAATAGTATCACTTCTCATTTCAAGGAATCATCCAAGTTAACAAATAACTCTCTATTTCCAATCATATGGTTACTACATCCATTATCAAGAAACCAAATATCCCTAAAACTTTCTTGAGAAACACTATAGGTTATAAATAAACTTCCTGAATTATTATCAAACACACCTAAGTAATTAGCACCATTTTTGTCCATGTCTTCTTGTTTCTTCCTACATTCATATACAAAATGACCAAGTTTCTTACAATAATGACATTGACTATGTAAGATTTATCAAACCTTGATGATTGTTGTTGGTTTCTCCTATGTCCTCTATTATTGAAACTTTGAATCGGATGATTGGTTCTTTCTTCTTGATTTGAACTCATACGCCCATCTTTGCTCTACCTCTTCCTTTGAAGTTCAATCTTCCTCTTCCTCTGCCAAATGACACCTATGATCTAAAAGAATTTTCCAAAGAGGAATTATTATTCCCATTCATTCTGGATTAATGAAATAAAATTCATCCCATTAACTCGTCTATAGAGAGTTGTGTCAAACCCTTTGATTCCTCAATAGCAACTACAATGGCATCAAATTTTCTAGGCAAACTATGGAGAATTTTTTCAACAACCTTTTGATCAATCAAAGCTTCACCATATGATCTAATTTGATTGACCACATTCATTACTTGAATAGGAAAATGATCAACTGAATCTAAATATTTCATGCATAGCTTCTCAAAATTAGGCCTGTGTTTGAATTTTAGCAACCTTTACTTTTGATGTCCCCTAATATGTTGTTTCTAGTATGTCCCATGCTATCTTAAGTTTTGTGGTTGCAAAAACCTTAGGAAAAATAAGTTCATCAAATGCTTTTTGAATGAGAAATAATCCTTTTGCATCCCTGTTTTTTTGTTATCCTTTAATTTATCTTTATCCTATGGTGATAATACTTGATATGCAGCCTCATCTAGTGGTTTGAGAAACCCCCTTTCAACAAGATCCCATACCTCTTGAGAACATAATAATGTTTTCATTTTAATAGCCCAATATTCATAATTCTTTGGCAAAAAAAAATATGGTATTTGTGGTTGAACTATACTACCTAAATCCATGTTTTTTTATCGTATTATTTTAGTGATTACTTTATCTTGTTTCCTTACAATAAAAAACAGACGATTTACAATAGCAATTCACTTTTTAAAGAAAAATACAAGCCAAGACTCAGCCAAATAGAAAGCTATCTTTCCATCCCAAACTATGAAGCCAAAGAACATAACATAATACTTCAATTTCACTTCTTTCAACAACAAAAACTACTTGACCTAGTGATTAGCTAGCTCTAATCTTCATTTTTAAACTACAATTGTCAGTGGTTTTCTCTGCAACCTCTATTTACAAATAAAATAACCTTTGATCTACAAGATTGATTAATAAATTAATCTTCTTTTAAAGAACAATGATGACCTCATTTCAAACAATAAACCGATGTCTCTGCACAACGTCACAAGGATACCGTGTGTCTACCTTGTTTGCAACATAAAGATTGATCAATCTTTGGCAACAATGACCTTTAGAGTGGTGGCTTGAGCTTCCTCCATAGATCTTTTAAACTCTTGCAGCTTTAGTCAACTACTATAGAAGTTTCAGGCTAGCAATCTCTTTTACTTAATGCCTTCAGACATCAACTACTCTCTCTACGCTCTTCAGCTCTGATACCAACTGAAGGGAGGCAGAAGACAAATAAAAATGGAGAAGAGAAACATAAAGATTGATCAAATCATATTCGATGATGAAACCATTATAGATGCATCTTGTTTATAGATGTTTTGGAACTGTTTGCAATTCTAGAAATTCAAAGCACATGCTAAGACTATGAAAATGAAGTCGATGCTAGAAGTTTCTGATTTAAATGCTGGGCAAATGTGGAAACTTTTATATTAAATACTTAGTTTGACAGTAAGAAGCCTCTACGTAGGTGGACGGGATAAATTAATGCCAATAGAGTAGTGGATGGAGTGGAGTCCAGTTTAAACAAAAATCTATTTCATGGAGTGGTTGAAATTGGTACTCATGAAACTTATCTGAACTAGTCAGAAATTGGTATACTTTGTGGTTGTGGTTGATAGTTCTACTTTGGTAGAGGATATAAATCAATCACTTATATGCGATGACTATGGCAGTGGGAATTACTCTGATTGCATTTGGGTGCGTGAAGGAGAATGGATAATTAAAATGGTAGCATATGACGATGAGAGATACTCTTATCTTAAGGGAAGTCAAGATATTTTGTTGGAGAATGGAATACTGAAGAAGGTATTTTGTATAGAGGTGAAGAAAGGTGAAGAGTGGAAAAGTGTGGTTGTAGTACGAACAATTGTTGATAGCTTGTATATTTTTTTTAATGTGATTTCTATCATAGACTTATTATAGCATTAGATTGCATGAAGGAGAATGGATAATCATATTTTCACAAAAATAATTGTTTTTTAAGGAGGTATAGAATAATAAAGGAGTAGTTTTGGGTAGGGGTTATGATATCTAAAGAGTAGGAAAGTTTGGTTGTATCATGTACAACGGTTGATAAAATATATTATTTATGAATGTAAATATATGTGTTTTTTTTTTTTTTAATTTTTTTTATTTATTTGAGAAGAAAATTAATGTTATTTCTATTGGTTATAGGTTAGAAATGAAATTTAATTTATTTTTACTAATTAAAAATAATAATTTAATATTCAAATTATAGTTCTTATGGGTAAAAGTACAAACCTGTGTCACACTTTTATAAAGAAAAAGATTAACACAACAATAATTGTTCAATTTCGATGTCATAAAAGTGGCATTTGTATTTTGAATTTGAATATGATGTAAACTATGAAATGTGTAAAATTTGATGAAGTTTGAGTCTATTATTTTTTAAAATTTTTTTGTCAATGATTGATATGGTTTTTTTTACTTTTAAAGTCAACTTTTTTATTGCTGACAATTGCTGAAAAATCAGAGGGTTTAATTCCCACAAAAAAAAAAATATAAATCAATTTTTTTTTTTCCCGATTTTGATATCCCTAATAGATGACATACATATACAATGCATAAAAAAAATAAAAAAAATTCGATGTATATTTTCTTCATTGTAACATTTTAAAGTTGAACATACTTGAATTTGACAGTTTTTATCTCTCGCAACATTTTGTTTATTTAACTTGTTATAATAATAAAAGAAAAAAAAAACATTTTGGAGAACACTCTCTCCTTTAGTGAATCATATTTTTTTCAATTTTTTTTTAGGTGATTCAATATTTGTCTTTGTTTTTCAAACCAGCCTCTTACCGAACATTATAATACCTACTTGTAGTATTTTTGAAATAATATATGTTAAATATAATCAAAACATCGTAAGTTTTAAAAATTTGTCAAATTTGGTGATGTGGCTGCCACTTAGGATGTTCTGACCGGATCCTTAGAGGCTGGCACAACCTGTCTTTTGAGTGACCATGCCTCTTCAAACCCATACAAATGATTATTTTTTAAAAAATATGAATATAAAGGTGTGTGAAATAATATAATTCATTTTTGAATTAAATCAATTGTTTTTGCAAATAAAAGTAGCATTTTTTATATAAACCAAATAAGATTTTTAATTTTTTTTAGGATTTTGGTAGAAGGCTTCAAATTTTTCCAGTATGTTATATTAAATTATGATTTTTCAATTAAATAAATATCTAATATTAGAAGGCTTCAAATATTTTGAAGTATGCTATATTAAACTACATATTATTTAGATTTCATTAAACCTTAAGATTTAGATTTAATTAATGAGTAGTTTTTGTAATTTTTTAATAATTGAAATTAAGGGGTTGTTCAGGTTTTTATAATTCCTAGTATGTACTCAGAGGTATTTTGTACCTACTAGGAATTTAAAAGGGGTCATATGGGGTCCTAAGGGATCACACATGTCTGGCCCCTTAGGACACTATATGATTCTATGGGGTCATATGTTATCCTAGGGGGTATGTTGTACCTACTAGGAATTTAGGACCCCATATTATCTCTTAGGACACTATATGATCCTATGAGGTCATATGGTGTCCTAAGGGGTCATATGGTGTTGTTATGGGTCATATGGAGTCCTAAGGGGCCACAACATTTGTTTTGGCCCCTTAGGACCCCATATGATGCCTTACGACACCATATGACCTCATAGGATCATATAGACACATGTGTGGCCCCTTAGGACCCCATAATGACCCATAACGATACCATATGAACCCTTAGGACACCATATGACCTCATAGAATCATATAGTGACCTAAGGTGTCATATACAGTCCTAAGGGGCACACATGTGTTCTAACACATGTGTGACCCCTTAGGACCCCATATGACCCCTTATGATACTATATAATCCTATGGGGAAAAATAGGGTTAGTACGGGTCATTAGGAGTCATAAGGGGTCACTAGAGGTCATAAGGGATCATTACAGTCCTAAGGGGTCTTATGGTGTTTAATGGGGTCTTATGTTATATATGCTAAGATACTAAAAGGGGTCAAACGATATCCTAGGATGTATTAAGGGGTCATCCATGTACTAGGGGGTATGTTGTACCGATTATGAATTTAAAAGAGTTCATATGGGGTCCCAAGGGGTTAGACATGTGTTAGAACATATGTGTGGCCCCTTAGGACCCAATACATGACCCCTTAGAACATCATATGACCCTATGGTTTCCTAAGGGGTTCATATGGGGTCCTAAGCGGTCACACATGTGTTAGAACATGTATGTGTGGCCCCTTAGGACCCCATATGACCCTTTAGGATACTATATAACCCTATGGCATCCTAAGGGGTATGTTGTACCTACTAGGATTTTAAAAGGGGTCATATGGGATCCTAAGTGGTCACACATGTGTTAGAACACATGTGTGGTCCCTTAGGACCCCATATGACCCCTTAGAACACCATATGACCCTATGGTGTCATAAGGAGTCATATGGTGCCCATTTGACCTTATATTGTACCTACAAGGACTTTAAAATGGATCATATGGGGTCACACATATGTTAGAACACATGTGTGGCCCCTTAGGACCCCACATGATCGCTTAGGACACTATATGACCCTATGGGGTCATATGATGTCCTAAGGGGTATTTTGTACCTACTATGACATTAAAAGGCATCATATGGGGTCCTAAGGGGTCACACATGTTCTCTAACACGTGTGAGCCCATATGATCCTGTATGACACTATATGACCCTTTGGGGTCATATGGTATCCTAAGTATGTTGTACCTACTAGTACTTTAAAAGGGGTCATATGGGGTCATAATGGGTCACACGTATTAGAACACATGTGTGGCCCCTTAGGACCTCATATGACCCCTTAGGAAACTATATGACTCTATGGGGTCATATGGTCTCCTAAGAGGTATGTTGTACCTAATAGGACTTTAAAAGTGGTCAGATGGGGTCTTAAGGGATCACACATGTGTGGCCCCTTAAGACCCCATATGACCTTATGGTGTCCTAGGGGGTCATATTGGGTCCCAAAGGGTCATACATGTGTTAGAACACATGTGTGGGCCCTTAGGACCCCTTAGGACACTATATGACCCTATGGGGTCATATGGTGTCCTAAGAGGTATGTTGTACTTACTAGGTGTTTAAAAGGGGTCATATGGGGTCCTAAAGGGTCACACATGTGTTAAAACACATGTGTGACCCCTTACGACCCCATATGACCCCTTAGGACACTTTATGACCTTGTTGGGTCATATGATGTCCTAATGGGTCTTTTGTACCTACTAGGACTTTAAAAGGGGTTATATGGGGTCCTAAGGGGTGACACATGTTTTCTAACACATGTGTGACCCCTTAGGATCCCATATGACCCCATATGACACTATATGAGCCTATGGGGTCATGTGGTGTCCTAAAAGGTATGTTTTACCTACTACAACTTTAAAATGGGTCATATGGGGTCCTAAGGGGTGACACATGTTTTCTAACACATGTGCGACCCCTTAGGATGCCATATGACCCCATAAAACACTATATGAATGTATGGGGTCATATGGTGTCCTAAGAGGTATGTTGTACCTACTAGCTAAGAGGTATGTTGTACCTACTAGGAATTTAAAAGAGGTCATATGGGATCCTAAGGGGTCACACATGTGTGATAACACATGTATGACCCCTTAGTACCCCATATGACCCCTTATGACACTATATGACCCCATGGGGTCATATAGTGTCCTAAGACGTATGTTGCACCTACTAGGATTTTAAAATGGGTCATATGGGTTCCTAAGGGTGCACACGTGTTAAAACACATCCATGGCCCCTTTGGACCCTATTTGACCCCTTAAGACACTATATGATCCTATGGGGTCATATGGTGTCCTAAGGGATCATATGGTGTCCTTAGGGGTCATTTGGGGTCTTACATTATACATTCTAGGATGTTGAAAGGGGTTAAAAGATGTTTTAGGATGTTTTAAGGGGTCACTCATGTCTTAATAGCTCCTAGGATGTACTAGGGGGTATGGTGTACCTACTAGGAATTTAAAAGAGATCATATGGGGTCCTAAGGGTTCACACATGTGTTAGAACATATGTGTGGCCCCTTAGGACCCCATATGACCCCATAGGACACGATATGACTCCATAGGGTTATATGGTATCCTAAGGGGTCTGTTGTAGCTACTAGGATTTCAAAAGGGGTCATATGGGGTCCTAAGGGGTCACAAATGTGTTCTAACACATGTGTGACCCCATATGACCCCATTCGACACTATATGACCCCATACAACCATGTGGTGTCCTAAGATGTATTTTGTACCTTCTAGTACTTTAAAACGGGTCATATGGAGTCCTAAGGGGTCACACATGTGTGGCCCCTTAGGACCCCATATGACCCCTTAGGACACTTTATGAGCCTATAGGGTCATATGGTGTCCTAAGAGGTATGTTGTACCTACTAGCACTTTAAAAGGGGTCATATGGGGTCCTAAGAGGTCACACATGTGTTAGAACACATGTGTGGCTCCTTAGGATTCCACATGGCCTATTAGGACACCATATGACCCTATGGTGTCCTGAGGGGTTATATGGGGTCCTAAGGGGTCACACATGTGTGGCCCCTTAGGACCCCATATGACCCCTTAGGACATGGTGTATGTTGTACCTACTAAGACTTTAAAAGGGGTCATATGGGGTCATGTGTGACCCCATATGACCCCGTATGACATTATATAACCCTATGGGGTCATAAGGTATCTTAAGAGGTATTTTGTACCTACTAGTACTTTAGAAGGTGTCATATGGGGTCCTAAGGTGTCCCCTTAGGACCCCATATGACCACTTAGGATGCTATATGATCCTATGGGATCATATATTGTCCTAAGAGTTATGTTGCACCTACTAGGATGTTAAAAGGGGTCATATGGGGTCCTAAGGGGTCACACATGTTAAAACACATGTGTGGTCCCTAAGGACCCCATATGACCCCTTAGGACACTCTATGATCCAATGGGGCCATATGGTGTCATAAGCGATCATATGGTGTCATTAGGGTTCATAAGGGGCTACACATGTGTTAAACTTATGACCCCATATAAACCCTAATGACACCATATGATCCCTTATGACACTAGATGATTCTATGGGGTCATATCGGGTTAGTAGGGGTCATTACGGGTCAGTAAGGATCTTATGTTATACATGCTTGGATGATGAAAGGGGTTAAAAGATATTTTAGAATGTATTAAGGGTTCATTCATGTCTTAATAGCTCCTAGGATGTACTAATGGATTTTATGATGTCTTAAAAGGTCCTAGGATGCATTAAGTTCTCCTAAGTGTCTTAAGAGGTCCCAATATGTGCTAAGGGGTCATAGAATAACATTTTAACATCTAATTGTATATGTGTACAACATTTATAAATAATTAAGCATTAAAAGATTTTAACCATTAAATAATTTTAGAAGTAATATATTATTAAGCGTTAAAAATTTTAAAATTATTATATTATTAAAAAACTAAAAAACTATACAAAATTATGAAAAAAAATAAATTAATATATTAACACTAATTTCTTTGTCCCCTTCTTCTCCTCGTCCACTAAACTCTAAGCTGGTTAGTGCAAAATGAGGCGAAAAGCCTTTTTTGCAGCTTATATAAGAAAGGGGTTCTGGGTGGTTCCGTCTGGAACCCCTTTGCCATGTTGGCGCCACTTGACTACCATATTGGTCCGGCTGGAACCCTTTCGACCAAAATGCTTCTGGTCGGATAACACATAATAGCTCTAGGTGCGACACAGATCTGTACTTTTACCCTTATTAAGATAATTAAATTACAAAGATATGAAAAATGTATATATATGATAATCTTACGTAATTTGATAAAAAGTAGTTTTAACATCAACGCTTGAATTCTCCCAAAAAAACTATTGATAGAAGAAAGTATCTAAAAATTATAGGCAACAACATTGATTCAATTGATAGGTTGCCTTTACAACATAGAAGGGATTTAAACTCATAGAGAGCGTAATATTGTTGCAAAGGAAGAATTAAATAAGCCATATAGAATTTGGACTAAAAAATATAAAAAGTACATGAGCAAGCAAGACATTACCTTACATGAATGCTCAAATATAAAATAAGAGAATACTACAAGCTAATCATGTACATAGATATTCAACAAAAAATAGGAATACCACCTCGATGAATCTAATCTTGTGTATGGGCACCATTTCAAGTTTATATAAGAACAAAATCCAAGTGAAAAGAAGAATTAAAAATTGACACAATTTTATTTCTAAATGATTATTTACATAAGAATTATGTATTTATAAACTATAAAAATTTCACTAATATCTAGTGTTTCTAGTCTCACCCAAAACTTCTAATTCTACATATCCATTACAATTAATTTATATCCATCATCTAAAGAATTTATTTGATCCACTTTAGGATGGATTATACTAGTATATATATCATTATTTAATACACTAATCAATATCCTCATCAAGATTCAAAAGAAGGAAGATGAACCTATGATAGATTTTGTTGACCAGTTCAAAAAATATTTGAAACAAATTCTTTGTGCCAACCAACCCAATGAATAGAACATGTTGTCCATTTTTCTTGCAAAATCGTACCCCAGAGTCAAATTCCTCTTGTAATGAAACATTGTATGTGATCTTTAAATTTTAAAGAAAGAGGACATTAGAATAGAGTATTGTCTAGATGCTATGATCAAAATCAGATTAGAGAAATTTTAAATGAGGAATATATGAATGGTTATTATAAGAAATAAAGAAGGATAAGCCTTTTGTCTTGTACAATTCAATGTTCTAATCTTATTATTTTATGTCAAGAAATTATTTCAAATAATAGCTCAAGTGATTTAGGAATCATATCTTATGTTGAAAGAAGAGTTGAGGTGTATAGCATGCACTTTAAAGAAAATAAAAAATGATTTTGAAAGTTTGAGTGATAAAGAGGATTACTTTTTTCACACACAATTAGAAAAATTGCTAGCATCTTTTTCTTCAACAAGTGAAACTATTCAACAACCCTTGGGTGATATGATCAACAAAGAAGAAGACACCATTTTGGCTCAGTTATCTCTATTCAATGATATGTTATAACATTTTTTATAAATTTCTCCAAATATGTAACATTATCATATAGTTCTCCTATCTATCATAGATGCTCTTGCATTTCTAATGTGGGAGGCCCAACTTCCAAAGCCCATAACTTTTTAGTTAGAAATGTTCAAGGAAACTAAATACTATGTTGAATGTAGACAAAGGACTAGATGGACAAAAGGAGAGAAGACTCAATTTAGTTTAGGGTTTGGTCCAACAACCATATTTAAAGAGGATAAGATCAATAATTGAGGGTGTTTGAGGGTCTCCAAATGAACAAAAATTGTTGTCAATGTCACAGTAAGTGGAATGAGCTCTAGGAAGAAGATGCCAGTTGTGAAATATTTAAAAATAAATAAATTATAGACCTTATAGTAATATAGTTAAAAAAAAGTCTTACATAATAATATAGCATTTTTTAATTTATTATATTATTATTTGTTATATTAGTTAATATATTATTTAGTTTAATATAGATATTTTAAACATATTTATGTAAAAAATATTAAAATATCAATCTTGAATTATTGTATTTACTTGAGATAGTTTTAATCTATTGAAAGTTTTTATTTGTCATTTATTTCAAACTTAATTTATTTTACTTTATAAATATTTTAAATGATTTTATTTTAGAAAATTCTTATTTACTTTAAAAAACCTTAAACAAGCAAATAATATAATTATACACATAATACCTATTAAGTAAATAAAAAATCTTTTTAGCTTAAAAAATGTAAACAATGGAAATAAAATTGTATATCATTTAAAATAATTAAATCCTTAAAAATAAAAAGGGCTTTATAGTTTAGATCAAATTCACTATAATAATAAATCCCTAACATGACTATATTGTAGTCAACAAAATGCATATGGTAAAGCACAATTAACCTAGACTAAATAGTAGACCAAAAGGAATAATATCTAATCCTAAACATTGGATAATTATAAAATTGTGTTCCAAATATAAATTAAATTGAATAATAGATTACTTATTTCTATGAATGATGAATAATTCCAAATGATGAAAAATTAATAAACAATGTGTCTTAGGATTTTAAAAGCTCTACAATAGACACTATTATAAATTTGAATAAAAAACTTTCTTTGCAATGTTCGAAATTGAGTTTGTTAGTATGAACCAAGTTCTTGATTGTGAATTGATTTCTTTGTTAAGAACCTAACATATTCTAGGAATCTTACCTTTGGTATATTTCATTAAAAAATGTCTATATTAACATTTAAAAAAATATTAACATTAGGTTTTTAGAAATACTACTAAGTTTTAATTAATTGAGTTATCATATCAAGTACTAATTCAAGTACCAATATATATTTATTTAAACTTTAAAAAAATATTAATTATTACTGTCATATCAAGTATCAATACACAATTATTATTCAAAACATCATTTTAAATCATCATTTATCAAGTGATTTCTTAATTAAGACCACCTTCATTCATAAATACTTTGAGAAGTAACAAATTTTTCAGTAATTAAAGAGTTGTCAATCTTTGAACTTCAAAATGAAGCTTATAATTGAAATACATATATTTTACTAATATCTTTTACTATTAAAATTAAAATATCAATTTTTAAATGAAAAATATTTTAATAAAAAAATAAAAAAATAATATCTTTAACTATTAAAATTAAAATATCAATTTTTAAATGAAAAATATTTTTTGTATTAAGCATCATATAAACAATAGTTACAAAATTCAAGGGTTTGGGCTGGATACCTTGCAGTCAACTAAAGAGTTAACACATAAGATGCAGGGGCTATATTAGTCAGGAGCTCGAGTCATAATATACGATCATTTACATAGGAGCTGAATTACAAAATTACACAAAATGATAGACATGTCAAAAAGCATCACGGAGTATACAACTAATTGAACACAAAGGAGGAAATAGGGTCATTGTTGTCGCCCACAGGGGGGAACCATGCAGTCCAGCCTAGCTCTCCCTCGCACCAGACAAACACATTTCTTTCGGCAAACTGATCTTTGTAGGGGTGGGAGGGTAGTCCTTCCAGCTCCAGCTCAATGAAGTCTTCTCTCTGTTGCCGTGCCTCCATCTCTTGCACGAACCTCATCAGCCCTTGTTCAAAATGAGTCTTATTGCTTCCCATGCGATCCCAAGTGAAGCCATGTGAGAGCTCTCTTATGAAAACTAGAGTAGACCCATTCTTTAGCCACTTGTCAAATTTGTCTTCCTCCAGTCTTAGTACCAGTGTGACCTACATAGCAACAATGTAGCAGATGAGTCTCCTAAGAGACTTAGTGAGGTTCCTACTCTTTCCATTAAACACATCATCATTCCTAAATTTCCAAATGATCCACATAATTTCCAAAGAGAGAGAAGACCAGAAAAGATTAGCATGTTTCTTGCCACCTCTAATATAACCAAATACCATCTCTTCAATAGTAAAACAATTGCTATTAAGTGACATACCAAGCAGATTCCAGACCTCTTTAGCAAAATGACAACCAAAAAAAATGTGGTGTATAGATTCAGGGATACGTCAAAGTTTACACAGTAGGGGGTCTCCGTTGTTGTCCTTAAGTGGCAGTTTATGGAGCAGGAGTCTCCAGGAAAAAAATTTCTTCTTTGGTTCAGTCGGATTAGACCAGAATTTTGAGAGGGTAGAATGCCATTGTTTAGAGTCCCAGGAAAGGTTCCAGGTGCAGTTAAGGTGGTCAAGGATATCCACAAAATCAGAAAGGGCAGAGTAGATCATTTTGGCCTTGGTTAGCAAAAGGGGAGACCCATCTAACCAGCAGAAGGAGGCTAAAGGGGAGAAATGAAGAAAAATAATTTAATAAAAAAATAAATTAATAATATTCACATAATAATTTATATGTTTTCATTCTACTCTAAGAAGATATTCAACTTTCTTATAAAAAGTATTCTGCTGATCTTTTAAAATACAATCCAATGTCTCCAAATAAATCTACCCCTACATTTTTTACCTGAAAAACTACAACTCCATTCATAAATGATATAACCTATCAATGATTGTACATAGCGCATCCACAGCTTTCCACTCTTGCCCTTCCTTCCGCTCTACCCGGAACGCCGCCTTCATTATTCTATGGTGCCTCAAAACATACTCGATTCGCAATAAGTCAAGGAAACTCCGATAATCACGCGCGGCCAATGTAAGTATCCATTGTCCTTCACGGACCTGAATGCTATAATATCCAAGTAACCGATTTGTATTCTCTACCAAAGTACCAATTTTAACCACAACCACATAGCACCCAATAACTACTGCACTCAATCCCGACCACTGGGGATAAGAGTGGTGAGTACCAATTTCAACGTCACAAAACAGATCGCTAAAAACATTATATATGATTTGCCTACTTTAATCTGAAATCATTCCCTTCAACTTGTGAATGCAATTCCGTATTACTGCATTGCTGCAATAACACATTCTCATCCTTCGCGATACTTGCAACTATTCAATACCTGCTATGTTCTGCAACTTCTCACAGGAGTCAATCTCAATTCTCTCCAAAAAGCTTAGCCTAGCGAGACTTGGTAACTCCTCAAGCTCGGAACACTCTCTAATAATCAGCTTTGTAAGCCTCGGAAGATCACCGATTCGAGCCACTTTTTGCAAATCTTTTGCAACTTCTTATAGATAGACTGATTAGTGTTGTTGGTAGCACCATGTTCTGTAGCTTCTCACAAGAGTCAATCTCAATTTCCTCCAAGCAGCTCAGTCCGGCAAGACTTGGTAACTCCTCAAGCTCAGGACACCGTTTAATAATCAGTTCTGCGAGATTTGGAAGATCACCGACTCCAGCCACTCTCTGCAAATCTCTACAACTCGTTACAAACAGACTGATTAGTGTCGTTGGCAGCACCACGCTCTGCATGCAGCTTCTTACAAGAGTCAATCTCAATTCTCTTCAAGCAGCTTAGCCTAGCAAGACAGTGCAATTCTTCTAGCTCGGGACACTTTCTAATAATCAGCTTTGTAAGCCTTGGAAGAACAGCAATTGGAGCCACTTTTTGCAAATCTCTTCAATTTCTTAAAGACACACTGATTAGTGTTGTTGTAAGCATAATATTTTGTAGCTTCTTACAATAAAAGATATTAAGATGCATACACTTTACCGACACATTTTTCAAACTGTGACAAGCATATAATTCAAAATTCAACTTTCCACATCCATCAATTATAATGCTCTCGAGGAAACTCCGACGGCTAACTGACAAATTCTCAAGTTCTGGACAGTCACAAAGGCTTAATTGTAAAAGATCATCAATTTCTGATCCTTCTATTGTATTCAACTTTGGACAACTATCTAGCGTAAAATATTTCAAAGCTACCTTCCCAAGAAATGTTATCCTCTCCAGACACTTCATACCACTAAGAGACAAGTTCTCAAAGTGTGGATTACTACAATTATTAATTTCCAATTCTACAAGGCTTGCATGATTAGATATTCCTAACACACTTTTCAAACTATAACAGTTTTGAATGCAAACATTTTCCAGGAAGCTCAGGCGTTCTAGCCTTAGCTCCTCAAGCGCCGAACATTCCGATATATTTGTTCGAGGAGTTGCCCCAAAACTGTGACAAATGTGGAGCTCTTTCAGCTGGCAGGGGGCCTGAAATTCAAGATAAATTTGTGTAAAGCTCTCAATGATTTAGAAGATAGCCCAGAGACAACAATAACTAAACGAATTTCCCCATCCGATTGATGGAGAATATTTTTTTTGACTGAGAAGATCAAAATCCCTGTGCATGACTCTCCCACAACGTTTTGAGTCCTCTGGTAATAACAATAGATTATTTTCTTTATACTGGGTCTAATAGTCGTTATAGCAATTGTGCATATAATATCCAGTCTTGCCACACACTTATACTATATAATATAAATAAATAATCCACATGTAAATAAAAAAATGTCAAATATTGATCAAAATAGACCAATACTTGAACATAAAAAACCTATAAATGTTATATAAAAAAAGCATAAATATATTAATTAACAATTGAAATAGATCATTTTTTGTTTCAAATAAAATATCATAGCTATCCACTATAAGTGTGTCATTTATAAAATAAGATACTCAGTTAAACAAGTACTGTTATCATAGTGAAAAAATATTATTCTTATGTGTACAACTATTGGAGTAGCAATGTATATGCATTGGAGTATTTCATATTAGTAATTTGTCTTATCACAAATATAAAAGGTGAACATAATAAATACCTTGTTTTTTCCATGAAATGTGAGGGATTGTCTAAAGATTTAAATATTCAACAATTGGTCCCTTTGTGTTCATATAAGTTTTATTTTATATCATAATATGTTGTTTTTGTGTTCAACTATTGGTCCTTTGGTGTTGGATATAAAAGTTAGAGATAACACACATTTATGATTAGTAATAGGTATTTGGTTCATTTAAGTTTCATATAAGTTATATTTTACATAAAAACACGATATAATATTAATTACAAATTATATTTTTTTATTCAACAATTAGGGATTTTTAGATTAAGTTTTGGTCGAATCTTTAAAAAGTCATTTTTTAGACACTTCACACTAGACGTGTTATTTTGATGACTTGCATGATAAGTCATGCCTTCAAACCTTAGTTGTAGATAGTTAAGTGTTCATATTACATTTCTAAAAAAAAATGGAGGTCTTATGATATTCCATGTGACGGCTACATGTTGACAAAGTTAGCCCTAACGACTACTGATCCCTCTCCCCTAATAAACGGAGGATTCATGAGAAAAATGTTAAACTAGATTTGAAAGAATTATATATTGTGCGATTGTTTAAAATTGCAAAACTATCACCTATCAAATTCTTCCCTGACTATAAGTGAAAGAGATGAAAGGGCTTCCTTCCATGCTTTGAGCTTCTCTTCATGGTATCTGCCCTTCTTTTCATGTTTAATGAATGATTTAGGGTATGATACCTTTTCGATGTGGCGGAGATCGGAAGGCTTCACTTGATAAAACATGGGGATAATTTTGGCTGTGCTTTCCATCATGAGAAGCAGAAGATGGCCATGTATACCTTAGCAGAGCGGATGACTGTCTCGATAATAGAAACAAATGAATTTCCAAGTTCCTTCTCTTCTGAATCAAGAAATGCCTTTATATTTAGCTCCTTAAGGCAGTTGTATAGCTGAGTAGCCAGAGTGAGTTTGACGTCGGGACCTCTGTGCTGCCAACCTTGGTGTCCAAACCTCTAGCATGGCGGATGTGCAGCTCGTGTTTCATAGGCTTGATGTGGCAAGAGAGATGGGTATTTCTAAGCTCATTGTGGAAGGTGATTCTCATAATACCATTATGATGCTTAATGATGAAGCTAGGTGGGATTGGAAAGTTGCTCCTCTCATTGACAATTGTCTCATCTTCTACCTAACATTGGATGAAGTCAAACTCTATCATGTGCAATGTGAGGGGAATAGGGTGGCAAATAAATTAGTCAGGTTCGACACTATGGTTTATAATTTGAAAATTTGGCTCCAAATGCATGAGATACCTCTTGATGCCCGTGCCATGATTTCAAATAACATGCACATTAATGATGTGTAATCCCAAGGCTACTTTTTTATTATTTTCTATTCTTGCCCTTGCCTTTCCAAGTTGGCTAAGGTGATGAGATTTTTTTTTTGAAGTACCCACCATAGTCATTTTTAGACCTATCGCTTTCACATTGTGACCTCTGGGTCTGTGAAGATTGAAGGAGATTTGAATTAGATTGAACAAAATGAGTGTTCTAAGTTTAAAAATAATGGTGAGTTGTGGGGCAAGGCTATCGAAGGAAATTTGGACTCACATGTGGAGGGTATGACTAGACAAAACTGCAAAATCTTTACTGCCTTTTCTCAAGCCTAGAACAACAACACTGTGAAGCTGGGAAGTATTACTTTTGAGGTTACTAAGCAGATCATTGCAAATGTTACTGTTTTGGTTCTAGATGGTGTCACCTTCCCTAAAAAACCTAAGGAAAATTACAAGGACTTTGACTAGTTTTTCAACCTAGTGAAGGGGTCTCCAAATTGTAGAGTAGCTATAATCGTGAAGAGCTCCTGGGTATATGGAAGGAGGCTACCCTTCTCTTAATGAAATACTTCACAGTTGATGGTAGGAAGAGGAGATTTCATCTTCATCTCTTCCCTATGTTGAACCATCTGTGCCATGGGGTAAGGATGAACTTCCCTTATTGGGCTTTGTCTTCTTTGACTCAATCTATTTCTAGGGCTATTGCTAAAGGAAACCCCCCCTTGCACAAGGGTCTTATTCATAGGCTGTATTATTTTCACCTGGACCAAAAGCCCTCATGTGGGGTCCTTACTAGTGAAATTCGGTCCACTTTTGATCCCAATTTGTATGTTGACCTCATCTTAACTCTATCCAAATCTACCGAAGTGTCCCACTTAGGCCCTAAATGCCCACTAGAAAAAATCCTACCTATATGGCCAAATTCAGGGTCATTGTCCCTCCTATAAAGGACATTATTAAGGAACCCCCATTAGAGGAGCATAAGAAGGTGGAAAATTGTTGAGGATTTAGAGTCTAATTCTATTTCCACTAAGGAATCAGACTCCTTTGAAACCATGGGTTCTGAGTGGTCCCCTACCAAGAATATTGTTGATGATGCTAACCCTCTCTCCCATCCCACAAACCCATTACCCACTAAGCACTTGAGATCTATCACTGTCCTCACCAAGCTTGTGAAGGATATCCATGATGATGTGCAAAGGTAGGATGACCTGCTCAAGTGGCTTTTTCAGGAAGATAAACATTTCTATTAGGAAGATTAATAGGTTGGAGTTCTTTTAGAAGCCAAAGCTAAGGCTAATACCTGGGTTGAGGGTGCAGATGAGGATAGAGTCTAGAAGGCAGCCAATGATTTTGTTGGTCTTGTAAATAACTGAGATAAGGTGAAAGGGAGAGTTGATGACTTGGATGCCAAGATGAAAATGACCAAAGTGAAAGTTGAGATGGAAGAAATTTGGTGTGCCCAAGAGACCCCTAATTGTAAATTCGAGGTGGCTAATTCGGTCTGTAAGAATGCAGCCAATTTGCACAAATCCTCTCTATAGGCTATCCAGACCATTCAAGTTGAATTAAAGAGGGAAAGAGAGAAGAAGTGCAAGCGGGTAAAGGCCATGATCATTGCTGCTGGTCCTTCGAAGTTTATGTTGAAAGCCATCCTGAATTTGGTTATGGTTTCTTTGGCTCTAGGTTTGGGTCCTCTAAAGGGGTCATTTTCTAATAAAGTTATCAGCTTATGCCAGGATTGGTAGTATAAAATTTCCCCTATCTATTTGGCCATCCCCTTGCACCTTTCATTGGTGGTTGTGCTAGTTTTTGTGTTCATTTATGTTTTAATCCTGGTTCTATTCTTACTGGTCTTTTAGTTTTTCTGTTGATTCTCAGGTGTCCCTGTGGAGTTTATTCTATGTTTTAGTGGTGAGTTTTTTTATTGCCTGCGCATCCCTCATATGTCCTAGGTATCACTTTGTAGATATCTAATGAGTACAGGCCTATCCCACTTTTCTTAATCAAAATAGTCAATGGCTTTCAAAACAATACTCACCAAAATATATGTTAGGCATTTCCAATGAAATTTTGATGAGTCCATGGATTTTCATGTTACCTTCTTTTTAGTACACTCAAATACTTGTTTTGAGAAGTTAGGGTCCCTACTATGGCTTGAACTTGAGGGTTATTCTTTAGGGATTCATATTCAAAACTCGTAGTGTTCAAGAATTGATGATTAGTCTTTTTGAATATTGTGGAAGAGAGATATTTGGGGTTTTTGTTGTTGTCCATTAAAAGTATTCATTTGAAAAGTGTGACATGAATATCTAATCTTGCAAGACTTGTAGAATTAGAAATTCTACATGTGAGAATCTAGAGTTCTTGTGCCTCAATGGTATGAAGTCTTTGGAGAGGATAAATTTTGATAGATGTATGGTGAAATATTTTAAGTTGTATGGTTGTAAAAATATAAAACCAATAGATTTTGATTGTGAAGATCTTGTAGAATTAAGAGTTCAGGGCTATCCACACCTTAAGGAGTTGTCAACTTTCAAAGTTTTGAGTAGCTTAGACAAAATTATAATCGATGGATGTTGGAAGTTAGAATATCTTCAATTGAATAGTTGTCATAATTTGAAAAGTGTATCAAGTAACTACGAGATCAGATTGTTGTATATTACTTATTTTCTCGATCTTGATGTTGGAAGATAATCTCAACTAACCTGTATCCTTTCCTCCATATGCATAAAGATATTTGCAATTCTACAGACAAGTCTTCTAAGTAGATCTTGATAACGATTTAACTAGATTTCATTTGTACTAGCTATGATACCAAAAAAATTCACATTAACTTCTATAGTCTATCCAATTTCATCTTTGCAAGTTTCACACACATTGTGGGTAGTATATAACTTATTATTTATAAAATATTTACTTTCATCCATAGCTATCTAGTTATCTTTATATTGAATGGTTTGCATTTTGATAAGTACTCTTTGGAGTCCTATTCCACAAAACTAAAGGAGCTATAATGATGTAATTTGTGAGTTGTGTAAGTCTATTAAATGAAATGATCCGTCATGCTATTAATCTGTGCCTATAAAATGTTAATTTGTGGCTAAAGAATGTTGTCTTTGTGAATGATTTGAAGCTTTGTAATATTTTTCTTGATGAATATAAATTTCTATGTTTAATTTCTATATATTTTCTACCCCTCATTCCAACAAGTGGCATCAGAGCCAATGAAGTCCAGTCTAGGGTGTGTAAAAGGTCAAAGTATTATCAAAAGATAGAGAGAAGATATTGATCTAGCAAAGAAGTCCAATTGCTATCATTGTATAAGTTCTCTTGTTAGTGTTATTATCTAAAATAGTTTGAGGTAGTAGTTTACATGAGTCATTTTTGAAGTCTTATTATATTTATTATAGTTGTCAAAAGCAACAACTAAAGTCAAGAGTATGATGGGTTGCCTCCTCAAGATGAAAGTTGCAAGCAAGTGAATAAATGGAGTTGGTATTTCCAAGATGCAAAGGTCACAATTTTTCCATGATACACATGACAATGTGATGACTTAAAGGAAAGAAAGCATGTAGAAGATTCATGTTAGAGTTTCTACTTAGAGAGGTTTCCGAAAAGAGTCTGAAGAAAGAAGAACAGAGGAAGACATGGTCTAAGTCATAGTTTTTGAAAATATGCCTGGCAAGGAGGTTGCAAAAAGGAGATCTTAGAGGAATTTGAAGGCTACAAAATACCAGTATGAAAGTTAGAAGAAGTAAGTATATGATTGTTTTTCTTTTTCTATCCAACATCAGTTCCATGGGAAGAATGTAGATCAAAGGGTGAAGCTTCGAATAGAGAGATTCATTGACTTTGTTTAGTCGTAGCCATAATGAGATAGTCAAAACCGTGATAAAGTAAATAACAAAGAGGCAAAAATAAATCACTTAGCATCCAAAAAAATAGCCATAGTGGTTAAAGTCATCAGGAAAACAAGTTGCATCTTTCATAGAAGAGAGACCTTGATGGAATGGCCGGTCGCAATAGAAAATACAAGAAGTTTGCAGCAAGAAGAGCCACCTTTAGCAAAGAGAAGTGTCACTACATTGGGCACATATTTAGTTATGATAGCCACTAAAAAGACTGTGTAGGAGGTGGAAGGTGTTCATAGGGTGTTGTCAAATTAAAGAGAAGCCATTTCAAGGAAAAATAATAGTAATTTCTCTAGAAGAATGGAATTCAATCCTAAGTCGTCGAAACATTTTTCTATGGAGGAGATTTTAGTTAATACATAGTTGTTGGATGAATGGTTTGTTTCCCATACCTCTAGAGTGTTTGAAAAAAAGAAAGTTCTTTTAGTTTTTGATTAAGGGTAAATAGGTTTTGAGAGGACCAGAAACCCCGTACAACAGGTTTTGAGGGGACCCAAAACCCCATAGGTTTTGAAGGGACCCAAAACCCTCAGATTGTACTAAGATCTGGAACCCACAGTACAATGTTACTAAAAGAAAATAACATCAGGATACCAGCAGCCACACCATAAACTAGACATAAAACCATCACTAACACATAAATAAGGGTTCTACAAGGCTCCCTTAACCTACAAACATTTCTATGGGTGTATCCAGGAACCCATCACCTTCAACAATACCATATTATAATAGATTGACATATACTCACAATTTGGACTAATGGGGTTTTTAAAGGCTCCCCCAACCTTCATCATGAGTTTTAAATTGGCTCTCAAAACCAACAAACAAGGGTTTTCCGAGGCTCCCTTAATCTGTAACAAAGTATTCAACCTACCAACAACATACCTAACCCTTAACCAAAAACCACAACTGGCTAGATTGGGCCCTTTAAAATTGCTAGCATCCATCTTGCCTATGGGAAGAACAAGGCTCCCACGACTAGCACACATGGAAAAGAAAAAAACCTCAAAAGCACTAACAACAAAAAGCCTACTTGTGGGTTTTACCAGTCTCCAACAACCTGAAACCGAAAAATCAGCCAACTGATTCCAAACAGAACTAGGTGGGATTTGAAAGGGTCCCTCAACCAACAAAAAATATGGGTAGTAGGAACAAATAGGACCAAGACCTTGCTCTGAAGAAACACATGAGAGAAATGAAAGGCAACTTCTATCGGTAGCGCGAGCATCAACATCATCTGAAAGGCCTCCTCACAACTTCTCCCCACCTCAATAGGGATGAGGTCCACCTCAATAGGACAAGAGAGAAGGCAGAATATTATCCTCGAGACTCCTCTAGTGGCAAGATGAAACCTGACCACTCCAAACCACTGAATCTCCACGTCAATAGGAGAAAGGGACACCTCAGATAGGAAAGGAGAAGAACAACACAGAAGCCCAAACATTTCAATCATAGTCCAACATAGAAAAATTCCCTCCACCTTAGTAGGAGGACAACCCATATCAGAAAAAAAAACCCAAGACACTAGATCTTCCAAAAAGAAAACCTTAGCCACACAAAATCTGGCTCCAAGGGCACAAGGCATCCCAAAGAAATAGGGGAAACCAAAAACCCACAAAAGAAGAACCTTGAAAAACCACCAAGGTCCCAGATAAGAGGAACCACCACCGCACCCAAAGAGGGAAGACCCACAAAAATAACATCAACCTTAGCAACACCAGGCTCATAGACCCCAAGTGTGACATCAGGAGCGATAGAAACCAACACCCCAAGAGGCCACACCCTAACCCTAACACCTCTCATGCCATCCGAACCAAAGATCAAATAGGGGGTCACAAAGGAGGGCAAAGGAGAGCCACGATGCCCAACTACTATGGCTTGAACGTGAGGGTTATTCTTCAGGGATTCATATTCAAAACTAATCATCAAGAATTGATGATTAGTCTTTTTGAATATTGTGAAAGAGAGATATTTAGGGTTTTTGTTGTTGTCCATTAAAAGTATTCATTTGAAAAGTGTGACATGAATATCTAATCTTGAAAGACTTGTAGAATTAGAAATTCTACTTGTGAGAATATAGAGTACTTGTGCCTTAATGGTATGAAGTATTTGGAGAGGATAACTATTGATAGATGTATGGTGAAATATTTTAATTTGTTTGGTTGTAAAAATATAAAACCAATAGATTTTGATTGTGAAGATCTTGTAGAATTAAGAGTTCAGGGCTATCCACACCTTAAGGAGTTGTCAACTTTCAATGTTCTAAGTAGCTTTGCCAAAATTATAATTGATGGATGTGGGAAGTTGGAATATCTTCAATTGAATAGTTGTCATAATTTGAAAAGTGTATCAAGTAACTGTGAGATCAGATTGTTGTATATTACTTATTTTCCCGATCTTGATGTTAGAAGATAATCTCAACTAATCTATATCCTTTCCTCCATATGCATAAAGATATTTGCAATACTAAAGACAAGTCTTCTAAGTAGATCTTGATAACGATTTAAGTAGATTTCATCTGTCCCAACTATCACACCAAAAAATTTCACATTAACTTCTACAATCTATCCAATTTCATCTTTGCAAGTTTCACACACATTGTGGGTAGTATATAACTTTTTATTTTATGAAATATTTACTTTCATCCATAGCTATCCAGTTATCTTTATATTGAATGGTTTGCATTTTATTAAGTACTCTTTGGAGTTCAATTCCACAAAACTAAAGGAGCTATAATGATGTAATTTGTGAGTTGTGTAAGTCTATTAAATGCAATGATCCATCATGCTATTAATCTATCTGTAAAATGTTAATTTGTGGCTAAATAATGTTGTCTTTGTGAATGATTTTGAAGCTTTGTAATATTTTTCTTGATGAATATAAATTTCTATGTTTAATTTCTATATATTTTCTCTCCCTCATTCCAAAAAGTGGTATCAGAGCCAATCAAGTCTAGTCTAGGGTGTGGAAGAGGTCAACATTGAAATTGGGATCAAAAGTGGACCCAATTTCAATAGTAAGGACCCCACATGAGGGATTTTGGTCCAGGTGAATATAATGCAGCCTATGAATAAGACCCTTGTGCAAGGGGGGGTTTCCTTTAGCAATAGCCCTAGAAATAGATCGAGTCAAAGAAGACAAAGCCCAATAAGGGAAGTTCATCCTTACCCCATGGCACATATGGTTCAACATAGGGAAGAGATGAAGGTGAAATCTCCTCTTCCTACCATCAACTGTGATTTATTTTACTAAGAGAAGGGTAGCCTCCTTCTAACCCAGAAGCTCTTCACGATTATAGCCACTCTTCAATTTGGAGACCCCTTCACTAGGTTGAAAAACTGGTCAAAGTCCTTGTAATTTTCCTTAGGATTTTTAGGGAAGGTGACACCATCTAGAAACAAAATAGTAACATTCATAATGATCATCTTAGTAACCTCAAAAGTAATACTTGCCATAAAATACAAGAAGTTTGTAGCAAGAAGAGCCACCTTTAGCAAAGAGAAGTGTCACTGCATTGGGCACATTTTTAGTTATGATAGCCACTAAAAAGACCATGTAGGAGGTGGAAGGTGTTTATAGGGTGTTGTCAAATTCAAGAGAATCCATTTCAAGGAAAAATAATAGTTGTCTCTCTAGAAGAATGGAATTCAATCCCAAGTCATCGAAACATTTTTATATTCAAGAGATTGTAGTTAATACATAGTTGTTGGATGAATGATTTGTTTCCCATACTTCTAGAGTGTTTGAAAAAAAGAAAGTTCTTTTAGTTTTTGATTAAGGGTAAACAGGTTTTGAGGGGACCCAAAACTCCATAGGTTTTGACGAAACCCAAAACCCTCAGATTTTACCAAGATTTGGAACCCACAGTACAATGCTACTAAAAGAAAATAACATTAGCATACCAGCAACCACACCATAAATTGGACATAAAACTGTCTCTAACACATAAACAAGGGCTCTACAAGGCTCCCTTAAGCTAAAGATGCTTCTATGGGTGTATCCAGGAACCCATCACCTTCAACAATACCATATTACAATAGATCGACATATACTCACAATTTGGACTAATGGGGTTTTGAAAGGCTCCCCCAACCTTCATCATGAGTTTTAAACTGGCTCTCAAAAACAAAAAACAAAAGTTTTCCCAGGCCCCCTTAATATGTAACAATGTATTCAACCTGCCAACAACATAACTAACCATTAACCAAAAACCACAACTAGCCAGATTAGGCCCTTTAAAATTGCTAGCATCCAACTTGCCTGTGGGAAGAACAAGGATCCCATGACTAGCACACATGGAAAAGAAAAAAAAATGAAAAGCACTAACAACAAAAAACCTACCTGTGGGTTTTACCAGGCTCCCACAACCTGAAACTGAAAAATCAGCCAACTGATTCCAAACATAACTAGGAGGGATTTGAAAGGCTCCCTCAACCCACAAAAAACTGGGTAGTAGGAACAAATAGGACCCAAACCTTTCCATGAAGAAACACATGAGATAAATGAAAGGCAACTTCAATCAGCAGTGCGAGCATCAACATCATCTGAAAGGCTTCCTCACACCATCTCCCTACCTCAATAGGGAAGAGGTACACCTCAATAGGACAAGAGAGAAGGCAACACTTTAGCCTCAAGACTCCTCTAGTAGCAAGATGAAGCCTGACCGCTCCCAACCACCGAATCTCCACCTCAATAGGAGAAAGGGCCACCTCAGATAGGCAAGGAGAAGAACAACGCAGAAGCCCAAACATTTAAATCATATTCCAACAAGGAAAATGTCCCTCCACCTTAATAGGAGGACAACACAAATCATAAAAAAAACCCAAGACACTAGATCTTCCGAAAAGAAAACCTTAGCCACACCAAATTTGGCTCCAAGGGCACAAGGAATTACAAAGAAAGAGGGGAAACCAAAAACCCACAAAAGAAGAACCTTGAAAAACCACCAAGGTCCCAGATAAGAGGAACCACCACCGCACCCAAGGAGGGAAGATCCACAAAAACAACATCAACCTCAGCAACACCAGGCTCAGAGACCCAAGCATGACATCAGGAGAGATAGCAACCAACACCCCGAGAGGCCACACCCTAACCTTGACACCTCTCATGCCATCTAAACCAAAGATCAAACAAAGGGTCACAAAGGAGGGCCTAGGAGAGCCACAATGCGCAAATAAGACCCAATGCCCAAACAAAAAGAGAGGACTAGGCACATCAAACTCTAGCTTGCCAAAAACCTTAACCGCACCCCTCGCGCATGCAAAGAGCTTCCCATCTTGGGTAGATTTGAACCAAGCAACCTTAGGGTTGTCATTTTTGTATTTTGAATCTCCAGCCATTCTTATTGGTTGCTTAGCCAAATTTTATTATAAGAAATTTATTTTAGTTATTTGAGGATGAAATTTTATTTTGGTGAAAGAAAATTATAGTCTCAAAAGATCTTTAGTAGAGTATGTTATGGTATATTTTGTTTTGTCTTCGATGTCCATTTTGAAGATGGTTTTGTAGAATGTGCTGCAGGTTGGATGAGTATGTGTAGATGTTGAGAGAGTGAGGTTGTGTACAAGAGGAATCTTCAAATATGTAGATCAAAGATGAGAGGAGGATAGAAGTTTGAGGTTGCAAAAATACAAGTTAAGTTCTCAATAGATAAAGAGGTGATACTATTGAATGTTACAAAATTTTATTTTTTGAATGTAAAAATGTTTGAAGCTAGCATAGCCCACTAGGATAATTGGTAGTTGAGATTAAAGGGGAGCATTGGAAGATAATCTCAACTACCTTGTCTCATATCCTCTGTATGCACAAAGATATCAGTAACATTAAAGAGAAGTCTTGTAAGTAGATTCTGACAAGGGTTCAAATATCTTTCATCTATCCTCTATCACATCAAAAAATTTCACATTAACTTCTATAATTTGTCTAATGTCCTCTCTATAGGTTTCACACAGTTTGTGGGTAGTGTACAAATTATTATTTTAGGAAATCTTCTCTCTCATCCATAGCTATCCAACTATCTATATATTGAATGGTTTGCATTTTTCTATGTATTCTTTGTAGTCGAGCTCTACAGAGTTGAAAGAGTTGTAATGATGTAACTTTTGAGCTATGTAAGTCTATTAATTGCAATCATCCATGATGTTGTTAATTTGTGCCTGTAAAATGTTACCTTGTGACTAAAAAAATTTGTTTTGTGAATGATCTGAAGGTTGTAATTAGACTATTGTAAGGTTATTTCACAAATCCTAACAAATCTTTCCCGGCTATAAGTCAAGACCATGGGGAGCATACCCACGCCCTAAGTTGCGATCCACGACCAGGGAGCTAAGGTCGAAGCCCTTAAATATTATAGAATTGTTTTGATTAAATAAAATATTTAGTAGGTAAATAAAATAATTGTAAAATGAAGCATTCATTCTTAAATAATTATAAATGAAAATAAATTAATTTTCATATAAATAAAAAAATAAAAATTAAACGAATTTAAACTATCTTAAATAAATATAATAATTCAAGATTGATATTAATGTTTTGTATATAAATATATTTAAAATATCTGTACTAATTTAATTAACATTTTAATTAATGTAATTTATTATAATAAATTTAAATTAAAATTATCAAAATGAAATCTAAATTATAGACCTAGGAAAAATCGAGATAACTGTATAGTATTTGTTTTGCAGGTATTGTAAAAATTAAATTTATTTATTTATTTTTATGTGGCATCTTCTCTCTAGCACTTATTCAAAGAAGAGGGCACCGATAGCGGCCATTGCTTTCTTGTTACGCATCTCATCTATCCTCTTTTTATGTGGCCACCGGTTCCAACCCTAAACAAAATCGAGTCCATCCAGGCCTTTGTCCACTTTCAAATTAGCATTTTTCTTCGATGTTTCCCGGGAAAGACCGAACCCAAATTTCTAAGTAGTTTCCTTGCCGCTGTTCTATATTCTTTTTTGTGTCGAGAAAAGATTGAACTTGCCGTCTCTTTGTATACGTGTCAGCGCATGTATAAATTCTTGGCGTTTTCCTTTTACTCTTATTTTCCTCGATGTTTCCTAGAGCAATGAACTCGACTGCGATATGATTTATTTAATCGAGGGTCTTAGCCTTCCTCTTTCACATAAACTCTTCTTTCATTACACATGCTGCAATCAAGTCCTATTCGTTCTGCTCTTTCTTTTTACATTTTAACTGGTTGTTATAGTTTGCATTAATTTTGGAATTACTGGCATCTTCTTCATCGTCTCACCTGCAAGATCAGAAATTTAACGCTTTCTATGGAATAGAGTCGGCCGGCGAAAGGAGGAAGGTTTCTGAATCTCCAACATTGTTTGATGTGTTCATCAACCACAGAGGTCCCGATGTCAAATTCACTCTAGCTACTCATCTATACGACTCCCTGGACCAGGTGGGAATTAAGGCGTTTCTTGATTCGGAAGAGAAGGAACTTGGGAATTCGTTTCCTTCTACCATTGAGACTGCCATCCGCTCTGCAAAGGTACACATAGCCATCTTTTCTAAAAGGTATGCAGAAGCACCTTGGTGTTTGGCTGAGCTGCTTCTCATGCTGCAAAGTCACGCCAAAATAATTCCTGTGTTTTATCAAGTGAAACCTTCTGATCTCCGCCACATCGAAACGGGACCATACGCTGAAGCATTCTTCAATTATAAAGAGAAGGGCAGATACCTGGACATTCTTAGCGCGTGGAAGGAAGCCCTTCAGTCTGTTTCACTTATAGCCGGGGAAGAACCTAACAGGTAATATTTCTGCAATTTTGACAGTCGTACGTTATATTATTCCTTAAAATCTGGTTTAACATTTTTCTCTTGAAATCTTCCTTTCAATATACAATGTTTCAGCGATTGTGATTGCCAAAAAATAGTAGCGGCTGTACAAATTAAAAAGAAGTACAGAAGAAAACAAGTTTATATGTTGCTGTATATCCAGTGGGGCTTAACAAACTTGTGGAAGATTTTGAAAAGCGATGCCTTGATAAACTTGTACAAGAATTTGAAAATCAGTGTGGGCAGGATGAAGGGAACCATCAGGCTAAGGTGATAGACATTTTTGGCATGGGCGGATCGGGGAAAACAACTCTTGCCAAAGAGTTGTTCAACCGGAAGAAATCTAATTATACTACAGCAAGTTTCTTGTTTGATGTACGAGAAGCGTCTGTGAACAGCGAATTACCATCATTGCAAAGCAAGCTTCTCAAAGATCTCTTTGGAAAAGAGATCAGTTTTAGAAGAAAAGACGAAGGAACAAGCTCTCTCAAAGATCATTTATCAAGGACCCCAAATTTAAGCTCGTTAATTGTTGTAGATGACATCGATCATGTCGAGCAATTAAATGCTCTATTGGTCACGGATTTCTTAAATAAATCTAGTGATAGTTTGGTTATCGTGACAACCCGTGATGTTGGTGTGCTTATAACCGCAGGGATTACCGTTGGTTATAATTTAAAAGGAATGGATAGAAATGATGCGCTAGAACTCTTCTATTGGCATGCCTTCCGCCAATCTTATCCGTTTAGCGGGTATGAGGTGCTGGTTGATTCCTTCATAGAGGTATGTGTAGGCTTACCTCTGTCTCTTCAGGTTTTGGGCAGACACGTTCATGGTAGACATCACAGATTTTGGGAGTCAGAATTGATTAAAGCTAGGACAATGCTACCTCAAGACGTAAAACAGATACTGAAAATAATTTTTGATGCATTGGATGGTGAAGAAAAACAAGTTTTCATGGACATTGCTTGTTTTTTTCTGGGCAAGCAGACGAGTAGAGCCGAAAGAGTGCTAGAGGGATCAGGATGGAATGTTCACAATACCACGGAAAAAGGAGAAATGGCGAGTCCAGATAATGAGGGACCGGTATTCAAAATGCATGACCATTTGAGGGACTTGGGAAGAGAAATGGCACTTGAACTCAGCCCTCCACATCGTCTTTGGCGTCCTAAAGATCTGAGAATTTTGGTATGCTTCTTATCCCTTCAGATTTCTCCTTAGTATTGTAATATTGCAAATCTTCACTTGTTATTACATAGATAGAAGTCAGAAAAATGGCACTTGAACTCAGCCCTCCACATCGTCTTTGGCGTCCTATAGATCTGAGAATTTTGGTATGCTTCTTATCCCTTCAGATTTCTCCTTAGTATTGTAATATTGCAAATCTTAACTTGGTATTACATAGATAGAAGTCAGAAAAATGGCACTTGAACTCAGCCCTCCATATCGTCTTTGGCGTCCTAAAGATCTGAGAATTTTGGTATGCTTCTTATCCCTTCAGATTTCTCCCTAGTATTGTAATATTGCAAATCTTAACTTGTTATTACATAGATAGAAGTCAGAACTGGTTCTGTGCATGAAGGAATCAATGGGTTTCAAAAATATACTGGCCAAAACCGATATCAGATGTTTCTATTCCTTTTTCGACGAGTCCATGGGTTCTCTAGTTAAATTCCTTTTAGGACAACCAGATACTTGCTTTCAGACGTCAGGTTCCTTACTGTGGCTCCATTTTGAGTGCATTTCCAAAGAACAAAGAAGATTTCCTACATGGATTCCTCTCCAAAACTTGCAGTATCTGAAAATCAACTGTAGTGGACTCAAAACGTTGTGGGAGAATGATACACAGGTATTTTGATGCTCTCAGTCAAAAAATGAAACTTTTTTAGTGGGATGAGGAAATTCATTATGTTATGGCTGTCTCTGGGCTATGTTTTTAAATCATTGAGAGCTTTACACAAATTTATATTGAATTAATTTCAGGCACCCTGCCAGCTGAAAGAGCTGCATATTTGTCACAGTTTTGGGGCAGCTCCTCAATTTAATACTTCTGAATGTTCGGCGGTTGAGGAGTTAAGGCTAGAACGTCTGAACGTCCTGGAAAAAATGTGCATTCAAAACTGTTATAGTTTGAGAAGTGTGTCAGGAATATCGAATCATTTGAGAAGTGTGTCAGGAATATCGAATCATTCAACCCTTATAGAATTGGAAATTATTAATTGTAGTAATCGACGATTTGAGAACTTGTCTCTTAGTGGTATGAGGTGTCTGGAGAGGATAACATTTCGTGGGAAGGTAGCTTTGAAATATTTTAGGCTGGATGGTTGTCCAAAGTTGAATACAATAGAGGGATTAAGTCCAAAGTTGCCTACAATAGAGGAATTTAGTCCAAAGTTGAATATGGTAGAGGGAGTAAGCTGTAATAATCTTGTAGAATTAAGCATTCGTGACCGTCCAGAGCTTGAGAAGTTGTCAGTTACCGATCACCGTTTCCTTGAGAGTATTATAATTGATGGATGTGAAAAGTTGAATTTTGAATTGGGTGATTGTAAAAAGTTGAAAAATGTGTCCGGTAAGTGTCCTGAGTTTGAGAGTTTGACGAGTTCTGCCATATTGGGCGGCTTGAAGCATCTTCAGATCTACTCTTCTGAAAACTTACAGATCATTATGCTTCCAACAACACTCATCAGTGTGTCAGTAAAAAGTTGTCGAGATTTGCAAAGAGTGGAAGGAATTGATGATCGTCCAAAGCTTGCAAAGCTGATTATTAAAGAGTGTCCTGAGCTTGAGGAGTTACCAAGTCTTGCCGGACTGAAGGAAATTAAGATTAAGCATTGTGAGAAGATACAGAACATTAGGCTGCCAACAACACTCACCCGTCTGTTTGTAAAAAGTTGCAGAGGCTTGCAAAGAGTGGAAGGAATCAGTGATTTTCCAAAGCTTGCAAAGCTGATTATTAAAGAGTGTCCTGAGCTTGAGGAGTTACCAAATCTTTCCAAAGCAAGCTTCATGGAGAAAATTGAGATTAACAATTGTGAGAAGCTACAGAACATTATGCTGCCAACAACACTCATCCATCTGTCTCTAAAAAGTTGCAGAAATTTGCAAAGAGTGGAAGGAATCGGTGATTTTCCAAATCTTGCAAAGCTGATTATTAAAGAGTGTCCTAAGCTTAAGCTTGAGGAGTTACCATTTCTTGCTGGAGTGAGCTGCTTGGAGGACTTCAAAATGTGGTGCTGCCAACAACACTAATCAGTCTGTCTCTAAGAAGTTGCAGAGATTTGCAAAAAGTGGCAGGAATTGGTGAGCTTCCAAAGCTTACAAAGCTGGTTATTAAAGAGTGTCCGGAGCTTGAGGAAATATGTAGTCTTGCCACACTGAACTGCTTGCAGAGAATTGAGATTGACTCTTGTGAGAAGCTGCACAACATAACAGACATTGAAGAGTTGCAGAAATTACAACGGATGAGACTTAGATATTGTAGCAACTCATTAATACGGGATTGCATTCATAAGTTGAAGGTAATGATTTCAGTGCTCTTTTTTAAGAGGCAATCATCTATAATAATTTTTAACAGTAGTGTACTAATATTTCTGTAGAATTTTGAACCTGACCTATCTTCTCTGAACCAATTGATTAGCAAACAATAACAACAAAAAGAAGAAAACACCAATATCTTTATTGTATTCTTAATTTAGGGAGTAGTTTGCTTTTTTTAGTTTGAAAGCCCTAGTAGCTTTCCATGCAAAGCTAGGAATATATTTAGAACTGCAGTTATTATTTATTCTTCTAGACTGCAAATTCTTTATATATACAGCCAAAAAAAAAACTATTAACTAAAAATAGCTTATGCATTCTCACGAGATAGTGTATATATTCATAAATCATGGTTGAAGCGATATGTACAAATGAAAAGAATTTACCATGGCTGAAGTAATAGTATTTTGTCTTTTATTTCAGAGATTGCCGCAACGGGATGTAGTTATGATTGGAAGAGCATCTGATGGAGCAGAGTCACGTTTAAACGAAGGCCTGTTTTGTGAGGCTAATATTGGCATCCATGGAGTGATTAAAATTGGTACTCACCACACGTCTCATCCCAGCGCTCAAAATTGAGTGCAGTTATTGGATGCTTTGTGGTTGTCGTTAATATCTCCACTTCAGTGGAGCATATAAATGGAGCACTTCAAAGCCACCGCGATGACAATCACAATTTGAATAATATTCAGGTGCGTGAATGAGAATATATAATTACATTGGCCGCACCTGATTATTGGAAATATTATAGTTTGAAGGAATCCGATTTTTTTTTAATGGGGTATAGGATAATGGAGGAGGCGTTGGTAGAGGTGAGGGGAGAGGAAGAGTGGAAAGCTCTCGATGTGTTATATACAATTGTTGATGGGCTATATCATTTATGAATGGAATTTGTAGTTTTCATTTTTTTTAAATTAAGGTGTGAATTTATTCATAAAGTTTGGATTCTATTAGTAGAATAAATATATAGAAATTATTATCTTATAAGAGTGAACATTGTTTATTTATTTTAAAATAAAAATATTTTTTGTCTAATTTCTGTTTTAATAGTAAAAGATATTTGAGTTTACTTTCCATCTATTGGTTCTTCAAGTGATTGTCTAAGAGTTCTTATGAAATAGTCAATTTTAATCAATGAATTCTACGGGTCAATGGTCAACAATGAGAATCAATCAAAGATTGATTTCTCTTGCACTTTAGGCTATGCAAAACTTAGGCGGCTAGACCTTACAATATCCTAAGACTTGACAGAAATTATTGCAGATATTTCATATTTAGTAGATATCTCCCAATGAAAATATACCAAAGAAAGATGAATCAACCTCAAGTCTAACTACACTCTTGGTTTATCAACATTAATCTAGCAATTGGGAGCAATTCCTGCAAGTTAACAAGAAATTAAAAGGATTTTCGAATTATTTGAGAGCTTTTGAAGATATACAAGACCATATCACATATTGGTGCCTAATCCAAGGCCTAATCAGTGGATCTTAATATGTTAATACCTTGCATTAACAAATCCTCTAATGTTATCACAAAGTTCTACTTGTAGATCCAAACTCTACAGTCAGAATCACAAATTGACCAAAGTATTTAATTCTTCTACAGTCAAAATCACAAATATTTGACCAAAGTATTTAATTCTTCTCTTGGAAGAGAAGAATGAACAAATACCACAATTCATGGAAAAACCTCAATGAAAAATTCAAATATGCTACATATATTGAATTAATATGACTTACAGTACACAATTTGGTAACAACTTTCTAATATTGTCAATGATACTTCTAAATCTGATTGACATTTGCTTTTGAATTTACAGTTTACAATATTATATCAATGACTAGACTTTACACTCCTCTATTCAGCTTGATTCATACAAAATTTTCAAAACCTTTACAAATGAGAAGAAGATATAGAAGTGGAGAAAATTCTAAATTCAATGACTAGACTTTACACTCCTCTATTCAGCTTGATTCATACAAAATTTTCAAAACCTCTACAAATGAGAAGAAGATATAGAAGTGGAGAAAATTCTAAATTCAATATGCTATTAACACATGTCCTCTTCCAAATCTTATCTGCAACAAATATTCCCCCCCTCATTTTCTTTGCCTTCAATATGCACCCTTTATTTTGTGTGCAACAAATAAGTTTTCTCTCGTTCCCCCTTTTGACATGTGGCATTTTGAGAAATCTCTAGTATTTACCTCTATGTTTTATTTGCTTGCATTCCACATATTTATCTTTTTTCCACCTTTATTCCTCATACCCGTGAATGAATTTCATATTTGATAAAATAAATTTTGTAGAAACATTTCACTTTCACTAAATAAAATAATTTCCCTTTGCTTGGCCTCTTGTGAAAAATTATTTCACTCAAGTGAAAATATTTCCCTTATACATTTGTGAAAATAGTTTTATCTAGGTGAAATTGATTATCTTGATGCACTTTGCAATCTTTTCTACATAAAATAATAATATCCCCAGTAGCCAATATAATTTTCTCTCTTAATTTCAATTTGGTCAAACATGAAAATCCTGTAGCATTTGAAACCTTTTATGTGACATTCAATTCTAACACTATTTCCTCAAAGCTCACTATCCATTCATCTGCTTTGATTTGAATAGTTTACTTTCTGCATCAACCTATCTCATCTGCTAAGTCCCCCCTATGATTCTCATGAAATAATGCTTTTGCCCATTTGCATATCACTTTGTTTACAGTAAAAATTATTTACCATACTAAAATGCAAATTTACTAATCATAACCTTTCCCCAAGCTCTTCATACATTCTCCAAGCTATATATGTCTCACTCGATTTAAACATAATACTAAGTAATTCATTGAAAGCATTTGGACATGGGACAAAATCACATGTTTGCATCTGCAACTCTCAAGCATGCAATTTTAGCTTTAGGTTCTCTAAAATCAATTTCACCTTCTCAAAACCAAAATCAATGTCACTTGGAATAGCCTTAGCAACATCTTCCTAGCTAGTGATTGTTCTTCTTAAATAATCTAACACTAGGGGCGAAAGATTAGCTCCCAATACTTTCATTTTATCACAAATTGCTTTGGCCACTACAATAGACCAGAGGCTATCAAACTTATTGAAGGACTATAAAAAAATTATCAAAGAAAATGCAAATGTCATTCCTCGGCATGTACCATTTACCCCTTTGTGCAAGAGTTATAGAATCTTCAATCTTAGAAATTTTCCATTCAAAACAAAGATAAGGGCATGCATTGTTTTTTAGCAATCACAAAACAAAGAAACCTCTTTTCAAAATTTGCACATTAAACCCAAAAAAGTCCCTCATTGTGTAACAATTAAACAACACTTCTTTTATTTTGCAAATTTGTATAATTTTTTTCAATCTATGCAGAGTGAATTTGATTTCTAGAATTAAAAGTGTTAAACATTCAGAATTGACTGACATTCTCTAGCTCTGATGATATGTGCCTATGCTCGCAATAGTTTAGGGTTCATCATAATGCCCTAATTTTCTTGTGGGACAAGAGGAATACAGATCTTTATTCATCATAATGCCCTAGTTTAGGGTTCATCATAATGCCCTAATTTTCCATACCCCAAAATTGACTAAGTTGCATTTGTAATAGCATTAGAAAACTCAGCAAAATTTATCATGAGGCCAAAAAATAGAGCAAGGACCTTGCCATATGATATGAAAATATGATTTCAAATTAGATTTTCATAAACATTTTTGAATTGTGAGATTTTAATCATTGAAGTTGGGCTTCAAGGTAGATATGGAAAAATGTAGTCTTGAAAACTCTCCAAACCCTAACAAATTTGGGCTTAAAAAACTTATCGAACAAGTCCTAGGGCTATGGAATTGAACAATTACATTCAAGTATGTTCCATGAGTATGAATATCAAGTGAAACCTCATAACACTTAATGGGTTGCAAGATATTATTAGTCAAACATGGGCATTTAGGCATCTTCAACAAAGTGCAAACAACAAAACCTTCCTAGAACTCACCTACTTAGGGCATGAAAAAGACATAAGATATGATTATAGAAGTGTATAGCTTAGCCAATGTACTCACTTATGCCATGTGATCATGATCACAAAGTGATTCTTCTTAAATATCAATGAGCTTCAAATTATAACTCCCCAAAGGAAGCTAATGCTCTACAAAATGGACAATATTAGTTAGGATAAACAAACACAAAACAAGAAACAAAATAAATCAATTTTTAGATGTTAGTGTTAGAAATCACCAATTAAAAACTATCCTAATCAAGCATATCAAGAAAGACACTAATAAACAAATAGAAAGCTTAAGGAATCTACAAAAAGTAACTAAACTTCTCCATATGCTCTCTACCATGCTGGTATCTTCTCCTTCCTTGTTCCTCTCCTCTCCAAGTTCCAAATTAGTGTAGCTCTCAACAACTTTTTGCACTATGGATGCTTATGGAGGTTCAAGATTGAAATGTTTTAACTATGCTATGCAAGTGTAAAACAAACTAATTAGACATATTATGAAATGAACTAAGATTTATTTTAGTCCAAAATGACAATATATGTGATTTATGCTAAATGCTCTCTCTAAAATTCACTATAGATTAAATGCATACAAGTTTTCAGGATCTGGATTATGAAGAAATGGGCTCTATTTATAGGAAAAATGGAGCAATGGATGGTTGAGATTGAGTATTCTCAACAAGGGTTAGGATTGAAAGATATTCAATCCATGTGATGGCTTTCAACCAAATCCCAGGATGACAAGTGTCAATATGAGATAGGTTGAGAGGAGAGGGAATAAGCATTAAATGCCTGACATGACCTGAAGGTTAACTTGGGAGTTAAGGTCAAGGTTGGGTTGAGTGAATTATTATCCAAAGAATAATGCTTTTATCGAATGGATAAACTCTTGTGCAAAGGTAAAAGGGATAACCATGGTCAAAGCAATAAATGCTTGAGGAGACACATGAGTCACATGAGGGTTGAGTTAAGGGTTAACCATAAATGGTCATGTAAGAGCCATAAGTAGTTTGGAAGACTTTAGGGGTTAATTTGTTGAACACACAAAGCAATAAATGCTTTTCAAAGACTTTGGAGTCTTTGAGAAGTGACCTCAAGTTACTTAGGAATGTGACAATAATTAGGGGATGGATTAGGTTAATTAGGAAGGGTTTAGAAGAATCTAGAAGGGGGTTTAGGAGTGCAAGTGGATTTGGTGGGTGAGGGAAAATAGGATTTTAATTAAAATAAAATTAATTTATTTCAATAAATAGGTGCAAGTTGCGTTTGTAGGAAAATGCAAGTGGGGGGATAAATGATTTAAATAAATGTTTTATTTAATTTATTTAAAAGAGGAAAAGGGGGATTTAATTAAATAAATAGAATTTATTCATTTAATTGATTGTGAATTTGGTTTAGTGAATTAATTAAAATAAATTGAATAATTTATTTAATTAATAGGAGAATATTTTGAAGATGAATTAATTAAATATTAATTTAATTAACTGATGGCTAGTGGATTTTTAATCAAATAAATACGAAGTATTCATTTAATTAAAATGGACACATTTATGTGACTACATTTGCCCCTCTTTGAGACGGTACGGTTTATCGTGTCTTTTCAAAGAAAGAAAAATAGATGTGAAGAAATGCCCCATAAAATGTTAATTTAATGGGTGGTATGCCCCCTTGAGAGATGGGCCAAAAAATTTCGAAAAAATCGGGTGATCTCTCAAAAAACAATGAAAATTGGCAGGGTGGTAGAAGAGAAGAAGTTAGCAATACTAGTGAAAAAAATAGAAGAAATTGGAGAGAAAATGAAGAAACATCAAGCCAGTGAGTATCCTTAGGGCATGTAGGAGATACGGTGCAAATGTGGTGGTTGTTCTTGTGAGTGATGCTATATAATTGATCAAAATTGGTTGAACAATCTAGTGTAATCAGTTAAATTGCCCCGGTCGAGTCAAAGCGTGATAGTTGATGTCAGTTGGTCTCTTGGATAGGACAAAGTCTGAGTAAGTGAATCAAAGTGACCTGATGTGACTTAGACAATTGATGTAATTACCCGATGAAGTCAAAGTATATGAAGCAAAATATTCATTGAGACTTAGACAATTGATGTAACTGTCTGTTGGATTGTGTTTGATTGGTTGATCAATTGATAGTGTGTGTGTGGGATGGATGATTGTGGTGAATCATAGCAGCCCTGTTGAGACTAGGTCATTATGATAAATGTCTGTTGTAGTCTAGGTTTGCTATAATCGATTACCTATTGAGACCCGAAGAAACTTGATTAGAGTATCTGTTGATAGTCTAGGTGTGCACATGTCGATGTGCCTATGTAGATAGAGTAACGAACTTGATTGTGTGGATGACTGAGGATGGGAAGCGCAACCCCTCCTGTTAGAGATGGATGGTGATGAACGTAGCTTGATTGAGTTGATGGGAAATGATGAAGGGATTTATGATGCTGATTAGCGAGATGGGGAGGGCGAGGGGGGGTTGTGATATTAGATAGAAGATATGGAGGACCTATTCCTATGGAAGAAGAATGAATATGCACCCATTGTCAATACTATGTATGAATGGTGTCTAGCTATTTATGAATGTATGGATGGATGGAATGCAACAGAATGCAATATAAACAGATGAGATGTAATGACGATCCATAGTGATTTATTTTCATCATTGAGCTTTAAAATATTGTAAGAAAATGCAAGCAACTTGACATAATGATTCAAGATGATCTGAGTATTCCTTACATGGTTTTTGATATAGCTAGTTAATACAAGCAACCTGATATAATGGATCAAGTTGTCTTGAGTATTGCTTGCTGAACAGACAAGGATTATCTCCTTTCATGCATGACTTGGAACGTCCTCCTTGATATTTTGCCGATCATATCTTGAGACAAGTTCATACCATAATCAGAGATAAACCATTATCGAGTTTGGATGAGGCATTAGGAACCAAGGATGGAGCATGGTACCTGCAAACAACCAACATATATAATGAATAAAGAATATGGATCCTCGATAATGGTTCATGCTCATGGTCGAGGTATACGCTGTAGTCATCAAGCCGTGGTGATCTATGACTGTATTTTGCCTATGATCACGTAGCTTAGTGAACTTCCCACGTAGACACCATTAGGACATGCCCCAGTACTTCATCAGAACAATTCGCAGAAGATACACAAACAATGCTCTAGGAACTTGATCGAATAAATAATCCACAAATCAACCAATTATTTGATAGCTTAAACAGAATTTTCATGTCAAAGAAAATGTCATTTTGTCTTTGTTTTTGGTAAGGAAGGATGCATCCTTGTTTAGATAGTTTGCGTGTTTGATGTTGATTGTTTGTTTGATCGGATAAGTGGTCATCGTTGGATTATTTCACAATGTTTGTTAGGTATCTGCTTTGAAAAATGTATGTATAGGTTGTTGCCATGTTTTTGATTGATTTTTGATGTTTTCTGATGTTTTTGGATTTTCTGAAATAGTTTTGAATGTTTTTGTATTTTTTGAGACAAGTTTTCCAATGTTTTTGGATTTTTTTGATGATTGTTTTGAATGTTTTGGTATTTTTCTGGTATGTATGGGAGCTTGATGCTCTATACAGCTTATGTATAAAATTGTTTGAGGTGCATGCTATTGATTGGATCTACTAGGGGTTCTCCTTCTGAAGTAGCCAATTGATATGCCCCGGACCCAAATATAGTAGTGATAACATATGGACCCAGCCAGTTTGATTCAAACTTTCCCTGATGTTCTCTGTTTGGTTGGTTATGAGGATTTTCTCAGAAAACAAGATCACCTACCTCAAATGTACGAGGTTGAACTCGATGATTATAGCTTCTTCTCATGTGCTGTTGATAAGCTTTGAGGTGATTGTATGCAGCTTGTCATTTCTCATCAAGTAGCTCTAAGTCTTGAAGACGTGATACCTTGTAGGATTCATCATCTATTAGATTATGCAAGAAAATCCGTAGTGATGGTATCTCAACCTCAATAGGTAAGATAGCTTCTGCACCATAGACCAATGAGTAGGGAGTTGCGCCTGTAGGGGTTCGAATACTAGTTCGATATGCCCATAGTGCTGGATTCAATTGAACATGCCAATCACGGCCGGCATCATTGATTGTCTTCTTGAGGATTCTCGATATGTTCTTGTTTGATGCTTCGGCCTGACCATTGCCCTGTGGGTAATAGGGAGTGGAAAAGCGGTGTTGGATGTGAAACTTCTCACAGAGTTCATAGACATCCCAATTTTTGAAAGGAAGACCGTTATCTGTGATGATGGACATGGGTACACCATATCAGCAGATGATGTAATTAAGGATGAATGAGGCGATCTACTTTCTGGTGACTCAGGTAAGTGGAACAGCTTCAATCCACGTTGTGAAGTATTCGGTTGCGGTAATAATGAATTTGTGGCCGTTGGATGAAGATGGATGGATTTTACCCTCAAGGTCAAGTCCCCATTGACAAAAGGGCCATGGTGTTGTGATTGGTTGCAATTCCTGTGCGGGTGCATGTATCGGGTCTCCATGAACTTGGCATTTCTTGCATTTTCTGACAAAGTAGTAGGAGTCTTTTTCCATGGATGGCCAATAATATCTAGCTTGTATGATCTTCTTGGCTAGTGACGGGACACTTGAGTGAGTCCCACAAATTCCTTCATGTACCTCTTCCAAGGCCTTTGTTATCTCATCTTTTTCTAGACATCGAAGGAGAGTACCATCAAGACTGCATCGGTATAGGGTTTCAGCAATGATGGTATATTGAGCGGTTTGGCGAATGAAGGTTTTACATTGGTTATTCGATTGGTTAGGAGGAAGGGTGTGATTGCGGAGGTAGGTGTAGAACTCACCATACCATGGGGATTTGAAACCAACAAGGTGACATATCATCTCAGATTCGGGGATATCGTAAGCGGGAATCCAAAGCTGTTTGACCAAGAACTCATAGCATGTTGAATTTTTTGGAAGATCTAGGAGAGATGCAATAGTAGCCATAGCGTCAGCAGTTCGATTATGATCTCTTGGTATTTGCTCAAAAGTGATAGTAGTAAATGATGCCTTTAGACTGTCCACCATTTTCTTGTACGACATGAGTTTGTCATCCCTGGTCTGATATTCATCGGTTGCTTGTTGAATGACCAGTTGGGAGTCACCATATAATTGCAGTTCTTGTAACTTCCATTGTATGGCTAGCCTGAGTCTTGTGATCAAGGCCTCATATTCGGCTATGTTGTTTGTACATGGAAATGTGAGCCTGTAAGACTTTAGGATACTATCACCTTGAGGTGTGATAAACAAAATGCTTGCCCCCGAGCCATGCCTAGTGTATGAACCATCAAAGTATAGTTTCCATAGTTGTGCTTCTATGAGCATGAATATCTCTTCATCTAGAAAATTGGAAATGAGAGGATGATCGCCTATGAGTGGTGCATTGGCCAACTTATTTTCAATAACTTGTCCTTTGATAGCCTTACGGTCCACATACTCAATGTCAAATTCACTCAGAATCATCACCCATTTGGCCAAGTGACCTGTCAATGCTACTTTGTTGAGTAAATACTTGAGTGGATCAATCTTTACAATGAGCTGTACTTTATGTGTCAACAGATAGTGCCTCAGTTTAGTGGCTGCCAAGATTACTACTAGGCAAGCTCATTCAATAGGTGTGTAATTGAGTTCATAGCCAATCGGTGTGCGAGAGATGTAGTAAACAACACACTCTTTCCCTTCTGCATTATGTTGTGCCAGTAGTACACCCAATGTTGTACTTGTTGCTGATATATAGAGTAATAGAGGTCTACTCAGATCTGGTGGGATCAACAATGGTGTATTCATGAGATAATCTTTAAGCATTTGGAATGCTTGCTGGCATCTAGCATCCCACCAAAAGCGGATGTTTTTGTGTAGCAGGTGTGTAAATGGGTGACACTTATCTGCCAGTTGTGCAATGAATCTTTGGATGAATTGTAGGCACCCTTATAATATCCTTAACTAACTCATGTTCTTTGGTGGTGGCATGTCCATGATTGCTTTGACCTTTGTAGGATCGACCTCAATGCCTTTGCTTGAGACAATATATCCTAGAAGCTTCCCTGAGGTTACTCCAAAGAAACATTTCTTTGGGTTGAGTCAAACATGATATTGTTCCAGTCTGTCAAAGATTTGCTCTAATATGTCTAGATGACCTTCTCTTGTGAGTAATTTTTCTAGTAAGTCATCCACATAATCTTCCATTGTAGTATGTGTCATGTCATGGAAGATGGTAGTCATTGCTCATTGATAGGTCGCTCCTGCATTCTTTAGACCAAAAGGCATTACATTCTAGCAATATGTTCCCCATGGACATGTGAAGGCCATCTTATGTTGATCCTCAGGTGCGATCTTTATCTGATTGTATCCTGAAAAACCATCCATGAGTGAAAGCATGGCAAGTCCTGCTGTTAGGTCCACTATTATGTTGATGTTTGGTAGGGGAAAGTCATTTTTAGGACATGCCTTATTCAGATCTCTGAAGTCAGTACAAATCTGGATGCCCCCATTTGGTTTGCCGACAGGCACAATATTGGAGATCCAATCTGCATAATCAATTGGTCTAATAAAACCAACATCCAGGAGTTTCTTAAGTTCTACTTTGACTAGTACTGCAATCTGAGGATGCATCTTGCGAAGCTTCTGCTTGATAGGCTTAGCTCCCTCTGCTACGGTGAGGTGATGCATGACTAAATCAGGATCAAGTCCAGGCATGTCTGCATATGACCATGCAAAGTTAATCTAGCACTTCTAGAAGAATTTGACAAACTTAGGTTGTTCCTCTGAAGTCAAAAGAGATGTCAGATGTATGTGGTGAGGAGTTTCAAGAGTCCCCACGTTGTATTCTTTGGTTTCTTTGATGAGAATCATTGATCGTTCCTGCTGTGTACTAGAGGGAAGGATGTCAAACCTTTCATCCTCAGGCGCCTCAAAGAGGTTATCACTGTTGGATACGCTCTTTGTTTTTTACTTTTCGGGATCAAACAGTGCCACAGTGTGATTTTCGCTAGAAGATCCATGTTTTATTGTTATATTTTTGCAGCTGAAAGGTTTGGCATCTGCCCCGAAGTATGCTGTGCTATTAAGTTCTATGGCAAATCCAATTTTGTTATCCCCGCTTGGTATGTTATCCCATAGTTCCTAGATGTCAATGATCACCTCATCATTTTGGAAGTGGTCAAGACATGGGGGATTAGGTTGGTTCCATTCGATGAGTTCAGGATGGATAATGGACATTACTTCATTGATTAGGTTAAGTTCATTAGATGTATCAGTGAGGGTTAAGATGTTATGGTGAAGGTTGTTGATGGTACTCTTCCTGTCAGAATTAGGCGTAGGATGAGACGTAGGGTCTGTGGAAGATGTTTCCAGCTCAGGAACCCAAGAGGTCTTTATCTGTGCTTCTCCATAAATAGGAATGTCTTTGTGAGGTGGAGGTGGTGACGTGTCTTCCTCATCTGAAGTATTAAGCTGTATGTAATCAATTTCCCACTCATGTGAGTCAATTTCTGAGTCACTTTCCAGTAACCGATTACTGTACCGTACTAGGATATCCTTTGAGTTAAACACTGCAAGTGTGATCAGTTGATGTATCTTAGTAGATGAAATAATCGATGCTACATGAAGGATTATGGGGATCAACGAATCTGATACGGGGAGTATTGGTAGTGTTGACTCTACTACTTCTGCTAGAATTGCCAGTGTTGTCGATACTGCTGGTGGTTCTGATAGTGCTAGTGGTGTTGTTGATGCGATTGTTGCGGTTGATGGGATTATGGGTTTGATTGGTGGGATGATGGGTGTTGTAGGTAGTTTTGCTAGGATTTTTAGCCTCAATGGGGCAGTTTCTATGGTGTTTGATGCTGTTTTTATAATCAAAGGTGACATCTTTGTAATAGGTTGATATAGAGGTTGGTTGAGTTTTCCTTTGAATCTGAGCTTAGGAAGGATCTCCTTTTGAAAGCCTAAGCCTGTATTATCCTTGGGCTTTAATTACAACTGCAGCGGTTCATGTCGTCCCTACTTAAAAGGTCCCAAAGCACTTTAACCATCATAACCCATTCTTTGCATAATGAGAAGGCCTTTGCCATATTGATCTGTGGGAAGCTTAGCTTGTGATATTTTTGTGGTGATAGGATCTTTATAGATCCATTCTGCTAAGTCCTCATCTCTAGTTTCTTCTTCTTGACTCTTTCCAAGAATGAATGGCGTCAAGGTACATGCTGGCGTGATCAGTGGTTTTTGAAGTAACCATTGAGGTTTACTGTGAGTTCTAGGAGAAGTAGGCATTTGTCCCACACAAAAGAGTTGGCTCAAATTGTATTCCCTAGGACCTTCCTCTGCTATTTTCATCTTGAGCTTCTCTTGCTTGGGTATAGTGGTGTTTAAACTGGCAAGAGAGGCTGGACTTATGTATGATGTGGAGGAGATGGCTTCTCTGTTGTTAGGAATGGTAATCTCTGGTTGATGGCTGATATTATGACAATATGCAAAGGGGTTTGCATCTCCCAGGATTGTGATCTCTAAACCATTATGCGGGAACTTGATACACTGATGGTAGGTGGATGGAATGGCTTGCATGGCGTGTATCCAAGGTCTTCCTAACAACAAATTGTATGGCAGAGGAAGGTCTAGAACTTGACAAATGATGTGTTTCACCACAAGGCCCACTCGGATTGGTAGCACAACAACTCCTTTGGATGAATGCTCTGCATCATCATAGGCTTTGATTGTGATCTTCTTGCGGGGATCCACTGATTCAATTGCATAACCGAGAGCTGTGACTAATTGTAGAGTATAGATATTCAGGCCTGCTCCATTGTTCATCAAGACTCGCTTGATCCTGTGTTGGTTGATAAACCCTTCAATGTGGAGTGAGGCGTTATGAGGTTGCTAGAAGGATGTGTTGTCACTTTCAGAGAAAGTGAGACAAGGTGATGACCTTAGATTTCCAACCATGGCTTGGAACTGATTTGTATTTAGGTTTGCAGGGACTAACGCCTCTTGGAGAGCTTGATCCAAGATGGTTTTATGAGATGAGGATAGGCGTAATAGCTCTAAGATAGATATCAATGCAGGCATTTTGTCTAATTGGTCCACAAGGTTATACTGCTTTGGGATAGATGGGGTGCCTTTTGGAGATACTTTTATGGTAATCTTGCCACGACATGTAACAACATTTCAAGTGGAACTAGGATTTTTAATGGTAATAGTTGCAATTTGTTCATTGACATTATAAAGTTGATTTACAGTGTAATTATACGCGGCTTGCGTATAATCGGTAGTATCTGTGTTTCTCCCTGAAGTGGAAGGACCCCTTTGATCATGTGATGGAAGTGGATTTTTGAACATGAGATGATCATTATTTGTTGTTTTTGGGTCATGTCCTTCGATTTCAATTTCATCTCGGTCAATAAGATCCTAAATAAGATCTTTCAATCTATGACAATTGCTTGTCTTATGTCCTTTCCCTTGATGGAAATCACAATGTTTAGTATCCCTCCACCATGAAGGTTTGACTTGAGGTTCATAATTTGATATTTTGGGTAAGGTAACCAGATTTTGAGAAACCAATTGACATAACACTGTTTCGATGGGTTCCCCTAAGGGAGTGTATGTTTGTTTTGGTTTAAAATTTTGTTGACGCTGTCTGGGTTATTCTTGAGATGTAATGTGTCCTTTATTTGGAGGAGCAACTGTGTTATTCTTGGGTGGGGGGTTCTGTCCTACAAATTGACCCATAGGTTGTGCACTTTTGATAGTTCTTGCATCCACAACCCCGTCATTGACAACGTTTTTGTTTTTGTTCTAGAAGTTAGGCTTGTCACTATTGAAGCGTGGGTGAGGGCCATCCATTGGCTCATTATATATCTTGATAAGCCCTTTTTTGATGAGAGTCCGCTCACATTTTAAGCCTTTGGTGATCATGTCATTGAAAGAGTCTGTGTCTTTTATGTCTAGGTGAAATTCCATTTCTTTGTTTAAGTTGGAAATAAATATTTCCACTAGTTCTTGCTCAGGTAACTAAAGAGAATGTATGCTAGATATTTGATGCCATCGTTATAGAAAGACTAAAAATAGCTCACCTGGTTTTTGTTTAGTGTTACATAGATCAGCCATTGTGATATCACGTTCAATGTTGTGTGAGTAATGTGCCAGGAACTTCTGAATGAGTTCTTCAAATGTCCTAATGTCACCTGGTAAGCGGGAAAACCATGATGTGGTTGTTCCTCCCAAGCTTTGGGGAAAAAGGTGCATTAGGTACGTATCCTCGTATGCCACTTCGAGGCAAGCTGAATGGAATTCTCTAACATGATCATGAGGATCTCCTTTTCCTCTATACTTTTCAAACTTGGGTGTTTCAAACCCTCACGGAAAAGGTGGCATATGAAGATTCCTATCAAAGGGATAGGGACAAATGTCATTAAGTGAAAATTGATTGTTTTTTACACCACTATGAAGTTGTTGGGCGAGATTCTCAACTTGTTGTCGCAACATTTCTATGTCATTTGGAGGAGGAGGAGGTGGGGGATTACCTTGATGAAGGTTGTATCTGATGTGTTCTCTACCTCTTTCATCCTCATTATGACTTTGGAGTTCTAATTCTTGTCTTAGTTGTGCAACATCAAAGTCAGAGGGTAGTTTAGCCCTTTCTTGAGCAAGTCTTAAAAAGTGAGCATCAACATTGCTCCTGAGTATCTCATCAAAAATTCTATTGAAGAGAGGGTTGTGTTGTGCCCTTTCTATTGCCGCAGGAGTAGGAGTACTTGGATTTTCATAATTTATATTTCCTCCAAGGGCTTCTTGGAATTCATTAATATTTTCCTCCTCTTCCTCTTCAATTTCCATTTGTCTAGTTCTAGATCAGGTTTGAGCCATTTTTTTTATAAGTTTTTGTTGAAGTTGGGTGAAAATGATTACGAGTTTTTTATGGAATGAAAGATTTATGTTTGGTGAAATGCTTTACATACAGATCCCTAGCACTAAAGGTAGATGCTACCAAAGTTCTCTCTTGAATTGCTTGTTGTGTTTGATTTTGACAAAGTTTGATGTGATAAGGTTTAGAGAAATTTGAGATGTGTTACAGATTCAACTACCTAGTAATGAGAGGATTCACTCATAGACTAGTTTTAACCTGCATAGAAATGCCTCTTAGGATGAGTTTATCCTAGATGTAGAGACAATCTAAAAGTGATGTGTTTGTGTTTGATTCAAGCAATTTGGAAAATAAAACTTAGGATGAAAACCTCTTGATGCTTTGAGAGTTGGAATGGATTGATGATTTTTGGAATATGATAATGGATGAAAAGTGAACTTCAATAAAAACTTCGTGTTACATAAGGAACAAACTCCGCTTCTTCTCTCTTGGGGGTTGGTGGTTCTTCCCGAGCTATGTTATATGTGATACAAATGTCAGGAAAGAAATCTATAAAGCGGAAAATCGCGATCGAACCCTAGTTGCTCTCCCCTCTTCCAACTCCAAGGAGAGAGAAGGGAGATTCACTAGGGTTGATGGTTTTCACTTAGGGGAGAGACTTTACATTCAAAAGAGGGGTTGAAACCCACAAGATCCAATCCCATGCAATGCAAGATTGGATGCTAAATGAGTTTCAAGGGTTATGACAGCAAGGCTACCCTCTTTTGTAAAGAATGTGCATAGAAGAATTAAGCTAGGAATGCATAGAAAGTGAGAAAGATTCGCTTATAAACTGAGATAGGAATACAGTATGAAGCTGCGAACTTGGAATTAGCAGTAAAATGTTGATACGGCGCTGTCCTGCAAATTTGAGCGAAAGTTGCTGGGACGATGGCGCCCAGTGCCACAGTCCTCCGAAAAATCCGCGAAACGAAGGGGGATCTGTTCGTCTCTGCACAAGGATTCCAGATCTTCAGTTTCAGCCGCGTACCTGCAACCTACACACAGAAAAGCGAAGACGATTGGGGGGTTAGGGATTAGGGGTTTGCCTTTAGGTCAAACCCCGGTTTTGGAATTGACCAAGAAATGAGCAATGCTGTAAATGTAAATGTCTGTAATGTAAAACAAGTACTAATACCTTGTTGTAAGGATGTTTGTATCCTTATGTGCAAAGGTATAGATGTTGTATGTTGTATGTTGTAGTAGTATGTTGTAAGTGATCTCCTCTTCAATGGTTGAATCCTTGTCTTGAATGCAACACTTAGCCTTGAATGGAGACTTGAAATGATCAATTGCTTGAAGGAATGCTTGAATGCTTGAATGCTTGAGTATAGTTTCCACGCTTTTTCCATCATATCGAATGAAAGAGGAAAATGTAGTTTATATACTTGTCAATTAGGGCTGATAGACTGATTTTCTCGACCTTAGGTCGACCAGGAAAGATAATTTTCCAATTTGCAAACATAAAGACCCGAAGTCCAAAAGAGATTGGGCCCAAAATAGGACCCAGGGACCAGGGCGCTAGGCGCTCTGGTCCCACCTCCCGGGACAGCAAGGTACAAAGGAGGTTCAGGCCAGGGTGCAAGAAAATGCAGTTTTCAGTGTCATAATCAGGTTTCGAGGTCTCCATTCAGGTTGCGTGTTGCGTCGCCATCGTGAAGACCCAAATGTGGTCGAAATTGCAAGTGTCACAATTTTAGGATGCTACATTTAGCCCCCACTTTAGCGGGAGTATAGGCGTATGCTCATACTTCCGGTAAAGTACAAGGAAACAACATTGAAAGACTTTCACCATGTCTAGGAGGCAAGATACACCAAGCCCCAAGTGGACTAAGGATCTTACGACTTTGATTGACAAAGTAAAAGGGAAGATCACGAGGGAGAACCATGACTGTCAGTAGTAAGGTTCCCTCACTATGAGTCATGCAAGAAAGATATCAAAAATTTTCAAGGCAAAGCTAAATTTGTCAAGAAATTTTCAAGTATCTTGAAAAGATATGAACGGGATGTATGCCCCCCTATGTTAAAGCGATCGCACACGCCTCATCGGGGGTGATTGCTTTAAGGTAGTGATACATATAAGAAATGAGAAAGGAGCACGTTATCACAAGGATTTAGCCCCCAAGTGTGAGATAAACCCAAGGATAATAGACACAAAACACAAAGCACGAGGTGACTTCACTTTCCTCGGGGTCAGTATGCTGTATGATAATTCATGTATATATATCATATGTATGTATGCATAATTGTTCTTCATTCCCCAATCAAGGAAGGTCACCTAGAAGAAGGGAACACATGTGTCTTTTGAGTCAACATGAGAGAGATCGAGAGATCTCAATGCTTTGCATCGTCCTCAAGTAGACAACACTAAGGACAACAAATAGAAGAATGAGAATAACATATAGAAGAAGTAACACAAGAGAGGAGGAGAGAATCTGCTATGCTAATGTAACTAGTCTAGCACGTCATCTACCCCCTGATCTTGCTGATCAATGTTTCGGGAAGGCAGGGAACACACTAGAGGAGGAACATTCAACACAGCAGATGGAGCTATCACAAGATCCAAACAAGGGCTATGTTCATGTTCCAAGCCACGTTGTTCTTGTCTAGGAGCTAGGATAAGTGCTTTAGAAAATTTATTAGATAAATGGTTATCAATATCAACAAGTTCATATTCACTATAAGAAGCAAGACAAGCAACATTTTCATCGTGAATAACATTTTCATCTATAGCATCATCAAGATTTATAAAAATAGGGTCTTTAATTCGCACAAGATCAAGACCATCATGCATCTTATGTTTTGGAGATTTTGGAGAAAATGGAATAATGCTTGTTGAAGGTGTTTTCGGGGATTGCAAATTTTGAGCTCTAAGACGATGCTTTCGTCGGCGTTCACGTGCCGAACGATTTCGTCTAGTCTTAGTAGGAAGTTGTGAAGAGTGAGGAGGAGGAATGTTCTCATCCTTAGCACTTGGGTGTTTAGGTTGTGGTCTCTTAGGCTGAATAATAGGAGAAGAGGAAGGTCTCTTCTCTCCATAAGAGGAAGCAGGAGGAACTGCTCCATACAAAGGAGGAATATTTGGTTTAGGAAGGAGACCAAGTCCATCATGACGAGGAGGTATAGGTCTACTCTTAGAAGGTTTATTAGGTATAGGCATAGTCACATCCATAGGAATGGGTTGGGAATCTTCTTGAGGAAAGACATTAGTTTTATCTTTCAAAGGAAGAACTTCCTTCTCAAGAATGATAGGAATGTCAAGTTTGGGTGTTCTAGGTTCACTTAAAGATAGGATCATATCTGCTTTCCATTTTTGATAAGATTTGAAAAGATGATCACTTCGCGGAGGAAGAGATTGGAATCATTTAGGCCAAAAGTAATCAATAGGAACGCTAGAAGTTCTTTCAGCTGGTTTAAAGAGACTATGATTGACAGTAACAACTTCACCATTATGGGGAAATTTCAAACACTTGTGAATAGGAGAAGCAATAGCTTTCATGGAAGATAGCCAAGGATAGCCAAGCTTCACACGAAATTGTTCGGAAGATGGAATAATAGCAAAGTTCACATCAAGGGATTTGTTATGGACCTCAATAGGCAATGTAATAGAACCAATTGCAGGAGAAGAAAATGCATCAAATAGTTTCACAATCACATCTATTTTGTCATATATCACTTGATTCAATTGCAAAGTAAAAAGAAATTCTTCAGTAATAACATTAACCATGCACGAAGGATCAATAAGCACTCCACGGCAAGGTGTATTCTTGACTTTTGCAACTATATATAAAGGACCATCAGGTGCCCTGATAGTTTCACTGGAATCAAATGTGATGGAAGGTTCTTTAGGGATTTTCTGTTGCTCTACAAAGTTAATCACATTCGGAGTCATGGACACAAGATCATCAGGTGAGACAGAGGAATCAGTAGTATCAATCGCATTAGAGGTATGAGAAGGTAATGGATCAGTGAAAATCTGAAGATTTTGGTTAGGAGGAGCTACAGATGTATTGCCTTTATCATTCACTCCAGAAATAGAAATAGTATTATTATCAATCAAATCTTGAATTTTACCCTTTAAGAAAAACATTTTTCAGTATCATGCCCAAGCTGACGATGAAATTGACAAAAAGCTTTGTTATCAAAATAAGGTGAAGTAATCTTTGCAGGATCAATTTGCCTTATAGGAGGAAGAGTAAGCACATTTTGTTCCAATAACTTATTCATAATACTATGCAATGATTCATTCAAAGGAGTATACTTTCTTTCTTTCTTGAAAAATTTAGAAATAGGAGGCACACCTGATGCTGCATTCACATTGTTGTTGATGATGTTTTCATTGAATTTGATAGAATCTCTATTCAGTTTAAACTTCCCAAATGGTTGTTGACTGCTATCACCCTTATCACTCAGAGCCATAGGATGTGATTGTTCCATTTGACTCACAGTCAGTTGATAATTGTGAAGAGTTGCACACAACTGTTGGAAAGAAGTAAACTCAGAAAACAGAAGTTTGTCTCGAATATCTTTTTGTAAATTAGAAATAAAGATTCTTTGAATATCATTGTCAGGCACTGGAAAAGAAATTTGAGCATACAAATGCTTATATCTACCAATTAAATCAGTCACTTTTTCTTTAACACCTTGTTTACAATGCATTAAATCAATCAAAGTAACTTTAGGACTTATATTGTTTTGAAATTGTTGAATGAAAGCATTTGCAAGTTGTTCGAAAGAAGTAATAGAATAAGAAGGCAACGAGCAATACCATTGTAGGGCTTTGTCTCTTAATGTTCTAGTAAACAGTTTTGCAAGCAACCTTTGGTCATAAGCAAAATCGGTACATATTGTTTGAAAAGTCTTAACATGTGTTAGAGGATCACCTTTACCATTATAAAGCTCCAAATGCGGGATTTCAACATGTTTAGGAGGGATAGCTCGAACAATGTCAAGAGAAAGTGGGCTCGCCACATCAAATGTGGGCACACTAAACTTAGATTGATTCATAGAGGCAATTTGTTGCTATAAAGAAGAGACAGTTTGTGCAAGATTGTTAATGGTCGCTTCAGTCGAAGAGTTCATATTAGATGTGTTAGATTGAGATGGAGGTGTTATGTTATTGAAAGAAGGTAAAGAGTAAGGTGGTGGGACCCTATGATAATTAGTCATAGGAGATGATTGGATAGGAGGAACACTACAAGGAGGAATGGAATGATTGAATGAATTGCCCCCTTGCATCATGTTCATTTGTGGAGATGTAATAGGGACACTCATTGAAGGAATGAATGAAGAAGTCGGATTAAATGAAGGAAGAGGGTTAATTGAAGAAGAATGATTGCCCCCATGACTGGTGATCACAGGAGGAATGTCTTGTGTAGAAGTAGCCATTATGTTTGATGTAAAGGTAGGTATGCTAGCAATAGAAGTCATCAAAGGAATAGAATGATTGACTTGAGTAGGAGGTTGTGTATAACCCAAATTTTCAGCACAACTCTTCATAGGCATCACATTCGAATCCACAATGTGTGCAATACCACGCAAAATATCAATTCCATTCTTATCACTTTGAAGCATACGTTTTAGACCCTCAATTAAAGGAAGAGGTTGACTATCGGGGTATTCTTGAGACATCCATTGTCGAAAATCGTCAAATTGGTTATCCAATTTCGAAAGTTGTTCTTCAGAAACCTCATGGAGAGCTTCTTCATCATTAGGAGGATTAGAGGAATTACCCATGTCCTCGTTAAAAAGGCTATTCAAATTAGGTTCCATCTCCTCGGTAATTAAACCTCGGAAAGACTTAATTCTATGGCTTCGTCTAACGGGAATAGTGTAAGTAGCGCTTATTGTTGTAAAACTCATGCACTAGAGAGGGAGAGAAAATTTTGATTTTAGAGGTAACAATTTTCAGTAAAATCAGCCAATCTTCTGGATTTAAGCTATTAAATACAATCAGGACAATCTCCCGAAATTTCAGAAAAAATGTCAGGGACCGTGGCACTTCGGAGTGCACACGGTCCCGACAACTTTTTTTGAAATTTGCAGGGATGAAAGTTATGATGATTTTAGAGCTAATTTGAAAAAATTGAGTGGTTTTACGATCTGTAGATAGGCCAAATTAAAGTTGCAATCTCGAAATTGAACCCTACCAAGATTGTCAAAAAATGCAAAATTTGAATTTTGAAAAAGAGAGGGAAACTGAAATTTTGAATTTTATGATTTTAGAGGGAATGTCAAGAGCAATGCAAATTTTGAAATTTAAAAATTGACTCAATCTCACGCAAAATTCAATTTTGAAAGCGGAAATTAAAATTGTTGTAATTAAGCACTTAATTTCAAAAGTCACAAATTGTAAGAATTTGAATAAAGCATTGAGATTTCGAATGAATGCAAACACACTTTTCAGATTTAGGACAGTAAGAACACAATTTTGACACAAAATTTCAATTTCAATGATTTTTGAATGTTTAGAAGCCTTAATCCAAGAAATCACAAGACCAACTTTGACTGTAATTTTGAAAGTGTTAGATTTGATAAAATCAGCCAAAATTCTGGATTTTAGCAGGAAAATACAGTAAGATCTAGCTCCTGAAATTTCAGAAAAAATGTCGGGGACGATGGCGCTCGGAGTGCACACGGTCCTCGCAACTTTTTTCCAAATTTTCAGGGATGAAAGATATTGTGATTTTATTGCGGAATCCAAAGTTACAACTGATTTGGAGATGTTTTGATTAGTGAATTTATCAGTCAAAGGTTGAATCAAGAGGGTTTCAAAAATTAGGGTTTTGACACTTAACCACTTAATTTTCAAAATCAAAGCACAAATATGAATTGATAATTTGTAATAGAAGAGAAGATCTGAAACAAGCATTAACAATTAAACATTTCACAAGTTTAATTACTTAAAAAGAAAAATTTAGGGTTTTTATGTAATTAACCTCTAAAATTTTGCAAAAGATCAACATGGAAATGTAATCAAGGAATCCAATTTTCAGATCTAACCATGAATAATCAGAAAGGATGTTCACGTCGGGTTCACCAAAATGTAAAGCGGAAAATTGCCATCGAACCCTAGTTGCTCTCCCCTCTTCCAACTCCAAGGAGAGACAAGGGAGATTCACTAGGGTTGATGGTTTTCACTTAGGGGAGAGACTTTACATTCAAAAGAGGGGTTGAAACCCACAAGATCCAATCCCATGCAATGCAAGATTGGATGCTAAATGAGTTTCAAGGGTTATGACAGCAAGGCTACCCTCTTTTGTAAAGAATGTGCATAGAAGAATTAAGCTAGGAATGCATAGAAAGTGAGAAAGATTCGCTTATAAACTGAGATAGGAATACAGTATGAAGCTGCGGACCTGGAATTAGCAGTAAAATGTCGATACGGCGCTGTCCTGCAAATTTGAGCGAAAGTTGCCGGGACGATGGCGCCCAGCGCCACGGTCCTCCGAAAAATCCGTGAAACGAAGGGGGATCTATTCGTCTCTGCACAAGGATTCCAGATCTTCAATTTCAGCCGTGTACCTGCAACCTACACATAGAAAAGCGAAGACGATTAGGGGGTTAGGGATTAGGGGTTTGCCTTTAGGTCAAACCCCGGTTTTGGAATTAACCAAGAAATGAGCAATGCTGTAAATGTAAATGTCTGTAATGTAAAACAAGTACTAATACCTTGTTGTAAGGATGTTTGTATCCTTATGTGCGAAGGTATAGATGTTGTATGTTGTATGTTGTAGTAGTATGTTGTAAGTGATCTCCTCTTCAATGGTTGAATCCTTGTCTTGAATGCAACACTTAGCCTTGAATGGAGACTTGAAATGATCAATTGCTTGAAGGAATGCTTGAATGCTTGAATACTTGAGTATAGTTTCCACGCTTTTTCCATCATATCGAATGAAAGAGGAAAATGTAGTTTACATACTTGTCAATTAGGGCTGATAGACTGATTTTCCCGACCTTAGGCCGACCAGGAAAGATAATTTTCCAATTTGCAAACATAAAGACCCGAAGTCCAAAAGAGACCGGGCCCAAAATAGGACCCAGGGACCAGGGCGCTGGGCGCCCTGGTCCTGTGGGACCAGGGCGCTGGGCGTCCTTGTCCTGAAGGACTAGGGCACTGGGCGCTCTGGTCCCACCTCCCGGGACAGCAGGGTGCAAAGGAGGTTCAGGCCAGGGTGCAAGAAAATGCAGTTTTCAGTGTCATAATCAGGTTTCGGGGTCTCCATTCAAGTTGCGTGTTGCGTCGCCATCGTGAAGACCCAAATGCGATCGAAATTGCAAGTGTCACAATTTTAGGATGCTACAAAATCAGGATTGATTTTGCCTCCTTTGTTTTTGTGATAACTCAAAGCTCGATATTGCATAAAAGCTCTGCGATTCAATGACTCTGGATCAAATTCATTTGATTTCCCTTGAAGATAAAGACGCATGTGATGTAAGAAGGCTCTATGAGAGACAAAGATTTGTCTATTATGATAGAAAAATTTCCTCCTTTTGATTAAAGTCTTTGAGCTCAATGGTCTTCTCTTCAAGTTGATGTGTTGATGAAGATTCTTGTTTCTCAAGATGTGAAGAATGGTCATATAGTTTGATACTCTTTGCTATTTGCTCTTTGTTTTTGATGTTTTGTTTTTGAAAATGTTTGTGTTGGATGAATACTTGTTTTGGATTTTGGGTTTTTTTTATTTTTCTTTGACAAGAAAACAAAGCAAGCACACAAACACAAGAATGTTTCCTCAAAAGGCACAAATAAGAGTGGGTCTAGATCAACCCAACCTTTGAACTTTTATGATGCTTTCCTTTAAATGTTTTTTTTAGGTGTTTTTCCAAAGCCTGAAGTCGACTCAATTTGCACTTGGTCTTGACTCAAAACAAAAACACTTCAAAAACTCTTTATCCCTAAGGTCAAATGGCCAATTGCGATAAGTTCAGCCCACATCTTGATATTTCTTCGACTTTGGTACTACATACCTTATGAATCCTGTCGTGGCAGGTAAGGATGTGATATACTAGTCTTGCACGAGCATAACAAATAGATGATCCCTATGATGGGGGAGTCACCACTTTTATCGAGCTACAAGTAACCTTTCAAAAAGCTATGTTTCTACTCAAGGAAATATGTATGGTGAGTGTCTTGGGAGCAAAACCTTCTATGCTCTTGCACTGAATTTATCACAAATATCCTCAATCAATAGAATGGGTGGGCTACTACTTAAAGGTGTTTAGTAATTTTTAATGTTTTTGGACATAAGTTCATTCTGCAGTGACTCACTTCATAGCCTTGTAACTTGTGGTGGGGCCCATTTGTCCTTTTGGCAAGTTACACTATAAGAACAACTATACCCAAGGCTACAACTTTCGCTCTCACCTGATTTCTATAGCGGCTCGAAGGATTTACCGCGCGAGGTCGTTCCCAAGATTGATCGATCGCTTGGCAGGCCTCTCTTAAAAAGATAAAACTTGAGTGTTACTAACACTTTTCTCTTGTACCTAGGACCATGAAAGCCAAGGGAGAGGATAGTGTGTGTTAGAAGTAGGACCACTCGACAAACTCTTTTTGCACAACTGTGCCAAACATGAAATGCACTTGTTATTTTTAACTTGTCATTGCAATGATGTTCTATCTAATTGGAGATGTTGCTCCAACAATCATGGTGTTCTTTTTATCCTTCGATGGCAAAATGTGTTGTAATCTAGGAATTGGAAATCCTAGTCAACTAAATTAAGAGCACGTTTCGCTTGAAGTAAATCGATTTGAGAACAACTTTGACAAATTGGGGATTCTTTTTAACTTGCACAAAATGAAGTGTTGATTGTGAATTTTAGTTTGATGCAAGAAATAAAATTTGCCTTGTTGATTTTAAGCACCAAAAGAATCTGTTCCTAACTTTGCAAAAAAAAAAATTTGTGTGTTTGTTTTTGTGATTTTTGAAGCACCAAAAGAAGTTTGAAACCTAAATTGCAAGAAATAAAGATTGTTTTTGTAATTTTTAAAGCATCAAAAGAAGTGTTTTAGTACCAAAAAAAAGAGGTTAGTTCAAAATCTACACATGAAACGAACAGTTAGAAAAATCTGAAAACATGGTGGGCTCCCACAAGCCTAAAGAAAATTTTATCCGTTACAAGGTTTGTCTTTTACAATGCCTAGTTACAATAGCGTTACTCTGTGTGACAACAGAAGCGCTACATAACACAAACGTGGGAAAGTATAAACAAAAACGCTAAAGAAGGATATTAATGCAGAAGGGCAAAAGCGCTAACACCTAAACAAAAGCGCTAATAAAAATGCAAAAGCACTAAACTTTGGACAATAGTGCTATTGTAGAAACAAAAGTGCTAGACTACTAGATGACAATAGCGCTAAAGCGTGAACAAAAGCGTCGAAGCACGACCTGTGTGGCAATTTAAACAAAAAAGTTAGTAGTTTGTAGAAAAATCTTGTGTTGGATTCATGTTGGGTTCACCAAATGATACTCTGCAAAATGGACAATGTTAGTTAGGATAAACAAACACAAAAGAAGAAACAAAAGAAATCAATTGTTAGATGTTAGTGTTAGAAATCACCAATTAAAAACTATCCTAAGCAAGCATATCAAGAAAGACACTACTAAACAAATAGAAAGCTTAAGGAATCTACAAAAAGTAACTAAACTTCTCCATATGCTCTCTACCATGCTGGTAGCTTCTCCTTCCTTGTTCCTCTCTTCTCCAAGTTTCAAATTAGTGTAGCTCTCAGCAGCTTTTTGCACTATGGGTGCTTATGGAGGTTCAAGTTTGAAATGTTTTAACTATGCTATGCAAATGTAAAACAAACTAATTAGACATATTATGAAATGAACTAAGATTTATTTTAGTCTAAAATGACAATATATGTGATTTATGCTAAATGCTCTCTCTAAAATTTACTATACATTAAATGCATACAAGTTTTCAAGATCTGGATTATGAAGAAATGGGCTCTATTTATAGGAAAAATGGAGCAATGGATGGTTGAGATTGAGTATTCTCAACAAGGGTTAGGATTGAAAGATATTCAATCCATGTGATGGCTTTCAACCCAATCCCAGGATGACAAGTGTCAATATGAGATAGGTTGAGAGGAGAGGGAATAACCATTAAATGTCCGACATGACCTGAACGTTAACTTGGGAGTTAAGGTCAAGGTTGGGTTGAGTGAATAAATTCATTATCTAAAGAATAATGCTTTTATCCAATGGATAAACTCTTGTGCAAAGGTAAAAGGGATAACCATGGTCAAAGCAATAAATGCTTGAGGAGACACATGAGGGTTGAGTTAAGGGTTAACCATAAATGGTCATGTAAGAGCCATAAGTGGTTTGGAAGACTTTAGGGGTTAATTTGTTGAACACACAAAGCAATAAATGTTTTTCAAAGACTTTGGAGTCTTTGAGAAGTGACCTCAAGTTGCTTAGGAATGTGACAATAATTAGGGGATGGATTAGGTTAATTAAGAAGGGTTTAGAAGAATCTAGAATAGGGTTTAGGAGTGCAAGTGGATTTAGTGGGTGAGGAAAAATAGGATTTTAATTAAAATAAAATTAATTTATTTCAATAAATAGGCGCAAGTTGCATTTGTAGGAAAATGCAAGTGGGGGGATAAGTGATTTAAATAAATATTTTATTTAATTTATTTAAAAGAGGAAAAGGAGGATTTAATTAAATAAATAGAATTTATTCATTTAATTGATTGTGAATTTGGTTTAATGAATTAATTAAAATAAATTGGATAATTTATTTAATTAATAGGAGAATATTTTGAGGATGAATTAATTAAATATTGATTTAATTAACTGATGGCTAGTGGATTTTTAATCAAATAAATACGAAATATTCATTTAATTAAAATGGACAGATTTATGTGACTATAGAAGCTACTCGAGAAGATTTGATAGGGGTGTTCCGAAGGGTACTGCTGCAAACTGAAGACATAATGACAGTTCAAATTGAAAAAAATTGAAACCATGACAATATATAGCTTCATTTTGAAGTTCAAAGTTTGACAACTCTTTATCTAATGAGAAGTTTTGGATCTTCATGAATTATTTATGAAATAAGTCTTAATTAAGAGATGGATTGATAAATGATGATTTAAAATGATGTTTTGAATAAAAATTGCTTGTTGATACTTGACATGGTAGTAATAATTAATGTTTTTAATAATTTTAAATTAATATTTATTAGTACCTAATATAGTAACTCGACTATTTAAAAGTTACTAGTATTTACAAAACAATAATATTGATATTTTTAAACAATGTTAGGATAGACATTTTTTAATGAATTACAACAAAGGTTAAGTTCATAGCAATTATTATGTTACTAATAAAGGAATTAGTTCACAATAAAGAACTAGGTTCATACTAGAAAACTCGACTTAGAACATTTCAAAGAAGTTTATTTTTATTCTAATATATATTTGTTGCGAGAAGGCTCCTCTTGCCTACAACAGTCAATTCAAAAAATCAAAATAATAAATTGACAATTATGATAGAAAGAGTACTCCCCCATGCCTTGGTCCTTTATTTTCATCTTTTGCTTGAAGTTCGTGAATAAAGACTTGAATTCTTCTTGATGGTTGGATGCTAAGGAAGCTTGGGCCTCCTTGTTGTACAGAACTAGGCTATCTTGAGCTACCCCCATAGCAATACAATACTGAAAAGGGTTATTATCTATAGATATTGAAATTTCCTATCCATTGTAGGGGAACTTGATACATTGATGGTACGTGGAAGGCACCACTTTCATTTCATGGATCCATGGACGACCCAATAGTATATTGTATGTCAAGTCTATGTCCAAGACTTGGGACATGGTGTCTCTTTGTACAAGACCTACCTAAATGGGTAGTATTACAATTCCTTTGAATGATCTCACTTCATCATCATAAGCTTTGATAGTGATTTTCTTTTTGGGATCAATAGCTTGCTTAGATAAGCGTAATGCATTGATAAGCTTTAGAGTACATATATTGAGCCCAACTCCTCCATCTATTAATACTATTTTTACCCGATGTTTATAGACTAAGACCTCGATATGTAGTGGGGTATTATGTGGATGATTCAAAGAGACACCATCGTGTTTAGAAAAAGATATGTTGTGTGGCATCGTCATATGGGCCACCATGGCTTAGGATCAATCAATATCCAGATCATTTGGAAGGGTTGTTTCGATAAGAGCCTTCTCCAAGATATCCTTGTGTTTTGGTGAAAGTTTGAGCAACTCAAGTATAGATATCTGAGTGGGTGTTCTTTGTAGTTGGTCAACCAAGTTATATTGAGTCTTGGGGAGAGTTGTTGATGTTGATGTTTTCCCCTTCAAGACATATTTTTGCACTCTTGTTGTTGCATTTATCGACGCATATCCTTGTTTGTCTTTGAGTTTTATGACATTCACTTGATTGTCATATGCTGATATGTGATTAATGGTGTTTTTGTATATGTGATTAATACGATCTCCTTTGGTGTTATTTGATGTCGATGCTCCTCTCTTGTCATAATTGGGAAGAGGATTTTTGAAAGCTTCATGGTCACCATTGGTTTTATGACCATCGACTGTTAAGCCACCCTCGTCTATCATGTCTTGAACTATATTCTTCAGCCTCATGCAATCATTTATGTTATGCCCCTTGTTTTGATGATAATCACAATAATGTGAGTCATTCCACCATGGTGGTTTGACTTGGGGTTAAAAGTTTCTTATGGCTGGCAATGTGATGATCTTATTTGCCAATAGCTCTCAAAATGCTAATTCCAAGGTTTTCCCTAATGGTGTGCATATTTGTTGATACGGGAAAGTATTAGTGTTGCTTCCCTAGCTTGTGTGGTTCCCTTGGTTGTTGTTGTTTGACAGTGAAGCTCTTTGGTTGGTACTTCGTTGATAAGTGTTAGTGCATTGATTAACACTTTTTTTTTATCATTATTGGATGGTGGGTTGCCTGATAAAGTCAACACTGGTTGTTTAGACTTTACATTGTTGGCATCAATTGCCTCATCATTAACAATGTTTTGTTCCTTCTCCAAAATTTGGACTTGTCTGAATTGTTGTTATTGTTTTGAACTTTAAGGTTCCTTTCTTGATGGAAGCTTCCTCTACTTGGATATGATTTTCTATTAATTTTCAAAAGATGGTATACATTGTAGTTTGAGATGATAACTCATTTCACTATTCAGATTGTCTATAAAGATTTCCATATTTTCCTTTTCAGGCACATCTCGTGGATACCTTGCTACCATGCGTCTTCATCATTGTAGAAACACCATGAATGTTTCATTGTTCTTTTGTTTGGTATTACATGCATCAAACATAGTGATTGCGTGTTGGATGTTATAGGAGTATTGTGTTATGAATTTATTCACCAACTCATCAAATGATCTAATGGGAGGTGTGAGTTTTGACAACCACTCCATTGTTTTCCCTCCCAAACTTCTTGGGAATAACCTCATTAAGTATGTGTCATTGTGAGAAAAATCCAAGATCATAGTACAAAATTCATGAACGTGATCACGGGGATCACTCTTACCATCGTATTTGTCATACTTTGGTATATCTGAATTTGGGGGAAAAGGTACCATGTTCGATCTCCTATCAAAAGGATAAGGACAAATTTTGTCTAAGGAGTATCATACTGTGGTCCCTTTTTGCATGTCATGCATTTATCTTTGAAGTGTTTGGATTTGTTGTGTAAGAGAAGCTATGAGTGCATTTGTCCTTCGATGGGGAGCTTCCCCTTGTTCATTAAGATTGTCCCAATTGCGGGTATTATCTTGTTCGTGAGTGTTATCTTGTTCATGGGTGTGATCTCGGTTGTGTATGTTTCCTTGATCATGTGTTTCTTCTTCTCTAATTTGTTCTTGATAAGCATAGTTTCTCTCCCTTGTTCTTGAAATTCTCTCATTTGTATTCCTCAAATTTTCCATGTCAAAATCCTCAAGAATATTGACTCCTTTTCTAGTTAGCATGAGTAGATATTTTTGCTTATCCATTTCTATAAGTCTTTCTACGAGTTTTTGGAAATCTGAATTTTCTTGACATTCTTGGAGAAGTTAGTATGTGATCTCTATTTCTCCCATATTTGCATATTCATCAAAAGGATTGGACAGTCTATGACTCATACTTGATTTTGGTTGTGATTCCTTCTTTTTGTTTCTCTAAGATCGAGTGACAGCGGGCATCAATATATCTCTACCGTAGTGAATTCTTCCTCTTCTATTGCAGTTCTTGGTAGAGTTGGTGGCTCAGGTCGAGCTTCGTTGTAATTGATAAGAAACTTTGGAAACAAAGTGGGGTTAATCATTCCTCCACTATTAAGGCGTTGGTTGAATGCTTCTTTATGAATGTAAGCCCTACTTCTCAAAGGTTCTTTGTCAAATTCATTGGTTTTTCCTTGGATATACAATCACATATGATGCAAGAAAGCGTGATGTGATGTAAAGAGTTGAAGATTGATATAGATAAATTTACTCCTTTTGATAAGTGACTTAGAACTAGGTTGTCTCTTCTTCAACTTAGTCTTTTGATGAAGACTTATTCTTCTCAAAATATGGGGAGTGGTCATACACAAATGATCAATGTTGATGTTGATGTTGGATATGGATACTTCATTTTGTAAACTCAAGTTTGCTTGTCAAGTAGATTTTTATTTGATTTGCTTCTATGACAAAGTGTGCCAAATGATATGAGTCAAGTTTTATGATCTAGAAACTAGGTATTGGTTTGATAAAATTCATTGGATGGTGGAGCCTTTGATAAATGTTTTGATACTCCTCAATTTTGTTGGATGAAATCTGATCTCAAGATAGCATACTTTGGATGAAATGTGATCCTTAGGGGGCGCCCATTTTTTTTGCCTTTTGCCAGAAATTAACCCAAAGTGAATTGTTTCACAATTGGGTAGTTATCTTGGGAGATATATATTGAGTGATCTTGGGGGGTGGGGGGAATTCTTCCCCACTAATGCACTATGATATTGTCAATGTTTAGTAACTGACTCGACTCAAATCTTCTACTTCTATGATTTTTAATTAGGCAAACATTCAATCTTCAGTGATAAACTCCCATGGGAGGCTTCCCAACCTTTAGAACAATGTCTTTACGTATATTAAAGATACTGGGAGAAGACTAATCACTAAGAAAAACTATTGGAGGGGATTTTAATTAGCCTCCACATTTGATTATAGTGGGTTGGAACACTTAGCGATAAAGTTGTTTCCCACTTAGGTCGTTCCCCTATCACTAACCTTAATGGTGCCCTAAGGGAAACTCAGGAGGGCATGCCTTCTAAAGGTCCTAATGCATGAAACTGAAAGAAAGTATGAAAGAGATGGTTTTGGATTTTTGATCACCTATTGAAGGTGAGAGCATATACCTATCACCTCACAAACACAAAAGACAAGGATTATTTTTAAATATTCATTGCAAAATTGTCTAAGCTAGATGGAGATGTTGCTCCAAGAAGACATGATGTTCTTTTTATCCGAATAAAGAAATGTGTGAAGATAGAAAAATTTTGAACTTTTGAAAGTAAACCCTTGTCAACAAAATGAATTGCCAATGTAAACAACAACGATCTTAATTTTGAAAGATTTTGAAATGGAAATGTGAATGTTCTTTTTAATCTTCCAAAACAAAGGTGAAGTTCATTTTAATTAGCACCAAAGGACTGTGATGTTCAATTATAACTTTGTGCAAAAATTGGAATGTTTGTTTTGTTCCTTTTAAAACCCCAAAAAAGATAATCCTATCTTGCATAAAAGGAAAGATTTGAATTTGTTGTTCTTTTTATCCATGCAATTAAGAAATATGAGTTTTATTTTAGGCACCAAAAGGAAATATGAAGTTTATTTTAGAAATCCAAAAGAGAAAGTGGAATTCATTTTAGACTTTTTGCAATAAAGGGAAAGATGAGTTCTTTTTACTAACTTTAAAAGAAAGTAAAGAAAAACTAAACTAACTTCCTCATGTTCTTGCACTGAGAAATCTTAGAACCTTCACTCACTTAGTCAAAAATTAGATCCTGATGGTGGGCTTCACAAGCCTAAATTTCTGACTCGATTACAAATTTTTTTTTTGCCTCTATCAGTGCTATGTGCTAACATGTAGATCGGATGTGCTAAAATATGGTACAAAAGTGCTAAAAGAAAGAGCCTACATGCTACTCCGATGCCTGAATGCACTATATTGATACTCCTATGCATAGAAAAAGTAGAGAAGAACATGTGCCAGAATGAAAGTTAAATGCGCTAAGGAATGATTTCTATGTGCTAAACAGTGTGATGAATGCACTAAATTTTGCCACAAATATGCTGCAGAAAGTTCCAAATGTGCTAAAAGATTGTTCTAGCGTGCTTTCAATCTTTAACCTGCACAAAAAATGATGTTATTTTTGGGGACAACCCCCACGGTGGGTGCCAGAAATGTACACGGGAAAATGTGGTGACCGAAATGAATAAATCGAGATCAAAAGACCCACATACCAGTGAGACTCTTGGTGCAAGTATATAAACTAATTGAGCTCGTTTGAATTCCTAAGGGCTATCCCATTGTTCTCTATCTCACAGATCCCTAAAGTTAATGTTTTGCTCTAAGATCATTGAGCAAATGACTTAGGAATGACAACTCCAGGAATGAGTGATATTGTGATCTACATGCATGAATGCATTCTAAGATCTATATGATATGTTAAAACTATGATGATTAAGTTAATATGAAGATAGTGATATAATAAAAGATTAACAAATTATCTTAACATGATATACTAGCCTAGCATGAATATTCTATGATATGTAAAATGCTTCTAAATGCTATGATGATGTTTTAACAAAGAGAGGCTAAAATGCTTAGTAAATTAGATTATAATGTAGATGCATAAAAACTTGGATATATGGATAATGAAGAATGAGAGCTCTATTTATAGGGAAAATAGGGAAATGGATGTTTAAGATTGAATAATATTAACAAGGGATAGGATTGAAAGTTAATCAATCCATGTTTACAATTTTCACCAATGAGATGGTGACAATTGTCAACAAGAGGTTGCTTGATAGTAGATGCAAGAAGCATTAAATGTCTGAGAAGACATGAAGGTTACCTTAGGAGGTAAGGCTTAAGGTTAGGTTAGGGTTATCCAATGGATAAATATTTTATCCAAGGGGTAAACTCTTGTGCAAGGGTTAAATGGATAACTATGGTCAAAGCCATATGTGTTTGATGAGACCCTTGAGTCAAAAGAATGGTTAAGTTAGAGGAAAGTTTATAACCAAAGGTCAAAGATGAGTTAACCATAAATGGTTATGTAAGAGCCTTTAATGGTTTGGAAGAGTTTTGAGGTTAATCATTTGAAGACACAAAGCCTTTAATGATTATTGGAGACATTGAAGGCTTTCAGAAGTAACTTCCTTTTACTTAGGAATGTGACAATAATTAGGAGATGAATTAGGCTAAATTGGAAGTGATTAGAAGAATCTAGAAGGGGTTTAGGAGGCAAGTGGGAGATGTAGGAAAATCCAAGTGGATGGGGGAAAAGGATTTTAATTAAAATAAAATTACTTTATATCAACCAATAATAGATGCAACTTGCATAAATACAAGTGGGGGATTTTATAAATAAATTAGATTTATTTATTTGCAAGGATCAATTTAATTAAATGTAAATTTAATTAAAAAAGGAGAAAGGGGAATTAATTAAATAAAATGATTTATTTAATTAAAGGCTAGAAAAGGATTATGTGAATTTAATTAAATAAATTGAGTAATTTATTTAAATAAATAGATGAAAATGAAGAAATTAATTAAATAGAATTTAATTAATAAGGGGATATGGTTAAAATAAATATTAAATATTTATTTATGAAGGTGGTCAGATTTATACGTCTACAAGTATAATAATTAGGGTTTCCTGGATTCAGGAGACTATTCAAATTGTTTTCCGAAGTGTTAGTTAGGGGGCAGAAGAATTCATTGACACCTATGCATCTTGTTCCTAAAGTAATTGTTGTCTTACTTAAGATGCAAAGTGATTATAGTAACTTTAACTTGCCCTTCATCTAAATTTTTCAAAGAACATGAGACCATTAGCTCTTTGCTCCATGGCTCTAGAATAAGGGTAAATTTAATTTCTATTTATGCTTCATTGATTTTGTTACAATTCTGAAATAGGATAAACATACTGCTTTCTAGAAGCCCTTTTCAACTACAAACTTTATACTATTCCACTAAAGTTGGTAGTTACTGATTCAACATTTTGAATCATTTCCAACTACTATGATATCATTCTCTTTGTCACAGTTCTACAAACTTTGTACTAGCACCAGAGTTGGTAGTTACTGATTCAACATTTTCAATCATTTCCAGCTACTATGATATCATTCTCTTTGTTACAGTTTTTTTTCAATTTGAAATGTTTCTTGCTCTGGTATGTACTAAATTACTAAAATGCACAACCTTCAAAACAACATTCAACATTTCCAATCATTTCCAACTACTCTGATATCATTCTCTTTGTCACGGTTTTGTTTCGATCTGAAATTTTTCTTGCCTCGATATGTACTAAAGTACTAAAATGCACAACCTTCAAAACAACATTGGTAACGTTTGATCTAATTGTTGCGATTTCAAGCATGGTGTTCTCTACTTGGATTTGGATGTCAAGTGAATTTAAATTTCTTGCATTTCCTATTTGCACATAATTTGATTTGCTAATATTTATTTATTTCTATAATTTGTTCTTAATATTTGTTTGAAAAGAAGTAAATAGTAAAATATATTTGAATGCAATATGATTATTCAGCTTGAAACCAAATCTTCCATCCATCTCTAAAATCCACAACCAATTATTTCCTCACACTTTAATTTTAATTTTAGGAAAAACAATTCATTATCCTCAACTTTATTCATATTTTTTTTTCTGTTAGGTTTATTTATTCAAATTTTTTTTATATTCCATGATCATTCATTCCATTCTCTTATATCAGCTACAAGAATGAGGGTAGCAATACAAGAAAAAGTAGATGCAAATAAAATTTTACAAATCAAAAGAGCAACAGGAGAAGCAAAATTAAACTGTTTGTCGAGAGCTGACATTGCTTGTTAAAGACGAACAATTGTGCATGGGCTGAGAGAGTGTACTTGCTTTTTAAGGGAACGTGCTTGGAACAAGTGCAAACTATGTGATGGATATGGTGTTGGTGACACAATATTTTGACACAATGAAAGAGATTGGAGAACTTTGTAACTTTCCAAGTCTTCAATAGTCTTTATACCGCATGGACCTGGTGTAGTTTGCAATGTTGCTCAGTAGACTAGAGATGGATTGCTTCAGGGATCACTTGCTCATGAGAAACTCTCTTCTTCTAAAGAAAAATGAAGGGGAGAAATATCATGGAATACAAAAGACCAAGGAAATCTGGAGACACTAAAAAGGGTTCAAAGCAAACTCAAGGAGATAGATGGGGTCCAACTGGATCGAAATATATGACCAGGGCTGAAAATGGCAATAGAACGGATTTGTATTTAAGACATGTAGACATCATCAATAGATGTGAACCACAAAAGATCTTGGATGCATACAAACTTGACTATTGTTGAACATGGTCGAAAACACATTTTTATTAGGAAATCTAGAAGCTATCAGTGGATACAAATGTGGCATTGCAAAAGGTTTCAGACACACGCAGACATGCCATTTCCTAGGATAAATGGGTTTTAGCTGATTCCTATTATAAAATTGTTATTCTTTGGCTACATGAAATAAATCAAGCAACAATAACTAAAAAGAACTCTAGTCTTCATGGTGTTGGAGAAAGTAATTAATAAATAATAAACAATGTATCAGAAAAAGCTCCAGTTTATCTCACACTGCAATCAAATATTTAATTAAGTCAATATTTAATTGAATTACAATATTACATGAAGGAAGACCATTTGTAACTCTAATGACAATGATGCCCAAACGAGAAAATATTTGGATAATTCACCAAAAAACCACAAGGAAAAAGTACACCTTCTTTAGTACATTTATGTTCTTCATGACCGGAAGCACATCACTTTGATAAATGGTTATATGAATGCCTTTGAATGCCAGTCCTCTAAACATACTTTTGAGACCTAGTGATGGCATTGTTCCCATGTAGGATAGGATATTTTGTCTATGTTTAAAGCATTTATAGGATTTTATATGTTAGCTCATCATGCTAGTAATTTTAAGTTGACTTGGCCTCCTTTGCTTTTTGCAACATTCTAAAATGGATCTATGCTAAATTGACCTGAATTGATAGAAAACAATTTGAAATTGCATGTAGGTGGGTACATGAAGGAGGGGATTTTTAGATGGGTCACAATCTGCTAGATGCATTGTTAACATCTATTTTACATCAAATCCAAAAATACATGAGAAAATCTAATACGTAATAGATGATACTACTAAGAAATATGATTTTCAGGGAAATCATATTTCAGTCTTATTATTTGCATTGATAATAATAATTGAAATGATAATGATTTACGAAAAAATGATAACAATTGAAAAATATTCTGATATCAATTTAAAAATATATGAGAAAATCATGTGTTACATGATACTGTTAAAAATATGTATTTTCCGGAAAATCCATGGACATATATAATAATAAGTTTGCACATTCATATATGATGTTGTTTACAAATGTTATTTCTACTCTAACATAAACTTAGGACTACAAATAAGGCAGAAATGTATACGCATATCTTGAATAAGAATATCAAGATCCTAAGCCAGATGCCCTATAAAGAAGCCTATGGCTGTATGGTGTTAGGATTTAGAAATGAATTAGAAGAGTAGAAAAAGAATAATGAATTCACAGAAAAATACAAATGAGACACACAATTGATCGTGGTTCGGCAGATTACCTACATCCACACTTAAAGTAGAGGAATCAATGTATTAATAACCAAATCTGGTTTGTACATACATAGCTGCAAGTAGCTACAGAATACTCTTCACAAAATAATAGTCAAATAAATCTAAAGGAGCTTTACAAATAGAAGATGAAGAGCCAAGAGTTTTGGTGGCAAGATGGAAGGATTCTGTTGGACTTCACTTCCAACAATCTCCCACTTGAAGGCGAATGAACTACTGCAACAAGTAGATTCCCCCACTCAATCCTGCTATCAGTTATTGGAAAGGCTGAGAGAAGCCCGACAAAAATTGAACTTCTCCCACTTAACAATTTCAATGAGCACATTAGCTGGATTCTTTTTGGTGTGAATTTTATCTACATTAAACTTGCCTTCTTCAACCATGTGATGAACATAATGACTGCGAACATCAACATGTTTGGACTGAGGCTGAGATGTCTAATGCTTAGTCATAAAGATGGCACTGCTATTATCACAAAACAAAGAAAAATCTGATTGCTTCAAACCCAACTCGCTAAGCAAGAGTTGCAACCATACCATCTCCTTGGCTCCTTCAGAAAGAGATATGTATTTAGCCTCTGCAGTTGATTGAGCAATTGTATGTTGTAATTTAGAATCCCAACTAATTGTTGCCCCAACAAATGTCAAAGCATAACCTGAAGTAGAATTCCTTTTGTCTAAATCTCTGACAAAATCAAAATCAATGAACCCTTGCAAGTGTGCCTTGCCCTTCCCAAACCATAAGCAAAAGTCTGAAGTGCCCTTGAGATACAACAAAATGTACTTGGTCATATGATGGGCAAACCGACCCAGATGCCCACTATTATAAGGAGCTTTGGGGACCGCCTCCCAATGTGATTTGCCCAGATTAGACATAAATATGCTCACCACTCCCACAACATGAGCAATATTTGGACGAGTAGACACCATAGCATACATAAGGCTTCCAATTGCATATTTGTATGAAATTTTGTCCATAATCTCCTTATCTTCTTGTGTTTTTGGACACGATTGAGAAGACAACTGAAAATGAGAGGCTAAAGGGATGCATATAGACTTAGCATCTGCCATACCAAATATGTCCAATACTTTTTTAATGTAGTCTTGTTGAGATAGTTTAAGTTCTCTCTTTTTCCTATCTTAAAAAATAGACATCCCAAGAATTTTCTTTACTGCCCCTAAATCTTTCATGGCAAATTCATTAGCTAAGTGAGTTTTAAGCTCACTAACAATCTGCATGCTTGTGTCAGCCACTAGCATATCATCCATGTAAAGAAGAAGTATGACAAATTCGCCATTGGGAAGCTTTTTAAAATAGATACAAGGATCAGACTCACAATGAATAAACTTGTGATAAATCATAAACTTGTCAAATTTGAGATACCACTGTTGTGGGGCGTGCTTAAGCCCATACAAACTTTGTTTCAATCTACAATAGAGATGTTCCTAACCTTGTTTAATAAATCCTTCAGGCTGATGCATAAAAAAAATTTCATTAAGGTCGCCATCGAGAAGAGTCGTCTTCACATCCAGCTATTCAAGCTCAAGATCACAGGCTGCAACCAATCCCAATACTACTCAGATGGTAGTCACTTTGACTACTAGTAATAAAATTTATTTAAATTCGAGGTCTTGCTGCTGAGCATATCCCTTGACAACTAGTCTTTCTTGAAATATTTTCTGAGCACTAGCTTCATCTTTCAATTTATACACCCACTTATTTCATAATGCCTTTCTGTTAGGCGAAAGTGGTACCAAATCCCATGTCTGATTTCGCAATAGTGCGTCCATTTCTTCACACATTGCAACATGCCAGTTATCACAATCTACAATTTTACAAGCTTCTTTATATGTTGCAGGCTCTGTTTGATCAAAGATTAATAGAGTAGGCTCAACTTCTTCACAAAATAATAAGTCATAGTCAGAGAAATTTACTGGGGGTCGCCTCTGCCTGGTAGATTTTCTCAATTGAATCTCTATTGGAGTAGTGAAATCATTCAATTTATTTGTTCTCCGTTTATGCAAATCAATGTTGCTTACATTTGATGGTTGATGCCCACGGTGGATTTTATTGTCTGCAGGGCAATCAAAGACATGTGGATTCTTGTCCACGCTATGTGAAGGTAGGCCGCGGGAGTAGGGAGTCATGGAAGAATCCTCCATGACCAATGTGTGTCATTGGTGCTGGGAGAAGAGACCATGTGAATGGTCTTCCATGAGACCACCACCAATGACAGGTAAGACTTGTTGTGGCGGTGAACCCATGAGAGTCTGTGAACCTGGGAGAGAGTGAGGTGGTGAGCCTATGAGCGTGGAGTGCAGGCTTGCACAGTGTGGGATGGAAGTCCCATGAGATAATATGTGGCACTGTGTAGACCCTGACACAATCGTGTTGAAAATGCCTTCTTCAATAGTCTTCCTACAAGCCCATGTTGGCTGTGATATGTTATCTGATACCCCTATTTCATGGTGTTCAATTTCAAATGGCAGTGACCAGTCATGATAAATGCTTTCTTCTTCATCATTCTCAATCTGAGAATTATATTCAACTGTGGTAGATGACATAGGATCTCCCACTGGATGGGAGATTTGAGGAAGAGTACTAGTAGATGTAGAATAATTTTGAAACAGAGACAGAGGAACATACTCTTTATCTGGTTTATCTGAACCTTGCAGCGCAGGGAAGGAAGTCTCATGAAAAATTACATCCCTGCTGCAAACAATTTTTCTATGAACCGAATCCCACAACTTGAAACCAAATTTCTCTTCACCATACCCAATGAAAATTATACACTTCTATGACTTGGGATCCAGTTTGGTTCGTTTCTCCTTGGGTATATGTGAGAAGGCTTCACATCCAAACATGTGAAGATGCGAGTATGAAATCCTCTTCCCTTGCCATTCCTCTTCGACAATACCAAAGTCTAAATTAGATGAGGGACTTTGGTTGCTCACGTATAGTGTTGTGTTACAAGCCTCTGCCCGAAATTCCTTGCCTAGACCTGCATTTGATAAGATACATCGTGCCTTTTCAAGGATTGTCCTATTCATCCTCTCAGCTACACCGATTTCTTGAGGAGTGAAAGGAACAACATCAATTCTTCGAATCTCATTATCAACACAAAAATCATCAAATTCATGTGAAAAAAATTCTCCACCATTATCTGTTTGTAGACACTTAATCTTATGCCCAATCTAATTTTCAACTAAAGCCTTGGAGATTTTAAATTTTGAAAAAACTTTAGATTTCTTAGAGAGCATATAAATCCATTCTTTCCTTGTATAATCAAGAATGGTGACAAAATACATAGCTCCTCCAATGGAGGTTACCACGATAGGTCCAAAAACATCTGACTATACAAGATCCAACAGTGTTCTCTTCCTATCACGCCCACCTTTCAAAAAACTGACTCGCTTTTGTTTGTCATAAAGACAATGTTCACAAAAGGCTAAGTCAACAAGTTTGAGGCCTGAAAGCTGATTTCTCGTGTGCATAACATGGAGCCCTTTTTTGCTAATATGCCCAAGCCTTTGATGCCAAAGATCGGCTTTGTTGTCCTCAATCACCATTGTAGCTCCCACTTCACCATGAGTCTTAAATATATATAGACTAATCAATTTATTGCCATTTGTAATCAATGTAGTACCATGAGTTACCTTACAAGTATCCAGAAGAAAAATTACATTAAGACCTTGATCAAAGAGTTGTCCAATGAATATAAAATTCTTCTTCAATTATGGGACATGTCGAACATCTTTGAGCACCCATGTTTTACCACCTTCTAATGGTAGAAACACATCACCCTTGCCTGTAATTTCACAAGTTTTTTTATCTCCTAAGAAAACATTTCCAAAATGGCCTCCTTTGTCGTTAATGAACGCTTCAAGACATGAGGTAGCATGATGGGAGGCACTAGAATCAAGTACCCATGAATCTGGGGTAGTGTCAGTTGTTGAAAGGATTAGTACACTATCATCTTTGTCATAGACTATATTTTCTTCGCTATCCCACACCTTCTCTTGTGCCCTTTTGTAGTTTCTACAATCTTTCTTTACATGACCAACTTTGCCACAAAACCAACAATCACCATTTTTGTTTCTAGACTTTGATCTCCTTGCTGATTTTGAATGTCTATGATAATTATTTTTGCCTCTATTATGGCTCCTACCTCTATTTTTGGTGTTTACCACCATTACGGCTTCACTTGATGAAGGTTCTTCATTCTTTCTTCTCAAATCCTCGCTGAGAAGAGTAGCTACTACAACATTAAAAACTAACTTATTTTTACTAAATATTGATGTTCTAATTACTATTACAATACCATCCCAGCTGCTTGGCAAAGAGCATAATAAAAGAACAACCTTCCTCTCATCATCTTGTGTCATCCAGTTGACATGTCTTTTGTACATGACCAAACATAGAATGAAATACCTAAAAGGTACCTTATCCTCTCTTGAACAAAGTTCTCGATTGCTGAAGATCTCACCGAAGGATCAGTCAGAGTAACTCCAAGGTTCTGTTACGTAGGATCTCTACGTGTGGATAAGTTCTCCGTGGTATGAGGTGATTTTGCTGGAATTACAAGGGGACTTACACTTGATGACTGAATGTCTGATTTGCTTTGAATATTACTGGAACACGAGATTTCACTAGCCTAGATTTGAAAAAAAAAAGGAAAAGGATGAGGGTGAGGAAAGGATCTAATTCTGACACTAAGAATGTGGGAGCAATGAATGACCTTTGATGAAATTCTAACTAAGTCTTATTTTGACATCCCAAGACCATCTCCACAAGGTTAGTGCGATCTTAGGAGGAAAGCTTTATGATGTTCATATCATCACTATAGGCATACACACCATTAGGCTGATGCATATCAGTGAAGAAGTGACAATTGAAGTTAAGCTTAAGCAGAATGATTCTAGTTAACTACACAAGGAAAGTATGCAATCAACAAACTGCTAGTAGTATGGATATACAAATTTCACCATCAATCAAACACATTTCTTCCACTCATCTAATAACATGAAATCAAATCTGAGAAGTATAGAGACCATGCAAATTGTTGAATCGACCCATAGATTTCACCATTTCTTCAATGAAGTTTACAAGTCTTTTACAACAACATCTTGGCAACAATCTTTGCCTTCTCTTTCTATTCTACTCTAACTGCTATTCTATTTGCTATTAATCATAAGCTATTCTAACCTCTATGAACTAACTATTAACCTCCTAGCTATTAGCTAACTATTATCTATTAACCCTTTACAAAATGAAGAGCTTGAGCCTTTTATAATGCTCTCAATACAATTCAATGGCTCAGATCAATTTGAGATCAATGGCCGAGATTTTCCAATGAAAACCCTAATTAGGATTTGTTACAACACACTCAATTCTGGCCAATGAAATAATTGCATTATTTGGACATATGTCTTCTCTTGAATATTCGACCAATGGATAACTAGGGTAGGTACATCAAAGTTTGTATCATCCCCAATGAGTCAGATACATTGAATCTAGACACGCTGAGGTGGACCAACCCAACTAGAGGAATGATGACTCGGACACCACCTTGTCTGACACTTGTAACTTGGTAGATGTTCAATTTGACAATGCTGAGAAGCTAACTTTAATTAACTCTTCTGAAACTATTTGCTTCTTCAATGGACCCTTGCTTTGAACTCCCTTGTCTTCGATGTGTTGTATGGATGGTGTACCTTTCCTTGAAATGCTGGACTGGAAGAGGTCATCCTTGATGATGTTGGACTGGAGGAGGTCATCCTTGCCCTGGCTTGGTCTTCTTTCATCTGTAAAACAAACCAAAAGATGATTAAGGTCATATAATAAATTCATTTCAACATAGCATTTTCCACCTTAAATTATCAACAAGAAGATATTAAAATGAAGCTTGCTCAAGATTATCCCCAAGGGCAGGCCCTATAAGAATTTTGCCCTCGACCCTTTGGAAGGGTCATGATTGAAATTTGCTATTTTTCCCAATTTAGACCTCTCTTCAACATTATTTCACTACCAGCTCCTCGCCTGGCCCAAACAAGGTGAAAAATAAGAGTTTCAAAAGATTTCGCCTTGGACCCTTTGGAAGGGTTAGGAGCGAATTTTCTTGGTTAGGCCTCAATTACTCCATTTTTTGACTTCAAAATCCTCTGGAAGGTAAGCATATACATTTTTTAGTCCAACAAAGTCTAGGGATCCATCCTTTTAGTTTCTCACATGGGCAAATTAGGTGATAATGGGAATTTCGCCCTGGACCCTCTGGAAGGGTCAGGAGCGAAATTCCTTCTTTAGGCTTCATTTTACACTTCCTTTACCTCAATTCATCTTGCAAGGCTTAAATAACATCCCTCCAACCTTTTCATGCCTTAGGAATCAAAATCTTGTCTTGACACAAAGGGGAAATAGTGATTTAAATGAATTTCGCTCTGGACGCTTTGGAAGGGTCAGGAGTGAATTTCTTATTTTAGCTCAAAATTCACACTTTTGATGGTCAAACATCTTTCCAAGGCATTCCAAATAGTTTCTCTAACCCTAGTCTAGGCCTGACTTAGCACAAAATTTGGAGAAAAGGATGGTTTTAGTGTTTTTCACTCTGGACCCTTTGCAAGGGTCAAGAGCGAATTTCCTCCTCTAGCCCAAAATCATCATTTTTTGAGACCAAAATTCATTCAAGGGAAATCTTAAGGGCTTATATCATCTTTTTCTAGGCCTGGCTTGGTCTAAATGTGACAGGAATAGGTGGATTTTAGAATTTCACTCTGGACCCTTTGGAAGGGTCAGGAGCGAAATTCTTGATTTGGCTCAATTCCTTCAATTTCAATGTTTCCTAGCAACTTGAAGCTACTCCTAAATACTTCTTCCATCCCAATTCACTTTAGTTTACAATTGTCTTGTCACAAATTTGGAAAAAGGGTGGTTTTGGTGAAATTTCTCCCTGGACCCTCTAGAAGGGTCAGGAGTGAATTTCTTAATTTAGGCTTATTCCTTCGTCATTTCAAGTTGAATTCACCTCAAAAGGCTAGAAAACACTTCTCCTCTCACATCCAACCCAAGTTTGACTTGATTTTGCAAGGGAAAATAGGTGGTTGAAGAATTTTCACCCTTGACCCTTTGGAAGGGTTAGGGGCGATTTTCATCATTTGGCTCAATTCCTTCAATCTTGATAATCATTGGCAATTTGGAGTCATTCCTAAGGTCTTATTTAATCATGATCCACACTAGATTTGGCATGAAACTAAGGGAAAAGGTAGGTTTTACACAATTTCGCCCTGGACCCTCTAGAAGGGTTAGGAGCGAATTTCCCTTTCTAGACCAAAATCATCATTCTTTCAATCCCAATCTTCTTTTCAAGGTAAAATATCCTCTCTCTTCACCTTAGGAACAAGGTTTCAAGCTCAAGCAAGGTTAAAAATATATGCTTGTATGGAATTTCGCTCTAGACCCTCTGGAAGGGTCAGGAGCGAAATTCCCTTTCTAGGCTTGATTCTTCATTTCTCTAATTCCAAACAACCTCAAGAGGAAAAGGCATGCTATCTCACTTCCATCCATGCCACAAAAAACCAAGGACTTGACCTCCTCCAATGGAAAAATAGGTGTTTTTAGGAATTTCGCTCTGGACCCTTTGGAAGGGTCAGGAGCGAAATTCACTTTTTGGCTCAAAATCCTTCACTTTTCAATGCTTTCAAACATTTCCAATGGTAAAAGATGTCCATCCTTCCTTTCATCATGCCTTGCAAATCAAAATTTGGTCAAACTAGGGAAGAAATGAGTCTTAGGAGGATTTTCGCTCTGGACCCTTTGGAAGGGTCAAGAGCAAAAATCTTAGTTTAGGCTTGATCACTCACTTTTCAAACTTCAAACCACCTCAAGAAGCAAACTTAGATCATTTTCCATCTAAGGAACAAGGATTGATGCCCAAATCAAGTAGCAAATGAGGTTTATAGTGAATTTCGCTCTAGACCCTTTGGAAGGGTCAGGGGCGAAATTCTCTTTTAGGCTTAAATCTTGATCTTCCAAAGCATCCCACTCCCTCTCGGGGCAAAAACATACTAATTCCTTCTCCATCATGCCAAAGCTTAGCCAAAATAAGGGAGAAAATAAGAGCTACAAAGATTTTTGCTCTAGACCTTTTAGAAGGGTCAGGAGCGAAAATCATGTTTTGGGTTTGATCCTTGACTTTTCCAACTCTCATCCTCTCTGGGAGGCAAACATACATCCCTCTCCTTTCATTTCCACCTTGGTCTTGACTCTCGCTAAAGGAAGAATGAGTGTTTTCAATAATTTCACTCTGGACCCTTTGGAAGGGCCAGGAGCGAAATTCCTAACCTTGGCCAAAATCCTTCACATTTTCATATACCATCATCTCAAAACTAGAACGTTGGTCTAAATAAGGGAGAAAATGAGGTTTTCAAGAATTTTGCTCTAGATCCTTTGGAAGGGTCAGGAGCGAAATTCCTACTTTAGGCTAATTTCCATCATTTTGTCACCTCAAATCTCCTCTCAAAGACAAATGTGCATCAAAAACTTCCCATCACACCCTAGAAGTCAACAAACTTGGTCATGTCAAAGAGCAAAGTGGAGAAAAATGAATTTTGCTCTGGACCCTTTAGAAGGGTCAAGAGCAAAAATCATCCTTGGGCTCAAATCCTGACTTCATTTTCACATTTCCTCATTCAAACAAGCATGTTTACCTTCATTCAAGCCTAGGAATGCGTTAGTTCTAGGTTTTGGTCAAAGTAGAATGTATTATGGAGAATTTCGCTCTGGACCCTTTGGAAGGGTCAGGAGTGAAATTCGCTTTGGACCCTTTGGAAGGGTCAAGAGCGAGCTTTGACATTTTGGTCTCTCCATCAGGATCATTTTATGGAATATAACATTCAAGTATAAGTGACATTTCCTTATATCTTTCTTCTTTCTTATACTTTAAGTTATATTCCATATATACTGTCAGGATGTTTGAGAGTGGTTTCGGACCTCCAGGAGTTATATTGCAAAATCTAGTTTTTGGAGGATTCTTCAGTTTTCCAGACTTAGTCAAATTTTAGTATTAGGACATTCCGAACTTAGCCAAATTTTAGGATCAGGACATTCCAGACTTAGCCAAATTTCAGGGCATTTGAAGATCAGGATGACATTCCAAACTTTATCACTCACCAACTTGACCTAGCTCGGACCTTCAAGAATGATACTCACTCACCAAGCAAGACACAAATAGCAACAAGAGCAAAACTAGGCCCTAAGGAAGACTTTCAAAGAAACCCTTATTCTGGGGCCCCAAAGACTCAACCTAGCTCAAACAAAGCTTTCTATCCAAGTGATCCATCTGGCGACACTCAAAACCAAAAGGCTAACAAACAAAAATCTAAAACCTAGAAAGCAAAACCCCACAAAGCGAAAAACGTAGGGGTCCCCATTTGCAATTGGCCGATGTGTGAATATGTCACAACATCTAGAGCCACCTTGAATAAATGTTCCTAAACATTTCAGAGATAAAGACTCAATTGACATTTAGAAGCTCTAGAAGATTCAACCCAACTTATCAGGTGACTAGAAAGTATACTCAAAGAAGAAGAAGAATCCCTATCCAGATCAAAATTCTTAGTCTTTGATTACGCATGTGTGTGCAAGTGTATTCATTCCTCTTGACAAGACAATTATGATCTCCGAGTTCCGCTATGATTAGCTACGTAGTTTATCTAAACCTCAAAAGCATCCAGGATAGAGCCTCGCTGCCAGTCAGACATCCATAGTCCCGACGAGGTTATCGCCGCAAGCTCACGAACATTGCTCCATTGCCAGCTGGGCGTCCATAGCCTCGTTGGAATTATCTGTATATTCTCATTAGCCAATTTTGGTATTTCATTTCATTTTTTCTTGATTTTTCTCTTTCATTTTCTCATTCTTTCCTTTTGATATTGCTTTTCTCATTTCATCAATTCCTTTGGCTCGTAAGGAGTGAAGCTTACTAGGGTTTGAGGATTGCGGTGGCGTTGGAGCTAGATTTTAGATTTTCACTAATCATAGCTTTGCCTGGAAACCACAATGACTCAGAGTCTATTAATGTGTGAAGATATAGTAATCAACAGATGTCGGCATCAAGACACAAAAAATGATTTCCTTCTGGGTCAAGTACAGGTCCTGATCAGATGATAAAGCTAAAGAGGAACAACCTCGGATTCTGAGCACTTCATGAATAGATATCTAAGAATTGAGTCTAACATAAGATCCAAGATATTGCCAGCATGTGAGCAACAACACAGGTGCCTTTCTCATGAATGGAGGCTCCCACCCAAGACACCTAAACTAAAGCAAATGACCGACAGACTGAACCCAAAAGCAAACTAAGCTAAAGCGCACACCAGAAGAAAACCACCTAAAGAAAGAAAACAACTAAACTACCTGAGCCACACAAGATCATGAGTCAAATGACCCAAGGCAAATTAAGAACAAGGCTCAAAAGACCTCTAAGCTAAAACACATGAAAGGAAAACCTACTATAAACCTATATACAAGACTCCTAGACTCAACACGACTCAAAGAAGCAAAATATATACATGACTTCACATGATTTCTCAGGTTGCGCAACAAGATCATGGCAAATGTGATGGTTCTCAACCTAGCAAATTCATCCTTAAATACAGAAAAGCAAACTCTCACCATGCATCTCTCATACTTAGGCAAATTTTCACTCAAAATGATCAACTGGGGTAATTCATTAGGACCATGATCAATCTAGATGCAAGTTGTTTTCCCAAAATCCCCATAATCAAAATCATAATAACTTTCAAGGGTAGGATTAAGGAAAGAGACAACCTGGCATTGTTCGTGCTTAGATGGAACTGCATTGTTGGAAGCAAGATCACTAGATGCTTTAGGAGGTCACCATTGATGATGAACTATTCCACGAGCATCCACAACATGTTGATCTTTACATACAAGTTGTTCTTTGAATAAGCTTAGCGCCCCTTCGAATAGCTCAACATTCTCTGTTTTCATTGAGACATCTTGCATAAACCAAGCATCTTCATGGAATTTTGTTAGCATATCTTCAAAAATGAGAGCCTCCTTGATGGATTGAGCTTCAAACATCTTGTCTAGTTGATCAAATATAATCTCTGGTGGCATTTCATCTTCAAGTATAGTCTCGGGAGGTTGAAGCTGGTGATGAATCACATCACTCATCATATCTTTAAAAAAATTTGGCAGTGATTTCATTTGTGCTTCCTCTACATAGTCCTTCAGTGCTCCCTCGAATAGTATGATGGTGATGAAATATTTAAGTGCCCCTTTGAATTGTTCTTCATACCTGGGCTCACTTATGATGATTTGTATTTCTATGTTCAACATCTCAACTTGATTGTCTTCTTCAATTATGCCATTTGAAACCTCATGCAATTCAATCTCAAGGATCTCCTTTTGTAGCATAAACGAGAATTCTTCAAGGAATGAGTCATCTTCTCCTTTAATTGCTTGTTCAACTCCTGGATCTTCCTTCATCACTGTTTGAGTATTCTCAATTGATTCTTCAACTTTTGTTTCATGGTATTCCTTTTCAGGTGCATGGCATGGTGAGCTATCCACTGTAATACATTGTTCCTCAGGTACATTTGTATCATCAACGTACAACTGATCTTTCTCACAATCAGATGCTAGAACGGTGTTTTGTTCATAGGTCCTCTTGAATTCAGCTGCGAGATGTGCACCCCAAAATCTATTCATGATGCATTCTTCCTCGGACAAAGTTGGCATCCCAAACTGATTTCTGACTTGATTGATGGCCATTTCACATACTGAGCAAGTAAACTCAGAATGAGGTGCACTGTGAATTCTACACCACAATGGTAGTAATGTGTTCTCTAAATGCATTTCACAATTCAAAATGAGTTGACTCTCGATCATCCACAAGAAGCTTAGAAGAGGATCCTTGCTCTCTAGGACACTGAAGCTACCTTCTTCTGTTTCTGGCTTGGGGACATCCCAAAGGAAGATTTTTCCCTGCGCTGTCGATTCCATTCTTGATAAGTACTTCAAGCAATGCATTTCATCATGTTCCTCTGTCTCATGGACTCGACACTGCCCTAGTCTTGCAAACTCAGACAATCTGCATGGATAAATTTGTGTATCCAATCTCCACCAAAGTTGAGGAAAATCAACTTGTTGTTGTTGCTCCATTGAGAAATCTTTTCTTTTTGGTTTTTTTGATTTTTTTTTTATTTTCTATTTTTTAACTTTTTTTTGGAATTTTCTATTTTTCACTTTGTTTGGATTTTTTGGTTTTTCACTTTTTTTTTCTTTTTTTTTGGAATAAGAGAGATCTAGAATATCTCAGATTTAACTTGAACACTCAACTAGTTCCAGCTTGCTTCCTTCTTTTTGCAAGTCCAATTGATGACCCAACGATCACCTTCCTTCTCTATATCACCTCTGTCGAGTGTTGAAGATGACTTTCCACTAATCTTCCTTGGATTCAAGAGTTGACCTTTCTTCTGCTTTAATTTTGTTGAGCGTGAAGAGGGTAAAAAGCCCTTAAGATGATTTCTTCAAATGCGATGTGACTTGACAAGATCCAACACTCAAATACACAACTCTCCTTCTAGCGCCAATTCTGTTGGCATGTCTTTTGTTCATGCCCAAACATAGAATAAAATACCTAAAAGGTACCTTATCCTCTCTTGAACAAAGTTCTCGACTGCTGAAGATCTCATCGAAGGATCAGTCAGAGTAACTCCAAGGTTTTGTTATGTAGGATCTCTACGTGTAGATAAGCTCTCCATGGTATGATGTGATTTTGCTGGAATCACAAGGGGACTTACACTTGATGACTGAATGTCTGATTTGCTTTGAATATTAATGGAACATAGGATTTCACTAGCCTAGATTTTGAAAAAAAGAAAAAGGATGATGGCAAGGAAAGGATCTAATTCTGACACTAAGAATGTAGGAGCAATGAATGACCTTTGATGAAATTCTAACTAAGTCTTGTTTTGATATCCCAGGACCATCTCCACAAGGTTAGTGCAATATTCATAGGAAAGCTTTATGATGTTTAGATCATCGCTACAGGAATAGGCACCATTAGGCTCATGCATATCGGTGAAGAAGCAACAATTGAAGTTAAGCTTAAGCTAAATGATTCTAGTTGACTACACAAGGCAAGTCTGCAATCAACAAACTGCTAGTAGTATGGATATACAAATTTCACCATCAATCAAACACATTTCTTCCACTCATCTAATAATGTGAAATCAAATCTGAGAAGTATAGAGACCATGCAAATTGTTGAATCGACCCATAGATTTCACCATTTCTTCAATGAAGTTTACAAGTCTTTTACAACAACATCTTGGCAACAATCTTTGCCTTCTCTTTCTATTCTACTCTAACTGCTATTCTATTTGCTATTAATCATTAGCTATTCTAACCTCTATGAACTAACTATTAACCTCCTAGCTATTAGCTAACTATTATCTATTAACCCTTTACAAAATGAAGAGCTTGAGCCTTTTATAATGCTCTCAATACAAATCAATGGCTCAGATCAATTTGAGATCAATGGCTGAGATTTTACAATGAAAACCCTAATTAGGGTTTGTTACAACAAACTCAATTCTGGCCAATGAAATAATTGCATTATTTGGACACATGTCTTCTCTTGAATATTCAACCAATGGATAACCGAGGTAGGTACATCAAAGTTTGTGTCATCCCCAATGAGTCAGGTACATTGAATTTAGACATGCTGAGGTGGACCAACCCAACTAGAGGAATGATGACTGGGACGCCACCTTGTCTGACACTTGTAACTTGGTAGATGTTCAATTTGATGATGCTAAGAAGCTAACTTTAATTAACTCTTCTGAAACTATCTTCTTCTTCAACGGACCCTTGCTTTGACCTCCCTTGTCTTCAATGTGCTATATGGATGGTGTACCTTTCCTTGAAATGTTTGACTAGAAGAGGTCATCCTTGATGATGTTGGACTCGAGGAGGTCGTCCTTGCCTTGGCTTGGTCTTCTTTCATCTACAAAACAAACAAAAAGATGATTAAGGTCATATAACAAATTCATTTCAACATAGCATTTTCCACCTTAAATTATCAACAAGAAGATATTAAACTGAAGCTTGCTCAAGATTCTCCGCAGGGGCAGGCCCTATAAGAATTTTGCCCTAGACCCTTTGGAAGGGTCAGGAGTGAAATTTTCTATTTTGCCCAATTTAGACCTCTCTTCAACATTATTTCACAACCAGCTCCTCGCCTGGTCCAAACAAAGTGAAAAATAGGAGTTTCAAAAGATTTTGCCCTGGACTTTCTGGAAGGGTCAGGAGTGAATTTTCTTGGTTAGGCCTAAATTACTCCATTTTTTGACTTCAAAATCCTCTGGAATGTGAGCATATTCATGTTTTAGTCCAACAAAGTCTAGGGATCCACCCTTTTAGTTTCTCAAGTGGGCAAATTAGGTGATAATGGGAATTTCTCCCTGGACCCTATAGAAGGGTCAGGAGGGAAATTCCTTCTTTAGGCTTCATTTTACACTTACTTTAACTCAATTCATCTTGCAAGGCTTAAATAACCTTCCTCCAGCCTTTTCATGCCTTAGGAATCAAAATCTTGTCTTGACCCAAAGGGGAAATAGTGATTTAGATGAATTTTGCTCTGGACCCTTTGGAAGGGTTAGGAGCGAATTTCTTATTTTAGCTCAAAAATCACACTTTTTATGGTCAAACATCTTTCCAAGGTATTCCAAATAGTTTTTCTCACCCTAGTCCAGGCTTGACTTCGCAAATTTTTTTGAGAAAATGATGGTTTTAGTGTTTTTCACTCTGGACCCTTTGGAAGGATCAGGAGTGAATTTCTTCCTCTAGCCCAAAATCATCATTTTTGGAGACCAAAATCCTTTCAAGGGAAATCTGAAGGGCTTCTATCATCTTTTTCTAGGCCTAGCTTGGTCTAAATGTGAAAGGAATAAGTGGATTTTAGAATTTCACTCTAGACCCTTTTGAAGGGTCAGGAGCGAAATTCTTGATTTGGCTCAATTCCTTCAATTTCAATGCTTCCTAGCAACTTGAAGTTACTCCTAAAGACTTCTTCCATCCCAATTCACTTTAGTTTGCAATTGTCTTGTCACAAATTTGGAAAAAGGGTGGTTTTGGTGAAATTTCACCCTGGACCCTCTAGAAGGGTCAGGAGCGAATTTCTTAATTTAGGCTTATTCCTCCATCATTTCAAGTTGAATTCACCTCAAAAGGCTAGAAAACACTTCTCCTCTCACATCCAACCCAAGTTTGACTTGATTTTGCAAGGGAAAATAGGTGGTTGAAGAATTTTTGCACTAGACCCTTTGGAAGGGTTAGGAGCGATTTTCATCATTTGGCTCAATTCCTTCAATCTTGATAATCATTAGAAATTTGGAGTCATTCCTAAGGCCTTCTTTAATCATGATCCACACTAGATTTGGCATGAAACTAAGGGAAAAGATAAGTTTTGCACAATTTTGCCTTGGACCCTCTGGAAGGTTCAGGAGCGAAATTACCTTTCTAGACCAAAATCATCATTCTTTCAATCCCAATCTTCTTTGCAAGGGAAAATCTCCTCTAGCTTTGCCTTAGGAGAAAGCTTTCAAGCTCAAGCAAGGTTAAAAATATATGTTTGTAAGGAATTTGGCTCTGGACCCTCTAGAAGGGTTAGGAGCAAATTTCCCTTTCTAGGCTTGATTCTTCATTTCTCCAATTCCCAACCACCTCAAGAGGCAAAGACATGCTATCTCACTTCCATCCATGCCACAAAAAACCAAGGACTTGACCTCTTCCAATGGAAAAATAGGTGTTTTTAGGAATTTCACTCTAGACCCTTCCAAATTTACTTTTTGGCTCAAAATCCTTCACTTTTCAATGCTTTCAAATATTTCCAACGGAAAGAGATGTCCATCCTTCCTTTCATCATAACTTGAAAATCAAAATTTGGTCAAACTAGGGAAGAAATGAGTCTTAGGAGGATTTTCGCTCTGGACCCTTTGGAAGGGTTGGGAGCAAAAATCTTAGTTTAGGCTTGATCACTCACTTTTAAAACTTCAAACCACCTCAAGAAAACTTAGATCATTTTCCATCTAAGGAACAAGGATTGATGCCCAAATCAAGTAGAAAATGAGGTTTATAGTGAATTTCGCTCTGGACCCTTTGGAAGGGTCAGGAACGAAATTCTCTTTTAGGCTTAAATCTTGATCTTCCAAAGCATCCCACTCCCTCTCAGGGCAAAAACATACTAATTCCTTTTCCATCATGCCAAAGCTTAGCCAAAATAAGGAAGAAAATAAGAGCTACAAAGATTTTCACTCTGGACCCTTTGGAAGGGTCAGGAGTGAAAATCATGTTTTGGGTTTGATCCTTGACTTTTCCAACTATCATCCTCTCTGGGAGGCAAACATAGATCCCTCTCCTTTCATTTCCACCTTGGTCTTGACTCTGGCTAAAGGAAGAATGAGTGTTTTCAATAATTTCGCTCTGGACCCTTTGGAAGGGTCAGGAGCGAAATTCCTAACCTTGGCCAAAATCCTTCACATTTTCATTTCTCATCATCTCAAAACTAGAACATTGGTCTAAACAAGGGAGAAAATGAGGTTCTCAAGAATTTCGCTTTGGACCCTTTGGAAGGGTCAGGAGAGAAATTCCTACTTTAGGCTAATTTCCATCATTTTGTCACCTCAAATCTCCTCTCAAAGACAAATGTGCATCAAAACCTTCCCATCATGCCCTAGAAGTCAACAAACTTGGTCATGTCAAAGAGCAAAGTGGAAAAAAATAAATTTCGCTCTGGACCCTTTGGAAGGGTCAGGAGCGAAAATTATCCTTGGGCTCAAATCTTGACTTCATTTTCACATTTCCTCGTAATGTCTTATGGAGAATTTCGCTCTGGACCCTTTGGAAGGGTCAGGCGTGAAATTCGCTTTGGACCCTTTGGAAGGGTCAGGAGCGAAATTTGACATTTTGGTCTCTCCGTCAAGATCATTTTATGGATTATAACATTCAAGTATAAGTGACATTTTCATATATCTTTCTTCTTTCTTATATGTTAATTTATATTCCATATATACTGTCAGGATGTTTGAGAGTGGTTTCGGACCTCCAGTAGTTATATTGCAAAATCTAGTTTTTGGAAGATTCTTCAGTTTTCCAGACAGTCAAATTTCAGGATCAGGACATTCCGGACTTAGCCAAATTTCAGGATCAAGACATTCCAGACTTAGCCAAATTTCAGGGCATTTGAAGATCAAGATGACATTCCAAACTTCATCACTCACGAACTTGACCTAGCTCGGACCTTCAAGAATGATACTCACTCACCAAGCAAGACACAAATAGCAACAAGAGCAAAACCAGGCCCTAAGGAAGACTTTCAAAGAACCCCTAATTCTGGGGCCGCAAAGACTCAACCTAGCTCAAATAGAGCCTTCTATCCATGTGATCCCCTTGGCGACACTCAAAAAGCAAAGGCTAATAGAAAAAACTCAAAAACCTAGAAAGCAAAACCTCGCAAAGCGAAAAAAGTAGGGGTCCGCATTTGCAATGGGGTGATGTGTGAATACATCACAACACATCCCCATCGAAGTTGCTTGACTAATCAATGTGTTAAATTCATTGATGTGATTTGCCATAGCGCAAACTTCCTTCATCTTAAGCTTGTACAATCGCTTCATAATAAACACTTTATTGGAAGCTGACGCCTCATGGTTGTGAGTTTATCCCATACATCTTTTGTTGTTGCTTCACCCGTGACATTGAAGAGAACATTGTTGGACAGCGAGAGAAAAATTATCACTCTTGCCTTCTTATCTAATTTTTCCCATTCTTCATTAGCCATCATAGTTGGCTTCTTTGATTTCCTTTCAAGTGCAAGTGAAAGGTCTTGCTTTATTAGAAGACTCCATTTGCACCTTCCATAACCCAAATTTTTGACTGGAGAACTTCTCTATCTTCGCTTCTTCCATGATTTCGGAATTTCAACCACCGAAATCTTAACAACGATGTAACCTCACTTTGATACCAATTGTTAGGATTTAGAAATGAATTAGAAGAGCATAAATAGAACAATGAATTAACAGACAAAGACAAATGAGACATACAATTTATCGTGGTTCGATAGATTGCCTACATCCACACTTAAAGCAGGGGAATCAATTTATTAATAACCAAATTTGGTTTGTACATACAGAGCTGCAAGCAGCTTCAGAATACTCTTCACAAAATGATATTCAAACATCTCTAAAAGAGGTTTAGAAACAAAAGATGAAGAGCCAATATTTTTTACGACAAGATGGAAAGAGTTCATTGGACTTCACTTCCAACACATGGTGACCTATAAATGATAGAAAAACAAAATTGAACCACGAAAATGTAAAGACCATCCATAGTAATGGATAGTTAGCTCTGAGAAACTTAAATGAGTGGTGATAAATTTGTTGTTGTTGCTGCTAAAGTGCCAGGACTGAAATGGGCACACAAATATGTCATGTCATTTACCAAAGTTAAAAGCTTAGACTTACATTTCTCTATGTTAAAGTAGTGACATTGATGTGTAAACTGCTAAGCAATTCCAACTATCAACAAGGGGATTTTCCAAAATCAAATGAGACAACCATGGATAAAACCATAGAACCAATTCATCCATTCAATGAAACATGATCTAGTTGTGTATAAATTGATGGAGAGTATTATTATGGTCTGTGCATCCCATTTCAGTATAAAAATGCAACATTTCAATACAAAACAAACATTAGAGATGCCAAGAGCACAAACATTTGTTCCAATAATCTTTTCAATGCTAATAAAAATAGAGAAATTAAATGGGAAAAATAAATGTAAATTATTATAGAAATTGCAAGATTACTGTATGTTTTCCTTGTGTGCCTCATGATGTCTTCTGCAATCAACATAGCAACAATGGCCTTCTTGCGTTAAATGGAATTTTTTGAATAAAGTTGTAACTACCTTAATAGGCATGTATGAAAAAAGTAGAAGCATGAACAAGGCATGTAGGTTATTTTATAGAATGCCACCTTGCACAGCTTTTGTTGCAGTTTTACAGTTGTAATTGCAAGTTACAACATGAAGAGGTGTCTTTCTACAAATCATTAGAACCACGTGAAGGATATAAGATCAGGTTCAGCATCCAAAGAAGGGCATCATCGATCTAGAAAGAAAACGGATAAAGTCTACCATTTCCCAAGCAACAACTAATTGAAAAAAAAGCTACATGAAAACATAAGTCTTAGCCTAAAGGCAGGAACTAACAAATTTCGATTACTGGAAGTGACAGTAAATAATGGAACTAAGATTATTTCATTACTATTTTCCATATATCTTGGTAATGTAGATTTCTATGTGGTAATATATAAATTTGGAATGTTTTTTAATTTTATGTCAGTAAATGCTAAACACAAACAAATCTGCCATAGTCTATCATAAGGTTGTTAGAGAAAGAAAGGCATCATCGATCTAGAAAGAAAACGGATAAAGTCTACCATTTCCCAAGCAACAACTAATTGAAAAAAAAGCTACATGAAAACATAAGTCTTAGCCTAAAGGCAGGAACTAACAAATTTCGATTATTGGAAGTGACAGTAAATAATGGAACTAAGATTATTTCATTACTATTTTCCATATATCTTGGTAATGTAGATTTCTATGTGGTAATATATAAATTTGGAATGTTTTTTTATTTTATGTCAGTAAATGCTAAACACAAACAAATCTGCCATAGTCTATCATAAGGTTGTTAGAGAAGTGTTGTGACCTTTTAACACATCACTCATTGAGAATGGGGACCTAATAAAGTTACCAACAGTCACCTTACTCTCTCTTGATCAAAATTAGTCTGTATGCTAAGATTGCACAAAAAGTTCAAATGGCTTACTCCAAGGTTCCTTCAATGTGTCGACATGACTCGGTTGATTGATGGGTTTGTTGTCAACCCAAGGGGCCTTACGTATTCACTTGAAGAGGATAACAAACTTATGCAAGTTCATGGATTTCTATGTGAATGATCTGCAATGAAAGCCCTATTTTTTGGATTTTTGGATTTAAGATACGCGGAAAAGTAAATGAGAATAGGGTAAAGAGAACTATGCTCTGGCTAATCTAATCCTATGAACACAAAGACATGATTACTTATGCAAAATCCAACCACACTTTGCTTCACTAGCAATGCACAACTACATGAAGGTAGTGCAATCTTCAAAGGGTTTGTTAAATATTTTCAAATCATCAATAGAAACCATCCAATTGAGTCAATCTCTATTGACACTCAAAGTTAAAAATACACAAATAACGAAGGCTCAGGCTAACTTTGCACAATATGCAATAATCAGCTACACACCAAAAGTATGAGCACGAATTCTGCAACAAGTAATCCTATCAAATCCAGTTCATCTAACAACATAAAGAAAAATATATTCTAATTGAAGAGAGAAAGAGGTTGCGGATTGCTAAAATAGAACAAGAATACACCATCAAAATCGAACAATGTATTAAGTTAGCTCCTTCAACAATCTTAGACAATAATCTCTCCTCTGTAAATGGGGGGGTGCTCACCCCTTTATATAGGCTCCTGGCCTTGACCACATGCAAACCCTAAAGATTCCCCACTCAAGATGCAACAAGGTGGGAATCGGTAATTAATACCCACTAAGCCCATATACAATTATTCCAAAAGCCCAAAAATGGTATCCATTAGTGCATTAAATGCACCCCATTACATCAAACATGTCCAAAATACAATAAAAATTCTTATGCAAGAAATAAATGCCCATAATTCCCCATGCGACAACTACATGCATAGAGAATCTGTCATAAAATCATTAATAAGACAGTTGCATGCAAGAAGATTCCTCATGCATTGAACATGCATTGACTAGGCCACCACTAAGTCAAAAATATTCTAGTAGTAAATATGCTGCCACTATTCAGCCAAAATATTCTCATCCAAATATGGACGACCATTATCTCGTTCATTTATTTGTATATGCAATGAATTTACTGATGACGGCTTCCAGCTCTCCAATAGAGATACTTCACACATTTTCAATATCAAACTCCATTAAAGTAATTTCTTCCTTGCTCTTGGACAAGAATCTTTCCCATTCCATCATGATTTCCTATGTTCTCTTAATTGTACTAGAAAATGAAGAAACATTTGCAAAATTTTCCTTAGGAAATGAGCCTATGAAGAAGAACTCATTGAGCTTCCTTGTGAATAGTGCTTCAATTGCATTGATGATTTCTTTCTGCACCTTTTTGATCAAGTCCTTCAAAGTTAAAGAATCCATACTAAATTTATCAAAGGTGTTCTTTCCTAACTAAATGGTGCAGAACCACCGAGGAAAGTCATAAACCTCGCTCTCCTGAATTACTTTCCATCAATTAGAATTTGCATTGGAATCTTTGTTAGAGCCCTAAGTCGTGAAATGGTTAAGTCCTAGTATATGTGAACATCTTCCCATAATCCTTCTGTTCTCTCTAATTTGTTCAAAAGGGCTACAAACCTTGAATGAAGCTGAGCCAAGTCCTCGATGAATTTTCCCACTTCAGTGTAAACATCCTCTATCCACTCCCTGGAATTTTGTGCCATTGCTATAATTACTTTTGTATAATCAACAACTTCCTTAGGAAGGGAAGAATGAGGAATAAATGAAGGACTTGCCTCCCTGAGTGGTCATTCTAAACTCCCTAAGTGGTCATTTTAAACTTGTGATGTACCCACATAAAGCTCTATTTTCTTCCCTCAGCCTCTTGCATTTTGCCTTTGTCTTCAACATCTTTTCTTTCATGGCTAAGAAAGATCCTTCGAAGTCTCCAATTACTTGTCACGTGGAAGCAAGAAAAAGATCAACATGTCTAATAACATAATCTTCCTACTTGATTTCATTCCTATCCTTATCCACTGCAAGCTCAACAATGTGCAAGGTCCGGGATCTAGATTCATCCCACAACTTTAGAAAATTATCGGGGAGCCTTCCTTTCTACTGGCTGATCCATCTTCTTCAACAAATCTTCTAATTCTTGAGCTGGATCAAATTCTTTTTCCGGTTCCTTCCTTGGCCTCTCTATCAACCAATCAGGAGTGGGAATCTAGTAACTATGGATTTCCATGCATTCTTGCTCCTGTGTTTATTCCTCCATTTCGCCAAGGATGGCTTCCATGAAGCTATCCTGACAAGTCTCTTCTTGGTGTGGAGGACTTTCTTGTCTTTGACTTCTTGGTTGATTGGGTCTGTGTGAAGCACTAATGTTGAGTATATCTAGTGCTGGAGTATTACTTGGAGGTGGATTTGTTGGATGTGCAAACATCTCTACCTCGTGTACACTGGAAGAACTTAGCACTGACAACACCTTTTCTACCCTTGTTCTCTTTTCTGGAGGTTCTTCATATTGCACCTCTTGTTGAACTTCTTATTGGATATCTTTCTTCCTTGTCGTCCTTGGTCTCTTCAGAGAACTTTTCCCTTTATCAATTCAGACTTTTCCTTCTACCTGGGCCTATGAATATCTGGTGCAGGAGCACCTAAGGGTGAGGAAATACCCTTTGTAATTTTGACAATTTTGGCATAAGGACTAGTTCTAGTCCATTAGGTTGTCTGTTTGGAGCTTGGAGTGCATTTTTATCTTCTTTGTGAAAGTTTTATTTTTCGGCAAGACCTACCCCGATGAAGTCGCCAGGGGTGGGAGCGAGTCAAAGTGGAACCATCGGATATTGGCAGGAGTGTTTTCCACCTACCCCGATAACCCGATGAAATCGCTAGCTAACGGGTAAGCAAGTTTGGGATGATCAACATTGGTCGCTATACCGCTATGGAAATTTGCATGAGGTTTATCTCCTGCAACTTAGCGACCATGGTCGGACCCAGCAAGAAGTCAGCGAGTGGAGCGAGCTGAAGTGGAGCCATCGGGTATCGACAAGACTAGTTTTTGTGTCGCCCGATAACCCAATGCGAAAGCATGCAGTTTGGAGCCCACCATCAGCTATCAGTATCACATGTTTGGAGCTACACCGATAACCCAATGGGAAGGCAAAAGGTTTGGAGTGCATCATTGGCCATTGGCATAACATGTTCGGGGCTACATCATGTTAGGATTCCCACAGATACTAAGAGGGGGGAGTGAATCAGTATCTAACCGGTGAGTTGATTTTCTTAACTTAAAACATGTAGAACATATTAATACTGCATACCGGTAAACAGAAAGTAATGCAATAAATAGAGATAAAAGCAACCACATGAAAAACACACCATAACACAATATTTTAACGAGGAAACCCGGTGTGGGAAAAACCTCGGTGGGACTTGTGACCCACAATATTCACTTACTGGCCAATAAGAGAATATTCCTGCTACAATAGGGGCCTGCACATGTAGGAAGGCCAAGTGCCTAGAGCTCACTGCTCAAATACAAAATAGGAAGTCTCACTGACTTACAAAATGGATTATATAAAAACAATGTCTTGTATTGCTTCAGAATAGCATCTACAATGCCAGATCTAGTACCGGTTTCTGCTTTGCTTCTTACATAAACTCTTAACCTATATTTCGCATAATAGGTCTGCCTTATTTTGCCTAATTACATTCCTCTATTCTTACCTAATTGTTCTACAATGATCTCTTATATATATGAGTCATTTTATAATTTGCCAAGTCGGCTTACAATGATTTTACAATAATAAACAAAATATATTACAACAAAATTCATATTGGCCTTTGTGTCGGTATGCTTCCTTTCACTGCTAGTGCTGGTGGTCTGTGTGCCAGTGTAGAGTCTGATCTTGGTAGTGTCGGTGGAATGCCTTGCCAGTGTCATAGGATTGTAAGGTTGCCATCAATGACAAAACCTTCAATCACCTACAATGTCTCATTGGAGTGTGCATTTGCCAACAATCTCCCCATTTGGCATTGATGGCAACACTCATGAGAAAATTCAAAAAGTGTATCCAAAATTGAAGTCCAGAAATATTACCAAAAGTGTGTGAACCAAAAATGTGTAAACTCCCCCTGAGCAGATGAGTCTTTAGCTGATTATTTTCTCATACCACTACTCCCCCTTTGGCCTCAATGACAAAGGTTGTCAAAGTGTCAATAGAGTATGGTTTCCTGTCTCAACCTTGTAACCGGGTGGTTACAATTTGAAAAAGATCCGCCAAAACCAAATTTAGGCTTTCAAGAAACTTTTTACTATCTTTTATTGCTACCTCTATTCTTTGAACTGTACCGATGAGGTGTTGCATTTGCTCTGCCAATGTTTTCTGTCCTTGTATTAATGCATCAGATATTTCTTTCCTTAAGGATGCTAGATAGTCTAGTTTGGACTTAATCTCCATTTCAGATCCTTAGCCTTGCCTTTTATTTTCTCCTTTTCTCTTTCTAGCTTTAGTAACTCTTCCTCAAAACCTGATATCTTTTGCTCAAAAATTGATAATGTATCAGATGAATTAATAAAATTGTTTGCTAGTTGATTAATTTCCTCCTATAATTTGCTCATTTTCCTATCTATGTCAACTGTCAAAAAGTTTGTCTTACAAGTGTCTCTGTACAAAGTTTTGAACTCCTTAAGTGTGTTGCACAGTTCCGGTAGAAGTGTGTCAAACTGCCTTGTACACTTCTTTATTTCTTCCTCAAAGAATTTCTATTTTTCTTTTTCTAGCTTCTCTTTCAATGCTTCTTCCTTTATTTTGTCAACTATCACTGTGTTGTCAGTAATATACTTAGACAAAGTTTCAAGTTGACTCAAAGAATCCTTATTATCTACATTACATTTTGGAGCTATCATCTTCAAAATTGGAATTATGTCATCTATAGCTTTATATGCCTATGAACTACAATCTGTTATTTTCTTTATAAAATCTAAAATAACTTCAGTTATATTTGTTGATTTAAATCTTGCAGTTGAAGGGTCAACACTTTGTATCCTGCCGGTGGGAACAATATCCTTGCTTGTAGTGACCTCTGGTAGGTCAATCTGTGTTTCCATTTCCTTAAGTAATGGTCTGCCTTGTTCACCAGTTGTCGATAGCACTAATTCTGCATTAACCTATTGCTATTCTAGAGCCTGTTGCTCTACTTGTTGCTCTATTTGTTGATCTATTTGTGTTTCTGTTTGAGTCTCTGTCTATTGCCCTGTGTTACCTGTTGTCGGTTCTCCTTGTGTGTTATCTATTTCATTAGTTACCGGTGGCTCACTAGCCATATCAGTCTTACTGGTTGTGTCCTTTTCTACCACAATGTTGACTTTCTGAGTATCAACATCAACTGTGTATAATACCTCAGAATTAGGATTTGCATCCTCTTGTGATATATCCATACTCTCATCAGCTGGTTGATCTTCAGTTGTTGTTACTGGTGGAGTATCTAGAGGTGGTGGGGATAAATTGTCTCTTATCTTTATGCTAGGAGGTCCACCAACCTTTCCTTTCCCTTTATCTTTGTCCTATTGATAAACTTTGATTGGCTTGGGGTTTCTATACTCTTCCTATTCTTCTTTCTCAACAAGAAATATATCCCATGCATTTGCAATTTCCTCTGCAACCTCATTTAGTCTACTACCCACAAGTGCAATATGCTGGTGTGTAGTAGAGAATACTAACCGGTTAGCCTTTGCAATTAGATCATCTATTTCTTTTGGAGAGTTAATTGGGTAAACAAGTAATTTTTCAACTTTTATTTTCTTGTCAAGCTCTACAATAGCTTGCCTTCTTGCTTCTAGTCTCTTGAATAGTTCATCTGGTAGTTCATCTACAACTTGCATCAAGAACTTCTTGTAGATATCCAAGTGTAAAATAACATTGTTTTCAACCTTTTCTTTATCATCAATTGATAGTGAATCATATAGTTTTTTAATGTTCTTAAGCTTCCTTCCTCTATTATTTCATCCAATAGTCTGTCAATCGAAGCAATATTTTGTTGAGTCCTTTTCTTTGGTGTTAACTTTTTCTTCTTTGGAGTTGTCTTCTTGACCGGGGGCCTTATTGCCTATTGTTTTTGCCTGGTTCTTCTAGGTGAAGGTGTGGATGCCAGTGAAGGTTCCCTTTTCCTTACAACTCTTTTAAATGTTGTAGGCATATCACTCTCTGAAGAAGTTGCTACCGATGAAAGGTGAGTTTTTGGCTGTAGTGCTTACAAATCCTCTTTGGTGATACTGGTTTTCTTGAGTACATCTTCCTTTATAGCCTTAGCCTTTCTTGAACCTCTCCTCACAGTTGCTTCTACTTTCTTCACTCTTTTCTTGGATTGAATTTGGTTTTCAATGGTTTCTGCACTGCCAAATACTTCTTCCTCAGGTTCCTTGGGTGCTTCCAGAAGGGCTTTTGCATATGTTTCAATGATGCGATCATCGGTCTTATAACCCATTTCAATAACCCAAATTGTTCTTGGGATAACTGCTTCCATCCAGATCTCATCCTTCTTGATGACAAAACATATCTCATCCTTTTATTTATTTACAATTTCCCGTGACAGTCTAACTCTAGTGTTCATCTGGGCCTTCAATGCTAGAAAATACTCATTGATATTCTTCTCTTTGTTTTCACCCATATTGTTCAATAAGTTAGATAATTGTTTCCCTACTGGTATGTCAAATCCAAGGTTCATGTTACCTATACTGGGCACCTATTTGGTTATGTGTAGCATTAAACAAACAAGTAAATTGCCAAATCTAAATGTCCCTTTCTTATCCTTCTTGATCTTTCCTAGATTGTCAATCAATTCATCCTTTAACCATTCACATACATCAATTTTCACATCTTCATTAACCATGTCATGAGCACTCTTTATGCATAAGCTGGAAACTAAATTTAGTTTGTTTGCATGTGTTGTTTTGTAACCTAGAATCATGCTAATGAATCTCACATTGATGTCGGTTACATTATTCACCCTTAAAGACCTTTTGTCAGATGTTTCACCTATTAGTTTAGTTACTAGGTCATTTGAGACCTTCTTTGTCTTATCTGGTCTATTACCGATGGAGGGTAACCCTGTTACAGCTTTCATGACTTCCTTGGTAATTTTATGAACCGAATCTAGCCAAAAGAATTCACCATGTACCCTGCTCAATACTATCCTAATAACTTCTTTAGGGAAATCCAGAATGCTGAGGATTTTAGTGAATCCTAGGGTTTCAATAATTTTGTGTTCAGGTTTCACATTACTGGAATCATCACATATAACAGTTTTGTACATGTTCTTAATTTATTCATCTCCTAATTCTTCTATATGGGAATGGATATACATTCTAGGGTCTTGTGCAAAAACTACTCCTTTGGGAATTTGGGAGAATGCACCAACATTATCATCCTTCTTTGCTATCTCAGGAATTAACTGAAATACGAGCCTAGGGCACTTGATTACTTCCACTATAGTAGGGTTTTCTATGAATTCAAGTATAGAGGAGAATGCCATGATTATAAATACCCTTTTCTACCTTTGGAGAGATTGATTGCTAAAATGCTTTGCCTCTTTGCTCGAAATTCCATAGCTCTGGAAATTTCGCGCTCTTCGAATGTTTGAATGCTCAGTGAAGTAAATGGAGCCAAAATCACTAATTTATAATGTTAATTTGCCAACTACCATATTTAATGCATGTCGATTAAGTAGTCACTTAACTTTATTTGCCGGTATAGAAGTAATTTCTACTTCTCACCATCAACTGAGGGAATAATAGCATATTTCACATTTGATTGCCAAACCCTCAAAAAAAATTTCTTCAATTAGATGAAGAGACTCCTGTCGGTGGAGTGCTACTCTGTTCTGCCAGTGGAGTGTTGCTTGGTTCTACCAGTGGAGGAGTATTCCCAACACCATTTAGGTCTGACTTTCTAATCCATTGTTTTGAGAACTCTTGTCTTACTTCTTCAACCTTTTCCTTTCCTTTCAAACTAGAACCTTTGTTGTCTGCTGGTGATGCCTTACTTTTGCAGAATTTTCCAATGTGTCCAATATTGTTACAAGCATAACAAGTCACATTATTTTTCTGAATAGCCTTTCCATAACCTATGTCAATTTGTGTTCTACATTGATTAGATAAGTGTCCAAATCTTCCACACACATAACATCTTACATTCATTCTGCAATTTTCAGAATTATGACCAACTTTGTTGCATTTGGAACATTGACTGGTGGGTGTATTGGAATTCTGATAATTTCTAGATCTAAATTGATTTTCTCTATGACCATACTTATTATAGTTAAAGCATTTGCCATTGAATTTGTAAGCATTAGGTTGTCTTATCAGTTTGCTGTGATCCTGTGTGTTTGCAGTATCGGAGCTTTCACCAACTTCAAAACCAAGGCCATTAGTGTCACCATTAGGTTTCTGATTCTTCAAAAAGTCACCCAGTTCTTCTGATCTTTTCTTGAATTTATCTTTGTGCTGATTTGCAGTATCCAATTCTCTTTCCAAGATTTCTTTCTATCTCATGAGTTCACTTGAATCATTATGTGTATGCATCAGATCTGTCTTCGACAAATCATTTTCATAGCTAAGTCTGTTGTTCTCATTTGCTGCATCACTTAGTCTTCTAGTCAAATCTTCTTCATTCTTCTTTCTATCTTCAATTTCCTTACAAAATCTCATAGTCATATCCTGCATCTCATTCTTTATTGCCATGTTCTCTTGTTTCAACTTGTTTATCAGATCATTAAGAGTTTCCTTTTCATCATTCTCAAATTGCATCTTTTCACAAAGTTCTCTTCTCTTGTTTTTTGCAATAGTAATATTTTCTTGAAGTTCTTGAATAATATCCTGAGCTTCCTTTAGATCATCTTCAAGTTTGATATTTTTCACCTTTTCTGCATCATAGTCTGAGAGAGCTGCTTCAAGTTGCTTCATCAAGTTTTCCATTTCTACCAGTGTCAAGATCTTCCTCAAGTTGTTAGGCTTATGAAAATAGAGGACCGAGCTCTGATACCAATTGTTAGGATTCCCACAGATACTGAGAGGGGGGGTGTTGACATGTATTTTATACACCATCATACACAGAATAAAATACCAATAGGCATCTTATCCTCTCTTGAGAAAATAGTCTCTAACTGCTGAAGATCTGCATAAAGGATCAGTTAGGTAGACTCCAAGGTTCTTTTAGTAGGGTCTCTACGTGTGGACAAGCTTTTTAGTGGTATGATGTGATTTTCTATTTCCTCCAAGGGGCCTTACGTATTCCAAAAGTTCAAAATTTTTCTAAACTAAAGAAACTTTCAAAAATAGCAAAAGGAGTAGGGTTTAAAAGAGGTCTAATCTAGCCTAACCCTATGAATGACTTAGTATGGATGAGACTTGGCAAGATTCAACCAACTTCAATTTTGCCATAAGATAACAACTCAATTGAAATTAGTGCGATCTTCTAAGGTAATAAAATGATACTCAATACATCAAAGATCAAGGACACTACTACGAAGGTACATATCCAAGATATAATAATGATTGAAGATTAAAGGACTCAATGTATTCTCCAGTCAACCACGCAAGGCATTCCTACAATCAGCAAGAAGCTAGTGGTTTGGATTACGAATCCTACCAAATATCAAATCTCACACTTAGTCTTTCAAATTAACAAACTACTTTGATTGAGCACGATTCAAGTAGATCAAACAACCATGAAGATAACTCAAGAAATTTGCAACAAAACACCATAACTTCAATATTTTATTGAATTCCAAGTCATCATATACAACAATTGCTTGAATTTCTTTCTTCAAAACTCAATCTTGCTACAAAATAAAATTGCTTCTAACTCTAATCTCTCTTACATCAACTATTGACTATTACTCTATTCCTCTATTACACTATTATCCAATGAAATGAAAAATGGGGGTATAAATAGCATCCCCGATTACAATGAAAGGTCCAGATTGAAAGTAAATCAACGGACAAGATCATGACGCCTAAACCCTAATTAGGGTTTGTTACAAATGACCTCCTTTTTACCGAACAATATTAAATACATAGCCAAATATTAAATTTGGCACAAAAACCTAGGAGGTATCAACCAATGAGAAATAAGATGTCATGTCATCTGTAACAACCTTTCATCTAGAATCTTATTCCCTTTCCAATTCTCTTTCTTAGCATATGCAATGAATTTTGTCACGATTCCTTTGATTTCTATGATTGAAATCTCGGGAAGATTCTTCATACTCTCTTCTAAGTGGATGACCTGATCGAATGCATCTAGAAGAGTTGCATCCCATGAAGGTTCAAGTTCCTTCGTTCTGTCAATCAGGAGCATGGTGGAAAACATCTGATCATACTACTCATCTGTAACATCTGCGTCCTTGCAAAAGATGATCTTGATTCTATCCTCAAATTCCTGCATATCCACATCTGTCTCGACCTCGATCCTTCTACCAAGAATGGTACGAAGTACCTCAAATACTCTGTTCTGGATTGGATTAATCACCTCCTCAACTTGGCCACATCTAACACTGATGTCTTCAAAGAAAACATTCTTCATATGGAGTAAGGTTGACCACTGAAACAAACTGTGAGAATCACCTTCCAAGATCTTTTCCTGCGCTAAAATTCTCCTCGATGTATGTCTTATAACTTTCAAGACAGGAATGATAACGTCCTTGGTATGGGCAAATGCAGCTACTGTTATCATCAATTTGTGGATTATCTCAAGAACTTGGATGGCCTGATGAATGATCTTCATCATCCTTGTAACAAACTCTATAGCCACTGTATGAGATCTATCCATCCAACTACATGTACGTTGAACCAGGTTCCTGAATCTTTCTGCTTCGTTGACTGATTGAAGTGGCAATGCTTGTACTAGTGATCTAACTGGATCCTGACGTCCCAAAGGTTCATTAATGTGACTGAAATACGTCCTCCATGCACCGACCTCTCTCTCAAGATTTCTATTTTTTTCTACTTCTTCTCTAAGCTTGTCCTTCAATGCCTCAAATGTGTCGGTGGCATCATCCATTGTCTGCTCTGTAGTGGATGGTCCTAACTCAATTGTCTGAATATCATAATCCTCTGCTAGGATCTCACCCTCATATTTGTCTGCTGCCAGTGTAGCTATCTGCAGTTTTCTGGATCCAGTCTCATCTCGAATCATCTTGGACATCTTTGTAGCCTTCTTCTTCCCTGTTACTTCATGTGAACATCCAACAAGGCTCTCTAAATCAATTGCATTGTCTTCATCCTCTACTACGATCACCTTAGTCAATCTTTCCTTCAACCAATCTGGGATATTCGATCTTGTCTCTTGAACTTGAATCTCTTTATGTACCATTTCTTCTTCTCTGGGAGGAGATGTCATTTCATTATCTTCTTCTAACTCATAGTCTTGGAGAGATCCATCTAACGAACCATGTTGTGCCTGTCCTTCCTCCTGCCTGTCATTTTGTACCATAGGCTCCATGGACTCTTCCACTTGAATTGTTCTATTCTCTGGTCTAGAAGAAGTACCTGGTGTTCGATCTTTGTTGGCACCTTGCTTTTTCTTGGAAGACTCTTTCTTTCTGACCTTTCTTTTCTCTTCGAACCTCTTGGATGGAGATTGCCTTCACTGGCACATCGAAGGTTACCTTCACCTGAATTCCTAAGATTAAGATTGCCTTCACTCACACTAGCTCCACCTTCGACTGATTTCTCTTCCAAAGTAAAAGACATAGCTATGCCTTGCTCTCTCAACTTTTGATGCTGAACGTCTACCCATCTGCGAGTACAAGACAAGATTGGTGCCATCAAAGCATCTAAATCCACGACCTCAGGCTCATTCCAATCCAACCTTATTGTTTTGCTTTCTCTATCATAGGAAGACTGGATATGTCTGCCATTGTCCTGAGCTTGGTCGGCCACTCTGTAAATCCTGCATTTCCTGATGAAATCCAAAGGCAATCTAGAATGCATCTTTCGCTTCACTTCAAGATCATCTAGGAGGTTCATCATAAAATCTTCAATCTGGTGCTCATGTCTAAACCTTCTGCCGACTGTCTCCTCTAAATGTCCATGTGGATCAAAACTTTCTCTCCAAGAAAAAGATGAAAAAGAATACAAGGCTAACTCCTTCTCTGCGTCATCCATGGTTAAAACATTAGGACATACCTCAACTGAATTACCCAAAATAATAGGTACTTGGACTCCATTCTGATGTCTGTGTCTGAATGCCTTCGCATATGCTGCTAACTGCCTTGTTACTTCAAGTAACACAATTCTGTCTGTCGGATACCTCGGCAACATGTATGGAGGTAAAGGACATCCATGCACTCTAATGTAAGTGAACTTGGGAAACTGAATGAACCAAGCACCGTACCTCTGGATGAATTCCTGGGCATCCTGGGATAATCTGTTGTGAATTCCACCTTGCAACGTCCTCGTGATGTTCATCATGAAGGTATCATTAACTAACTTGTAGTTTTTCCCTGGCGGATGATGCAAGTAGGCATAAGAATCACAAGCTCTGACCTCGCCGGGTCCTCTTCCAATCACTCCTCTGTGAGGTAGTCCTGCGTACTCAAAACTCCTGATCAAAGCATAGATGACATATGAACTCATGTGGAAGGACTTAGTAGCCCTGAGTCTCCTCAACTGTACGTCTAAACAATGGCTAATCATCCTAGCCCAATGTATCGTACCTTTACCCTGAACAATCACCTGGATGAAGTAAAACATCCACTTCTCAAAATAGAAGGCATGAGGTGCTCCTGTAACTCAATTGAGCATGGTAATCAAATCTCTGTACTCCTCCTGGAAATCAATCCTGTGCGGTGTGTTCGGGATCTTGCTTAAACGGGGATGACTCTTGAGTAGCCAGTTCTTGTTGATTATGCTTAGGCAAGCATCTGGATCATCATCGTACATTGATCTGGCTCCTTCTATGCTCTTGTATATCATGTCCCTGTGCTCTGGAAGATGGAAAGCTTCACTTATAGCTTCCTCTGAAAGGTACGCCAAAGTGTTTCCCTCATTGGACACGATCATCCTGGACTGTGGATTATAGTGACAGGCACACTCGATCATCAACTCGTGGCACTGAACAACTGGAGGAAAACCGGCCGCCTTAATGATGCCACTCTCTATTATTCTTTGGGCGATAGGTGATGGCTTGCCGATGTAAGGGACCTCTCGAAACTTCTTTGTGCTAAAGTTCCCCAAGTTGGTATCTCCAATGTTGCTCCACTTTGACACGATCTTGGTCTCCACTTCTTCGGTCTTCTGATCTTCTTTCATGAGAGCTGAGCGACTGGTGGATGCTCCCGCCTTTGGGGTCGCCATACCTACACGACATTTCATTATGAGAATAGATTTTGCAATGAATAACGTAGATTAGAGAGATAAATTTTTAGGAAACCTTATGATAAGTCTGTAGAGTTATCATTTCCTAAAAATAACGATTGAGATAAGAAAATTCAAAATTCAAAATTCAAAATATGACGATCAACAAATAAAGCAATAAAAATCAAATCGCCATACCTCAATAGAGAGCTAACTCTAGAATGCAAAAAGAATAAAATAGCCTAGGCAAAATTGAGGTATAAATGATCTTCAACGTTATCTCCTCAAGAAATCAATTTCGCCACCTTTGTCTTCAACGTGATCTTTCAAGTTCGCCTTTGGCGTGACCCTCAAGTCTTGGCAAATTCGCTCTAATGAAGATCTTCAAATATCGCACCACCTTGGAAGTATTAGCGCCACCTTTGGATTGAATGGAAATTCGCACTTCTTCAAACACACTTCGCACTTCCTTCGTCTTCCTCAATATCGCATGTAAGATAAGCAAAATGATTATGTGAAAATGACAATTTCACCCTCCATATATAGTGCTTGCACCTCTCCATTTATCAAGGCCGACTTGGAAAATATAGCAATTTTAAAATGATTTTTTAATTAAATAATAAGACCGACCTCCATATCAAAGCGCCCCAATCGATTTTTTTATTTTTTATGATTAATTAATAATTAATTAAATGCCTTTCATTTTTTAATTAATAAATTTTGATTTTTAAACCAAGGCAAAATAATTAATAAATGCAAAACGCCATATTAAATGCCAATTAAATAGGATTTTAAATTTTATCGAACTTTAGCATTAAAATGAATTCAAAGAGGTTAATTTGGCACCAAAATTTTGAAAATGAAGTGGACGTACCTCATCGCCCTGGTCCCTTGGAGAGGGACAGGAGCGATTCACCATTTTTGTCATGATTCTTGCGTTTTCAATGTTCAACTCCTTCATTTCCACGTTCAAAATTGATCATCTTGTTGGGTTCTTCGAATTAGATTGCCTTGCATGTGTGCATGAGTGTCTTTAGATGTATCATCGCCCTTGTCCCTTGGAGAGGGACAGGAGCGATCCTAAGGTTTTCGCTTGAAATTCTCCATTTTGATACAATCCTTTCTTTGTATCCTCTTCCAAATGCCATTTAAAACCTTGTGCGTCTTTGTCTTAACGTGATTTTCAAAGAATATCATGTGTTTTGCCTAACATCGCCCTAGTCCCTTGGAGAGGGACAGGAGCGATCTCCATGTTTTCACGTTCATCTTGCATCTTTGATCTTTGAACTTCCATTGCTAGGCAAATAACATCGTTGCTAGTCCATTCCACGCACGTCCCACTTGCTTTCATGAGGTGTTTGGATGTTATAAGGATCATCGCCCTTGTCCCTTGGAGAGGGACAGGAGCAGTCCATGTTTTTTCTCCGTTTTCAGCTCAAGTTGGTAACATTTAACCTTGGTTCATCGTTTATTTCCTTCGAAATAATGTCTTTTATCTCGTCCATCCTCGCCTTGCCTTGACTTTGAAGGAGTATAGAGTGTTGTTGATGAAATCGCTTTGGTCCTTGTCCAAAGGACAGGAGCGATATGGACTCCTTAGCTTGATTGATAACGTTTGGACGTTCAAAACTCTTGCATGTCATTCTCAAAAGACGTCTTGAACCCTTTACAACCTTGTGAAGCCTTGACTTGGCATGAACTTGAAGCAAAATGAAGAGTCTTAAGTAAATCGCCCTGGTCCCTTGGAGAGGGACAGGAGCGATATGGTCTCTATGTTCAATTTGATGATCATTTTACGTTCGAAATCTTTGTATATCACCCTCCGATCATACCATGGACCCTCTACGATCTTGCAAAACCTTGACCCTACGTGATTCTTGCATGAGTTGTCCAATATACCTAATATCGCTCTAGTCCCTTCCTGGAGGACAGGAGCGAACTGGGTCTTAGAGTGCAAATTTCTTCAATGTGATGACCTTGGTAACTTGTGCTCGATGAAGATGCCTTGAAACGTTCTTGCCACCCTTCGTCTTGACTTGGATCGGTTTTAAACTTGAGTGAGAAGCAATATAACCACTGTATCGCCCTGGTCCCTTAGAGAGGGACAGGAGCGATCTTGCTCTTGTGGTCTTCATTCCACTTCGTTAGCTTCCAAATTTATATTCAATGGATTAGTCATGCTCCACTCCATTCATTCATGCCCTGGGATTGATTGAAACTGGACAAGAAAATCATTTATAACAAAAATCGCTCTGGTCCCTTGGAGAGGGACAGGAGCGAACTAGGCATTTCGGGACCCTTATGGACGTTTCAAAATCTTCAATTTATATTCAATGAGTTCATTTCACTGTCTTCCTTGCCACCAAACATGAACTTGACTTGATCTTGGCCTGGATTTTGCCCAATGAAGAATATCGCTCTGGTCCCTGGGAGAGGGATGGGAGCTATAACATACTTCGCCCTGGTCCCTTCCTGGAGGACAGGAGCGATTTTAGCATTCTGGGTCATTCTTCTTCATATTTGCACTTCAAATTATATTCATCTGATAAAACATCTCCCTTTGGACCTCTTCAAATCGTCAAGTCGTCGAAATCTCGCAAGGACAAAGCAAAATTGGGTTTGTAGCTCCGGTCCTTCACTGAGGGACATGAGCGATTTTTATTTTTATTTTTTTGGAGGCATTTCTGTGCTCATGAAAATCTTCAACTTATATTCAATGGAAAGATCTCGCCTCTCTTTATCACTTCCAATTCGTAATTCATCTGGACTTTGCAGGAATAGTAAGATATTTGAAAACGAGCTCCCGTCCTTCACTGAGGGACAGGAGCGATTTTGCTCCTACAGGCCAAAATAACATGATTTTTCACATTTTAACACTTCACAAGGCGAAAACAAATCATTTCCAATACCTAGGATCAAAATCAAAAAGGGTCAAATTTTGGCCAAAAATATTCAATCAGACAAAAATTCACATTTCATCTTCAACACTTAGACAAATTAAAGCTCTGCATCAACATTCCAATTGAAAATTAGACCATTCTGGCGAATTCATTGCATTCAAAATTTGCATCCTTCGAAAGGAAGCTCAAAAGCTCTCAAAATGACTGGATTTTGGCCTGAAAAGACAGAAGTTAAAACCCTAAGGCTCGACCCTAAATCCAAACGACTGACTGACTAACAAAATCCTAAAAACGAAAGCGAAAACAAACGAAAAACGAGCAAAAAGAGGGGGTCCCCATTTGCGATGGGGCGATGTGTGAAATGGTCACAACAGGGGGTGAATCAGTATCTAACCGGTGAGTTGATTTTCTTAACTTAAAACATGTAGAACATATTAATACTACATACTGGTAAACAGAAAGTAATGCAATAAACAAAGATAAAATAAACCATATGAAAAACACAGCATAACACAATATTTTAACGAGGAAACTTGGTGTGGGAAAAACCTCAGTGGGATTTGTGACCCACAATATTCACTTACTGGCCAATAAGAGAATATTACTGCTACAATAGGGGCCTGCACATGCAGGAAGGCCAAGTGCCTAGAGCTCACTGCTCAAATACAAAATAGGAAGTCTCACTGACTTACAAAATGGATTATATAAATCCAGTGTCTTGTATTGCTTCAGAATAGCATCTACAAAGCCAGATCTAGTACCAGTTTCTTCTCTGCTTCTTACATAAACCCTTAACCTATATTTTGCATAATAGGTCTGCCTTATTTCGCTTAATTACATTCCTCTATTATTACCTAATTGTTCTAAAATGATCTCTTATATATATGAGTCATTTTATAATTTGCCAAGTCGGCTTACAATGATTTTACAATAATAAACAAAATATATTACAACAAAATTCCTGTCGGCCTTTGTGTCGGTATGCTTCCTTTCACTGTCGGTGCCAGTGGTCTGTGTGCCGGTGTAGAGTCTGATCTTGCTAGTGCTGGTGGAATGCCTTGCCAGTGTCATAGGATTGTAAGGTTGCCATCAATGACAAAACCTTCAATCACCTACAATGTCTCATTGGAGTGTGCATTTGCCAACACACTGATAACCCAATAACGAAGCATTATGTTGGGAGTGCACCATTGGCCATCCGTAAGTGTGTTTTAATGCTACTCCAATGACCTGATGGAAACCAATGTGGAAGTGCGCAAACTGTAAAATGTCATCGGACATCGGAGTAAGTGTTTTGAGGCTACTCTGATGACCCAATAGAAAAGCGAGTTGTAAACTACCATCGGATGTCGGTGTAAGTGTTTTTGTGCTAACTCGATAACCCAATGGAAATCAAAAGATAGTTACAACAGGAAACCGATTGTGTCAAGTTCAATCTCGTCGGTTAGGGATGCTTCATGACATGCCGTAGAGGCTATAAAAGACCCAATGGGCATTCTGTTAGGAGGTTGGATAGGTGGAACAAAGAACATCTTTTGAATAACAATTTGAAGACCGTTTTCTGGTTTCTTTCTCATAGTTCAATTTTCATTTGAAACCCATAAATAATGGCTTAAATCTTTAAATGCCAGTGTGATAGAGTAGATGTCACTTTTCTGTGTTTTGTGAGTTCCAATTTTGAAGTCGTTCCAAGCTCGGCTCTGTAAATAAGTTGTCATTTTGTTTCTTGTTTCTTATTGGTGACAAGTAGTTATAACATGGATTTGTCTTGATTCTCCATCGTGGGATCCACATGACCATTGGAGGTTGTCAAGAAGAGCCAGCCATGTACAATAGAGTTCTATTTGTAGCAAACCAAGGAATGGCATCAGTCGTTTCATTATACTGGCCCTAGGTGAGCTTGATGATAGCCCGGCTAGGTATTAGTGACCAAGAGGAATCACTTGCAGGGTAGACTGGAGTCTATGTTGTTAGCCTCAGACCAGAGGAAGATGGGATCAAAGGGCGAGAAGATCCAAGAATGAGGAGGAAAACAAATTAGGAGAAGTTTAGGTATAATCCATGGTAGAGAAAACCCTGCAAGGTGGTTGGTGAGATCCGGTGAACGAGTGAGTTGGTGGGTTTATGAAAGTAAATTCTCATGAAGCAGAGTATCAAACCTCGGTAGTGAGGACCTAGAGTGGATTAGGGGAATAGTGAGAGGAGCATTCCCGGGTTAGGCTAGGAAGAAAGCCTTAGAGTGCATCAAGATGACTCAAGCAATCTAGGATCCTCCCTATCAGATTGGCATCAGAGCAAGTTAAAGACTTGGGGTGAAGAGTGTCAGACTGATCTAGTATCAAAAGAAGGTTTAAAGATGGCACTGACCAATGCAGAATTGGCTAAGCAGGTCGCTGACCAAGAAGATAAAAACCGATTGCTCAAGGAAAGGTTGGAGTAGTTGGAGCAGAAACTAGGTGTGGTGGAAGTCAAGACAATAGAAGTGAGTGGGAAGATAGATGAGAAGGGTAAAATATTGGCAATAGAGGATGAAGTCCCTACCCCAGACCCTATTATTGATCAAGAACCATTCTTGAAGGCTTTGAAGGTAATGAGTGGAAAGTCTTTGGAAGGAGTACCACTGTTTAGCGGCAAAATGGAAGTAGAGTCGGTAATGGAATGGATAGAGGGTATGGAAAACCATTTTGAGTGTGAAGGTATGACTCAGGCCCCAAAAGGTTAAAGTGGCTAAGTCAAGAATGAGAGGTGTTGTCGTTACTTGGTGGAAGTTTATACAAAATGAGAGAGAAAGAGAAGGTAAGATCCCCCTCTCTACTTGGAAAGGGATGGTAAGCAAAATTAGAGAGACTTGTCTTCCTAAGGATTATGAAGTGCAGTTGCATAGGAAAAGACAAAACCTAAGGCAAAAGAAGTTAGATGTAAGTACCTACACTGAAGAGTTCTAGAAGTCGTGTCTAAGGTCAAAAGTGATGGAGGATGAAAGCATTAGAGTAGCAAGATATCTTAACGATCTAAGATGAAACATACAAGAGGAATTAATTTTGTTGAGTCCAAATACCATTCACAAATGTTATCAGTTGGCCCTGAAAGTAGAAGAAAAGAATAAGAAGAAACATGAAGGTACTAGTAGAGGCAAAGGTAGAGGATGAGATTAAAAAGGTTATAGAGGAAGCTACATTGGTAGAGGAAGTGAAGTAAGATCACAAGTAGAGTCAAAATTGACTGAGCATACTAATGAATCCAATGGAAGAGGAAATTATGGTAGAGGAAGAGGTCATAACAGCAACAATAGAGGTAGATCTAGAAGTTTTGGTAGAGGTTCATACTTTGCAAATATGAAGTGTTACCACTACAGTAATTTTGATCATCCTGCCTATAGGTGTCCAGAGAAGGCAACCTCATCACGTTTAGAGAAAAGAATCAATTATGTGCAAGAGGATTCTAGTAATGTGAAGTCTCCTGAAGTAAACTTGACTCAGAGAATGGTGAGAATATGATGGCTAGAAGGGTACTAGTCAGGGAACCGGTTAAGGAAGAGCCTAAACAAAGGAGGTCTCTTTTTAGAGTAAAGTGCAAGATACTTGGTAGGGTCTGTAAAGTGATCATTGACTCAGGATCAATGGACAATATCATCTCCAAAGAAGTAGTAAGAAAACTTAGGTTGAGTAGCATGCCACATAGTCATCCTTACAAGGTCACATGGTTGAATAAAGGACAACATGTGTTAGTAAATGAACAATTATGGGTTGAATTTGCAATTAGGAAATATTTTGACAAAATTTTATGTGATGTTCTACCCATGGACTCCTACCATTTTCTACTAGGGAGACCATGGAAATTTGACAGAAAGGTTATCCATGACAGAAAAAAGAACTCCTATGCATTCACAAAGGAAGGGGTGACATACAATATTCAATCTATGGCAGAGGATGAAGGAACCAAGACTAGTGGTCCTAATGTGTTGTTGGTTGGAGGAAAAGAATTTTTGAGAGATCTCAAGAAAGGAGATAGATAAAATTATGCTCTCTTAGTAAACCTATTCAAGAAAAGAAGACTGAACAAGAAATTTTACCTAAAGAGGTTCAACAGTTGTTAGAACAGTTTAAGGACATTGTGAGTGATGGAACACCTGCAATGCTACCTCCTCCTAGAAAAATAACTCACCAGATAGACTTTATACTCAGAGCAATACTGCCTAATAAGGTTGCATATAAGATGACTCCTGAACAAAACAAAGAAGTGGCAAGACAAGTACAAGAGCTGCTTGATCAAGGTCTAATCAGAAAAAGTATAAGCCCATGTGTTGTGCCAGCAGTCCTAGCAACCAAGAAAGGAGGTAAATGGATATTATGTACTGACTCTCAACCAATAAACAAAATCACCATAAGATACAGATTTCCTATCCCTAGAATTGAGGATTTAATGGATTGTCTTGGAGAAGTAAAGTATTTTACTAATCTGGATTTAAAGAGTGGATATCACTAGATCCGGATTAAAGAAGGGGATGATTGGAAAACAACTTTTAAGACTACAGAGGGGTTATATGAGTGGTTAGTTATGCCATTTGGGCTTACTAATGCCCCTAGCACCTTCATGATGTTGATGAATGAGGAGTTGAAAGACTACATAGGTATATTTGTAGTGGTATACCTTGACGATATCCTCCTATTCAGCAAAATAGAGGAAGAGCATCTTGAACACTTGCAAATTGTATTAAGGAAACTGCATGAGGAACAGTTGGCAATCAATCTTCAAAAATGTGAATTCATGACACAAGAAATCATTTATCTAGGTTTTGTTGTATCCCAAGACACTTTGGAAATGGATCCTAGCAAGGTGGAAGCAATACAGAGTTGGCCTACATCGAAAATTGTTATTGAGGTAAGAAGTTTTCATGGACTTGCCCAATTTTATAGGAAGTTGATTCAAGGTTTTAGTGAAATTTGTGCTCCTGTTCTTGATACAATTAAGGGTGAGTTGAAAAATAAGTTTAGGTGGACTAAAGACACCGACCAAGGGTTTGAGTTGCTCAAAAAGAGGATAGCTACCCAACCAATCCTAGTTTCACCAAGTTTTGATAAGTTGTTTACCCTAGAATGTGATGCTAGTCATATAGTAGTAGGAGCTGTTTTGAACCAAGAGGGAAGACCAATAGCATTCTATAGTGAGAAATTGAATGAAGGTAAGAAGAGATACTCATCCTATGACTTAGAATTTTATGCCTTAGTGCAAGCTCTTAGAAAGTGGAGGCATTATCCCTATTTGTGTTTACAGATAACCAAGCCTTGAGTTTTATCAATTCTCAAGAAAAGTTGAGCAATAGACACATCAAATGGATAGAATACCTGCAGACATACACTTTCACTATCAAGCACAAATAGGGACAACTGAACAAGATAGCAGATGCCTTAAGTAGAAAACTTCTCACTGTCCAAGAAGTGACTTTGCAAAGCATAGGTATGGAGAGTTTCAAGGAGCTTTACAGAGAAGATGAAGACTTTTCTGAGGTATACAATATATGCAGTGAGTTTAATAATCATTTCAATAGCCAGTATGCAGATTACACATTGCAGAGTGGTCTTTTGTTTAAGGGATGTTAGTTATGTGTACCAAGAGGATCTATGAGGGAAAATGTCATACAAGAAAAACATAATGGAAGTCTTAGTGGACATTTTGGTCTGAATAAAATACTTGAGTTTGTGCAAACATTTTATTATTGGTTGAAAATGCATAAAGATATTAGGATGTTGAGCAATTTTTTGTGTGTTAGAGAGCCAAGGGTAGTAGTTCAAATGCTGGACTATACCAACCTTTACCAATTCCCAAAAGACCGTGGGAGTGCATCAGCATGGATTTTATTGTAGGTTTGCCAAAAACCAAGACTAGCCTGGATAGTATTTTTTTCATTGTTGATTGGTTTAGTAAAATGAGTCATTTTGTTCCATGCAAGACTACACATGATGCTAATTACATTGCACATTTATTTTTCAAAGAGGTGGTAAGAATTCATGGGCTACCTCTCAATATAGTTTCAAACAGGGATGTGAAGTTTATGAGACACTTTTGGAAAACTTTGTGGACGAGACTAGGAACTAACCATTCTTTTGGTTCTGCGTACCATCCGCAGACAGATGGTCAAAATGAGGTCATTAACTGAGTATTGGGTAATATTTTGAGGTGTCTAACGAAAGAGTATGGACAGATGTGGGATCAAGTGCCACCATAGGCAGAATTTGCATATAATGACAATGTCAACAGAACTACAGGTAAGAGTCCTTCTGAGATTGTTTATGGACTCCACCCACATGGTGTTTGTGAACTTCAAGATTTGGGAAGCCTAGAAGGAAGAAGTGGACATGCAGAGGATTTCACTATCTATGAAAGAGGTGCATGAACAAGTGCAAAGAACCTTGATCGACACTACATAAAGGATTAAGGCTAAAGCAGATGAGAGGAGAAAAGACATTCAATTTTAAGTGGGAGACATGGTTATGGTACATCTGAACAAGGCAAGATTGCAGAAGGGAGTCCCTACTAAGATTTAGATGAGGAGAATAGGACCCTAAAAAATTTTGGCTAAGTATGGCTTGAATGCTTATAAGGTAGATTTACCCGTCGATTTGGCATTGTCCTGTGTTTAATGTCCAAGACTTGGTTCAGTTTAAAGGTCTCGTAGTTGTGCCAGATGGACTGAATCCAGAAGGGGAAACTACTCTCAGTGATATTCCAGTACCACCCATTTCTAAACCACAGGAGGAATAGATTTTAGATTCCAGGGTGAAGAAGCAAATGAGGCATGGCATGTATATGGAACACTTAATCAAGTGGTGCAACTTACTTGAAGTCGAAGCCACTTGGATTGCAGAATTTGATTTCAAAAGACTGGGCATTAATGTTGCCTTGTCACCCCTAGGGGGGACTTGATTTTTCATGTGGGGAGTATGGTGCAGGAGCACGTAAGGGTGAGGAAATACCCTTTGCAATTTTGGCAATTTTGGCATTGATTGTCTATTTGGAGCTTGGAGTGCATTTTTATCTTCTTTGTGAAAGTTGTTTTTTTTGGCAAGACCTACCCTGATGAAGTCGCCAGGGGTTGGAGTAGGTCAAAGTGGAACCATCGGATATCGGCGGGACTATTCTCCACCTACCCCGATAACCCGATGAAACCACCAGCTAATGGGTAAGCAAGTCCGGGATGATCAATGTCAATTGCTATACCTCTATGGAAAGTTGCACAAGGTTTATCTCCCATGAATTAGTGACCATAGTGGGACCTAGTGAGAAGTGAGCAAGAGAAGCAAGTTGAAGTGGAGCCATCGAGTATCGGAAAGACTAGTTTTTGTGCCACTCGAAAACCCGATGGGAAAGCATACGGTTTGGAGCGCACCATCGGCTATCAGTATCACATGTTTGGAGCTACACCAATAACCCAATGGGAAGGCAGAAGGTTTTGAGTGCATCATCGGACATCGACAGAACATGTTTGGGGCTACACCAATAACCCAATATGCAAGCATTTTGTTGGGAGCGCACCATTGGCCATTGGTAAGAGTGTTTTAATGCTACTCCAATGACCTGATGGAAACCAATGTGGAAGTGCGCAAAGTGTAAAATGTCATCAAACATCAGAGTAAGTGTTTTGAGGCTACTCCGATGACCCGATAGAAAAGCAAGTGAGTTGTAAACTGCCATCGGATGTCGGTCCTAGTGTTTTGGTGCTAACTCGATGACCTAGTGGAAATCAAAAGACAGTTACAACAGGAAACTGATTGTGTTGAGTTCAATATCATCGGTTAGGGATGCTTCATGACATGTTGTAGAGGCTATAAAAGACCCAATGGGAATTCTGTAAGGAGGTTGGATAGGTGGAACAAAGAACATCTTTTTAATAACAATTTGAAGACCGTTTTCTGGTTTCTTTCTTAGAGTTCAATTTTCATTTGAAAACTATAAATAATGGCTTAAATATTTAAATGCTAGTGTGATAGAGTAGATGTTAGTTTTTTGTGTTTTGTGAGTTCCAATTTTCAAGTCATGCCAAGCTCGGCTCTATAGATAAGTTGTCATTCTGTTTCTTATTTTTTGTTGGTGACAAGTAGTTATAACATGGCTCTGTCTTGATTCTCCATCATGGGATCCACTCGACCATTGGAGGTTGTCAAGAAGAGCCAGCCATGTACAATAGAGTTCTATTTGTAGTAGACCAAGGAATGGCATTAGCCATTTCATTATATTGGCCCGAAGAGAGCTTGATGATAGCCCAACTAGGTATCAGTGACCAAGAGGAATCACTTGCAAGGTAGACTGGAGTCTAGGCTGTTAGCCTCATACCAGAGGAAGATGGGATCAAAGGGAGAGAAGATCCAAGAATGAGGAGGAAAACAACTTAGCAGAATTTGTAGGTATAATCCATGGTAGAGAAAACCCTGCAAGGTGGCTGGTGAGATTTGATGGATTAGTGAGTTGGTAGATTTACGAAAGTGAATTCACATAGAGCAGGGTATCAAACCTCGGTAGTGAGGACCTAGAGTGGATTAGGGGAATAGTGGGAGGAGCATTCTTGGGTTAGGCTAGGAAGAAATCCTTAGAGTGAGTCAAGTTGACTCAAGCAATCTAGGATCCTCCTTATAAATATCCTTTAGTTGTTTCACTATGGGAATCTAGACTTCCCATTAGCTGATATCACAAATGAACATTTCCTTCCATAGCCTTCCTTATCTGTCGATCAACCCAGTGCCTAGTAAATTTTAGCACTAGCCTAGCCAGAACATTCAAATCATTAATTTCAGGCTCTGACCAGTCTGGCAACTGAATGGGTTGATCTTTCACTTTCTCAAATTTAGGTTGCATTAGGTTTGAATCCTCTTTCACCTGATTTTGCACTTGATAAATTTCACTTATCCTGATGGTGTCAAGGGGGCAGTTTGGAATACATTTTCCTCTGGACTTCAAGGTCATCCTCGATACTTGCCCAATAATATTCTAAGTGAGTTTTGTGTGTGAATTTCACACCAGCAACCTTCCTGATTTGGTGGTAAGGATCATACTGATCTCTAAATGTATAAAATGGTAAGCGATAGAATGCTAACTCCTCTATTGCACTCTCAGTTGTTTCCAAACTTGGGCACATTTCCATGAAGTCACCTAGGACAACTGGGAATTCAATGGATTGCTTCTTCTTCTTCTATAGCTGATCATAGGATGTTAACTACCTCATGAGTTCTAGTAGTATGAATTTGTCTAATGGATACCTTGGCAACTTGTATGACTGGAATGAAAATACCTGTGTCTTGATGTCGGTGAATTTTGGAAACTATAATAATGTGGCTCCATACTTCTGAACTAGGTCCCTTGCTTATGGCGATGCCCTTACGTGCAACTACTTTTTCATGAGCCGCATCAACTACATAGTGAAGGTGTCATTCACCATCTTGTAAGAATTAACATTGTGAAGATATAGCTGGGGATAAAACTCATACACTTTCAGTTGTGTTGGTCTGCAACCCATGATTCCACTTGTTGGCAAACCATCAAATCCTTCCCTTCGTGCAAGAATATAGATTACGTAGGAGATCATGAAGAAGGACTGAGACTTTCTTTCTTTCAAGTTCCTCAATTGTTTGTGCAACTAATTACTAATCAATCTAGCCTAGTCAACTAGCCCATTTGCATTCATGATCTCGCCTATGTAGAAGAACATTCATGTTTCAAAGTTCACAGTAATGTGAACATCACATTACTTTCCTCAACATCTTTATTAGGTCCACATATTCCTATTTGAACTCAAAGATAGTGAGTCTTTGGCATTTTGGAGACATGTGGCCTAGGCTTCAACAACCACTATTTGTTGATCAAGTTAGCACACCTAGCAGGACCTGCATCATACACTGCTTAAGCTCTACTGATAGTCCTATAAGTCATGGAATGGTGTGAAGGAATTTTGAAAGATTCACCAATTTACTCCGGAGTCAATGTCGCCAACAACCTACCATCTAACATTGAAATCATCTTCCGCTCCGGACTATAATGCTTTGCACACTCCAAAATCAAATCTGGAAATTGAATAGCAGAAGGAAAACTAGTTGCTGCAACAATTTTTCTCTTGACAAACTTGATAGCCATTGGTGATGGATTATGTCCTACTACCCCGAACATTCTGATCTTGAAGGCAACCAGATTGAATGTGCCCAAATTTGTATCAATGATTTCCTTCCATCTGGAATTCATGTAGGAACTAGGAAGGAAGCCTTTCATCTTTGTCTTGATCAATGCTTGCCTGGTGATGGTAGTTGTCTTTCTCGATTCCGCCATCTTGAAAAGCACCTCGAATATGATGAAAAAATGACTAAGTATGAGCTTTCTTCACTTCTGCAATTCTTCTTTCTCAAAACTTGCACGTGAGAAATGAAATGCTTCTGCATGCTTATATAGAATTCTTCAAATCATACTGCTAAGTTAGGATGCATTAATTTGACAACTGGATTTATTTTATGTCATACTTTCCCAATCACTATGCCATGCAAATGGAACTTCCCTTGTAATTGAGTTCGAATTTGGAAGTTTCACTTAATGCACTAAGTTATGTGTCATACTTAGAATATTCCCTTTGCCAACTCATTAACTTTCCATTCTTTCAAATTTCGAAGGGAAATTGGAAGATTCTTCAAGATTCGCTTGATTCTCCATCCTAGCTTGACATTTTTTGCTTGATGGGGAATTTTCCATTCTTCTTCAATATCCCCTACTTTTGAGGGATCCTCCTAAAATTTAGGAACTAGGTCCATTAGATAGAGAAATTTGTCACGATTCTGAATCCATAAAAATTTCCAAATTCTGATAAGATTCGATGTCTAAATATGGAAAATTCAAAAATTTTCCTATGGGGATTCTTTTGCTTTTCATTCCTCCTTGACCCTTGGATTTTCATGCCTTAGACAAAAAAAAATAGTTTTCAAGCTTAAGCATGGAATTCATGGCGGAATTCACTTTGCATGGTGGAATTTCATCATTTTGCACTTCTTCCATGCCTTAGTCATCCTAAGGATCATCTTTGTGGATTTCATTACATTATAGTTTTCCTTGATTCTCCATGACAATGGAATTTTGGAGTTTTGAATCTTTCCTAGGGTGCAATTCTCTTTAGGCAAGGAATTCATCCTTTTTTCATACTTTTCATTTCTATTTCCATTTGGTACCTCAACTTGGCTTGGGGCGGTTTTTTGAATTGAAGGAGGAATTCATGATTTGGAGGATTTTCCTTCATTACCCCTCTTTAGTGCCCTCCCTCAGTGTTGCGTGACATTTTTCACTTGCCATGAAATTCAATGCTTTCAACACTCTCCATGTTGACTAGGTTTTGGCGCTTTGACCAATGCTTGGGCGCAATTTGCAAGTGGAGGAGAAATTTGAAATCTTCGCACTTTCCATGCTACCCCTCCTTTGGTGCCCTCCATCATGCTAGGGCGCAAATATACCTAGGGGAAGGAATTTTCTATTTTTCCTTCCTTCCATGACACTTCAAATTTGGCGCTCTCCTGAGTGCTTGGGTCGCATTTTTATTCAAGGAAGGAATTCATCAAGTTTCATGCATTCCAAGGAGACTCCATTTGGCACCCTCACCTAGCTTTGGGTGAACCTTGATGCTTATGGAGGAATTTGATTTTTTCTACCAATTCAAGATATATATATATATATATATATATATATATATATATATATATATATATATATATATATAACATTTAAGTATAAGTGGCATTTCAATATGTCTTTTTCCTTTCTTATACTTTAAGTTATATTTCATATATATTGTCAGGATGTTTGAGAGTGTTTTCAGATCCCTACGAATTATAATGAAAATTCAGGATTTTAGAAGATCTTTCAAATTTTCAAACTTAGTCAAATTTCAAGCCATTTCTGAATCAGGATGACATTGGTGGATTGATGTGAATTTCCAGACTTAGAAGATTTTGCATGCTTTCCTCTTCTGGAATAGGAGTTCCATACTTAACCATTTTTTGATCCAACTTGTCTGCCTTCTGACTCTTCTAGATTTAGAAATGATCTTCAGGAATGTTTAGTCTTCAACGTCTTCAAGGATGTTCAGTTTTCAGTGTTTTCCTGTGAAGAACCTACCAAAAATAGATTTTCTCAAATAGTAAGTGTTTCAAAATGTTAGGGTTTGGACAAAATAGGTCGGGAAAGTACTTAATAAAAATAGAAACTTACTAAAAGTAGAAATTACTAAAAATAGTAAGTTTGATTTTTGGCAAAATGAAAACATTCTAGGACTCAATGAAATCCCTTAAAAATAGGAACTTTCTAAAAATATAAAGTTGCTCCGTTTTGGCTCAAATTTTATTGGGAGGTTCCTTGAAGGGTCCTGATTCTAATTATATGTTCAGTTTTTCCAAAACCCTAATAGAAACCCTAAAATTGATGAAATAGGCCCTAGACTTCACCAAATTTACTCAGACGAAAAGCAAACTTGATCAAAATGATCCTTAAACACTTCCAAAGTGGAGAGACTGACGAGACTACCACCAAAAGACCCCAAAAACCAAAACAAAAGACCGAAAGGGGCTAAAAAGTAGGGGGTCCCCATTTGGAATGGGGCGATGTGTGATTAGGACACAACAAGAACCTCCCTTTTTCCTACTTTCTAGGATTTTTGTTAGTCCCTTGTGACCTCTTGCATCAAGTTTGTTAGTTTTGAATGACCCGAGTTTTGAACATTATGAGTCAGTGTGTGTAAGCCATGGTTAGAATAGAGTCTAGACGTCATCATTGTGTCTAGAAAGCCCAAAGGACGAAGATCGCAATTGATTTGAGCTAATTTAGACACCTTTCTATTTTTGGAAAGTTTTGCTTTGTTACTTTTTCCTATTTTTTTTTAAGGAAGTTTCATTTTTGGCATTTTGAGCATGATCCCCGAAATGACATTTTTAGAAAGTTTTTCCTATTTTTAAGGGAACATTTCTTTTTCTATTTTTGGAAAGTAGATCTATAGTTTGCATTGTTCGCACTGAAATACATTGAAATGATCGACAAATTCCTCCTAAAATCCAAGTTTTGACCCAAAAAGCTAAGTTCCTAAATATTAGGGATCTTGAGGAATTTGGTGGATAAATGGGAGGTGGTTTTCAAATTTCAAAGATGATACGGTAAAAATTGCACAAGTTGTGGAAATTTCTTGATCATATGGTTCCCAAAATTCATGAAGTTCTCCCTCCTTGGTTCCTAATTTTGGTGAAATCTACCTCGAAAATGAAGCAATGGGTTATGAAGTTCATGAAGTCCACCCTTGTCTTGGTTCTCAAAGTTGACAAAGTCCGCCATGAGTTGGTGCACAATCTTCACAAAGTCCACCTTGGAAGTCATGAAAGTGGGTCACAAAGTTGGTGAAGTCTGCCTTGGAGTTGAGCCATGAAGTTTCTCAAGTCCACCTAGAGGTGTGCACGTAGCATGAGAAAGGTTCCTAAAACATGATAAAGTCCACCCTAGAGAGAGGGTATAAAGTTAGGCAATCAGTCAAGTCTGCCTTGGAGGTGGTAAATGGTGCACAAAGTTAGTAAAGTCTACCCACCCTGCAAGTCTATGGTTCCTGATTTCAGTAAAGTCCGCCCTATATGGAAAGGTTTTGAAGTGCACAAAGACGATAAATTCCACCCTATCAAGAGGTTGAGCGCACAAACATTACAAAGTCCACCCTAACAGGAGTAAAGTGGTGCACAACTTAAGTAAAGTCTGCCTTCCTATGTGGTGCATCATCTTCATGAAGTCCGCCTAAGAACATAAGTATGGTGCCTAAAAAAGTTTGCCTAGGCTGCAAGAAACAAGTTTAATCAAGTCCACCCAAGAGGTGTGTGAGAATGATCATGAAACAAGGCAAGTCCCCCCTCCTAAGGTCCGTAAGATAAACAAAGTCTGCCTTGAAGCTAGATAGGAGTGCCATGAACTCAACAAAGTCTTCCCTATGAAGAGGTTGAGTGTATAAGATGAACAAATTCCACCCTAGCATGATATGTGGTGCACAAACTCAACAAAGCATGCCTTCCTACTTGGGAAATAAACTCACAAAATCTACCCTTGATTGGATATGAAGCAAGAAAATGGTACAAAAACTTAACCAAATCCGCCCAAGTTTGGAGAATGAAATCAGTGAAGTTTTCCCTCATGAGGAACTTGTTAAATTTAAAATAAAGGAATATTCTCATATGATGTCAGCAAAGATCTTGATCAAATTCAAACTAACTCAAATTTAGAAATTTTTTCAACATGGAAATTTGAAGATTAAGTTCGATTTGCAAACTGAAATTCAAAATAGAAACTTTCATTTTAGAAATTAGAACTTTCGTAAGTGATTCAACTCAACTCAAAATTCAAAATAGAAAGTTTCTTAAGGGATAAAGTAAGACTCAAAATGAAGACAGAAGTTGCCTTTAAAGGACTGAGTTCAATTGAGCATCAAAATTGGAAACTTTTTAAGTGATTCAAATTGAGCTCATGAAGGACAAATTAGAAACAAATTTTAGATCTTTTGTGAAGAATTCAAACTCCAATACAAATACAATTCATTCTTTCATTTTCTCACATCAAGTTCAAGTTTTGGATAGCAAGTGGAGAGAGTTTCTAAGAGGTTTTATGTAGGCGAAGGACTTTTAGAGAGAATTTTTAAGAGTTTTTTTTTTCTGATTAGAGGGAAAATTTGTTAGAGTAAAGGTTTTAATTTAATCATGTTGATTAAATTACCTTTATTCCTCTCTTAAGATTTCACTTTAGTTTGCATTTGTGACATTTAATAATTATATTAATTATTAAATGTCTACCTATTAGGGTTTCTTTTAGGGTTGCACAATATCCTTTTATAAGGATTCGTCATTGTAATTTATTTCTCTCTCGGATGAATACATTTTTTCAGCTTTCAGAGCACCCTTGCTTGTTTGTCTCCATCTCTTCTTTCTGTGACAGGTTATTTGCATGCAGGTGATCTTCGGGGTCTATGAAGTTGGCTTTCTCAACTTCTACATGGTATCAGAGCTCCAGACCTGCTACTTCCTATTTGTCTTCTGAAGAATTTGGAGCTACGGGGGTTAGATCTGACTTTCAGGTTTTGGTTGCATCAGATCTGTGTTTGTCTTCTATTCTTTATTTTGGAATAGGGTGTATTTTTTTTTGGTGCACTTTGAGCCCAAACGGATCTCACCGTTGCGCTCGTAGCACCCAAAAACCCCTCTTTCCATATAAAATTTGTCTGATTTGGACACAGTTGCTCCAGAGGGCAAAATTTTTTTGCCCCAAGGCCGTACGGCCCTAGGGCCCACAGACCGAGGCGAAAGTTCAAAAAAAAAAATCAAAAAACAATTAAAAAATGCATTTTTTTAAGCACCACCGAGCGCAGCCAATTTAACGACAGGCGCAGCCCGGCGGCCACCGCCCGGCCACCGCTGCTGGTGGTAACCGCCCCCACGCCACCCAGCGACGACTGCCACCCGCATGCCGCCCGAGTACCGCCCGCGCCCAGCTCGCGCCCCGTCCACGTGCCGCCATTCTGCCGCTGCCACCCCTGTGCCGCCATTGCGCCGCCAACCCCAACGCTAGCCCCTGGTCGCCCAGCGGACTAGGGGCTTATTTTTTTTAGCTCTTGAGGGCTGTAAGGGCCTATCTGGGTTTTTTGGAGCTGTTTTTACAAAATCGGGCATAACTCAGGTATTTTGTAGTGTTTTTTGCCAGTCAAAGTCAGAACAAGTTTTTTGCACTCTAGGAGCCATATCTTTTGCATACGGACTCCGTTTTTCGCAAACGAATAGCCGTTGGAAAGGGGTTTCTGTGCTCTTTCCAGATCTATCATTTATTTTTCCAGAATCTACACTAGGTACATTTTATTCAGTACTTTGTGTTTTCACACATCTGTCAATTACTTGGACGTTTCAGACTTAGAAATGATTTGTTTGCGTGGGATGGCTTTATTTGATCTGCTTTATCAGTATTAAAGTTATTTAGTCTCAGATTTGTTCATTTGAAGAGTTATCATGGGTTTTTCTACTCACCCTTCAATTGTATTTCTAGAACGGGGTAATTATGAGTCATGGGCAAAGGGCATACTTACACACTGTAGGTGGCTTAATATTTTGCCTTATTTGTATGATCTCATACCTGAACCAGCAACTTTAGAGGGAAAACTAGCTTGGGATATCATTAGAAATCACATAGTAGGAGTTATTTTGTCTAGTGTTGATTCTGACACTGTGTGGGCTATATCGGGCATTGATTGTCCTCACTCACTTTGGACACATCTTTGGGAGATCTATGGAGACCCCAGTCTTTCTCCATTCCCAAAAGATCCTGCTTCAGATTGTCTTGTACCCATTGGTTGGAGAGATAACACACCTTTTGATCATGATACTTTAAAGGAACTTCACTATTTAGACACCCTTACATATTCCGATGAATCAGAGGATTGTCTCACAGTTACTACTCTTCAGATTGAGATTATACATGTATCAACATCATCTCCTTTTGTTCCTGATCAGTTTGATATTGCCTCTTCTTTGGCTCTTATTGATTCAGCTCAGCAGGACATCATACATCTTTCAGACATGGCTACTTGGGATTCTTATCTTGCAGGCATTTCGTCTTTGTTTGTAGAGTCTTATATTGCAGACTTGGAGGATTACCTTGAGGATTTTCAGCTCCTCTTTGTTGACAGCCATATTCCAGCTGTTAGCCCACCATCATCTGTGCATTCCGAGGTTGCAGTTTTTGAGTCTTCAGTTCAGTTTGGATTTGACATCTTTTGTTTCAGTTCAGACAGAGGGATTCTTCAGCATCCTATTATGGCATACATCTTGAGATAGATTGATTCTTCTCTCTTCACAGGGTTTCTTCATCTTCGTCCTTTGGATCCATTTCTTCCCAAGGGGAGGAATATTATATGCCGCTTCAGGACCTCTTTCTGGATTCTACCTCAGGCATCCATATGTGCGACAGGAGTTTCTTCATTGTGGGGGGGGCTTCTAGTCTCTTTCTTTTTCTCCTATGGAGACCATTGTATATGTACTTATATGATAGAAGTTGTCTATGGGGGGTATCATGTTATCCACCTCCTATCCTTCTGTTATTAGTGCATTTATTTCTTTCATCTCTTTTTGGAGTAGAGTTTTTCCCATGAGGTTTTCTCTATTTCTCCACTTTATAGAGATTTGGTTGTAATTGGGTACCTGATCAGGCCTTGTTGCCGGGACCCAAGTTTACTTTCTTGCATTGTAGTTACCTTTGCTTTCTTGTACATGTTTGTAACTGCACTTTTTCTCATCTTAAGGGGGGGTGTTAGAGTAAAGGTTTTAATTTAATCATGTTGATTAAATTACCTTTATTCCTCTCTTAAGATTTCACTTTAGTTTGCATTTGTGACATTTAATAATTATATTAATTATTAAATGTCTACCTATTAGGGTTTCTTTTAGGGTTGCACAATATCCTTTTATAAGGATTCATCATTGTAATTTATTTCTCTCTCGAATGAATACATTTTTTCAGCTTTCAGAGCACCCTTGCTTGTTTGTCTCCATCTCTTCTTTCTATGATAGGTTATTTGCATGCAGGTGATCTTCGGGGTCTGTGAAGTTGGCTTTCTCAACTTCTACAAAATTCATTAATTTTTTGAGTTAAACTTCTGATTTTTACCTCCTTGGAAGCTTCTTTTCCCTTGTTCCTCAATCTTCCAAAGGTGAAAATGGATTCTATGGGTAGAGTATTGGGTTCTCAACCTGGTTTTCTTCAAATTTTTAAAAAAAGAAAGAATGAATCCAACAAATTATCCTTCTCTTCTTTCTCATGTTCTTCCTTGTGAACAAGTCAATATGATCTCAATCGAGTTGTCTTGGACTTAGTTCCGATTTTTGATTGAAATCAGACATGCAGCTTCTTGAGTTTGGTTATATTCAAGGGACTTTCTTAACATTTCCACAATACCCAAATGTTAAAAAAACCCATTTTAAGGCTAAGTATTGGAGAAAGAGTGAAAATCATGATATACCTAGCTATCAAACCATCAAAATTCATGCTCAAAATGAGGATTCTAACTTAATTTTCTTTTGGTTTTACAGGTTATAAATGGTAGCTGAAGGTGGGATCATCACAAAAAACAAAAACAGAGTTTCAAGACAAGTTCAAAATTGAAGACAAGTCTACAAGCAATCAGGACAACTTCTTGAAGAATTTCATCTCCTGAAAGATTAAAGACAAGCTCCCAATCAGAATTAGATGGTGACAAGAAGAAACAAATTTCCATACTTAGACAATTTCTTCGCACAAATTGGAAAATTCAGGAGGATATCCAACACACTGAGGTGGTGCCTCATCATCTTCCAACCAGTCAAATTGTTCTAAGCCAGCATGTACAAGTTCAATGAACCTAACTTATCCACAGAAGCTTCTAGAGGGCACACTTCACAATGCAACAACCTTCTATTTTTATTATTGGTTCAAATTTAGCAAGCACAAGTGTCCCTAAATGTAATTTTCTCATTGGCTGAGGGGTAGTTAGTTTTGGGAAACCCTAATTAGGGTTTTGATCTTTCAATTTGGGCCCTTGATCATTGTTTGATCTTAGTTGTTCATAATTTCTGGACTCCTATATAAGGTTGCCTCCTCTCATTTGGAAAGTGAGGTTTTTGAAACACAATAGTTTAGAATTTATTTCATGTTGTTAGATTGAATGAAAGATCTGATAAGTATTGGTTTATGGTATATCTTCGCTCATACTTTTGTTGAATGGATGATTTTCATTCACTGTGCAAAGTTATTCTGAGCTTTCCTTTGTGGATGTTTAACTTCCAAATCATAAGCACGTCCTTTGAAAATTGCACTCACTTTGTGTAGTTGTCATGAATGAGGCGATATCTGATAAGTATTGGTTTACAGTGTATCTTCGCTCATACTTTTGGTGAATGGATGATTTTCATTCACTATGCAAAGTTAGTCTAAGCTTTCCTTTGTGGATGTTTAACTTCCAAATCATAAGCACATCCTTTGAAGATTGCACTCACTTTGTGCAGTTGTCATGAATGAGGCAAAGCAAAGTGTGGTTTATTGAGGTCATCAAACCAATATCATCTCTGGAATTCCTAGGAATAGATTATAACTTCTAAACCCTTGTCTCCTTTTAAGTTTTTCTTGATCCAAGTCTCGAATGATAGAGCTTGATTGTCTAAACCTTCATTTTGAATTGAACAATCCAAGCGTGAGTCCCTTTGTATATTACCAGCAAATCACAACACCCATTGAGCTTATCCACACGTCAAGACCTGACAAAAGAAACCTTGGAATCGCTATATGATCTTCTAGCAATCTTAGTATATGTGGTGATTTTTCAAGAGAGGATAAATTATCTTTGGGTACTTTATTCTAATGTTTGGTAGATGATAAAATAGACACCAATAGGAAGGAAGACTGCATCTAAGGGAGAACCACTAAGGGCACCCTATTGTAGGGAAAGTGGAGAGAACCGTGAAGAGGGCACAACCACTAAACTATAAGAGGGAAAATAGATAAGGGCACTTTTCTTTGGTCCAAGATTGATTTATTTGTTTTTCTTTAAAGCTTCTTGGTGGGAGAATAGCTAGAAATCTTTCATTTATCAATCCACTCGTATCATATTAGTGATGAGCCTATAAATCTGGTTGATATTGGTGTCACTTTTAAGTTTGGAATTTGCTTATGCATTCAAAGGAGATATGAGACTCCAATGTAATAATGCCTTGTTCTATTCCACCATACCTTTTGAAGTTCCTTATGCTTTATCACTATTATTCTAGGTTGGACGTTGCCTAGGAGAATTCAAAGTACCCAAAAAATTGGGAATATCTTAGAGATGAATATGAGCTAATTCAAAGGTTTGGAAGTCTGGAATTCAAACTCAAGTTTCTAGAGGTATGAATTGTTCTTTTTTCTACTCTCAAAGAAAATAAATTTCTTCATTATATCACTGTATCTTGAGATATTAAGTTCAGTTTGGAGCTTATTTGAGCACAATGTTCTTTTTTTTTTCTAGAAATATTGGAAAATAAGAAGTCTTATTTTTTGGAATGGCTCATCATAACATTGATAAGTGTAGAGATATTGATTACTATATATAACACAATCAATAAATGGTGATTGCAATATAACAATATCTAGATTAGGCTCTATAATTCTTGATTTGTGTGGCATACATACAAGAAAGGTGTTTTCCATGAAAGATGGAGATCTTGCCATTGGATTGTTGTAATTCAATGTTTAGTACTTATGAATCCATGCCCCCCCTTTAGAATAAATCTACCTCTCCATCCCTAGCTAGCAATTCTCATTATTGAACCAGCACTTGAGAAAATTCATCTTACGTAATTTTGTTGCATAGTTTTTCTCTAAAACATAGATATGAGTTGTATATGGTGTATAATATTTGAGCAGAATTAGAAGTGTAACAATAACGGGACATCACAAAACCTACCCTAACTTTTTGCATGCACAGGGTGGCCTTACACCAAAATGAGATACATGAAATATGAACTCTAATGTTACTGGTGCATTTGGGAGCGTCATATGGCATAACTGCCTATGCCATGGCCCATAATGAGCTATGGTTCACACATGTATTCAACATGGTTTTCCAAGTTTCAATGGCAATGTATATTATATGCAAATCAGCACTGGAGGACCATGCTTTGTCTTCTGCTATTCTTTTTTTGGTTGCAGGGGCTATTAAGCATGGATAAAGAATCCTTATTTTGTGGGTTTGTAGCTTTTTTCAAATTTTTAGTTCATGTCTGCCAATTTTTTAATATATTAAGAACAAAAATGTCAGGAAATTATATGTATATCAATATGGAAGAGAATCAACTACAGAGAAAGATAAGGGTTCTATTGAATTGTCTTCACCAAGTGAAGGGACAAAAGCCCCAGAAGGGTTTCAGGACCTGTCTTCACCAAAAAAAAAGGAACAAAAATGCAATAGTGGGCATCTTCAATGGGAGAAGTGACAAAAAAGGAACAAAGGTAACAACAAAGGTCTCAGGAGGCATCTTCTTCAGAAGAAATAAAAAAGTTAGATGGGATTTCAGAAACAGCCAAAAAAATCCCTAAATTTGGATATCTTAGAGCCAGATGTCGATAGTGTTTGAACAGTAAGGAAATCATACGTGGAATTCTGTCGTTCTCTTCTATTGTCTTGGAGATCGCTTGGAAGAATGTTTTCTCCTCTTTTTCTCAGCCTGAAGACTCCTATGCAAAGTGCATAATAGTTTTATCTCTGAAAGAGAGAATAAGGGAATTTAATGGGCTAAACGAAAACAAAAATCGATGAGCCTGATGAGCGAACATGTTTATTATTCTGCAACCATCTGTAGGAGACACGTCTACAACAAGTGAAACTGTAAAATGGTTGCCTTGGAATTGGGGAAGATTTTTAGAAAATGAAAAAAGAGAAAAACACCGGGGAAAAATGTAAATGGCCAATCACAAAATAGAATTTTGATACAATTTTTCTCCCTAACACCCACAAGTTCTTTGGTCTTGTGGGTATGTAATGACACACCCTTGTTCTATACAATTTTTCCCCCAATACGCACAAATTCTTTCATTTTCTAACATACCATCAGTTTGTCAAACAGTTTGCTTGTTTTGAACTTTAGAGTATTTTAGTTTGGAATGGAATGCGGGTTTGATTACTACATATTTATTTTTCTATATATAAATGAGACACACGTAATCTTGTACAAACTGAAATAGACAATGTTTCTTTACATTAGCTAAAGCAAGAGTTACAGTCTAACCTTTTATTGCATTAATTGACTATGTGAATAATTGCAGCACTCAAAATATCACAACAATAGTCTTACTAGCTTAATAAGTCTGCAATAGATTGGCTAGTGCTCAGGAAATTATTTAAGTTGCATTGAACTGCAGAGGCTTCCAATTCCCAGTTCCACGTCCCCTTTTCTTTCATTGCTTGTCCCAAACAATGAGTGAAAACTGCCTTGTCTAAATATAAACTCTGGCCCAAAACTATCACATGGTAGCAAGAAAACAATGTCCCAATCATGCTTCAGCTCTGTGTTTTTGCTCTGCATTTTTGCTTGAGATAAGTGTGATTGACAGACTATCCACTGCGCTTCAGCTCTACATTTTTGCTTCCATGCTACTTTTGTGGTACGCATGTGTAACTGGCAACACAGTAGTTGGGATGTATTCCAAATCTATGCCCTTGAATGATTATCATTGTTCAAAAATTAGAATTTAGGAAGACAAGTGCACTCGTATGAAAGATCCAATGCCACGTCTAAACTTTAAAGTATGCCAAGGCACGTGGACTATTAAACAAATGTTGAAGCAGAGCCAAGGCATGTGGATTGTTAAACAAATGTTGACGTTACAAAATGTTAAAGCAGAGCCAATGCACGTGGATTGTTGAACAGTTGTTACCCTTGTTCGTTTTTAGAATATTTTTTCCCCATTTTGTTAATTGAAAACCAAAAATACCATCAGCAAGACCATATCACATATACAAGACCATATCACATATTGGTGCCTAATCCAAGGCCATTAAACCTAATCAGTGGATCTTAATATGTTAATACTTGCATTAACAAATCCTCTAATGTTATCACAAAGTTTTACTTACATATCTAAACTCTGTAGTCAAAATCACAAATATTTGGAGAAAACTTCAATAAAAAATTTAAATATGCTACATATATTGAATTAATATGAGTCACAATGCATAATTTGGAGAAGAAAACTTTAAATTCAATATGCTATTGACACATGTCCTCTTCCAAATCTTATCTGCAACAAATATTCCCCTCTTTTTCTTTGCCTTCAATATGCACTCTTTATTTTATGTGTGACAAATAAATTTTAACTTTTTTCCACCTTTATTCCTCATACCCATGAATAAATTTCATATTTGATAAAATAAATTTTGTAGCAACATTTCACTTTCACTAAATAAAATAATTTCCCTTTGCCTGGCCTCTTGTGAAAAATGCTTTCACTCAAGTGGAAATATTTGCATGCAACATCATTACACTATTTTCTTTATACATTTGTGAAAATAGTTTTACCTAGGTGAAATCAATTATCTTGATGCATTTTGCAAGTTTTTCTATATAAAACAAGGGTTGTAGAGCAGCTAAGTTCCTGCCAAATAGTGAAAGCACAATTTTGGCTTTGTTTCAAGAATGTCAATTGCATAGCAATATTGCACTAAAACTTGCAATGCTTATGCAACATGTTTAGTTATACTCTCTATTCCAGGCCTTTGTAAAATGCTCAACTAAGGAACATGACATCAATTAGATACAAAACAAAGAATTACACGTAATTTATTAATTGTGTAACTTTTTTTATTTGCTCTCAATTAAGTACTCCTTAGGCATGCATATGTACCCCTTTAACACGAGAGTATCACCGTTATGTAGCTAGTGGTCTTAAAAATTTGCTTCAGTCATAATTTGACCCCAAGGTTTCATATAACCTTAGATCCATCTATAACCTCTGAAGACCCCTATATAGGTTTGATTATAGTTTGGTCTTGATTGAAATTCATTGTAATGGAATTGTTTTAAATCACATATTTAGGTGATTTGATAGGTGTTGAAAATAATGGCTTAAAAGATATATGTACCACCCTTATAAGAAGTTTTTTGAACTAAGATTGGATACTTGCTCTCGATTTTGGTTCTTTATAATTGGTGATGCGCAAAATTTGCTTTGTTACTTGTCTTTTTCTTGGACATCATTGTGGAAATATGTAAAAAACTAAAAGCTATATGTTCATTGGCAATGCAATAATTGAATTGCAAAGGACTGTAAGTAGCAGTGAGCATCAATGTGTTATAAGAATTTATATTTGGTCGCAAGTCTTCAATTAATTATGTTGGGAAGCATTCTATAGTCACGACGGAGTGGAAGTGAGTATAAAAATTCTAAATAGTAATTTATTTTAAATAATATTTTTTTTAAAATAATATATATAAAAATGTAAACCATCTTTTTAACAAGTTTTTCTTTTAAATATTGGTACATATTATTAAAGAAATAAAACTAAACTATATATCTACCTTTACTAAAATCTATTTAAAGTATGTCAAGAAATGTATTTGTCATATACATTTCTAAAAACTGGTGTAGAGTTAATGGAATTGTGGAATCTGGTGGATATTTAATAGAATCTACTTAAATAATACAAACATATAATGTCAAATTATCATAACAGAAATTATATTTTAAAAAATAATAAATATTAAAAAGATAAAATAAATTAAACCTAAAAATGACCTGCATGGCTTTAGGTTAACCTTAAAACAATTGATTTCATAGGTTGGTGGCAAAAAAATAATAGGAGTAAATTTTTGTAAAGAAAATGATAAAAAAATAAATCTACAATAAGAACTTAAAAATTGCACACGGCTAGTTTCTAACCCTAATTTTTTTTAACCTAATCCAAAATAGAGGAATTATTTTCAAAAACAAAATCCCTCATTCCTAATAAAAATTTAGAAGGAAGGAAAAAACCATGCATTTCACAGGATAATCACACAAATTTTTGTTGTGAAGTCACGACATCAATATTGATTTTAAAATTGAATGTTATAGTCTAGTTAAAAAATTTAAATCTTTGGCTCCCACTAGCAGAAGGGGCAAAGAGTATTCTTCAAGTTTCTTAAATGCTCTTTGTGGAGTTTAATTAACCGATGGGATATTTTTATTGTCTTGGCTGCAAGCCTGTAATAATCAGATTGAATTGGCATTGAGAGGGAAAAAGCAAAAAAAAATTAACGTGACATTACTCTACACATCGGATTCAGAATTAATTTGGCACCGACTTGACGAGCGGCTACAGATTATGCCTACAAATAATTAATGTTACCCAATGACCACTTAATTGACTTTCTAACTTAGATAGGACTTTAAAGATATGATTTGACAGGGTTTTTTCTGTGCAAATTACATGCTAAGTTTTGAAGCTTTTAAAGAGTTAATTGTATATATTGATGCCCCGATTAGTGGGAAATATCAAATATCTTCCCATCACCTTACCTTTGTATATTTCATTTCTGGGATAATTTCAACATTTCGTCAACATTTCATTTGTTTGGTTCATGGGCTCTTTTTTCCTGTAAGCTTTAAATCAAGACAAATTGGACTAGAAATTAGAGTGTATTAAGTTTACATTGATATTTTATAGGTTAGGATCATGTAAACTACAAAAAAATTATTGCAAGTTTGTCAGAAGAACGTATAATTTTTGTTTTTGTTGTAACTAAAATTAGGACGATTTTTTTAATGAGAAACTCGCACTTTGTTTTAACACAAACTGCTAATATTTATAGGCTTTAGGTAGACATTTTGGGTAAAGAACACTAACCTTATCTTGTTGTGCCAAATCTTGATGTATTATAAACTTTGTTGGGTTGGCGCTTCTCATGATTTTGAATTGGTGTGTCTCAAGGACCAAATGGAACCTTATCATCCAATGCTGATAAGAGTAAATTTTACACAACAAATTATAAGAGCTCGAGATAGAAAGAAAAAGTTCAATAGAAATAGTTATTTAATTGAAAATGATATAGTATTAAACAAAGAAATACTGAAAGAAAAGTGAAAAACAAATATTTTCTACAACCTAAAATTAAAATGAAATCACTGAAACCCCAAATCACATTAAGACTAAAAAAAACCATGGCATCATGCAGGAAAAGCGGGTCGATAGAACTCAATATGTGAAAAATGGAGCTCTATGAAGCTTTGCTCACACACTCACAGGACTTCTTGGTGCAAGCTATGGAGTAATGAAGTATCACTCAGCTTCCCATGGTGGGTAGCATGGTTCTCTATCTTACACGGTCCCTCAAACCAATTTTTTTGCTCTTAGATCACTGAGCAAAATGGTTTAGGGATGGAAAATGCAAGAACGAGGGATGCTTTTGTTGATTTTAATATGAGATGCATCCTAAACTATGCATGATTCTAGAAATGCAATAAACTAACTATAAGATGACAAGGTTAGTAAACAAACTATCCTAGCATGCTATATTAGTTAATGATTTAAGCTAATGATAAAGAAAGTACATAAAGTACTCTAAACATGCATATTTAGATTAATTTCTATCTAAAAGAGAGGCTAAAGTGATGAGCATAAAATGGCATGAAAGCTTGAATGTATTTGAGCATAAGTATGATACTACAAACTTGGATTCTCAAAATGGAGGAATGAGAGCTCTATTTATAGCAAAAATAGGGCAATGGATGGTTAGGATTGAAAGGTTTAATCAAGGGTTGAGTTTGAAAGTTGGGGATCCATGTTTGCAATTTGCACCAATGAAATGGTGACAAGTGTCAACATAGGGTTGGGTTGAGAGAAGGGGTTGGAGGCATTAAATGCCTGAGAAGACCTCATGGTTATCTAGAGGGTAAGGGTCAAGCTTAAGTTAGGCTTACCCATTAGATTAAGAGTTAATCCAAGCATAAACTCTTGTGCAAATGATTAAGAGATAATCATGGTCAAAGCATTAAAGGCTTGATGAGACCCTTGTGTTGGATGAAGGTTAAGTTAGGCAAAAAGTCTCTAACCATGTAAGAGGGTTGAATTAACAATTAATGGTTTGGGAGACTTTGGAAAATTAAGTGGTTGAAGACTTGAAGCCTTTAATGGTTATCAAAGACTTTAAGGGTTTGAGAAGTGACTTCCCTTTGTTTAGGGATGTGACAAAGTTTAGAAGATGGGTAGGTTAATTTAGAAGTGATTAGAAGGGTCTAGAAGAAATTAAGAAGGGGTTTAGGAAGCAAGTGGGAGATGTAGGAAAATGCAAGTGGATGGAGGGATAATAGGATTTAATTGAAATAAAGTTAATTTAATTCAATTTGGTTGCAATTTGGAGAAATTAAATAAATTAGATTTATTCAATTTAGGATAACTATTTAATTAAATTTGAATTTAATTAAAAGTGGATAGAAGGGATTTAATTGAATAAAATGATTTATTCATTAAATGGGTATAGTGAATTTAATTGAGTAATTTACTTAATTAAATAGAGAAATGAACATAAAATATTCATTTTAGGAATATGGTCATTTTTATACGTCTACATTTTGCCCCTCTTTGAAGTGACGTGTGTGCACATGTTATTTCAAAGAAAATGATGTTTTATCATGATTTATGATCAAATGGAATATTTGTGTCACTCTTATTTTTCATGTCGTGCTCCATATTTGATTTTATGTGTGATGCCCCCTCGGGAGATGAATCAATATTTTAAAAATTTTGATTGGATTTGATGATTTGTGTGTGGTGTGTATGATTTTATCTATGTGAAATGTTGAAATTGATTTAGCTCCTGATAATTTACATATTCTGGGGAATAAGGGAGACCGCGAGCAAATTACATGCCCAGTTCCCTAACCCTAATTTCATTTTCCTCCTATAAAAGGGGAAAAGGGCTTTGATTTGATTCATTTGTGCATTGTTGACTTTGGAGAAAGAGAATTTGGAGAAAAGTCAAAATACCTATTCTGTATTCCAAGCATCATTTTGAGCACGTTCGGAGGTACCGGAGACCTGCCGCATATGGACCACCAGTAAGTCAACACTTTTGACCCTTTTTTGATTTTTTGATTTTGTTGTTTTTGGTCATTTTTTGATTTTTGAAATTCAGTTTTAACGTTTTAGTGCGTCAAAGTCTCAATTTAGCGCATACGAAAATTTAGGTAGCGCATGAAGCTGAATTTTAGGGCTACGTCCGAAACAAGATAATGTAGTGCATAGAAAGTCTAGGTTAGCATAGGGAGTGCAAATAGTGCATGACGAACGTAGGGTAGCACGTCAGGTTAATAGGGTAGCGCGTAGGGTAGACCTAGCGCATAGGGGCCACAGGGGTTTGCATGGGTAAGGGGTTTTAATGCGTAGGGTAGACCTAGTGCATAGGGTCAAATAGGTAGCATCAGCGAGGTATAGGTTAGCGCATAAATATGTTTTAGCGCATAGGGTAGGTTGGATGGCACATTGGGGAAAAAGGATAGCGCATAGAGGTATTCTAGCGCATAGGGTAAATAGAGTAGCACGTAGGAAAAACAGCTTAGAGCATGGGTAGATTTTAGCATGTAGATAACCTGTTTTAGCGCATCCGAAAAAATTTTGCGAGATGAGGTGATTTGTGAAATTGTTGTATTTTGCTGTCATTGTTTTTATTGATTTGTCCAATATGAGTGCCGATATAACTTGTTTTGATTTGCGATATTTCAAGTTACACATAGATATTAATGTGTTGATTTGATCAAAGCATGATTTGTTTGTGCACTTTATTTTCAAGTTCAAATGTGTGAAGCCTGATTTGTGTTACAAGCTGATATGGGTTGGAAACTTGAGTTGTTTTACAAGCTGATATGGGTGGGAAACTTGAGTTGTTTTACAAGTTTATGTGATTTGGAGACTTGAGTTGTGTTACAAGTTTTGATATGGTTTTTGATAACTTGAGTTGTGTTACAAGTTGATATGAAATGATAGGATGTTGAACTTGATGTAGATGAGCAAATTGTTTCATGTTGTTGATATGAGTTTGATGTTGATATCTTTGTTTTGATGTGGAAACTGATATTGGACTTGTTTTGCTGGTTGACAGGAGCGATTGGGCATGGTGCAGTCATGTGAGTGATTTCCTAGGCCTTGGACTCTGATACCACAGTTGACACAGGCCGACCTGGATATGATTGAGAGATGCGGGTTGACATCCTTGTTGGATATGCCTCGGTTCATTGTGAACTAGGGGCTACTTACAGTGCTCACAGAGAGGTGGCACAATGATACGAACACCTTCCACTTTGCCAGAGGTGAGATGACAGTCACACCAGAGGACTGTTACAAGATTCTATGCATACCAGTAGTAGGTGCACTACTACCATATGAGCAGTCGGAGGAGGGTGGCACAGAGGCACTTCGCCATATTTTTCATGATGAGATAGTATGCGGATATGAGATCTCATGGCAGGAGTTCCTAGACCTGGATTATGCACCGCTTCCATCAGTACTGGCAGGATTTATCGGTAGATTCCTTTGTCCTGATCGCAGGTAAAAGGGATTCTCTATGGGATGGGGGTTGGTGTTAGAGGACATGGTTACACAAGGCCGCAGGTTCGTGTGGGGATCAGCCATGCTAGCCCATCTATACAGAGACCTTCACGAGGTGGTATACCTAGGTTACGACAGTTTATCAGCTGGCATGACGCTCCTACAGGTATGGTGTTGGGAGCACATTCTGGCTGTCAGGCCATTAGCAGATAGGGATAGGCCCATTGGACGTGCCTATGCTTATGGATATAGGGGTCTAGGTGTCCAGTGGAAGCTAGGAAAACTAGAGCATTGGAGGAGAGTTTTGGATGACATCGATATGGTCACATGGTGACCGTATACAAGGTGTGAGGTGTGGGCAGAGGATGGGCTAGAGATGCCCTACGTGTTTATGATGAGATACCTAATTGGAAGGACCCCATTTGTTATTGAGAGGTTTGTGGTGACCAGAGTTTTGCGACAGTTTGGTCGACAGCAGGGTATACCTCAGGGGGCCTGTTTATATGCACGACGGAAGCAAGATATATCAGATTGGGGCCCTACTATTGATAGTGCGGTGGCGGTGGAGGAGTTTGTCGATTTGGCGGGCTAGATATGGGATTATGCCCCAGCAATTTTGGATGTGGGCATGACCGATGAGTTCGCGAGATTGTTTGCTACGTGGGCAGTGGCCAAGATATCAGATCCCAAGGAGATGCGGTCGGCATTCGATGATGATGATGAGGATGATGGAGATGGTGGAGGAGGATGATGAGGGAGAGGAGTTAGAGGGAGGAGGGGAAATAGAGGGAGGAGAGGAGATAGAGGTTTGGAGAGAGCAGTCAGATGGGCAGTGATAGACAGGGGTAGAGGCGGATTGGCTATTGGAGCTGGTGGAGAGGGGAGGGTGGGGGAGGTTCTAGCTGCAGTGGGGGGGACTGACGAGGTGATACGGCCAGTGCAGAGGAGGAGGACGGATGTGCTCCCACCTCTAGCACCGAGGATAGGCAGAGTTAGAGGGGATGTCCCTATGCAGGTACCACTACGGGTTCGGATCTCCATTCATGTTGAGGATGCTCAGATTCGGACCCTGCAGGTGACTATACAGCAGCTATAGGCACAAGTTTTGACATATCAACGACAGATTGCGTAGTTGACCAGTAAGCGGGACACAGAGATAGAGCGAAAGGGGCAAGCAGAGGAGCTTGCAGCGAGCATACAGAGGGCAGCAATGGGTGGTCCAATGAGAGACACCCTGAGAGAGCTATCTGTGAGAGCTCAAGAGGTAGAGTACTACTGCCAGCACTATGAGGCTGTGGTACCTAGGGATCGCCGAGTACAGAGCTTCACACAATTGAGATCCAGTCGATCTTGAGATACTGGGTCACGGTCCGAGAGCCGAGGTGTGACAGGGCCATCGAGACAGGATCCCCCTGGAGATCCAGGGGTGGGAACATCTGGAGCCAAACCATCTCCGTCAAGGGATAGTCATACTTGAGAGACGTGGTCTCTGTTGTATTTTTTATCATTGTATTCTTTGTACTAGACACAGAGATGATAGATTTTGTACATTTTGATCATTTTTGGAGATATATATATATATATATACGACATCATTATCTTTGATCATGTGGTGTGTTATATGGATGTATGTGCTTTACGTGTTCTTTTCTTTATGTGATGATGATGCAATGCTTAAATATATGATATAATGTATGATGCAGGATGTATGCTTTTAATATGTTTGTGAGATGTATCTTGGAAAATGAGATGTATGATTTTATATGCTGTGAAATGTATCTTTGAGATGTATGATAATGATATGTAACTAAGTGTAAAATGATATGCAACTAATTGTAAAATGATATGTAACTAATTGTAAAATGATATGAAACTATGTTTTTGGAGCAGCCTCATTCTGCATGTGCCATCCCGATACAACCATATGTTGTTTGCTTTCTTTGTAGGTATCATCATTGAGCATTGATTTGTTGAGGATATGTTGAAAATTTATATAAGAACAATGGTATAATTGAACCATAATGACCTGAGAAAAATTTACATGATGTTTGATTTTACAAGATAGCACAAGCATCAAGGTATAATTGAACCAGGACGACCTGAGTGCAAATTGCGTAAATAGACAAGATTAAATCATTTGTATATGTGAAGTGGAACTAGGCCTTCAGTGATATTTGATGTTTCACGTCTCGAGGCAAGTATTCACACAGTACAAGTGATCGCCTCCCAGATAGAAGACTAAGAAAATATTGGAAGTTCCCCATGATCTCTAGCTTTGAAGCATTTAGTGAGAAAAGGAAGAGAATCCAATAATTTAAAAAGTTCAAAATGCAAAACCAGTCAAGATTGTTATAATGCAACATTCAGTACTTCAGAAAATCATCCATCCTTGGTATTTTTGTGAAATTTTTTTGTTTTGCGATGAAGCATGGTTTTGTTTGTTGGATGCCATACTGTGGAGTTTTGCTTCTAGTTTTGACATCTTGAATGTTCGCAAGTTTTGACAATTTTAATGCCCCTAGCTGAGTGTGCCTCTTAAAGTGAATATGTACAGTGATTTCCAAGCCATGGTGGAATGTGGTAAGAGGATATATATGGATAAACCAGGATAGTGACTAAGCTAAGTATGTCCTGAATGGATATGCTAAGTGTTGGGCGATGGCTGATAGTGTGTTTAAGGATATGAATGAAATGGTATGGAGATAGATAGAGGAGCCGTTCTTTCACAAGAGCGTCTGTTTACCATGTTTTCACCATTTGTTTTTTTATTGTACTTTTTTTTTTTCTTTGCTTTTTTTGATTTTTTTTTGTGTTTTTGCTTGTTTTTGCTTTTTCCATGCACTAGGCTACTTAAGTGTAGTACTTATTTAGATGAATTCTATTAGTTGGTTCGTCAAGCACATCTCCTTCTGAAGTTGTTAGCTGATAGGCACCTGATCCATAGACTGATATGATGACATAGGGACCCAACCAGTTAGGTTCAAACTTCCCTTTCTTTTCTCGATCTTGCTGATTTCTTGGATTTTCTTTGAGGACTAGGTCACCAATTTTGAAGTTGCGAGGGATGACCTTGTGATTGTAGCTCTTGCACATGTGTTGCTGATATGCTTTGAGATGAGTGTAAGCATGCTAATGTCTTTCATCTAATAGTTCGAGTTCTTGCAGTCGGTTAACTCGATACTCTTCATTTGGGATTAAACCTTTCAAAGATACTCTAAGAGATGGGATTTCTACTTCCAGGGGTAAAATGGCCTCTGATCCATATACCAATGAGTATGGTGTTGCTCCTGTAGGTGTGTGGATGCTAGTTCTGTATGCCCAAAGTGCTGGATTAAGTTGTACATGCCAATCTTTGCCTGCATCATTCACTGTTTTCTTTAGGATTTTTAGTATTGTCTTGTTAGATGCTTCTGCTTGACCATTTCCTTGTAGATAGTATGGTGTAGAGAACCGATGTTGGATTTTGAATTTTTCACATAGTTCTTGTACATCTTGGTTTTTGAAAGGCTGTCCATTATCGGTGATGATGGAACTTGGAATACCATATCTACAAATTAGATAACTTAGGATAAAAGAGGCAACTTGTTTCCCAGTTACTGTGGTCATGGGAACTGCTTCTATCCATTTGGTAAAGTATTCTGTTGTCGTTATAATAAACTTGTGTCCATTTGAAGATGAAGGATGAATTTTGCCAACTAAGTCTAGTCCCTACTGACAAAAGGGCCAGGATGTTGTAAATGGTTGCAGTTCCTATGCTGGTGCATGTATCAGATTACCATGGATCTGGCATTTAGAACATTTCTTGGAGAAGTGATATGAGTCTTTCTCCATTGTAGGCCAGTAGTATCCCATCCTTAGAAGTTTTTTAGCAAGAGTAGTACCACTTGAATGTGTGCCACAAATACCTTCATGAAGCTCGTGTAAAGCGGAATCAGAATCATTACGATCAAGGCAACGAAGAAGAGTACCATCTAGACTTTGACAATACAAAGTATCAGTGGTAAGGGTATAATGGGCAACTTGTCGGATAAAGTTATGTTTTTGGTTAGGGGATTGGTCAATTTGTAAGATATTGTTCTTGAGGTAGTCATATATCAGTCCATATAACGAAGAATCTGAACTAGTCAAGGCATAGATAACATGGGATTCAGTGTGGTCATAGGCTGGGGAGAACAATTGCTCTACCAGGAACTCGTAACGACTTTGTTGCTCTGGAATTTGTAGTAATGAAGTGACAGTAGCCATGGCATCGGCTGCTTTGTTGTTCAACCTTGGTATTTGCTCGAAGGTGATATGCATAAAATAGTGTTTGAAGTCATCCACCATTCGCTTGTAGGGCAGCAGCTTGTCATCCTTTGTCTGATAGTCGTTGTTGATTTGATTAATGACTAGTTGTGAATCTCCATAGACCATTAACTCTGTGATTTTTCATTCGACGGCCATTTTGATGCCTATAACCAATGCCTCATATTCAGCCACATTATTTGTGCATGGGAACATAAGCCTATATGATCTTGGTGTAGTGTGTCCTTCAGGAGTGATGAATAGAATGCTAGCACCTGAACCATGTTGTGTGTAGGATCCATCAAAGTATAGGGTCCATTGTTTGGTAGAAGGAGCAAGAACATCCCTATCTAGAAATTCAATATCCATAGTTTGTTTTCCTGGTAGTGGTGCTTCAGCCAGCTGATCTGCAATTGCTTGTCCTTTGATGGCTCTTCGTTCTATGTAGTGGATATCAAATTCACTGAGAATCATGACCCATTTAGCCAATCTACCTGTAAGAGCTACCTTGCTGAGTAGATATTTGAGAGGATCAATTTTTGCCACTAGCTTAATTGAGTGTGCTAGCATATAATGTCAAAATTTTTGAGAAGCGAAGACTACTGTTAGATAGGCCTTCTCAATGAATGTATAGTTGAGTTCATAGCCGTTCAAAGTCCTGCTAATGTGGTATATAGCTCGTTCTTTTCCTTGCTGATCTTCTTGTGCCAATGGTGCCCCTAGTGATATATCTGTTGTTGAAATGTATAAAATGAGTGGCTTCCCCGCTATTGGTGGTACTAGAACTGGTGGATTCATCAGATACTGTTTGATTTGATAAAAAGATTCTGCACATTTGGCTTCCCATCTAAATGGTACATTTTTATGTAACAAATGGTTAAATGGGAGACTTTTATCTGCTAGTTGAGTGATGAATCACCTGATTGATTGAAGTCATCCTTGTAGAGATTTGAGTTGACTGATATTCTTTGGTGGTGGCATCTCCATAATGGCTTGTACCTTTGCTGGATCTACTTCGATACCTTTAGCTGAGACTATGTAGCCTAGTAACTTACCTGATGTAACCTCGAAGACACACTTCTTAGGGTTGAGTCTGACTTGGAATTTCTCCAATAGATCAAAAATCTTTTCTAAGATGCTTAGATGTTCTGCTCTGGTGAAGGATTTAGCTAGTAAATCATCCACATAGTCTTCCATGAAGGTATGTGTCATGTCATGAAAGATTGTTGTCATTGCTCGTTGATAAGTAGCTCCTCCATTCTTTAAGCCAAAAGGCATAACATTCCAATAGTACATTCCCCAAGGATAGGCAAACGTTGTTCTGTCTTGATCTTCGGGGGCTATTTTGATCTGATTATAGCCTAAGAAACCATCCATTAGTGAGAGCATTGCATGGCCCACTGTGACATCTACAATTATGTCGATACTGGGTAGAGGAAAGTTGTCTTTTGGACAAGCTTTGTTGACATCTCTAAAATCAGTGCAAATTCTGATACTGCCATCTGGTTTTGATACTGGTACTATATTAGAAATCTATTCTGCATAGTCAATGGGTCGAATGAATCCGACATCTAGTAGTTTCTTTAGTTCAGCTTTGACCATGAGTGTCACCTGTGGATTCATTTTTCGTAGTTTTTGCTTGACTGGCTTAACTCCTGGAGAGATGGATAAGTGATGCATGATTAATTGTGGATCTACTCTAAGCATATCGGCATATGACCAAGCAAAGTTAATTTGCTTTTCTTTAAAGAAAATGATAAATGCCAATCTTTTCTCCTCTGTAAGAGATTCTGCAAGGTGTATGGTTTTGACTACTTTTGTGGTACCAATGTTGATTGATTGAGTGGGCTCAATTAATATGGGTGATCGCTCATGAAAGTGTTCAGGAAGAGTGTCAAGTCTCCCATCGTTAGGTGCCTTAAAAAGGTTTTCACCCTTAGATGCATCCTTTATTTTTACTTTTTTGTGATCTAGAGCTGCCATTGACTGGTTTTCAGCATCAGATCTTTCATTTGGTTTATTTTTGCGAATGAGAGACTTGGCACTCCTTGATTGGCAGACATCGTTACTTTGTTCACTGGTAGAGCTTGTTTCCAGATTTATGGTACATAGGTAATAGATAATATATTCATCATCTGGGAAAATTGGTATATCATGGATTTCAGGTTCATCCCAATCGATGAGGTCGGGAAAGACAAGCGGTAAGGAATCATTAGGTGGATCAAGTTCTACTACTGTAAGTGTTAGGATAGAGTTTTCATCGTTATTGTTCTTGGTTTTGAAGAAGTCTAGGATTTCATCGAGGTCTTCAATGGTATTATCTTCCGTATAGACTTGTTCATAATGTTTATGTTCGCTTTCCTTGGCGTCATAGATATTTTGTGGTCCAAATTCAAGAAGTCTATCTTTTGTGTTATGTTCTTCTTGAGATTGGGATATGGAATTAGTATCATTAGGGATATATGTAGTAGCATTGGAGCAGGCACCCCATTCATATTCATTTGAATCAGTCTCTGAGGCATCATCCCAGATTCTATCAGTGCTATAAATAGGTATGTTGTATGGTGAAAACAAATCTTTAATGAGGGATACCAGTTTGATGTTTTTTGTTGATTCGGTGTCGGATCCTGCTTCGACTTTCTATATTTGTTCATAGACTATGCTTCCTCGGGGAGGAATAATGGTATCCAGAGATGATATTATTTGTTCTTGAGATATTGGTGTTTGAATATGAGCTACTGCTACAAATATGGTCTTCTTGTGGCTTAGAAGCTTTCCCTGATGTAACTTCTGATCTTGACGTTCCCATGCCTTGCGGATTGTTTCGGCTAATTCAAAGAGTGCTTCTTACCAGGATTCTTCTTTGTACTTCTTTACTTTCCATTGTGGTTTTGCAGCTATGTGGGGCGGCTTTCTTAATAAGAAAGTGAGTTTACAAACTAATCCTGCTTTGTTTCTACTGGGCTGTGAAGGAAGATCTATGGGTTCAGGGACTCCTTCTTTGCATTTCCCAATAGGTCCTTTACCATCATATCCCATTTGCTGCATGATTAAGTATCCTTTTCCATACACGTGTGTAGGTAGAACAATGTCTAGAGCAGTTGCTCTATTAACTTCTTCCTCATCTTTGTATAACCAACTAAGAATGTCCTTGTCTTCTGATTCATGTGCTAGAGTGCCCAATTGGATGAAGGTACCATCAAATTTGGTGATGGGCTGAGTGACCAGATGTGTTGATGTAGTAGGCAATCCATGAGATCTAGGTGATGTTGGCAATTTGGCCAAACATAAGGGCTCCAAAGAGTATTCTCCCATGCCTTGGTCTTTGATTTGCATTTTCTGCTTGAAATCTCTAAATAAGGAGTTGGGCTTTTCTATTTGTAGATCTGATGTTGAAGATCGCTGCTTTTCTCTATTATGAGGAACCAAACTGTCTTGGGCTGCCCCCATTGCATTGCAATGTTGAAATGGATTGTGATCAGCAGATATGGAGATTTCTTGTCCGTCATAAGGAAATTTGACACACTGGAGATACGTAGAAGGTACTACTTGCATTTCATGTATCTAGGGTCATCCTAACAAAATATTGTAGGTGAGATCTATGTCAAAGACCTCACACATAGTATCCTTTTGCACTTGTCCCACTTGAATAGCTAACATCATGGTTCCTTTAGAGGACCTTTCCTCATCATCATATGCCTTTATGGTAATCTTCTTGCAGGGATCAATAGACTCTTCTGAGAAGCCTAATGCACGGATAAGCTTTAAAGTACATATATTAAGTCCGGCTCCTCCATCTATTAAGACTCTTTTTACTCTATGTTTACAAACAATGACTTTGATATGGAGAGGAGTGTTATGCGGATGGGTCAAGGAAACATTATCATGCTCTAAGAAGGTGAGGTTATGAGGTCCAGTCATATGGGTGACCATGGCTTGAAATCTATTTGTATCCAGATTTTGAGGTACATTGGTTTCCAATAGCGCTTGTTCCAATATGTCTTTGTGCTTCGGTGATAGTTTCAGTAATTCTAGTATAGATATCTGAGCTGGAGTTTTGCATAGTTGGCTAACCAAGTCATATTGGATTTTTGGTGTAGTAGTTGTAGGTGACGTATGTCCTTTTAAGACATATTTTTGAGTTCGGGTTGTCACATTAACAGATTCATGATTACGCTAATCTCAGATGGTGATGACATTTACTTGATGATCTTTAGCTAATATGTGATTTATGGTGTTGTTGTAGATATGGTTGATACGATCTCCGCATGTATCATCTGAGGTTGAAGCTCCATCTTTGTTGTAATTTGGGAGAGGATTTTTAAAGGCTCTGTGATCACTATTTGTTTTGAGACCATCCACTGTTAAGTCACCTCAATCAATCATGTCCTACACCATGTGTTTTAATCTCATGCAATCATTCGTCTGATGACCCTTGTTACGATGGAAATCACAATAGTGTGAATCATTCCACCAAGGTGGTTTGATTTGGGGTTCATAGTTGCTGGTTGTAGGCAAGGAGAGAATTTTGTTTGCCAGAAGTTCTCTGAATGCTGATTCTAGTGATTGCCCTAGTGGTGTGATGATACACTTTTGGAAATTGTTCGTGTTGTTGCGTGAATTGTTGTTAGGTCCTGGATTCATGTTTTTGCTTTGAGTATCATTGGTGTTGTTTGTGTTGAGTTATCCTTGATCGGTGTTCGGTGCATATGTTTTAGCATTTGGATTAGCATTTTTAGGATTTTTTGTGTTTTGAGGATTTCTGGATAATGCAAGCACTGGTTGCTTAAATTTGGGATCATGTGATTCATTGTTGCCTTCGTTTTTGTTTCGAGTCCAAAATCGAGATTTGTCTAGGTTGGTGTTATTCTAGTTATTGTAGTTTGATGAGTTTGTTCCTTCCTTGTAGAATTTGAGTGTTCCCTTTTTGACACACGTTTCCTCTACTTGAATGCCATTTTCAATCAATTTAGCGAAAGATGGTATGCATTGAAGTTTTAGCCTGTAACTCATTTCACCATTCAAATTGTCAATGAAGATTTCCATTTTCTCCTTTTCAGGAATATCTCAAGGATATCGTGATACCATATGTCGCCATCGTTGAAGGAATATCATGAATGTTTCGTTGTTCTTTTGTTTGGTGTTACAAACATCTAGCATGGTTATGGCATGTTGAATGTTATAGGAGTATTGTGTTATGAGTTTACTAACCAATTCATCAAATGATCTGATAGGTGGTGTAATTTTGGATAGCTATTCCATTGTTTGCCCTCCCAGGCTTCTTGGGAATAACCTCATCAGATAGGTGTCATCATGAGCAAATTCAAGACTCATTGTGTAAAATTCTCGAACATGATCCCGGGGATCACTTTTCCCATCGTATTTATCAAATTTGGGAACATCTGAGTTTGGAGGAAAAGGCAACATGTTCAATCTTCGGTCAAATGGATAAGGACAGATTTCATTTAATGAGTACCGCACTGTTGTCCCTTGTTGCATGTCTTGTATTTGTCTTTGTAACATTTTCATTTGTTGAGTAAGAGCAACCAAAGGCGCATTATTTTGTCGAGGAAGAAACTCTTCCCTTGTATTAGTTCTCAACTGAAAAGGTGTGTTAAATGGTATATTTTGCTCTGGAGTTTCTAGCTCGGGCCTACGCATTTCTGGTATATGTTGTTCTGGAATGTGTTGCTCAGGTATGTGTTGTTCAAGGTTACGAGTTTCTTCTTCTCTTTGTTGTTCTTGATATGCATATTGTTGAGATCTAGTTCTGAAGATGTTTCTGTCTAAATCTTCGGGAAGTTTAACACCTTTACTTGTGAGCATGAGCAGATACTTTTCTTTGTCATTTTCCATAAGCCTTTCGACAAGCTTTTGGAATGAAGGGTTTTCCTGACATTCCTGAAGAAGCGCTTCAGAAATTTCAGTTTCTTCTAAGTGTGGAACTTCAAAAGGATTTGACAACCTTCGATTCATACTAGACTCTGCATGTGTCTTGCTTTGTTGGTTTCTTTGAGAGCGAGTAATAGGCATTTTAGTAGAAACTCTCAATGATGAAGGGGACAAAATCCTCGTTGATATGTTGCTCGGGGGTGGGTGGTTCTGGTCGAGATGTGTTATAAGTGATACACTAATTGGGAAAGAATGTCGGATTGATTTTTCCTCTGCGGTTTATGATTTGATTAAAAGCAGACTTTTGACAGTAGGCTCTTGTTTTTAAGGCCTCTTTATCAAATTCGTTGGATTTGTTTTGGATATAACATTTGACGTAATGAAGATTGATGTATAAAAACTTGTTTCTCTTGATGAACTTGGAAAAACTAGTTTGTTGTTTCTTCAACGTGATGTTATGATAAAGGTTCTTTCTTCTTAGAATATGGGGATTAGTCATGCATGAGTGATCAATGGTTTCCTTTGATTTGTTTGGATTCAGTTGAGCTTGTTTGGAAAATTTCAAGTATTACTCTATCAAAGTGAAGGTTTAGATGCCCCTTCACGACAAAGCATGTCAAATGATATGGATAAAAGCCTCCCGATATGTGTTGGGAAAAATGGTGTCTCAACCTTGCATTTATGTGAGGTTACTATTTATAGTAAGTTTTTATTTGAGCACGAAATGGTGCGAAATTTTCCTTGAAGCTTCTGGTTGGCTAGATAAGCATTCCGGTAAAGTTTCGTTGCAAGGTCACAGCTAGTTTTGAAGATATTAAAGTTTTTGTCTTGGAGGGGTGCAATAAAATATTTAAACTTAATTTTGGGGACTTTAGAGGCTCCGAAACGCCCTGAAAAGTGGCCATAACCGGCAAAGCGGGTTACGAGGTGATAGAGCACTTCGCGAGCTTTCCTGCGCTTCAAACGGTTCGTCAATCGGACACCCGGTTCTCAAGTTATGGCCTCCGGAAGTTTGTACTCCTGAAATAGGAAAAATAATTTGTATCGAATACATAAATGAGCTGTAAAAGGGAGCGACACGTGTTGATGTGTGCTTTAACATGTCATAGAAGGGAGATAAGGTCGGCTACACCTTATTGGGTGGTTTTAGCCCATGGTTTTGTAATACCGTTTGACGGTTTCTTGTATTGTATCTCCTATTTATGAGGTGTGTGAGATAGAGGTTGTGTGTAAGAGTCCTATGGCTATTGAGTTGCCTCTGAATCTCTGATTAGTGGTACTCCTGCAAAGAGCTTGCTCTGCAAGTATGTTGTAATCTGTTTTTGATTGCTGAATAAAATATTGAGCTGCTTTTGGAGGGTGGGGTTTTTCTCCAGAAAGGGTTTTCCCCACGTAAATCATTGTGTTGTGGTATGAATGTTATTATATCTATTTCTATTTTCTGTAACTGTTGTAATGATCTGAAAAGTTTTGCATTACCCTCCTCTCAAGGTTAGTGTAGGAAGTTGTTTCCGCTACTTTACTTCCTTACAAGTGGTATCAGAGCCTGATCACCTTTGGTTTCAATTGTGGGCAGTTGGGTTTTTTGAACTAATCCAGATTTGAGTGGGAGCCTGTGCAGAAGACACTTTTTGATCTTGTTGCAGGAATATTCAGATGGCGAGTTCGTCAGGGAGAATAGAGGTGGAGAAATTTAATGGAAGTAATTTTGAGATGTGGAAGCTGAAGATGGAAGATCTGCTAATAGATCGAGATCTTTGGGATGCTATTGATGCGAATGTCCAAAGGCCCTCAGATCCTACTGTGGCAGCTCAGTATGATGTTATGGACCGAAAAGCCAAGGGTCTAATTAGACTGTGCCTGGCAGACTCTGTTCTAATCAATGTCCATGAAGAAAACTCTGCAAAGAAGCTATGGACTAAGCTTGGTGAGATGTATCAAGTGAAATCTTTATTAAATCAAATTTTCTTAAGAAAGAAATTGTATTCCTTGAAGATGGAAGAGGGTGGACGAATTGCAGACCACTTGGAAGCATTCAATATGATTGTGGCTCAATTAGTATCCATCGGTGTTAAGATGGATGAGGAGGAGAAATGTCAGATCTTGCTTTGTTCTTTGCCTGATTCATGGGATTCTCTTGTTATGGCTATCGGTAGTACTTCTGTTGTTTTGAAATCTGAAGACGTGGTGGGTGCCCTACTCGGTGAAGAGATGCGAAGGAAGGTATCCATCAGTTCAAAGGAAGCCCTAACCGTTTGTGGAAGACCTAAGGAGAAAGGCAAGAAGAATGAGAAGCGCGGCAAGTCCAAATCCAAAGGGAGATCGAAATCTCCTGGAAAGTCCAAAGTCATTTGCTGGAATTGCGGTAAACCGGGTCACATCCGTAAGGACTGCAAAGAAGAAAAGAAGAAGAAAAAGAAAAAGTTCGATTCTGATTCTGAGTCCGACAAGGAAGATGGCGATGCATTTATTGCGGCTTTGGTGACTCATGCAGGTAATGATGCCTGGCTAATTGACTCAGGTGCATCTTTTCATATGACTTCCAATAGAAATTGGTTTTCTGAATATGAAGGATTTAATGGAGGTAAGGTGTACTTGGGTGATGATTCACCTCTAGACATTGTTGGTCGAGGTAAAGTTAGAATCAGGTTTTCTGATGGTAGAATAAAAGGGATTAATGGTGTGCTGCATATCCCTGGATTAAAACGAAACTTGTTATCTGTGAGCAAACTAATAGATGCAGGTGTGCAGGTAGTCTTTTCTGAAACAGGATGTAAGATGATTAAGGGTGCTATGGTAGTTGCTAGAGGTGTCAGGTTTGGCACTTTGTATAAGCTTGAAGCATACACTGTTGAGTGTAATAGCACTTCTGTAAAAAGTAAATCTGTGGATACCTCACTGGAAGATTTGAAGGTTTCACCTTCAGCAGATGGAAATGGTTTTTGGGTACCTAAGGGTGCACTTTCGTCTGAAGCAAAGTTACCTGCAGAGAAGACTATGTTATGGCACCAGAGACTTGGCCACATTGGAGAAAAGGGTCTAAGGACCTTGAAAAATAAAAATCTTGTTGAAGGTTTGAATGATTGTAATCTTGACTTTGATTTCTGTGAGCATTGCATTTATGGAAAACAAAACCGCGTTCAGTTTTACTCGAGTTCTCATAAAACTTGTGGTGTTTTGGACCTTATCCATTCTGATGTGTTTGGTCCAGTAGATGTCTCTTCGATTGGAAAATCCACATATTATGTTTCATTTATTGATGATTTTAGTAGAAGGACATGGGTATATTTTCTAAAGAGTAAATCTGAAGTTTTTAGTCGTTTTAAAGAATTTAAAGCAATGGTTGAGTTGCAGACTGGAAAGAAAATAAAATGTTTGAGAACTGATAATGGCGGTGAGTTTTGCTCTAATGATTTTGATAGATTCTGTAAAGACTGTGGAATTAACAGGCAGAAGACAACTCCGTATTCTCCACAGCAGAATGGAGTTGCAGAAAGAATGAATAGGACACTGATGGAGAAGGCTAGGAGTATGTTGAGTGGTGCTGGTCTTGAACAAAAGTTTTGGGCTGAAGCTGTTGCCACTGCTTGCTACCTGATTAACAGGTCTCCTACATCAGCTCTTGTTGATAAAACGCCTATAGAAGCATGGTCAGGTCACAAGCCTTCATTGAGACATCTTAGAGTTTTTGGTTGCGAGGCATATGCACATGTGCCAAAGGAGAAGCGAACAAAGTTGGAGAACAAGGCTGTGAAATGTATCTTCATCGGGTATAGTTATGGTGTGAAAGGATACAAGCTTTGGGACCCTGTTGCACAAAAGGTAATTCATAGTAGAAGTGTTATTTTTAGAGAAATTAAGTCTCCTTCTGTTACATTGCAGCCAGAACAGACTAAAAAAGAAGATGTGATTCAACTTCCTTCTACACCTGAAAGAGTTGAATCGAGACCCCTAGATAGGCAAGAATTTGAGGAGAGCTCGTCTAGCTCTGAATCTTCAGAAGAGGAGGAAGAACCTCCAACTCAGCTTGTTCGAAGGTCTACAAGACATAGACAACCACCTAAAAGGTATTCACCTGATGATTGGAGATGTATTTTTGCTCTGAATACTAGTGTGGATGAACCAAAATCTGTAGAAGAGGCATTAGGTATGAATGATGCAGAATCCTGGAAGATTGCTATGGAGGAAGAAATGGCAGCGTTGAAAAAGAATGATACATGGGATCTTGTACCATTGCCTGAAGGATGAAAACCTATTGGTTGTAAATGGGTGTTCAAGAAAAAGATTGGTTCAGATGGAAGCATTGAGAAGTATAAAGCAAGGTTGGTTGCAAAAGGCTACTCTCAGGTTGAGGGTGTTGATTACGGTGAGATATTTTCTCCTGTTGCAAAAATGACGTCCATTAGATTTTTGCTTTCTATTGCTACTGCTTATGATTTAGAGGTTGAGCAAATGGATGTGAAAACTGCTTTCCTTCATGGTGATTTGGAGGAAGATATTTATATGACACAGCCAGAGCACTATGTGGTGAAAGGCAAAAGTAATTTGGTCTGTAAATTGAAGAAATCTTTGTATGGCCTCAAACAAAGTCCTAGGATGTGGTACCAGAAATTTGATACATATGTGTTGAGTTTGGGATTTGAACGTTCTAAATCAGATCACTGTGTTTATTATAAATCTTATGGTGATCATTTCTTATTCATTGCATTGTATGTTGATGATATGTTATTCATTGGCAAAGGGAAAGGTATGATTTCAGAACTGAAGTCTCAGCTCGCTGCTAAATTTGAAATGAAAGATCTTGGTGCAGCAAAGCACATTCTTGGGATGGAAATTAGAAGAGATAGGGTGAACAGAAAGCTATGGCTAGGCCAGAGTAAGTATGTGAATTCAGTGTTACAGAGGTTCAACATGCAGAATTGTAGACCATTGAGTGTTCCTTTTACAGTTGGAATGAAACTATCTATTTCAGATTGTCCTACATCCCCATTAGAGATGGAAGACATGAGCAGAGTGCCTTACCAGAGTGCGGTTGGAAGCTTGATGTATGCTATGGTCTGTACTAGACCAGATATTGCCCAAGCAGTGGGAGTACTTTCTAGATATATGTCTAATCCTGGTAGAGTTCATTGGGTTGCAGTCAAAAGAGTCTTCAGATATTTGAAGGGTACTTCAGAGTATTCTTTGTGTTATCATGGTAATTCAGTTGGAGACATGACTTCCCTTGATATCCATGGTTATGTGGATTCAGATTGGGCAGGTGATATTGATAGCAGAAGATCCACCAGTGCTTATGTGTTTACTTTGTTTGGTGGTGCAATTAGTTGGATGAGTAAGCGACAGGCTGTGGTTGCTTTATCCACTACTGAAGCAGAGTATATGGCAGCTACTCATGCTTGTAAAGAGGCCATTTGGCTTAAGAGACTGTGTTCGGATATTGGAATAAAACAAGGTACAGTGACAATTTACTGTGACAGTCAGAGTGCAATTAGCCTAGCTAAGAACCCGACATTTCATGCCCGGACCAAACATATTGATGTTCAGTATCATTTTGTTAGAGATATGGTCGAAGATGGTAGGGTGAAGCTGGTTAAGGTGGAAACTTTGATGAATGTTGCAGATGCTTTAACTAAGGCTGTGAGCACAGAGAAGTTCAGATGGTGTTCAGAGTCTATGGGCCTTATGGCCCCTAGCAATTGATTCATTGTGTTGACATTCCCTTCCGCTCATGCAAGGTGTTCGACAAGTGGGAGATTTGTTGGGAAAAATGGTGTCTCAACCTTGCATTTATGTGAGGTTACTATTTATAGTAAGTTTTTATTTGAGCACGAAATGGTGCAAAATTTTCCCTGAAGCTTCTGGTTGGCTAGATAAGCATTCCGGTAAAGTTTCGTCGCAAGGTCACAACTAGTTTTGAAGATATTAAAGTTTTTGTCTTGGAGGGGTGCAATAAAATATTTAAACTTAATTTTGGGGACTTTAGAGGCTCCTAAATGCCCTGAAAAGTGGCCGTAACCGATGAAGCGGGTTACGAGGTGATAGAGCACTTCGCGAGCTTTCCGACGCTTCAAACGGTTCGTCAATCGGACACCCGGTTCTCAAGTTATGGCCTCCGGAAGTTTGTACTCCTGAAATAGGAAAAATAATTTGTATCGAATACATAAATGAGCTGTAAAAGGGAGCGACACGTGTTGATGTGTGCTTTAACATGTCATAGAAGGGAGATAAGGTCGGCTACACCTTATTGGGTGGTTTTAGCCCATGGTTTTGTAATACCGTTTGACGGTTTCTTGTATTGTATCTCCTATTTATGAGGTGTGTGAGATAGAGGTTGTGTGTAAGAGTCCTATGGCTATTGAGTTGCCTCTGAATCTCTGATTAGTGGTACTCCTGCGAAGAGCTTGCTCTGCAAGTATGTTGTAATCTGTTTTTGATTGCTGAATAAAATATTGAGCTGCTTTTGGAGGGTGGGGTTTTTCTCCCGAAAGGGTTTTCCCCACGTAAATCATTGTGTTGTGGTATGAATGTTATTATATCTATTTCTATTTTCTGTAACTGTTGTAATGATCTGAAAAGTTTTGCATTACCCTCCTCTCAAGGTTAGTGTAGGAAGTTGTTTCCGCTACTTTACTTCCTTACAATATGGAGACTTGAATTGACAACTTGAAATTTTTAAACAAGTGTTTTTGAGATGAAATCCGTAAGATGGTAAAGGATTTTGTTGATACTGATGATGAGGTTTTCGAATTATGATAAGATAGATATGTTTTATTGTGTGATCAGTTTAGGATTTTTACAACGTTTGTTTTGACACAAATTTAGCTCAAGAAATAGTTTTAACGGTTTGTTTTCGCTACTTCACTTTGATGAAAAATGTTGTTGATAATGAGAGGCTTTTGAAAATGTTTTCAAAATTCTAAAATTTCCTCACTGTTTTGCCCTCTGTCTATATGTTTTTGGTCACGTGCTAAAATAGGGACTAAAGGCGCTACCAAAATTACTCCACGTGCTAAAATAATGACCACACACACTAGGCTACCCCCAGACACACGCTAAAGATTTGACTGTTCAAAAATTTTCTTTCTACCTGTTTAAAAAGTCATGCACTAGCCTGGGCCTGTGACGCGCTAACTTGTGAACTGGATGCGCTAATGTTTGGTTTCCATGCACTAGACTATTTTTCTGATGTGCTAAATGTTTTAACACTGTTTTGATTTTGGGATAAAATGCTACTGTTTGGAACCGACGCGCTAACTTGATGGTTGGATGCGCTAACAAAAGCACCTTACGCGCTAAGAAGTTGCTCTTATGCACTAAACTGCCCTGATTTTTTTCTTTGGTTGGTTTTTGTGAATTTTTCAGGTTTGATGGATGATTTTCTGAAGTAGTAAATGCAAGCATGGCACAAAAAGTACAACCATTTTGCTTAATCTAACAAAAAGTGTATGTTCTGCGAGGATGTGTTCAAATCCCCAATGTTTTAATAGGTTTGGATACGAATAATACACTTCAAAAAGACTCTTTATTCAAAGGTCATAAATAACATCATAGCCCACTAGTCTTAATACTCTGTCAGCTCAAACAGCCGTGTCACCCCTAGAGGGCACCCATTTTTTTGCCTTTTGCTAGAAATTAACTCAAAGTGAATTGCTTCACAGTTGAGTAGTTATCTTGGGAGATATATGGTGAGTAATCTTGGGGGCGGATTCTTTCCCACCCTTGCACTATGATGTTATAAATGTCTGGTTACTGACTCGGTTCAAAGCTTCTATTTCTATGGTTCGTAATCAAGCTTCTTGTTTGGTCGTCAGTGATAAACTCCCTTGGGAGACTTCCCAACCTTTAGAACAAAGGCTTTCGTATCTCGAGGATACTGGGGGATGACTAATTGCTGCGCGCAACCGTTGAAAAGGACTTTCGTCACTTTCCACTTTTGATTATAGTGGGTTGGAATAGTTGGCATCAAAGTCATTTCCCACTTAGGTCATTCCCTTCACACCGGCCATAAACTCCTTTAAGAGTTGATTTCAACTCCTCGGGAAGGTAGGCCTGCTAAAGGATTTATTGCTTGAAGTAAATAAAGCTTTAAGAGTGGTCTAGATTTTTGATCACCCAGTTAAAGGGAGAGCATATTCCTTCCACTTTCGAGACACAGCAAACAAGGTTCTTTTTAGCCTTCAAGAGAATGATTTGCTAACTTTTACTTGGAGATGTTGCTCCAACAAAACATGGTGTTCCTTTTAACCTTTCATAGAAAAGTGTGTATTCCAAAAACTTTTGTAAAACAAGCCTGGTCAACAAAGTAAATCGTGATGTTGGTCAACAAAATGAATTCGATAAAGGGGAAGGACTTCCCTTTTTTGATTTGCTTCAAAATAAAATGAGGTTCTTTTACTTTGCAAAATAAAGTGAATCCTTTTAAACACCAAAGGATGGTGAGGTTCTTTTTAAGCCCGTTGCAAAAAAAAATGAAATTTTGTGTTGTTCTTTTTAGAGCCCAAAGTGAGAAATTTTCTCCTAGAAAAGCAAGAAAAGATTTTGTTCGTTTTATTTGCCCAAAATAAAAGTGATTCAATTTTATTTAAACAAGAAAAGAAAGAAATTTGAACTTTGGCTAACTTAGAAAAGTTAGTAAAAATTTAAACTACTTTAATTCTAGCCTAAATAGAATGATTTCAAAACCTGTAGTCAACTGTCAGTAACCTGTAGAAAACCAATCAATTTGTTAGCAAAAAGGCGAATCCCGTGGACTTCCACAAGTCTAAATTTTAGTTTCTGTTACAAATTAATTTTCTCTTTTCTGTCTGTGATGTGCTACAGAATAAACTGTATGTGCTACAATATAACAAAGATGCACTAAAAGATGGATATGATGTGCTACACTGTATTCGGGATGCTCTATTCTGTGTGCCGAAAGTGCTGCTCTATTTTTCTTTCGCGTCGAGACCTATAGGAAAAATTAGTAATCCTATGTGCTAATAAATGGACTTTAAGCGCTAGATGATGGACTCCATGCGCTGAACAGTAAACTGAATGCGCTAGGCTGTTAATCGGATGCACTAAACAGTTAACTCAACGCGCTAATTCATTTTTCCCGCGTGCCTACAAAAGTGGTTAAATTCAAAAACCGATTTGGTATATGGGGTTAAGCGCCACGATGGGTGCCAGAAATGTATGCAGGAAAAGCGGGTTGATAAAACTCAATATGTGAAAAATGGAGCTCTATGGAGCTTTGCTCACACACTCACATGACTTCTTGGTGCAAGCTATGGAGTAATGAAGTATCACTCAGCTTCCCAAGGTGGGTCCCATGGTTCTCTATCTTACACGGTCCCTCAAACCAATGTTTTTGCTCTTAGATCACTGAGCAAAATGGTTTGGGGATGGCAAATGCAAGAACGAGGGATGCTTTTGTTGATTTTAATATGAGATGCATCCTAAACTATGCATGATTCTAGAAATGCAATAAACTAACTATAAGATGACAAGCTTAGTAAACAAACTATCCTAGCATGCTATATTAGTTAATGATTTAAGCTAATGATAAAGAAAGTACTCTAAACATGCATATTTAGATTAATTTCTATCTAAAAGAGAGGCTAAAATGATGAGCATAAAATAGCATGAAAGCTTGAATGTATTTGAGCATAAGTATGATACTACAAACTTGGATTCTCAAAATGGAGGAATGAGAGCTCTATTTATAGCAAAAATAGGGCAATGGATGGTCAGGATTGAAAGGTTTAATCAAGGGTTGGGTTTGAAAGTTGGGGATCCATGTTTGTAATTTGCACCAATAAAATGGTGACAAGTGTCAACATAGGGTTGGGTTGAGAGAAGGGGTTGGAGGCATTAAATGCCTAAGAAGACCTCATGGTTATCTAGAGGGTAAGGGTCAAGCTTAAGTTAGGCTTACCCATTGGATTAAGAGTTAATACAAGGATAAACTCTTGTGCAAATGATTAAGAGATAATCATGGTCAAATCATTAAAGGCTTGATGAGACCCTTGGGTTGGATAAAGGTTAAGTTAGGCAAAAAGTCTCTAACCATGTAAGAGGGTTGAATTAACCATTAATGGTTTGGGAGACTTTGGAAAATTAAGTGATTGAAGACTTGAAGCCTTTAATGGTTATCAAAGACTTTAAGGGTTTGAGAAGTGACTTCCCTTTGTTTAGGGATGTGACAAAGTTTAGAAGATGGGTTAGGTTAATTTAGAAGTGATTAGAAGGGTCTAGAAGAAATTAGGAAGGGGTTTAGGAAGCAAGTGGGAGATGTAGGAAAATGCAAGTGGATGGAGGGATAATAGGATTTAATTGAAATAAAGTTAATTTAATTCAATTTGGTTGCAATTTGGGGAAATTAAATAAATTAGATTTATTCAATTTAGGATAACTATTTAATTAAATTTGAATTTAATTAAAAGTGGATAGAAGGGATTTAATTGAATAAAATGATTTATTCATTAAATGGGTATAGTGAATTTAATTGAGTAATTTACTTAATTAAATAGAGGAATACAAGTAATTTAATTAAATTGGGTTTAATTAAATAGAGAAATGAACATAAAATATTCATTTTAGGAATATGGTCATTTTTATACGTCTACAAGTATTAAACAAAGAAATACCGAAAGAAAAGTGAAAAACAAATATTCTCTACAGCCTAAAATTAAAATGAAATCACTGAAACCCCAAATCACATTAAGACTGAAAAAAACCATGGCATCATAACAAAATTCAAGAATAATAGACAACAAGAAAAAAAAAAACTAAAATTTTAGAAAAAAAACAAACAAACCACTAGTGACGGCTTTGATGAAAGTAGCTCATCATCCTTTAAATTCCTTGAAAACATCTTCCACACTGCCTCTAAAAAAAACTAAAATTTTAGAAAAAAAACAAACAAACCATTAGTGACGGCTTTGATGAAAGTAGCTCATCATCCTTTAAATTCCTTGAAAACATCTTCCACACTGCCTCTTACCAAAATCTCAGCAACATTCCATTTTTAGGACATGTACAAAATCATGTTCATACTTGTATGATATTGGTTGTTCTATAAGTCGCCTCCCTTTCTTGCAATAGGCACAAAATTTTGTACCATGAAAATGACCCAAATGAATAATGTGCCTTAATGCAATGACCAGATCACCAACTATTCAAACAACTACATGCAAAACACATAAAACCCTCTTTGCCAACTGCCCAAACAATTTAACACCTATACTTGCAACCTGCATTCCATGCAAATCAAGTTTTTTTTATCGTCCAAGTGGTCCTGACAATCTGTAACACCCTCAAAATCTCTACGCATGTTTAGGCTCCTCAATATTCATTTGTTCTCTCTTATAAAAAAATGCTAATGATTATCTGCTATCGTCAAATTCTCGATCAATTTTTTTATAAACATTACAAAAATGAAAAATCTTCAAATAATATTGTGTGGTGATTGGTTGTGAAAAAATAGTTTATTCACTATTTAATTTGAAAGGCTCTGCTATAGCACTGTGGTTTCTCACCTACATTAATTATTACCTACATTTCTTTTGTAGATTACTCTAGCAGTCATATCAACCTCATGCAAAATCCAAAATGATAGCATAGTCTTGCATCCTCACCTTTCAGCAGCATACAAATGCCTTAAGCATTGTCTAGTCTTGGAACTACTAGCTTGTCTATTAACAAACACATTTTAAATTCTGATCACCAACTATCCTACCCAATCTGTAAACTCTGCACCAGCTTCTGTAATTTTTCAAACAGTCTCTTCCTGTGGGCTAACCATTCCTATTGATCTTCTCTCCTTTGTAAGCATGCAATGATCGAAAAACTAGCCAATAAATAGTTTCAAGTATTTAACATAATTCTCAGTTGAAGTATTTAACATAGTTCTCAGTTCATGTGAAGGAAACCATATTGCTCAAACAATCTCAACCAATAGGAAGACATTAAATTCTCTTATTAATGCATTGAGTAAGTGCACAAAGATGGTGGTCAAAAAGGGGGTATAAGTGGACACTTTTTTTCTGAAATCAGGTGAACATGAACTTGGAGGCAAAATTTGAAAGTGATCCACTCAAGATATGATGATAATCAAACAGAAAATATTGTAGTACTCTGAATCTAGTTTCCAAACTACTAAACTTTTTCAAAATTGGATAAGATTAAGGGGGTCAAATACTTTGCACACGAAAAACAGACCCTGATTTTTTCAGAAAAACATAACATAGTGTCTGAAGTGTGCATCAAAAAAGTCATAGTTAGATTTATTATTTTGACAAATCCTTTGGTAGAAAGATAATTAAGAGTGAGAACTAGAAGATGTGTATTTTTTTGTAATTTTTTGTTTAGTATTTTTTTAATGATTTTTTCGATCGAACGCATCCTAAAAATTAGGTACCTATTCATGCGTGAAGCATAAGTTGCACTAAAAGAATTGAAAATAGATTTTTTTTTAAATTATAAAGAATCAAGTGCACTACAATAATATATAAAGTTTTTAAAATCTAGATAAGTATCTCAAAAGTTATTAAAAAAATGGTACATGTATGTCTGTGAGAACTATAGAGACACTAGTAAAAGAAATTCAATAATAATATGTTATTGTTGTTCAAATTTTAAAAAAATTTATATGGTTAGAAAGCTCAAACGATCGGTGAAAATATGGTGCCAATTTTAGAAATACCGACTTGATGAAGTGTAAACCTGATGATAATAAATTTGAGAAACCAAATTGATAAAATAAAACATGTCAAAAAGGAGGGAAATGGAGGGAAATCAAACTTCCAAGTTGTAGCTTTGTCATCTAGGCCTACTTCCAAGCCTAAACAGTCAAAAGCGCATACGGGGTACCTATGGTATAAAAAGTGCGCATGGGGTACTTATGGTCTAAGAAGCATGTACACTTTACTTAACTATAAAAAGCACGTACACCCTATTTTTATTATAAAAAAATGTGTACGTGCTATTTTTACTATAAATAGCGCGTACATGCTAAGTTTGTTTAAATTTTGGGAGTGTGTATAATATGATATTGTATATATAATATGTGTATATACATATAATATAAATTTATATATAAAATATAAATATATAATATATAATATTTATATATATATATGTATATAATAATAGATAATATATTAAGTATATATACACATATGTGTGTATGTATGTGTATTGTCTCCCTCTCTCCTCCTCTCTCTCCCTCTCCCTCTCTCTCTCCCTCCTTCTCCCTCTATCCCCTTCTCCCTTCCTCCATACACCATCTCTCTCTCTCTCTCTCTCTCTCTCTCTCTCTCTCTCTCTCTCTCTCTCTCTCTCTCTCTCTCTCTCTCTCTTTGTTTGGATCATGTGGATGTATTGGTTGGATAATCTTTATGGGTCATATTGTGTACTAAGGAGTCATATGGTCTCTTATGACCCCTTAGGACTCCATATGACCCCTTAGGTGTTGTTATGGGTCATATGGTGTCCTAAGGGGTCATATAGTGTTCTATGATCCCTTAGGACACCATATGACCCCTAAGGACTCTAGATGGTGTTGTTATGGGTCATATGGTGTCCAGGGTCATATGGTGTTCTATGACCCCTTAGGTGTTATTAGAGGTCATATTGTGTCCTATGACCCCTTAGGACACCATATGACTGCTTACGCACCATACGACCCATAACGACACCATACGACCCATAATGACACCATATGGTGTCCTAAGAGGTTATAGGATGTCATATGATCACTCAGGACACCATACGACCCATAACAACACCATATGGTGTCCTAAAGGGTCATATAGTGCTCTATGACCCCTTAGGACACTATTTGGTGTCATTATAGGTCCTATGGTGTGCTAAGGGATCATATAGTGTCCTATGACCCCTTAGATGTTGTTAGGGGTCATATTATGTTCTAAGGGTCATATGGTGTCCTATGACCCCTAGGACACCTTATGACCCCTTAGGACACCATATGGTGTCGATAGGGGTCATATGGTGTCCTAAGGGGTAATATGATCTCCTACAACCCCTTAGAAAACCATTTGACCCCTTAGGACTCCATATGGTGTCGTTATGGGGTCGTATGGTATTCTAAGAGGTCATATAGTGTTCTATCGCCCCTTAGGACACCATTTGGTTTCATTATGGGTCATATGGTGTGCTAAAGGGTCATATGGTGTCCTATGACCTCTTATGTGTCATTATGGGTCATATGGTATCCTAAGGAGTCATATGGTATCCTATTACCCCTTAGGACACATGCACCGATCCCTAGGATACCATATGACCCTAGAGAGGGAGAGAATAAGAGAGAGATACACCTACGAGAGGAGGAGAGTGAGATAGATATATAGAGATTGAGAGGGAGAGACAAGAGAGATTGAGAGAGAGAGAGAGAGAGAGAGAGAGAGAGAGAAATAGAAGGAGAGATAGAGATAGAGAGAAACACATCTAGAAGGGGACTCAAAGAGAGAGAGAGAGAGAGAGAGAGGTGGATAGAGGGATTGGGAGAGAAAGAGAGACCCAAGAGGTGGAGGGAGGGAAGGTGAGAGAGAGAGAAAGAGTAGGTGATAGATAGAGAGATTTTGAGTGAGAGGGAGAGAGTGGAAAAGAGAGGTAATGAGAAAGGGAGAGAGGGTGGAGGAGGAGAAAAGAGGGAGAGAATGAAAGAGAGATATACCTAAGAGAAGGGGAGAGTGAAATAGAGAGAAAGAGGATGAGAGGGAGAGACTTTAGAGAGAGAGAGAGAGATTTGATAGAAGAGGAGAGAGATAAATTTGATAGAAGAGGAGAGAGAGAGAGAGATAGATAAAGGTTGATAGCCAGAGACTTGATAGAGAGGAGAGAGACTTGAGAGAAAGAGAAATGAAGCGAGAGGGGGAGAGAGAAAGAGAGTTAGAGGGAAATAAATACTTGACAAAGGAAGAGAAAGAGAGGGAGAGGGAGAGAATGAGAGAGAGAGACACTGAAGAGAGGGGGAGAGAGTGAGAGATAGAGATATTTGAGAGAGGGAGAGAAGGAGAGGGATAGATGAAAGAGAGAAAGAGGGTGAGGGAGATGAGAAAGAGAGGGAAGAAAGTAGAGAGGGAGATGCCTAAGAGACAAAAAGGTAGGGATTAAGGAAGAGAGAGGGGGAATGTAGGGAAGAGACAAGAGAGATAATGCTAATTACTGAAATAAGTTTGAAATTTATAAGAATACTCAAAAAACTAGAATTTGCATTATAACTCTTAGCGATATGGAACCACTCTCAAACATCTTGACAATACATACATAAAATATAACTTGAAGTATAAGATAAAAGACAAAGAGAAATGTCACTTATACTCAAATGTTATATTTTATGTGTATATCCTACCGAAAAACCTAATGGAATGCTAAATGAATTGCATTTTATTGATAGACAAACGCATACGTGGTTTACAAACTAAAATTGCGTAAGGGGTTTTTAGTTTCTAAACCGCATACGGGGTTTTACTTTTTAAACTGCGTATGCGGTTAGTATACTTTAAACACCATACATAGTTTAGCTTTAGTTAGGCTCGGCAAAACAAGCCTAAACATGTACAGGGTTCTTTAAATTTGAAATACCTCATACGTGTTTTTTTTTCATGTTTTTTTTTGTGTGTCCACTTTTCTGACCACCATCTTTGTGCACTTACCCCATTTTGATTAAAAATTGATTAGTTTCAACAATTTAAACATTGCAAAATCTGGAAATTGCATTTCATGAATTTTCTAATATGAAAGGTGATTGGTTGCGCCAGAAAAAAAATATTCAAAGTTTAAAAGTAACCCTCGGCAATAGTTCCTTGAAAGGCAGGAACTAATAATAATAATATCCCCAGTAGCCAATATAATTTCCCCTCTTAATTGCAATTTTGTCAAACATGAAAATCTTGTAGCATTTGAAACCTTTTATGTGACATTCAATTCTAACACTATTTCCTCAAATCTTACTATCTGTTCATTATACTCTGCTTTGATTTGAACAATTTACTTTCTACATCAACCTATCTCATCCGCTAAGTCCCTCCTATGATTCTCGTGAAATAATTCATTTGCCCATTTGCATATCGCTTTGTTTACAGTAAACATTATTTACCATACTAAAATGCAAATACTAAGCATAACCTTTCCCCCAAGCTCTTCATACATTCTCCAAGCTATATGTGTCTCACTCGATTTAAACATGATACTAAGTAATTCATTGGAAGCATTTGGACATGGGATAAAATCACATGTTTTCATCTATAACTCTGAAGAATGCAATTTTAGATTTAGGTTCTCTAAAATCAATTTCACCTTTCTCAAAACCAAAATCAATGTCACTTGGAATAGCCTTAGCAACATCTTCGTAGCTAGTGATTGTTCTTCTTAAATAATCTAACACTAGGGGTAAAAGATTAGCTCCCAATACTTTCAGTTTATCACAAATTGCTTTGGCCACTACAATGGACCAGAGGCTATCAAACTTATCGAAGGACTGTGAAAAATTTATCAAAGAAAATGCAAATCTCATTCTTCGGCGTGTACCATTTACCCCTTTGTGCAGAAGTTATAGAATCTTCAAACTTAATTTTTCCATTCAAAACAAAACTAAGGGCATGCATTGTGTTTAGCAATCACAAAACAAAGAAACCTATTTTTTAAATTTGCAGATTAAACCCAAGACAATCCCTCATTGTGTAACAATTAAACAACACTTCTTTTACTTTGCAAATTGTTGCACTTGTAATTATAGATGTTGCTTCTCAATCTATGAAGATGGCTAAAACAACACTTCTTTGGCAAATTTGTATAATTTTTTCAATCTATGCAGATTGCTTAAATCACACATTAAGTTTTGATTTCTAGACTTAAAAGTGTTAAACAATCAGAATTGACTGATATTCTCTAGATTTAATAATATGTGCTCCCTCCCTCGTGTAAGCTCTGATGATATGTGCTTATGCTCGCAATAGTTTAGGGTTCAACATAATGCCCTAATTTTCTTGTGGGACAAGAGGAATACAAAGCTTTAGTGAATTTTTTAATTTATATTTTATTTACCTTATTCTCCACATTCATGTACCTAATATTTTCAATGTCACTAATCACCTATGGGAAAGTGGAGAGAGTACTTTTGAGAAAGTATTAATCTTTCACTCTTCAAATATTCACTTGTGGAATCACACCAAACTTTATTTTGACTATCACTATTGTGGGATAATGGGGGCTAGAAAATGGGGCCTAGAAATGCATGACTAGCCATTGAAATGGTAAAATATTAAATCATTTTCAAAATGATGCAAACCAATTTTACCCCTTTTCTTTTCATACATGACAAATATTGATCAAATATTTAAATCATTTAAATAATTTCATTATGTTACATTTTTTACAACAAATTTTTATTCTTTAACATTATGCATATCATCATTTAAATCATCATATGATTTAAACCAGCATACCTATATTTTAAAAAATCAATGTAAAGTATGCCTAGAAATATCAAATTTAAAAATGTTTAATATTAAAAAATAATAGTAAAGAGTTGATTGTAATGAGATTTATGTGAAATAGTTGAATAAATTAACATTGATACTAATGTCAATTCATCCTTAACTATAATCATATCTTTAATTCTAATTCTAAACCTAAACTCAACCCTAATTTAACATTGAATCTAACCCTAATTTACCTGAGGCTAATATTGTTTAAACCCTAATCTAACATTAATCGTAACCATAATTAATCTCTAACCTTCACCCTATATAAACCCTTACCATAATTTAACCCTAACTCAAGTACTTTTCTTATAAACATAATTTAACAGTAACCATAATTTAACCCTAGCTATAACTTTTATTCAACCCTAATCTAACACTACACTAACCCTAACCTTACTAATATAATATCAAGCCTAATAATATTCAAACCATAGTCATAATTAACCCTAATGGAAATTTTTATCTCTAATTTTAATTCTAATCTTAATCCTAATTGAACTATAGAATTAACTATATTTGAACCTTAACTAAATCCTAATTTAATTTAATTATAGCCTAACTCTAACACTAACTAAACCCTAACCATAATTAAACTCTATCAATATCATTCATTGAATGTTAATCCTAAATTATGAACCCTAACTTCAACGCTTATTAAAGTACTACTCAATTTGAACAATAACCTTATTATTAGCCATAACCCAAGTTATTGAAATCTTACCCTAATTTAACCATAATCTCAATCCTATATCTAATTCTAATTTTAACCCTAGTCTAACCTTGAATCTAACCCTAATGCTAAACTTGTTTAAACCCTAGCCTAACATTTAATCCTAATCCCAATTCAAACCTAACCCTAATTTTAGATATAACCCAAACTAAACCCTAACCATAACCCTAATTCAACCTCAATTGTAATTGAAATATTTTCTCTTAATTGAACCCTAATCTAACATTAACCTTACTCCTAATTGAATCCTAACCTTAACCTTAACTCTAGTCTAATATTAACCCTAATGCTTTTGAAACTTTATTCATAATATAACCCTAAACCTAATCATAATTTAACCCTAGCCCTAACCTTAACTTAAAGATTTCTTCTATAATCCTCATCGATGTCTAACCTTATTTAACCCTAGCCCTAATTATTCTAATTGTAAACTTGATCCCAAACTTTATTCTATAGAATTAACACTAACCCTAACCCTAACCCTAACCCTAACCTAATGATGTAAGACATTAATTAAATTTTCTTTATAAAGCTATTAAAAGGTAGCCATCAAACATAACATTTAAAATTAAATTTGAAAACTCTATTTTTTAGAATATCTAAAATTAAATATAATATCTTTATGCAAGTTCCAATCAAGTTAGATGGTATAATTTTTTTAGTTTAAAAAAAAAAAAATTAATAATCTTTTTTTAAAGCAATTTCTATTAATTGAATAATATTATGAATAACTACCTAATGTATACTCAATGATTTTTTATTTTCTTTTAAAGAAAAAACTGCTTCTATGCATGTCCCAATTAGATTAGATAATATAATTTTGAAGCTCAACAAAATTAGATTTTAAAGGAAATTTCTATGAATTAAATAGCTATAATGAATAGATAACTAATGTGTACTCATTGAAAATTTATTTTGTTTTAAAGAAAAAAAGTAGTTTTTCTTTAAAAAAAATTATTTCCTTCTAGGGTATGGGAAGGTTTGCAGCAATAGTCATATGATTTTCTTGAGTAACGTCGATGTAAAATTTTATGATGATAATTATTCACACTTTCCCCTTTCATTTCAATTATTCATGTTCAAGTATTCATGTTCGTTGTCTAGAGAAGAGTTTGAGGTCATGGTATTTGATATAATAGTGTTTTTCCAAAGGTTTTTTGATACTTTCTTTTTTGGCAGGGCTTTGGAAAATTTTGTCTTCTTCCATTGATAGCAGCTATGGAGTCTACATTTGAAAATTATCCGATGAGTTTTTTTGGCAAATTGTCATATGGGCTCTATGCAAAACTAATATTATATGTGTTGTGACCACATTTTGTATGTGGTTTTGGGGGGGGTGTATAAATTGGGCGAGGTGTATAAATTGATCCGTTAGATACTATAGGTTTATTTTATGAGCTGTGACTGTAGGTTTTCTTCCCAAGGTTCTTTCCTCTGGTATGCTCTTTGAATCCAGTATAAAAAATAAAAAATATTAATAAAAAATTTTAGTGGAATAATCCACTTTTATTGAAAAAAAATAAAATTTAAATTTGAATTAAATATATGTTTTCTAAAAAATATAGTAAAATATACATGTCATATGTAAATTAAATAGTATAACTTTGAAGTTCAACAAAATAAATTAAAATTTTACTTTTTAGACAACTTTTATTAATTAGATAGTACAATGAATAATTGTAAATCAAACATTCAAACAAGGTAGTAATCCTATATACTCTTTCAGATTTTATTTTAATTGTTCATTTACAATTATCCTTTGCATTTCATTTTTCAAAAGAAATAACTTAGAGATAAACTTTACCCTTAAATACATGTTTGAATTTGTCCCCTTTATTACATAATTTATTGATACTATTTATTATTTAATTTTATCTCATGGAGGAAGGAAAATTTATCTAATGGATGGAAACTTTATTTCATTGAGAATGGAAACTTATCTCATTGAAAACTTAAACTTTATATAAAAAAAAAATGAAGATAAAAATTTAAAATTAATAAGAAAAAACAACAAATAATTAAAAAAATATTACTTTTGTTTGATAATTAATACTAAGACTAAAATATTAAAATTATAAATTAAAAAAAAATCAAATCCAATTTCCGTTTTATGTAGTAGAAATTAGAAACAAATCAAATCTAATATATAATTTCAAATCCAATATGAAATTAAATATTCTAAATAGAAACATGCTCATATCTCTACATTCTAAATAATTTAAATAGTATAGATAATGTTTTCTTTTAATTGACAAATTGATTGACGGTCAAATACATGTCAACTTAAATAAATTTCATTTTTATTAACGAAGAATCTTACATTTGTCTATCAACCTAATACGCTTCTTGGTGTAATAATTAAATATTTAAAATCAAACTTAACATATTACTATGATGTCATGATGTATGTTGGATGCCCTTGTGGGCTTGGCCAAAAAACAATTGTTTGCAAACAACTAGACCTTAGAACCTTTTGAAATAACAACTACATACTTTTGAAACCAAAAGATGAATGAGTTATTTTCCTTTTCTAATTTCTAACATATTTTTCCACACCCCAAAACTGACTAAGTTGCATTTGTAATAGCATTAGAAAAATCAGCAAAATTGATCATGAGGCCAAGAAACTAAGCAAGGACCTTGCCATATGATATGAGAAATATGATTTCAAAGTAGCTTTTCATAAACATTTTTGAATTGTGAGATTTTAATCATTGATGTTGGGCTTGAAGGTAGATATGAAAAATTATAGTCTTCAAAACTCTCCAAACCCTAATGAATTTGAGCTTAAAAAACTTATCGAACCAAGTTTTGGGGCTATGGAATTGAACAATTGCATTCAACTATGTTGCATGAGTATGAATATCAAGTGGAACCTCTTAACACTTAATGGGTTGCAAGATATTATCAGTCAAACATGGGCATTCAAGCATCTTCAACAAAGTGCAAACAACAAAACCTTCCTAGAACTCACCTACTTAGGGCATGAAAAAGACATAAGATCTGATTCTAGAAGTGTATAACTTAGCCAATGTAATCACTTATATCATGTGATCATATGATCACAAAGTGATTCTTCTTAAATATCAACGAGCTTCAAATTATAACCCTCCAAAGGAAGCTACTGAGGAAGATTTGATAGGGGTGTTCCCAAGGGTACTATTACAAACTGAAGACATAACGGCACTTCAAATTGCAAAAATTTGAAGGTGCCAGCAATACCATGACAATATATAGCTTCATTTTGAAGTTCAAAGTTTGACAACTTTTTAACTAATGAGAAGTTTTGGAACTTCATGAATTATTTATGAAATTAAAAAAAGTCTTAATTAAGAGATGGATTGATAAATGATGTTTTGAATAAAAATTAATTATTGATACTTGACATGGTAGTAATAATTAATGCTTTTAATAAATTTAAATTAATATTTATTAGTACCTAATATAGTAACTCAACTATTTAAAAGTTACTAGTATTTATAAAATAATAATATTGATATTTTTTTTAAATGTTAGGATAGACATTTTTTAATGAATCACAACAAAGGTTAAGTTCATAGCAATTATTATGTTACTAACAAAGGAAGTAGTTCACAATCAATAACTAGGTTCATACTAGAAAACTCAACTTAGAACATTGCAAAGAAGAATATTTTTATTCTAATATATATTTGTTGCAAGAAGGCTCCTCTTCCTACAGCACTCAATTCAAAAATTCAAAATGATATATTGATATTTAAACTAACACACAGACTTAAAAAAAAGACAAACTTCATTCTCAGTAACTCTACAAACACACAATTATTATTTTGGCCTTCCTCTCCAACTTGACTGATTCTCACACACTCAATTTGAAATCTACAACAATTGCTTCAATTGTGCCTTTGCACTTTCATATGTTCACCTACTGCTGATATGAAATAAGTTGGGGTATCCAATTAAATAATATATTTTAATCAACTTATCTTCAATCAATTGTAATGACGTTTCAATTTTGGATTATCCATTTGACTTCTATTGAAGACATGAATGTGGTGACCTTTCGGTTTCATTAAAAAATACAAATAAGCTCAGTTTGAATCCAATAGATAGAGTGATTGGCATACATCTATTAGGACAAGTTTGTCAAGTAATGACATACATATTCTTTGCAAGTTTAAATTTTTTTGTTAACTCACATAAATGGAGTCCATAGGCATACATCTCTCTCATGAGTTTGCCTAGCTTGTTTGGACTCGAGCATACATCTCTACCGTGATTTTTCCCAACTAATATAGAATTAGGGGCATACATCTCTCTCATTAGTTTTCCCATATTGTATACTTTTTTCATATTTTGAGTAAAAGGTTTCACATTGTTTTCCTTGTGTTTAATAATACTTCCAATATCTCACTAGGTATTGTCCCTTGAATTCACAAAATAATTCAGATCAATGGGATAAAATTAGGTTGGTTTTTCATTGTAGACATCATAATTGATAGCCATAATAAGTAAAATCTCTTTGAGAGATGCAAAATGGTATCTCTATGTGAATTAAATATTCAAGATAGAAGAAGCCTTTGGATACATAACCTAGGCTTACGAGATTCAATTCAAGTGGAAAATTAAAATGAGAGATTAAATCACGCATTCTCCTCTATTTCAATGGTTTCTCTCTCTATATCAGCAAGTCTTTTTAAAAAATTAGTTGCACATAAGAATGATAAGGTTGAAAATAGTATAAAATTGGGTAGGTGAAAAACCCTTCATTATAACTAAATCATGTTCCTATGTTACTCAAGGATGTCTACAAGTGACTAGAGGAGGTGGGATGGTTTGTGATCCAATTTGTTTGTTTGTTGTGTTTGTGGGATGGTTTTATGAAGTTTTGGGGCACAGGTATTTTGGGTTTCAATGTTGGCACATTCATTTGACAAGTATCATAGGCAAAAATGAAGTCAAGGATCTACTACTATGATGCTAAAAATTTGGTATATAGAAGGCATACACATATAATGAGACAATAAAATGTAATTGAAAAGATTAATTAGAAACTAGATTAGAAATGCAAGCCATAAGCCTTCCTTGAAATGTCCCATTTTCCTCTATTCTTGAGGACCTTGAAGGTGTTGGATTGATTGGCTCTTAGTGGAGCAATGACCTCCAAAGTGGAAACTCAAGAGTTGAGTAGCTATTTGATCATGATTGACTATGGAGATGATATGAAATGCATGATTTAAGAAACTAGATTAACATGCTATGATTAATCCAAAAGCTAATTGCTAGATAATTGATATGTGAATTGCCTATAGTAATGATGCTAAGAATATGAATGCAAGGGATCCTTATTGCTCAAAAATGGGGGATATTTATAGGAATTCCAAGACCAAAGCTGAGGTGGCAAGAATTGACGATCTAGATCTGATCTGAAGATATCAAGGGTCAAGATTGAGGAAGTTGGAGAAGAGGTTGGAGGAAGGGACACTTGTCATCTCTGTGGTGACAAGTGTCAAGGAACCTTTCTCATGAGAGGGCAAGTGTCCAAGGGAGGAGACATGTGGCAAAAGTGCCATGTGTCTCAAGGGGAGAATATCCACACCATAGGAGGTTAGGATAAGGAGGTTAGGATGTGCAATATAGGATAGTGTAGCGTCCTAAAATTGCGACACTTGCAATTTCGACTGCATTTCGGTCTTCATGATGGTGACGCAACACACAACCTGAATGGAGACCCCGAAGCTTGCTCATGACACCAAAAACTACATTTTTCAAGCGCCCTGGTCCCTGGGTCCTATTTTGGGCCCGGTCTCCTAAGGGGTCTCAGGTCTTTTTGTTTGCAATTTGGAAATTAACTTTCCTGGTCGGCCTAAGGTCGGGAAAATCAGTCTATCAACCCTAATTGACAAGTATATAAACTACATTTTTCTCTCTCATTTGGGGAGAACACATACATGATGAAAAAGGCGTGGAAACTATACTCAAGCATTCAAGCATTCAAACATTCATTCCAAGTCTCCATTCAAGGCTAAGTGTTGCATTCAAGACAAGGATTCAACCATTGAAGAGGAGATCACTTACTACATACTACTACAACATACAACATACAACATCTAAACCTTCGCACATAACGATACAAACATCCTTAGAACAAGGTATTAGTACTTGTTTTACAGTCATTTACATTTACAGCTCTTGCTCATTTCTTGGTTAATTCCAAAACCGGGGTTTGACCTAAAGGCAAACCCCTAATACCTAACCCCCCAATCGTCTTCGCTTTTCTGTGTGTAGGTTGCAGGTACGCGGCTGAGATTGAAGATCTGGAATCCTTGTGCAAAGACGAACAGATCCCCCTTCGTTTCGCGGATTTTTCGGAGGACCGTGGCGTCGGGCGCCATCGTCCTGACAACTTTTGCTCAAATTTGTAGGACAGTGCCGTATCGACATTTTACTGCTAATTCCAGGTCCGCAGCTTCATACTGTATTCCTATCTCAGTTTATAAGCGAATCTTTGTCACTTTCTATGCATTCCTAGCTTAATTCTCCTATGCACATTCTTTACAAAAGAGGGTAGCCTTGCTGTCTTAACCCTTGAAACTCATTTAGCATCCAATCTTGCATTGCGTGGGATTGGATCTTGTGGGTTTCAACCCCTCTTTTGAATGTAAAGTCTCCCCCCTAAGTGAAAACCATCGAATCCTAGCGAACCTCCCTTCTCTCTCCTTGGAGTTAGAAGAGGGGAGAGCAACTAGGGTTCGATCGCGATTTTTCCGCTTTACAGATAGTGTTATATGGAATGGGTTAGGTTAGGGGATGGTTAGGTTAGGTGGTTAAAAGTTAGGAGCCATGTGCTCATTTGAATTTAGAAATTCAAATAATTGGAAAATGATAATTAATCTCAACAAACTTGAGTTTGTTAATCTTAATTAGGGATTAGAAGAATTGATTTATATGGGGGGACATTAATTAATTTAGAATTAATTAATCAAAGGGGGATATGAAATGAACTATATAAATAAATCATGTAGTTTAATTTACTAGTAGATGAATAGAGAAATTAATTAAATTGCTTGTGAATTCAATTAATTGGGAAGGGGAATTAATCAAATAACTGTGTATTTAATTAACTATCTTCAGACCATTTTTAGGTGTATACAACTACTATCGCACATATATAGACCCTTAGTACAGCAATCTTAGGATGGATGGAAACACTCCTTGTCTACAATATGTTTGTTAATGAAATGAGAAAGCATCTACACCTTGGTCTTTCATACCTAAGTGCAAAAACCTCCATTTGCCATACAATAAGGCTTCATGATGAAATTTTCATATCACCTAAGATGCACAAGAATTTGATATTATTTTATCATCCTATCTCATCTATTCTATTCGTTAACCATTCTTCACTTCTTACTATTTATTCTTCACTTTCATCATATTCCATCTTCCATCCAATCAATCTAATTGATTAGTGAACCTCTATCAATCAATCAATTGATTGATCTACAAATCACCTCATTCTATCTATTTTTTTTAAATTGAGTATGTCTCTAACTCTAATATTGATCATGTCTCAACTAATATTCCTCCCTTCTTACTAACCATTCTTCTCTTTCATAATATTTCCTCTTTCATCTAACATTCTTCCTCTTCTTTCAAGATATCTTTGTGTTAATTTTGCCTACTTGCATGATTTTCTTTGCAGCATCCCATACTTGTAACCATGTAGCCTTTTTGATATCCCAAATTTTGAATTATTTTCAATGTGTCTTGCAAATGTGAAAACTTGATGAAGTGTGGTTGGTTCTTTGTCTCTCAACAAATATCTCATCTTCTTATCAAACACACCAATGTAAATGAGCAAACAAAAGTAATCACTTGGTCTCTTTTAATCTGGTATACGTCTAACTACTTTGGTGAACCTTTGATTAAATACTAGAACCAATTCATCATCCTCATTTTGCATGCTTATGAGATCATTCAACAATGTCATCACATTCACCCTTTCACCATATTGTTCAATAAATTCAGCTTTGAATTCCTTCCATGATGATATCCATTGTTCAAGAAAAAATAAAAACCAATCCATTGCATCATTTTGTAAACATTGACATAAAAAAAGTCTCATAACAACATCCTCATGATCAATCTCGAAATCATCCATTTGATCACAAAATTTCTACAAATGTTTATCAATTGATTCTGATCTTTCTCCATTGTATCTAGGAAAATACTTTCTAGTTTCATTTGGAATTGTGTTTGGGTAACCACAAATTTTATCAAAATCTATTGCTTTGTGTCGTCTACCAATCTGACAATTCATTGTACATCTAATTTAAAATTGAAAACTAAGAACAAAAGAACACCTAAAGTATATTGCAGCCTCTCAAAGATAACAAATGTCAAATTTATTTATGGGTTCATCCTTCTAGCAGATCCCCCCATTTCACATCCTTCAACAAAATTACAACACTTAAAATCAGATAACAAACTCCTTTGACTCTTCCCAAAAGATATCTTTTGTAATTTGTCCCAGGTATTCCCTTATAACAACAACTACTTGACATATTCAACATTTATAATAGCCAAATATGCTCCCATATATTTAATCAAGATTTGTAAGATCAATCAAAATTAAGCAATATTCTTGATTCTATCTTTCTGATCAAAGAGCATGCAACACCTTAACTAACGAAAATAGAAATAAAACTTATCAAATGATTCATCTTTGAGGTTTCAATGATCGCCTAGACCCTTTGAGCTAACAAATTTCTAGATGAGTGCATATTTAGGCCACAAAATCAAAATTCAAACATTATAAAGATTTTTTCGTATTACCACAAATTCATACTGAAGGGTTATTTGTGTCAATACATTATAAAGACATACCAAAAGGTAAACTTTTCCTACAATTGAATGAAAGTAACAAATGAAATATGCAATTCAAGAAAGCTAAACAAACAAACAAAATAAATCCTTAACTCATTTTCTTGAAATAAATACATATTCACTCTTGGAGACGACTCCAAAAAAAATTCATTTCGTTTCAACCTGAATAGGATACCATTACTGAGAAATTTGTTTACAATGCAGAAGTTCACAAACCGAAGACTAGAAATAGGACACCCTCTCTTACAGAATTTTGTTTCTCAAAATATGGATAACTTGTATCCAAGGCCCAAGGTGGGGAACCCTTAAACTGAATAACAGGCCTCAATTTATAACATTTCACACAAATTGGCCCACTTGCTTGGAAAAGAAACTTTATACATATCTGCGTCAATATTTTATTTCTGCAAAAACAGAATCTATCCTCTGTTTATGATTAATCTATTTGCAACAAACTTCCAAAATCAACTCCCATGAAAGAAATTTGAACTGACATTTTCCATATTTAATTTTCACACTAGAAAATTGTGAAAGTCTGATTCCCTAATTTGTTGGAAATTATCTCCAGAATCAGAAATCATTCTGGTAATTTTCTCTTGTCTGATTCCCTAATTTGTTGGAAATTATCTCCAGAATCAGAAATCATACTGGTAATTTTCTCTTTTCATGCATTACATTTGAAATCAAATTTTGACTTTGACAACAATTAACCTTATTCCAATTTTCCTTCATGGTAATCTGCCAAGATATTGAAATAAGTACCTGCAAAATGAAAACACAATTAGTGGAAACAATTTATTACATTCTTTGTGCCTGACGATTTTGTGAACCTGCAATTCACTGTTCTGTCTCCACATTAATTCCTTTATTCTCTCTCCATTCGTAGACTTAAAATTCGTATCTCTACTTCCACAGATAAACACTTTCTAGAACTCCCAACAATCTGTATTAAAATTGTCTCTTTTATTCTCAGCACATCTTTTAGTCATCCTCTCACCCCTATTTCTGTGTTTTGACTGCTCACCCCTAATTCTGTATCGTTTCTGCTCACCCCTATTTCTGTGTTTTGACTGCAACTCATTTCTATTCACTCATCTATTCCAAGTTCACTGTTATTCATCCTTCAAAGTCGAAACCTTCATATAAATAATAACATTGCTTGCTGTTTATTTTCCTTTCATCATTTTGTACAATAGATAATTTTGTCACAAACAACACTATAAATATCACAGGGCACATTTGCATTCTGCATTAATTTTTCCTCATTATCACCTCCAAGCCTCAATTTCAAAGTAACAAATTATGGGAAATCAAAAGAAAAGATTCCTACGTCAATTCATAATATTATTTTAATGCCACTGGATCTCATTCATCACTGAAGCTAAGCATTAGATTGCTGCAATATAACTTACACACTTGATGCTACTGGATCTCATTTGTCAAAAGGAAACCAAAATCTTTTCATCTTTTTAATGATCCATCTTTTGGTAGTTTTTGTCATAATCAGCCGATTATGAAGACTTTGAGCTTACCAAAAAATAACTTGCCAAAAACTGTAACCTCATAAAGGAAAGTATGTTGATGCTTTTCACCACCCCTTTGCAATCATTTCTTCATTGCATATCAATTAAATCTCCTTTCTGCAAGAGAGCAAGTTGACTACATTTCTTGTCAAATTCTTCAACGTCCCTGAGCGACCACTATACAAGATCATCACGTTTTTATTTGCGATTCCCATCTCGGATGCCTTCTCAATTTGCATTATAATTCATTTATAATGCATTGACCTCTATTTGGAGTGATCCATATTACCATATGCGTGCAACTTTCACCCTTTGAAAATTAAAACCATCATGAAAGTCATTACTGTGATCCATCTCTGCATATATGAATGGAATAATTCACTGCTGATTTCCGAATTCTAATCATCAACCTTATTCAAATTAATGAATCGGCCTGCATTAAAGTTGTAATTCATAAACCTCTGCTTTTCATAAGATGAACCAAATATATTACCACCAGTCCACTTTTCCCTCTATACTATCATTGCGCCATCTACGTCATTCGTCATTGCTCAAACCACAAGCACATTAAAATGCTTCGCTCCCATTATGATCAGAAGAAAATTTGAATTATATTATTTTTTTTAGTTTAGTTTGTCTATATGTTAGTATTTTGTATTTTTGAAGGTCTTGAGGGCATTTTTAGCCCCTGCAACTGAGCATGACTAGCGCATGCTCTTTCAAATTCTCATCTACATCTCTTGGAGATCTTTTCAACGAGATCAACGGCTCGTAATTTCGAGTCCCGTGCAAAAAGTTATGTCTAGTTGAAGTTAGGATAAAATTTTATATAGTTTTTTTTTAAATTTCGTAGTTTTTAGATTTTATTATGTAATGAATAAATGTGATTGTTGGACTTCGATTCTCAAGAGGTTCTTGTGACCCTTGGAATCTCATGAACTACTATATTTTGGATTTTCGAATGGAATAGATCACTTTTTGGCTTGCTTCAATTCTATGATTTCTGGTTCTTGTAAACAGAATTTACAATACCACAGGTTCTCACTCAAGTGTTGTTATCTGAATCCATAATTCGGATCAATGGTATTAGAGCAAGTTCGCTCTTGTATGTCATATCACACACGATCAACATATCAAAAATTGGGCTTGGAAACAAGGAATCCTTCAGACTACCTTCCTTTGAGACACACACGATCGCAGATGTCTAAGTTGCAGACAGACAATGACATTAAAACATTAGTTGAATATGCACTAGCAAAACAATGTGAAGAAATGATGGAGCAGTTCAAGCAAATGCTGGAAAGTCATGGGTCACAAGCAAACTCACCATTCACAGGGCATACACCATTCAAGGTGCAAGTGAATTTCGATATACCCACATTCCAAGGAAAGATCGATGCAGATGTTGTTGATGATTGGGTTTCAAAACTGGAAAGATATTTCTCTGTCAGTCTGTTTTTAGATGAAGAGAATATAACTTTCGCTCTCCTGAAAGATAAAAACCATGTGAAAGATTCGTGGGAAGCAAAGTTAGCATCCAAGGCAACAGAAAATGGCAGCACTTTTATTTTCGATCAAAAACCCACCTGGGGAGAATTCATGGAGCACATAAAGGAAGAATATTTTCCTATTGACACATATGAACAGAAATATATGTAGTGGCAATTGCTTCAATAGAAGAAGGACCAAACTGTTCAAGAATATACTAATATGTTTCATGCCTTAACACCAAAGCTTGGCATCAGAGATTTTTAGAAGCACCGAGTTTTAAAATATCAGAGTGGACTCCACAGGTACATCCAAACCGAAATGGAATTCCTGAACATAGAGACTTTACCTAGTGCATATAAATTTGCTACCAAAATTGAGGAGAAATTCAAACAGAAAGGAAGGAGAGATAATTTGACAAACAATAGATGGAAGAGTGAAGGTGGCAAAACTACATAGAAACAAACCTCTAAGGAACCCTCTCCCAATTCACCCACAAAAAAGACATGGAGTATGAAGAAGACACAAGAAAACGGTATGTGGTGTGAATTCCATAAGAGTCCCTCACATAATACAAAAGATTGCAGAACCATCAAAAGCTTAATGATGGAGATGCATGAAGAAAAGGCAGAATCTAAGGTGGCAGAAACATGCATAGAAGGAAATCATGAACAGGTCATTGAGGTTGATCCATATGCCACGGTAACTACTACAAGGATATTGCCCCGGGAGGATGAAGAGAGATTGTTCCATTCACAAATGTGGGTCGGAGGAAAAGCCCTACACTTTATTGTTGATAGTGGAAGTCAAAAGAACCTAATATTAGTAGAGACTGTGAAGAGACTGAATTTGAAAACAACAACCCACCTGCAACCCTATTCAATGGGATGGGTTAGTCAAGGAAGAGATATCCAGGTGCACCAACGGTGTCGCCTTTCATACTCCATAAAGCCTTTCAAAGATGAGGTAATTTGTAATGTGGCTCCCTTAGATGTTTGTGATGTTTTGTTGGGACAACCATATATGTACTAGCCACATGGTGTTTATGAGTCCAGGTCTCGCAGTGTGACCATCAGATTACGTGAGCAGAAATACCGAATACCAGAGGTAAGCTCTGCATACACTACCTCTTTGATTAGTGCCAAGCAATGTAAGAGGTTAGTTGCCAAAACGAGAACATTCATTTTATTGATGATTCCATCTGAAGAAGAAAGGAAATCTGTTTATGATTCCCACACCATCACAAATACCACAACACTGCAGAAAAAATCAATGGATCAAATTTTGATGAAATATGACAATCTGTTTAAGTTACCAACTGGGGTACCTACACACTACCAAGTGAGGCACACTATTGATTTGATACCAGGAACTCCATTACCTAATGAACCAGTCTACTATAGGTTAGTATTAGAGAATAATGAGATTAAGAGGCAAATACAAGAATTGATTGAGAAGGGACATATTCATCCAAGTGCATCACCCTGTGGCAACCCCATTGTTCTAGCAAAGAAAAAGGATGGAACCTAGAGACTTTGTATTGACTATAGGGCCTTGAATAAAATTCCAGTCAAAACTAGGTATCCACTTCCCCGGATAGATGACCTCTTGGACCATCTTAGAGGGGCCCGATTCTTTACCAAAATTGATTTGAAATCAGGGCACCATCAAGTACCAATTGAATCAACAGATGTGTGGAAGACATCATTCAAATCTAAAGAGGGATTGTTTGAATGGCTAGTGATTCCTTTCGGTCTAACAAATGCTCCAACAACATTCATGAGAATGATGAATGATATACTTAGACCATTCATTGATTCCTTCGTGGTGGTATATCTGGATGACATACTCAGCTTCAGCAAAACTTGGGAGGAACATTTGCAACATGTGGAAAAAATCCTCTCAACCTTACAAGAACATGGGCTTTATGCAAACAAAGAAAAGTGCTCCTTTGGTATGCAGAGTATCAGATACTTAGGATATGTTATTGACAGTGAGGGTGTCCATGTTGATCCAGAGATGATACAGGTGATTAAGGATTGGTCGTCTCCTAGAAATCTCACAGAGTTACAAAGTTTCCTTGGGTTGGCAAACTTTTATCACAGATTTGTGTTGGGATTTTCCCATCTGTCTTGGCCTCTAAATCAGTCATTGAGGGGGGGGGACACAAGCAAAGTTTAAATGGACAAGTGCTCAACAAGAAGCATTCGAGGGGCTAAAACGAAGGTTATGTTCTGCACCAATTTTATCTCTTCCTGACCTACAACAGTCATTTGAAATACAAATAGATGCATCAAAATATGCTCTAGGGGTAGTCCTCATGCAACATGGTCATCCAGTTGCATATCATAGTCAGACCTTTTCTGATACAGTGCATTGATATGCTACTTACAACAAGGAACTGTATGCTATTGTTCAAGCCTGTAACCAGTGGAAACATTACATTCTGGGTAAGGAGACTATCATCCACACAGATCACAAACCCCTCCAATTTTTGCAAACACAAGGGAAGTTGCAGAATGATTGACATCAACGATGGTCAGCATATCTTCAACAATTTCACCTCAATATTCGCCACAAGAAGGGAAGTACTAACAAAGTAGCAGACTGTTTGAGCAGGCCTCCAATTGCAACCATAAGTATGGTTTTGAACTCATGTGGTCATCAAATTGAAGCCTGGGCTTGCTTGTATGAGAACGATGTTGAATTTGCAGATGTTTATAATCAATTAGTGAAGGGATAGCAAGTGAATGATTTTTATTTGCATGATGGAATGCTTTGTCACCTTGGCCAAATTTGTGTGCCCAATGCAGAACGCAAAAAGTTGATATGGGAAGCTCACTATAGTAAGGTTGTTGGTCACTTTGGCATAGGTAAGACTACTGCTATACTTCAGAAGTATTTCTACTGGCCAAAATTACGGAATGATGTTATTTCATATATTCAAGCCTGTACTGCATGTGCTATTGCTAAGCCTGCCAATCGTAAACTTGGGTCGTACTCACCACTTCTTGTTCCTGAAAAACCTTGGCACTCAGTTTCTATGGACTTTTTGTCTGGTTTTCCTACCACCAAAAGAGGCCATGATTGTGTGTATGTTGTGGTAGATAGGTTCTCGAAAATGGCAGTAATAATGGCATGTAAAAAAAACCATTTCTACAGAGGACACTGCAAAGCTATTCTTTGAATACATTTGGGTTCATTTTGGTCTGCCGAATACCATTATCTCGGATAGAGACAGCAGGTTTCTTAGTAAATTCTAGTCTACACTGTGGGAAAAGATCGACACAAAATTGACAAAGTTTACTGCTTTCCACCTTCAAACAAATGACCAAACAGAGGTAGTGAATCGGATGATCATACACATCCTACGAATGTACCACTCAAAACATTCCCGCACATGGGATGAAAGTCTTCCATATGTTCAGCATAGCTACAACAGGGCAATTCATAGTTCAACTAGCCACAGCCCATTTGAGGTTTGCCTTGGTTATCAGCCACTTGCACCCATGGACGTTGCCATACCACTTATTCAACCTAATCTGGCTCCACATATTGGTAAGGAGGAAGATAAGGTAGCCCAGTTCATCGATAGAATTCATCATCTGCAACAACAAGTTCATGAAATTTTGGAACACACTAATAAGAAGTATAAAGAGAGACATGATGAGCATCGTACTCCTCATAATTTTCAAGTCGTGATAAGGTGTGGTTGCATATCCAGAAGGAACGATTACAGGGTGCCAATAGGAAGCTTCGTCCTCTGCGTTATGGGCCATACACCATCATCAAGCAAGTTGGTGATAATGCTTTTGAGCTTAATTTACCTCCATTTCTGGGTCTTCATCCAGTCTTCAATGTGGAACTCTTGAAGCCATATTTTCCTCCACTATTAGATGTTGCAGATATGGCAGAAACAATCTCCACTACAGAATTGAATCCAAATGCATCTACCCCATTCCAATGCGATCAGATTATGGACACCATGGTGAAAACACTCAAATAACAACAAATTTACTTGTACAAAGTGGTTCGAGCAGAGCAGATTCCTCAACAAGGAAAGTGGTTTACTAGAGAGCAGCTTCAAGAACGTTTTCCTCATCTCATTCAAAGTGTTGATGCAATGGGGCCCATTGCTTTCCAAGGGGGAAGTAATGATCAGAAAAATATTTGAATTTTTATTTTTTTTAGTTTAGGTTATCTATATGTTAGTTTTTTGCATTTTTGAAGGTCTTAAGGCCATTTTTAACCCCTGCGGCACATGCTCTTTCAAATTCTCATCTACATCTCTTGGAAACCTTTCCAATGAGATCAACGGCTCGTAATTTTGAGTCCCGTGCAGAAAGTTATGTCTAGTTGAAGTTAGGATAAAATTTTATATAGTTTTTTGAAAATTTCGTAGTTTTTAGATTTTATTATGTAATGAATAAATATGACTATTGGGCTTCGATTCTCAAGAGGTTCTTGTGACCTTTGAAATCTCATGAACTACTATATTTTGGATTTTCAAATGGAATAGATCACTTTTTGGCTTGCTTCAATTTTATGATTTTTGGTTCTTGTAAACAGAATTTACAATACCGTAGGTTCTCACTCAGGTGTTGTCATCCGAATCCATAATTCGGATCACATTACTGATTGTCTTACTCATTTTACATTCGCTGAGATTACATATGCATTATCATTTGTTGTAACAATTATGGATTTGATAGACTATATCGGCCCATTTCCTAAGTACAACTAGAATCATATTGTGAAACTCCATTTAATCTCTCACTCTCTTTTATGCAGCAAAAGACAATTAAAATTCATCCTGGCTTTGCTCATTTGTCTCCCGTACACCGCTCCACAACTTCGGCCTTTGAACTGCGCATTACCATCCTTCAGTTTCATGGAGTGAGTCAAAGTAAAAGTAGAATATATGTATGCCCTTTGCGCTCCACAACACCCTTTACTTTTGCAGCGAGCATTTATCAGGTGAAAATCTAACGGTTATCGTGGTCTGGTGGACCTGCGAACTCTTCTTCCAACTTCGCCCTCGGGAGCACGCTGTTCGTTGATCACTTTTGTGGGCCTGCCATTATTTGTTCGTTGATCACTTGCAATATGAAAACATCGAACGGTCACCGTTGAGCCGTGGGGCTGCAAGACCTTTGGCCTTCTTGGCTCTGGTGCTACTTGAATAATACACGTGACGTTAAAATCATTTTCCTTATTGATTTTTTCACTTCTATCGCATGAGAATTTTTTTTGCCATAAGAAAGATTTTAAACCCATGAGACCTTCCTTTTAATTTGTTGGTGTAATTTATGAGTCATGTAATTACATTTTACTTAAGCTGATTTGGGATAATGCATATCATAAAAATTTGCATATGAGACACTTAAGGAATTGCATATCAAGGGAATATGGTTGTAGGAGAAATCTCTGTTATCTTATCATCATATTTTCATATTTATAACTTTGTCATTATAACTTCGTTAGATAGTCTTTTGATAAGCTTGAATGTGTTTGAGAGTGTTGATGTGTTGTTCATCAAGCATTTCAAGTTGTTGGAGATGTTGTTCTTTATAAGAGTCATCGTCAATAATTCCCTTAAGGGAAATTCTCGATGAAGTAATCTCCAACTATAGAGGCATAATTCATCAGCAGCATAAAAATTATTATAAAGAGTGGTACTTGTACCTATTCATTTTATACCTATCTTCGCCAATCACAAAGTCATCACCTAAGACCCATTTGATGGTCACAATTGCAAAATATGCACTTCATCTTAGTCATCCTCAAAAGATGATTGTTAGTGACCTCCCCCAAGAAGGCCAATTGTGGCTTTGAACTTACTAGCCTAATTGGAGTGTCTATGATCACTGTCTCACAAAGGAAGCCTAGTAGAAACTATGAATCAAGCTAAGTACTCACAATTGAAAGTTAACTACATATGAGCTAAAGAGTCATAGCTATGGCTAATTTATAGACCAAGCCTAAGAATCTAGGTGGTGATGCTACACGATGTCATCAAATTAAAATCTTGAAAATATGACTCAAATTAAGTGCTTAGTGTGTGAAGGCGAAGTGGCAAGAAAGAAGTGAGCTAGTGGAGGCGGCCCTGAAAAGCACAAGTTGTCTAGCTGAATGTTGAGTGTCCTGTCATATAAAGCATTAAAAGAAACAAATCCAAGAAAATCAAAGCAAGGAACTCACACACAATGTCATTCTGTGGATTGCATTTAATAAAAGCATATGAAGATGTGTCATACTTCCCACTTGAAAGCATGAGTCCCTAAAAGACAACTCTCCAAGGTGGGATAATAATTTGTTCCATCCAAGGTGTCAACCTAAACCCATGTTCTCTCCACCACCCATGATTATTATTCTTTTTCTGACAAATTTTAATCCCCGTCTTAGAGAATTTGAGTCAAGAAAGATTTCATACTAGGATTACTAAGAAATAGGTTGGATGGATGGTAAATAGCAAGTCCCCATGTGACTAGTTTTTAGGGGTAGACTTTATAGTTATTAGAATGCAAGGATTTTTGAATGAGCCTTTTCGACTCCCAACCTACCTAACAAACAAGGTTCTTGTAATAAAAATCTTTATGCAAATTTCAATGGTAGACTAATTTCATGGAGCTGGAAGGCATCTAACTAGTATTTACAATCTTCCATTGGTCTTATGGTTAGTTGTTTTGGAGAAACAAGGAACCGAAAATCTATTAGCGAGTAAGCTTTCTCATATGGGCCTAGTATATATAGATGAAAAATGGAATTATGACCTAGATGGTTGCCTATCGAATCTCAAAGTCAAGGTTTCTCATATTCCTTGACCCTATTGGGAGGTACAGTAAAATCCTCTCACGAATTATCCCAACATACACTGAGACCCTAACGTCCTTATGAAATCCCTAATAGAGAGGCCACCCTAGTTATCTTTTTATAAGGTCACAACATGAATGGATCTTGCCAAGAAGATTGGTGTTTCACTTAAGAAAAAACTCATTGGAAGGGGTTGGCCAAAGGAGAAGGTTTCAGATTTTTGGACTTTCTGGCACGAAGTATAGGACCATCCTTCAAATTTTTAGTCTCATCCATTAGATGATAAGTTCGATGATATATAAAATAAAAAAATTGATCATACTAATGGTGATGATGATGATGAAGAGGTATATGAGATTCAAGACATTAAAGGGAAGAAGGTTGAGATTGCATCTATCACAAAACCCATGGTGGGTGAGGAATATCTAGCAATCTAGTTGTCATGCACTCAAAATTACAAAGGAAGCCCCTGAACACTCAGCGGTCTCAATAGAAAGTTGAAGTAAACAACCCGTAGCTCAAGAAGAAATAGAAGACTAGTGATACTTAGGAAAAAGTTGTTGAATCAGTAGCAGTTTCAGCTCCATCTTCATCCTCCCCCATGGGCCCAGGTATGTTTTTCTCCCCTTCTACTAGCCTCCCAATCTCTGGTAAATCTGAATATTTCCCCATCCCCTATTTCATCAACTGTCATAAATACTGCAATTCTAGTCTCTTTCCTCGTAGTGGGTTCTTCCTAGGTTTTAGTGTTTGTCCTCATGGCTAACCAAATCTTTACCTCTCTACAAACAGTTTCATCCTTTGTTATTGCCTCTACCACACCTACTATTACAACAATTGATACTTTGGTAACATTAACCCCTGCAACTCAGATTGCAACAACAATGATAGTGTCACTACCTCTTGCATCTGGTGTGAGCATTACACTACCTCCTACAATTATAGGATAGTTGTAAATTACTCCCCCATTTTCCCCTTTAGTGCTAAATCTGCTAAAGCAAGCATAGTCTAAATCTTTTGTAGTTTCACTCCATTTTTCTTTGCTTCTTGTATATCCCATTGTTGGCCGATATGTATAGTCCCCTCCTGATTTCAAAGATCAAGATGATGCAAAAATGATAGCATGGGCTAAACCTGCACAAAAGAGGAGGGAAAAGGATGTTGCTAGGCCTATTGTACCATGCATAAAAACCATCTTTAATGAGGCAGATCAATCTATCATGTTTGCATCCAAGGTACCAAATGTTGGCAATTGACACTCATCCAGTTGAGTGGTGTTATCATTGATGGCAACACACATCATTTGGGTTGGACACTTAACCGGTACTCACCGATATTCATTGTTTGGCAACCGACATTCAAGTCATCTGAAATACAAAGGATCCAACAATCTACAAGCAAGGGTAACCGACAAACTAGGAACCGGTATATAAGGTTGACATAGGAGATTGATCCGGTTGGTTTACACGGCAGTGATTAGCGACATCGGTCATGAAGTTTAATGCATTTATTTTTGTCTAGGTTGACATGTAAATAACTTGTAATATCATTGTAAGCCGACCTAAGGCATTTATGTTTATGATTGGGAAGGGTATTTAAGTTAGTTTGGTTAGGTTATTTTGTATATGTATGGTGTATAGTGATGTGATATTAAGCGAGTGGTGTTGATCTACTGAATGCAAATATAAAATAATGTAGTCTATCTTGGTTATTGGTTTAGAGGCTTGGGAAGTGAAGCAAGTAACCGGTAAGGGAGGACACAGTGAAAACCATTACAGATAGTGCTTGAACTAGAACTCATCCAACATAGTAGATGCACTCTTTGAGTTCAAAATTTTGTTTGTAACTCCATTTTGGTGTATGTAGTTAGTGAGGCTCCTTTTATGATGAGCAGTGTGCTCTAGGATATTGGCCTTCCTGCATGTGCAAGCCCTTATTGTAATATTTATTCATTTGGCCAATGGATAGATATTGTGGGTCACCAATCCCACCCTGGTTTTTCCTCTTTGAGGTTTTCCACGTATAAACTCCTATGTTATGGGCTGGAGTTCAAATTTGGGTCCCAATCCTGTGGAAGTTCGTGAGTTGGGAAAATTACCGACTAGAAACGAGCGTCCGATTTTTACAAATTGGGCGCACGTTTCTCTTCGGGCACCCAAGCCATGAATAAAATGGGCACATGTTTACAGAAATGTGCACCCGTTTTGGTTCGGGCACCTGAAGAAAAATAGATGTCCAATTTTTACAACGGGTGCCCGTTTTGTAAATGTATTTAATTTTTTTTTTAAGGAAATTTTTCCTCATTTTCATTGTTCAGAAAATGGGTAGGCGATTTGAGGAAGCATGTGTGCTTCTTTTCAGCTTGCAAACCGACCCCCAGACCATTTTTTTCCTCATTCTAGGTACGTGCCTTTGTTTTTTTTTGTTCTTTTCATTTTTTATTATAATTTTTCTAAAAACATGTTAATTTATGTCATTTTTTAATTGTAGCGAGTAAGTTTAAATTTTAAAGTTTGAAAAAAGTATTTGTTTAATAGTGTAAAAAATTAATTTAATTTTATGTTTTAAATAGTTGTTTTTAGTTTTCAAATATTGTAGAAAACTTGAAAAATAAAAAATATTTAAAACCTAAAACCCTAGGTAGAAAACAAAAAAAATGTAAATGAACAATAAACCCTAGACATAAAACAAATGAACAATAAACCCTAGAAAATAGATGAACAATAAACCCTAGACAAAAAATAAACAATAAACTATAGATAGAAAATGAACAATAACCCCCTCTCTCTCTCATTACCTACTCTTTATCTCTCTCTCTCAATCTCTCTCATTACCCCCTCTCTCTCTCTCTCTAGGACTTTTTTAGTACATCCCAGGACCTCTTAAGACATTATAGGATTCCTTAATACATCCTAGGACATCTTTTGACCCTGTAAGAAACTGAGAACCCTTTCATACATCCTACTACATCCTTAGACCCATTTTCACCCAAATGCTGCATATATTTAAATGTTATACATGTGTATAGTTAGATGTTTAAATGTTTAAATTTCTTTTTGATATGTTGAAATGTTACATTCTATATGTTTCTAATGTTATGTATAAATGTTAAACATGTATAGTTAGAAGTTAAAATGATATCTTAGGACCCCTTAGTATAACCTAGGACCTTTTAAGATACCTAGGACCCCTCATGATACCTAAGACCCCTTAGTAGGACCTTTTATGACATAAGATTCCTTAGACCCATTTTCACTGCAATGCTACATATATTTAAATGTTATACATGTATAGTTAGATGTTTATATGTTTATCTCTCTCTCTCTCTCTCTCTCTCTCTCTCTCTCTCTCTATATATATATATATATATATATATATCACTCACACTCTCTCTCATTACCTACTCTCTCTATCTCACTCACTCTCTCTCATTAGCTACTCTCTCTCTCTAGATATCTCGCTCACTCTCTCTCATTACCTACTCTCTCTCTATCTCACTCACTCTCTCTCATTAGCTACTCTCTCTCTCTCTCTCTCTCACACACACACACACACACACAATCTATTTATCTCACTCACTCTCTCTCATTACCTACTCTCTCTCTCTCTCTCTCATTAGCTACTATCTCTCTATCTCTCTCTCACTCACACTTTCTCTCTATCTCACTCACTCTCTCTTTACCTACTCTCTCTATCTCACTTGCTCTCTCCCATTAGCTACTCTCACTCTCTCTCTCTATGAACTCTATCCTCTTTTATCTCTCTCCCTCATTCTCTCTCTCCCTCCCTCTATGAACTCTCTTCTCTTTTCTCTCCCTCATTCTCTCTCTCTGCCTTTATGAACTCTATCCTCTTTTCTCTCTCTCCCTCATTCACTCTCTCAAATTACCTACTCTCCATCTCTCTCTAGCTCTCTTTATTTTAATTGTGCATAAAAGTTTAAATGTTTAAATTTATATTTGTAAATGTTGTATTTAATTATAAATTTATTTTTGGAAGGTGAAATGTAAATTAAATAGTAATTGTAAATTTTCATGTTTGTATATACATGTGTATAGTTAGATGTTTAAATGTTTAAATATCTTTTTGATATGTTGAAATGTTACGTTCTATATGTTTCTAATGTTATGCATAAATGTTCTCACTCACACTCTCTCTCTATCTCGCTCACTCTCTCTCATTACCTACTCTCTCTCTCTCACTCTCTCATTAGCTTCTCTCTCTCACTCACTCACCCACTCACACACTCTCTCTCTCTATGAACTCTCTCCTCTTTTCTCTCTCTCCCTCTCCCTTTATGAAATCTCTCCTCATTTCTCTCTCTCCCTCTATCATTAGCTACTCTCTCCTCTTTTATCTCCCTCTATGAACTCTCTCCTCTTTTCTCTCTCTCCCTCTCTCATTATCTCACTCACTCTATCTCATTAGCTACTCTCTCTCTTTCTCTTAATGAACTCTCTCTCTCTCTCTCTCTCTCTCTCTCTCTCTCTCTCTCTCTCTCTCTATGAACTCTATCATCTTTTCTCTCTCTCCCTCTATGAACTCTCTCCTCTTTTCTTGCTCTCCCTCTCTCATTAGCTACTCTCTCCTATTTTCTCTCTCTCATTCTCTCTATCTCTCTCTCTCCCTCATTCTCTCTCTCTCACTCATTATCTCTCAAATTACCTACTCTCCCTCTCTCTAGCTCTCTTTATTTTAATCGTGCGTAAAAGTTTAAATGTTTAAATTTATATTTGTAAATGTTGTATTTTATTATAAATGTTATATTTAATTATGAAGTTTGAATGTTTAAATTTATAATTGTAAATTTTGTATTTAATTATAAATTTGAATGTTTAAATTTATATTTGTAAATGTTGTATTTAATTATAAAGTTTGAATGTTTAAAGTTATATTTCTAAATATTGTATTTAATTATAAGTTTTTATTTTGAAGGTGAAATTTAAATTAAATAGTAATTGTAAATTTTCATATTTGTATATATATGTAGATTATATTCATATAATGGATGAGTTTGACATAGATGAGTTGTTAGGTTAGATGTCACCTCCACCCCCTCCACCTCCACCCCCACCTCCACCTACTCCCGAGGAGTTGAGGGAGAGCATGAGGAGGAATATTGCTACTATTGTGCCTTGCAAATAGTATGCAAGCATTGTCCATTCTGTACAGAAATTGGATGGGGAGTTGGATAGATATCGCACGTTGAGAGATTCCATGCATGCTTATTATTCTAATGGAATGTCTTATAAACATGTCAATGAGTTGAAAATAAAAAAAAATGATTTGAAATGTTATTTAGTGAACCCGAAAATGGGTGAGGAGATAGATCCAAAAAAGTCACGTATATCTATTAGATGGTGTAGGCACCCGCAGATAGCTGCACACTTTTGGGAGCATTGGTGAATGGTATTTGACCATCCACCACACTCTAATCACCAGGTACCGATGTATTTTTTGAAAAAATTATGGGCAAAATTTGAATTGGGCAAAAAATCCAATTACTTTGACATCAGATTATTTCAGGGGATTGGCCGAGGCATGCCATAGGACAGGGCAGGGTCCAAATTGAGTGATAGAGTTAGAAATCATGTGCATGATGATCCCCTTGTTCCTCTTCCCGCACCAATTGTTCCTGCATCCATTCATCATCAAGCAATTGAATCTTCTCTTGGTTCACTAAGTGCCCTTTAGGGAAATTTGTTTGAGTAAGTGCACCAGGTGAGGGCTGCCCCTAGCATAGCACATGTTTGCACGAGCTGCGGGGGTATATGTACAAGTCCCAAGAGTGATGCTACCCATGGAGGAGATGGTGATTTTGATGATGTTGATGTTGCCCATGGTGGTTATGATGATGTCGAGGAGGCTACACATGTTGATGCCATCTCTTCATATGTTGTTCTTCTGTGCATAGACGATGATTAGCCTATAGAGGTACAAATTTATTAATATAATTTATAGAGCAATATTAAATTCCTTATATATACACATACGAACCATAACATGAGTCAATTTTTTTGAACAGAGGATGGATCATACCACATCATTGAGGGATCGACATCATGTTACCTCAATACCTAGATATGTCTGTTAGAGTAATCAGGTCTTTACTTGATTAATTAAATGACATTTGTTTAATTAATTAAGTTCCCCTTTATCTCTTTTACACTTAAGCTAACATTAAGTGCATAATAATTAATTATTTTATTAATTATTACATGTAATCCTAGGGTTTCCCCTTTTAGGGTTTTTTTGACCTATTAGAGGTTGAATTCTTTCTTTTGTATCATTATTCTATTACAAATTTTTGTGAATACAAAGCTCTCAGATTCTTGAGCATTTTTTTGTGTATTTTTTTTCTCTGTTGCTTCCTTGCTTCTCCTTGTAATAGGTTTATTCAGCTTGCAGAGATCATTTGGGCTCTTGTGGTGTTGTATTTCTTAACTCTCACATGGTATCAGAGCTTCAGATCTGCAGCTACCTGTTCTTGTTTCAAGTAGCAGATATGGGGTTTCAAAATTTTTTTTGTGCACCTAGGGATATGCCTTTTTTCTAAGCACTTTGGGCCTAAATGGACCTCACCATCATGCTCAGGAGGTCCAAAAACCCATATGGCCATAGAAATCTTGATCATTTTTGACACCTGAGCCTCTGGGTGTATTTTTTGTTATGTATGAGGTCGTATGGCCCTGGCACGCAGATCGAGAAAAAATATTTTAAAAAATTGCCTTTTATGGCATGCAGGCCAAAAAAAAAAAAATTTAAACACAAAAAATCAATTTTGGGGGTTTAACCCATGGTACACAGGGTACCATGGGCCCCCTAGCTTGCAACAGGCCCCGTCGCCACCGGCCCTGACAGAGTGGGCCCCACCGCCGTCGGCCCTCACCCGCTGGCAACTTCCCCACTGGCCTCCACCCTGGTCACTGCCGCTACACCACCCATCTGCCACCGCAGCCCGGTCACTGCCCCCACTCTGCCACCGAAGCACCGCCTATGGGCCACCTCTGCTCAGCCCTGCCACTAGACAGCCTCCCTCTTGCCTTTTAGGGGGGTTGGTTTTTTCTTCATAACTTGAGCATAAGGAGTCATTTTTTGAAAACGAATAGGAATCGGAAAGATGGTTCCAAGCCGGACCTCATGGTATTAGAATATTTTTCCAATTTTTCTGTTTGACTATACTTTTTTCCCATCGAAGTGGGGTCACTTTTCTACACTTCCGTGGTCGTAGAATGTGCAAATGGACTTCATTTTTCAAAAATGAATAGGTGTTGGAAAGTTCTCAACATGCTCTATTCAGATATGTGATCTTGTTTCTCATATATTTCATCATGTACATGAGATTTCCATTTGAAGTTGTTTTGCTTATGCAATGCTTCATTCTCACCAGTATGTACTAGGGTTTGGGTTTATCTCTTGTGGGGGGTTTTTTTTTTTCTCGCTTTCTATCATTTATATCAAAAATATAGAACACCAAAACTCTCAAAACCAACAAACCCTTTTGCATCTTCTATCTATTCTGAAAGATCAGATAATAATAATAAACACAAGCAGGTACAGGTGCAAAGTTTCATGGCAGATTCTTCAGTTGAGTTGTTGACATCACACAACTATCACACTTGGAAGCCTCACATCATGAGGCTTCTCAGGGAACGAGGGTTGTAGTCTTGTTGTGATGAGGTTCAGCCTTTATTGCAGCATCCTTATGAGCTTCTTCAACACATAAACAAGATGGATGAGGTCATGGTTTTTCTCTCCTTACATATTTCTGACAGTCTTCTGTTTCACCTTGATGCTTTGCTCACTCCTTGAGACATGTGGTTGAAGTTTGAGACTCTCTTCGGGAGAGTTAATGAGATCCAAGAATTATAGATTGAGGCAAAGTTGGTTTCCTTGTTACATGATTCATTTCCCACCATTGAGGATTTTTTGAACAAATTTAAGACTACCAGATCTATTCTCCAGGGGTGTAAAAAGACCAAGACAAACCCAGAGTGCATTCACTTGATCCTTTCGAAGATTAAGGGTCCTTTTTAGTTCCTTGCCTCTTCTTTCTACTCCACCATGGATGGCTTGGGTGCTCATTTTACCATGCCTACCTTTGATGTGTTTTGTGAGTGTTTGTCTCGTGAGTAGTCTCACCTTTCTTAGTTGGACATGCTCTCATGGTCCAAGAATAAATCCTTGGTTGCTCAGTCATCTAAGGAGAAGAAAAAGAAGAAACCAAAGCCAAAGAAGAATTTGGTAGGCAGCGAGAATTTCTCCAAGCCACCTCCTAAGTCTGATTCTAAACCACCATTTAATCTGAAACAAGGGAAATCTTCACAGTTTGGTGAGTCTTCCTCTAAGACTAAGAAGAAATCAGGCAATACTTGCAGTTTTTGTGGCAAGGAAGGACATCTAGTTTCTAGGTGTTGGAAACAATTAGAGGCTTTAGAGGAAGCCATGCAGCAGCATCACATCTCCTCACCTCAGGCGTCTTCTCCTTCCACAAGGAAAGGTCATGCTCTCACTGCTCGAGCTTCGACCTATGGGTCCACTTGAATTTTATATTATCTTACTTCTCACCATATGACTCACACTCAACAGTTAGTTACTTCTCTTGCCTCTTGTGGTACTTCACAGATTGAAGTAGGTGAGTTTGTTCAGCTTTCAGTCTTGGGTTCAGGTTCTATCTCTTTGGATGGGGGTACTCTGCAAGATGTTCTGGTTGTCCCTAACATCTCGATGAACCTCTTGTCCATTTATCGGATTTGTCATTCTGGCTCTGGTAAGACAATTGAGTTCTCACCACATGACATGGTTATTTGGGACCTCCATGACTCTGATTTGGTTGTGGTTAGTGGGAGTGTTGATACAGCATCTCATTTTTATAGATTTGATGGATTTGAGCCCTCTGCAGGTATAGGTTCATTTCTTATAGCACATGCAGATTCAGTGAGTAATATTTGGCATGAGCATTTGGGCCATGTCAATTACAGATATCTTCAACAGATGAGTACATAGGCACTTGTTCTTGGGCTCCCACAGATTTCCTGCACTAATGGTGTTTGTCATGGTTGTGTGCTTGGCAAGCATCACAGGGATCCCTTTCTGAAGGGAAGAGTCCCTCATGCTTTGGCACCTTTGGAGTTGATTCATGGTGACCTCATGTCATTCCCTACTCCTTTTTTAGGGGCCAAGTATGTACTCACATTTATTGATGACTTCTCCAGACGCACATGGGTGTACTTTGTTAAGTACAAGTCTGATGTATTTGATTCATTTTGAATCTTCAAGACATTTGTAGAGAAGTAGTCTGGTTGCTCTATTCGATGGATATGTACAGATTATGGGGTGGAGTATGTGAATCAAGATTTCAGATATTTTTGCACTAAGCATGGTTTACAACATCAGTTTATTGTTCCCTACACCCCTCAGCAGAATGGTGTCGCTAAGAGAAATAACAAGACTTTACAGGAGATGGTGAATTATATGATTCAGTCCAGGTCCATGGATTCGTCTTTTTGGTCTAAGGCGGTGAATTGTGCCAACTACATTAAGAATTTGATACCTCACAAGGTGATTCGACATATGACTTCACTCCTGAGGAGGCTTGGTCTCATGCCAAGCCTGATGTTTCTTTTTTTCGAGTATTTGGCAGTAAGGCATGGGCATTTATTCCTGATGCTCAGAGGAGAGCAATGGAGCAGAAGCAGACCCCTCATTTTTGTTGACTACTGTGAGGATGTTAAGGCATACAGGTTGTTTGATCCTTATTTCAGAGAGGTCTTATTTGGATGAGATGTTCAGTTTGATGAGCACCTTCCCACAATGGATACCCTATCTTCAGTGTCTACCTCTCTTCCTACTCCTCCCACTACATCTCTTTAGGATCATTTTGAGGATGATTCTGATGATGGTGTTGATGATCCACCATCTCCACCTCCACCTTCTCCACCTCAAATGCCCAACTGGCCTCACTTTACTGTTGAGGTGGCAGGATCTATGGTTAGTGATACTTCAGATACTCATTGCACCCATTCTCATATTGTGGGTTCTAGTCTTTTGAGTCATGTCATTTCAAATGATCCTTAGAAGTTTTTAGAGGCAATAGGGCACCCTAAGTGGGATTGTGCTATGGAGGAAGAGTATTCTTCTTTGATGACAAATAATACTTGGGATCTATGTCCTCTTCCTAAGGGCAGAAAGATGGTTCAGTGTCGATGGTTGTATCGCACCAAGTATATTGTTGATGGTTTGATTGATAAGTACAAAGAACATCTTGTTGCGAAGGGTTTCTTGCAGGTTGAGCGTACTGATTACTCTGAGACATTTGCCCCTATCGCCAAGATGAACTCTATTCGCTTTGTACTCTCCCTTGCAGTTTCTAGGGGATGACCCATTTTTCAGATGGATGTGAAGAGTGCTTTCTTGCATAGAGACCTATAGGAGAAAATCTATATGGAGAAGCCTCAAGGATTTGTTCAGGATAGTTCTTTGGTTTGCATATATCAGCGTTCATTGTATGGTCTCAAACAGGCCCCTTGGGCTTGGTATGAGAAGATGGACTCTTTCTTGCTCTCCACTGGTTTCGCCCACTGTCATTCCAATCATACAGTATACATTCAGCATCTTGAGGGTGAGATCCTAATTCTTGTGCTATATGTTGATGATCTCCTCATCACAGGTAGCTCATCCTCTATGATTCATCATGTTCAGTGAGCTTTGATCGACCAGTTTGAGATGACAGATCTTAGTCTTCTACACTATTTTATTGGTCTTCAGGTGATTTAGTCTTCTAATGGGATCTCTATTTACCAGCAAAAGTATGCTCTTGACATGCTTCAACATTTTGGCATGCTTGATTGCAAACCTGCCCCCACTCCTTTTCAGCTAGGGGTTGTTTTGATTACTACTTGCCCCACTCCTTTAGTAAATTCTACACTTTACAGGTAGTTGGTTGGCAGTTTGTTTTACTTGACACACACTCGTCCTGGTCTTTCCTTTGCAGTTGTCCTTGTCTCTCGATTCTCCCATGATCCTCATGAGAGTCATTGGCAAGCTGCCAAATGTATTTTGTGGTATATTTGGGGCTCTATTTCTCATGGCATTAACTACACATCAGGGCAACCTCACATTGTTGGCTACACTGACTCAAATTGGGTTGGTGATGTCAATGATTGGAAGTCCACTTTTGGCTTTGTTTTATGTCTTGGCTCTGGTGCTATCACATGGTCTTGCAAGAAGTAGACTGCTCATGCATTATCATCTATAGAGGCTGAGTACCAAGTTGTTGTGCTCGGAAGTCAAGAGATCTTATAGCTTCAACAGTTGATGGCTAAGTTTGGTTTTCCTCCTGATAGTCCCACTATTCTTTGGTGTGATAATCAAAGTGCTATTCACATTTCTCGCAACCCGGTGGACCATCAGCAGATGAAGCACATTGATCTTCACATGCATTTCATCTGCCAGTTGATTCAGGATGGTTCTCTCATTTTGGAGTACATTCCCACTACCGAGCAGGTTGCAGACATATTCATGAAACCTTTTGCATCGTCGCGCTATCTTTAGTTGCGCTCTATGCTTGGGGTGAAGGAAGTTATCCTTGGGGGCTCTTTATGAGGCTGTCCTTCCTTCATATTTCTTTCAGCATGTTCTTTTATCTCTTTTTAGAGAGGATTTTTTCCCACTATATTTTCTCCATTTTCTCTATTTCATAGAGATTTCTTTGTATTTGGGTACCTGATCAGGCCTTGTTGTTGGGACCCATCTTTCCTGATTTTAGTAGATGTTCTAGGTTTTAGCTTCTCCTTAAGTCTAGCTTAAGGGGGGGTGTTATAGTAATCGGGTCTTTACTTGATTAATTAAACGATATTTCTTTAATTAATTAAGTTCCCCTTTATCTCTTTTACACTTAAGCTAACATTAGGTGCATAATAATTAATCCTTTTATTAATTATTATGTGCAAGCCTAGGGCTTTCCCTTTTAGGTTTTTTTTGACCTATTAGAGGTTGAATTCTTTCTTTTGTATCATTATTCTATTACACATTTTTGTGAATATAGAGCTCTCAGATTCTTGAGCATTTTCCTGTGTATTTGTTTTTCTTTGTTGCTTCCTTACTTCTCCTTGTAATAGGTTTATTCAACTTGCAGAGATCATTTGGGCTCTTGTGGAGTTGTATTTCTCAACTCTCACAATGTCGGTGCCCCATTTACAATATGCACTTTCATCTAGATACATTGTATTGATATGTACATTTAAAATAAACAATTAAAACTTTAATGTAATGATGTGTATAATCTATTTTTTCAATTTTGTAGGGTTCTTCGTGTAGAACCGAGGTGGTAGTTCTTCACATGACCTGTCAACCACTGAGACTCAGCCTCGTATACCACTAGTATGTTTTTCATCCATTAATTTGAAGTGTTTATATGCTTACTAATTTATGTACAACTCTGATTCACGTTTGTTATTTTTTGCAATTGCAGGCTTCTGGATTGTTTGATGGTCCATCACATGTACGCCTTCACCCATCAGTTACTTTGGTTGTAGATGACACACCATATGTGTGCTTATCTATGATAAACTTCTAGTCTATATATATACTTTATAATTTATGTATATACAAGTTTGATTTGTGTTTTACCTATGTTGTTCAGGTCGATACCACTACTAGTATTGGTATGGCTACGGGATTGAGCCAAATTAAACCATTGATATTGTCATTTGTGGTGATGATTAGAAAAATAATTTCTAATTTGTTTATACTGTGTATTTGGATTTTATAGGGATTATCAAAATTAATGTACAATGTTTTTTTACAAGACTTGACTACAACCACTTTTCTCGTTCATGATAGTGAACCTCCGCGTACTAGTGAGAGCATTGTAGAGCATGGTCGTCTAGTAATTTATTTTAAATTTTTCAGTATTTAATTACTTTATAAGTGAATTATGCAAGTAACTTGTTCTCATGTAAAATATTTTAATAATGTACAGGAGGGTGGAGATACTGATACTGCACACACACAGGATGGTGCATCTTAGGACCACATGTAGCAGGATGATTCATCTTAGCCACCTTCACGTGGAGTGAAGAGGATTGCAGATGAGATGCATCAGAGTTCTTAGCTTATATATTTTAGATCATGTCATGTTATTTTATTATGGACTTTTTATGATGACACTTATTATGTTATCCTGGGACTTATTATGTTATTTGGACTTGTTATTATGTCATTTTCTTATTATTTTTTCAGGACTTGTTATTATGTCATCAAGACTTGCTATATGATTATATATAGGACTTTTTATTATGTCATTTCCTTTCTATTATGATATCAAGTCTTGTTATGTGATTTGGCACTCTCTAATGATTATATATGATCAGTTGTTATGTGATTTGGTGCCCTCTAGTGATTATATATGATCTATTTATGACTTTATATTTTAACATTGTGATTGATCATCTTATAGTGCAATAGCTTATAATTCAATAAAATAATTATCCCAATTTACAATAACATCTTATTCTTAAAATAATAATAAAATCAAGAACTTACAATTAATCTATGAAAAGATTACGATAAAATAAATATATCATAAAAAATTAGAATGATTGTAATACAATTACAATGTGCACAAAATAACATTAAATTATTATGAAACCAAAATTGTATCTAAACTAGACAAATACAATGTAATTGCTGGCATTTTGGTACATTTTGTATGACCGGTGAATGATATGGTTGTCATTGTTGGCAACATCATCTTCCAAGTCTTCACAGTCTATCGGTAGTGAGTAGACCAGTACATAAGAGGTCAATCGGCAAGCAGTAAGTAGACCGGCTATGGGGAAAGCAGTGAGTAGACCGACACATAGGAGGTCAACTAGCAAGCAGTGAGTAGACTGGCACAGAAGAGGTCAACCGGCTAAGCAATGAACAGATTGGTATACAAGAGGTAATCGGCTAGGTAGATTTTGATCGGTACACCAACTGACTTGGTAATGTTCAGTTAACATCTAGTTACACCCCTAGTCTTCTCCAGTCAACTAGAGGACTCATCAGCATGAACGACTGTTTTGATAGAGATTCCTTGAACGATTTTTGGAGAGTGATTTATGGCATGGTAACAGAATTTTGAATCTGAGGTTTTGGAGGGAAATTTGGCAACAAAATCAAAGGTCAATAAATTCACATAATTCATTTTTTATTAGGTTATTGTTACTATGAAAATAGATCTGACAAAGGGTGAACACAGGGGGAGTAGATCAGAGTGCAGAGCCGAGGGTTAGAGAACCGATAGAGTGCAGAGCTAAAGTTATAAATATAAAATCGATGTTGTGTAGAGAAGATACGATCAGTGCAGATAGAGTATGATTTTCAGTGTGATCTGATCAAGCTATCAGTAGCCACTCTAGCAGATCATCTTTTTGCTTCTTTCTAACCATTGCAACTAAAATCCCTTAATAGGGTGGACTTTAACAGGTCCCATTGTAAAAATACCTTAACTATTACTACTTATCAAATTGCCATTAGTTTCATATCTAAAGTCATACTATATATTCTAGTCGGTTAGTATTACTGAATCATGTAGTCGGTACACACAGAGAAGTTGGTATGAATAGTCTAGTCGGTTACAAAAGAAAGCAGTCATAGAACGCAGTATTCACCGAGTTGTTTACTGAGTAATGTTTTATGGTTACCAAGTGGTAAAGTTAACTCACCGAGTTGATATTCACCGAGTGAAACATTTTACCAGATACATTGAACCTAGACATACACATGAAAACGTGTTATAAGATCGAGACACATCTAACCGTTTTTGCATTGGAAATTGCACTAGAAGATTGTGTATGATTACAAGGTCAATCTAACCAATGAAATATTTTGTTTACTTATTCATTCGAGGAATCTTTTTGTAAGATCGAAGTAATGAATCAGATCACTGCTATAAGAGATCTATTTATACAGCATGATTTTAGGGTTAGAAAAATAGAGATATACAAGAGATGTGAGATATGTGTGTGTATGCATGAAAGAAGACTATTACAGAGACACAGAGAGGTCACCAAGAAGGTTATCAGTGAATAGTCAAAGAACAGAGTAAGCAGAAGGGTTTACCGAGTTATAGTATGGGTTACCGAGGTATGCTACAAGCTAGGTAATCTTATTCTGAGCACATAGAATCTGCTATAACATTTGAGATGTAAAGATGTAGATATTTGTAATGATTCTATTGTAACATTTTGAAGTTGTAAGAGAAACCTTTAACAGGGTAAAAGACTCTAACCAAGTCTATAAATTATAAATCCTTTAACCAGGTGCAACATTTATATAGTGTTGTAAAATCCTTTAGTAAGGTAGATCTAACTGATCTTGATACTCCTAACAGGGTAAGCTATTAGAAATAGCTAAATGTAGCTCTAACCGAGCATTCTTTATTATTGCAGTAATGAATTTGTGGGTGCCATACCCACCGTAGTTTTTCTCTCTAATCAAGAGTTTCTGTGTGACCAAAATATGTGTTATGGAGTGAATCATGTATGATTGTTATATGTTGATTTTAGTTTTATTTTATGTTACTGCACTATTATGTTTATGCATAATAGTAAAGTTATTATTTGAGAAGTGTTTTGGAGTACTGATTCACCCCTCCCCTCTCAGTACATTAGCTTTCCATATTGGGCCTAACAATTGGTATCAAAGATCAAATCTTGGAAAAGGGTTTAACTACCTAAAGAGAAAGATCTTATCAATGGAAGGCTACAAATAATCTCAGAGGATTGTATATCTGCAAGAAGAGTTGGATCATGCTAATCAAGTGATTGCAGACATGCAAAGGCAAATGCAAAAATCTCTGAAAGTAAAAAGAAGATTATCTGATGACTTGCAGGATTCTCAAGAGCTAGTGGAATAAATCGAGACATCATCTGAGAAAAGTATATCTGAAGAGACTGAAGAAATGATTGGAATGTTGAAAGAAAAGAACAAAGCATTGGTTGATCAACTAAAAGCAATGAAAAGAGAACAAGAACATTTTGGTACACAAATGACTAAAAATCTAGATGCATTGAGGACAACTGAGGATAAAGGTAGAGATCTACAAAGAGAGAAACAACAACTTGAAGTCTTGGTATCTGATAAAAATGATGAAATCACAAGATTGAATGGGATTCAACAAAATATGATAGATCAACTAGGTTATGCACATCATGAAGCAATTCTAAAAGATGATGAGAATCAAGCATTGAAACTTGAAGTATCAAGATTGACCAATGAACTTGAAACAGAGAAGAAATCCAAAGAAACATTGAAGAAGAGTTATGAAGCATCAAAGATGTTGGATGAGCAACTGAACACAAGATGACCCTACAAAGATGCAGGACTCGGTTACAAAGGAAAAGACTCTACCAAGAAAGGAATTCATACTACCGAGAGAGGAGAATCATCAAAGCAAGCTGGAAACAGGAATAACATCAAAAGGAAAAAGCCTATTTGCTACTATTGTGGAAATCAAGGTCACACTGCCAACATATGCCAAATCAAAAAAGGTAAGCAACTGAATATCACTAAGTCTAATGGATATTGTTACAATTGCAATAAATATGGTCACACACCTAATTAATGTAGGACAAAGTCTGTTAACAACTATCAGAAGGAAAAATTCAAAGGGTTTTGTAGAAACTACAATAGATATGGACATAGTACCGAGAAGTGCTGGTTTAAGCAAAAGAATGACATGAAGTATCCACACCGAGCAGACACTGGAGGTTACCAAACTCACATAGATCCTTACTGACAATATGCAACAGTACCATGGGATTACAATACAAGGATATGGTGCGAATGTTGTGGAAGATATGGACATATAAGTGCCAACTATTTTATAAGATTTGGAATGAACAACTGGAGATCATGGAGAAATCCTGGTATGGCATGTTTTAATTGTCACAAAGCTGGACATTTAGCTAGAGATTGCAGAGATCAACCTAGAGAAGACACTGAGGAAATAAAAGAGAAATTTAAGATGATTTAGAGAAAGAAGGAAATCATGTTAGAAGAAGAAAGCACCTTACCTACCAAGTTGGGTGCACCTATTCCAAATTAATCAGTAAAGGTATGAAGGGACTGCATTCTCATAAGGTTAAAATCATAACAGTTCCTATTCTATTATGTACTAAATTCAAAATCCGCATAGTCAAGATGCATTAGTAAGTTTGAAATTCTATCAAAAGTACTATACTGGAAACCTGTCAAGTCAGTGTATACAGGAAACCTGTCAAGTCGGTTAATAAAGGAAAGTTGGTTACTCGGTGAAAATAGAAAAAGGAATAAATCAGTAAAAGGTGAACCAAGTGCATTTAATATCTTGACCTAACTTGCACGGAGCCCGATAAGGTATTTTTGAGTACTTAAAAGTGTTTTCGCGGTCATTTTCATTCACCCAAGTTTTTGAGAAGCAGAGCAGAGCGAATCAAAGCGATCAAACTTCATTCAGAGTGAATTTCGAGGTAGTTACATCAATCTATTCACACTGTTAAGCTGGTTTGTGATCTAGTCAAATTGCTATTGTCTATCGAGTGTGAAGCGTCAGTCATTTGTAAACTCTAAGGATAATTTGTCGAATCTTACCCGAAACCTACCATGGCACCCAAGATCCAAGACCCTATAGTTGTCTAAAATGTGGAGAAGCCCTCGCTGAAATATTCTCTAACTCCTAAAGTTGCCTTAGAACCAGATGATAAAACTACATTCTCACTCATCCCAGATTGAGTCTTGTTAGTGGAAGATGTCAGATTCTTTACCAAATGTCGTGTTGAGGAACTCGGTCATGTAGAGATTAGTGACACATATAATGAACTGTTCACTAATGGAAAACTGGATAGCAAATTTGAGCATATCAAAATCAAGGGATTAACTAAAGCCCTAGCCTATCCCCGTGTGTTCAAACCCCAGTGGGTTAAGTTTCTACTAATCCGAGTACATGATGATTTCATGTGGCTACAAGAACAACCGTTCAAGATCACTAAGGAAGTCATTCATCTGATCACTGGATATCCTATCTATGATCATGCAAGAGCACAGAAGATGATATCACAGAAGGAGCTAATCAGTCTAGCTAGAGTAGAATCTGATTACCGAGGACTGAAGTTAAATAATGTCACTGATCCTGAACTCAAATTTGCCATTAGAGTTATTGGTTACTATTTCTTCCAATCAGCAAGGGAAAATAGTGTACCCTGTGCAGTAGTGGACTTAGCATACAAAATTGTTAAGAAAGCATGAAAATTGACTTCTATGAAGTATTGTTGAAAAACTTGTTTGAAAACATGAACACAATAAGGAAGCCGAAGAAGAACAACTCGGCAAATACACTAAAGTTTGGTTCATTACTTGTATGTATGTTTTTCTACTTTGAGAAGCTTTTTCCAACAGTCGATAAAGTAGTTTGGGAGCTACACCAAACTATCACCCATCAGATCAATGACTACATCAAGAAGTTAGGAGATAACTTTAATGATATTGTAGACACTTAAAAATAATTATTTTTATTATTTTTAATTCCTCACATAATTAATTAATTAATTATGTTAATTAAAATTCTTCTCAATATTAATTGAATTTAATTAATATTGTCACTATAGCATATGATTTATTTAATAAATCAATCCCTTTCTTTATTCTTCTAAAAAATCAAATCCTCACAAATCTTCCTCTTAGCTAATTAATTTCAATTAATTAGTTAACATACATGATTCCTACAAATCATCTTCTTAATTCATCATTAACCTAATAAATTCTTCTAGAAACTCCCTAAACTCACTTAACATTATTCTTCTAATTTTTTATTCCCTCCACTCATTCTCTCTCCTAGTCAAACTCTCCTACAAATATAAATCCCACCTAACATTTCCTCTAATCCCCCTCCTAATGAGTCGTTAATCATCATGATTAGCCACAAAGTCAACTCTTTGTCCTTTCATCCAGCCACTAGCTTTAAATGCTCTTTTTCTAGATGAATATAAGATTTTTGAAATCTCACATTCCTCTAGGCATTTCCCTCTCCCAAGGAATTTTTAATTCCTTTTTATTCTTCTAATCCCCATAATATCCATTTTTGGAGAATTTTTAATTCCTCCAATGCATCTTGTAGAGTGTGGAGATACGAAATGCCTTTAGGGCATATTTCTTGGTCTCCACACCCTCTCTTGGAGCTTGTGTGAGCTCACAAGTAAATCGTAGCCCTTCATCTTGAATTCATCCTAGCCATTCATTTTCCTCTCCTCTTTCTATAAAATAGGGCTCCATCCCTTCATTCAGAACATCTTGAAATCCAGTAAGCTTATGCTGCCCTTTTGAGCCCAAGAAATCATCTTGGCAACTTGATCATCTCATCCTTATCATTCATCTTTATCATTTGTGCACAATATTGGAGAGCCATCCACATCCAGCAATCAAAGGAGCACATCAAGTGGAGCATTATCAAGGGGCGCCTTCACTTCATCAAGCTCAATCCGAAGGAGAAGGTAAAATAGCAAGGTGAAATGGTCTTTTTATGATATTTTAGCATTCTGCATGTTTATTTCATTATGTTTTGATCAGTTTACCTTTCAAATCTGTTTTTCCCTCTTCATTTTGGCATTCCCGATGGGACTCATGTCCTTGAAAACTAATGTTTTTTTTTTTAGGTTTTTGTGAGTTGTGAGACGCAGGTTCCAGAATAGTGCGATTGCAGAAAAATATATATATATATATATCTTTTTCGTAGGTTCCAGAATCGCGGCTCTGCATTTCTGTGCGACAGCTCCTCCTTATTCTGTTTTGTTTCCATTTTTTGTTTATGTTTTTGTTTCTATTGCTACACGACAGCTCTGTTATCTGATTTGTTATTTGATTTGTTGTCTGTTCTATTTTAGTATAATCTATGTGAAAGTAGGAGAGTATGCTCTTGTCTATATAGACAATCAGAAATCCAGACCTTTCACTTTTCTATTTTGTTTAGCACGATTGTATGCTCTGACCATAGGAAAGTGTGAAAATAGGAAAGTATGCTCTTGTCTATCTAGACAATCAGAAATCCGGACCTTTGATGCTTTTCTATTTGTGTAGTGCTACTGTCTGCTCTTTTAATCTGTCTAAAAATTTTAGGCGCTAACTATAGTCTGCATTTAATTTATTTATTTCCTGTTAACTACTCTGTTTAAATATAATCTGTCTAACCGCAAGAAAGTGTGAAAGTAGGAGAGTATGCTCTTGTCTATCTAGACAATCAGAAATCCGGACCTTTGACATTTTTATTTTATTCTGTTTAGTGCGATAATTTGCTCTGTTAAATCTAGGGTTTATGTCTACTCTATTAAATCTAGGGTTTCTATTTTGTTAAATTTAGGGTTTCTGTTCTGTTAAATTTAGGGTTTATGTTCTGTTAAATTTAAGGTTTCTGTTATGTTAAATTTAGGGTTTCTGTTGTGTTAAGAAGGCATGAAAATTGACTTGTGTGAAGTATTGTTGAAAAACTTGTTTGAAAACCTGAACACAATAAGGAAGCCGAAGAAGAACAACTCGGCAAATACACTAAAGTTCGGTTCATTACTTGTATGTATGTTTTTCTACTTTGAGAAGTTTTTTCCAATAGTCGGTAAAGTAGTTTGGGAGCTACACCAACCTATCACCCATCAGATCAATGACTACATCAAGAAGTTAGGAGATAACTTTAATGATATTGTAGACACTTAAAAATAATTATTTTTATTATTTTTAATTCCTCACATAATTAATTAATTAATTATGTTAATTAAAATTCTTCTCAATATTAATTAAATTTAATTAATATTGTCACTATAGCATATGATTTATTTAATAAATCAATCCCTTTCTTTATTCTTCTAAAAAATCAAATCCTCACAAATCTTCCTCTTAGCTAATTAATTTCAATTAATTAGTTAATCTACATAATTCCTACAAATCATCTTCTTAATTCATCATTAACCTAATAAATTCTTCTAGAAACTCCCTAAACTCACTTAATATTATTCTTCTAATTTTTTATTCCCTCCACTCATTCTCTCTCCTAGTCAAATTCTCCTACAAATATAAATCCCACCTAACATTTCCTCTAATCCCCCTCCTAATGAGTCGTTAATGGCTAATCATCATGATTAGCCACAAAGTCAACTCTTTGTCCTTTCATCCAGCCACTAGCTTTAAATGCTCTTTTTCTAGATGAATGTAAGATTTTCAAAATCTCACATTCCTCTAGGCATTTCCCTCTCCCAAGGAATTTTTAATTCCTTTTTATTCTTCTAATCCCCATAATATCCATTTTTGGAGAATTTTTAATTCCTCCAATGCATCTTGTAGAGTATGGAGATACGAAATGCCTTTAGGGTGTATTTCTTGGTCTCCACACCCTCTCTTGGAGCTTGTGTGAGCTCACAAGTAAATCTTAGCCCTTCATCTTGAATTCATCCTAGCCATCCATTTTCCTCTCCTCTTCCTATAAAATAGGGCTCCATCCCTTCATTCAGAACATCTTGAAATCCAATAAGCTTATGCTGCCCTTTTGAGCCCAAGAAATCATCTTGGCAACTTGATCATCTCATCCTTATCATTTGTGCACAATATTGGAGAGCCATCCACATCCAGCAATCAAAGGAGCACATCAAGTGGAGTATTATCAAGGGGAGCCTTCACTTCATTAAGCTCAATCCGAAGGAGAAGGTAAAATAGCAAGGTGAAATGGTCTTTTAGTGATATTTTAGCATTCTGCATGTTTATTTCGTTATGTTTTGATCAGTTTACCTTTCAAATCTGTTTTTCCCTCTTCAGTATGAAACTAAAGATCTACATACAAGATCTCATTGATAGAGGTGAGATTGAGGTAGCAAATGCAAAACCTGGTAATAACAATGACAAACTCAAAATGTACCAGGAACCTTTCCCAAAGCATCATAAAGGAAAAGGCTCATCATCTAATGCAATGGGTTATGACTGCACTAATCACGTAACCAGTTTTGATTTTTTAGTAAGTTGCATTGAACCTGCAGACAATCATGTCAATGTCATAACCATCCAAGGAGTTAATCCTCCTTCTTCCCAAAGCAGACCAAATCCGACTAGAATAGTCATTCAAGGTGCCACGCCTTCCACCTCCCATTTCCAGAATGACTGTAATGCAACTACATGCCGAGGAAGAGTCACCATCCAAGGAGTTCCTCCCCCACCAAACCCCCCACCCATGTCTTCCACCCGCCGATATGACCTCCTTGATCAACTTGGGAAGACACCTGCATAGATCTCCATTTTGGAACTTCTCAAGACTTCTCTGGTCCATAAAGAAATTTTGGAACAAGCCCTTCTCCAATCACGCGTTCCTAATAACATCAATGCCACCCAATTTCAAACCCTCATTGGAAACCTTGTTGCCTAGCAACACATTATATTTAACTTCAAAGATTCTCCCACAGATGAGGACCATAACAAACCTTTGCACATCAAAGCTCTCATCCACAAGCACAAGGTCAAACGTATCCTAATAGACGGTAGATTCGGGCTTAATCTGTGTACATACAAATTGATAAAACAATTGGGACTTTCTGAGGATCTGATAGACACATCAAGAAGGATCACAATAAAGGCATATGATGATGCAGAAAGAATTTCAAAGGGCGTGATCACCTTACCTCTTCAAGTGGGCCCCATTACAATTGATACCCTTGCCAAGTACTAGATCTTGATCTCCCCTACAACATTCTCCTCAGGAGGCCATGGATTCATTCCTTGCAGGCCGTACCCTCCACCTATCACCAATGCATCAAATTCCCCTATAATGGAAGAGTGATCACTATCAAAGGTGATCCCCAACCTTTTCAATATTGCAAACTATTAGAGGGGAAGCATTCGTATCATTTCCCACTAAATAGACCTTCACTAATGCCTCCATCTGACACATGAAATGTTGCCTCCACATCATCCCAACCAAATAATCAAATCAAGATCTTGGACAATGGCTGTGGAGAATACAAATTGGAGGACGTCTTATTAATAGGCAACCTCCCTCTCTCTCCTAAGTCATTTGGCAAACCAAAAGAGCTAAAAAAGGACCCAAAACCAGTCATGCAATGCCAAAACACCACCTTCTAGCAATGGGGCCCACTTGATAATGAGAACCTCGAAGCAGATATCTCTTCATGGCTGTACCGGGAAGAGGACGATGATCCAACAAGAATATCCAAATAAATATATCCAAAAGCATTTGCCATAGTTGAAAAAATGGGTTACAAAGGACACGGTCTGGGACCAGAGGAGAAAGGAAGAAAAGCACCCATAAATCCTATCTCCTATAGATACAATAGAGGCTTGGGGTACACCTCAGTGCCTAAGATTACTATCGTCGGTATCCCTTCTAGTCCTTCTTTGGATATCGAAAGCACTGATGAAGAGGAATTCCATGAAATGCCTTATGAATATGAGAAAGATACCTTCATCAATGCTTACATCAATACCATCACCCCCATAACCCCTCCCACTTCACATGAGCTACATCTTCTCCATCCTGAACTCATTGACTAGGGCCAACGAGACAAACCCACTTTAGATATTTGTGCCGACGATAATGCTCTCATTTCTCTCCTAATATCACAAAATATAGAATATTGTAATAGAATTGAGGGTATTCAACTACATGAAAAGGGATACTTTGGTAGTCAAGTCAATGCCCTTATCCACAAAAAAGATAATAAAAGAAAAAGGTATGATTTCCTAGGTGAAAACCTCCCTAAAGCGCCTTTGGATGAACAAGAAATAAAAACAAAGGGCGTGTCTAAAAGTGAAAACCTGGAAAAGGCACTTGACGATGAGGGATTTGACCTCCCTACCATTGGTTACCTTCCACAGGACAAATCAAATTTGTTGATAGAAGAAATAGACAGAATCAACATGGGCACCAAAGTCATTTCAAAAAATGTGCTCATTGCCAAATCCCTCACTGAAATCGAGAAACAAGACTTCATCAACTTCCTTATAGAGGTTAAAATCAATTTTGCATGGTCCTATTCCGATATGCCAGGGTTGGATCCTGCCTTGGTGGTTCACAATCTCATCATCCACCTAGATGCAAAACCTGTAAAACAAAAACTCCGCAAAATGCACCTGCATATTGCTCTCTTGGTCAAGGCAGAACTTCAAAAGTTGTTAGACGCAAAATTTATCAAACCCATAGACTACACTGAATGGGTCTCCAACATTGTACCTATCGACAAACCTGTTGGGCACATCCGCATCTGCACAGATTTTCGAGATCTAAATATAGCTTGTCCTAAAGATGATTTCCCATTCCCAGACATAGATATGATTGTGGATCTTATAGCAGGACATGAAATGCTATCGCTAATGGATGGGTTTTCTGGATACAACCAAATCAGGATAGCAGATGAGGATCAGCATAAAACTACATTCACAACACCATGGGGTACTTTCTGTTACCGGGTCATGCCTTTTGGCCTTAAAATTGCTAGAGCTACATATCAACGAGCAATGACAACAATTTTTCATGACCTCTTGCACAAAATTATGGAGGACTACGTGGATGATCTACTAGGAAAATCCAAGACAAGACAAGAGCACATCCCTATTCTAAAACAGATATTTGAAAGATTGGAAAAATACAAACTACGGTTGAATCCAAAAAAGGGTGTGTTTGGATTCACATCGGGAAAACTATTAGGATTCATTGTTTCCCGTAGAGGCATCGAGGTTGATCCCGCAAAGGTAAAAGCTATTATGGAAATGCCCCCACCAAAAACTCTCAGACAACTACGCAGTCTCCAGGGAAAACTCCAGTCTGTTAGGCGTTTCATTTCACAACTAGCCAACAAGTGCCATCCATTTGCACACCTATTACGTAAAGACACAAAATTCAAATGGGATTGCCTCTGTCAAAAGGCCTTTGAAAAATTAAAAGAATATCTAGCATCACCTCCAATTTTGATGCCACCTACCCCTGGGAAACCCCTCATTTTGTACATATGTGCTACTACAGTGGCATTGGGGGCATTACTGGCACAAACAGATGATTAAGGGAAGGAACACGCCATTTACTACATCAGTCGGACGTTCGTAGGATATGAACTCAATTACACCCCCATTGAAAGAGCATGTTTGGCATTAGTATTCAGCACATAGAAACTACGACACTATATGCTAAACAACAAGACAAAATTAATTGCTAAAATTGATCCACTTAAATATCTCCTATCAAAAGTTGCTCTCACTGGCAGAACGGCTAAATGGGTCATGCTTCTAAGTGAGTTTGACATCAAATATGCGGACAGAAAGGCAATCAAGGGACAAGTTATTGCAAATCAGTTGGCTGAAGCTCCACTTCCAAGCGACCATCCTCTTCTCATAGAATTACTAGATGAGTTCATTATGACTGTTGCCACATCCTCCACATGGAAATTGTATTTTGATGGCTCCTACACTCAAAATGGATCGGGGGTAGGAATATTATTGGTCACACCTCAAGGAGATGGCATCCCCAAATCATACAAGATAGCCTTTGCATGTATTAATAACATAGCAAAATATGAGGACCTCATCACAGGTTTACGCTTGGCTATCCACTAGAAAATAAAGGAATTACAAGTCTATGGCTATTCCCAGCTTGTCATAAAACAAGTCAATGATGAATACCAGACAAAAGATGATAAACTCCTTCCCTACCATACCATGGTTGAAGATCTTAAGCAACATTTCATGGCAATCAAGTTTGATCAAATCCCACGATTAAACAACAGGGCTGCAGATGCAATGGCCACCATTGGCTCCCTCCTTCAAATGCTAGCACATAGTCAGAAGTGCGAGTTCTTGGTTGAGAAATTGTTTATACTGGCATACGACCTACCAGAGTCTGAAATGGTGTGTGTTCTCATTGGTCCCGAGTCCCCTTGGTACCAAGAAACTTTTGCTTTCCTCAAAGACAACACCATTCCCCCATGTCTCACCAAAACCCAACAACAAACTTTCATCTGCCAATGTGCCCGTTACACCATCCTTGCAAACACCTTGTTCAGAAGGCATTTTGATGGTTCCCTCCTAAGGTGTTTAGATAAACAAGAAGCCAAATGGGCATTACGCGAAGTACACGAAGGCATCTGTGGGGCTCACTCAAGTGGACTCACATTCGCTAAAAAACTTTTGAGAAGAGGATACTATTGGCCTAAAATGGAAGAAGATGCATACAACTATGTGAAGAAATGCATCCCTTGATAGCAACATGGTGACAATATTCATGCACCATCACAAGAATTTTAGCCATTCATTACACCATGGCCCTTCTCGCAGTGGGGGCTCGATCTCATTGGGAAAATCCACCCTTCATCTTCCAACGGACATAAATTCATTATCACCGCCACCGAATACTTCACCAAGTCGGTAGGGCTATCCCTCTTACTTTCACCACTAGCAAGCAAATATCCAAATTCATCTTGAACTACCTAATCTGCCGATATGGCATCCCAAAAGTTATCATCATAGATAATGGTAAACAATTTAAAAACCAGGATGTCAAAGAACTATGCCAAAAATTCAACATCCAACACCGCTTCTCCACTCCATATTATCCCCAAGGCAATGGCCAAGCTGAGGCTTCTAATAAAACCCTAATAAAAATCCTCAAAAAGACAGTCAATGAAGCGGTCCATGATTGGCACCTCCAAATCCATTATGCATTGTGGGCCTACCGCACCTCCATCCGCACCCCCATAGGTGCCACTCCTTATTCCCTAGTATTTGGTTCCAAAGCTATCCTTCCCCTTGAGATCAAGATCCCCTCTCTAAGGGTATCACTGCAAAACATCCTACCAGAGGAAGAATATAGAATTGCCCGCTTACAAGAGCTAGAATTGTTAGATGAAAGGCGCCTCAAGGCCTTGAATCATCTGTGGGTATATCAAAACCGTCTGCGCATGAGTTATCATAAAAAAGTCATAACCTAAGAATTCCAAGTTGGTGATCTTGTCCTCATGGAGAATCAGAAAAATCTACAAGAAAGAGAAAAGAAAGGCAAGTTCGAGCCTAATTGGCTTGGACCATATGTAATCACAGCGAAATATGGATCAGGAGCTTATCAGTTGACTACTCCTGAAGGCGATCCTTTGGATGATCCAATGAATGTCATGCACCTCAAAAGGTTTTATGCTTAGTCCTCAGAAAGTCTTAAATTGTCAAAAAAAAAAAAGGATCCTAAAAAAATCATCACTTTTGTGCAAACCTGGCAAACAGGCACCTTATGATACAAAAAAAATAAGAAAAAAAAGAAAAAAGAAAGAAAAAGAAAGAAAAACAATTCGTGGGACTATGGACAAGTATCTTGGTGAAAACCTCTGTGTAGGCGCCAAGGTAAATAACCAGATCCACTGTCTATCATGTCAATACTATAGATCATCTGCCATCCAGCCCACCCATGCACAACATTCCTTCTTTTCTGCCTCCCAATAAAACATGCATATGATGATGAGTCTTCGCCTAAGTCATGAACAAGAAATGTCCTAGTGAAACTGAGCTTTTATGCCTCTGTATAAGCTTCAAGAAGTCTTGAGAAACAATCCCAAGTCCATCCCAGTTCTACTTTTGGCAAGAGGTATCATTTGGTCACAATGAAGAGACTTGTTAGATTTTGTTAGATCTTTTCATATAGACTTGCATCTTTTGCCCTACGACTGCCACTATTTACGACTGCCTGGGTTCTTCCATATCCAGGTATGTTATGATAGGTGCATACTGGGGCATATTTCATAGTATGGTATGTTTTGGATCCTTCTTGTATAAACCGATGACCTGGTACTAGCATTTATCAACACTTACCTTCTCGTGTACAAGAGGTATCGGTGTGTTTGAGGGTTTCCTTGCATGAACCCACAACTTTGTATTAGTGTTTCTTAACACTTGCATTATTGTGTGCAAGAAATTCCCATTTGTCTGCAGAGTCAGTCCATGCCCTAGGTTTCTCATGGCATCCTGATTTCTATAATCAATGGTGCAAGTCACTCAGGGCAACATCAAACTAGGTTGGCTCTCCACATTTATTGTGCACAAAATCTCACCATCATTCCATCAAATCCTAAACTCAATAATCCCATGGAGTTCTCAATTGCCCCCATTTTCCTCCATGGTCTCGCATCTCTTATTCTTCTTTCCAAATACCTCACGACTACTTCATATATCTTCCTCATTTATCCCTTCCACCCTAATTTTTCTTCCTCTATTTTTCTTTTTTTTCCTCACATAATCAATTCTGATTCTGATTCATGTCTTATACAGGATGTATCCTTCTTGAAACCAGACGCTCTGATCATGTCTTATACAAGATGAATCCTTCCTGAAACTAGACGTTGTGATCGATCATGTCTTATATAGGATGAATCCTTCCTGAAACCAAACATTGTGATCGATCATGTCTTATACAGGATGTATCCTTCCTGAAACTAGACGCTCTAATCATGTCTTATATAGGATGAATCCTTCCTGAAACTAGACGTTGTGATCGATCATGCCTTATACAGGATGTATCCTTCCTGAAACTAGACACTCTGATCATGTCTTATATAGGATTAATCCTTCCTGAAACCAGATGTTGTGATTTGATCATGTCTTATACAGGATGAATCCTTCCTGAAACTAGACGCTCTGATCATGTCTTATACAGGATGAATCCTTCCTGAAACCAAACATTCATTGTGATCGATCATGTCTTATATAGGATGAATCCTTCCTGAAACTAGACGTTGTGATTGATCATGAATTATACAGGATGAATCCTTCCCGAAACGAGACGCTCTTATCATGTCTTATACAGGATGAATCCTTCCTGAAACCAGACATTGTGATCAATCATGTCTTATATAGGATGAATCCTTCATGAAACCAAACACTTTGATCATCTTTGTCTTATACAGGATGAATTCTTCTTGAAACCAAACTGAACCTAGATCTTATCAATCTAATCGATCAAAAATTTTCAATCTTACCAACCTAAGAAATCAAGCTAATCAAAGAACTTGCTTTTTCATCACATCAAACCTTTCAGGACATCAATTTCGCAAAACTCTAAAGATCAAATACCTCAATTGATCTCCCAAGGGGGCATCACCATACAGTAATCTATCAATCAAGAGCCGGGGCATCCTATCAAACCAATATTAACATCAAAACAAGATTATTCTTTGAATCAATGCGTCATCGCACCTTGCTTCAAAGAGGGGCAAAATGTAGACACTTAAAAATAATTATTTTAATTATTTTTAATTCCTCACATAATTAATTAATTAATTATGTTAATTAAAATTCTTCTCAATATTAATTAAATATAATTAATATTGTCACTATAGCATATGATTGATTTATTTAATAAATCAATCCCTTTCTTTATTCTTCTAAAAAATCAAATCCTCACAAATCTTCCTCTTAGCTAATTAATTTCAATTAATTAGTTAACCTACATGATTCCTACAAATCATCTTCTTAATTCATCACTAACCTAATAAATTCTTCTAGAAACTCACTTAACATTATTCTTCTAATTTTTTATTCCCTCCACTCATTCTCTCTCCTAGTCAAATTCTCCTACAAATATAAATCCCACCTAACATTTCCTCTAATCCCCCTCCTAATGAGTCGTTAATGGCTAATCATCATGATTAGCCACAAAGTCAATTCTTTGTCCTTTCATCCAGCCACTAGCTTTAAATGCTCTTTTTCTAGATGAATATAAGATTTTTGAAATCTCACATTCCTCTAGGCATTTCCCTCTCCCAAAGAATTTTTAATTCCTTTTTATTCTTCTAATCCCCATAATATCTATTTTTGGAGAATTTTTAATTCCTCCAATGCATCTTGTAGAGTGTGGAGATACGAAATGCCTTTAGGGCATATTTCTTGGTCTCCACACCCTCTCTTAGAGCTTGTGTGAGCTCACAAGTAAATCATAGCCCTTCATCTTGAATTCATCCTAGCCATTCATTTTCCTCTCCTCTTCCTATAAAATAGGGCTCCATCCCTTCATTTAAAACATCTTGAAATCTAGTAAGCTTATGCTGCCCTTTTGAGCCCAGGAAATCATCTTGGCAACTTGATCATCTCATCCTTATCATTCATCCTTATCATTTGTGCACAATATTGGAGAGCCATCCACATCCAGCAATCAAAGGAGCACATCAAGGGGCACCTTCACTTCATCAAGCTCAATCTGAAGGAGAAGGTAAAATAGCAAGGTGAAATGGTCTTTTTATGATATTTTAGCATTCTGCATGTTTATTTCGTTATGTTTTGATCAGTTTACCTTTCAAATCTATTTTTCCCTCTTCAGATATCATGGATGATTACTTCAGCAAATTCCAAGAGAAAATGCACAACAGGTATAGGATTCGACCACAGCTGGTAGAAAAGTATAAGGATGAAATATGCTTTGAGGTCGACATTGATTATTGCTATGTAAATGTTGTTGAACCGAGGACTCAATCGTTGCAACCAATGGGTTATGAGATTGATTATGATATTACACAACAACAAATTGATGCCTATTTATCACTGCCAAGGCATGCAACTAAACTAAGGTATGGAACCTATGAAGAGGTGAAGGAGAAAGTAAAAATGAGCATTGTAGTACCTAAGGCTACAAGAAAAGATACAAAGATGATAAAGGTTTTATTTGAGAAATTCGGAGAAGAATCCTCCTCTACACCTGTCAAAGGCAATCTTGCCATTACCGAAGAGGAATCAGAAGCACAGGAGGCTGCAATAACATTAAGCATAGAGTTGCCTAAGGGTAAAGTTTTGAAAAGAAAGAAACAGGACATCACAAAGACCCTACCGACTCCACCAACAAAGAGACCCAACACCAGAGCATCAGCTACATCACCAAGTAAGAAGCAAAAGAGTGTTACTACACCAAAGGTAACCAAGACCTATAAGAAATCTACTCGGAGACTCATTTTGGCAAAAGAGTCGAGTGATACAAAGTCTGATGATGCAAACAAATTCCAGATTGTGAAAAGCAAAAAGGTAAACATTCATAGTGTTGAAATTTTTTGTGCCAATCTTCAAGAATACGGTGGATTTGCAGGATTTAGATATGTTAAGTTTGAGACTAGCAATAATGATGAGAAGTGATAGATTGAAGAAGCTGTCATCTATACACTTCTGAAGTTTTGGTTAGGACAATTAGAACTAGAAAAGTCACTTCCGAGTGAACTCTACTTACACATTGATAATAGATGGAAATATGCAATGGACTTACAGAGACAAATAAGAGAAAGAAGTCTAGTCCATCTTTTTCCTAACATGTCTGTAGCTGAAATCAAGGAGCATTTGACCACATACAATTCTAAATTTCTTGTGAAACAGAGAGCCTTAAAATTGATGAATGGGCTATACATTGATGTGGAGAATGATACAAAAGCCAAGTGGCAGGAGATCTTCAAACAAAAGGATGTTGGTGAACAATCTCAAATTGAAATTGTTGATGTCACTAAGCAAGATCCAAATGTCACTGAGCAAGGTCCAGACCTAGTTGAGACTATACAAATTGATGAAGATGTAATGGATGAAGCATTTGAGCAGGAAATGATTGAAGGCACTACCTATGCAAAACTTGTCTCTAGTGAATCTGTCTTAGAACAAGTTCAGCCTTATCCACCAGTGAAGCCACCAGTCTCAACCAAAGCTCCCAAGGACACCGAGCAAGGCACCAAAGGTAACAAATCTGAAGCTGCAGGAGATACAAGTAACAAATCCAAAGCTGCAAGTGATACAACCAAAGATCAGACGTCTCAAGCACAGACAAGCACTGCAGATGTTACAACTGAGACCCCTATCACTGAGCCACCCAAAGACAATGCAATGGCTATAGGAACCGACCAAAGTGTTGCATCTACTGAGCAACCTACCGAGGGTCAACAAGCCTCACAAGCACTTGTCTTAGTGCCTCAGACAAAAGGAAAAGAAAAGAAGGTGAGAAAGCATGGTTTTAAATTTGACTTATCTAAACCGATCGTGTTGCCCAATGTAGACATCTCCAAATTGAAAGGGCAATCACTCACTGAACTCGGTGAACTATGCAAAGCAAAGGCCGAATAGGAGAAGCAACTATCCATACAGAAAAAGAATAAAGTACTTCAGAAGGTTAGGACACTACTAACAGAAATGCTACCATCAGCAATAGTGTCAACCGATGCAGCCATCCATATTCAATTAGATTGAAACATCTGGAGTTGATGCATCTGAGTACTTAAGAAAACTCAAGGATAAAGAGCTTACAACAAAAATGATAGAGGAAGTACAGAAATCAATTTCCATTGGCAAGGTAAAACTTGTCAAATTCATTGCTGAGTTGTCCCCTCAACTCAAGCATATTCTTTATTTATTCCAGAAACTTTCATTTTCCTTATTTATTAAAGATATCAAAAATAAAACTGATGCAATTGAGAAAGAGATCACTGATCTCTCATCTAAGTTGACCACTGAGCCTAATTAAGTTCAGAACTTTTACACAAAGCTACAACAGCTCATGGCTCAATAGTTAGAACTAAGGAATGAAGAGCATAAAATCAGGATGGATATAATGACCCTTCAAACATTATTCCTTCCTCACCTCTCATCAGTACAGGAATAGATCAACCGAGCTACACACTTATCAACTACACAAGAGGGAAGCACTCTTGATGGATTAATATCACTCTTAGCTAATATTCAAGCACAAAATTCTTTAATGGATAGTGTAAAGGATTCACTCTCAATCACCCTCACCGACGCTCAGACCAAGTATAAGTCTATTTTTGATCAGTTACCACCTCTGGATGGATATTAAGTTTTTAATGTTTGTCAAAAAGGGGGAGTAATATTATGATACTACATAGAGGAAAGTAATACCCAACAAAGGGGGAGTAATTCTATATTTGAAGAGTAATACAGTTTTGATAATACAGTTTTGAGTATTGTATACAAGGGGAGTATACCATGCAGAATATACAAAGCATTCAAAGCACACAAGTACATAACAAAATCGAACATGCAAAATTTAGAGTTATGTATAGAATAATGATAAGGGGAGTATATCTGCATATAATATTTTATTGACTATTGTATATATTGTCAAGTATAGTCATTTTGCAAGTATATAGTTTTTGAGTTATGACTTTGTAAGTAGTTTTTGTCAAACATCTCAACTAGTGTCAAAAGGGGAGATTGTTACTACTTAGCAAATTGCCATTAGTTTCATATCCAAAGTCATACTATATATTCTAGTCGGTACACATAAAGAAGTTGGTATGAACAGTCTAGTCGGTTATAGAAGAAAGCAGTCACAGAACACAGTATTCACCGAGTTGTTTACCGAGTAATGTTTCATGGTTACCGAGCGGTAAAGTTAACTCATCGAGTTGATATTCACCGAGTGAAATGTTTTACCAGATACATTGAACCTGGACATGCAAAAGAAAACATGTTACAAGATCGAGGCACATCTAACCGTTTTTGCATTGGAAATTGCACTAGAAGATTGTGTATGATTACAAGGTCAATCTAACCAATGAAATATTTTGTTTAGTTATTCATTCAAGGAATCTTTTTGTAAGATCAAAGCAATGAATCAGATCACTACTGTAAGAGATCTATTTATACAACATGATTTTAGAGTTAGAAAAATAGAGATATATAAGAGATGTGAGATATGTGTGTGTATGTATGAAAGAAGACTGTTACAAAGACACAAAGAGGTCACCGAGAAGGTTATCAATGAACAGTCAAAGAATAGAGTAAACAGAAGGGTTTACCGAGTAACAGTATGGGTTACCGAGGTATGCTACAAGCTAGGTAATCTTATTCTGAGCACATAGAATCTACTATAACATTTGAGATGTAAAGATGCAGATATTTGTAATGATTCTATTGTAATATTTTGAAGTTGTAAGAGAAACCTTTAACAGGGTAAAAGACTCTAACCAAGTCTATAAATTATAAATCCTTTAACCAGGTGCAATATTTATATAGTGTTGTAAAATCCTTTAGTAAGGTAGATCTAACTGATCTTGATACTCCTAACAGGGTAAGCTCTCAGAAATAGCTAAATGTAGCTCTAACCGAGCATTCTTTATTATTGTAGTAGTGAAGTTGTGGGTGCCATGCCCACCACAGTTTTTCTCTCTAATCAAGAGTTTCTGCGTGACCAAAATATATGTGTTATGGAGTGAATCATGTATGATTGTTATCTGTTGATTTTAGTTTTATTTTATGTTACTACACTATTCTATTTATGCATAATAGTAAATTTATTATTTGAGAAGTGTTTTGGAGTACTGATTCACCCCTCCCCTCTCAATACATTAGCTTTCCATATTGGGCCTAACATTAACCGAGTGTCATCTTAATTGATGATTCTAAGACCTTTAACAAGGCTACCTTTGACAGGGTAAAGGCACTGACAGGCCTTAACCAAAATCCCTTAACCGGGTGGCACCTAATAGTGTCTTTGTAATCTCCTAATAGGGATGGCTCCTCACCGGGCGTACTTCAGAAGAGTAAAATTTTTGTGAGTTCCTACTCACACCATAATTTTCTCCCATTTGGGTTTCCATGAAATAAATCTTGGTGTCAATGTGTATTGTTTCATGCATGCATATTCTTCTGTAGTAATTATTTATATTGATGAATGTTAAGTTAGTACAAACTTGAGCTAAAAGTTTTAATTGGGTAAAACCGGTAAAGTGTTGTTTCACCCCTCCCCTCTTAGCACTGGTTGGGACTAACAATTGGTATCAGAGATCTAGTCCTCTAAAGTGAAGCTTGATAGCTTGAGGAAAAATATCATAGAAGAATATAGGTATCAGAAAGACAAACTGAGAAAATCTCTTGCAAAAAGAAAGGAATTAGCTCAATAGCTAAATGAGAGTCAGGACATCATAGATCAACTCTCTAAATAGAGTGGATCTAAAGAAGTTGAAGAAGAAATCTCAGAACTTGTGTAAAAGAACAAGAAGCTGACTGAAGAAATCACACATCTCAAAAGAGAACATGAAAGTCGGGCCATGAGGATGACTGAGTTACTAGAAGCTAGCAGAAGTGCTGATGAAGGAAAAGGAGATGCAGAAGAAGCTTAGTCAAAAGCTGAAAGAGCCAAAAGGCTTGCTGAAGATTCCCTAAGAGAAAATGATGCAATCATGATTGAAAAAGATGAATAAATCCAAATTCTCACTCAAGAGAATGAATACATACTGTATGGTGGAAAAGTGGGCGAATAAAACTTAAAATGTGAAAATAATGAGAAAAACTAGTCCACACACACACACAGGACTTCTTGGTGCAAGCTATGGAGTAACGTGATATTACTCAGCTTCCCAAGGAGGGTCCCATGGTTCTCTATCTCACAATGTCCCTCAAACCAACGTTTTTGCTCTCAGATTACTGAGCAAAATGGTTTAGGGATGGCAAATATGAGAACGAGAGATGCTTTGATAAATTTTAGTATGAGATGGATGCTTAGCTATGTATGATCTTAGAAATGTAATAAACTAAATGATAAGATGACAAGATTAGTATGAATACTATCCTAGCATACTATATTTAGTCTATGATTGAGCTAAAATGATAAAGAATTTATTCTAAACATGCATATTTAGTCTATATTCCTGATCTAAAATAGGCTAAATGATGAGCATAAAGATGATATGAAAGCTTGAAAGAATTTGAGCATAAGTGTGATGCTACAAATTTGAAGGATGATCGTTAAAAATGGAGGAATGAGAGCTCTATTTATAGCATAAACAGGGCAATGGATGGTCAAGATTGAAAGGTTTAATCAAGGGCCAAGTTTGAAAGTTGGGGATCCATGTGCACAATTTGCACCAATGAAATGGTGACAAGTGTCAACATAGGATTGGGTTGAGAGAAGAGGTTGGAGGCATTAAAGGCCTGAGAAGACCTCATGGTTATCTAAAGGCTAAGGGTCAAGTCTAAGTTAGGTTTACCCACTGGATTAGGAGTTAATCCAAGGATAAACTTTTGTGCAAATGATTAAGAGATAATCATGGTCAAAGCATTAAACACCTGATGAGACCCTTGGGTTGGGTAGAGGTTGAGTCAAAACAAATGTTTTAACCATGTGGGAGGGTTTGAAATAACCATTAATGGTTATTGGAGACTTTGGGGATTAAGTGGTTGAAGGTTGGAAGCCTTCAATGGTTTTCAAAGACTTTAAGGGTTTTGGTGGTTGAAGGTTTAAAACCTTCAATGGTTATCCAAGACTTTGGGCCATTTGAGAAGTGACCTCCCTTTGCTTAGGGATGTGACAAAGTTTAGAGGGGGTTTAGGTTAATTAGAATTGATTAGAAGATTCTAGAAGGGATTAGGAAGGGGTTTGAGATTTTGCAAGTGGATGGGGGGATAATAGGATTTAATTGAATTATTTGATTTTCATTTAATTTGGTTGTAATTAAATAAATTTGATTTATTCAATTTAGGATAACTATTTAATTAAATTTGAATTTAATTAAAAGTGGCTAGGGGGATTTAATTGAATAAAATGATTTATTCATTAAATGGTATAGTGAATTTTATTTAAATAAATTGAATAATTTACTTAATAAAATAGAAGAATGTGAATAATTTAATTAAATTGGTTTTAATTAAATAGAGAAATGAACATAAAATATTCATTTAGGAATATGGTCATTTTTATACGTCTACACATACATAAGCAACTATGTGACAACACAGAAGAAAAGGAAAAGATGGTGAAAGAGATTGAACAACTCAAGAGTGAGTTGAAAGCTGAAAATGAGAGAAATGAGAAGCTGAGAAAATTCAATGAAATCTCTAGGAAGATAGATAAACAGTTGAAGGCTCAGAGAACAACAAAGGAAACAACCAGTCTTGGTTACTCCAATACATGTCCTATGGAAACTGGAAAATCATCTAAATCCAAAAAGATAAAATATGATAGAAAGAATCATTCAGAAGTGAAAGGTATGAAGTTATGCAAATCTTCTTGTAATCATTGTGGTAAACCGGGTCATAATTCTGATGTCTGTAGAAACAAACTGGTTAGTCAAAAGAAGATTTTCACCTTTGATGGTTAGTGCCATAATTGTCATAAGCATGGCCACACTACTTATGAGTGTAGATCTCAATCTAGCAGTATCTCAAATAGAAGAAGATTCAATGGACACTGATTTACATGCAACAAGTTTGGACACAAATTTGTGTTGGCATATGCACACTCCAATGAGACATTAAAGGTGATTGAAGGTTTTTTCATTGATGGCAACCCTTACAATCCTATGGCACCGGCAAGGCAGTACACCGGCATCAGCAGATCACACTCTACACTGGCACTCAGGACACTAGTACCGGCACAAAGAAAAGAAGCATACCAGTACAGAAGGTCGACAGGATTTTTGTTATATTATATTTTGTTTATTATTGTAAAAAAACTTTGTAAGCCGACTTGATATCATTTGTAAATGACTTGTATATATAAGAAGTCATTGTAGAACATTTTGTAAGGAATAGGCGAAATAAGGTAGACCTATTATGCGAAATATAGGTTAAGGGTATATGTAAAGAATAGAGCAGAAACCGGTACTGAATCTGGCATTGAAGATGCTATTGTAAAGTAGTACAATTTATTGGATTTGTATAATCCACATTGTAAGTCAGTGAGACTTCCATTTTGAGCAGTGAGCTCTAGGCAAGTGGCCTTCCTGCATGTGTAGGCCCCTATTTTAAATAAATATTCTCTTATTGGCCAGTGAGTGAATATTGTGGGTCACAAATCCCACTGAGTTTTTTCCCACACCGGGTTTCCTCATTAAATCCTTGTGTTATGGTGTGCTTTTTATGTGGATGTTCTTAATTCTATTTATTGCATTAATTCTTGCATACTGGTACACTGTTATAATATGTTATGCATGTTTTAAGTTAAGAAATTCTAACTACTAGTTAGATACTGATTCACCCCCCCCTCTCAGTATCTGTGGGAATCCTAACAATTGGTATCAAAGCTTGGTCCTCAATTTTCAGAAGCCTAATAGCTTGAGGAAGATCTTGACATCGGTAGAGATGGAAAACCTGATGAAGCAACTTGAAGCAGCTCTCTCAGACTATGATACAGAAAAATTGAAAAATATCAAACTTGAAGATGATCTGAAGGCAGCTCAGGATATCATTCAAGCACTTCAAGAGAATTTTACCATTGCAAGGAATAAGAAAAGAGAACTTTGTGAAAAGATGCAGAGTGATAATGATGAAAAAGAAACCCTTGAAAATACAATAAGCAAGCTGAAGCAAGAAAACATGGCAACACAGAATGAGATGCAGGATATGACTATGAGATTTTGCAAAGAAATTGAAGAAAGGAAAAAGAATGAAGAGGAATTGACTAGAAGATTGAATGATGCTGAAAATACAAATACAAGACTTGGTTATGAAAATGACTTGTTAAAGACAGATCTGTTACATGCACAAAATGACTCAAATGAGTTCATGAGACAGAAAGAAATCTTGGAAAGAGAATTGGCTACTGCAAATCAATACAAAGAAAAATTCAAGAAAAGATCAGAAGAACTTAATGACATAATAAAGAATCAGAAACCAAATGGTGACAATAATGGTTTAGGTTTTGAAGATGGTGAAAGCTCCGGTACTCCAAATACTCAGGATCACAGCAAACCGATAAGACAACCAAATGCTTATAAATTCAATGGAAAATGATTTAACTGTAATAAGTATGGGCATAAAGCAAATCAATGTAGATCTAGAAGTTATCAAAACACCAATACACCCACCAGTCAATGTTCAAAATGCAATAAAATTGGTCATAACTCTAAAAATTGCAGAATGAATGTAAGATGTTATGTTTGTGGAAGATTTGGGCACTTATATAATCAGTGTAGAACACAAACTGGCATAAGTTATGGAAAGGCTATTCAGAAAAATAATGTGACTTGTTATGCTTGTAACAAGATTGGGCATATTGCAAAATTTGTAGAAGTAAAGGACCACCGGTAGACAAAAAAAGTACTAGCTTGAAAGGAAAGAAAAAGTTGAAGAGGTAAAACAAGAATTCTCAAAACAATGGATTAGAAAAGCAGATCTAAATATTGGATACTCCTCCATCGATAGAATAGAGTATTACTCCACCAGCAGGACAGAGCAGTGCTCCACCGGCAGGAAGTTCTTCATCAAATTAAAGAAATTTTATTTGAGGGTTTGGCAATCTAATGACACATGTGCTATTATTCCCTCGATTAAAGATGAGAAGTTGAGAGATACCTATGTATCGGTAGATATGTTAAGTGATTACTTAACTGACATGCATTAAATGTGGTAGATGGTGAAGTAAAGTCTATAAATTTGTGGTTTTGGCTCCATTTCACTTCACTGTGAATTCAAACACCTGAAGAGTGCGAAAAATCTCCAGAGCGAAGGCATTCCAAGCAAGAAGCAAGAACACTCCAAGCAATCATCCATCCTAAAGGTAGTAAAAGATATTTTATCATGGCATCCACCTCTACACTTGAATACATAGCAAACCCTACTATTGTAAAAGTTATAAAAAGACCTAGGCCCGTATTTGAATTAATTCCTGAAGTAGCAAAGAAAGATGATGCTATATGTGCTTTTTCTCAAATTCCTAAGGGAGTTGTTTATGCTGAAGATCCAAGAATTTACATTCACTGTAACATTGAGTAATTAGGAGATGAAGAGATTAAGACAATGTTTAATTCAATGATATGTGATGAATCTAGCAATGTAAAAGATGAACACAAGATCATTGAAACCCTAGGATTTATAGAGATCCTTAGCATTCCTGAATTTCCCAAGGATGTCATTAGGATAGTTCTAAGAAGGGTGCATGGAGAGTTTTTCTGGCTAGATAAAATCCACAAAATCACCAAGGAAGTTGTCAAAGTTGTGACAGGGTTACCCTCAACCAGTAAAAGACTCGACAAAACTAAGAAGGTATCCAATGACCTAGTTACTAAGCTAACTGGTGCCACATCCGATAAAAGATCCTTAAGAGTGAATGATGTGATAGACATTAATGTGAGATTTATTAGCATGATATTAGGGTATAAAGCTACTCATGCAAATAGACTTAATTCAATTTCAAGTTTATGCATTAAGAGTGCTTATGATATGGCAACGGATAATGCAAAGATTGATATATGTGAGTGATTAAGGGATGAATTAATTGACAACCTTGGAAAGATTAAGAAGGATAAGAAAGGAACCTTCAAATTTGGAAATATGTTAGTATGTCTAATGCTACATATAACCAAACAAGCTCCCGGTATAGGCTATAAAGAGTTTGGATTTGATATACCGATAGGGAAACAGTTGTTAGAACTATTCAATAACATGGGTGATAATAAGGAAAACAATATCCATGACTTCTTTCAAGCACTAAAGGTCAAAATGAAGAAAAGAATCAGGTTATCAGAAAAGATTGTCGACAAATACAAAGATGAAATATGTTTTGTAATCAAGAAAGATGAGATCTAGATGGAAGCAGTCATCCCTAGGACAGTTTGGGTGATAGAGATGGGCTATGAAAGAAATGGTCATATAATTGAAACATATGCTAAAGCACTTTTGGAAGCCCCCAAAGAACCTAAGGAAGAAATTTTTGGCACTGCTAAATCAATTGAAAGTGGAATATAGTCTAAGAAAAGAATGAAAAAGATGGAGGTAGGTATAAGAAAAGGTTCTAGACAAGCATAGGCCATCAAAGAAGATGTGTTAAAACTAACAAGTCTCACAGAGGAAGAGTTGGTAGCATTACAGCATGAAACTCACTTATCACCGGTAGGTACTTCTTCTGAAAATGACATGCCTGCAACTTCTAAGAGAGTTGTAAGAAAAAGAGATCCCTCACTGGCAACCACACCCTCACCCAGGAGGACAAGACAAAAACAACAAGCAGTGAGATCTCTGGTAAGAAAGGCTACACCAAAGAAGAAACTGACACCCAAAAGGAAGAAGAAGACAGATAAGGACTTGGCCCCTCTTGACATATTGTTGAATGAAATTACAAAGGAAGGAAAATTGAAGATTATAGAGAAAGTATATGACACTTTAATAGCTGATGAAAAAGAACAAGTTGAAAATAGTGTTATATTGCATATGGATATGTATAAGAAATTTTTGATGGAAATAGTAAATGAAATTCCAAGTGAACTATTTAATAGACTGGAAGCAAGGAGAGAAGCAGTAGTAGATCTTGACAAGAAAATCAAGGTAGAAAAACTACTTGCTATATATCTGGTGAATTCACCAAAAGAAATAGATGAACTAATTGCTCAAACCAACCGGTCAGTATTTTCTACTGCACATCGGCACATTGCTTTAATGGTAGGAAGAGTCAAAGAGTTAACAAAAGAAACAGAAAATGGATAGGATATTTTTCTAGTAGAAAAAGAAAAACAGGAAGAATACCGAAAACCCAAGCCTATAAAAGTTTATCAGAAGGAAAGAGACAAGGGTAAAGGTAAAGTTTGTGGATCAACCAGTATCAAGGTTAAAGACAACTTACCCCCACCTTCTTTGAGTATTCCACCGGTAACAACAAATACAAAGGATCAACCGACAGCTAAAAGTATGGATGTAGAGGATGGTAATCCTAATCCTGAAGTCTTATATATTGTAAATGTTGATGCACAAAAGATCAACATTGTGGTTGACAAAGATACAACTGATAAGACTGAAATGGCTAATGAGCCACCAGCAAAACATAGGAGAAACTAGCTGAGGACAAAGAGCAAAAAGAAAAAACACAGACTGAGACAATGCAACAAACATAGACACAAACAGAGCAAAAAGAAGAGCAATGGGCTCCCAAACAGGAACTGAAACAAACTCATGTGGAAACAGTGCCACCGGCAACTAGTGAACAAGGAAAACCACTGGTAAAAGAGATGCAAAGACAAATAGACCTACCAGAGGTCAATACAGGCTTGGTCACTTCTACCACCGACAGTACTCAGAATGCTGGTTCATCATCAGGCTTCAAATCTACAAATGTGACTAAAGTACTATTAGATTCAATTAAGAAGATAACAGACTACAGCTCACAAGCTTACAAGGCAATAGATGATATCATACCAGTTTTGAAGGTTATTGCTCCTAAATGTAATATAGATAACAAAGATTCTTTTAGACAACTTGATACCCTGTGTAAATATATCACAGAAAACATGGAGAAAATAAAGGAAGAGACACTAAAGGATAAAATAGAAGTTGAAAAGAAGAAATTCTTTGATGAAGAAATAAAGAAGTGTAATAAAGATTTTGACACACTTCTATCGGAACTATGTAATTCATTGAAAGAGTTGAAAACTCTGTACAAAGACACCTATAAAACAAACCTTTTGACTGTAGATATAGACAAGAAGATGAGCAAGGTTCAGGATGAAATCAATAAACTTGTAGATAATTTTGTCAACTCACCTGACACATTATTAGATTTTGACCAGAAGATAACAAATTTTGAGGATGAATTACTTAAATTGGAAAGAGAGAAAGAAAGAATAGTGAATAAGGCAAAACATCTAAGATTAAAATTGAGTCCAAGATTGGACTATCTAGCATCACTGTGGAAAGATATTCTGAGATTTTGCCAAGATCAAGAGCTCAATGAAATGTACAAAATAGAGACACAATATAGGACAAGAATAAACTGTATTCTTATCAATAGAAAATGATCAATAATATCAATTACATACAATGTAGATGAGCCTACTTATATAGGCAAGGCTAGGGATATGTGAGCACACAAACATGACATGTCGCTCAATAAAAAACAAGGGTAGGTAGGAAATAAGTGTGGGTAGGTAGGAGAAACAATATAATAGTCCACATGAGGTGGATCACCCACTGAATGTGGAGTGTAACAACAAGATCAACACCATAAAAGGTGGAATTTCTCCTACACACACTATCCCAATGTGGCACAAACACCCAAGTGTCTCATACCCAAACTACTATGAAATGCATTTCCTAAGTAAACTTAGGTAAGTGTAATAATATCCAAGATGAATAATTATTTACACCAACACCCCCCCTTAAGTGAAACTTAGGGGAATGCACTTAAGTCTACAATGCAACTAAGCAATGCAAGATGGGTCCTGGTTACTAGGCCATGTTAGGTACCCATGTACAAATGCAAATGCATGCAAACCAATGCAATGAAATCTCTCACAAAGTGGGGAAAGAGAGAAAAACCCAATGGGAAAAAACCCTCCCCCAAAAGAGAGATGAAAAACATACAAGAGAACTCTCATAAAAGAATGTGAAGGACAAAACCCCATGCGAGGAAATAGTCCCCCCCATATGAGAGAAGAAGAGAAGCTAGAAAGCCCCCCCTCAATGTGGAATCTGCACCAATGATAGAAGCTCGATGTATGAAGAAACTACTCCACGAAAATCAAACAACATTCCTCCCCTTAGGAAGAAACAAAACCAAAGGTGTATCCATGAAGTCTCCCCAATCATGAAGAGAAGATGTATGAAGAAAACTCATGATGACTGGAATCTCTAAAAATTGCTCAAGTGTCCCCATGTCGATGCTAAAAGATACCCCCTCCAAAGATGGTAAACTATGCCACACTGTTGAAAAAGGCACTCCAAGATCTAGTGGAGATGGATGTAGAACATGTCCCAAAGACTCACATGTCTCCTCTAAACATAAAGAGACCTCCTCCAACTGTTGTACATAAGTATCCACAATCATGTCAACCTTGAAAGAATGATCATGTACAAAATGAACAAGAGGGTCAGAGTGTTCCCTCGCAACAATCGAAGAAGGATCATCTTCATCAAAGAGAAGATGAATGTCATCAATGATGTCTCCCAAATCTGCAATATAGGATTCTACAAACAAACCTGCAATGTCTGTCAAGTAATCATCCCATGAATCTGAAGCTGGAAGACAATGAATATCCTACTGCACTGAATCACATGAAGGCAAAACTGTCACACTATCTGCATCATCAAGTGCAATAGGTGATGTGATATCAATATGAGGAGATGAAATACAAGGCTCAAGAATGAGGTCACATGTGAGAATCCCCATGTTCAAGTGTCCAAAGTTCTCAAAAACCGAACCATCACAAGAAGTGTGATCATCATGTGTAGAATCATCAAATGTGAAATCATCATCATCAACAAAATCTGAAAAGGAGTATAACTGAGATGCATGATCAACCACCCCACTCGCAATGATAGCTCTAGTCTCCAAGTCTCTAATGAAAACTGAGTCAGGTGTGAACTCCACAACTCTCTTAGTTGCGCCATGTGTGATTTGATAGATAGAAAGGAGATTGTTTGTCAAGTGGGGTACACACAACACTTCATTGAGGAGTTATCCCCAATGTCAATAGATCATTTCCCAATCACATCCATGTATGTATGATTGCCCATCAAAATCTGTGGCATGGTGCAAGGCTCAAATGTAGAGAACATAGACTGTGAAGATGCCATATGATGAGAAGCCCCTAAATCTAGAAGCCATCTCTCTGAATCATGGTTGATAGTAGCACATAGAGCTTTTCCTTTTCTTGTTCCAAAAGAGTGAGTCTTCCCACTTGTAGAAGCCATGAATGCTTGCCCTTTTCCTTTTGAATGTGAGGAAGTGGAAGTTGATGAATCATCCTTCTTGTAGACTTTAGGCAAATCAAAGTTATGCTTTTTGAGGATATGTGTGAGCTCATCAATCTTCTTAGAATGGCAACGATGCTCCTCATGACCAATCTTTTTACAATAGGCACAAGTAGGTCTCTCCCTCTTTGGTGAATTATCTCTCTCAGAAGAGGATGTATCTCCTTGTTGTGGAGAAGATGATGCTTTGTCCTTAGGCTTTGATTGCCATTTCTTCTTGTTTGAGTTGGCCTTTCCTTGATTTCCTTTGTTCCCTTGATTTGCCACTAATCTTGAGACTTAGAAGCCTTAAGAATGCCCATGCTTATCAACTTAGTTTGTTCCATCATCAACATTTCATTGAAAGCATCAAAAGTAGGCATTGTGTAGCTTGAACCCATTGTCATCCTATGGGTTTGGAAACTAGAAACAAATGTTTCATATTCTTGTGGAAGCTTGCCTATCAAGTTGAATATCAATTGAGTATCATGCCACAATCTTTGAGTTGTGCCCTCAACTCATTTGCCTTAGTGACATAATATTGTATAGTATCAAAGTTCTTGGGATCCAACATGGTGAGATCACTATCAATTTGATATCCCCTAATCTCATCAACTTGACCATACAAGTCTTGAAACTTTTTCCAAGCATCCTTGATTAGAGTACACTTCTCAATATAAAAAATGAGATCCTTATATACATATTTTCTTAAGGTACCAATTGCCATGATATTTTTAGTGAGCCAATCCAAGTGACCAACTGGATCAACCTTAGGATCAGCGGGAGCAACAATAGTTCCATCAATGTAATGAGTGAGTCATTTTTCCATAAGTTTACTCCATGCATCAATTTTCCAAGTAGCATAATTATGAGGAGTTAATAGAGGAAACTTAGAAGAACCCATAGTAGCAAAAAGGAAGGAACACAATAGCACAAAAGCACAAAATACACCCCCCCCAAATTCACTCAATCAAAGTACCCCCCTAAAAATGATGATTTTGGCACTTTATATGTAGTGCGTGTACAATAGGCCACTTGCAAACAATGGCAAGGTGGACCTCTGATTTTGTTTTACAATTGCCCCAATAGGCTGAGAACTACAAAGCAAAAGATCAGAAAGATAGATCTATACAATACAAATGCCAAATTGGCCATATAAGACCATATGATGAAAGTACAATTTCTACCCACAATTTCTACAAACTAATAGCATATTCTGAGAGTAGACAAAAAATAACGCACTTTCAAAAAAAGGGGCACCTGAAAAGGAGTTCGTATGAGCTTGAATGGAGACCTGGAAGTTGCAGAAACGGGGATTGGATAGGTACAGTCACCAAAAACTGAGAATTATAAAAAATATGTCCATCAAAATCAGAAAATAATTCCACCACATGAATGTACATGAAATTATAGCCCATTTCAAAAAAAATTGCACCCAAAAAGGAGCAAAAATGAGCAAGTTATGGCCATTTGAAGTTGAACTGCAAAATCAAAAAGCTCAATGAGAGGGGCCCACAAAATTTTTGAAAAATGATGATGTCAGAAAACTATGGGGTTAAATTTGACGGTCGTATGACCCTCATGAAAATTTCACCTTTTTGTTGACTGGGCATCTGTACAGTACGGACTGATGACGTGGCGCGATCTGATTGGCCGAAAAAAAGCTGACTGTGTAGGCTAATTTGGTAGTCTGATTTGGCAGGTGACTGGGCTCAGTCTGCTGACATGGCACTCAGGTAGGTCTCAGTGTCTACGTGGCAGTTGCCGGAGTGGCCAAAAAGCTACCAGAAAACTAGTGGCCGTTGTCAGAAAATCGAGACCCAGCGGGAGAGGGAGTCGGCGATGGCGGGCAAGGGCAGCGCAGGGCCAGTGGCGGGAGGCTTCTATGCAGTGGTTGTAGAGCGAGAGGCTGAGGTGTTCAAGAGACTACGGCGGTTGTAGCGCGGGAGGCTGTGGGTGGTGCCACAGCGGGGGAGCTAGGCGGTGTCGCGCGGGGGAGCTGGCAGGGCCGGAGGGGCTAGCGGGAGCAGCGGTGGCACCAAAGGGGCCGGAAGGGGAGCGGCGGCTGCGGCTTCCGACTGAGCTGCGGGCTGCGGACTATGGACTGCGGCTACGGTGGGGGAGCTGCCGGTGGGCAATGAAGGAGGAATCGCCGATGCCGGAGGAGCCCTACAGACCTGCGGGTTAGGGGGGGGTCTTCGGACCCCCAAAATATTTTTATTTTTTTTTTAATTTTTTTTTTGACAAAATTTTTTCCGAAAATTTTTTTTGACGAATTTTTTCCGAAATTTTTTTTTTTTTTTTCTAGGAAAAACTAAAAAACAATTTCGAAATTCGTACAATAATAGCAAAATTGGCAAAAAAAAATTTCTCACCAAAATAGACCGACCTTATAACCAAAGTTCATGGAAACGACCTTCTAGACGCAATGGCGGGGTCGGATCTAGTCTAGGATGCCTCCAAAAGATGTTGCTCCTCAGATCTACCTCTTGACGTCGCAATAATGCCTCTTTAAGACGAATCAATGAAGCCCCAATGGCTCTGATACCATGTGAGATTTTGCCAAGATCAAGAGCTCAATGAAATGTACAAAATAGAGACACAATATAGGACAAGAATAAACTATATTCTTATCAATAGAAAATGATCAATAATATCAATTACATACAATGTAGATGAGCCTGCTTATATAGGCAAGGCTAGGGATATGTGAGCACACAAACTTGACATGTGGCTCAAGAAGAAACAAGGGTAGGTAGGAGAAACAATATAATAGTCCATATGAGGTGGATCACCCACTGAATGTGGAGTGTAACAACAAGATCAACACCATAAAAGGTGGAATTTCTCCTACACACACTATCCCAATGTGGCACAAACACCCAAGTGTCTCATACCCAAACTACTATGAAATGCATTTCCTAAGTAAACTTAAGTAAGTGTAATAATATCCAAGATGAATAATTATTTACACCAATAGATATATCTGAGACATCGGTACAGGGAGAGAAAACATCGACAGAGCATTTGCAGCATCTCACCGGTATAGTTAAAAGAACAAAGGCAGCAATAAGAGATAATAAAAGGTTCATAGAGAGTATAAACTCCATTCTAGCAGATATATTTCAATTGGTAATCACACAGGTACAAGGGTGAAACTACAAACTCTACTGACATCTTGACAACCTTTGTCATTGATGCCAAAGGGGGAGTAGTAGTATGAGAAAATTCAAATCATAGGAATCATATGCTCAAGGGGAGCACATATTTTTGGCAACCTTTTTGGACTTGACTTTTTTTGGATTACAAGTTTTGGACACTTTTTGAATTTCTCATGAGTGTTGCCATCAATGCCAAAGGGGGAGATTGTTGGCATATGCACACTCCAATGAGACATTGAAGGTGATTGAAGGTTTTGTCATTGATGGCAGCCTTACAATCCTATGGCACCGGCAAGGTAGTACACCAGCATCAGTAGATCACACTCTACACTGGCACTCAGGACACCAGCACCAGCACAGAGAAAAGAAGCATACCAGCACAGAAGGCCGACATGATTTTTGTTATATTATATTTTGTTTATTATTGTAAAAAAACTTTGTAAACCAACTTGTATATATAAGAAGTCATTGTAGAACATTTTGTAAGGAATAGGCGAAATAAGGCAGACCTATTATGCGAAATATAGGTTAAGGGTATATGTAAAGAACAGAGCAGAAACCGGTACTGAATCTGGCATTGAAGATGCTATTGTAAAGTAGTACAATTTATTGGATTTGTATAATCCACATTGTAAGTCAGTGAGACTTCCATTTTGAGCAGTGAGCTCTAGGCAAGTGGCCTTCCTGCATGTGCAGGCCCCTATTGTAAGTAATATTCTCTTACTAGCCAGTGAGTGAATATTTTGGGTCACAAATCCAACTAAGGTTTTTCCCACACGTGGTTTCCTCTTTAAATCCTTGTGTTATGGTGTGCTTTTTATGTGGATGTTCTTAATTCTGTTTATTGCATTAATTCTTGCATACCGGTACACTATTATAATATGTTATGCATGTTTTAAGTTAAGAAATTCTAACTACCGGTCAGATACTGATTCACCCTCCCCTCTCAGTATCTGTGGGAATCCTAACAATCTGAAGAATGCAGGCTCAATTCAAATGTATCAAGATTACCATTCAAACTGGTTAGTCCTAATAAAAGGAATAATTAATTCAATGTCACTTGTTCGACTTGTGGTAATTTTGGTCATGTTGCAGCAAATTGCAGAATGCAATTGGGGCAGATATATAATGCAGGACCATGGAGGACAACTGGTATGGCATGTTTCAATTTCCATAAGATCGGTCACTTAGCTAGAGAGTGTAGGAACCAATCATATAACTGGTCTGGAGACAAGAACCGGTCTGGAGATAACTAGTCTGGAGATAAGAACCAGTTTGGCAAGAAGAAAGGACAAATTGAATTGAAAGGAAAGAAGACAATTGAAGAGGTGAAGAATGAAAGGAAAAAGACATGGATTAAGAGAGAAGAAAGAAAAGAAGGAGAAAGTCCTCCAGAAACTAAGTCATCATCCACCGTGATGATAGTTCCTCTTCAAACTATGCATACCGATGCTCAGAGGGAGCACATATGGTAAGATTACTTTTGAATCCCCTTAACAAATATAAGGTTATGTCTATCTGCATAGTTGAGATGCGTAAAAGTTAGTCTAAAATTTCTTGGTTGAAGTTCATGTCTTGTGAGTTAGTTGTTTGTGTATCAGTATCGGTAACAAACAACCGATAAAGGGTAAATTAGTGTACCTTAAGTTGTAAGTCTCAAAACTAACCATTGTATCATAACATTGATAAATCTCAATGGATAAATAAGGAAATATCAATACATTTCACTTACCCTATTTTCTTGTAAACTTTCTTGAGCTCTTGTGCAACCAAAGGTGATTGAAAACTTGCTAGTAATATTTGCTCGAAGAATTCAAGTAGAGTGATAGTGGTGTTGGATATTTTTTAGGAGAAGGTATTTAAACCTCACTTGAGAAATTTGTTTGAAGGGCATCATGGCAGTGCCAATATCGACTCTTGTGTTGGTTGAAGCTATCAAAGAACCCCAACCCAAGTTCAAGTTGCATCCGATGAAAGTCGATGAGATTGACATGATTGGTGCCTTATCATCTATGCCCTCCAGTGTATTATTTGTTGAAGACATTCGCTCCTACATCCACTGCAAGCTCAAAGAACTTGGAGACAAATTCATTCAAAATGAATTTAAAGGGTTATGTGTTAATGATCAGTTGAAGGCCTCTGAAGACCAAGGGTTTGTCTAATGTTGTTGATTTTCTCGATCAATTTCATGCCGACTAGTTTAGGTATGTACTAAGAAGAGTTCATGATCAATTCTTGTGGTTGGAAACTCAAGCACCAATCAAGATCACAAAGGATGTGATTCGAAGAGTTACAGGGTTTAGTGCAACCAGTGAAACATTAACCCTAAGAACAATTTCATCAGCTGAAGTCACCCATTTATGTTGGCTTGATGATGATTATCATGCATTCCTTATTTTTTGTCATTGATGAAACACTCTCACAGACAAATGATTACATTGACTACTGGTGTAACTTCATTGATTTACACTGTTAACCGATATTTTTAAGGTCTATCTCTAACTGGTACTCTCTGTCAATTGGTATGTGCCTAAGAGATAACCTATGGTTACATTAAGTCAACATCAAAATGAAGATAAAGATGAAGATGAAGATCAAGCAAAAGATTCTAGGACAATGGTTCACATATTTTGTTCCAACCAGTATTGACTGTTCTAACCAATATCTATTTTTGTGATGAGTTACCAGCACTGTTTGTTTGGCGGTCATTTTTGTGATGAGTTATGTTTAATTGTCTAGATACACTGCACCTAGGAAATTGTATTCCTATGGCCGACATAAGATTTGTATGTCTATTTAAAGACATCTTAGTGAATCATTTTAAAGAGAGAAAATTGATATAGAAGAGGAGATTTATGCAAATACTGATATGAATAAAGAGTGAAATCTTTTGTTGAAGAGCGATAAGTGTTTAGATGAAGAGCAGTGTTGAATGTACTTAGAATGATCTGATCAAGCAAGTCTTGTGCTACTCATAAAAGATCAAACCTTTCTTGTTGTTTTCTAATCATTACAACATAATCAAATCCCTTAACCGGGTAAGCTCTAACAAGCTTCATTATACAAATCCTCTAACAAAGTGATGTATTAGTTTGGATTCTAAAATCCTCCAGCAAGGTTACTCTTAATAAGGTATGAGCTTCTAATCAAGCTTGGGATCTCTAACAAGATTTGCTCCTAGCAGAGCACTTTGTAAGACCTTAATCGGTCAGTTTTCTATTACTGCAGATAGTTAACTTGTGAGTTCCATCTCACCGTGGTTTTTACGTATTTGGGTTTTCCACGTATAAACACTTGTGTTATGGTGGATGTTCTACTTTATGTGGATGTTGTTATTTCATTTTGGATTCCATGTATTTTGTTCAAATATTTGGTTAAGTTCATCTACCAATTAGTGTTTGAAGTTGTGCATGTTTTGGTGTCACTGATTAACCCCCCCCCCTCTCAGTGCTTTTCAAGACCATCAATTGGTATCAGAGCCTAACTTCTTTGAAGCCTAATCGCTTAGAAGGGAATCTTGAAAGTAACATGGAGGATAGAAGCTACTTTGAGATGGTTAGAGAACTAGAAGCTAGCAGAAATGAAATTGAATCCCTTAGGGGCAAGTTGAAAGTCTCTCAAGCCAAAAGGAGAGAGCTATCTGAAAAACTGCTAGAAATATCTGATAATAGTTCATCAAATGAAGCCAATATTGAAGCTTTAGCTGATGAACTTGAAAAGGTGAATGGTGAGAAACTGAATCTGAGGAGAGAAATAGAAGGTCTCACTATACGCATGAGTCAAGAACTGGAAGCTAGAAGAGTTGCTGAAGATCTTATCAAGGTAAGAGATCAAGATATCATAAAGATCAAATGGGAAAAAGATACTATACATGAGGACTTGATTGATGAAATAGAAGAAAAGGAGAACTTAAAGTTAGATCTTGAGTTGGCATCGTCTCTGAAAGAGAACCTATCTAAGAATAATGAAGATCTTGTAAATCTTACTGAAGCCAATGAGAAATTGGAGATGTTTGTCAAAAGTTCTACCATGCTGGAAGAAGAAATTCAATCACAGAGAATGAAGGGTGATATCTCTAGACTTGGTTTTCATACAACTGAAAAAGGTGAATCCTCCGGTACAAAGAACAAAACTACTTCTAAAGTCAATAAGACTACCGGTAAGAAGGTTTTTAAACCTTTCTACTTTGTTTGTCATAAGCTTGGTCATACTGCAAATGTTTGTAGAAACAAACCTAACAGAAATGCAAATTACAATACTAATGCTAGGTATGTGTCTAGAAAGTTTGAAGGTCATCGCTACACATGTGGAATGTATGGGCATAGACATATTGAGTGCAGATATGGATCAAACAATCCTATACCACACATGCATCCTAGACCAAATGGTGGTCAGATAAGGAATTTAGATAACCGGGTAAACCGGAATTGGCAAAGATCCTATGGCAACCGGTTTAGTCCTTTCAAAATGGAAAAGGAAACAAATGTTGTTTGCACCTTTTGTAATAACTTTGGTCATGTTGCTATGGACTGCAAAAGAAGAACTTGAAGAGGAAATGCAGGGCCCTGGATATCATTTGGTATGGTCTATTACCACTGCAACAAACCGGGGCACTTGGCAAAGTTTTGCAGATCAAGAAATAGTAAACCAATCAACTCCTTTAAGGATCAGAAAGGCAAGCAGAAAGTTGATGTTGAGGAAACTAGAGAGGATATGAACCGGACTTGGAAGAAGAAAAGCAAAGATTTGCTTGTAGAGGAAACTATTCCTTCACCCAATGAAGAGAATCCAGCACCGGTGACTTAAGCCTATCTAACACAACTAAGGGGAGCTTAACGGTAAAACATTTCCAAACCCCTTTGTAAAATAATCGGGAAAGAATATTTGAATTTTGAATTTTGGTGACTTTTTGTTGACATGTTATCAACCGGTATTTCACTTAAAGTGGTAAATAAAAATTAGGGTTTGTAACCTAAAAATGTGAGCATTTATTACATTTGGTAAAATGGATAAAAACAATTTTTACTTTATCACTTTTACCCTAACTCTTTCGAAAAAGAAATTTGAAGTGATTGCAGAGTAGAACAAGATTGTCTTCATGTAAATTGGTGAATTGCTTTGTGATTAGAGAAATCAAATTGAATCGAGAGTTGCAGAGAGGCGAACGGGTGTGCATTTGAATATTTCAACTGGGAAATGAAGCGACGTGCAAGATATAAGGTATTTCTTTGTATACCACTTCAAAACTTGTTTATCAAGAATGGCATCTACTTCTAAGTCTATAGAGAGGTTGATGATCATTGTTGAGCCTGAGGAAGCTCTAAAGGTAGATGAAATTATGTCTTATAATGTGTTATTGCAAGTCCCGAGTGGTGTTCTGGTCAAAGGTGACTTGTCCAGCTATATAGATTGCAAAATAGAATATTTAGGAACTCTACACATCTATACTCAGTTGAAATCGCTTTGTGATAAGAATGGAAAAATTGAAGCAAATATGCTAGGGTTTTTGAAAAAGGGTTTCATAATGCCGCATATTTTCTTGAAGATTTTGAGGATGAACACATAAGAATCATCTTGAGTCAAGTCCATAAAGAGAATATGTATTTGGAAATGAGCCATACAATAACTAAGGAGGCTATTAGAGCTGTAACAAGTTATTGCTCAACTGATGAAATTCCTGTGTTAAGAAGAATTTCAAAGGACACTATCTTCAAGATAACCGGTTCTACATCTGATAAGCGTTCTTTCTCTATCAACACTATTAGAGACCCTATGGTGAAACTTGCAGCAATGGTGATAGGCTACTGGGTATTCTACTCTAGTAGACTTAACAGTGTTCCATCTACAACAATTCACACAACACAGAATGATTATTGATAATGCAGACGATGATATTTGTGAAGCTATCATAAACCAATTATTTCAATTTGAAATCCATTAAGAAGGACAACACACAAAAGTTCAAATATGGTCAGTTGTTAGCCAAGTTATTTTTTTATTTTTCAAAACTTCCTACCGGGTATTGGAGATATTGAATGGTCCAGGGAACAACCAATCAATACATAGATCAAGCACAACATTAAGGCTGGGAAGAATGCTTTTTCAGCTGCCACGAACAAGTATTTTAATGAATTCTAGAAAAAGATGAGCATGAGAATGAGGCTATCGGAAGATGTGGTAAATCACTTTGCAAAAGACATAATATTCATGGTTACCATTGATTTTTTCTTGATGCAAGCAATTGAACCTAGAGAAGAAGAGATGGAAGATATGAGCTACAAGGTTAATCATGATTTACTAGTCGGCTATGCTAATACCCTATTAGGATCGCCTAAAGATAAAAAGAAGGCAAAATTGGACATTTTGGCAGTCCAAGTTGCACCAACTAAAACCAGTATTGCACCTGTAGCTAAAGTGAAAGGAAAGCAAAATAAATCTAATGAAAAATCTCCTATGAAAAAGACCACAAGGGTGACTCAGAGTGTCCTAACCAAGAAGGAACCAACACCTAAAGTATATGAAAATAAGGAGAGTGCACCAAAGAAGAGAAATAGGAAACTGATTTTACAACTAGAGTATGAGGGAACAAATTCTAAAGAAGAACCAAAGAAGGAAAAAGCAACTGGCAGAATACCTAAGAAGGTAAAGGTAGTGCCAAAGACAACTGCACCTATATATATTGCTACCTACAAACTTGACACGGTCTTTGAGAGGACAATGAAGTCATTAGGAAGAAACATGTTTGATATTGTCAAAGAACGTTATGATTCTCTTATTGAAGATGAGCATAAGCAAGTAATCCAATAGGTATTAACTTATTTGGGTCACTACAATATATTTCCACATGATTTGGAGAGATATATTTCAATCTCTTTGTATAATACTTTGTTAGATAAATGGGAGGAAGAAATTCAATTAGAAAAGAAGATTATTGATGAAATATTTGTACAGTATTTTCCCAATCTATCATCAGATGGAATTAGTGCTTTAACTGAAGAATACAAAACATATTTTGATTTTAAAGTAAGAAGACTGAAGCTTCTTAATGCAAAAAGGTCAGTTGTTGAGTCTGAGACACATCGGCTATCCTGTATAATCAAAAGGAGGGAAGAAGTCATCCACTCTAGCAATAAGGATGATACTACAGACGATGTTCCTTGACCAGAAATGAATGAAGAGGAAATTGTTCAAGCTAATGAAGTCTATCCAACCAAGAATGAGGATGATTCCATTATTCTTTTTGATGAATATGTTCAGGACATAGTAGACCTATCTAGAGACATTACTACACCAGATATGGATCCTCCTACAATCACTAAAGTACAGGTTACATCAGTTGATCAACCGAGTACTCAACTAAAAGTGGACAATGAACTAGCAAATGAACAACTGGAGAAACCCCAATCTCCACCAGTCATTGAGACTACTCAAAAGGAGTCTACTGAGGAAGCTATCACTTGGAAAACTAAAGAAACAATAGAGAAGAACATAGAAAGAGCCATCATTACGAGTAAACCCCCTGAACCAGCGAAACAGGAACTACTTGATGATGATGATGATGAAGACTCTCTAAGTATCTCAGGGACTATTGACATGAACACCTTGAGTGCATCAGAAATGATGAAGAATTCTAATGTTATGCAATCTTGGGCACATAAGAAGCGACTGAAAGAGAAAAGGATTGAAGTAGAGACAATCCAGAATGCAATAGGAATTTTGTTTGGTTTACTACCAGAAATAGTTTTTGCACATCTTCCTACCCCTATCAGCAAACTTGGTCAGTTAGTTGTAGATGCATCTGATCAAATAAAATTGCTTGAAGATGTTGCTCAAGTGTCTATTGAGAAGAGCCACAAGAAGGTATTATGGAGATAAACTGGCTAAGAACATTGAAAGTGGCAAAATGGCTTTATCTCATAATGGAAGTCTGTTGAAGCAAGCTATTGAGTCTGGAGGGAAGTATCTTGCCTCTACCTCTAATATTACTTTCTTTTATTCTAATATTTCTAAGAATCAAGTTGAAACCGAGTAGGAAATAGAAAGGTTATGCAAGGCAGTCCCACTCCAGGACTCCATTCATGCCTTTAACCGGTCTATGGATGATTTGCATGATAGACTGAATAGGAATGATAATGAGAAGGCTAAGAGATTCTAATATCTAAGAGATCTCAAGAGTAGGCTCACCTCACAGGTCGACATTCTTTAGAGAGCCTACTCCAATGCAAAAGCTATTCTTGCTACTCTTGAAACCTGCACGTTAGACTCAATGGAAGAATTTCATTCCTAGTTGATGTCTACATTTGAGTTTACTTCTAACATATTGGAATCATGGGAAAATGCTTTATCCCAGATGAAGTAGAATTTCATTAATATTTTTATGAGAGTAGCCAATGCATGAACCTTTTTTACATTGTAATATATGCTAAACACTTTGATACAGATTTTCTATATATATGTATATATTTTACTTTATCATTTTGGCATTGTTGTCAAAGGGGGAGTAATAATATGTATGTGTGTTTTTGAAAATTTTGTATTTATGCATGCATTAAGGGGGAGTATTGCATTAAAAAGAAGGGGAATATGAGTACATATGTATGTATATATGTTATGTATGCACACTTAGCGATATTGTATTACTCAAAAAAAAAAATCTAAGTGTTGCCATCAATGCCAAAGGGGGACATTGTTGGCTTGATGATGATTATCATGTATTCATCACTTGTTGTCATTGATGAAACACTCTCACACACATATGATTACATTGATTCCCAGTGTAACTTCATTGATTAACACTATTAACCAGTATGTTTAAGGTCTATCTCTAACCGTTACTCTGTGTCAACCGATATGTGCCTAAGAGATAACATGTGGTTACATTAAGTCGGCATCAAAATGAAGATAAAGATGAAGATGAAGATCAAGTGGAAGATTACAGGACAACGGTTCACATATTTTGTTCCAACTGGTATTGACTATTCTAACCGGTATCTATTTTTGTGATGAGTTACCAGCATCATTTGTTTGGCAGTCATTTTTGTGATGAGTTATGTTTAATTGTCTAGATACACTGCACCTAGGAAATTGTGCTCCTATAGCCGACATAAGATTTGTATGTGTATTTAAAGACATCTTAGTGAATCATTTTAAAGAGAGAAAACTGATATAGAAGAGGAGATTTATGCGAATATTGATTTACATAAAGAGTGAAATCTTTTGTTGAAGAGCGATAAGTCTTTAGATGAAGAGCAGTGTTGAATGTACTTAGAATGATCTAATCAAGCAAGTCTTGTGCTAGTCAGAATAGATCAAACCTTTCTTGTTGTTTTCTAATCATTACAATAGAATCAAATCCCCTAACTGGGTAAGCTCTAACAAGCTTCATTATAAAAATCCTCTAACAAGGTGATCCATTAGTTTGGATTCTAAAATCCTCCAGCAAGGTTACACTTAACAGGGTAGTACTCTTAACAGGGTATGAGCTTCTAATCAAGCTTGGGATTTCTAACAAGATTTGCTCCTAGCAGAGCACTTTGTAAGACCTTATCCGATCGGTTTTATATTATTGCAAATAGTTAACTTGTGAGTTCCATCTCACTATGGTTTTTACCTATTTGGGTTTTCCATGTATAAACACTTGTGTTATGGTGGATGTTCTACTTTATGTGGATGTTGTTATTTCATTTTGGATTGCATGTATTTTGTTCAAATATTTGGTTAAGTTCATCTACCAGTTAGTGTTTGAAGTTGTGCATGTTTTGGTGTCACTTATTCACCTGCCCCCCTCTTAGTTCTTTTAAAGAACATCAGTTTAACCAAATCTCAGTGTGATAGTAGAGAAATGACTATCACTCATATTGAGGATGCTGAAGTAAAATTTGCCTCTACAGTGCTGGGTTATAGGGTATATCAATCAAGCCAAATTAATAGTGTGTCGAGCGGTGCCATACATGCTGCATATCAAATTATCAAGGAGGATGCAACCTATGATATTTGCGAGATGATCATAAGCCAATTTATGGTGAACATGGAGAGAATCAAGAAGGACAAGAAGCAATCTTTCAAATATGGCTCACTATTGGTATGTAGATTTTTCCATGTGCAAAATGTTTTCCCCAGTAAGGGTAATTTAGTATGATCTAAGGAAAAACCTATCATGGTTCAGATAGGTGAAATGATTAGGGATCTAGGAGATAGGTTTGTTGAAACAATGTGGGGATACTTTAAGGAATTTCAAATTAGGATGCACAAGAGGGAAAGAATTTCAACCGGTATAGTACAGAAATACAAAGACAACATTTTCTTTCTTGTAGACACAGATTGTTGTATTATACAAGCGATTCAACCCAGAACCTTTTGGGTTCCACCTATGGGATATGAGGTTGCAGAAGAATTTGTTAAAATACATCTCAACATGCTACTATCTAGACTGGTAGACCCGAAGGCAGAGAGATTTGGAACCTATGAGGAGGCAAGCTCCAAAATAAAATAGGAACTTTAGGTGTCAATCATGAAAAGTAAGAAGAATGATTAACACTCTTGACAAAAAGTATGGAGGTGGATCATAGGGTGCCACTACCTCCACCAATGCTAGTGAACAATCAGGGGTCAACCCTAATAAAGATGAAGAATTAACAGGTGAAAAGAAGAAAGTGCCAAAGACAAAACCAAAGGGGACTGCAGCAACCAAGCCTACCACATATACAAAAGAAAAGGATTTAGGTCCTCTTGTATCCTCTCCAAGTAAAGATAGATCAGTAGGAGTGACTTATACCAGAAAGAAGAAGAGTGAAGGAAGAGTTGATAAAAAGCTTAAAAAGGATCAAAAAGAGGGTGATATCATTGAAACCCAATCAGATGTGGAAATTAAGGAGGTTAGAAGAAGTGGAAGGAACAAAGTCCCAATAGTTGATGAATTGGTCCATGGGATCAAAGAATTTGGAGGTCTGTCTAGTGTTGGGAAAACATATTCCCTCAGTAATGAAGAAGACAAAAGGAAAATTGAAGAAGCCTTGATCTGGAACTTGCACAACTTTTATAGGACTCCTAGCGAATTATATGAAACAATCCCATTAGATTTGCAAGATCAAATTGAAGGCAGATGGAAGATATCTCTGTATATTGAAAAAGAACACAGAATAAAAGAACTCATGGAAGTACAACATGATTTAGACCTTGATCAAGCTTCACTAGTGGCTAAAGCATGCATTCAACATTTTGAAATAAGAAATAGAATTGGGAGAGTGGCAATAGGTGAAGTTGAAGTAGTGCATGAAGAAGGTGTTTCCTTGTGGAAGAAAATTATGAATCAGCAAAAGGAAGTTGAAGAAGAAATAGCAAAGGGAATAAAACAGGACCAAGGTACAGCTGCCCTTGACAAAGGAAAAGAAAAAGAAAAACACTCTACTGAATATCCTGATGTTTTCTTAGTTGAGGACATCATAGGAAATGTTGTGTCAAACATTCCCAATCTAACAAAGTATGTCAAGCAATCGGTTCATACTACACCGGTGAAGAAGGTTCATCATACTAATCATACCAATAAAGATGAGGTGATAATTGAAGACATTCCTTATGAAGATACACCTCACATGAATTTAGTGGCACCAAATACTATTTTGTCCAACAAGAGAAAAGAGGAAGAGAAGAAAGTAGAAAATAAGAGTGCAGTGATGGATACTCCTCTGGCAAAGAGGAAGTTAGACTTAGAAAGGGAAAGTGAAAAGAAGAAAGTAAAACTCGCCATCTCGGCTAGTTCAGAGGTTGAGATTGTAGAAAAGGAAGATGAAATAGATGAGGAAGAAGATGGAGAATTGGTCATTGATATAAATAAAATGTCTCCCAAGCAATTGATAAAAGTCTTAGAAAAACTGAGAATTCAAGCTGAAAAGGCTAAAGTGAGAGCAAAGAAAAAGAAGGCAAGAATTCTCAACTCTGCCAAGACAATTCTCTTTGAACTAATTCCTAAAATTGTTGTTGATGATATTGCACCCTAATGAATACTAAGAGGGGGGGTGAATTAGTATGCCAAAAATCTTTGCACTTAAACACTTTGCTAGACTAATAGTAAATCGGTAAAACAGTTTAGCAGACAAATCAGTTAGCACACATGCAAACCAAATAGAAAATAATGCATTCACCCACAGAAGCACAAACACCATAACACAAGAGATTTTGATGTGGAAACCCAAATGGGAAAAACCACAGTGAGATGGAACTCACAAGTAACTATCTACAGAATAGGAACCAGACCGGTTAAGGTCTTACAATGTTCTTTACCAAAACAGATCTTGTTAGGAATCTCAATCTCTGTTAGGAGATAAGTCTGATTAAAGACTACCTTGCTAGAGGATTTTAGATCCACAGATTTGAACCACCTTGTTAGAGGATTTACAAAAAGGCTTTTGGGCCTACCCGGTTAAGGGCTATAGACTTGTCGAAGATGTGAGTAATCAACAAGTGAGTGATCTAGCTAATAGCAAAGATTGCTTGGTTAGATCATTGATAGCTTGTTCCTAATGCTTTCCAGCATTACTTCAGTCTTCTACACATTCAAACTCTCTCTAACTCATCAACCACCTTAAACCCTAGCAACAACATCAACCACAACAACAACCTAAAAACCTAGACATGATGTCCTTATAAAGGAATCCGATTTCATGTCAGTCCAATAGGATTACAATACAATTTCCTAGGTTCAATGCATCTAGACATATTCTGTAACACAACACAAAAAACACTGTTAAAGTGTCAGCACCGTCAAACAATCGGTGGATGGTAACTCATCACAACATGCCAATTGGTAACTCATCACAGAGTATTACCGGTTCATACAAAATACCAGTTCAAGCAGAATACTGGTTGCCGGTTTGACAAAAATGAAGATTGGAAAATATGTGTTCTGCTACTTTGATCCTTCGTACCATTTGAGATCCTTGAACTACTTGGGGTCAACATACCGCTTCAAATCGGTAATCACTTTTTGCAAAACACCAATAGTCTAAGGACTATAATGCATCATACCGGTTGAGCTTTAACCGATACATACAAAAATGATCTTAATGCAAGTGTATGTCCATCAATGACAACCACAACATAATCATAAAAAATACCAACAATATCCCCCTTTGGCATTGATGGAAACACTTAGGAAATTTTGACATATAAGTATTTTACAACAAAAATATGCCAGAATCAAAATTACTCCCCCTAAGCATATACACTATCCCTTTTGCAGAAAATACCATGTATACTACTTCTTAACAGAAATAACATGAAATTATACATCAAAACTTTCAAAATTTATACTTCTCCCCCTTTGCCAACAATGACAACAAAATATTACAAACTAACACCTGTTTCATTAGTATGAAAAGAATAAGAGTTTATGACAATAAGGAATAAAACTTGTCAAAAATAGATTTAAAGTCCTGCAAGAATTGTTTCATAGATAAAGACCAAGACTCAAGTAGGGAGGTGGCTACTTCTTTTTCTGTCTACATTTGGGAGACGCGTCCTTCCATGGCATCTAATGTGCTCATCTCCTATGTCGCCGTTAAGGCATCCAAATTAAGATAGCACTTCTAAAGTATTTGCAAATGTGGGAGTAGAACCAGTTGTAGCTCCTGTAAATCTCATGACCAGGTGTTGATCTCATGCTCTATTTTAGTAGAGTAGATATGAAACCAGTGAACGGTTTGCCCATAAGCTATAAAAGAGTCATATGGTAGCTTGAAGGTGCTCATGTATGACTGTAAATCAGATTGAAGCTTTTTCTTATGTGCAAGCACATTGTCACAGAACAAATGGGATTGGCAAATCTTGTTGAGTAGAAGATTCCCCTCATCTAGAGCATTCCTTATATCCTTCTGTGCTTTTTGTAGTTCAAACCAGAGCTCATTAAGCTTGTTCACCAGGGCAATGTTGGGAGCCTTTTGATGCTCTTTCTTGGCATTTGCCTTTGCTACCTCCTCTAAGTTCTACACTTGATCATCCACTACTATGCATAGGAGCTTCAATTGGGCCAATACTAGTAAGAGTGTCCACCACCGCTTGGATCATATCTTGCTCCTTTTTCCTCCATATCACTTCAAGGCATTCTTGAGCAACCTTGATGCTCTATAGTAGCTCCATTTCACTTGCAGACTGGAGGTCAATGGGACTAGTGAGGTCAATCGGTTTGGCTTGATTACCGGTTGCCTTAGGAGTCTCCATCTGTGTGCTCTTTTCCACTTCTGCTTCCTTGTCCTCCTCTGCCTTCTTCTTTTCTGCTTCTTTTCTCTTTTCCTCTTCCTTATCCTCCTATGCCTTTTTCTTCTCTGCTTCCTTCCTCTTCTCCTCTACCTTATCTTCCTCTTCCTTCTTCTTTTCTGCTTCCTTTCTCTTCTCCTCTTCCTTTCTCTTCTTCTCATCCTCTTCCTATTTCTTCTTCCTTGCATCTTCTTGTTTCTTTTTCTCTTCATCCTCTTCTTTTCTTTTCTTCTCTTCTTCTTTTCTCTTTTCTTCTTGTTTTTGTTTCTCCTCATCTTTTTCCTTCTTCTTCTTGTCTTCTTCCTTTTTCTTCTTCTCCTCTTCATCCTTCTTCTTCTTCTCCTCTTCTTTCTTCTTCTTCTCCTCTTCATCCTTCTTCTTCTTCTCCTCTTCTTTCTTCTTCGTCTCCTCTTCTTGCTTCTTCTTCTCCTCATCATCCTTCTTCTTTTCCTCTTCTGCTTTCTTCTTTTCCGCTTGCTTCTTTGCTTCCTCCTTTTTGTCCTCAGTTTCCTTTTGCTTATCTACCTATTGTGCCTTCTTCTCTTGTCCTGTTGCTTCCGATGGTGTACCCTGAGCAACATCCTCTCCATCTAGAGCATCAACATCAATAGTGTCGATAGGTTCAACAACCAGATTTCCTTCATCATCAAACACTTCATCTGGTTTTGTCACTGCCGGTTTTTGTTTAGCCTTCTTGCTATCTTGAAGCACTTTATGCGTATGAATAGTTGTTGTCATATGCAGATGAGTGTCTTTTTCAACATCATCAATTCTTCCTTCCAGCAACTAGAGTCTTCTTCTTCTGGTGAAGAAGAGTCCTTTATTTTGGTTGATGACATCAAATAACTCTGAATTGGACAAGTCAGGAAAGTATTGAGCAGAAAATTTCTCCCTCATTTCCTATTCTTTCTCTATGGCAATGCACCATTTATTATCTAGGGACTTATACAAAGAATCCGGTGTCTCAAATCTAATTTATGAGGCCGACCAGTCATTAACACATAAATACTTAATGATTTCTTTTTCAACTGCTTCTTTTTCATCAAAATAATCAATCAAATTGTTCAGCACTTTTCTCCTAATATTTTTTATGGTTCTTTTACAATGTGTCAAAGGTTTGTAGGAGGAGATGTCAATATTTACCGGTGCCGATGATGCTGGTTCATTCTTTGTCATTTTCTTTGCTTGTCTTATCTTCTTAGGTTTTTCCTCGAACACAGTTTCTTCTAAGTCTGGTGAGGCATTCCTTGTCTTCCTCTTCCTCTTGAAGACTTTGGCAGGTGCCGCTACTGGTTTCTTCTTCACAGGTGACCGCTTGGTCACTTTGGGACTGGCTGTCGTTATGGGTGCCAATACCAAAGGCACTGCCTTTCCTTTCTTTTTAGGGGATTCTACAACCGATGCAACCCTTTCCAGACAGGTGTCGGTTCTCTTTGCCTTGGGATCTAGGGGTGAGGCAATTAGGTTAGATGCATACCCGTCCAGCATATCATACATCACCTCATAGCCCATAGGCTCCACTTCTTCCTATCTAGGCTCAACAACCTCCATTATGGATTGATCAACTTTGATGATAAAGTAGATATCATCTTCATACTTCTTGACTATGTCATCGGATATTCTCATCCTCAGGCTCATCTTGCCTCTAAACTCATCAAAGTACCTGTTCAAAACATCAGGGTAGCTGGTTCTGACTGCTTGCAGACTTTCTTTGATTTACTTGGTAATCGGTTGGTCTGCAGACCATTGAATGTCTCCCACTCCTAGGAAGTAACCTTGGAAATAAAAGAATAACCTGGCCAGTAGCTGACCAAAATTGAACTTCAATGCATTATCCTGTTTGATTGATTTTAGATTCAACAGGAGTTGCCTTTGCATACTGGTGCAGAGGTCGAATGGTGCATCTTCCTTGATCATCTGGTAAGTGGCATTTACCACTACAAGAGATACAGAGTTAATTCAGCTAGCTAAGAACATCTGGTATCCAATCACCATGCACGCATATTTCACAAGGTCATTCTTGATGGAATTAACAGTCATTCCTCATGAGTCGCTCACTGAACCGATGAGCTTGGACATTTCCATCTTGCTGACCTTCCTTAGGGCTGGCACTTCCCTTGTATTGCAGAAACCAGTGACGGCATGAATAGCTTGAGGAGTTATATCATGCGTTCTCTCCAGGTACATCTTGTCACCATGAACTCTACTTAGGATGATCCTAATATGGTCATCTATGAAATCCTCCAGGAAGTAGACCGCATTGTGAAGTTTCTTCATCTCCAAAATGCTATACTCCGGTTTTATCTTTTTATCTTTTCCACAAAATAAACCTAGCTGTGAGTGGATTGCTAGAGACCCTAGGTCTTATATCTTACAATCTATATAATCGGAGATTCCTTCTTCTACTATAACCCCAGCCAGTACTTGTGACAAAGCATTATATTTCAATTTTCTTCGAATGAAATCCATAGAGTCGACAGTTACACTAGAACTATCATGAGATGCGGAAGCCATTATAAACGAGGAATTATGAAAAATACCTTCGCAAATTGAAATTTAGGGCTTCGCAATTTGAACTTTGCTTTACACTTCTTCCATTGCTGAATCACCAGTTTGAGTTCTTCTCTTGACCATTTGCAATTTGCTTTTGAATCTCCTTCAAGATTTCTAAAATTCTCTGAATCGCAACACAAATCACTTTTTCTTCGCTCTGCACTCAATAAACTTCTTCGCTTGAAAAATGATAAGTGAGAAATGTTTTCAAAATTCCTTTTAAACAAGTTCCTCACCTACCGCAAGTAATTCTCCACTATTAGGGCATAAACCCTAATTTGCCTTTTACTATTTCTGGTCTTCCACCACAAGATAGGTATCACACACCGGTTAAGGTCTTTTACTAGTGTAAACCAGGGGTTCGAAACATTTTTCCATTTGCTCCCCCCAACCTTTTCTGATGCTTAGTTTGCTGGTTCCGATATTTCCACATTAGGTGCAGAAATCGGTTCTTCTTGTAACACCACTGGTTTCTTCTTCTAGGTTTTGTTCATATCTGCTTCAACAGTGTCAATATCAATCTTTCCTTCCTGAGTGACCAATATATCATCAAATATGTTATTTCTTGATCTACAGAATCTAGCAATGTGACCCGGTCTATTGCAGTGATAGCAGACCAATCCAGGTGCTCTCTAAGGTCCATTATTCATGTTGTCATTCTTCCTCCTGCATGTTGCAGCAGTGTGACCATGATTATGATAGATCAAATAGTTTGCTCTCCATCTGGTTGCCGCTTGATAGCCACCATTTCTTGACTGATGATTGAAGGCATTAAACCGGTTGAGATTCTGGTTCGCAAAAGGTTTAGGACCGACTCCTTGAGTCCTCTAAGGATATCTTCCATTGTTATTCATAACAGACTTGCATTCAAATGCTCTATGCCCAAACTTATTGCATGCATAACAGTTACCATTGAATTTATAGGATCTAGGCTTATCATTTAGAAAATAAGGAAAATTATTGTAAGCCTTACTCCTACACACATTAGCAGTATGTCCTTTAAGATAGTTAAAGCAAACAGGTTTAAACTTTTGCTTACCTTTATCCTTTGATGTCGGTTGATTCTTTGATGTTCCAGCATTTGTACCAAAGGTCTCACCTTCCTCATGACCAGAATAACCAAGTCCATTAGTATTCTTGACAGGTTTGGCAGATTCAAGCTTTTGCTCTAGCTTGATAGTACTCTTGTTGAACTTAGCAAGTATTTCCTTTGACTCAAAGAGTTCTTTGGAAATAGCAGCATTTGCCTCCATCAGGTTTGCATTCTCAAAGATGGTTGTATTCAATTCACCTTGTACTTCTTCTTTTTCCATTCTGGTTTCATGGAGTTGAGCAGTTAGGGCACTAATCTCTTGCTTCAACTTGGAGATCTCATGATCTTTATCTTTCACTAGATCTTCAGTTTTCCTCCAGTTCTCAAGCTATTGACACATTCAAATAGTCAGTCCTTCCAACTCCTTTCTTAGGTTGGAGTTTGATTCATTCATCTTTTCTACTTCTTGAATTAGGGCTTCCATATCCACTTCATCAGAAGAACTATTTTCAGATAGCTCCATCAGTTTTTCAGCATGTTCTCTCCTTTTTGCCTGAGAGGCTTTATATTTAACCATAAGATCATCATAGGCTTGCTTAGATTGAGTGATCCGAAGAGTAAGTTCCCTCATAGTGTATTCCCCCATATCTCTTTCCAAGTGATTAGACTTACAGAAAGATTGGCTTTGATACCAATTGATGAATACTAAGAGGGGGGGGTGAATTAGTATGCCAAAAATATTTGCACTTAAACACTTTGCTAGACTAACAGTAAACTGGTAAAATAGTTTAGCAGACAAACCGATTAGCACACATGCAAACCAAATAGCAAATAATGCATTCACCCATAGAAGCACAAACACCATAACACAAGAGATTTTGACGTGGAAACCCAAATGGGGAAAACCACGGTGAGATGAAACTCACAAGTAACTATTTGCAGAATAGAAACCAAACTGGTTAAGGTCTTACAATGTTCTTTACTAGAATAGATCCTGTTAGGAATCTCAATCTCTGTTAGGAGATAAGTCTGATTAAAGACTACCTTGCTAGAGGATTTTAGATCCATGGATGTGAACCACCTTGTTAGAGGATTTACAAAAAGGCTTTTGGGCTTACCCGGTTAAGGGCTATAGACTTGTCAAAGATGTGAAAATCAACAAGTGAGTGATCTAGCTAATAGCACAGATTCCTTGGTTAGATCCTTGATAGCTCGTTCCTAATGCTTTCCAGTATTACTTCAGTCTTCTACACATTCAAACTCTCTCTAACTCATCAACCACCTTAAACCCTAGCAACAGCATCAACCACAACAACAACCTAAAACCCTAGACATGATGTCCTTATAAAGGAATCTGATTTCATGTCGGTCCAATAGGATTACAATACAATTTCCTAGGTTCAATGCATCTAGACATATTCTGTAACATGACACAAAAAGCATCGTTAAAGTGTCGGCACCGTCAAACAATCGGTGGATGGTAACTCATCACAGAGTATTACCAGTTCATACAAAATATTGGTTCAAGCAGAATACCGGTTGTTGTTTTGACAAAAATGAAGACTAGGAAATATGTGTTATGCTGCTTTGATCGTTCGTACCGTTTGAGATCCTCGAACCGCTTGGGGTCAACATACCGCTTCAGATCGGTAATCACTTTTTGCAAAACACCAATAGTCTAAGGACTATACTGCATCATATTGGTTGGAATGTGTACCGGTTGAGCTTTAACTGATACATACAAAAATGATCATAATGCAAGTGTATGTCCATCAATGACAATCACAACATAATCATCAAAAATGCCAACACACCCATCATTGATCAGTTGAGTACTCTTGTTACAACAATCAGTTTAGGGGCAACCGATCTAGAGAAGGTTGCAGTAAGGCAATATGAATCAAAGAGAGAAGAAAATTTAATAGAACAAATATCAGTTGGAAAAGTTGACCTCTCCACCTGAACAAAAGAAGTCAAAAATATACTGGTAGAAGTTGATGAATTACTAGTCAAATCTTCAAGTTTTACCGATTTAATCAAAGATCTAGAAGATAAAAGAAATCAGACTCAAAAAGAAATTCAAGATCTAATAAGTTATTTTGATCCTCTTACCAGTTCAGCATCAACTTTTACTAGTAATGTCAAACAGCTTAATCATGAAATCAAAAGGTTGAAAGAAGAAGAGGACAAACAAGGTCTTAGTTTGTTAGAGCTATAGTACTATCTGGCACCCATTATTGATTTCATGCAAATGAATATTAAAGAAGCAGAATGCCACATAGGTGAACTTGACTACAAGACAGTCGATGATATGGAGGTTTTTATTGCAGTTTTGCATGGACATTTCACCACCATGAAACTGGTAAAATATTCATTGGAATCCTCTTTGAAAGTAGCTCAAGAAAATTTCAAAGAGATTTTTGCTTTATTTTGACAAATTATTTTGTATAGTCTTTGCCATTGATGGCAAAAGGGGGTACATTGTAAACATTTTTGTAGTGTTTCCCACCGACACATTTTTGTAATGTCATTTTTTTTGTAATGTTTGCCACCAATACCAAATGGGGAGTTTCTTGGAATTTTGGTGTATTTTGTATGACCGGTGAATGATATGGTTGTCATTGTTGGCAACATCATCTTCCAAGTCTTCACAGTCTATCAGCAGTGAGTAGATCGGCACACAGGAGGTCAATTGGCAAGTAGTAAGTAGACTGGCTACAGGGCAAGCAGTGAGTAGACCGACACATAGGAGGTCAATCAGCAAGTAGTGAGTAGACCGGCATAGAAGAGGTCAACTGGCTAAGCAGTGAATAGATCGGTATATAGGAGGTAATCGGCTAGGTAGATTTTGATCAGTACACTGGTAGAGTCTGTAACAGACAGACTTGGTAATGTTCAGTTAACATCTAGTTAAACCGGTAGTCTTCTCTAGTCAATTGGTGGACTTATTGGCATGAATGACTATTTTGACAAAGATTCCTGAAATGATTTATGGAGAGTGATTTATGGCACGGTAACAGAATTTTGAATCTGAGGTTTTGGATAAAAATTTGGCTATAGAATCAAAGGTCAATAAATTCACTTTTATTAGGTTGTTGTTGCTATGAAAATAGATTTGACAAAGGCTGAACACAAGGGGAGTAGAGCAGAGTGCAGAGCTGAGGATCAAAAAACCAATAGAGTGTAGAGTCGAGGGTCAGAGAACCGGTAGAGTGCAAAGCTGAAGGTATAAGCATAAAACCGGTGTTGTGTAGAGAAGATACAACCAGTGCAGATAGAGTATGATTTTCAGTGTGATCTGATCAAGCTATCAGTAGCCACTCTAGCAAATCATCTTTGTTGCTTTCTAACCATTGCATCTAAAATCTCTTAATAGGGTGGAATTGATGAATACTAAGAGGGGGGGGTGAATTAGTATACCAAAAATTAATTAACTTAAACACTTAAGCAGTTGAGCAGTCAACCGATAAAACAGATTTACTAACAAATGGGTTAAAACAAATGCAAGCCAAACAACAAATAAGACATTCACCCACAAGAGCACAATCACCATAACACAAGAGGTTTTGATGTGGAAACCCAAATGGGAAAAAACATGGTGAGCTGAGACTCACAAGTAACTATCTGCAGAATAGAAACCAGACTGGTTAAGGTCAGACCAGTTAAGGTCATACAATGTTCTTCACTAGAACAGTTCCTATTAGGAATCTCAATCTTTGTTAGGAGATAAGTCCAATTAAAGACTACCTTGTGAGAGGATTTCAAATCCATAGTTGTGAATCACCTTGTTAGAGGATTTACAAAGGGTTTTCTGGGTGTACCCAGTTAAGGGTTTCAGACTTGTTGAAGATGTGAGTAATCAACAAGTGATTGATCTAGAAAATAGCACAGTTTGGTTGGTTAGATTCGTGATAGCTCATTGTTAATGCATTTCAGCATTACTTCAATCTTCAGTATATCCACACTCTGTTTCTTCACATGGACTTGACCTTCTCTACTATGATCGCACATACAAAAACCTCATCAATCACCTTAAACCCTGACAACTCCTAAAACCCCAGACATGATGTCCTTAAAAAGGAAACTAATTTCATGTCGGTCCAATAGGATTACATTGCAAGTTCCTAAGTTCATTGCATCTAGACACATTTGGTAACACGACACAAAATCACCACCAAAATGTCGGTGGATGGTAACTCATCACAAAAATACCAATTGGTAACTCATCATAGAGTAATACCGGTTCATACATTTTACCGATTACCGGTTGTCAAAGATGAAGATTGGGAAAATGATAACTATCACTTTAGTTCCTTCATTCCGCTTGAGATCCTCGAACCGCTTGAAGTCTTCATACCGCTTGAGATCGGTAAACACTTTCTGCAAAACACCGATAGTCTAAAGACTATAATACCTAATACCGGTTGGAACAAATATTAGTTGAGCATAACTCATACATACAAAAAGTGATCTCAAAGCAAGTGTGTGTCCATCAATGACAAACACAACATCATCATAAATAATTCCAATAGGAATTTAACAAACCCCATTGTAAAAATCCCTTAACCGGGTGTCATCTTAACTAATGATTTTAAGACCTTTAACAACGCTACCTTTAACAGGGTAAAGGCACTGACAAGCCTTAACCAAAATCCCTTAACCAGGTGGAACTTAATCGTGTCTTTGTAATCTCCTAACAGGGATGGCTCCTCATTGGGCGTACTTCAAAAGAGTACAAATTTTGTGAGTTCCTACTCACACCGTAGTTTTCTCCCATTTGGGTTTCCATGGGATAAATCTTGGTGTCACTGTGTATCTTTTCATTCATGCATATTCTTCTGCAATAATTATTTAGAGTGATGAATGTTAAGTTAGTACAAACTTGAGTTAAAAGTCTTAATTGGGTAAAACCGGTAAAGTGTTGATTCACCCCTCCCCTCTCAGTATCGGTTGGGACTAAGAGTAACACAATAAAAAATTAGAATGATTGTAACACAATTACAATGTGCACAAAATAACATTAAGAAGAAGATAACTAATACAATGTTATTTATGAAACCAAAATTGTATCAAATGAAGACAAATACAATGTTAAAGGGACAAAGAAAAACAATTATCATAATTAAATATAAATGAGTTCACACAATTAACACAAACTTACATGAATATAAATTTGATTGAACCTAATGTACCATCTACATCCTCTCTCTTCCATAATGCATCTATGATTGCCTCATGCTCTTCTATTGAAAGTGTCCACAATACCTTATTAGCAGGTCTACCTTTGTATCTTTCTAATTTGATGTTTGTTGCCACTACCAAATGAGAATAGTGTATAATCTTGTTTTCTGATTGGTAGTCTTGATAAGCTGGTAAGCCATTCCTTCTTGTTAAGTATTTGCGTAGCCATGTGCCAACTACCACAACAGACCCAACTAGATACTGAAAACCATCATCATCTACTTGATCACATATCAACTTTTCCTAGGTTCTACACATCTAACTAGCCAATACTCAACCTACTCATCATTATCCTCAAGTGCAACAACAACATACACATGTCCAAGAAAATAAATATAAGTACATGTACAAATAAAACTTGTTATTATTTATAATTCAAATACAATCATAAATTATATGACAATATATTAAAATATATAATTTAAAGTTATAAACAAGAAATTGAATTAAATTACCAGGTTGTATGAGGTCTAAAACACGATCATAATCTAGCTGACTCATTGATTGTATCACAATCATATCTTGGAAGGATATTCTCCTCTTTAACTAGCCAGAAGAAATGTCTAATTGTAGAGTTTTGACTTGATTCTATGGATAAATTTGCACTGCACCAATCCACAATTGCACTTGCATTTTTAAATTTAGCCTTTTCCTCGAATTTGAGTTGATCTCTGCAAAGGGCCCTTTTAACACATGCACCAACACCATCATGTTCTCCTTTCCCATGTCCAACCTCAAAAACACTCCACATGTGTTCAATGTTAGTTTTCTTATGAATCCTACTCAACCAATAAAGCATTCTAGCATTCTTGAATTACCCTGTGCAATTCTCATACCATATTAGATATTGTGTCATCTGAATTTCTCTCTCCCTCAAATTCTCAAAAAAGGTCTTGAAGCAATACTGAACAAACTCAAATGAGTGTAATTTATTATCAATCATATAGAAATGGTACTCTCTCAAAATTTTATGATCTTCTTATGTACTATCTGGTGCATAGCTATAGACAATATGGACAAAATTTGATACTTGCACTAAATTGTACTATTGTGATTGGACCTCATCTTGTGGTGCAAGCGTGTAGTTCTTTGCAAAGTCAACAACCGAAAGTATACTACCAATAGGAAATGTTTCCTTACATATTCAAAACTAACCATCGAGCCATCTAGCATTTTCAGAGTATTTAACATATTTATGTATGATCTTACTTTTAAATTCATTCATAAATGCATGAACACTAACTTTTTCAGTGATTAGATCACACCGTCTTCCAACCTTTCCATCCTTCAATGGATACTCAACAGTTTTAAATCTTTTAACATCAACTAATTGTTGTCCAAAATCATTTGAAATGTTTTCATGCAAACATTCATCCAACAATGCAAGATTGCCACATATATCACATACACCGGAAACACATGCATTGAAAAGAAAATTTTGTTCATTTGGTGGGCTACAAAACAAACTTGATATAAACTCCTTTATAGTTTCAAGTGGTATATTTATACCACATTCTTTCAACATTCCATTACTATGCATGGTAACACGTATATATCGAAATACATCATAATGGTAGCGAAATTGAACATGAGTTTTGCAAGAACATGTGACTCTTTCCTTGTTAATTCAAGCATACCAAGGTTTACACTTTTCAAAAGATCTTTGACAAATGCTAATAGTCAACACCTTATCATCTAAAAAAAATGTACAATTCATTCTGAGTCATGTCCAATAGGTGTTTTGGATGTGGATCACAAATTTTTGACCCAACTCTTAATTTAAGAACATCTATAGCATTAGGTGATACTCTCATATTATCGTGCCAGAATTTTTCGATCAAAGTTTTGATTTCACCAGTAAGTTTCATATCAGACCTTGGTAGTCTACCACTAAAAGTCCACAAATTGTTTGCCGGATCACTTTCAAAGTTAACTCTTCTTTTTACAGCTCTTGACAAAGTTTTACAATGAATATTAAGATATCCATCATTATTTTATCAAAAGTTGTTTGGCTTACTAAAGTTGTTGTTTTTGCCTGTTGTGCCACATTTTTATCTTTAAAATGACTTTTCTTTCTGATTATATCAAAGGCGCTAGCAACAGTCAATATAGCTTGTTTTAAAGACTCATCCTTGTTCTTGGGTTTGACATAAAAGCCTAACTTCTTTATCACTTTTTGCATTTTAGTCATTTTAATTAGTTATACCATTAATTGACATTGAAACCCAAATTTCTTATTATAAAACAAAATGTCTAAATAATCTATTTGCATGTGTCCTAATCTGTCTCCATGAAACCAAGCCACGAAGATTGTCTAGTACATCACTTTTAATTTCAAAATTTTCATTCGTTTGATTATCATTCAAACATGTTTCATTTTCAATTAGTGTTTCCATGTCTACATCCACATTATTGGTTTTAGTTGCAGGTGGATTTTCAATTTCATTTCGAGTTTCAATTTCATTTCGAGTTTCAATTTCATTTCGAGTTGAGATCTAGTTTCATTTGGGGTTTCAATTTGGATTTCAATTTCAGTTTCAACTTGAGTTCTAATTTCATTTGGGGTTTGATTTTCAATTGGTGTTGATTTAATAAGTAATTTGCTTCTACTAAATCACCAATTTCTTCATGAGAAAAAACATAGGGTTGTGAAGACATACATGTATCCAATAATGGATTAGAAGATGCACCTGAATTAAATGGTTCTATTGTGCTTCCTTCGTAAGCATTTATGGTCTCATCGATGTTCTCCTCTTCTGAAACGATTGTGGAACTTGAAGCTCCTTTTCTCATTCTTTCTCTTCTCTCTCGTTGGCGTATTGCCTCCTCCCTATTTGTTGCAATCTCCTCAGGTATAAGAACCTTCCTTTGCCTCTTCATGCATTGATTTGATCCCATGGTTGCACCAAATTTTGAATTCGAATCGATCTCCTTACCAAATCGATAATAAGACAAAAAAAAGAGAATGATTAATTAAAACATTCTCTTTGCAAATCGTACCTGTCAGGCAATGACTGAAAAATCATTCAATCATTGGGATTTGTGCTTGTGGGCTAGATTCTGGCCCAACGGATCTTTTTAGAAATGGGAGCCCATTATTTAATGAAATGGGTGCCCGTTTCGCTTTCAACAGTACAAAGTGAAACGGACGCCTGTTTTTTAAAATTAGGGGTGGGAAACAACCCTTAGCCTTTTTTTTTCTTCGAGATAGGCTTGGTCCCACCAAGCCTATGCTTGGACCTCCAAAAAAATGGCTATGGTAAAACGACATCAAATTTCTACCTTGGCCTAATTTTTTGAGGGCCTTCCTAATTGAATTTTTTGATGAAACGAAAACCCATTAGATTTTTTAGTGTCCTAATTTCAGAAATGTAAATTTTATAATGATAAGATCATTTTTACTATTTTGGTATTATTTATTATTCAAAAGTGCTACCTAAACCTAAAATACCGAGGTTCAATAAAACTTTAATAACTTTTTTTGTTTTAAGGTTTTTAGAAAAAAAAAATTATATGACATCGATCTACATACAATTATTTTGAATATTAAAAAAAAAATTGAAAAATATGAAATTTTCTTCAAATTATGGTGTTCGTACACCCAATGTTTTGAAACTATACTTTATTGTTAGTTAAAAATTAATTTTAAAAAATATATTCAATTAAAAAAAAAAGCAAAAATATTCTCATCAATATTTGGTGTCTTAGGTATCGTTTTCCATAAGAATTTGTAAAAATTCATTTATTTGCATCAAAAAAGGGTGGTCGTACACGTGTGGTATGATCTTGAAACAAGCATTTTGAAAAACTAGTTTTAAAACATGCCTATTAAAAATAATTTTCTACCATGTGGGTATTAAAATAAATTACATATTTGAAAAGTAGACTTCAAGCACTACAATTTCTACTACTAAAGTTTTTTGAGATTCAATCTCTAAGTGCAACAAATTTTGACATCAATCGACATAAAATTTGAAAAACAAAGAAAATACTTCCACTTTTTGCCCAAAAGTAGAACTCAACTTCTTGCAGCCACCCTTATGGTGTATTTTCATGTGGTTGCATCATTTCTAATTGTTATATTCTTTTATGGTTACCGGTTACTTAAATACTTTGTTAATAAGGTTAAAATTATAGATACCGATAGAACACTGATTCACCCCCGCCCCCCCCGCTCTCAGTCTTCTTGGATTCCAACAATTGGTATCAGAGCCCGGTGCCTTGGAATAAGTTTAATAGCTTGAGGAAGATCGTGAATCAGGAATCTATGGAGATGCGTATGGAGAAATAACTTGAAGTTACAAGATGAATTGAACTCTGCAAAGGAATTCATTCTTATCCTACTTGAGAGGTTGTCATATATTCAAGCTAGAAGGAAGAAACTTTTACAAAACCATAATGATGAAGAGAAGAATTCCCTTAAAGAACAATGTCAGAAGCTAAGTCAGGAGAATGGTGTCATGAAGATTGAAATGCAAGCCATAATTATGAGGATGTCTAAGGAGATTGAAGATTGGAAGAAGAATCAAGAAAATCTTGGCAAATATTTGAAAGACAGATCCGAAGAATGCATTAGGTTGGCGTATGAGAATGATATGTTGTGAACTGAATTGGTGCAATCCCTAAACAATAAGCAAGTGTTGGAAAGAGTAATAATAGTCCTAAGAGGAAATCTGGATACTGCTAATGAATACAGAGACAAGTTTAAGGTTAGTTATGCAAATCTTGATGAGCTATTGAAGGATCAAAGGTGCAAAGGAGACACAAGAGGTCTTGGATTTGAGCATGGAGAAATATTCAGTATTGCAAATGATCAGAAGGAGAATCCACCTGTCAAACGGAGCAAGAAATCGTCGGTAAGGCAACCCAATGCACATAAATTTAATGGTAGATTCTTTGTTTGCAATAAATTTGGTCATAGAGCAAGTCAATATAGAATAGAGAAAATCAAAATAATAATTTAGTTCCCAATCAGTGTTCAAATTGTAAGAAGTATGGTCATAGGACAGAAGATTGTAGAATGAATGTAAGATGTCATGAATGTGGAAAGTTTGGACATATGGAAAATTAATGCAGGTCAAGGAATGATCAATATAGCAAAGCAATTTAGAAAAATAATGTAACTTGTTATGCATGCAACAAAATAGGACATATTGTTAAATTCTGCAAAAGCAAGAACAATCCAATAGGAAATGATGAGAAAGGAAAATAGAAAGTTGATGGCATCAAGAAGGAGCATGAAAAAAAATGGGTTAGGATATCTGAAGATCAACCAGCAAAGACAAACAACCCAGTTACTCAATTGGCAGAGCAGAATATTCATGCACTGATAGGGAACTCATCTGGTAACTGAGGCATTAGCCTTAGGGGGAGGCAAACTAATGATAGATCTTGCATTACCCCTGGTAGCAGTCTGAAAGATTGTTTCAGATCTTGGAGAAGTCAGTCTGAAGGTTTTCTGATGTTGATATTATGGGAGGGGTTCACAGGAGTCAGCGAAGTGAATCTAGTATGATCTACTGGTATGCATTTATGTCAATATGAAATTAGGGTTTTCGTAGAATAAAAGGAATTGTTGGTTCATTTTTTATCACACAACATTCAAAGCAAAGTAGAGTGAAGAAGAGCGAGTTCAAGGCGATTCAAGGTGATCAAAAGCATTTTCAGTGAATTCCAATGCATTCAGAGCGGATTTTTAAAAGCTTTCACCGACGAAGGTTGTGAGGTATTTAATCAGTTTCCAAACTATCTTTTGATTGCAATGGATTCTGGATCAACTCATGCCCTGGTAGGTGTGGCTACCCTTGTTGTTAACATCAAGGATCATCCATGCTCGATTTTCAAGCAATATGCTCATATTGCGAAAGTTGATGATTCAGTCAGAGCATTTTCTAGGGTTATAGACGGAGTTTTGTATGTTGAAGATGTTCATACATATATTCACTGCACTCTGGAGGAATTAGGTTCTACTAAAATCAAAACAATGTACATGACAAATCTATTGGACAGGAATGGGTCGACGAAACCGGAATTCCAAATTCTGAAGGATCAAGGTTTCACAGATATTTTGGAGATGCTGAAATTTGAAGATGAAATGATTTCATATGTGTTGAGTTGTGTCCATGGGGAATTCATGTTGCTAGACCAGCCTTACAAAATCACCAAAGAGACTATTCGTGCAATTACCAATTTTCCCCAGACTGGTCACTCCTAGAAAGAAGAAAATATCTAACAATGAGGTGGAGAAGTCAACTGGAGCAACTTTTAACAACCAGTCAATGAGGATAAGCACTATCAGAGACAAAGTTGTTCAATTTGAAAGCATGGTCATTGGTTACAAGGTAACCCAATCAAACTGGTTGAATTTTGTTTCCAGCTCATGTATTTATTGTTCTCATAAGATGGTCAAAGAAAATGATAAGTATGATCATTGTCAATAGATGTGTGATGAGATAATTTTAAATCTAGTGAAGATTAAAGGTGAAAAGAAAGGTGTTTTTCCAGTATGGCAACCTTGTTGTTTTCTTGATGCTTTTTTTTTTGAGTGAGTTACTAGGATCCGATAAAACACAATGGGCATTTGATATACTAGTAGGGAAGAAAATCAAAGATTCTATAAGAGGTTTGAGATAGGACAAGGAGAGAGACTCCATTTTATGGCATTATTTGAAATCATTTTAGAAAGCAATGAAGCAGAGAGAAAGAGTTCCAAAACATATAGTTGATAAATATTCAATAGAAATTTCCTTTATGGTGAAGAAGGATGAAACACTGATGGAGGCAGTGCAACCATGAAAGATCTGGTCACTGAGATGCTATGAGGTTGACGTTGAGTTCTTGGACTTATATGCCAAAACTCTCATTGATGCCTCGATTGATGAAGCTGAGAAAATTTTTGGGACAGCAAAACAAAAAGAACTTGAATTTAAAATTGGATTTAGCAGAAAGAAGAGGGAAGGAAAGATAAAGAAAGTTGGGTAGGCTATGGAGAAAATGTCCTTAGAGATAAAACAGTTCATTGGATTAGCAGAAGGGTCATCTCCGGTAGTAGTTAAGGCTCAACTGGTAGCAGCAACCAGCAAGGGTGCAGTGAAGAGAAAGCGACCAAAAACATTTATTGCACCTATTTCTTTTGGATCTGATACAGAAGAAGAACCCTCTAAGATCCCCAAATCATACATCAAGATACAGAGGAAGAAACCTGAGGAAGGGAAACAATAGAAAGTGAAGGTTACTCCTCTGGTAGCAGTAAAGAACCTTTGAAGGAGAGAAAACCAACAGAGAAGAGGAAACTGGTAAAAGGAACCACTCTCACTCCCAGCAAGAAGAAATCTGATATAGACATGGCCCTAGAATCGGGTAAAGGTATTAAGGTTATTCCTCTTCTTTCTGTTGCTAAATTGGTTGATGAAATAACTAAAGATGGAATTTTGAGTAACATCCAGCATTACTATGTATATATGGATGATAAGGAGCAAAAGGAGATCAGGGAAGCCATTTTGTTATACTTAGATATATATAAGAAGGCATTAATTGAGATTGAAAAGAAAATACTGGGAGATTTGTACAGTAAACTAGATGCTAGTAGATTATCTATCATAGAAGAAGATAAACATATAAAGATACAAGACTTATTAACTATTTGTGGTGCTATAACTGATGAAGAGATGCTGCAATGTCTAGACTTTGCTAACAAAATAATTTTCTAAAGTAAACACTAGCATGTGAGTCTAATGGTTTGAAGAGTTAATGAAATTGTTAAGGAGGCCCATGAGGCATGGGTGAAATTATTTATTGATAACCCTAAACTCTTTACATTACCAGAATCATAAGTTCATCCAAAGTCTGACACTCTAGACATCTCGGTAGATGGTAAGGGGAAAGGTATATTGGATATGGGTACACTAGTTTTGGGATAGAAACTAATAGAGGATATTCCTCTAGTAGAATCACCTGTACATAATGTAGAGAAATCAGAAGATAATATTGAAACTATACATGAAAAGTAGGATACACCGAAACAAAAAATTTTAGATGTAGAGGTTATTGATGTGGATATAGACAATAAACATGATAAGGATATTGAACCTCCGGCAACAAATGTACATATAAAAGAGGCTAAGTTTGGGTAGGTTACTACACCAAGTGGCAAAGCCATCGATGCCAGTAAGAAGGTTGGAGAGTCTAGTCATTCATTATTGGCACTTGGCTCATTCGATCAAGTTGATTTTGGACAAAAGAATATAGAGCAACTAAGTAGTTTTGAATTGATGTTTGTTGTAGCTCTGAAATTAAGGAAGGAAAGATCAGAAGACAAGCAAGTCATTGAGTAGGCCATCCCTGTTTTGCATAATCTTGCACCAGTGTATAAGGTAGATCTGCTTGGTAGCCCATCTGACAAATTGAAAGGTTTGATAGAGCAGCTTAAAACTCTTCAACAAGTATCAAACCAATAGTTAATAGAGGTACAATGTGGCTAGATTGGTAACTTGTAATAATATGATTACATTTGATAAGACTAATCTGACTAAAGAATTAAAAAGGATTGATGAGGCTCTCATTCAATGTAGTCATATATATTGGTCTTTCTCTAACACATCATATTTAACAACAGACCTAGATAGTAAAATAAAGGAGGATAAGGAGAGAATTGAATAGCTCCTAATCAGTTTTGATGGTACTGAGTCATTGACCAACTCTGTTGATGGTTAAATTTTTCTGTTTGAATCTAAGATTTCAACCTTGGAGAAGGATAAGGACAAAATCATCTGGCGGGCTAGAGAATTGAGAGGATTGGTTAGTCCCCAGCTAAATACTTTATTGCTTCATAAGAGAGAGTTTATAAAATAGATGGGAAAGCCCACACCAGTTGACCTAGCTGAGTTAGAAATTCATGCTTATATGTTGAATGGGTTAGTATCAATTTTGAGAACCTTGAAATCTAGTTGGGACACTTACTTGGCATATTTGAAGGGTTCTTATCTGAACATTTTCAAGTACATTGAGATTCAGTAATCATTAGTTTTCTTTCATTATTTACCCCAACTTTGTCATTGATGTCAAAGGGGGAGAGGTTGATGTGAAAAATGTTAAGGGACATAAGAAGTAATGTATAGCTCAAAGGGAGCAGAGTTAGTTTTGGTCATCAATTTTGGGAGGAACCGGAATAGTACTTTAGCGGTCCATTTTTCACATGAGTGTTTCCATCAATGCCAAAGGGGGATATTGTTGGCAATTTACACTTATTCGGTTTAATGGTGTTGTCATTGATGGAAACACACATCATTTTGGGTTGGACATTTAACCGGTACTCACTAGTATTCATTGTTTGTAAACTGGCATTCAAGTCATCTGGCATACAAAGGATCCGGCAACCAGTAGGCGAGGGTAACCGACAAACTAGGAATCAAAATATAAGACCGACATAGGAGATTGATCCGATGGGTTTACACGATAGCGATCAGCAACATCAGTCGTGAAGTTTAATGCATTTATTTTTGTCTAGGCCGACATATAAATAACTTGTAATATCATTGTAATCCAACATAAGGCATTTATGTTTATGATTGGGAAGGGTATTTAAGTCAGTTCAGTGCTTGAACTGGAACTCATCCAACATAGTAGATGCACTCTCTAGGTTCAAAATTTTGTTTGTAACTCCATTTTTGTGTATGTAGTCAATGAGGCTCCTTTTATGGTGATAAGTGTGCTCTAGGTTGTTGGCCTTCCTACATGTGCAGGCCCTTATTGTAATATTTATTCATTTGGCCAGTGGATAGATATTGTGGATCACCAATCCCACTGTGGTTTTTCCTCTTTGAGGTTTTTGGCATATAAACTCTTGTGTTATGGTGTATGTTCTTATGTTTGCATCATTTATACTTGTTATATTCTTTTATGGTTACCAGTTACTTAAATTCTTTGTTAATAAGGTTAAAATTATAGATATTGGTAGAACACTGATTCACCCCCCCCTTTTAGTGTTCTTGGATTCCAACACCAAATATAGTCAAACCAGGTGGACAAATGAAACCTAAAGATTATATAATTCACATGATGTGGATCAAGATAAGTCAGGCATGGCCTCAAGATAAGGTTGAGCTTATGGAGGAAACATAGAAAGTAGTAACCATAGACTTTCTAAATATCAATCGTTGCTTGCAGAAGAGAGAAGTTGAATTGAAGATCATAAAGAATACTCTTGATCTCTTAAGGTCAAAAGAGAAAGAAAAAGATGTAGAGATTGCCTAGTTGTCAAGGGAATTGCAAGAAAAGACCTCTACTCTTTCTCAGCAGAGCCATGAAGAAAAGGTCGGGTTCCAAGAGGAACTGAACAACTTAAGAGCCCAAGTTCAAACCAATCAGCAAGAGGAGGATCTGACCAAGAGGCTATGAGAAAATAATCAAGAAATTGCACAGATGAAGACAAGCCTTGTATATGTGACTCACAACTAGACAAAGTTGTAAAATAGGACCACTAAGAGGGACTTGATCGAATAAGATGAAGAAGCTCCAAATCTAGTTGGCTAATAAAAAGTAGGCCAAACAATAAAGAACATGCCGCTTATGTGAGCTTGCAAGTGCAAATGCAACAAGATTTTCAAGACAAATAGACACAATTTGACAGGGAGGTCCATGAAGCTCAGGTTTCTTGTGAAAAAGAGCATTAAGAAAAAGTGGCCACAAAAAAGGCTCTTCATGAAAAAGCCTCAAATTTTTCTTCTCTACAGCAATAAATATCAAATTCAAAAAGAAAAATTGAATTACTAGTGATAGAGGTGGCATCAAAGGATGCACAAGTTAGTTTACAACTGTCAAGTGCAACACCTGCCTCCCAAATTGACTTCACCCCTATTTTACAACAACTGTATGTTTCATACTAGGAGAAGGTCAAAATGGCCATTGTGTCCCTTCAGCCAACCTTAAGGTTTGTTGCAGACACACAAAGGTTAAGAACAGAAGTGGAGAATGCAGCTAATCAAACCCTACAAAATATTGTGCCAAAGGTATCTGAGTCTGGTCTGCTAATTGAAAAATTATATACAATAGTGGATCAAACTCTAGTAGTAGCGAGCATAGGAGATCACAATTTAGCAGCCTGAAATGGAAATGAGTTTATTAATTATAATAGGGAAACCCTACATGCAAGAGAATGTTTTAATATATTGATAACCACCATCGCACATATTAGGAGGCAGTTTGAATATCTTGTGCAGATTGGTCTACCATCTCCTTTTCTTGCAGACGACTTGATTGTCACAGGGGAACAAATAATATACCTCTTAAAATAGTGTCAGCATGATGATTCTTATTTTCAATCATTTGGAAATGTTCTTGATGCCTTTGATATTGAGAATATCATAAACCCTCTAGCTTAGATCAACTTCCACTTGGAACAAGCATTTGAGATGCTAAGTAATTTATCCTTTAGGGAAATGATCAAGTTCGATCAAGCGTATGATTATCTATGAGCCCAAACATAGCCTTCTAATGAGGAATGGTCCCCCTTGCAGGGCGTTCTCTCACGACTTTGAAATTTTGTTCTCACTCTATGTCTAATCTATGAACTAGAGTTTCAAGGTTCCTTATCTGCGGGAAGATCGCCCAGTTGAGTCATCAAAAGATGTGGATCAAAATTCCTAGTCTCCCTTTTAGACCCCTTATTTTAATTTTGTTTCCCAAGCTTATTAAAATATTTCCTTTCTTCCTTGCCACATGTTAGTAGGGTGTGTTTTCTAGACTGGCACCTTCACCTTGACTCTGCTAAGCCCCGCCACGTTGTCACATTACCTATTCCCCACATTCTTACCCGGGTTTTCAAGTTCTCTCAACATCGAGCTTGCCACGTGACATACTGGTGAGCTTTTCTTGTGGAAGGAAATCAAACACACCTAAATGCCTTGCTCACACATTTTCAAGAAAGAAAAGGTAATGAAGGCAAGAGAAGCTCTTTTCTTTTGCCACGCATACATTTAGTCAAGAAGTTAGCCATGCGTAAGTAGGGTGTAATTTTTAAAAATCATCAAGGCTTGAATGAGATATAGAGGCACGATCCATTGATAGGCATCCATTTTTTGGAGCTATACGGATTGATTCAGGAAGCTGATTTGTTGAGGCAGTTGACCAAAAATAATGACAAAGAGAGTGGGTATGCAATTAGTGAAAAATATGTCAAACAACCATGTGGCCAGGGGATGAATCTTTTTTGTTGCCTTGGGAATTTGTGCATGTGTTAGGGGAAGAATAAAAGGGCAATCAATAGCATTTTTAGGAGGTTCACACACAAAGACAATTTGTATCTTACTTAGACTTTAGTACTGTTTCCAGTTTTAGGCAAGATACATAACCAAACTATGCCAACTTCAAGACTTTATGTTTATTTGTTCATGTTGCTAATTGAACTTTCCTCTATGTCAATTGGAGTAAGAATTGAAAATTTTCAATCCGTATAAGCTTTTAAGATCTTAAGCATAACTTCTATTGGTCAAATCATGTCTCAAACTCTTTCAATTTGGTATTGTTGTGCTTAAATCATGTTAGGCTTGGTGTGAATTTGTGAGTTTCAGCTATTATAATTACTAAAGTTGTTAAGCCTTTAGATTATACATAGGATGTATGGTTTCTTGTGCTTGTAAATGTTTCAAATCGTAGATCTCTAGTGCATCACCTTAGTTTTATTAACAACATTTTCTCTTCCTTTTTCTCAGTTTAGATGAAGGGTCAGCTTCTAAAATCCCAGAGGAAGTTCAATGAAGTGCGATAGGTTCTACTAAACTTCCTATAAAGGAGGGGATTCGTTACCTCTAAGATAACAAATCTTAGAGAACAAATCTATCTACTGCTACCTCACTTATATTGGTGCTAAGGATGAGATAGGGAATAACAATAAGATAAAACCACACTAATGAAGATTTAATAGAATGATTAAAGTACAAAAATGATGAAATAAGAAAATCTAAGCCAACAGCACAGTACAAAACTAAGAACAAATTATACCAAAGAATTGGACAGGTCTCAAGTTTTGGACACCAATGTGGTGCGCAAACATCTGTATGACACATTATCATCTGTATAACCAGAGAGCACAGAATTCCATAGAAAGATAACAACAACACTCCTTGACTATGCAGAACCTGTTCGTCACCTGCACTCTTAGAGATGGGGGAAAATGTTGGGGATGTATCATGGGGGATTCACTTAGTGAACCTGGTTTATAGCATGTGCGTTCATGGCATACTAAATAATCCCCCTATTTTCAAAAAATATTGCCCTAAACTCCTTTTTTGTCCACCCCTCCCAATTCATAGGGTGAATTAAAAGTTCCCCTATTTTTCGCCAAATATTGCATTTTTGATAGCCCAAATTAAAAAAAACCCTTTTTTCACCGATAGGAAATATATTGTACCCTCATTTTTTAGATATTAAACCCCCCAATATGAATGCAGATGATATAGTATTTCCTAGCCAGTGAAGCCTTTGTGGGTTCTATAGGGGCCTTCCTCAATCAGACCCCTACTTTGGTGTTTCCACCTCCATGGACAACTAGATAGATAGATTGGATAAAAGATAAAAGATTAAATTAAAATAGAAACTATTGAAGAAGTTGAGGAAATATAACTTCAGACATCCCAAGAACACCTGCATGCAAATACCTATCACAAGAGAAGAATGGAGGCACATAAAGCAAAAAAGCATAAATGCTCTGAAGAAGAAAATTATCATTCAGAAAGGGAATCAATTTAATGAACAAGTACAATACAATCCTTATAAAAGGATAATAGAAACCCTAAAGATATGCAGCCCTAAAGAAACCCTAAAGGGATAATGTGTATTTAATAATTAGAATAATTATTCAATACCTACAATATTTATTAAATGCCTAAGTTTATCTTAAGCAGAGAGTTTAATAGACTAATAATTAAATAAATAATTATTAGCTAATACAAGATAACTCTAACACCCCCCTTAAGATGAACTTAGGGAGTAGCTAAAAAACTAAATGCATGAAGGAAAAAAATGCAACTACATGATGAAGGCAAATTTGGGTCCCAGCAACAAGGCCTGATGAAGTACCCAATCACAACCAAATCTCTATGAACCGTCACTCAGAAAGGGAATCAATTGAATTAACAAGTACAATACAATCCTTATAAAAGGATAATAGAAACCCTAAAGGGATAATGTGTATTTAATAATTAGAATAATTATTAAATGCCTAAGTTTAGCTTAAGCGTAGAGTTTAATAGACTAATAATTAAATAAATAATTATTAGCTAATACAAGATAACTCTAACAACTATACTTCTCTTAGTGGAAGTAAACCCCTATTGCAAATAGATAAAAACTATATATTGATAAGATAAATGCACTAGATGATAGATACACATAGAGATATGATAGATAAATTGCATGCAATGATAAAAGATAGAGATAAATGATAAAGAGAAGACAAGGTATGTAGTCAAACCCCCCTTTTGAGATATGAGCACGATGAAGCTCAATATATGTGCTTATTGTTGCAAGATGATTGCAAGTGTGAAATAGATAGAGATAGCTCGAGAGCACTTATAGAGTATTCAAAAGAGAATAAAGAGAGAGAGAGAGAGATAAGAGAGAGCCAAGAAATAACCAAAAGTAGAACCCTTCAAAATGAGCAAAAAAGAAATTTTAAGGCTAGGAAAGAGGTGCAGAGAGTCGTTATAGCCAAAAGAAAGCCAAAGGATGTGCGTCAAAAGGCATCTGACTAACTACAAAATGTGAGATTCCTCGAATCTATCAAGACGTTAGTGTGTCACGCAGACACCTGCACAACAATCTTCTATCCTTCTAGAGATAGGCCCAAATGGGGTTTTGGGGTAAATTGGGGTATTTTGTCTTGGGGGCCCATGATGTCAAAATGATGGGATTTTAATCATGAGTTTGTCATTAATGCACTAGGTCCCATCTATAAGTGTCATAAATGTACTAGGCATAATTCAAGACACTACATTTTTCCCCCACTTCAGTGGACTAATCAACTCAAGGGATCAAATGCACTAAAGTAGTTTTAGAAAAAATTTATTAAGCTCATGCAATGCAATAAATGCAATAGATACTTAGCCCAAAAAGGATAGTGTAGGGGTTGTAGAGGTTGAGTCAGAAATCACAAATGATTCCCCCAAGTCTCTACAAGAAACCATAGTATTCACCATGATGATTCCCATACTGCAAAATTCAAAAAAAAAAATCAGGACAAAAAATGGAAGAATCTACTTCGGTGAGAAGAATGCTTAAGAAGTGTTAGTATAAATAGAAAGAGGAAAATATTATAAAGGTGAGTATACTCCCCCTCATGTTTTGGCCCCACCAAGGTGGGGAAAATAGGATGGAAAATGAGTCAAGATTGTCCCAAAATGGTTGAGAAAATTTTTGGGTGGAATTTAAGCTATATACTCAAGAGTAGGCCCCTAGAAGGGTCATTTTCACTATTCATTGTGGTCATTTCCATTGAGATTTGTATATAGTCTAGGAAAAAATGCCACACATATGAGAACATACGATGAGAAGGATCAAGGATCTTTAGACTACAGTGGATCAGGGTGATGAGCCTGGGAAGGTATGCCTCGAATCTTGTGCTTATGCTTTATTTTATGCATTTTATTAGCATTTTTTATTTCGTTGTTCCATAAGCATCCAGGGGACGCATCTAGATCCCAACATGACGTGTTCATCTAGGGCATGCACTGCCATCCAAGGGTCATGCGTCAGTCCTCCCTAGATGCTAGCATCCATAAGATGCACTGGTGTCTTAAGGACACACTAACATCTTAAGAACGCACTAGCGTTTGGATCATAATATTGATATAGCCTAACTAGATGTTTTTATCTTTGTATAGACTTTTCCTGATATGCGGGAGCATACTTTGGGACATCTTTTGCAGATAATATGGGATTAGGCTAATTATTTATCTACTAGAGATAGATGACTATTTAAGAGTGTGGAACTATGGTGGACCTTTTGTCTACTAGAGTTGCAATTCCATGAATCAATGTTGCAAGCCCTGATGAAGAGATAGGATGCAGACACCATGTCCTTTCATCTTCCCATAGGGGAGATGACTACACAACTCTCATAAACATCTACCACATCTTTTGGTTACCCATCCAGGGGTAGAGAGTATCCTCTGCCATCCTAGAAGGAGAAAAGCTAGGTAGACAGTAGGAGTGGGCCCTCTATCAAATAGTTGATGAGACTAGGAACATCTACCTATGAGCATAGGGCTAGGGCTGATTTCTAATTCCCCTAGTTCAATGCATCATGATAGTGATCATGGTACATTGGATGCTAATTGATGGGCATGGTTCAAAGCTGACAACTACATTCGTGTTGTTGATCTAAGAGATGGAGTGTGGGACAATATATGCATGGGGGTGGAGCATGTTTTCACACCTCTACTATGAGCTCTCATGCTATGTCCACCATGAGTATCAAAGTCTGATAGCATGCACCTTGTTATAGTTCTAGATTTTTTAGCATATTACATGTACCTGACTAGTTGGATTTCCTGTGTCGATGCCCCTAGACATGTTGAGGGCCCACAGCTACCCATTGTGGTGTGAAAAGTGGGAGAGTGGAGACCTCACATATTGGAGGATCATCATAGACCATCTTGGGATTGGTGATGTCATATGACAATCATTATGTGACATGGGGGTGTGGAACATAGCCCACATCCATCTCCCATGGATGCAGCATGATCGGTTCCTACTGAGTCACCAGGATCATATCATCATGCCCTACTACTAGTGACGATGTATATGGTAGCTCAAGCAGTTACAAACCATCCCACCCATTACCCCCACATATGTCTAGCCACCCAGAAGTGTGGTGTGACTGCAAAACCTACCCTACCCCAACATTAGAGATGTTCATGACAGTTCCAAGGATAGTGATGATGACAACATCCTACCGCAACTTGATATTGATGATATCGGAGTCACTTGGGACTTTATAGACTAGTGGGGTATAGTAGGGCCTATCATTATCTTCCCACCAAATGCAACAAGAGGAGACATTGAAGCTATGGGAGGAGACAACAATGACCAATCCTCCTCAAACAGTGAGGGAAAGAGGTCAATGTAGAAACAGTGAGTGGGGAGCCCAAGCTTGGAGATACTAGTGTCAGCAATTAGGGGGCTCCCACCATCACCTATCACACCACCACCACTACTAATGTGGGCATCAACACCAACATCACTTGCGGGGGCATCTGCCAATAAGGAGCTTCTACAAGATCGAGATTGGTAGAGAGGCGATTCTAGTAGGCATTGTGATTTCAGTTTGTATATTTCAATCTTTCTCATGCATTCTTTGATATGTATACATGTAGAGATATTTGACATTTTAGTTACTGATATATGGTTTTTGTGTTTGCAAAGGGCATTGTTGATTGGTTGAGCTTCATCCACCAGGCACTCACAAAGATCATCCTTGATGTACAGACCTAGGGCATAGTATTGGATTCCTATCAGCCCCACTAGAAAGAAAGGAGGCATACCCGCTTGTTCAAGATTGTAGCATAGATTTGGATAGGGTGTGAGGATGGCTAGGTGGAGCTAGTGTGGGGAGCATCACAACTGGCGACCATGATGGGGCGAAGGGACCAGGCCTTGCTGGAGGTCCATGCTATCCTAGAAGAGGAAGACCAAGCAGTGATGCAAGCTAAGAGTGCTAAGAGTTCATATGAGGCTCTACAAATCTATTTCAATGACCTTTGAAAATAGGTGGATGCCACATAGTAGGGCACAATTGGTTACCTTGACCACCCTTGTGTGCACTAGTTGCTAGCGGACTTGGAGGAGGCTCACCAAAGAGAGGCCACATTGCGAGAGGACCTCATGACACAATGAGAGACCATGGTAGAGATTCAAGGAGAGTTGAAGGGCCTATGGTCACACAACATTATGGCTATGAGATCACAATCTACCTCAGTTAGACAACCATCATGCCCGGATCAAGATCCTCCGACACCCATGACCTCAGAGATCCATCCTCTTAGGGGGATCATGAGACATTTTGATTTTTAAAGATTGATCCATTTATACATGGATGTACTAATGTAGAACTCAGAGACACATATGTCAGCATCACGTATTTTTGTAATGATGCGATACATGTATATTAATACTTTACGTTGACATTATACATGTATATATATGAGATTCACCATTCCAATCTTATCTTGTGTCATAATGGATAGATGTAATTTTAGTTCTTTATGCTCATTATGTATACTCATGTGATTGATGGTTTAGATTAGATTACATCATGATTTAATTTACATATTATTTAATATATGCATGATTAAATTCCATGATGATCATTGTATAGGTGTTTTTGAGATATAGATAGAACATGTATACACACACACACGTAGAGACATTATATATATATATATCTATATATATATATATATATATATATATATATATATATATATATATATATATATAGATATAGATATATATATATGTATATATGCATAGTCACTTCAAAACACAAATGATTAGATGATGTGTTGATGAAGATATATCATGACATGACTATTGTAGAAATCTAAGTGTCAAATGCACGATACACACAACTTCATGTCTATGCTTAATATCTATGCAAGTGTAGAGTGTTGACAAGTTCATTGAGAGGCGTACCATACATATGAGATAAAATATAATCACCAGAACCATAGGCAGAGGTGACGATGTATGGACCCAACCAATTCAAGCTAAATTCCCTCTTTGATTAGGTGGTGCATTGATATTTCTCTAATTCTCACAAATAACCAGCTCACCTATCTTAAAGGCTCAAGGTAGAAAACTTTGGTTATAATGTTGAAACAAAAACTTTTGATAAGCTTTAAAAAGTTGAAAGGCCTACAAATGGTGTGCATATAACAACTTAATTTGATTGAGACAAAGGATACGATAAGAATCATCATCAATAAGCACTATTAGAAATGTGTAATGATGGAATCTCCAACTCAAGAGGCATGATAGCATTGGCGTCATACACAAGGTTGTAAGGCATTGTCCCCATAGTAATAGTACACTCATGTGATAGACCCATAACACATCTACTAGCTAAGTATGTCAATCTTTACCATGCTTAGTGATGGTATTATGTAGAATCTATTCAAGTCTTGTTAGATGATTCCACTTGATTGTTGGACTGAGGATAATAAGGTGTAGAAAAAAAAAGTTGGATGTGAAAATTATTGAGGAACTTCTCAACCTCTTTGTTCTTAAATGGTGTACTATTATCAGATATAAGGGTAGAAAGAAAACTAAAATGAGAAGTGATGGTATCCATAATAAATCCACAAATCACATTGGTAGTGGTGGATCTCAACAGTATACCCTCGACCCACTTTATGAAATAATTTGTAATAGTGATGATAAATGTATGCCCCTTAGACAAAGGGGGAGATAAATTACCAATGATTTCCAACTCCCACATCTGAAAAAGCCATGGAGAATCTTAAGTTCGGAGCTCCTATGCAGGATCTCAAATCACGAGATCTCAAATCAATTTACTATTTTGTTGACATTGGGGGCATTTCTTGACAAAGGCAAAGGAATATTGTTCCATTTTTTGCTACTAATATCCCATGTGAATCATCTTATGCATTAAATAATTTCCCCCAAAATGCCCACCTCCAGAGCCTAAATAGGCTTCCTGGAGGGCCAGGGGTATTTCATCTTTTGTCAAACAATGTAAAAGAAGGCCATTATATGATCTAAAATAAAGGGCATTGGAAAAGAGGATATAAAGAGAAAAAAGTTTTTGAATTTGCACATGTGAGATCTTGCTAGCATCATCAGGAAAACTTATGATTTTGAGATAATTATAAATGTGTACAAACCATTCTCCTAAATCGATGTGAGCGCACAAAAAATTGTTGAATTGGATCTGATCAGTTATAGCTGGAGAGGGGAGGACTTGTACTATGAAATGATATTCATCCTGACCAAAGTTCGGGCCTACAAGGGATGTAGTGCTTGCCATTGCATCAGCATGACATTTTTCTCTCCGTGAAATACTATCGATCATATAAGTAGTGAAATATTTTAGTATGGTTGTGACTAAGTCCTTATATTGAGATAACTTTAGCTTCTCAACATGATATGCACCTATAACCTAATTTACATTAATCTCGGAGTCTCCATGGATGCAAATATGTTTTACATCCCTGGCAATTGTGGCACATAACCCAGCAATTAAGGCTCTGTACTCAGCAACATTGTTAGTGCAATGAAATTATAAATGAAATGAAAGTGGGACTTTTTTTCCTTCAAGAAAGGCCAAGACCACGCCCGCTCCTAAACCAATATAACATCTCAATCCATCAAAATAAATATCCCATACAAGCTTTAGATCAATGGTTAATACATTTTCATCGAGGAAAAGATCTAAGATAGGAAAAGATTTTTCAATTAGGGCATCGGCCAAATGATCAGCAATGACTTGCCCTTTGATCAACTTCTGAGTTATGAATCCTAGGTTAAACTTAGAAAGTAGCATCACCCATTTAGCAAATCTACTTGAAAGATCATATTTTGAAAAGAGATGCTCAAGGATGTCATTCTTAGTGATAACCCATGTTTCTGCATGAAGGATATAATATCCTAACTTTTGTGTCGTGAAGACAAGAGTTAGACATTTTTTTTCCATGGCAGAATATTGAGTTTTATTCTCTATCAAGGTACAGCTAACATAATAGACCGCTCTTTCTTGGCCTTTATCATCATGTTGAGGTAGCCAAGCTACTAGAGCATAAGACAAGGTAGATATGTACAAAAGAAAGGTCTACCAGATATAGTTGGCATCAGGATAGGAGGGTTAGCCAAATAATTCTTAATAGAATTGAAAGCTTCCTGGCATTCCTCATTCCATTTGAAATGAAAATCCTTCTTCAACAACCATGTGAAGGGAAGGGCACGATCAGCTAATTGCACTACAAATCTAGGAATGGCTTGAATCTTCCCTTGCAAACTACAAAGTTGAGAGATTTTTTTAGGTAGAGGCATGTTTACAATTGCATCAATTTTATTAGTATCTATCTTGATTCCTAGATGAGAGACAATGAATCCCAAATGTTTCCTAAAATCCACACCAAAGACACATTTAAAGGGATTCAGTCTCACCTTATATAATCAAAGTCTCTCAAAGTCTAATCGAATATTTTCAATATGCTCTTGACGACAAATGGATTTTACCAAGATATTATCGACATAATCTTCTAAGATTTTATGGATAAAATCATGGAATATCAAGGTCATAGCTCATTGATACGTTGCTCCTACATTCTTCAACCCAAATGGAATGACAACATGGCAAAAGGTTCCCCAAGGGGTTGTGAAGGCAGTTTTATACTAATCTTCTAGATTAATACAAATCTAATTATACCCCGAGAAATTATCCATGAAAGAAAGAAAAGCATAACCTATGGTTTGAATCCATGATCATGTCAATGTTCAGGAGTGGAAAATCATCTTTGAGAGAAGCTTTATTCACATCCCAAAAATCAATGTAAATACAAATTTGACCATTAGGTTTTCTAACTGTGACAATGTTCGAGATCTAAGGTGAATGATCAATGGGACAGATAAAATCATCCTTTAAAAGCTTTTCTATATTTTCCTTGACTAATAAAGCCACCTTAGTCCATTCATCTTTTGAATCTTCTATTTCATAGGTTTAGCATCGGGACTTAGTACTATGTTATATACCAAAATCGACTCATCAATGCCTAGCATTTATTCATAAAACCAAGCAAAGATATCGGGGAATTGATGTAAAATATTAAAATATTCTTTGTATTCTTTAGAGGATAAACATGTCCTAACCTTGATGACCTTATTAGGAGTTTTGTCACTCATAATAGCATCAATAGTCTCTCTACTATGGAGTGCACTATGGTCTTCTAGATAACACATGGGTATGTGCTCCTTATTATAAGATAAAGGTGCCCCTTGTTCAATAGATTCTCCAAAATACACTTGGGTATTTAAACAATAGGGGAATCGATGTTTATGGTGATAAAAGGGCAATTAAACATACACACCTAGGAATTTCTTCAAGGATTATTTTGAAGGAAAAAGATCCAAGGGAACTTCATTAGGTGGCGATGTGTTATCGATGAGTTCTGGATGAATAATCTTAAGAGGAAGAGAGTCAGAAAAAATCATGTTAAAAATATTAACCATGGTTTCATTATATGACATGTATGGCAATATCCTATTCCAATGTTGCGGTGATGAGGTTCAGCTACCAAAGGAATTCAAATACCTTGTTCATTAGGTCCAAAACCTTTTCCATCATAACCAAGTTGTGATAAAATCTTATATCCAGGACAATAAATATCATGCAATTCCTTAAATGAAGGAGCTTTTGTATAGAAAAGATGGTCAACATTGTTGAAATGTGGTGACTGATCAGCAAAGTACTATACACTCAGCACATATCCTCGTTGGGGTCTGGGGTCAGGCAGGGGTTCGGGGGCGGCAGCCCCCGAGAAAATTTTTTTTTGCCATTTTTTGTTGATGAAAACCGACATTATAATAAAACCCTAAAAAGGCCGACTTTGTTTGTTGCCCTAAAAATGCATGTTATAAGTGGCTGGGATGCTTAAGGCATTGTAAGATTGATGTACTATTTTTGCTGGATAATAAGAAAGATTGGATGGCTGTGTATGGTGGACATAACCCATTCTAGGTGAACCACGTTAAATCTCTATGTTATCTGTGTCCTGTTTTATTTCTTTATCTTTTATATTTAAATCTGCATATAATTGTTAGTTCATATTTGCTTCGGATCTGCTTGAAACCCTAATAATTGGTATCAGATTGAGGTTTTCTGTAAATTGGCAGGACTTTCAGATTTGAGTGGGAGCAATGGAGGATTCCAAATTCAAGGTCGAAAAGTTTAACGGCTAGAATTATCAGTTATGGAAAATGCAGATGGAGGATTACCTATATCAAAAGGATTTGTGGCGGCCATTGGAAGGAAAGGCAAAGAAACCAACCACAATGTCAGATGAAGAGTGGGACATTTTAGATAGAAAGGCACTGGGATCCATTCGATTATGCCTTGCGCTGTCTTTAGAATTCAATATAACAGAAGCAAAAATGGTTGTAGATTTGATGGCAACATTGGCTAAGTTGTATGAGAAACCCTCGGCTTCGAATAAGGTATTTCTTATGAAGCGTTTGTTTAATTTGAAAATGAGTGAGGGAGGATCTATAGCAGAGCACTTAAATGAATTTAATACAATTACCAATCAATTGTATTCGGTAAAAATTACCTTTGTAGAAGAGGTTAGGGCTCTCTTGATTTTATGTTCTTTGCCAGAAAGCTGGAATAGCTTGGTTATGGCTGTAAGTAACTCTGTCTCTGGTAAAAATACTTTGGTATTTGATGATATTGTTGGTGTTATCCTAAGCAAGGAAATGTGAAGGAAATGCACAGGTGAGACTTCAACATCATCGGGTAGTGTTTTGAATGTGGAGAACAAAGGAAGATCAAAGGAAAGAGGAAAAGGCCCTGGGAATGAGAAGTCACGAGGGAAGTCAAAGAAAGGACACTCTCAATCTAGAGGAAAGAAAGATTTCTGGTATTGCAGAAAACCTGGTCATCTAAAGAAAGACTATTGGTCTCAGAAAAACAAAGAAGGAGACAAAAATGAAAATGACAGTAAGGAAGCTAATATTGCAAGTAATACTTTACAAGATGCTTTAATCTTATGTTTGGATAATGTTAATGATTCCTGGGTAATAGATTCTAGAGCTTCATTTCATGCTACACCCCATAGAAAATATTTTCTAGATTATGTTCAAGGTGATTTTGGACAGGTATATTTGGGTGATGATGAGCCCTGTCAAATTGTTGGAAAAGGAAAGATAAAGATCAAGTTGTAGAATGGTAATGACTGGTTTCTGCAAGAGGTAAGACATGTTCCTAATTTAAGAAGAAATTTAATTTCTGCAAGGTAACTAGGTAGTGAAGGTTGCATAGTTACCTTCTCAGACAGTATGTGGAAGGTCACTAAAGGATCATTAGTAGTAGCTAAAGGTGCGAAGGTAGGCACATTATATCTATGTACTGGTAACACTTACTCTACCTTAGCTGCTACAAATAAAGTTACTGTAGGGACAACAACAATAAATGTTGCAAGAACAGATTCAATAATGTGGCACCATAGGCTTGGGCACATGAGTGAGAAAAGGATGAAAATCCTTCACTCCAAAAATCTATTGCCAGGACTAAAGAAGATTGATTTAGAGTTCTGTGAAAACTGTGTTTATGGTAAACAGAAAAGAGTCAGATTTCTCAAGGTTGGGAAAGAGAAGAAGAGTGAGAAGTTAGAGCTTGTACATTCAGATGTATGGGGACTGGCTTAGGTATCATCTCTTAGTGGCTCTTGTTATTATGTTATTTTTATTGATGACTCAACCAGAAAAACATGGGTATATTTCCTAAAACAAAAATCAGATGTTTTTGAAACTTTTAAGAAATGGAAAGCTTTGGTTGAGAATGAGACAGGGAAAAAGTTGAAGTGTCTCAGATCGGATAATGAAGGTGAGTATTGCAGCAAAGCATTTGAAGATTACTGTTCCTTAAATGGGATTCGAAAGCAAAAGATAGTTCTAAGAACTCCATAGGAAAATGGTGTGTCAGAGAGAATGAATAGGACTATCATGGAATGTGCGAGGAGCATGAGATTTCATGCTAGATTGCCCTTACATTTTTGGGTAGATGTTGTACATACTATTGTCTATTTGATAAATAGAGGACCTTCAACCCCTTTGGATGGTGGTATTCCAGAGGAGGCTTGGACTGGTAAAAAGGTAAATTATTCTTTTCTAAAAAAATTTGGTTGCAAAGCTTTTGTCCATGTTGATAAAGAAAATAGAACCAAGCTTGATGCTAAATCTCAAAAATGTACCTTCATTGGATATGGGATAGATGAATATGGCTATCGGTTATGGGATTTTGAAAATAAGAAAATAATTAGAAGTAGAGATGTTATATTCAATGAGAAGGTTATGTATAAAGAAAAGATGTAGGAAAAGAAGCATGAATAGGACAAACAAGAATATGTGGTGTTCGATGAGATTCCTAAAAATGAAATGCCACAGGTACCTATTGCTCAGCAACAATAGATTGTCCCACAAACTCCTACAAGTGTTAGACATTCTATGAGAACAAGTAGACCCCTTAAAATATTTTCTCCTTCTTTGTATTTTATTTTATTAACGGATTCTGGTGAACCAGAAGAATATGAAGAAGCAATGCAGGTAGATGCCAAACAACAGTGGGAGCTAGGCATGAAAGAGGAGATGGACTCCTTGATGAAAAATAAGACTTGGGACTTAGTCCTTTTACCTGCAGAAAAAAGAGCCTTGCCTAACAAATGGGTTTATCGGCTAAAGGAGGAGGAAGGAGGTCAAAAAAGATATAAGGCCAGACTTGTGGTAAAAGGTTTTGCATAGAAAAAAGGTATAGATTATGATGAAATATTTTCTCCAGTTGTAAAAATGACTTCAATTAGAACTGTACTTAGTCTTGTGGCTGCAGATGATTTACATCTTGAACAATTAGATGTCAAAATAGCTTTTCTCCATGGAGATTTGGAGGAGGAAATTTACATGTTGCAACCACAGGAATATGAGGTCAAAGGTAAGGAGAACTTGGTGTGCAGGTTGAAGAAAAGTCTGTATGGCCTAAAGCAAGCACCCGGACAATGGTATTTAAAATTTGATAGTTTCATGGCTCAACACGGTTATCATAGATGTCATTCTGATCATTGTGTATATTTTAAGAGATTTGATAATGGCAGTTATATTATCTTGTTGCTTTATGTTGATGACATTCTTGTTGCTGGGTCTAACATGCAACATATAAATGATCTTAAACAGAAATTAGCCAGGTCATTTGCTATGAAGGATTTGGGTGCAGCTAAGCAAATTCTTGATATGAGGATTACACGGGACAGGAAAAATAGAACCTTGAATTTGTCCCAAAGTGAGTATATAAAGAAGGTGTTGAAAAGATTTAACATGCAGGATGCAAAAGTAGTTAGTACACCTTTGGCTAGTCATTTCAAATTGACTAAGGAGATGTGCCCAAAGGCACAGGAAGAGGTTAATAAAATGTCTAACATCCTGTATTCATCAGCTATTGGTAGTCTGATGTATGCAATGGTATGCACAAGGCCAGATATTGCACATGCAGTGGGAGTTGTGAGTAGGTTTATGAGTAATCTCGGTATGGAACATTGGAATGCTGTGAAATGGATTCTTTGGTATTTGAAAGGAACTACTACAAAGGCATTATGTTTCAAAGGATCTAATGCTGCTCTGAGTGGATTTGTTGACTCTGATCTGGCGAGTGATATTGATTCATGGAGGAGTACTACAAGGTATGTTTTTACTATAGGGGGAACTGGAGTCAGTTGGATTTCTAGGCTGCAAAAGGTTGTTGCACTTTCAACCACTAAAGCTGAGTATGTTGCTGCTATAGAAGCTAGCAAGGAGATGATTTGGTTGCAATGTTTTTTGAAGGAATTGGGTTAGACACAAGAGGATATCCCATTGTATATTGATAGCCAGAGTGCCATTCATCTTGCAAAGAACTCTGCTTTTCATTCAAGGACAAAGCACATTCAGCTCAGGTACCACTTCATCTAGACTATTTTGGAGGAGGGTCAGTTACAGCTTGAGAAGATTCACACAAGTGAGAATCCTGCCGGTATGTTCACAAAGGCAGTTCCACAAGAGAAGCTGATTTCTTCATCTGTTTATGTTGGTCTTCTTGATTGATAATTGTGGACTTTATACCAATCAAGTCCTGGTGTTTTAATTGTTCGGTGTTGAGCCTGATCAGTCTCCGAGTGGGAGATTGTTAAAATGTGGCGACTGATCAGCAAAGTACTGTACACTCAGTACATATCCTCACCAAGGTCCGAAGCTGGGCCGAGCCCTGGGTAGGGGTTCGGGGGTGGTAGCCCTTGAGAAAAAAAAAATTGCCATTTTTCGTTGATGAAAACTGACATTGTAATAAAACCCTAAAAAGGCCGACTTTGTTTGTTGCCCTAAAAATGCATGTTATAAGTAGCTGGGATGCTTAAGGCATTGTAAGATTGATGTACTATTTTTGCTAGATAATAAGAAAGATTGGACGTCTATGTATGGTGGACGTAACCCATTCTGGGTGAACCACATTAAATCTCTATGTTATCTGTGTCCTTCGGATTTGCTTGAAACCCTAACAAACATGATAAGCATCACCCAACTTTAAATATGCATAGTCATCTTTTGTAGCCGAAGTGAATGGAATCTTGGGAAACTTGGGGTGGAAAGGATCCACCTTGTATTCACCAACATGAGAGTCAATGAAATCTAAGGAACCCCATTCATCACCCAAGCATGCATTTACTTTGGATGGAGAAGGTGATTTAGTTGAAGATGGTTTTCTAGGAGTAAACTCCAAAAGGCTTGTACCTCAAGGAGATCTACTTTCAAGGAGGTTTCTTTTAGATAATCCTACTCCCTAGGTAATTTATCCTTCATAGGATCTTGCTTCTTAGGAACTTCCTTCTTCGAGACTTCTTCACTCTTCTGCTTTTCCTTTTTAGGGGATGAGATAGAAGTAGAAGTCGTCATTGAATAAGATAAGGTAGGTACATAATTTTTAAAAGAAGAAACAACCGAGGCTTGACCAACTGCTACTATTTGACAAAGGTGCATAGCTTTGGGGTTAGCCTTAATTGTGACAACTTTGTTATTAGCTACAAACTTACAGATCTGTGAAGTGTAGAAGATACATCCCCCAAAGCATTAATCCATGGTCTATCCAAAAGGATATTATAAGACAAAAGACCTGGCATCACATGTACAAGGGTTGGAATAGTAATAGGTCCAACCTTCAAGGATAGTATGACCATTCCTATCATGGTTTTACTACTATTATCAAATTCTTGGATAAAAAGGGAAGTTATCAACGTGTTTGGATCCACCTTGATTTTTGGTAACAAATCCAAGATAAAACATTAAGTGCAAAGCCTATATTGACAAGTATTCATCTAATGACAACACCATTCACATGAAAAATTATCATTAAAGGATCTGCCAAATTTATCGCTTTGGGAGGTAGAATTTTATGATGATAAAAAGTAATATTTGGTGAATCCACATGAATATTATCCATCAATGCATTGACATCCATCAGTCTTGAAAAAGAAGGTAGTAAGATCTTTTGCAAAGCTTCCTATAGCATGCCTTGATACATTGTATCAGTTTGAAGAAAATCCCATAGTGAGATCTTAATGGGATTAACCTTAAGTTGCTTGAGGAAGACTAGGTTGAGAGGGTGGTAAAGAAACTTGTGGTTGATCAAGAGTCTTCTTATTCCTCTGAGTATTATACATGTGAGCGATGGAGTTGTAAGTTGATTGTTTAGATTGCATAAACTTAGTATATAAATTAGAAGTTTCTCCTTTAAAGGTTTTCCATTTATGATTTTGGCTTTATTTGGAGAAGGACTTGTTGTAGTCACATAAATGAAAGTTCTCTTATGCCTTTTAGGAGCCATGGAGACAACAATAACATTCACGGATTTCTCATTTTCAATCAAGGATGTTGTGGAAGATGACACTTCTTGTACATCTCTTTTGGAGAAAGGTGCTTATAAGAAGTCATCTACAACTTCATCCAACATATCAAAGTCATCCTTAGAGAATGCCTTTTCAAAAGCATCAAACTCTAAGAGGAAGAGATCTGACATTAGGCATTCACACTAGGTTCACCAAAATGTAGAGGGGATTTGTTACCTCTAAGATGACAAATCTTAGAGAACAAATCTATTCATCGCTACCTCATTTATACTGGTGTTAAGGGTGAGCCAGGGGATAACAATAAGATAAAACCACACTAATGAATAAATAAATAAATGAATAAAGCACAAAAATGATGAAATACGAAAAAATCTAAGCCAATAGCACTATATAGAACTAAGAACAAATTTTACCAAACAACTCGATATGTCTTGGGTTTTGGGCTTTCATGTTTCCACCTCCATGGACAACCAGATAGATAGATTGGATAAAAGATAAAAGATAAAATGCAAATAGAAATTATACGCTTAATGGAAGCAAACCCCTATTTCAAATACATAAAAAATGATATACTGATAAGCTAAATACACCTAGATGATAGATACACTTAGAGATATGATAGATAAATTGCATGCAAAGATAAAAGATAGAGATAAATGATAAAGAGAAGACAAGGCATGTAGCCAAACCCCCTTTTGAGATACGAATGTGATGAAGCTCAAGAAACGTGCATTTTGTTGCAAGATGATTGCAATCATACTATGTATAGAGATATCTTGAGAGCACTTGTAGAGTATTCAAGAGAGAATTTAAAGAGAGAGATAGTAGAACCCTTCAAAATGAGAAAATAAGAACTTTTAAGGCTAGGAAGAGGTGAGAAGAGCCTTTATAGCCAAAAGAAAGCCAAAGGAAACACGTCGAAAGGCACCTAAATAACTATAGGATGTGAGATTATGTGGATGTATCAGGAAGTTAGCATGGTGCATAGATTCCTATGTGACGCACTTTCCTCCTTCCAAATATAGGCCCAAATGGGATTTCAGGGTAAACAAGGGCATTTTGTCTTCAGGGCCCATGATGTCAAAATGATGGGATTTTGATCACGAATTTTTCATTAATTCACTGGGTGCCATGCATAAGTGTCATAAATGTACTAGATGCAATTTAGGACACTAAACTTCCCATAAGGTTGTTGTTCTAAAATAAATTTTAGGCATCAACACAAACTTTGTGTAGTGACTTTGCTCATGATCAAAAACAAGGCTAAATTTTTTACTCGAACCTTTAGGGATAAAGATTTGCAATGGTATTATTTTTTGCCTCCTTATTCTATTACATCATTTCAATAGTTATCTAATACTTTCATTCAACAATTCACAATAATATTGGTCCTAAAAATACTTTGACTAATTTGATTCATAAGCAAGGTGTTAAAGAAAAAGTGACTGATTTTATTGGTATATATAAACATTTGTATTCTCAAATTTCTTATCCTATGCCTAATTATGATGTTCAAAGAATTTTTATTTCTAATTTACTAAAATACATTAGGGATAATCTTCTCTTTTCTATGTTTACTTTCTTTACATGGTTTTATGCAGTGCTTCATAATTATTAGCTTCAAGTGAGTCAATTTGAATTATCTCCTTCAATGGATTTGAGCGATAAGAATGAAAGTTCTCAACAACCTTTTGTGAAGTTTAAACTAAACAAGGGATACATCAAGATCAATGATAACATCAATACTCAAGTGACGGTCATGACATCAGGTGTGGCCCCTTTATCCAGATACCTTAGAAAAGGGTTTACTCCTCTTTTTTAGTCTTTGCATATCATGATGACACAATTGATAAACAAAAATGAGTCAAAACTTCCTCCCATCAAGCCAATTGATACCTCCAAACCTTTTCCACCTTATCATGATCCCAAAGCCTTTTTCCAGTTTCATCATCAACCTGTTCATGACACCGATAAGTGTTATACCTTAAGGAGTAGGATTCAAGACTTTATTGATAACAATACCATATTTGTAGCTGGTGTAAATGACAAAAGAAACAAATATGTAGCTCTTCCTAATCAAAATCTTCAAATATTTACTAATCCTTTACCTTCCCATTCTACTAACGTGGTTGAGTCTAAGCATCTTTATTTTTCTCCCAATGATCTTTTCATTGAATCTAATAATGTGGTGAATATTGTTGATAAACCTACACCTCCTAAGGACCTATGCATTATCTTGTAGCCTAGTGAGACTATTGATGCAACTAATGGCCCACTATATCTCACTATGAGGATCAAAGACAAACTCTCATGAGGTGTGCTCATTGATCCAGCATGTATGGTGAATTTGATCACTAAAGAATATACTTATACTTTATAATTGCATCCAGTAACATATGATAAATCTAATGTAGTGGTCAATATGTATGATGGTTTCTCTTGTCCTACCATTGGTCCTATTACTCTTCCCATTGAGGTTGGTACTAAGTGCTTGAATGTTATTTTGCTATCATTTCAACATTGGATCAATTTCATGTGAAGTTGGGACATCCTTGGCTCTCTTCCATGAAAGCAATCCCTTCTACTATTCATAATTATCTAAAATTCCCTCATGATTAAAAAATCATAATAATTAATCATAGCATGTACCAACCCATGGTGAGGCATGGAGATATCAACCTTGATTACTGTTGAACTTTTTCTATCAGCTAAGTTACAGATCCGATCTAAGAAATCCAAATTTTTTTGCATAACCTGCATGTTATGCGCACCTGCATAACCTACGTGTTACGCACACCTACATAACCTACATGTTATGCGCACTATATTGACAACATGCAGAGGAACCTTTTCTTTTCAGGATCCAAAATCTATTTTTGAGTTGACCAGGTCGGCTGGTCAACTCACTTAAGTTCTACCAACTGGAGGGTTCCCTGTCGTTCGTGGGTCGGTTCTCCTTTATTTACTCTTACCAATTGTTGTTTGTTTCCTCTCAGGCTTTGAACCCCACTACACCACAATATTTTCTAAGGCCACCAGATGATGTCATAGGATAATGGGATGGTGATCTCGGCCTATGACTCATCCACCCTGATGAACCTAAATAATGGCTCTATTTTGATAGATTTTTGATATAATACCTCTGCCTAGGTCTTATGATTAGATGACATTTGGATTATAATACTCTCCTAAGTTGATATCTTTTAAGTGTTTTTGAAACTGGTTTAACTTATACCTAAGGATGTCATACAATGGTTTTAAATTATCTATCTATGCAAATATCTAAAATAAATTTTAAATATGGTTTACATTATATCATGTTAGCATTAGTATATACACATGTTTGTTGTGCACATTAATATCATGATGCAGGGTCAGCAAAGGTAAAATAAATACTAAATGGCAGTTTAAAGGAGCATCAAGTATATAACCGCAATGCAGACCCAGTCAGAGAAATGCAGTAATGATCGAAACCACTTGATCGGTTCTTCAGTAGACTAATTTATGAAAACATTTATAACTATTCTTAGTGGATCTTAGATCTAGGAAGCGATTCGTGCTATATTTTCTCAGCTGCAGGATAGATGTTGTTTTGTTTTCCTGTGTTGACTTCTTCTCTTGTTAATAAATCATGTTTACCTATTCCTTAGGAATGTGGTCGATCAATTAGAAGTTTGTTATAAGTTTTCTTATAAATAAAGGGATCTCTCTCCTCTCGAGGATATAGAGAATGACCATAATATTTGTAATACACAGTCTTCTGGTATTTTATGTATTTTTCATAGTCAAGATGAAATAAAGAGATCGATATGATTTTGAATGCTTAAACAATTGTAATCTGAAGTTCTAGAGATACACTCAAGGGGGCCCACTTGGTGAGTAATCCTTTGTATGTTCTAGTTAGTTTTCATACTTTTGTAATAGTTGTTTCTGCCATTCTAGTTGTGAGTACCAACATTTTTGGCGTCATTATTGGGGATGGTGCCAAGCTAAGAACCTATTGTAACCATTAATTTCTAAGTTTTCTTAATTAGCTCTTTGAATTTTCTTCATTAATCTACATGAATGGGAGGAGAAGAGATGCACCAGGAATATTTCTTCCCTAGCATTCCACTCAAGATATAAGATTAGATCAAGCACCTTAAGCAAACCCTTTTGCAGAAACTTATGTGCTAAATAGAGGTGTCTTTAATTTGTCAGAAGGAGATCTAGACTTCCTAAACAAACCCCCTGAACAAAACATTTTACCTCTAGTCATTTATCAAGGACCAATTGCAGCAAATCCTCCACCTTCGCTTGTAAACCCAACATTTGAGTTCCCCATTCCTGACCAACATGATAATGCAAATTTGAAAAACATACCATCTTCCTCACCTCCAAAATTTCATGGATTGGTAACAGAAGATCTGGATACCTTTTTGTTTGAATTTGACATCCTTTGCAGAAGTTATGATTATACCACTAAAGCTCATAAACTCAAGTTATTCCCTACTACTTTGAAAGAAGTTGCCTTGAGATGGTTTATGAGTTTAGGAAGAGATGTAATCACTGCCTAGGAGGAGATGAAGATAAAATTCTTGCATAAGTATAAATATTGTTGCAGGGCAATGGACCAACATGGTGATGATATCTTTAGGATGACACAAAAAGAAGATGAAAGCCTGGAAGACTATTTGGAAAGGTTTTTATTTAGTGTCAGGAAATCCAAGCATAGTACTCTAAGTGAAGATCCTATGAAGTCAATTTTTCTAAGGGGCATCAATGCTAATTGTGTTGACTCCTTATATCTAATGGGAGGAGGAGATATTACTCAATTTCAATGGGATGACATCAGACAAATCTGTCAAAAATACTCAAGAGTTGTAACCAAAAGGGGAAGACACTATAGGTCTGGTTCTTCAATTACAAAGTCATCTTCAACAGTTTCAAGAATGGAAATAACTCATATGTTGAAGGATTTTAAAGAGGATATAATTAATAATATGGCTACCCAATTGGATACACTTTAGGCAAAGAAGAAGCATGAGGAGGTAGAGGCTATGCTTGTTGAGTTTTGTCCTCACTGTCGACAAAAGAAGAAGGATTGTAGATGCAAACTGTTAGCTAAAATTGATAGCTAGCAGAGTTCCCTAGATTTCAAGCCTATCTATGGAGATGATGAACAACTCTTTTATGTTTCACAATGAAGGCCTTGGCCTCCAAGATAAGGTATGCCACAAGATCCATTGTCATTTTCTAATCCTTATATGAACTTTAATGCACAAAATAATCAATGGAAACCTCCATATTTCCAAGATTTTGGAAATTATACTCCTCAATCTTTGAATAACTCTCAAAAACCTTGGCCTGGTTATCAAAGTCCCTCATCTCAATGGCAACAGCCACAAGGGAATTGGTCTCCCCCTCAAGGTAACTAGAAACAATCACCATAATGGAGGGAAGGACAACAATGGGCAAACTAGTCATCAGGTTTCCTACAACCACAACAACAGTCCCAACAGCCAGCTTTAATGCCACTAGCTTCTAATGCCACTCCATCCAAGCCAACCCAACTGCCCACTCAGTCTATGCCAAATCCAAATAACAAACCACAATAGAAACAACAAGTTTTTTTGACTAATCCTAACAACTATCATGCATACTCTCTCAATATAAGTGATATTCATTTATGATCAGGGACAACACTACCTACTCCATCTCCTCCAGTCATAAAAAAGTTGCCATCAAAGGAGACTACTCAAGAAACCATACCTAATAAATTCAAAAATCTTGAGCAGGTTCAGCAGTCTAAAACTTCAGATACACCTATAAGAACTCCCCTGTTTCCTCAAAGATTGTAGGTAAAAGTGTCTAGGTAGCAGGATGATATATCTTTTGATCTTATTGATCAGCTAAAACATATATGTGTCAAGATTCCATTATTTCAAGCTACTAAATACATTCCCATATATGGAAAATCTATTAAAGAGGCATGCTTGAAGAAACCTGGGAGGAGGAAAAAAGACCCACAAACAGTGCATGTAGTAGGACAATTGGCTGATATTATGTTAAGAAAAATTGTTGTCCCTAAATATTCTGACCCAGGTAGCCCTATTGTGAAGGTAGTTATTAATGGAACTCAAATTAAAAATGCCTTGATAGACTTAGGAGCAGCCATAAATGTGATGACTAAGGATGTCATGCAACAACTCAGCATTACTAGTCTTAGATCACCTCAAACTATCCTGCAACTTGCTGATAGCTCTATTGTTTGGCCTAAAGGGATGGTTGAAGATATTATTGTCACATTAGATTCTTGGGAATATCCAAATGATTTTATCAACCTCTCTCCTAATGCAACATTAGGTGGATATCCAATTATTTTGGGAAGACCTTGGCTAGCAATAGTTGATGCATATATTGGTTGCAGATCAAGAGATATGACAAATTCAGATGGTATTACTACTAAAACACTTGCACTTTATTCTCCAGCATAACCACAACTTGATCAAGAGTGAGTAGTATGGCTAGACATAGGAGAAGAAGCAGAAGAAATTAATTATGTTCAACAATTAATGATGTTAGTAAGGGAACCATTCACAGCACTTCAAGAGGATAATACAGTACTCTCTAACATCATAAGAAAACATTATGGAGTAGCTCAACTATCATTGGGTATACCAATAAGTCCTCTACATACTCTTCTTCAATTTGTAGGCTCTTTAGATTCTCCTGCAACCACAGACATGTTTCACACATTGCTACCACAGGAGATTCAAACCTCTTGTCTGTCTAAAATATCTAATGTTGAGTTAGTAACTCAAATAGAGGTTGCTGCAGGAAGAAATCTGAATATAAATAGTCAATTAGCAGCAGATCAAATATTGTCATTAACAAAATTACTCAAAGCCCAATAACAAGCTTTTGCATGGGATTATCATGACATGCGAGGATTAAATCCCACATAGTGTACCCATAGGATTTATATCAGAGAGGATTGTAAACCAATTAGACAGCCTCAGGGAAGGATTAATCCTTCTTTAAGTGAAATAGTTAAGGAGGAACTACAAAAGTTGCTTCATATAGGATTCATTTACCCTATTTCAGACAGTCAATGGGTTTATCATCTGGCTATAGTTCCAAAGAAAGGAGGGAAATGGAAATTTTGTGTGGACTATAGGGAGCTCAACACTGCTACCAAAAAGGATCACTTTTCACTTCCATTCATAGATCAAGTGTTAGACTCTCTAGCAGGTAAGCAATACTTTTCATTTTTGGATGGGTTTAGTGGTTATAATCAGATCAGAATAGCTCCAGAAGATCAAGAAAAGACCACCTTTACATACCCTTGGGGCACATATGCCTATCCAGTCATCCCTTTTGGTTTATTTCGTGCTCTTGCAACTTTTCAAAGGGTTGTCCTTGTTATATTTTCAGACATATCCCATGATTGTATGGAAATTTACATGGATGACTTTACTACTTATGGGACTACATTTAAGTAGGCATTACAAAATCTGACCAAAGTATTACAGCGGTGTGAAGATCACAATTTATCCCTAAACAGTGAAAAATGTTTTATGGTGATGCAAGAAGGAATAGTGTTGGGGCATCATATTTCTCAATCAAGTATTCAAGTAGATCTAGCTAAATTGAAGTAATACTTTCTCTTCCTGCCCCTGTTAAACAAAAGGATGTAAGAAGTTTTCTAGGCCATGTAGGGTACTATAGGATATTTATCAAGGACTTTAGTCAAATAGCGGGGTCATTGTATTCTCTATTGATAAAGGATGTTGAGTTTGAATGGATAGTTGCATGTGAAGAAGCATTTTCTAAACTAAAAGGAGCCTTAACCCAAGCCCCTATTCTTAAAGGATCTGATTGGTCAGTTCCTTTTCACATTCATACAGATGCATCCAATTTTGAAATAGGAGCATTTTTGGGGTAGAAGCAAGGATTTTTGGAAAATACAATTTATTATATCAGTAAAAATTTGCAATGACCATAACTAAATTATACTGTTATTGAAAAGTCAATGTTAGTTGTCATCTATGCCCTCAATAAGTTCAAACGCTATATGACTAGATATAAAAATTTTGTACATACTAATCATGTAGCCATCAGGTACCTCATGAACAAAAGCTACATTACAGGTAGATTAGCAAGATGGTTGTTGTTAATGCAAGAATTTGATATTACTATCATAGATAAACTAGGGAAAGCAAACGTAGTGGTAGATTTTCTATCTAGAATTCAAACACCAGGCAATTTTGAGGTCATTGATGATTCTTTTCTAGATGAGCATTTGTTTTCCATTAATTTGAATAGTCCATGGTATGCTGACATAGCTAACTACCTAGCAGCTGACAAGATACCCCCACATTTCTCACCTAAAGAAAAAAGATTGCTGGTAGAAAAGAGTTTCAACTTCTCATGGATAGTAGATTGCTTATTTTATACAGGGCCAAATCAAGTTATGAGGCACTATGTAAGGGAAGATGAGACATATGATATACTTCACACCTATCATGATGAGCCTTGTGGAGGTCACTTTGCAGCCAAAAGAGCAGCTCTCAAGATATTAACTACAGGGTATTATTGGCCAACCTTGCACCAGGATGCAGTAAAATACACCAGGAAATGTGAAAGATGTCAAAGAATGGGAAGACCAACTCAATCTGATCAAATGCCTCTACACCCTCAGGTGGTTGTTACACCATTTGAAAAATGGGGCTTAGACTTTGTTGGGCCAATTGATCCATCATCAAATGGTTGATCCTACATTCTTGTTTGTACCGACTATGTTACTAAATAATGACTCTATTTTGATAGGTTTTTAATATAATACCTCTGCCTAGGTCTTATGATTAGATGACATTTGGATTATAATACTCTCCTAAGTTGATATCTTTGAAGTGTTTTTGAAACTGGTTTAACTTATACCTAAGGATGTCATACAATGGTTTTAAATGATCTATCTATGCAAATATCTAAAATCAATTTTAAATATAGTTTACATTATATCATGTTAGCATTAGTATATACACATGTTTGTTGTGCGCATTAATATCATGATGCAAAGTCAGTAAAGGTGAAGTAAAGACTAAATGGTGGTTTAAAGGAGCATCAAGTATATAACTGCAATGCAGACCCAATCAGAGAAATGATCGAAACCACTTGACCTGTTCTTCAACAGACTGATTTATGAAAACATTTATAATTGTTCTTAGTGGAGCTTAGATCCAGGAAGCGAGTCATGCTATATTTTCTTAGTTGTAGGATAGATGTTGTTCTATTTTCCTATGTTGACTTCTTCTTCTCTTGTTAATAAATCATGTTCACCTATTTCGTAGGAATGTGGTCGATCAGTTAGAAGTTTTTAATAAGTTTTCTTATAAATAAATGGATCTCTCTCCTCTCGAGGATATAGAGAACGGCCAAAATATTTGTAATACACAATCTTCTAGTATTTTATGTATTTTTTACAGTCAAGATGAAATAAAGAGATCGATATGATTTTGAATGCTTAAACAATTGTAATCTGAATTTTTGGAGATACTCGCTAAAGGGGGTCCACTTGGTGAGTAATCATTTGTATGTTCCAGTTAGTTTCCATACTTTTGTAATAGTTGTTTCTGCAATTGTCTATTCTTGCAGCCATTGGAAATAGTTCTTGTGTATGTTCTTACAGCCACAATAGCAAAGTAGTTCTTGTTGCTTGCCAGAACTTTATCATTTAATAGTAGTTGTTTAAAGTAATTTCCAGTTGTAAGATTAATTATTAGTTCATTGAGATTATGCATGTTTTCTTTAGAAGAATTTCCTTTCCTGCAGTAATATAGAATGGTTGCGATATGAACTTGGTGCACATACAGTGCTAGCCCATTTCAATTTTACGTCCCTAGTTGATAAATAAATGAGGCTTTACCACAGGAAAGTTATCTTTTCAAGGATATTCAATATCTGAATTGTGTTTTATTACCTATTTGTCATTCCAGTTGTGAGGACCAACACACCCCGCATAGGTAAAAGGGAAGGGCAAGGTTGCACGTAGGATAGCAGGGGAATAGTAAGGAAGTCTCTTCCCTGTTACCCCATGAGGAAGGATAAAGCACACAAGGGACCCTGTGAGGTAAACAAGGCTAAGGGAAGATGGCTTCCCCGCCATCCCGCATTCCACTCCAAGGTTTTTCAGCATAGCTTTCTGGGGCGATGCGAGGGTTATTTTGTCTGACTAAAATGCGTTGTCTTCGAAAAATATAGGGGGCTTCTTGCTATCCCACGACTGGTTAATGAAAATCACAACAACCTTGCAAGGTAAGAATTAAGTAAACAATATGCTCCCCTACCATCCCGCAAGAAATTTCAAGGTTCCAAGGGGGCCTCGTGGGATGAGAGAAACAAAGAGGAAGTTGTCCCCCACTATCCCGCAAGGATTTTTGTGGATACAGTGATGCCCTGTAGGCTAAGAAAACAAGGGTACGAGTAGTGTTCCTTCCACCCCATGAGGTAAAAGTGATAGTTCAAAGGGCCTTGCAGGGTAAACAATAAGAAGAAAAAGGTACTTCCCACCATTCTGCAATGAATTTTCAGGGTCTCTGGGGAGCTTGTGTGGAAATAATGGCAATGGATGTGGACTTGGCCCTCCATGTCAGATGATGGCTTGAATTTCATGTCGGATCCTGTCAGTTTTGTGGGGCCATTAGGCCCGGTTCTCAGACAAAAGGGCCTTTTATCCAAAACTTCATGTAGTGGGGTAAATTTGCTAATGCTTGGTTGAAAGGATATGTCTTGCTAAACTCTAACTTGGTGGGTCCAACTCAATACGTAGCGCATCCTCAATCGTTGGATTTTTATAAAGTAGTCAATTAATGGTGATGTTTTAAACTTTGGTTGGGCTCTTTTGGACACTTATGTGGTGATATCTCACATGTCCATCTGCGCATGAGATCTCTTGCTTGATGGTTGGTATTCAAACTCACAGTGGTCATTGAAATTTAAATGCTCCCTGTCATGGGGTGGTTGTCGACCTGGTAGTTGAGATGTTTTTTCTCAGTCGACACCTGATATCTAATCTTTTTTACATACTACCACTGGGGAGTTTTGCCATTTACTCTAGAAGTGACCTTGAGGTCGATCTTAGATACCACCCCATGCCTCTTTAATGCATTTTGAAGACTTTTTGGTTCTTTCATGCTGCCATGATGCACTTGTGCACAGAGACGTCTCCTCTTGCACCCCTTTTTGCCTCTTTCTAGAGATGGACATCTTCAAGGATGACATTCAACATGCAATCTGATCCCTATTGTTGATCAAATCAGTTGATCCGATCTTTCTCTCTTTTACAGATATTTTGTAACCTAACCCTAGAAGGGTTAAGGTTACATCTATAGTTTTCAATTTTGAGTTATGCCTCAACTATAAAGATAAAATTTTGTAATTTTCTCAGGATCTTCTTTCTTTTTCTCTTACATAATTCTTTTGTCTTTTGGCAACTGTAAATATTTCCTTACCTTCATATCAATAGATTTTCTTGTCTTACCTTGGTTCAGTTCTTTCAATTTGTGTAATATTTCTACCTTATTGTTTGAATGCATCCTACTTATTTCTTTGAGTTGTAGGTGATTGTGTTAATCCCTCTTCAGGTGTCATCTGTGAACTATCTTGGTTCCTATTTTTATCTTGCAATATTTATAACCTCTACTCACACTTGGATGATTAATTAGGATAGAATTTTGTGTATATCTTGGGTAACTCTATTGATGTTTTGTGCAGTTATAGGAAGGGAGATCACAGTTTCAATCTAGGTGTTCAAACCTTTTCCCTTCTTTCAAGCATCCCTCTTTCTCCCATTTCCCTATCAGACCAATAGAATAGATATTTTAGTGTTGGGTTAGTCCAACACTTGCATCAGATTGAAGAGGAAGTCGACCTTCTCTAGAGATTCAACCTCACTTCTACAAGTCCCACACTTGGAGGTTGATTCAATATTGCACAAGGTTGATGACCAAGATTTCTCATCAAGCGGGTGAAATTTTGTGACAACAGTTTTTAGCATGCCTAGTGGGACCTATTCAAATATTCATGTTAGGGATTCAGTGCTTCTCCTAGCATTTCATCCTTTGGAAGAAATCAATCAAAAACTTTATGACTCTTAAGGACAAATCCAAACTCTCGATGTTGATCAGTTGCAGCTTTTATGCCAAGAAGACAAACCAGGTCATCTTCAAGAGGAATTTTTCAATTTACTTAACTTCCTTATTCAATTTATAGGAGAACTAGAGGTAGGAATTCTTAATCACCTACAAGGGGAACCCATGTAGAAGCATCCACACCCCTAAGGTCTCAATCTACCCCTCCTATTATTAGACCTTCTCAACCTAGGGGCTCTGTCATCCATATCAAAAGACCCCTATTTTCTATGGTAGTTCTGAGAGCACATACATTTGTCACCTTTAATGGTGACAACCCTTTGGTTTTAACCCAAAGGAATGATATTATACTAACAGCCTTGAAGGATATTCCATTTTTCACAAGAGAAATCTCTATCACCCCTGAGGAACACATTCAAGATGTGTCTAGCATCTGCACCATTTTTTATGTTACAAAAGACATTGTGGTAGTGAGGCTTCTTGCCTCTTTTTTCAAAGGGAAAGCCCTTTAGTGGCATAGAGGGTTGACTACTGGTACAAACCATAATTGGGATGAATTATGAGAGAATTTGTGCATGCATTTTGAGGATAAAAGAGGCCATTTGTCACTTATGGAGAAGCTAACTACAATCAAAAGAGAACCCCATGAATTAATGGGTGATTTTAAGTATAGATTTTTAAAAACATGGGATAGAATCCTATCATTAGTAAAGCCTTCATCAAACCATTCATTTTTGTATTTTATACAGGCTTTAAATAGTGAAATTGTTGTTATGGTTCAATCTATGGGAGGAAACAATCTTCTAGGGGCATATGATACGACCATAAGGGAAGAAAATTGCTTAATCCAGGTAGGAAAGTTGTCTCCTAGGCCTCCAATGCCCTTATTTCTAGATGTTCCTACTCAACAACCTATCTTGTCTGCTATTCCAATGTCTTCCACAAGCCATCTACTCACACCCCCCCACCACCTTCAAAGTTTCAAGACCTTAAGGCTTTGGTGCAGGGACTTAGCAATGAGTTGGTAAACATGAAGAGGCAACAATTTCAAAGCAATAAGTCCTATCAATAGAAAAATTAGAATTACCAACATCAGAGATCCAATTTTCAAGGGCAGAACCGATGGAGTAATGTTAGGCTCTTGAATAGCTTGAATCCCTTAGCTTCAAGTACCTCAAAGGTACCAGTGCCAACTCAAAATAATCTTGCTTGGGAACAAGATTGGTGTGCTCCATTCAATCAACCACACAATTAGGCCACTTGTCAAAATGGTGAGTTATCTCAGGCCTTAGTGTCACAAAATGAGCAGCAACATTAGGGTAGCAATAGTTTTCTAATGGCTCTACTCATCCACAAGGAGATACAACTTTTATGAATTGGCAGGAGGCTAATTTCTGTGGGATAAATTAGACAAGTGAGGATAATGTGGCTTGCAATAAAAGATCAAAAAAGAGGTCCATAGACCCTAGTGCTTCTTCTACCACAACAACCGAAATTACATAGGCTGCCATGAAGACTACAATGCCAAAGACCCCTGATAAGGTGGTTTCTCTAAATAAAGAGAAGGATGTGACTCAAAATATCATACAAGAGGAGTCACCTAGGGCTTCTATCATATAAAAATTGGACCTTGTTGCTACCAAAATCTTTACTAAGGTTGCCATCCTCTTTAATATTGAACAAATGAGGAGGTCCAACCTCAATTTATCTATGTGGGATGCTCTTTCTATCCCATCTCAAAGAGACCTACTTCAAGAAGCCCCAAAGGGGATGGATGTTGCAGAGGATACCAGTCAAGGTTGCAACTCTTCAATTTCTACAAGTTTGGTGCAGCCTCTGGAAGCAGAAAATCAAAATAAAATCAGTAAGCCTCCCCCTTTTCATATATCATTAATCATAGGAGATAAACTTATTCATAATTGTATGATAGATAGCAGGGCTAGCATTTGAGTTATGCCTAAGGGAATAGTTGACCATCTAAGTATAAAATATGATCCTATAACAAGAGGGGTGGTATAGCTTGATAGCACATCCGTTTAGACTATAGGGGTCATTAAAGATTTAAATTTGACCTTGCATGCCTTATTGAGTTGTAGTGCATTGCAAGATATCTCACTGATTGACCTCCCTGCTTATTTTGTTATAATTTTCTTATCTAGGGAATTCACTACTAACATATGTGGCTACCTATCTTCTTATTGGTCACACATGTTGTTTAGGATAAGATATGGTACCAAAGAAACCATTAGAGATGAGTTTGATGCCAATAATCATATAGAGCCCTATACCCCAAGTCCTTTCAACATGAATTGTATACTCCATTAGGAGAAAGAAGAAATTTAAATAAAAGAGCCTACAACTCAGTTGGAGGAGGTTCTCGATTCCCTACTTGATGAGTGGGCAAATGCATTTCAGTTTTATCTCATTGATGAGATCAAAGACACTGGCCTAGGTACCTATTGCATCCATGAGGAGGATGCCCCTATCCCCAATTTCTCAAAAGAAGATAATGACATACATGGATTGTGGGATATGTTCTTTGATGGCTCAAGGAACGAGAATGGTGCAGAGGCCAATGTGCTTCTTATTTCTTTAAGAGGGGAGAAATATTACTTTTCTTTCAGACTTCATTTCTATTGCATTAACAATGTGGTTGAGTATGAAGCTTTTATTTTGGGTCTCCAAATGGCACAAAAAAGAGGGATCAAATCCTTAAAGGTGCATGGAGACAATGAGTTGGTTGTAAATCTGGTTAGAGCTCAGAGCACCACCAAGAACAACCTTCTCAATTCCTACAAGCATAGAGCATGGGACCTAATTGAAGGTTTTGAGGCTTTTAATATTTCTAAGAAATCAAAATAACCATGCTAATAGATTAGCAGCAATCGGTGCCCAACATGATATTCCATCTCATGTTGCAGTAGAGAAAGAGCAACAGATTAGACTTGTAGTGAGACCAACAATGCCTGATAACCAAGTAAATTGGCAAGTCTTTGAATCTAATCAACAAATTGTGAGCTTCCTAAAAGATGAGGTAGAGCTATCACATCAAAAGCAAGGCATGTTGCAGGACCAGTATGGAGATTAGATTATGTAGCTGAGCACAAACAAGCTTCCCAAGGGACTAATCATCTTGGAGGGGATCTTCAACATTGATGATCAGATGAAAGGGAGAGCAATGAACCTAGCCGCAAAGAAAGGAGACTACAAATCAATCACCATATCTGATGGAAGATCTCTCAACTTGGGAAATGTATGTTCCCAAAGTGATCAAGGTTCTTTTGTCAATCTTTGTCAAGGGTATCATTATATTTTTGCTTTTACTTATGAGGATCTAAAAGGATTTGACCCTAGCTTAGCTCAGCATACCATAGAGCTTGATCCTAATGATAAGCCAATTAGACAAAAGAAAATACCTATAAACCCCAAAATTGAGCCTTTGATGAGAAAGGAGCTATCCAAGCTTATAGAATCTAGCATTATTTTTCCAATCAAGCATTCTTCTTAGGTAGCTAATCTTGTTCCAGTTCAGAAGAAAAATTAGGAAATCTGATTGTGTGTAGACTTTAGGGACCTCAATAGAGCCTCCCTCAAAGATCATTATCCCCTCCCTTTTATGGAACAAATTTTAGCTAAAGTTAGTGGCTCAGAAGGTTTTTCATTCTTGGATGGATACTCAGGGTATAATTAGATCCTAGTCCAAGAATCAAACGAATTTAAGACTGCATTTACTACTAAGTGGGGCACCTATGCCTATTGTAAAATTCCATTTGGACTAACAAATTTTCAAAGAGACATGGATATGGCCTTTAAGGGAGTACTATAAAAATTTGTACTTGTATATCTTGATGATATTAATGTGTACTCCAAGCATGCAACATACCACTTTTCTCACCTTGAGCAAGTATTCAAAAAGTGTACAAAATATGGTGTGTCTTTGAACCCCAACAAGTGTGTATTTTCCACTGATCAGGGAAAACTTATTGGACACATTTCTCCTCCTCTAAAGGAAGAGAATAAGCCTATGCCTATTAATCCAAAACCTTCACAACTCTTGGCTAAGATTAAAATAAATAGTTGTGTGAGAGAACGCCAACAAAGAAATCATGCTAAAGCTCATGAACTTTCTTCTCAACCCATTTCCTCTTTGAAGACACCAAATATTGACTTGGTCCCATTTGTTCAGCCTTTGTCTAACCTTAGGGAGGAAGTTCAACCTAAATCACCAAGATTAAAAATGCTTAAGAAAGATTATGGCTCATCTTCTATTCATATTAGAGATCCTATTTTTATTAATCTTCATGAAGATATAGATGATAATGTTGTTCATGATAGAAATGTTCATGATAATAATTATAATGATATGTATGAGCTTGTTGATGTTGACAACGATTTATCTAAACAATTTTCAATAGCATTAATCCTATCTCTTAGTGATAGACAAAGTGACTCATAATTTAAGAATGGTCCTTGTTTGGAACTTGCAGTAGCTCCATCTAATATGCTTGAATTTTTTCCTCTTGCATCTTGTCCACCTTCCAAAAATAATTTTCAACAAGATAGGGAGGTGGATAACTTTCTTGATTAGCTTCATTTATTTCATAGATTCTCTTTCCTCTCTTGCTTGTTTGTAATGTGTTTTTCTCGTGACGTATTTTTCTATTATGTTAGGTTCTCTTTGGATGACCCTTGTCACTCTATTAGTGCAAGGTTATACAGATACCAAATTTGTTGAGGCATTCTTATATTTGTATCTTAGTTATTCTATTTGGTTTCCCTTGTGTTTTCTACTTGGGGATGATGCGAAGAGTTGAGATCTCTTTTGGTCTCTTCCATGTTGACTCAAAAGACACATGTTCCTTTCTTCCATTGTGCTTGTGGTTCCACTTCCTTTTGGGGGATGTGATTGATTCAATGCAAATATATTTCATGATATACATTATTTATGATAAAGGGAATACTGACCCCAGAGTTAGTGGATCCCTTATGTGTTTTATGTTCTATGATCATTATCCTTTTATTTGTCCTTTCTTGGGGGCATATCATTGTGGTAATGTGCTTTTCTTTTGGAAGCATGCTACTTTAAATAGATTGCTCTTGATAAGGAATATGCAATCAATTTAACATGGGGCCATATGCTCTACTCAATGTTTCACTTTATGCACGCATTATCACATGTTTCAATACTCAAGTTACTTTTCAAACCAAGCCTTTTGGTTTGTAATTTGGTATTTTTTTTTTTCATAACATAGTAAGCAAACTTTACTAGGCTAGCATTCATGATGCTCTTTCCTCTTTCTTATGATGTTCCTTTTATCTTGTTATTGAAGTAGTAAGATCCTAAAGCTCCATGGGGGCTTAGTGTGTCTTGTCTCTTTGATATCTTGATAAAAAAAATCAATGCAAATCTTTGCACTTTATCGAGAGTATGCTTAGTCTCATACTCCCGCTAAAGTGAGGGGCTCAATTTAGTGTTCTAAATTGTACTCCCTTACAATTTTTGTCATCATTTTGGGCCCTCACCTTATCATTCATCCCTTGAGGCCTAACTGGAGCCCTGATTCTATTGGGAAAATGGTGTCTCAACCTTGCATTTACACGAGGTTACTAGTTATAGTAATTTTTCATTTGAGCACAAAATGGTGTGAAATTCTCCCTGAAGCTTCTGGTTGGCTAGATAAGCATTTTGATAAAGTTACATCACAAAATCAAAACTATTTTTAAAGATATTAAATTTTCCATTTTAGAGGGGTCTAATGAAATGTTTAAATTTGATTTTGAGGACTTTAGATGCCCCGAAACGCCCTAAAAAGTGGGCATAAATGGCATAGAAATTTATGAGGCAATAGAGCACTTCGTGATCTTTCTGGTGCTGCAAATGGTTCATCAATCGGTCACACAGTTCACAAGTTGTGGCCTCCAAAAGTTTGTACTCCTGAAATAGGAGATATGATTTGTATTAGACACACACCATAGGGCATCTAGAAGGGAGATAAGGTCGGCTACACCTTATTGGGTGGTTTCAACCCGTGGTTTTGTAATATCGTTTGATGGTTTCTTGTATTGTATCTCCTATGTATGAGGTGTGTGAGATAGAAGTTGCGTGTAAGAGTCTTATGGCTATTGAGTTACCTCTGAATCTCTTATTAGTGGTATTTCTGCGAAGAGATTTCTCTGCAAGTATATTGTAATTTGTTTTGATTGCTGAATAATATATTGGGTGACTTTTAGAGTGTGGGTTTTTTCTCCCAAAAGGGTTTTCCCCACGTAAATCATTGTGATATGGTTTGAATGTTATTATATCTATTTCTTTTTTATGTAACTATTGTGATGATCTCTAAAAGTTTTTGCATTACTCTCCTCTCAAGGTTAGTGTAGGAAGTTGTTCCGCTACTTGAATTCCTTACAAGTGGTATCAGAGCTTGATCATTTTTGGTTTCAATTGTGGGTTGTTGGGTTTTTTGAACTAATTCAAATTTGAGTGGGAGCTTGTGCAGAAGACACTTTTTGATCTTGTTGTAGGAATTTTTAAATGGCAAGTTTGTTAAGGAAAATAGAGTGGAGAAATTTAATGGAACTAATTTTGAGATGTGGAAGCTAACGATGGAAGATCTGCTAATAGATCGAGATCTATGGGATGTTGTTGATGTGAATGTCCAAAGGCCCTCAGATCCTACTATGATAGCTCAGTATGATGTTATGGATCAAAAGGCCAAGGGTCTAAACAGATTGTTCCTAGTAGACTTTTTTCTGATCAATGTCCATGAAGAAAACACTGCAAAGAAACTATGGGATAAGCTTGCTGAAATGTATCAAGCGAAATCTTTATTAAATTAGATTTTCTCGAGGAAGAAAGTGTATTCCTTGAAGATGGAAGAGGGTGGATGAGTTGCAGACCACCTAGAAGCATTCAATATGTTGGTGGCTCAATTAGCATCTATCGATGTTAAGATGAATGAAGAGGAAAAATGTTCGGTCTTGCTTTGTTCTTTGCCTAATTTTTGGGATTCTTTTGTTATGGTTGTAGACACCTAAAATTGTCATGTCTAATTAAATAAATATTTTATTTATTTAATTACTTTAAGCCTAATTCTTCTATTAATTAAATAAATCTTTATTTATTTAATTAATTCATTTATCCTCTTCTAGTCTTAATTCTCATTTAAATAAATTTATTTATTTATTTAAATTATCCTTTTCCTAAATTAAATAAATATCTTATTTATTTAATTGATCCCACTTCCTCTATTAATTAAATAAATATTTATTTATTTAATTAATTCATTAAACTTTTCTACCCATGACACATGTCATTCATCTCTTAATTCATACACTACCTACCCTCTCATTATTTTCTTATTTTCTCTACCTACCCTTTAATCATAGCCGACCATTTATCTTTTACATCTCTCAATCTTATTCCTTCATTTCTTATAGTATCTTCTATATAAGGAGATACTTCCTTCATTATTAACCCTAATCAATCATTATAATCAATCTATGCATCCTAATCAATTGATTACCCTCACTATGCATTCAGCCCCGACTACACTTTGCACTTTCATTTGCGATCCTACTTGCAACCACATTTCCGTTCTTTGTTGAGCTCTTGTGCACACATAAAATCTGAGAGCAAATATATCAAGCAAGATCAATCGAGATAGGAAGAATGGAGATCCAAACCCTATTGGACATGTGATGGTATAATCTTTGTGATTTCATTTGATTTGCATTGTCTTAGGTAATCTTAATATGTTATGGTGGATCTTTGTTGTTGTTAGGCTAGGGTTTTGTGGTTGAATTCCTTTAGTCTTTCAACATTGTTATTATCCATTTTCACCATATACAATGGCTATTAGTAATACTGTTATTTTAAGTCTGAAGATGTGGTGGGTGCCCTACTTGGTGAAGAGATGCGAAGGAAGGTATCCCATGGTTCTAAGGAAGCCCTAACTATTTGTGGAAGACCTAAGGAGAAAGGCAAGAAGAATGAGAAGTGTGATAAGTCCAAATCGAGAGGAAGATCAAAATCTCCTGGAAACCCCAAAGTCATTTGCTGGAATTGTGGTAAACCAAGTCACATTTGTAAGGACTGCAAAGAAGAAAAGAAGAAGAAAAATAAGAAGATTGATTTTGATTTTGAGTTTGAGAAGGAAGATGGTGATGCATTTATTCCATCTTTGGTGACTCATGCAGGTAATGATGCTTGGTTAATTGACTCAAATGCATCTTTTCATATGAATGCCAATAGAGATTGGTTTTCTGAATATGAAGAATTTAATGGAGGTAAGGTGTACTTGGGTGATGATTAACATTTAGACATTATTGGTCGAGGTAAAGTTAGAATCAAGTTTTCTGATGGTAGAATAAAAAGGATTAATGGTGTGTTGCATATCCCTGGTTTAAAATGAAATCTATTATCTGTGAGCAAACTGATAGATGTGGGTGTGCAGGTAGTCTTTTTTGAAGTGGGATGTAAGATGATTAAGGGTGCTATGGTAATTGCTAGAGGTGTCAGGTTCAACACTTGATATAAGCTAGATGCATACACTATTGAGTGCAATAGCACTTCTGTAAAAATTAAATCTGTGGAAGATTTGAGGGTTTCACCTTCAGTAGATGGAAATGGCTTTTGGGTACCTAAGGGTGCTCTTTCTTCTGAAGAAAATTTACCTACAGAGAAGACTATGTTATGGGACCAGAGGCTTGGCCACATTGGAGAAAAGGGTCTAAGGACCTTGAAAAATAAAAACCTTGTTGAAGGTTTGAATTATTGTAATCTTTAATTTGATTTTTGTGAGCTTTGCATTTATGGAAAACAAAACCACGTTCAGTTTTACTCGAGTTCTCATAAAACTTTTGGTGTTTTGGGTCTTATTCATTATTATGTGTTTGGTCCTATAGATGTTCCTTCGATTGGAAAATCCACATATTATGTTTCATTTATTGATGATTTAGTAGAAGGACATGGGTATATTTTCTAAAGAGTAAATCAAAAGTTTTCAGTCAATTTAAAGAATTTAAAGAAATGGTTGAATTGCAAACTGGACTGAAAAAACTGGACTGCAAACTGGAGTAAATCAAAAGTTTTCAGTAGATCATTGTGTTTGTTATAAAACTGATGCTGATCATATCTTATACATTGCGTTGTATGTTGATGATATGTTATTCATTGGTAAAGGGAAAAGTATGATTTCAAAACTAAAGTCCCAGCTCGTTGCTAAATTTGAAATGAAAGATCTTGGTGCAACAAAGCACATTCTTGGGATGGAAATTAGAAGAGATACAGTGGATAGAAAGCTATGCCTAGGCCAGAGTAAGTATGCGAATTCAGTGTTACAAAGGTTTAACATGTAGGATTGTAGACCATTGTGTGTTCCTTTTACAATTTGAAGAAATTTATCTGCTATAGATTGTCCTACATCCCCATCGAAGATAGAAGACATGATTAGAGTGCCTTACCAAAGTGTAGTTGGAAGTTTCATGTATGGTATGGTATGTACTAGACCAGACATTTCCCAAGCAGTGGGAGTTTTGTCGAGATATATGTCTAATTCGAGTAGAGTTCATTGGGATGCAGTCAAAAGAGTCTTCAGATATTTGAAGGGTACCTCAGAGTATTCTTTGTATTATTGTGGTAATCTAGTTTGAGATGTGATTTCCCTTGACATTGATGGTTATGTGGATTCAGACTAGGCAAGTGATATTGATAGCGGAAGATCCACTAGTGCTTATGTGTTTACTTTATTTGGTGGTGCAATTAGTTGGATGAGTAAGCGGCAGGCTATGGTTTCTTTGTCCACTACTGAAGTAGAGTATATGGCACCTACTCATGCTTGTAAAGAGGCCATTTTGCTTAAGAGACTATGTTTAGACATTGAAATAAAATAAGGAGTCATGACAGTTTATTGTGACACTCAAAGTGCGATATGCCTAGCTAAGAACCCGACATTTTATGCCTAGACGAAACACATTAATGTTCAATATCATTTTGTCACAGATATGGTCAAAGATGGCAAGGTGAAGTTGGTAAAGGTGGAAACTTTAATGAATGTTGTAGATTCTTTAACTAAGTTTTTTAGCACAAAGAAATTTAGATGGTGCTTGGAGTCTATGGGACTCATGGCCCCTAGCAATTGACTCTTTGTGTTGATACTCCCTTTTCTCTTGCAAGATGTTTGACAAGTGGGAGACTTGTTGGTAAAATGGTGTCTCAACCTTGCATTTACTTAGGTTACTATTTATAGTAAGTTTTCATTTTAGCACAAAATGGTACAAAATTCTCCCCGAAGCTTCTGGTTGGCTAGATAAGCAGTCCGATAAAGTTGCGTTGCAAGATCAGAACTAGTTTTGAAGATATTAGATTTTCTATTTTGGAGGGTTTCAATGAAAGGTTTAAATTTTATTTTGAGGACTTTAGAGGCCCCGAAATGCCTTGAAAAGTGGGCATAAATGACAGAGCTATTTACGAGGCAATAGAGCACTTTGCGAATTTTCTAACGCTTCAAATAGTTTGCCAATTGGACACACGGTTCACAAGGTATGGCCTCCGAAATTTTGTACTCTTGAAATAGGAAATATGATTTGCATCGGACACATAAATGAGTTGTAAAAGGGAGGGACACATTATAGGGAATCTATAAGGGAGATAAGGTCGGCTACACCTTATTGGGTGGTTTTAGCCCATGGTTTTGTAATATCGTTTAATAGTTTTTTGTATTGTATCTCCTATATATGAGGTGCATGAGATAGAGGTTGTGTGTAAGAGTCTTATGGCTATTGAGTTACCTCTAAATCTCTTATTATTTGTACTCCTGCAAAGAGATTTATCTACAAGTATATTGTAATTTGTTTTGATTGTTGAATAATATATTGGGCGGCTTTTGGAGTGTGGGGTTTTTTAATCCCGAAAAAGTTTTCCCTACTTAAATCATCGTGTTATGGTTTGAATTTTATTCTATCTATTTATGTTTTATGCAACTATTTTTTATGATCTATAAAAGTTTTTGCATTACTCTCCTCTCAAAGTTAGTGTAGGAAGTTGTTTCGATACTTGAATTCCTTATAGATTTTGCTCGCACCATGTATCAAACTCAATATTTTCATCATTTGCACTTTCTCCCCCAAAATCCCGAGTTCATAATTGGCCAAGACCAGGGTGCCTTTGCGCCCTAGTCCTCCCAATTAGGGTCGATTTTGGGGCATCATAATGGTAACATTAAATGGGCATATGAACCTAGATCTCGTGTCAACTTCAGAAAATTAATTTGTTTTTCAACTAAACATGTATAAAAGGAAGTCTACCCCTGTTATTTTGATATCTATCCAATCCTAACGAATTTGATCAAGCAATCAAGAATTCATTCAAATTCAAGTGAGAAAGAAATCAATCTTCTTTCAAGAATTGGAGCAGAAGTGAAGTCAAGATTCAAGCATTGGAGATGACATTCATGTTCTATGTTTTATAAAGACTATCTACATGAAACCTATTCACTTTATTTTTCCCCCCCGATTTAGGTTTTTGGTGGGCCTGGTTGATTTTTCTTTTAGCCAGCAGTGTAAGGCACATAGGATACTTGGTGGCACAACGTTGCTCCTTCGGTTCTTCTTTGGCATCCAATTTTTGAAGCAGTGCAGAGGTGACAAATGGCAGTGCGTGCTGACTATTTTTGGCAGGCCCACTCGTTAACACAGTATGCGAGCGGTTTCTAGCAGTTATGTCTTTTTCTGCAACTCGTTCACGGTTAGCAGAATCTTTTCAGGTCATGGTAGCTTGCAGACCGTTATGGGTGAAAAGCATAATTTTAGGGGTTGTTTTGTTGGGTGTGACTTCTGTAGTGACATAGCATGTTTTCTGTTCAGAAGGGGTTATGTCATTTTGGCATTTCGGGGAGCTATTTTCAGAAGCAGACACCTCTTTAAATCTTGTTTTTTCCCTTGTGTAAGGAGTTTAGAACTTTTAGAAAAAAGAGACAATCCAGTTTGCTAAGTAGAAGTTTTTGTTGCCGGCCTTTAAAACTATTTTGGTTTTGCTAGAAGAAGGTTATTCAAATTGTGCCTACGGCCTTTAAGATGCCTCTTTCAGTATGCTATTAATGGTTTTTTCTATGCTATTGTGTTGAGATTCTAATAAATTTGGGAATATATCTATCAAAGACTTCACTGATTAAACTATGTTTCTATACTTATTATCTAGTGAATGCATGATGAATGTTTCCCTTATGTTTTCAAGTAAATCTGGTTGTAGCTTTTGATTATGTTCTTGATCAGGATTTGTAGATTGTTGAATGGACTTACAAAAGTTATATATATTTCTTAATTTCTGTTAGTTCATTGTCTCTTAATGATCTAGCGTATTGCCTAAGTATTTTAGCATCACTTTTAAAAGGTATTTGTTTCCTTCCCCTTTCCTCAAAACCCAAAGAAGAGTCGGCTTCTTAATCCTGGAGGTCATTCAGTGTCTCCTGCGCAAATTGGTCCCCCAACACTGAATTTCCCATAAGGTTGTTTATTTCCAAAGCATATTTTAGGGTCAACAGTTCTTTTTCTGGCATGCCTGGTGGGACCGATTATTTGAAACCACATCCCAGCTAGTTTATGAGTCACAGGCTTGTCACTGGGAGTCAAACGACCTTGCACCCTCATCTTCTTTTACCTACATTGGTGACCATCTAGTCCACCACAGTTTTGCCTCTACAGGGCCTCCCCACTATCATACATGCCGTAATGGCACAAGTTCCTCCCTAGTATTTTGTGACTTGGGACAACGGTAGCCCCCTCATTCCCTCAGTTCCACCCATAGTTTGGGGAGCCATTCCGGCAGCCGCGCTAAAGGCCATTCCCAAATTCACAGGAGAATGTCATAAAACCCCTGGAGAACATTTGCAAGATGTGGCTACTGTCTATACTGTACATGGCATCACCGAGCAGAATGTAGCTTTGAGGTTGCTCGTAGCGTCTTTCAAAGGGAAAGCTCTGGACTAGTTCAGATCTCTAGGCCCTAGTACTATAGGAGACTGGGATCAGTTGGGAGATTGTTTCTTTTAGAGATTCTTAGACAAAGTTGATAGATCATCCCTAATCCTAATGCACCAGCTCATTACGATCAAAAGGGCTCCCACAGAGGCATTAACTAATTTCAACCTGAGATTCTAGCGAACATGGCAAAAGATACCGTTGTTTGGCCACCCTCTGGCAAACATGGCTTTTGTATTCTATCTAAAAGCTTTCAATTCAGACATATCAATAATGATTCAATCCTTAGGGGGTAGCACTCTTCTGTAGGCATTTGACATAGCATTTCAGGCTGAAAATAACCTTATCGACATTGGAAAGCTCGCACCTTGCCCTACCATGCCAGTGTTCCTAGAAATATCTACTCAAGTCATGGAGGAAACCACCTCGAGCACCTCCACTCCACAGTCTATGTACTCATTCCCTACTCCCCAAACTGCCTCTCTAGTTGCTAAGGTCAATGATATGAACAATCTCTTAATATCCTTCTCTAATGAAATTGTCAACCTAAAAAGGGCCCAGGTCTCTCCTACCAAGCCTCCTTTTCAGCAAAGTTTCCAAGGAACCCGAAATCCCTACCAACATCCTAATTATCGAGCTGAGAAATCTCTTCCACCAAATGGCCAAATAGTCCCTATCCCTAATCCATTGCAGGCCATCCACCCAAATGTTGGCAGAGAATTCACTATAGGTCAAAATAATTTGGCGGACAACACCAACTCTTGGTGTTTCCCATGCAACAATGCTTATGCTCCGAGGAATTTCCCAAGGGGAAATTTGCAATAGAAGGTCATGGAACAAAGGATCTCAAGTATGATGCTGGATGAATCCGCATATACGTCTCCAGGCATGGATAATGTGGCTTTCATTCCTCAGATGCAAGGGATGTCATTACAACAAGAAGTGGAGATCACCCCTGATCATGCACTTTTTTCATGGATGGAGGGTGATGATACAATACTGACTAATGATGTAGGAGCTCTGCAAGAGGAAACCCCTATTGTGCATTTAGATTACAATCTTTTCTCTAAAAGGCGTTTGACTGGGGAGGCCGCCAGCAATACGAGATCAGTGCCCGTAAACAGCTCCCCGGAGCCACCAGTTACCAGTTTCACCTATCCCAAGAAGGAGTTCATCCCTTACAAACCAAAAAAGCCTTAAGGTTTTCATGCCCCCAGTGCTAGATGTAGTAGAGCAGTTGAAGAAAGTTCCAGCTCATGTCTCTCTATGGGACCTCCTAAGTATCCCAAAATAGAAAAGCAGGCTAAGAGAGGCATTGTCCCATGATCAAAAGGATTCAGGTGCGGTAGCTCTGCCGCTCCTTTAGACGAATGGAATGGATCACCACCTAGTAGCTAGCAAGGCACGCCCCCCTACCATTTTGACAAATGAGATCTCGCTCCCCACTGCACAAGGAGAAGGTAAGCCTAAGTTGAATCCCTTTTACCTTACCCTTATAGTTGGAGATAAACTTTTGCATAACTCTACGATAGCTTCTGGTGCTAGTACCATGGTCATGCCTAAGCAAATTGCCGAAGTGTTAAACATTAAGTATGACCCTTTAAGTAAGGGAGTGATGTAGCTCGATGGGAATAAGGTTCAGACAATAGGCCTCATCAAAAGCCTCCCCTTGACTTTATTTGCATGTCCAAGTGTAACAGTATCTCAAGTAATGGTCATCGATATCCCTCCCATTTTTGGGCTCTGTCTGTCTTGAGATTTTACTACTAAAATAGGAGGATATATGTCCCTAGATTGGTCCCATCTCATCCTTCATACCCGACAGAGTGCTAAGATGAAGATCCTTTCAGAACCCCTTCACACTAAGCATATAGCTGACCAAGCATTGATTAACTTCGAACCTACTCACACCTCTATAACCAATGATGAGCGAAGGGTGGTAGAACTTTTAGAAGATGAAGAAATAATAGGAGAGATCCCATCCGAACAAGAAACGTTCCTAAATGAGTTCATAGACTCAGACCCCTTCTCTAATTACCATGCCACTGGCCTAGGTACTTATTGCATTTTTTAAGAGGATCAGCCAATCCCAAAACTCACCAAAGATCCATTCTCTGAAGATCAACTGTCTTCGACACTATGAACCTTACACTTCGACGGTGCCAAATGCAAAATGGGCTCCAGAGCTGGAGTTTATCTCACCGCTCCTGAGGGTGATCAAATCTGAAACTCTTTTCGGTTGCAGTTCATGTGCTCGAATAATGAAGAAAAATATGAAGGGCTAATTCAAGGTTTGAACATGGCAGAAAAAATGGGCATTAAAAAGCTGAAGATTACCAGGTCGATAAAATCCTCCAAGAATTTCACTACGGCCCCTTAGGAGGCCATTTTTCCGTGCCCACGATCGCTATCAAAATTACCCAAGCTAGCTATTTTTGGCCGTCCATGTTCAAAGATGTACATGTTCTAGTAAGAGGATGCAAAGAGTGTCAATATTATACGGGAAGAGGTAAGAAAGTGGCCATGCCACTCAGGCCTGTGTCAGTGGATGAGCCCTTTGCTCAATGGGGCCTCGATTTTGTCAAGATGATCAACCCCCCAAGTTCAGCCAGACATAAATGGATCCTGACTACCACTGATTATTTCACCAGATGGTCTGAAGTCGTCCCACTGCGGAATTCATCTAAAAGTGAAGTGTTGGCTTTCCTAGAAGATCTGACTTGTCGGTACGACCCCCAAAAACTATTATATCAGATAATGTGCACACATTCACAAGCTCATGTATCACATAGTTCACTCTCAGCATAAGTATTTATCTCAAAACCTCCTCCAACTATTACCCTCAAGGGAATGGTCTTGTCGAATCTACCAATAAGAACCTGATCCGACTTATCAAAAGCATAGGCGCAGAATATAAGAGAGAGTGGCACCACCACCTAAGGAGCACATTATGGGCAGACTGCATAATGCCTAAACAAATTCTAAAAAACTCCCCATACAAGCTGGTATATGGGAAAGAAGCACTTTTTCCCTTGTCATTGGAAATTCCGACGTTGTAGTTGCTAAAATCCATGGATATCACCAAAAATGGTCCAATGGCCGTAAGGTTAGCGGAGATTATGGAGCTAGAAGAAGTGAGGGAGGCTACCTTCATAGCTCTCCAAGATAGGCAAGAAATTGTCAAAAAGTGGTTTGACAGTAAGAAGAGTTCTGATGCGATTTTCGCCCTCAGAGATCTTGTTCTGAAGTGCAATGAGAGAATGGTGAAACCAGGTCAGCACGCCAAGTTCGACTGTCTATGGGAGGGCCCTTTCCGCATCACAAGATGCAAAGATTTCAATGCTTTTGAGTTAGAAGATATGAATGGAGACCCCCTCTCCATATCGGTTAATGGTTTTCACCTCAAGCCTTTTCATTAAGGGTCCCCTTCCCTTTTCAAGTAAATAGTGTATATTATGTGCATATGTGTGGTGTGTATTTATTTTAATTATTTCTAGCCTAGCAAGCATCAAGAGAGAAAGGCCAAATAAAAGAAAAGTAAACTTGTTATATTAAGATTTTCTCGTCTTTTGTTACAAAATGTGTGGGCCCTTGGGCTCTCTTTTTTATTACATCCTGCAGTTCGGGAGCAGGTCAATTTTTGCCACTCCTTTCAGAGACTATCTTCAATGTCATCTCCTTCAGTGTCTTCTTCTTTAGTGTCGAAGTCCTCTTCTTCCCACGGCCATTCTGAATTAGAGGAAGTCTCAGGCTCCCCGTGCATGAAGATGACCACCAGGTTGGACTACTGATCCAGCGTTAAAAATCTTGGGAAAATGTAATCCCTGAACCCAGTATACTAGTCCACACCCTCTGGAATGGGGACTATCATATGGACTCACAGAAGGAACTCTGCAGTGGGCTTGGTGCAGTACCTATGGGAAGATAGCGTCATTTTCTTCAAACCACCGATGAGTGGATGCCACTCCACTTCTTCATTCTGCAAGATAAACCGTTCTAGGTCAGACGCCACCAGGAGTCCTAAGAAGGGTACGTGGTACGCAACTACATCATCAAAGCCACCCAGGTAGTTTGTGGGAAAAAGCGCCTGAGTCAGTTGCGTCGTTAACAACCCAGACTAGCCGCAATCCAACAAAGAAGTCACGAAGTGCAAGCAAATGTCCGTATTTACCCGATATCGGTCCGGATTACCAATGAAATCCTCTCCAAGTATCCATTTGATGGAAGCAATTATTAATGGGTTCTTCCTCCACGTCATCCCTTGCAGTCTCCGGTCTGATATGTTCCCCAAGAAAGTGACCTATGCCCTTCTGCTGACGAGCCAAACTAGAGTATCCATGTCTTCAAAAGCTCTGCCATTAGAGCTCGCATTGTGGTGAAAGAATGTCTGAAAAGACATATTTATAGCAAAAATCCTGGCAGGTAGGTGACTGGCAATTAAAGCTTACGCATTTCCAATTCCAATGTCCCTATCACGCCTCTATTAATTCGTGTCATGCGAATGGGATTATTTTCAAGATACCGGCGTCCTGTTAGTCACCTCAAGGGGAGGAATAGATGGAAGCAAGGAGCTATATGTACATTCAAGTACGTCGCCTTTAAATGTTAAAGCTCCACCAGCCTGTTTCAGCTCATGCAACCATTAATTCTGACTGATCCTCTCAATCAAAGAAAGATTTTGCCTAAGAAACATTTCCCGAGGACCATCCAAGTAACCAAGTGGTTTTCTAGGAAAGCGGGAATGATAGCTCCCCTCATTTGCGAAGGTTGATAGCAGCGGCATTTTGAGTTGGTGCGCGTGCAAACCGGTTCTTGGCTTTCGCAAAAATCATGGCATATTATGCATTTAAAGTTCAAAAGTTCTCTCTGTCATCAGTCTATTTTTTTTATTGTTGAAGAGTGAAGCAAGAAGAAGATAAGCAGGTTTCCATCTCTCATTTCTAGTTTTCCAGCAAAAGGAAAAAGATGGTTGTCTGCCTGTATGGATTCTGAGGCTTCATCTGCAAGGGTTGCTCCCAGAGGTTTCTAGGTTAATGTTTTTGAAGAACTATCTTACTCCTCACATGCTATTCCCTCGAAGAAAGAGTATCCAAAGTTGAAGGCCAAAACTAAAGCAGCGACCTAGAATTCGTCAGTTGTGCTAGATTTTTTAGAAAATATCTATGAGCCCGAGGTCTGAAGGTAGCCCAAAAGCCTTAGAGAGGCCGCTTGTTCGAGGATGTTGAATCACATAAATGACCCTCACTCTGTAGCAGTGTGTTTCTGGAAGAGTGGAGCTCCTCAATCTCTGGTCCCCGCAGTTCCTTACTGCCCTAAGCTCATGGCCGCTTGTGCAGAGTCTTTTGATCCAGCTTCGTGTTTCGTCAGCGGCTCGCAGCTCAAATTGATCATATCTCCAGAAGGCATTAGGGAAATGTTATGCTACCCAATCTTTGAAAATACTGAGGTCTTCTTAGAAAAATCCATGGAAGAATTCTAGAGCACCAAGAGAGATGCGTTAACTTTCTGTCAAAGTGCTCTCCTTGGAGCCTGTCGGCTGGGCTTCCAAAGTTCCCTTTGTCCTACAGCGACCTAAAACAAGATGACCTTAGAGATATCTCATCTACCCTGGCATGGCTGTGTGGCCATGATAACGACCAAGATATTATGACTTCCATGATGGGTTTTCTTTTTAAATGTAGGAAGCAAAAAGAGCCTTTCCACTTTGACTTCTCTATGACTATCGCTAAAGCCATAGTTAAGCAGTTATATAGGTTTCAACAGTTGTGACACTTCAGATTCTCCTTAGTATTGGTGCATCTGCTTCTGCATCAAAATGAAACTTTCTTCGCATAGTACATGCACTTGGCCACTTATGATGAGGCAGGAAATGTAATGTCGGTGTCTTGTTGGACACCTCTGCTACTGGCCTCTTATGATTCCTACCAGTTTGCAAATTCGTTCTTGGCTCCCATGCTCAAGGACTTTGGACTGATTCCCGATGAACCTCTAGCTCATTTCTTGTAGGTTCAGATGAACTGGATGCTGAATGAACGCCCTCCTTGCGACTGGTTCATGGGCCCTGATTTTTCTTTCATCTGTGTGCATGGTTTCTCTGAGGAGCCTTTCTGGCTACCCACTTACATGACTGACCGAACCCTAGCTCTAGAAATGGCAAGATAGCTAGCAAGAGTTGAGCAAGCGATCGATGTTGGGAAACATGATACCTCCATCACTGAGGATAACAAGGCCATTGGCCCAATTACTCTAGTGAGAAAAAAAGTAGCTAAAGAAACCCTAACTTCAAAAATAGTATAGTTGGGTTTTGTGGTAATCGATGACTCTTGGAGTTATGACCCTGATGGTTGTTTAAGAAAGAGGAAAAATGTTGTGAGGCATGAACCTCGGGACTCATGGACGGAGCGTACAAATCCCGAGGTTGATGACCCAAGCAAATATGTGGGCCCTGATGATTTTCCTATTCTGGAGCGCCCTCCGTGGTTAAAATTTTATTCCCCGGTACAAAATTCCAACCCTGCAAAGCCTATTCCTTAGGCGTTGTTGGAGGGAATGAAAACTCTATCCTGGTCCAGAAAGAAAAGGGAAATTTTTTGGGTCTATCGCCAGGAAGTAAATCAGCTTAGAGCTAGTCTTGGGAATGCACACCTGGATGAAAGTTTTGAACAAGAATGGAGTAAGGTAAATAAATTTGTCGATGAGACAGGTGACAGTTCCTCACGCGGAGACTCATCTCTCAAGATAGCTGCTCAACAAGAGGTCGGGACTATAAATATTGAAGGGTAGGAGCCAGAGCCAGAAATCCTTCTTCCTTTAGACAGCGCAACCCGTCAACCTCATTCGCAGTCTAGCAAGAGGCGGTCCGAGAAGCAGTCCCCTGAAGGCCCTCCAAAGAAGAAGCCATATCTCGACGGGACAGAGGGAATCCCATCTAATACATTGATGGCACCATCTGCAGATCTTTAGCTGCCGCATACTTCTGCTGATTAGGTACGCCCTCTTTTCCCTTCTTCTCATACTCCAGAGGTTTTCACAACTACCCCTATGCCCATGACACAAACCTCAGTCCCTACCGCCCTCACTTTGGCCCCGACGAGTACGTCGGTTCCCCCCCAAGATGTGCTCATGTAGGTTTCCGTCCCATTCCCGGGTGCAGTTTCCATATCTATAGCTTTCTAGTCTCCATATCAGAAGCAGTCCCTATGTCGCATAGGCTAGGTTTTGAAGAGTCTTCCCCCCAAGGCATGGCTGCGGCATCTGCCGACTCTTTCCCATTAGCGGGCTCCCCTTTTGTCCCATTATTTTTCCCATTGGTTGTAACTCATCCGGTCCAATCTACCTTCGCTGCCCCTTTTTCGCTCTTCCCTTTTGCAATCCCTCCCGGTGTAGCTTTTGCAAGTCAAGCCATCTATCATCTAGATAGCTTCCAATAGCAGATTGTTTATGATAGAACCATCAACCTGAGTAAGACCAACAAGTGGAAGGAGAAGGAAGGCACCCATCGCGCTCACCCTCATTTGCAAACCCATTTCAGCGAGCAAAGGGATTGCCTTTACTTTGCAAATCTAGTCCCCAAGGTTGACAAGCCAGAATCTCAGATGAGGTCTGATGATTATGAACTACAGGCAATGGGCGTTAGTCTCCAAAGTGCCACGACATCTAACAAGGTCGGAATGATGGAAGAGACTTCCAAGGCAATATCCATGGACTTTATCAAGAAAAGTTATCATTTGGAAAAGCTCCAAGCAAAGAACGTTAGTCTCCGTGATTCCCTCTCCCAGCAAAGGAAGGAAGATAAGGCTCGAGTATCAAAGATCAATCATCTACAAAACTTGCTAACTCAAGTTAATTCAGAGAAAGGGAAGTTGCAGTTAGCCCTTAATAGTGTAGGTTTTCAACTAAAAGGTCAAGAAGTGACTAGAAATGTGGCCCTGAAGGAGTTACAAGATAAGGACTCCGAGATACAACGATTGAAAGCTACCTCTAGGGATGTCGCCCAGGTTTATATACAATTGCACGAAGAAATCTTTCTCAAAGAGGATTATACCCATCAACTGAGTGAGGCCCAAGTATCACGGTTGGAGGATATTACGAATTTCAAGGCAGAACTGAAGGAGAGGGAAACTAGCCTTAAACAATCTGGCAAACGCGTTTCAAAATTGGAGACTCTTTTAAAGCAGGAGCAGGATCATACATTGCAGTTGCAAAAGGCCGTCAAGACTGGGGAGGCAAAAATCCTAGCCTTGGAAAATCAAGTGGCCATTAAGCAAAGCAAAAGCCAGCAACTCTAATAGGAGGTGATTGTCTGAGTCTCCCACCTCCGCAGCAGATTGCTCTAGATTTCTCTACCATGATGACAGAGCTGGATGTTTCCCATTGGGAAAAGGTAAAACGCTACTGCCCATCCTTGTAGCCAGTGTTAAGATTTCTCAGTGACATACAGTCCCTCTGTGTTGAGGCCGAACACCTCATTAATAGTTTTATGCTTGTCATCGATCCGAAGTTCCCCATGGCCCAGAATCTTATTCAGTTACTCTATTCCACTCAAGAGGAGGAACTTAGGGAGAAAGGGATTGCGGATCATCGACAATTGATCAAAAAGACTAATGTCTTCATCAACCGACACAGGATAATTATGCAGGTGTTAGCTACCCTGGTGCCTTTGTAATTTTCAGTTTCAGACATCAAACGACAGGTAGAGAAATTTGTTTCTTTAGGCTTACCTTCTCCTTTCCCTGCAGATGGTTCTGTGCTATGGATTGATCAAGTATTACAGCAAGTCGAAAATGTGCAGCAGGATAGAGCTTTCCTGTCCCGGCTGGGAAGTCCCATTTTGGTAAATGAGGTAGAATGTCTTTTGCATCCTCTGGCCCAGCTCTTTGCTCTCCTGAACCAGGTCCAAGAGGAGCTCATACCTCTGCCTTTTGATGAAGTAATTTGCCTGGATCAATATTTCCAAGATTTAGAGGCGCAAGTTATGCTCTCTTAGGATGAATGGTTGTCTTTGCAGCAAGCTTTTGATATTTTCTGCCCTGGTATGGCTTGATGTCTGGTCTGTGAAGCCAATAATTTTGGGTTCTCCTATTCAGCAGACAGAATTTCCCTTGTTAGTCGCCAGGAAATGTTCACTTTATTTTTCCCCCCCGATTTAGGTTTTTGGCGGGCCCGGTTGTTTTTGCTTTTAGCTAGCAGTGCAAGGCACGTAGGACACTTGGTGGCATGGCGTTGCTCCCTTGGTTCTTCTTTGGCATCTAATTTTTGAAGCAGCACAAAGGTGACAAATGGCAATGTGTGCTGACTGTTTTTGGTGGGCCCACTTGTTAACATAGTATGTGAGCGGTTTCTGGCAGTTATGTCTTTTTCTGCAGCCCGTTCGCGGTTAGCAGAATCTTTTCAGGTCTTGGTAGCTTGCAGACTATTACGGGCGAAAAGCGGAATTTCAGGGGTTTTTTTGTTGGGTGTGACTTCTGTAGCGACACAACATGTTTTCCGTTCAGAAGGAGTTATGCCATTTTGGTGTTTCAGGGAGCTATTTTCAGAAGCGAAGGCCTCTTTAAATGTTGTTTTTTTCCTTGTGTAAGGGGTTCAGAACTTTTAGAAAAAAGAGACAATCCAGTTTGCTAAGTAGAAGTTTTTGTTTCCGGCCGTTAAAACTATTTGTTTTGCTAGAAGAAGGTTATTCAAATTGTGCCTACGGCCTTTAAGATGCCTCTTTTAGTATGCTATTAGTGGTGTTTTCTATGCTATTGTGTTGAGATTCTAATAACTTTGGGAATATATCTATCAAAGACTTCACTGATTAAACTATGTTTCTATACTTGTTATCTAGTGAATGCGTGATGAATGTTTCCCTTATGTTTTCAAGTAAATCTGGTTGTAGCTTTTGATTATATTCTTGATCCGGATTTGTAGATTGTTGAATAGACTTATAGAAGTTATATATGTTTCCTAATTTCTGTTAGTTCATTGTCTCTTAATGATCTGGCGTATCGCCTAAGTATTTTAGCATCACTTTTAAAAGGTATTTGTTTCCTTCCCCTTTCCTCAAAACCCAAAGAAGAGTCGGCTTCTTAATCCCAGAGGTCATTCAATGTCTCTTGCGCAAATTGGTCCCCCAACACTGAATTTCTCATAAGGCTGTTTGTTTCCAAAGCAAATTTTAGGGTCTACAGTACCCTAATTCCTTGTGAAGAGAAACAAAATTTCATAAAAAAGTATATCATTAGTGTTTCAGACATTTTCAGCATTTCCTTCAAAAGGAAATCATTTACATTTCAAATCTATTTCATGGTTAATTTCAAAACCATGGTTTGACCTAAGGCAAACCCTTATTTCCAACCATTTTCTCTTCTCTATTGTGTGCAAGAATAGGTACAGAGCTACAATTTTCAAGATCGACATAATTGACAGAGCCAAATAGATTCCCTTTTGAATGGCAAAAAGTTCAGAGGAACAGAGTGACGGGCATTTTGATCCTAGCAATTCAAGTCGACCTTCTTGGAACAAATCTGGACATTCACATATTGCTTAGATCTAGGTTCATAGCTCTGTTTGATGATTGCAGTTCACTATTTATGCATAATTGCTTCAAATTACACACATTTACCCTAATTTCAACATTATTAATTGAATCAATTCACTTTAAAGGGAAAGAAGGGGCACATCCAAAATGCCTAGAATCTGATCTAAATCTAATTCTATCAAGACTAGATCTATCAAAATTCTATCTTTCATTAATGTAATTGATCCCTAAACAAAATTAATGAGTTTACTACATCTAATAGTGGAAACCCTAATTATTCACCATCTTACCATTTTATAAATACTTTAATTTAAAAAGAAAAACTTGAAGTAATCATCATATTTAATTTAAATGAAACAAATAAACTAAAATAAATAAATAAAATAATCTTCTTAAAACTTAGAAAGTAAGAAAGGAAGTTAGGATAAGGATTACGTGGCTTAAGGGAAGACTTGCCTTTTTAAAAGAATTCTAAGGAAGTAGAAAAGCTTATGTGGGGGCTCATAAGGGAAGGTTAACTTTAATTTTTAAAAACAAAAATTTAGATAATAAGAATTCATAAAAATATGAACTTCTTTTGAAGTGGGAAAGGGAGGATAATTTTTCATGTAAAATAGATTGTGGAATGTTTTGAAGGAGGAGTCGCTCTCCAAATTTAACTTGTCAGCAATAGAGAGATTGACTCATTTTATCATTTAAGATTTTATTAATAAGGTACTCTCTATGATTTAATTTCAGCTATGAAATTGATTCTTATTTTTATTGTTATTTATTATTAAAGTAGGGATAAGGGCTTTAACCCTTTACAACAAATAAAGGGCTCTCACCTCAAGAACAGAAGAGGAACTCACCCTAGAGAATAGAAGAGGCCACAACAGGCACTCACAACACATGGGATGAAACCCATAAACAACAACACAATAGTTGTAGAGGAGGAAGGAGGCTATCGAAAGATAAAAAGCCCCAAGGCCAACAAGGTCAACCAGAAATAGAATGCTCCTTTAAAAAAACCATAAAAAGACCTCCCACAAAGTGGGGCAACCATACAAGGGGGGCAAGAGGCTCCCCAAGTCAACCATAAGATCATAGTGATCGTTCCTTAGAAGGACATCAAATCCCCATCAGCAATACCCCGTTTCACCTCAATAAAAAAGGAGACCACCTCAATAGGAGCTGGAAAGGAAAAGAAACACAACCAAGAGAGCCAACCAAGAGTCCATTAACAGTGAACCTGCCACAGGGAAGAGAAGACCACCCAGAATAACCAATGACTTCAAACCCACAGCCATTCACCACCTCTAAAGGAGAAGCATCCACCTCAATAGGATATGTGAGGGAAGAAGAAGGGAAATGAAGAAGCCAAACTCTCATCATGGCAGGCAGAACAATCTTCACCTTAATAGGGGCAAAAACAAACTCCATGGTAGCCTCCAAGGTGAGCACAACCCTGAAACAAGTATCGATCCATAACCAAAACCAACATAGGCAAGGGGCCCTTGAAAACTAACAGCAAGCCCTTAGCTATCAAATAAAATGAGACTAATGTCCATACAAACCAAAATAGACAATCCCAACGAAAAGACGAAAAGCAACCCAATGGTGTTGGAAGTTACCACCTCAGTCCAGCTCCAAAAGGCAGGACACCTACCACCTGAATTCGAAACAAGCATCATCACCGGAATTGCAGCGACAAACCAAGAGCCACTTGCAAGGCTCTACAAGATCCATGAAGGAATTACCCACAGTGTAGTCCATTTTAACATAGAAGGCATTCACAACTAGACAGTCCCTAGAAGGACGCTTGAGGGAATGCCCCAAACACAGTTTTAGATAACCACACACAACCACCATGCAACCACACACAGCCCCAGGCTGTAGATAACCACACACAACCACTAAAGGAAAGTGGGGTGTGCAAACAGTGGGGGAAAGAGAGTCCGCAGAGCCACCTATGGAGCTCCGTAAGTACAAGGTGTTCAAGCACCACAACGGACTTAGAGCATCAAATCTGCAACATTCACCAACAAGGGAGAAGAGAGACAACATCCTCCCCAGATAGAAGACCCATCCCCCATCAGCAGTGACACAGGGAAAGCTCAGAACAAAGGGAACACCCATAAGTCCAAAGGCCCTCATGAAACAACAACCTAACTTCACATTACCCACAATGGAATCAAGGTCGAATCTGGAACTTCGCACCAAAGAAGACCCAAGAATCACCTCTATAAAAACTTTGACAACAAAGGAACCAACACCCTCTATTGTGAAAAAATCAGCACTACTTCCAAACTCAGCACAAAGCGCATCCTCCAAAGGGTTCCCAAGCAAGGCCGAACCTTGAAACCCAAGCTAAATAAAGGAGGGCCACACAAGAGCACACGCATGAAAGGTCCAAACCAGTAAACAAAGAAACTGGGCCAAGAGCACCCAAACATCATGGGTTCGACTAGCACAAGCTCCAACCAGAGGCCACAAACATGACAACGAACCACCTAGAACAGGGCATCGAGCAGAAAAAGGAAGTTGACACAACAACCAACTCCCCAAACCATAAACCCCATGTGAGGCTAGCACAACCACCGTGGGAACCAAACCGCTTTGCACAAGGAGATCCAAATCCCACAGCAAGCAGGAGAACCAACCACCATCAAAATGGGCACCAAGAACGTTCTCAACAACACCATCACCAACACAACCCCTGTAGCCACAACCATCAAAGGGAAAGGTTGTCCAAACCAATAATGCACAGTGAGGACAAAGGACCAACACCAAATCGCCATCCTCGGCAGTCTCAGCATCACCATCACTGCAATCAGTTCGAAAATCCAACTTTCCTTCTCCTCCACTCTGCTCCGCCATTCTATAAAATTATCTCATTTTTATTGTTGGAAACATTAAAATTTAAAAATTTATTACTATTGTTATTGTTTAACTACGTGAACATAAAATACATTCATTATTGTGTATAGATGATTGTAGAATATACATGCAATTATAGATGTAACATATGAAGACAAATGATATAGAAGTAAAATAAAATATTTATTAATTGATTAGATAAACATATTTAATATATATAGATGTATCATGTTTTTCAGAGTTTAAGTATTTGATTGACAGAAGAATACATAGTTAATTTATATGTGTGTATGTGTGTGTACATATAACTCATACCGAATATCTTGAATAACAAACGGTTATAACTCATTTTCCTATGTCTAAAATTTCTTGATTTTACTATTATATAAAGCATGTATGAATACGGTTAGAAAACATTAAAAGAAATACAAGTACTGAAATGAAAAGTGCATAATTATGTTAAGGTAATGATGTGCATAGATCTGAGAATTGTATGGAAAAGAATCAAGCATCTATGTAGAATTAAATTATTTTGTTGTGTGAAAGAAATATGCATTTGTATGAATTATTACATGGATACCTTTAAAGAATGAATGCATTTGAAACATTATTACATAAAATAAAGAATAAAAATGTATGTTGTGTTATTTATTATCCATGTGTGTTTGGGAAAGCTTATCTTTCGGGATAGGGTGTCGAATGTGGATTACAAAGGATGTGAACCTCTTTCGAGTTGACATTTATATTAAATGTACTTTGGCCAAAGTCAAGGGTTCATTGGGATAGATGAACATCACCTGGCAAAACTTAATTAATAAATTCCTCTGTCACATCCTGATTGTTCACATAGCACATTTGATTTAGGAGTTGCATGTAAATCAAGCTTGCATCGAGATTCCCTCTTGCTACTAATCTCTAGGTTGCTAGGCACTTCGAGAAAGGTCTATGGTTCTTATATCAAGAAGAACTCTAAGGAAGCTAAGGCTTTAAGGTTGGGCAGAAAAGTGCCTAAGCAAAAGACCAAGAGGTTAACAAGGATCGAAGGCTCTTCATTTTATATCATTAATATGTAGCATGTACTCTTTACTTATTACTTACTTGTACTCGGAAATGGAAATATTGATTCCATTGTATGTATGTAAGATGAATCAATGTACTCTCTTATGTAAAGATGCTAGTACCTAGATTTGTGTGAATGGATGGATTAATGATAAGATATCATTTAATCATACTTGAATTTTATTTCATTTTCAAAATAATAAATTTTGTGCTATTAATTATATGGAGAAAATTAGTAAGGAAACGATGAGCCTTACACCCTTCTTTCTAGTTGTTTGTACTATAAAGAATCAATACCATTTATCTTTAGATGGATAAACTATGTAGATTGTTTCCAAATGTTTAAGATAATAAATAAAATAATTTTTATTTTTTTCTATAAACAAACTTTAAGAAAAAATTATCTTTCTCATCTTCTTTTGTAACATGATGATGTACTATATACAATTTATACGATCATTTTGATAAATAAATTTGTGTTATATTCACTATAAATATGTATATCTTATCTTCTTTGATAATATATTATTCTTAAATTAGATCTAATTCAAAATTTTATAAATTACGTGCACTAATCCAATAAACTTTAGAATACAATTTTCTCAATATTATTGTGAAGGATGAAGCCAATAGACATAATAAGATCAAATTTAATACATATCAACTACAAATATCACATTCCAAAAGTATTCTTGTTAAAGACAACGAGAACACTTACCTTTCTACATTTTAATACAATGATTTGTAGATTTATGAGGCACCTTAGATGCATATCGAGGCAATGATGAGATGGCATGCACAACTTGAGAGACTTGTGTCATGGGGCATTCTTTAGTAGTCAATGACAACAAAAACTTGGATGCTTGCTAATCTTGGCAAAATCCAATCTTGGGGAGAAGAAATATGGGTGATACATATTTTTCAATATTATATTAAGGGTGTATGGATTTGTCAAAAGAAATAATTGGGAAATTCTAGATTTATACTAAATTAATATGCATTTTTTTCAGCTAATAAACAATGCCCCTTGAGTTGACTGCCTCCAACCAATGAGGCCACAAAAAGAGGCAAAGCAACCACTATTTGTTTCCTAGTTTGACATTTTTTGAAGTGTCGGATCATATATGCTCTTATGAACAATACCAAATACATCACTTTTTATGCATATTATGAAAGATTTTATACATATCAACAAAAGTATCACTTTCCAAAATATATTTTTGTTACAAGACAGTCACAACACTTAACTTTTTACATTTTAACAAAGTCATCTTTAGATTGATGGGGCTCTTACAATGCAAATTTAGAGGGATGAGATTGAAGGGAAATGAGAGAATCCCAGTAAAACCTCTAGGATCAATATGTACTTACACTATCATATGTTTCTTCAAAACATATTACAACATGCTAATACAAGCACATACTACTATGCCATAAAAGATGAAATGGACATAATTGATTTCCCACAATTAAATCCTTTAAAGAAAAATTATGCAATTTATAGATCTAAGAAAATTCCAACAGCATTAGACAAACATATTCAATACTTCATAATCAAGAAACAAGAAGAATGAGACAAAAGAGAGAACACAGATATACATGGCTAAAACTTGTTTGGGTAAAAAATCCCACACTCCAAAACATCGAACCAATGTATTATTCAACAACAAATTACAATACATTTTCAAGCTCTAAGCCTTTACATGGAGATTTACATCATGTTCCATCTTAGAGAAAATGTGACAACATAACCCTTGTGAAATAAACTCCTCTCATTCAAGTAAGGCAACAACATACATATAGAGAGCTCAACACAAAGAGGTAGGTGCCTATGATTTCCAAAACCATCTTCAACAATTGAAGTAAGTTGTGTCATAAACAACATCTTGCTAATCCCATGACATGTTGCTCATAACAACTTCCAAGGCAACAACACCTATCACATCCATATCTTGCCAAATACAATGTAAGTACAACATAGAAATCACTATGAATGTGAATAGGTGTCTTCCTTACCTCACACCACTTGTCAAAAGTGAACACCACCATAAATGCCATTTGCTAAGATACAACTTCAATACGTAATAGAAATTGAAAACCAAGACTCTTTAGACAACATAGGAAATTGCCAAATCAATTTCCACTCCAACATGAAAATATATGGCAATATCTTCTCAAAACATAGCATCTTCGAAGTGGGTGCCAACTTCCTAAAAATAGGGTATATGCCATCTCATCACCTATCATGTAGGATGCCACCTCACCAATAGGTCCCACAAAGTGAATGACAACTTAGAAAGATAATAACTTAAGATAAATCAATTAGGCAACATTTAATTAAATAATTCAACTTGTTAGGATTCTAAGATTGAGACACCTTAATCCCAACAGAGATGACATAGACAATTTGAGAGACTTGTACACATCTTACGACATTCTTGAATGCTTGCTAATCTCGACAAAATCCAATGTTGAAGAGAAGAAACATAGATGCTAAGTATGAGAAATGGCTATCCAACTCTTAGAATACACCAAAGACATCAATGTCCTTCATAAATTATAAATATATTATGCATTCTAGAAACTAATAATAATTTTATAAAAAATTAATATGCTTTTTTTGGGGGGGGTGGGTGCGGTACTAAACGAAACCCCTCGAGTTGACCGCCTCCAACCAATGGGGCTACAAAAAAGGGGCGGAGAAACCATTGTGAAATAAACTCCTCTCATTGACATTTTCTGAAAGTGCCATATCAGACCATATACGCGCTTACGAACGGCAATACCAAATATATCCTTGACCTTGTCATTTCCCCTGCTCTTCTCTTGTTCTACGCAACCGATAGGAAGGTGAAGAGAAGCAGACATTTTTTACCTACTCTGTATTATATATGATCCTAAAACGTTTTATTCAAAGCCATAAGTCCCCATTTGCATTGAAGGGTAACTCTTAGCATTTGGTATTCCAGATTTGCAAAATCTCCATTATCAAAGTCTGGTAAATTTGGGTGTATTTTGAGATGGGGGAGTGCAGACCATTGGGATTCTTGTTGGGTCTTCCGTTTGCCTTGTTATCTCTCGTATTTGCTGCTCTTGGTGCCGTCATTTGGATCATAGGGTAAGTTTCTTTTGGGATTGAAGAATCCATGAATCTATCTGCACAAGGTTGAATTATTAGCCTATTGGATTTAATGTGATAAAAAATTTACAATTTATAATTTGGTTGATGTTGTCTTTTGGTTTAGACTGTATGTAAATTTTTGGATGAACATTTTGGATCCTATTCCATGATTCCATGGTTCCATTTTGGATCCTATTCCATGGAATAAAAATGCTAAGAAAGTGAATAAATAATGTTGGTGATAGATCACCTGAATGTGATCCTGATCAAAAACTTACACACAGTCAACCCATTGGATTGTTCAAATGTTTAAAACCAGATGTATTTAGCATTGATTGTCAAATGTTTTTTTTTTTTCAATCTTGATCTGGAAGATTGAAAGAGAATAGATCTGATTGTATTTGGGTATTTTGTTTTTTGGGGTTTTTTTGCAGGACATTGTTGAGTTGTATATGCCCGTGCTGTATATGCTTTTCTGGACTGGCGAACATGGCAGTGGGGCTTTTAAAGCTTCCTCTCAAAGTCATGAGATGGTTCATTCATCAAATCCCCTGTTGAGATTCTTTTGAAATTGATTCTTTTTGTATATGTAACATTCGATTTGTTGGAGAATAAGAGCATGATCTTTATTTGCCCTTTCATGGCGTTGTATGTGATTTGTGCATTCGATTCTGAAGATTTTTGTTTTCCAATCCTCTGTGAGAGGCAATCAAAATTTCAAGGCATCAGATTATGATGGGTATTTCCTCGGCCCCTGTATTTTGTTGAAAAAACAGACTGCATTCATTTATTTTGATTATAATGAGAACATGGCTAGATGGGCTGTCCCCTTTGTAAAATTTTCTTGGAATTAGAAAAGCTATTATGATATTTCATCAAATTATATGGTAGGTATGGGATGGCTTAATAGTTTCTAGAATATACTATGTATCATAAGTTACCTCATGCATCATCACTTCCTACATTGCTTCTTAAAAGATATCAATTGAAATAATACAAGATCAAGAGCATAACACTAACATATTAAAAAGGAAAATTGAGATTTAAGCACATATTGTCACATCTAAAGGAAGGGACTCATTGTTCAATGGCAGAGGTACCCATATAGAAGGCTCTTTACAAGGAAGATTTTGGAGTATTATACTAGTTTCATGGGGTAGAATCATCAATAAGATGTAAATCAATCAAAACTTATAACATTTTAGTCATGTAAATCAATCAAAACTTATAACATTTTAGTCATTGCTTCTCAAATACAATTGCAATACTTAACATCAATCTTATCAAATGTTAGAAGAAAAAAAATCTAAAAAATTATTTAAATTTCAATAGTTTTTGAAAGATGTGTCACAATATGAATGTGATTTTCTCCATCAAACAACACATTGTAAATCCTAATTTGTGGCATATGATAAGATTAGCATGAACGAAGAAGCATATATTGTCTTTGCAAAGTAGATCATATGCTCTACTCTATTTAATAGATAAGATCCCTTAGGATTTTGGTCCTTTTTTTATAAAAATGAAAAACTTTCATCTTGGGTGATTGCAAGAGAAGGATTATCAATGTCAATTGTGTGTACATGAAAATTAGAGCACACAAATGATTGAACTAAATTAACCCATATACTCACAATCAAATGTAACACTCAAGGTATAGCACTAGTATATCTATATTTACAAAATATAGGTAAATTATGTTGAGAGATATCTTATTATAGAAGGGAATCTTACTTGATTTTATTGATTGTTCCCTTTTAAATATTATGGTGCTCTTCCACTATCATTTGAATGTAATAGTTTCGTAAGTGGCGAGGGTTTTATTTTATTTCATGCATTTACCCGTCATTTGCATGTCAAATTGTTTCAAAATTGAATTTTTGTTTATGGACATTTTGATGTCATTGTAGATGCCTCTCAACATAATAATACTTATAGAGAAACTAAAACATGCATGCATTTGCTTGTCATCTACACGTCAAATTTATTCAAAATCATTTTTTTGTTTACAGATATTTGTATGTCTTGTAAATGCCTCTCAGCATAATAGAGGTTGGCATGCATTAATAAAGACATAAAAAGATCTCACCCACACCAACCCTCATTACACCATGCTATGGTAGTTGTAATCAAGATTGGTGGATACCGAGATATGTGATTGCTCTCTCTTGCAACATAAGCTTGTATATCATGTAGTCTTATGATAATGACTTGGGTTGAGGCCGATTTATAGTTTTATGGCCTAAGGATTTGATGGTTACGATTGGATTAAAGGATTAGGGCTCAAATTAATTGAGAGTCTTGCAGGAAAGAGAGAAAGGAAAGTGTCCTCATAGGGTTGGTGGATAGGGAAGAGTACAAGATTGACGAAAAATCTATAATGGAGGATTCCTTTGGGAAGTGTGGACAATGATAATGAGAAGAGTACTTGGGAGTACCCTTGAGGGATGGGCAAGTCCTTTGCCCCATGTGACATGGTACCAAGGCCATGTCACATATACAAAGTCCCAAGCCTTTGCGTACAAAGGCCATAACTTTGTACAAAGTTGGGGATTTGTGCATTCTTTTCAAGGGTTGGCTAGGATTAGTAATGTGCAAGTCAAATATTAGTTAATTAATTAATTTTCTCACTAATAGATAATGATTTGAAAAGAAAAATATGATAATAGGTATATTTATTCTATTTTTGGAATGGAGATGAGGAAACTTGAGTAAAAAAATATTTAGATTTATTTAAATAAGGTGGAATCTAGAAGAGAGTTGATTAAGTGATTTTAAGCTAGCAATGAGATTGAGTGAATAGTGATGAAAGGACAACCAAATTATCAACAAACTCTTGCATTTATTCTTCAATTCACTCATCAAATGGTTGCATTAAATTAACGAATCCTTCCTATAACTAATCAATAAATCTATTAGAAATAATCCTTCAACTATCTTTAATTATAACCCATTGTGCTCCACTAAATATTGGCATACCTTTTATAACTTCTACTTCAAAATAATCAAAGGGCTTGAATAAATATCTCCAAATTTCCTTGTTGATGTTATTATTATACTATATACATTTTTTCCACCTCCATTGTATGCAAACGAAAATAATTCTAAAACAACATAGCATATTGTTAGAATTATGAACATGTTAAGTTTAAGAACAACACACACTAGTAGCCCCCCCTGTGTGATATAGATGGTAAGAACCTATCTCAAATATAGTTAGAGTCAAACCTTTTGATTCTTCTAGTAAAGAGTATTCATATTGTCTCATAGCATGGGAAAATAATTGATGCCCTATTTGCTACTAAACTTCCTGTTAATTTGGAGCTAAAAGAAATTTATGCATTGAGTTCTTGGGGCATTGCTTGGTAAACCTTTCCTTTGAAATGTGATGTTTCCATAGTTCATAATATTTTCTAAAAAAAAATATGGATTAAACTATGTTACAATTTTTAAAAAACCCAAAAAGCAAGGTTCACCACATTTGTGATGATGATTACCTAGATTATAACTCTCACCTAACCAAGGTTTTCAAACTTAATGATTACAAGAACAAACATTTTGAGAATTATTTTTTCTCGCCGAGATGCACTCTAAAACTTGTTCTAAGGATTTTACCCCTTTCTCTTTACCTCTTACTAGACTCCCATATATCAAGGGTTTTTTCCAAAAAAAAATCCAAGATTGTAGTTTAAAAAGGTGTTGGTGTAAATAAATATTCATTTTGGATATTATTACACTTTGCTTAAGTTAACTTAGGATAATGCATCTCTTCGTAGTTTGGATTTGAGACACTTAGGGAAGTGTGCACATAGGGATAGAGCTTGTAAGAGAAATTCCACCTTTTGTGGTCTTATTTTGCTGTTACACTCCACATTCTGTGGGTCATCCACCTCTTGTGGAATATTATATTATTTCTCCTACCTACCCCTAGTATTTCTTACCTACCCTTGTTTCTCATTGAGCCACATGTCATATTTGTGTGCTCATACATCCATATGGCCTTGCCTATATATGCAGGCCTATATTCATTGTATCAGTTAATCCAGTTGATCATTTGCATATTGATGAGAATACAGTTTGTTCTTGTCATTTTATTGTCTCTTTTTATGCTTTTCATTGTGCCCTTGATCTTGGCAAAATCCTACATGGTATCAGAGCTATTGGGGCTTCATTGATTAGTTTTTTGGAGACATTTTGGAGGCTTCTATTTTCGGATTTGGGGATCTTCATTTTTTGGGGGCATTGTACAGCGATTTGGACATCACCGTTGAATCCGGGAGGCCGTTTCCATAAATTTCGACTATAAAGTCGACCTATTTTGGTGAGAAATTTTTTTTCCCCATTTTGGCTATTATCGTACAGATTTCAAAAAAAAATTATTTTTTGAAAAAAAAAGAATCAAAAAATCAAAAAAGCGATCAAAAAATTTTTTTTAAAAAATGAATTTTTTTTTTTTTTTTTGGTATTTTGGGGGTCCACAGACCCCCCCGTACACTGCGTGTGCTGCAGGTCGTAGGCATACCTGCTGTCGGAGCCGCCGCCACCCGTACTCATCCTCGAGGCCCCGCTCACCGGTCCCGGCTTCCACCGCGCCTCGCTACTGCCGCGACCCGTTGCCACCACTGCTGGCAGCTCTGACCGCCTGTCGGCCCCCTCGGCTCCTGACGACCTCGGCTCCCGACCCGCTGGCGACGCCTCCCTCCCGTCAGCGACTAAATCGACGAACCTGTGCCCGCCATGTGGTAGGCGGCCACTAGCCCGCGGTCGACCTCCGTATGCACTGTCACTGCACCATGTCACCACCGTACGCCCAGTCATAGGGCCACGTCATCTGTCCGTACAACCAGTCAGCCTGCACAGTCAGCAGTCCGTACGGTACGGATGCCCAGTCAGCAGGAAGGCGAAGTTTTCACGATGGTCATACGACCGTCAAATTTAAGACAATGAATTGCTAACGTCAGCGCCACATCAGCAGTTTTTGAAATTTTTTAACCCCTCTCCATTGAGCTTTTTAGTTTTGCAGTCCAACTTTGAAAGGCCATATCTTGCTCATTTTTGCTCCTTTTTTGGTGCAATTTTTTTTGAAATGGGCTAAAATTTTGTGATCTTTGCAGTGATGTGGTTTTCTGATTTTGGTGCACAGGTTTTTCGAAATTTTTGGATTCTCTCAGCTATACCTATCCAATCCTCAATTCTGCAAATTCAAAGGCCTCGTTTGAGCTCATACGACCTCCTTTTCAAGTGTCATTTTTTTTGAAAGTGCATATTTTTTCATCTACTTTCATAATTTATGGTCAGATTTCATAGATTTTGAGTAGAAATTGTACTTTCAGATATTGGTCTTATTTGGCCTATTAGGTACTTGTAAATTGCTTGGATCTTAGTTAGATCTCTTGCATTATCAGTTTGAGTCTCTTTTGGCCTTATTGAGGCAGTTGTAAAATTCTAATCAGAAGTCCACTTTGCCATTTTTTGCAAGTGGCCCATTGTATATGCACTAATTATAAAGTGCCAAATCATCACTTTTGGGGGGGGTTCTTTGATTGAGTGAATTTGGGGGGTTTTCTTGTGTGAATGTGCCTCTCTTTGTGCTCTTTCCATTTTTTTGTTGCAATGAGTCCTAATAAATTTCCACCTTTAACTCCACATAATTTGCATCATGGAAAATTAAAGTATGGAGTAAATTAATGGAAAAGGGTCTCACACATTACATAGATGGAACAATAACAGCACCACCTGATCCTAAGGCTGATCCAAATGCTCAATTAGAATGGCTCACAAAGAATTGCATGGCTCTTGGAACCTTGCACAAGTATGTATCAGATGACCTCATTTTTCACATTGAGAAGTGTAAAACAATCAAAGAGGCTTGGGATATGTTTCAGAAATTGTATGGTCAAGTTGATGAAATCAAAGGCTATCAGATTAACAATGAGCTCACCAACTTGGATCCCAAGAGTTTTGATACAATCCAAGATTATGTCACCAAAGCAAATGAGCTAAGAGCAAAGCTTAAGGATTGTGGAATTGACAAAAAGGATGCTCAGTTGATATTCAACTTGTTGGACAAGCTTGCACCAGAATATGCAGCATTTGTGTCTAGCTTCCAAACTCATCGTTTGACAGTGGGGAGTTCTTATGTTATGCCTTCCTTTGATGCTTTCACAGAAATGTTAATATTGGAACAATCTAAGTTGTTGAACATGGGGTTTCTCAAGTCTTCAAAGTCCAAGGCTTTGGTGGCTAATCAAGGGAATCAAGGAAGTCAAGGCAAAGATTCCAACAAATAGAAGAAGCACTCCAAGTCTAAGCCACACCAGGAAAAAGGACAATCATCCTCTCCATCACAAGGTGATTTTTCATCCTCTTCCAAGAAGGGGACACCACCTAAGAAGGATAAACCAACTTGTGCATATTGCAAGAAGTATGGTCATGATGAGCATCGATGCCACGCAAAGCAAGTTGATGAGTTAACTAATCTTCTCAAGAAAAACAACATCAACTTGCCATCCGCCTACACAAAGAAGGATTCATCTCCTTCTTCTTCCTCATAGTCTAAGGGAAAAGGGCAAGCATTTGTGGCTACAACAGGTTCTTCATAGCAATGGATACTTGACTCGGGTGCCTCATATCACATGGGTTCTACAAAGGAGCAGTTTTCTTCATTGGAGCCATCTAAGGTATTTCACATTTACATAGGTGATGATACACAAGTAGAGGTTGAAGGGAAAGGTTCAGTTGACATGGATGATGGAACATTTGAGAATGTTCTCTATGTTCCTAACTTGTCTACCAACCTTCTCTTCATCTACCAAATCACTCACTATGGGAATGGGAAAAAGGTTGAGTTTACACCAGATTCAATTGTGGTAAAGGAACTTGATGATGATGCCTTGGTAGCAGTGGGACAAGTCAATGACAACTGAAGGCTTTATTCATTCTCCCACTTTGTGCCAAGTTCACCTTCTAGGGCCTTGCTTACTCATTCAAATCCAGAAAGTAAGCTATGGCATGAGCGGTTTGGTCACCTCAATTACCGCTATCTTCAGCAGCTAAGCACTAAAGACATGGTCACAGGTCTACCTTGAATCAATTTTTTAGAGGGTGTATGTTCAGGTTGTTCCATGGGCAAGCATCCCGAAGAGAAGTTTGATAAAGGGAAAACTTGGAGAGCTTTGGAAGTTCTTCAACTTGTTCACAGCGATGTAGCAGGTCCATTTCCAGCACCTTCATTTAGTAAGGCCCGCTATGTTCTTACCTTCATTGATGACTACTCCCGCTTCACTTGGGTCTACTTTCTTATTCATAAGAGTGAAGTATTTGACAGATTTCAGGACTTCAAGACTCGTGTGGAGAAGCAATCAAGGAAAGTGGTCAAGATTCTTCGCACAGATAATGGAAGGGAATATGTGAACAAAAGACTTGAGGATTTTTGTACATTTGAGGGGATTGATCTTCAACATTCTGTAGTATACACTCCATAGTAGAACGGGGTTGCAGAACGCAAGAATAGAACTCTCAAAAAAATGGCTAGATGTATGATACATGCCCGTTCTATTGATCCTACTTTTTGGGCAGAGGCTATCAGTTGTGCCACACACATCCAAAATCGGGTTCCTCACAAAGCTTTGCAAGGTATTACTCCTTTTGAGGCTTGGGCTAGAAGGAAACCGATTGTGAGACATTTCAGAGTCTTTGGGTATCCAGCATGGGCTCGCATACCTCCACAGAAATGCAAGGCATTGGAACCATGGAGTCGACCTTGCATATTTGTTGGATATCCTGAGGGTGTTAAGGCATACAAATTGATGGATCCAGAGACACATGAGGTGTTCACTGAGAGGAGTGTTCACTTTGAGGAAAGCTCTCCTAGCTTAGCCTCTCTACCTCCTCCACCTTCCTCCATTGTGGATAGTGATGTTAGTGATTCAGATGATGAGACTCCTACAACTCTGACTCACAGGGTTACACCTCCACAGGGTCCACTTGCAGTTGAGGAGCCTCGTTCTCCACCTCCACCAAGACCTCGTTGGGCTCGACAGACACTTGAGTCTGTGGGTTCTCTTGTTGGGGATCCTTCAGATACACGAAGAACTCGATCACAACATCAAGATCTTCCACATGCATTCATTGCTACCACTTCCGATCCATAGACATTTAGGGAAGCATCAGGGGTTCCTGAGTGGGACCAAGCTATGGAGGAAGAGTATAGTTCCTTGATGAGGACCAATACATGGGATTTAGTCCATCTCCCTAAGGGGAGAAAGATGGTTCGATGTAAGTGGATCTATCAGACCAAGTTTGCAGCGGATGGTAGTGTGGATAAGTATAAGGCTTAGCTTGTTGCGAAAGGTTTCTCTCAGGTTGTAGGTGTTGACTATACTGAGACCTTTGCACCTGTAGCCAAGATGAACTCCATTCGTTTGACACTTGCTATTGCTGCAGCTCATGGTTGGGCTGTACATCAAATGGATGTGAAGAGTTCTTTTCTTCATGGTGATCTTGATGAGGAGATTTATATGGAGCAGCCACAGGGTTTCATCCAGGATACTTCCTTGGTTCGTAGACTAAGGAAATCTCTCTATGGCCTTAAGCAGGCCCCCAGGGCTTGGTACGCCAAGATGGATTCCTTTCTTCTCTCCGCAGGTTTCACCAGGTGTCATTCCGTTCTGAATGTCTAGATTTTGCGACAGGATGACTCTCACTTGATACTTGTGCTCTATGTTGATGACTTGATCATTACAGGGAGTACTTCATCCATCATTAGCAAGGTCAAATCTGCTTTGCATGACAGATTTTCTATGACTGACTTGGGTCTTTTGCACTACTTTCTCAGGATAGAGATTTCACAGTCACCTTCTGAGATTACACTATCGCAGCCCAAGTATGCTCTTGATCTACTTGCATGCTTTCATATGGCTGATTGTAAGCCCACCCCGACTCCCTTTCTTTCAGGAGTCAAGCTTGAGGCTCAGTGTTCTTCTCCACCAATTGATGCCACTTTGTATCGTCAGCTTGTGGGTAGTCTCATCTACTTGACTCATACACGCCCTGATATTTCATTTGCAGTTGGCATGGTTTCCCACTTCATGCAGGAACCACATGAGCTTCATTGGAAAGCCGCCAAACGCATCCTTCATTACATCTAGGGTACACATCACTATGGGATTCACTATGCAGCAGGCACAGGACTTCGCTTGGTTGGTTACACAGACTCCGATTGGGCTGGTGATCTTGATGATCGTAAGTCTACTTTTGGTTACAGTTTTCACCTTGGTTCAGGCCCCATTTGTTGTCAGAGAAAGAAGCAACATGCTATTGCTCTCTCTTTGACTGAGGCTGAGTATCAAGGCCCTGTTAATGCAGCAACTGAGACCATTTGGCTCCAGCAGATTCTCACAGAGTTTGGTTTCACCACTCCATGGCCGACAATTCTACATTGCAACAATCAGAGTGCTATTGCAATCTCGAAGAACCCGGTCCAGCACCAGCGGACCAAACACATCAAGATCCATATGCACTATATCCAAGAGCTCATCTAGGAGCAGGTCTTTGATTTGCAGTATTGTCCTACAGCAAAGCAGGTTGGTGACATATTCACCAAACCTTTCACCGAGAGTAAGTTCTAGCAGTTGCGAGCTCTCTTGGAGGTGCGGGATGTGTCATTAGGGGGGGTCAGCTGACTTCTCCTTCCTCTCTTATGGTGGGTACTTTTTCCTCTTTGAGGTTTTGTCCTTCTTCTTTGAGAGTCTTTTGTACATTCATCTCTCTTTTTGGGGGGAGTTTTTTCCCACTGGGTTTTCTCCCTTTCTCCGTTTGTGAGAGATTGCATTGCATAGTTTTGCTTGCATTTGCATATTGTACATGGGTACCTATCATGGCCTAGTAGTCGGGACCCATCTTGCATTGTTGACTTGAGTCTTCATTCCCCTAAGTTGCACTTAAGGGGGGGTGTTGGTGTAAATAAATATTCATTTTGGATATTATTACACTTTACTTAAGTTAACTTAGGATAATGCATCTTTTCGTAGTTTGGATTTGAGACACTTAGGGAAGTGTGCACATAGGGATAGAGCTTGTAGGAGAAATTCCACCTTTTGTGGTCTTATTTTGCTGTTACACTCCACATTCGGTGGGTCATCCACCTCTTGTGGAATATTATATTATTTCTCCTACCTACCCCTAGTATTTCTTACCTACCCTTGTTTCTCATTGAGCCACATGTCATATTTGTGTGCTCATACATCCATATGGCCTTGCCTATATATGCAGGCCTATATTCATTGTATTGGTTAATCTAGTTGATCATTTGCATATTGATGAGAATACAGTTTGTTCTTGTCATTCTATTGTCTCTTTTTATGCTTTTCATTGTGCCCTTGATCTTGGCAAAATCCTACAAGAGGCATTAAATGTGCATTCAAACTAGTTTCCCTCAAGTTCATAATTTTATTATATCTCCCAAAGACCCTATTGATCCCTTTCTTAACTTGGGATTCTATGTGAGTTTTTTCTCCTATATCGTTCCTTATATTTGAGAGATTGATTGCTCCTTCAAAACCAGACTCAAGGAATACAATATTGATATTGAACATGACTATGTCACTAAATCAACCCTTTTTTAGCACTCCTCCTACTTGAAATACCACATCTTTCTAGAAGATTCTTTAGTTGTAGTTAAGGAATCTAACTTTTTTCAAAAGAAAGCTCTTGGAATCCATTGAAATCAATAACTATCCCTCTAATATAAATCAAGATGATGGCCAAAATCTAAGTATCTCTTGGAAATCAGTAGTTGCTTATTTCAAAAAACAAGCGTCTCCTCTCTCTTCATTGTTTCCCACCTCACATCCTCTTTTTTGTATCATCCTTCCCCTCATATTTTTTCTTTCTCCCTCCTTGGTTGCTTGTATATGTACTCGGTGTATGTTTGTTCTTCTTCTTTAGCTCCCCTTGTGACATTTATTTTTATTTCTTACCCAAATTCTCCCTTGTCCCTTTTTTGGTGATCTTTTATTGTTTGCCAATTATTTCTTATATTGCTCCTCTTCCATAATTTTTATCTTTTATTTGAGATATGCATAATCATTCATACATATATAACTATTTGTACATGTTTAGTTTTAATTTTATGCATGTTGAGTATTTGTACATTTGCATATTTTTATTTATTTATTTAAATTTTTTATTTTTATTTTTAGTTTATTTTATTACTCTTAAATTTAATTTAGGTTTTTATCTATTTTCATTTGATTTTATCATGCGTCTATAAGTTTACATTCATGAAATTCATAATCATATAGAACTATATAATGTTTATATATTATTGCATTATTATATATCAAGTTTTCAATTTATTTTATTTTTATTTCTATTATTTTACATTTTCATATTACATATATCTATTCACTTATATATTATTTCTTCATTATTATACATAATTCCTCTATTTGCTTTACTTTTCATATTTTAATTTATTGTGTGATATGTTTTTCTTTGTTTATGTTTTTACTTTTTGGTCCAATACTTTTAATCTTTTTTATTCCTTCAATTTATATTTTTTTACTTTTTTTCTTTTCTTCTTTTTTTTTTTTTTGAATAAAGGTGTAAAAACTTTATTAATAATAAAAAACAAGCATTACATAAGAAAACCAAAACCTCAAAGCTCCAGAAGAGAACAACAAACCCAACCAGTTATCATCCAGCTTCATAACTATCCATATCCTTAGCAAAGATCTTATGCAAGTCCTGATAGTAATCAGGGGAAAGATGCTCCCAACCCTCAACTTTCCAATCATCACCATGTTCTGAGGCCCACTTAGCCAAACAAATAGTTGCTCTATTCCATTCACTAGGAATGTGGATGAAAGACACCTTCTCCCTCATAGTATTAATTTGCAAAATCTGGTGAACAATCCCTGCCAACTACCAATTAATCCCACTCACCTTCTGCTCAATCAACAAATTAACAATAATCTACAAATCTGATTCGCAGATAACCTTACACCACCCCAACTCATATGCATGCTCCAAGGCATAGAAAATTGCTAATCCCTCCATAAAATTATTTGACTACTACCCTTTATGCACTGAAAAGAAGAAAACCACATCCCCCATACGATCCCTACCAACACCTCCAATCCCAACAAGACCCAAATTACCACAAGAGGAGTCATCAGTGTTAATCGTAATGGATTCATGTTGAGGGGGCAACCATCTTCCCACCCTTTGAACCTTCTTCATAGCACATCTACCTCTCCTGACACAAGCTGAGATAGGAAACATCTCCTGCAAACCCAACCTACTCACAATATCAACCTCTCCTCTATCCAAAGGAAAATTCACCTCACGTTTAGCTTCCACCGTCTCCTGGATCATTCCAATTGTTTTATTCCATACTTGCTGAACTAACAGTCTGACTTCTCGAAATATCCTCCTATTCCTCTCGAGCTAGATCTGCCAAAGTATAAAAATGGGCCCAATGTGCTAGATAGTCTGGAGAAAAGAGGACAAAATAGGAGGCCTGCCCAAACTGCTCCAAAACTCCACCAAAGAATCCATGTGAACACAAGGGTGCTTCCACACCCCCCACCAGTAATGCCATAATCTACAACGAGAAAGGTCATCTGAAGAATAGGTGTGAAGAATCCTCCTCCCCATTACCACACAAAACACAGATGGAAGGCCCGTGGAACCCATACTTGCAAATATTGTCCCGGGTTAGATATCTATTCAAAGCCAAAGTCCAAGAAAAATAGTTACACTTCGGCCAAGATAATTTGTTCCAAACATAATTCTACCAGTGCACCTCCCTCCCCTCCAATCTATGAAACAACAACTCCTAGTACCCACTGGCAACAATAAAAACACCCTTAGGATTTAGGGACCAAGCAAGTCTATCCCTATCCTTAAGGGAACTACAATGTCTACTAGCCAAAATGCCATGAAGCTCAATGCAGTCTTCCTCCATACCAACAACTAACCATTCATTAGGAACCTTCCACCCCACCATCTCCAATTGCCCACACATATAAACAGACTTAAAGTCGCTCACTCTAGACCACCCTACCTCCAGGAACCTCTGACAAAGATTCACTAAATTAGGAAACTAATCGATAATGGGGGGGTAGCCATCCCAAGAATCGAACCAAAAAAGGAACTCTTGCCCCTCTTACAGAGCCAAAAAAGTCCTTTTATCAGTGCAACCCCTTTCTTGAGAGTACTCCAAATCATAGAGCCTTTTTTGTGAGATTTTGCCAAGATCAAAGGCACAATGAAAAGTATAAAAGAGAGACAAAAGAATGACAAGAACAAACTGTATTCTCATCAATATGTAAATGATCAACTAGATTCACCAATATAAAGAATATAGGCCTACTTATATAGGTAAGGCCATATGGATATACGAGTACACAATCATGACATGTGGCTCAATGAGAAACAAGGGTAGGTAGGAGAAATAATATAATATTCCACAAGAGGTGGATGACCCACCGAATGTGGAGTGTAATGGCAAAATAAGACCACAAAAGGTAGAATTCCTCCTACAAGCTATATTCCTATGTTCACATTTCCCTAAGTGTCTCAAATCCAAACTACAAAGAGATGCATTATCCTAAGTTAACTTAAGTAAAGTGTAATAATATCCATAATGAATATTTATTTACACCAACACCCCCCCTTAAGTGCAACTTAGGGGAATGAAGACTCAAGTCAACAATGCAATATGGGTCCCGGCTACTAGGCCATGATAGGTACCCATTTACAATATGCAAATGCAAGAAAAACTATACAATGCAATCTCTCACAAACAGAAAAAGGGAGAAAACCCAGTGGGAAAAAACTCCCCCCAAAAAGAGAGATGAATGTACAAAATGACTCTCAAAGAAGAAGGACAAAACCTCAAAGAGGAAAAAGTCCCCCCCATAAGAGAGGAAGGAGAAGTCAGATAACCCCCCCTAATGACACATCCCGCACCCCCAAGAGAGATCACAACTGCTAGAACTTACTCTTAGTGAAAGGTTTGGTGAATATGTCTGCAACCTGCTCCGCTATAGGACAATACTGCAAATCAATGACTTGCTCAAGAATCAGCTCTCGGATATAGTGCATATGAATCTCGATGTGTTTGGTCCGTTGGTGCTAGATCGGGTTCTTTGAGATTGCAATACCACTCTGATTGTCACAATGTAGACTGTCGATCATTGAGTGGTGAGCCCAAACTCTGTGAGAATCTGCTAAAGCCAAATGGTCTCAGTCGCTGCATTAACAACTCCTCGATACTCAGCCTCAGTCAAAGAGAGAGCAATAGCATGTTGCTTCTTGCTCTGCCAACAAATGAGGCCTAAACCAAGGTGAAAAATGTAACTTGTAGTAGACTTACAATCATCAAGATCGCCAGCCCAATCGGAGTCTGCGTAACCAACCAAGAGAAGTCCTATGCCTATTGCATAGTGAATCCCATAGTGATGTGTACCCTGGATGTAATGCAGGATGCGTTTGGCGGCTTTCCAATGAAGCTCATGTGATTCCTGCATGAAGTGGGAAACCATGCCAACCGCAAATGAAATATCAGGGCATGTATGAGTCAAGTAGATGAGACTACCCACAAGCTGACGATACAATGTGGCATCAACTAGTGGAAAAGAACATTTAGCCTCAAGCTTAACTCCTGAAAGAAAGGGAGTTGGTGCAGGCTTACAATCAGCCATATGAAAGCATGCAAGTAGATAAAGAGCATACTTGGGCTACGATAGTGTAATCCCAGAAGCTGACTGTGAAATCTCTATCCTGATACAGAAGTGCAAAAGACCCAAGTCAGTCATAGCAAATCTGTCATGCAAAGCAGATTTGACCCTGCTAATGATGGATGTGGTACTCCCTGTAATGATCAAATCATCAACATAGAGAACAAGTATCAAGTGAGAGTCATCCTATCGCAAAATGTAGACATTTGGATTGGAATGACACCTAGTGAACCCTACTGAGAGAAGAAAGGAATCCATCTTGGCGTACCAAGCCCCGAGGGCTTGCTTAAGGCCATAGAGAGATTTCCTTAGTCTGCAAACCAAGGAAGTATCCTGGATGAAACCCCGTGGCTGCTCCATGTAAATCTCCTCATCAAGATCCCCATGAAGAAAAGAACTCTTCATATCCATCTGATGTATAGCCCAACCATGAGTTGTAACAATAGCAAGTGTCAAGCAAATGGAGTTCATCTTGGCTACGGGTGCAAAGGTCTCAGTATAGTCAACACCTAAAACCTAAGAGAAACCTTTCGCAACAATCTGAGCCTTATACTTATCCACACTACCATCCGCTGCAAACTTGGTTCAATAGATCCACTTACATTGAACCATCTTTCTCCCCTTAGGGAGATGGACTAAATCCCATGTATTGTTCCTCACCAAGGAACTATACACTTCCTCCATAGCTTGGTCCCACTCAAGAACCCCTGATGCTTCTGGAAATGTCTGTGGATTGGAAGTGGTAGCAATGAATGCATGTGGAAGATCCTGATGTTGTGATCAAGTCCTTCATGTATCTAAAGAATCCCCAACAAGAGAACCCATGGAATCAAGTGTCTATCAAGCCCAACGAGGTCTAGAGGGAGGTGGAGAACGGTGCTCCTCAACTACATGTGGACCCTGCAGTGGTGTAACCCTACAAGTTGGAGCTGAAGGATTCTCATCATCTGAATCACTGTCATCACTATCCACAATGGAGAAAGGTGGAGGAGGTAGAGAGGCTAAGCTAGGAGAGCTTTCCTCAAAGTGAACACTCCTCTCAATGAACACCTCATGTGTCTCAGGATCCATCAATCTATATGCCTTAACACCCTCAGGATATCCAACAAATATACAAGGCCGACTCTGAGGTTCCAATGCCTTGTGTTTATGCGGAGGAATGTGAGCCCATGCTGGACACCCAAAGACTCTGAAATGTCTCACAATCGGTTTCCTACTAGCCCAAGCCTCAAAAGGAGTAATACCTTGCAAAGCTTTGTGAGGAACCCAATTCTGGATGTGTGTAGCACAATTGATAGCCTTTGCCCAAAAGGCAGGATCAAGAGAACGTGCATGTATCATACAGCTAGCCATTTCTTTGAGAGTTCTATTCTTGTGCTTTGCAACTCCGTTCTATTGTTGAGTGTATGCAACAGAATGCTGAAGATCAATCCCCTCAAATGTACAAAAATCCTCAAGTCTCTTGTTCACATATTCCCTTCCATTATCTGTAAGAAAAATCTTGACCACTTTCTCAAATTGCTTCTCCACACTAGTCTTGAAGTCATGAAATGTGTCAAATACTTCACTCTTATGAATGAGAAAGTAGACCCAAGTGAAGCGGGAGTAGTCATCAATGAAGGTGAGGATATAGCGGCCCTTGCTAAATGAAGGTGTTGGAAATGGACCTGCTACATCATTGTGAACAAGTTGAAGAACTTCCAAAGCTCTCCAAGATTTCCCCTTATCAAACTTCTCCTTGGGATGCTTGCCCATCGAACAATTTGAACATACACCCTCTGAAAAATTGATTCGAGGTAGACCTGTGACCATGTCTTTAGTGTTGAGCTGCTGAAGATAGCAATAGTTGAGGTAACCAAACCGCTCATGCCATAGCTTACTTTCTGAATTTGAATGAGTAAGCAAGGCTCTAGAAGGAGAACTTGGTACAAAGTGGGAGAATGAACAAAGCCTTGAGTTGTCACTGACATGTCCCACTACCACCAAGGCATCATCATCAAGTTCCTTTACCACAACTGAATCAGGTGTAAACTCAACCTTTTTCCCATTCCCATAGTGAGTGATTTGGTAGATAGAGAGAAGGTTGGTAGACAAGTTAGGAACATAAGGAACATTCTCAAATGTTCCATAATCCATGTCAACTGAACCTTTCCCTTTGACCTCTACTTGTGTATCATCACCTATGTAAATGTGAGGTACCTTAGATGGCTCCAATGAAGAAAACTGCTCCTTTGTAGAACCCATGTGATAAGAGGCACCCAAGTCAAGTATCCACTGCTGTCAAGAACCTGTTGTAGCCACAAATGCTTTCCCTTTTCCCTTAGATTGTGAGGAAGAGGAAGGAGATGGATCCTTATTTGTGTAGGCGGATGGCAAGTTGATGTTGTTTTTCTTAAGAAGATTTGTCAACTCATCAACTTTCTTGGTGTGGCATCGATGCTCATCATGACCATACTTCTTGCAATATGCACAAGTTGGTTTATCCTTCTTAGGTGGAGTCCTCTTCTTGGAAGAGGATAAAAAATCACCTTGTGATGGGGAGGATGATTGTCCTTTTTCCTATTGTGGCTTTGACTTGGATTGCTTATTCTTCTTGTTGGAATCTTTGCCTTGACTCCCTTGATTAGCCACCAAAGCCTTGGACTTTGAAGACTTGAGAAGCCCCATGTTCAACAACTTAGATTGTTCCAATATCAACATTTATGTGAAAGCATCAAATGAAGGCATAATGTAGGAACTCCCCACTGTCAAATGATGAGTTTGGAAGCTAGACACAAATGTTGCATATTCTAGTGCAAGCTTGTCCAACAAGTTGAATATCAACTAAGCATCCTTTTTGTCAATTCCACAATCCTTAAGCTTTACTCTTAGCTCATTTTCTTTGGTGACATAATCTTGGATTGTATCAAAAATCTTGGATTCCAAGTTGGTGAGCTCATTGTCAATCTTGTAACCTCTAATTTCATCAACTTGACCATATAATTTTTGAAACATATCCCAAGCATCTTTGATTGTAGTACACTTCTCAATATGAAAGATGAGGTCATGTGATACATACGCAAAGTTCCAAGAGCCATACAATTCTTAGTGAGCCATTCTAACTGAGTATTAGGATCAGTCTTAGAATCAGGTGGTGCTGCTATTGTTCCATCTATGTAATGTGTGAGACCTTTTTCCATTAATTTGCTCCATACTTTAATTTTCCATGATGTATAATTATGTGGAGTTAAAGGTGGAAATTTATGAGGACTCATTGCAACAAAACTGAAAGAGCACAAGGAAATTGAGGCACAATCACACAAGACACCCCTCCAAATTCACTCAATCAAAGAACCCCCCAAAAGTGATGATTTGGCACTTTATACTTAGTGCGTGTACAATGGGCCACTTGCAAAAAATGGCAAAGTAGACTTTTGATTTCAATTTTACAATTGCCTCGATAAGGACAAAAGAGACTCAAACTAATAGTGCAAGAGATCTAAACTAAGATCCAAGCAATTTACAAGTACCAATGAGACCAATATCTGAAAGTACAAATTTCAGTTAAAATATCTAAAATCTGATCATAGATTATGAAAGTAGATGAAAAAACATGCACTTTCAAAAAAAATGGCACCTAAAAAGGAGGTCGTATGAGCTCAAACGAGGCCTTTGAAGTTGCAAAATTGAGGATTGGACCGGTACAGCTGAGAGAATCCAAAAATTCCAAAAAACCTGTGCATGAAAATTATAATATAACCACACCACTACGAAGAGCATGAAAAATTAGCCCAAACCAAAAAAAATTACACCCAAAAAGGAGCATAATTGAGCAAGTTATGGGTCTCCAAAATTGACCCAAAAATCCAAACTGCTCAATAGAGAGGGGTCTAAAAATTTCCAAAGAAAATGATGACTAGGCGCTGACTGAGCAGAAGGTACAGTTCCCAAAAACAATTTTCAAAATTTTCTTTTTTTTTTTTTTTTTTAAAGTTTTCAATTGGGAAATTATTTTTCAGAAAAAAAAAAATTTGAAAAAAAATCCTAAAATTTCGTACCGTACCACCCGAATTGGGTAGAAAATTTCCTTCAACACCCAAAATTTGATTTTTGCCAAAATAGGTCAAGTTTATACTTGATTTTTATGGAAATGGCCTCCCAGACGCAATGGTGAGGTCAAAAACGCTCTAAGATGCCTCCAAAAAATGTTGTCCCTGAGATCCAAAAATATAAGTCTTCCAAGATGTCTCCAAAAACCAATCAATTGAAGCCCCAATGGCTCTGATACCATGTGATATTTTGCCAAGATCAAGGGCACAATGAAAAGTATAAAAGAGACAAAAAAATGACAAGAACAAACTGTATTCTCATCAATATGCAAATGATCAACTGGATTAACCAATACAATCAATATAGGCCTTCTTATATAGGCAAGTCCATATGGATTTACGAGCACACAATCATGACATGTGGCTCAATGAGAAACAATGGTAGGTAAGAAATACTAGGGGTAGGTAGGAGAAATAATATAATATTCCACAAGAGGTGGATGACCCACCGAATGTGGAGTGTAATAGCAAAATAAGACCACAAAAGGTGGAATTCCTCCTACAAGGTATATCCCTATGTGCACACTTCCCTAAGTGTCTCAAATCCAAACTACGAAGAGATGCATTCTCCTAAGTTAACTTAAGTAAAGTGTAATAATATCTATAATGAATATTTATTTATACCAACATTTTCCCGCAAGCGGATATCTTGGGATTTCCCTCCTTTAGGATCCTTTGCATACACTTGTATGACAAAATCCTAGCCCAGCCATGATCCTATTCAACACCCACCTCCAGTACAATTTTTCTGCCAAAGCGTCCCCAAATAAAGTATACTACCTTAAGCCAAGCCCACCCAACTATTTCAGGTTGCACACCAAGTCCCATTTGACAAGAATCCATTTATAGGAGGACAGGTTGCCTACCCATAAGAATTGCCTTGCCAAAGAATCCAATTCCTTCACAAACCACTTTGGGGCCACTTGGAGCATACACCTATTGTAGGTAGGAATTCGGAAATCATCAAAGCAATATAAACATTAGCCTAGCTCAATCACAAAACCAGATTGCAATGATGACAAAACCTACAAACATTCAATATAGATATGGAAATAAAACATTCAATTCAAACGCAAACCATCACAAATGCGGATGTTTTCTCCCTGATTCTCCATTGTCCTTCTTTCTCCTTCAAATTGCTTTGTTTTGTGGATCTCACCTTCAAGTGCATAAGCATAAGGTGCAAGAATACTAGAAGTGTGATTGATTCGGGGATCCCTTGATTGAAGAAATTCATCCAATTTATAGACAAATTGGAGAGATGACAAGATTAGCATGAAAAGATTTGAAAGGATATTTCAAATCAAAAATGACAAATATGACAAATTATGACAAAATTGACACTTTCTATGCAAAATTGATTGATTGACAAATTAAGACAAAATTGACAAAGTTGCTATGCAAACTTGATTGACAAATTATGACAAATTATGACAAATTGAAATGTCATTCCCATGAATTTAGGAGAAAAATAGGAGAAAATAGAAAATTAGATGAATTGGAAATTAGGAAATTGGAAAATTAGGAAAATTAGGAATTAGGAGAAATTAGTAAATTGGAAAATTAGGTAAATTAATTAATAATTTTTCATTCATTAATTAATTCACAAAAAGAGAGAAGAATTAGTTAGCCAATTAAATAAATATTTAATTGTGACAAGAAGACTTAGGATAAATAAATAAATTATTTAACCTAGAGGGAAAATGACAAACACGATTAAATGAATAAATCATAAAACCTTAGAAGATGAATTAGAAATTCAAGGATGACAATTAGGTCTTGACAAAAGATAATTGATGTGGATTCGATCATGATTCTGATTAACAAAGGACCAAAGTTGATAAATGATTTGATTGATAAATGCGCCAATTGATGAGGAACAATGACTAATGATCCAAATTGACATGATTGAGAAGGACGACGATCGATGACAAATCGATCGCAAAATGACAAGATTGAAAATGACAATGATCGATGACAAATCGATCGCAAAATGACAAGATTGACAAGAGGACAAGGATCGATGACGAATCGATCGCAAAATGACAAGATTGACAAGGACGCGGATCAATGACGAATCGATCGCAAGATGACAAGATTGACAAGGACGAGGATCGATGACGAATCAAACACAAGATGACAAGATTGACAAGAGGACAAAACCCTAATTCTATCATCGATTAGGATTGAGGATGTCCAAAATATGACAAATGAGCATGCACATTGATGCGACAGGATAAGATCGACCAAAATCATGACTGAAGATTATTATCAACAAGACCAAATTTGAAAGTGATACAAATGAAGAATGCAAAAGAAGGACTCGATGCTCGCAAATGATAAAGACCAAGTGTGCAACATAGGAGAAATGTTAATGCGACACAAAAACCCTAAAATAAGGCAATGCGCAAATGTTAAAGTATGGCTCCGCAAGCGTTGACCATTTTTAGACGTCTACATTTTGCCCCTCTTTGAGACAATGCGATTCTAAACGTTGTTTCAAAGAACAATAATAAAAATGCCCCAGACACTGATAATGACACATGCATGCCCCCTCGAGGAATTGGCCGAAAACATCTAGAAAAGAGGCCAATTGATCGATAAGAATGATAGAAAATGATAGGAGCAAACAGACTAAAAATTGGAGATCAGATACACAAATGACAAGCAATTGAAGGTGCAAAATACCATGACTAGCATAAGATGGAAAGAGTGCACGTCCATCTATGCACTGACAAAGATCTATAAATGAGACAAAGAGAGTGAAAAGAGCTCATTTGCACTAGCCAAAGTGGAGGATTTGTTACTCTAGAAAAGGACCCTTGCAGAGAGATGGTGAACATTCCAATGGCAGATCACCTCGGGGAATGTGTATGCACCTATAGATGACTAGACGACGTGGGAGCAACGGTATGTATCTCAAAGACCCATATTGTCAATTTCATGAATTTTACTTTCTTGCGGGACATTGCAAGGCCCACAGGGAATGAAAAAAATGACTTATGCGCCTGTGTGGGCACATCCTGCGCTTGTGTGGGATGTCATATGCTTGTGTAGGGTACACAGGCGCAAGTTGATGCTACACAGGCATAGAACAGGGTACACAGGCGCAGTTGTGCACTGGGAACCCTAATTTGACCAAAAACAGCATGCGAATGATCCCGAAAAGGGGGATAAGGGTAGGATAGGTTAAAATAGATAAAGAACACCCTGATTTGTGGATGAAATGAGGAAATGTAACCCGTAGGAGCAAACCCTAAAACTGACAAAGTGTGCCCCAATTGTGATGCAGAGTCGACAGTATCCACTGATTACGCGAGAGAACCAACCGGACTGCTTCATGTTACGACATAGACTCAAGAGCATGGACAAAGATACATTAGCAAGACTTGGATTATACTATATCTCATTCATGCCTAAGATTAGGGAAAACAAAGGACTGCTTATCGTATTGGCAAAGCGATGGCATTCAGAGACTTCCTCTTTCCATCTGGTGACTGGAGAGGCAACTGTGACCCTAGAGGACGTGTGGCATATCCTCCGCATTCTGATTCATGGGGAGATGATAGAGTATGACCCAACAATAGGGAGAAATGCATTGTGCAAATTATTTGAGTGTGACGTAGATGATTTGGATATCGTAGAGAGGGAGATTGGCTAGGAGACCATGGCAACAGAGTACGATCAATGATATGTGGTGATAGCCATGGTTATAGCATGCCTATTAGCATGGGACAGATGAGGATATGGATTCCCTATTGGATGGGGAAGAGTGCTAGAGTGGATGGCAATAGAGGGGATGGTGTATGCATGGGGACCATGTGTGGTTGCTATGCTATATTTTTAGTTGCATCAAATAGCATACCAGGGGGTGCAAACATTGAGTTGTGGAGTCACATTGTTATAGGTATGGGCATTTGAGCACATAGCCATATGTCGACCGATTGTAGAGAGACAGGTATTACCACATCGACCATATGTGTACTACTATGGGGGAGCACTAAGACAGGGTCCTTTCGGATACATATTGTATTGGCGACATGAGCTAGACAGATTGAGAGAGTTCACATGGAGGCCATATCTTGATTGCCCTAGATGGTCAGATGATAGTGATGAGCTACCGTATTGTAGATAGGAGAGATACCTGATTAGGTGACCAGTGAATCACCAGAGAGTGATTGAGATGTACCTACCAGAGAGAGTCAGACGATAGTTTGGAGAGAGGCAAGATATACCGGGAGGGACTGCACACTTTGCCCGATCTCACAGAGAGATGAGTCAGTGGGGGAGGATGATTCAGCCACACATAGCATATGCTGACTTCACATAGCTACAACAAAGACAGTGGGATTGGAGATCAGATGTGGTGGACGCTGGGATGATAGAGGAGTATGAGCAATGGTTTGCGCAACAACGGCCAGTGCCATTGACAGATCCTGATATTCCAGTACCTAGGAGACAAGAGGACTTCCCATTTGCTGGAGAGGAGGAGGGAGATGATGAGGATAGAAATGAGGATGAGGATGGAGATGATGATGATGATGAGGAGGATGAGGATGGAGATGATGAGGATGAGGAGTATGAGCCAGATTCGGCTGATCAGGAGTCATTGTAGGATATACCCATAGAGCTGGAGACAGTTAGGATAGAGGAGATGGAGATGTGCAGGGCTACCATAGCGAGTCAGCATGATCACATTGCGACATTAGAGAGACAGAATGCTAGCTTGAGGATAGAGCATGATTAGTTCAGAGCAGAGATAACCAGACTTACAGTGGCTCGAGATACAGCAATAGCCCAGGCACAGCGAGAAGAGCAGAGAGTCACCAAGTATATTGGGTCGATTAGGGATGCCAGTGCACGTGAGATGGCACAAATGTTGGTAGAGACTGGAGAGGAGATACACCATTGGAGGACACTATATGAGAGTGCAGTTCCACCAGAGCAGAGAGCAGCATCATATCAGGCACGATCGAGGACAGAGAGCAGACCACGTTCTCAGATATCAGTGAGCAGCATGGGGGTGAGTGGACCTATGAGACCACCATAGCCAGGACCAGGGATAGGAGGGACATCATCCTTGAGACATGGAAGGGATGAGGAGGATAGAGGGAGCACCCAGTGACAAAGGCATGTACTCCTTATGACAAAGACATAAGTAGTTTGACATTATGTAGTCAGCCTGCGGGCCATACTGGGACAGACAGTCCAATTTTGTACTCTGATATTATTTTGATATATGATATGATATGCAGCTATATGATGGGATGCAATGTGTTATGAATTATGTTTATTTTCCATGTATAGATGGCGTATGCACTGTTTATGTACCATTGTGGAACATGTATGGATGTATTTTTATGTGTTTTTGATGCATTTATAATATGAAATGGATAAAATGCTTGATGTGATGCTTGATATAATGCAAATGTATGAATCAATGAATGCAGGATGCAGCATATGTTTTTGGAGATCAGAGCACTAGACCGAACTGACTACCCAAACTGACGGAAGAAATGTTAGTAAGATGAAATTAGATAGAGAACAGTTAGAGATGAAGAAAAACTTGCTTTCACCAATGCATTATGTAGGTGAGAACCTTTATTTAATGTAGCAAAATGGATGCAGCACAACATGGCAATGAAGGCCAGAGCGATAATGCAATCCCTTTGCATAAGACAGACACATTGCACACAAGGAATGAGTGAATCATCCTAGGGTGCATACATCAAGGATCGAGGTATGTGCGACGTTCACAAAGCGAACATACTTATCACAGACACCCAATGATATAGTTGCCCCAGTTTGTGACAAACATTCCACAAACAACAAACACCACAAAAAAAAGGACCATGAACCATCCCGATCACTCTAAATCACTCAGTGACATCATCGAGCAACATAGGAACATGATCGAGGATAAATCAATAAATGATAAGACTCGCTAATTCCAACAAGTCAAACAATCACCTTGATCTTCATTGTCAAAAGTTGAAAGTGTTGATAGGACAATCATGTTGTCTAGTTTCAGGACATGTGGTACCCCGTCTAAGACAGGACATAGTTTGGTTTTGAGTATACCACACCCTATATAAGACCCATGATAGTAGTGACAAGGATAAATGATACTGATGTTGATTGATTGATATGACAATTGTGATCAGTTTGAATGTCTGATTTGATTGAAAAGTTCATCTGTGAATGCGTGATTTTAGTAAAGCACAGTGTGTGATTGGATGTATGCTTGGCGATTTATCTTATGCACAAAAGGGATATTTATTTTTTGAGTGTGTACAATGTTTTTTGTTCATTTTTTCAGGACATTATTTGATTTTTTTTATGATTTGTTCAGGACATTATTTGATTTTTTTGGATTTTTTTCAGGACATTATTTGATTTTTATGATTTTTTCAGGACATTTTTCAATTCTTAAAGCTCCAGTAATTGATCATGACAAAGGGACATGCATCCAATGAGCATTTGAAAAACATATATAGAGACTAGGACCAAAACATATGCACAAGGACTGAAAACTAGAGTATGCAAGACAATGATGTTGACCACTCACAGGCCTGGAATAGAACATTGGGTCAGGACAAGGATAGGCACGATAAACCTGCAGAGAGAAAGCATAGCTAGAGGTCATGAGAGATGACAGAGCAATGATCTTTTTACACATGGCACCTGTTTGCCAGGTTTTCACCATGGTACTTGCCCAAAGCGCCTGTTTGCCAGGTTTTCACCAAAGGGCGAATGATTTTCTTTACTTTTGTTTGTCTTTTTCTTCTTTTTTTTTTCTTTTTTTCACTTTTTTTTTTGTATTTTTTGAGCTTTTTGACTTTTTTGTATTTTTTTCAGGATCATATTTGAAGAATGGCTGATAGAAAACTATGCCCAGTACTTGCGAAGGTGCATACTATTGACTAGATCTGACAAAGGTTCACCCTCTAGAGTAGCAAGCTGATATGCCCCCGAGCCATAGGCTGTAGTAACTATGAAAGGCCCAACCCAATTAGGTTCAAGCTTTCCTTTGATGATGTCGGTAGATTGTGCATTCTTGGGGTTTGCCCTTAAACCAGATCTCCCACTTCAAAGTGTTGCCCTTTGACCTTCTTATTATAAGAGCGACGGAGACGGTTTTGATATGCTTGTAAATGTGTCAAGGTTGTCTGACGTTTCTCATCTAACATCTCAAGCTGATGCAATCGAGAGACTCTGTGCATTTCATCATGAATTAGGTGTTGCAAGGAAACATGCAAAGAAGGAATCTCCACTTCCAAGGGTAAAATGGCTTCCGCACCATACACCAAGGAATAAGGTGTTGCGCCAGTAGATGTGCGGATAGAAGTACGATAAGCCCATAGTGCTGGATTCAACTGTACATGCCAATCTCAACCAGTGTCATTGACAACCTTTTTCAGGATCTTGATAATGATTTTATTTGATGCTTCGGCTTGACCATTATCCTATGGATAGTATGGACTGGAGAAACGGTGTTGAATGTGAAACTTTTCACAGAGTTCCTTGACATCTTTGTTCTTGAATGGATGGCCATTGTCCGTGACAATTGCAAGGGGAACCCCATATTTGCATATGATATAATTCAATAAGAATTTTGAAATTTCCACACTAGTGATATAGGTCATGGGGATAGCCTCGATCCATTTTGTAAAATACTTTGTGGCTGTAATGATAAACTTGTGTCCATTTGCAGATGTTGCGTGAATCTTGCCAATAAGATCCAATCCCCATTGAGAAAAGGGCCACGAAGATATGACAGAATGAAGCTCTTGGGCTGGTGCATGAATGTAATTTCCATGGATTTGGCATTTGTAGCACTTCTTAACAAAATCATGAACATCCTTTTCCAGAGTGGGCCAATAATACCCAGCACGAACCAACTTTTTGGCCAAGCTCAGACCATTGAAATGGCCCCCACATATACCATCATGAACCTCGCGTAAAGCCGTTTGTGCTTCATCAAAATCCAAACACCTAAGGAGGGTATGGTCAAAGGAATGACAGTAAAGGGTGTCAGCAATGATGACATATTTGGATATTTGTCGGATGAAGACTCAACGTTGGTTAGTGAAAAGGTTAGGTAGTAAGGTTTGGGATTTCAAATATTGATAGATGTCATTGTACCATGGGGAGTTAGGACCAACAAGAACACACATCTCATCTGCTGTCAGAATTTCAAAAGAAGGGACAAGCAACTGTTCGACCAAAAATTCACATTTGTCCATATTGTGGGGCATATTTAACATGGAAGCAATCGTAGCCATCGCATCTACCAACTTGTTTTGAATTCTTGGAACTTGACTAAAATGGATAGCCATGAATTTTGTCTTGAAGAAATCTACCATGTGCTTGTAGGGAATAAGATTTTCATCTTTTGTTTCGTAGTCATCATTCACTTGACAGATGACTAACTGAGAATCTCCATAGACTTGTAAATGTATGATGTTCCAGTGGACCGCTACTCGGAGTCCTGTGACTAGAGCTTCATATTCTGCAATGTTATTGGTACAATGGAAAGTTATTATGTAGGATTTGGGAATAGCATCACCTTGAGGGGTGACAAACAATATACTTGCTTCGGACCTAAATTTGGTATGGGATCCATCAAAATATAACTTCCATTCATTAGAAGATGTGAAAGCAAAGACTGATTCATCCGAAAAATCGGTCAGCATGGGATGATGATCATAAATAGGAGCCTCGGCAAGTTGATCCGCTATGATTTGTCCTTTTATTGCCTTTCATTCCATGTACTCAATATCAAACTCACTAAGAATCATAACCCACTTTGCTAGGTGACCCGTCAAAGCTGCTCTGCTAAGCAAGTATTTCAAGGGATCAATTTTTGCAACCGGCAATGTCTGATGATTTAACATATAGTGTCAAAGCTTTTGTGTTGCAAAGACCACTGCCAAACATGCCCGTTCAATAGTTGAATAATTCAGCTCATAGACCACTAGTGTCCAACTGATATAATAAATAGCCCGCTCTTTGCCTTTCTCATCCTGTTGGGCCAAAAGAACTCCCAATGCCATTTCAGTTGCAGAAATATACAATATAAATGGCTTCCCTTCTATAGGAGGCATTAGAATAGGTGGCGACAGCAAATAATCCTTAAGAGTTTGAAATGTTGATTGACATTGCTCAGTCCATTTAAAAGCGACTCCTTTATATAATAAATGCTAGAAGGGATGACATTTGTCTGCCAACTGAGCTATAAACTGGCGGATTGACTGTAGCTTTCCTTGCAGACTTCGTAGTTGACGAAGATTGGAGGGAGGAGGCATATCCATTATTGCTTTAACCTTGGCAGGGTCAACTTCGATGCCTCTGTGAGAAAAAATGTACCCTAATAATTTGCCGGTTGTGACACCAAAGACACACTTCTTTGGATTAAGTCTGAGCTTGTAGATTTCCATTCGGTCAAAGATTGGGCCAAGGATGGCTAAATGACTATCCCTTGTGACAGATTTGCATAATAAGTCATCAACATAATCTTCCATCAAAGTATGCATGAAATCATGGAAAATTATTGTCATAGCTCTTTGATATGTTGCTCCAGCATTTTTAAGACCAAAGGGCATCACATTCGAGCAGTAAGTACCCCAAGCACATGTGAATGCAGTCTTATGTTGATCTTTAGGAGAAATGCGAATTTGATTATATCCAGAGAAACCATCCATTAATGATAGCATCTCATATCCAGCAGTCATGTCAACTATAATGTCAATATTTGGCAGTGGAAAGTCATCTTTAGGGCATGCTTTATTGAGATCCCTAAAGTCTGTACAGATTCTGATGCCCCCAGTTACCTTGCTAACTGGTACCAAATTTGAAATCCAGTCTGCATAATCAATGGGTTTGATAAAGCCCACATCTAACAATTTTTTTAGTTCTACCTTGACCAAGAGAGCCACCTGAGGATGCATCTTTCTGAGTTTCTGTTTGACGGGCTTGGCATCTGATTTTAATGGCAAGTGATGAAGGACTAATTCTGGATCAAGGTCGGGCATATCTGCATAGGACCATGCAAAACTGATCTTCTTCTCAAGGAAGAAATTGACAAAATCTATCTTTTCCTGTTTTGATAGAGAAATAGCAAAATGAATGACCTTAGGGTTGTCAGGTGTACCCAAATTTATCTCTTCAGTCATTTCCACAATCAATGTTGATTTATCCTGACTTGACGATGGTGCGTCCAATCTTCCACCTTTGGGCACCTCAGAGAGGTTTTCACCCGCAGGTACATCTTTTATTTTTACTTTTTCATGATCAGAGAGTGCCTTACGGTTTTCACTCAAAGACTCATTCTTTTGATTTTTTACTTTTTCTTTTTTTCCATTTTTATGACTGGAAGATGGAGTTGACTCCCCAAAATATGTTGTGGAATCCAGATCAATAGCAAATCTTGCCTTATGATCACCTTGTGGTATGCCTTCCCATAGTCCAAGGAATTCTACAATTGCTCCATCATTTTGAAAACAATCCAATGTGAGTGGTTCTTGTTGGTCATGTTGGATAAGCTGTGGATAGACAAGGGGCATGTCATCATCGGTTTTTAGGAGAGAGAGAGCTGAGATGGTAAAGATTTAAACGTCTGTGGTATCACTGTCAGAATTGCTCGTATCTGATTCGGAGCTAGGGTCCCAGAATGACTTTATCCAAGCATTAAGACATGTTTTAGGAGGGGGAGTTATTTCATGTTTGTCTTCCATGGGCAAATCATCAGGGTCAAGGAAAACATTGTCAAGGGCATAGGAGCTAGAAGAAAAAGAACTCCACTCCCATTCATTGGAATCAGTTTCGGGTCGGGTATCCTCAAGTGTCATTTCATTGTCAAAGTCATGCCTGTTTCCACACGTAGTCACTTTGGTAGACGAGGGTCCAATTTGCAATGGTACAAAACCTAACCCTAAAGTTGGAGGTCGCATCTTGGGTATAATAGGTTCTAGTCTTCCTTTCTTGTCAGGGCCCGACCACTATAGCCATCATATCCTTTCTTCTGTAGCATATTAAATCCTTTGCCGTACAGCTCCACTAGCAACCTGACAGGTGGTGTCTCAGTGGGATCCTTATAAAGCCAGTCTATAACATCATCATCCAAAGTTTCTTTGTCAAGTTCACCCCATCTTGTGAATGTAGTGGGGGGCTGATATTGAATGACTATCTTAGGTTCCTTTTGCAACAAATGTGGTTTGCCGTGTGATTTTGGAGATATTGGTAAATTCCCAATAAGGAATGTTTGAGCCATTGAATACTCTCCACATCCTTGGTCCTGTATCTTCAATTTTCCTTTGATAGCTTCTAACAATTCATTAGGGTCCACATAATTATGTGAGTGAGCCTCTCTATTGGCTGGGACTTGTTGCTGCGGGGAATCTTTTAGATTAGCACAAAATTGAAATGGATTAGGATCTCCTGGAATTGTTATCTCAGTCCCATTGTAAGGATATTTTAAACATTGATGATAAGTGGATGGAACTACTTTAATTGTGTGGATCCACGGATGACCAAGAATCATATTGTAAGGGAGATCGAGGTCTAGGACCTGCAGGAAAGTGTTTTCTATCACTGGACCAACTCTGATAGGCAATAAAATTATCCCTTTGGATGGGCGCTCAGCATCATCATATGCTTTGATTGTTATTCTTCTGAAAGAATCAATATCACTTTCTGTATAACCCAGATCAATGACCACTCTCAAGGTACAAATATTAAGACCCGCCCCGCCATCTATCAAGACTCATCGGATTTTGCAATTATGGACAAAGACTTTGAGGTGCAATGGATCATTATGAGGGAGCTTATCAGGAGAAATATCATTATCAGAAAAGGTGACATGTTGGGAGATGGCTAAATGTCCAATTCAGGCTTGAAACTGGTCAACATCAATGTCTGTCGAGACAGTGGACTCAATTAAAGCTTTATCTAGGACTGCGCGATGCATAGGGGACATTTTCAACAACTCAAGGATTGATATTTGTGCAGGTGTCTTTCCCAGATGATCTAGGAGATTATACTGACTCGCAGGAGTTGATTTGGGAGGAGTTGCAGGAGCTCCTTTCAGGACTATTTTAGATCGATGAGTGGTGACCACGCAAGAAGGATCTTGTCCCTTTATTCTTATGGTGGAAACATACTCATTTGAAGCTTGAAAACAATTGATGACATTGTTATAACCAGTATTTGCATAATTTGTTGTTTGGGTAGAATTCGAAGAAGATGCTTTACCCTTGTCATGATCAAGCAAAGGAGTTTTGAAAATTGTATGATCAGTGTTAGAGGTCGCGTTGGGCGGATCTACCTCAATTACTCCTTGCTCTAACAAGTATTGAATCATGTGCTTCAATTGAAAACATGATGCAGTTTTATGTCCTTTTGACCAATGGTATTCACAATATGCATTATCATTCCACCAATGCGGCTTTACTAATGGTTCTGCCTTGATATCTGGTAACTTGATAAATTTTACTTGTATTAATTGTTTCATTACTAACTCAATAGGATCTCCCAATGGTGTGAACTTTTGAGGAGGCCCATCCCTTGATCGGAAAGGTTTTTGTTGCTGGTTTTGTTACTGACCTTGTTGTTGATTATATTGTTGAGTGTATTGTTGAGTATGTTGTTGGTATTGCGGCTATTGAGTAACATTGCTTGCTGGTGTTTGATTTTGTTCCATAGTTGACATATTAGGAGCACTCAATTTCTTTATTGTGAGCGGGGGTTGATTTGCATTCACCGCTCTTGCATCAACAACTCCATCATTAGTGGCATTCTTATTTTTGTACCAAAATCTATTCCTGTCTCCTGAATTGTTTGTATTGTCACTGTCTTTGTTGAGCTTAATGATTCCCTTAGCTACAAGAGCAGTTTCAATGTTCATCCCTTTCTTAATGAGTTTCTCAATGGTACTGGGACTTTTCAATTTGATTTCATACATCATTTCTGGGACCAAATTTTGAATAAATAAATTCACTTGTTGTTCTTCAGGTATATCTAGGGAAGAATGACTATACAAGCTTCGCCATCGTTGCAAGAAAGTCACTAATGGTTCACCTTACTTTTTCTTGGTGTTGCATAAATCTGACATGGTCACGTCACTGTCAATGTTGAATGTGAAGTGAGATATAAATTTTTGAGCCAATTCTGACCAAGTCTTTATATTTCTTGGCAGATGTGAATACCAATCCATGGCTTGTCCCGTGAGACTTGGTGCAAATAAGTGCACTAAATATGTTTCCTCATAACTCACTTCAGTACATGCCACAAAAAATGCTCGAATGTGGTCTTTTGGATTGCCATTCCCTTTATATTTCTCAAAATTAGGTGCCTCAAAATGCTTAGGGAAGGGAGGCATGTACAAGCTCTTGTCAAATGGATTAGGACATAAATCTTGATCTGTGTACAACTTCTTTGTTCCTTTGGTTTCCAATGCATCGACTTGTCATTGCAATTTCTCAAGCTGTTGTGCAAATGCATTGGGTAGTGAAGATTTTGGAAGTCCATCATTTACTCTTAGGTGTATTCTTTGTCGATACATCCTGTTTCCCATCGGTTGTTGATGCTCTGAAATTGTTGTCTTTGGTGTCTCTGGCATATAATGTTCTTGGTACACCTCTTGCTGTTGTGGTTGTGCCATGCCTTGATATTGACCTTGTTGTTGTGCTTCTTGTGGTGGAATCATCATTTGTAGCCTAGGTTGATATTGCAATTGAGGGTGTTGTTGATATTGCACAGACGTCAATTGTGGTTGTGAAGTATGATAACTTGTTTGTCTTGGCACATATTGAGGCACATGTTGTTGTTGATGCTGATGGATCGGAATTTGCTGACTTTGTGCCAATTGTTGTTGTCTTGATGTAAATCCCATCATTTGCAAAAAACTTTGTTTGGGAGGTTTTTGTTGTTTCTCCTTGAGATGGGGTATGGCACTTGCATTGACTTGCTGTGTTGTTTGTCCAATCCATTGTGGTGGTTGCAAGTTTGCTTTAACTTGTAATAGTGCAGAGGGCGCTGCAACTTGTTGTCGAATGCGATATTGTTGTTGTTGTGTATTGTTTGTTTGCACATTCGATTGTACCTTTTGTGTATTACTCAATTGTTGCAACATTTGTTGTTGGTGTAAACCACTATCTGTTGCTCTTTATGTCACCATTATCGAAGGATATGTCACAATAGTTTGCATAACAGGTACTTGAGTATTTGGCAAATATATTGAACTTAATGGGACATAGGAACTTTGTTGCATTGTGGAATTGTTTTGGACATTGGTGAGATCAGGCATTCCAGTCATAAAGCTTTCTTGCATCTTAGATTTTGATCCAATTTTATGTGTGCGAGGGACCACTTCTTGTTGAGGGATAGTTGTCAATATTTGTGTGGCCCTCATTTGATCTTGTGTTATAGGCGTTGTATTAAATAACGGATTATTTATTGTTTCAAATGGGAACTTTTGAGGAATAGTCATTGTCAATGCTTTTGAAGCACGTTTACTCATCAAGGTAGGTTGAGTTTCTTGTTGCACATTTTCTTCGTTTGGATGTGGAGAGAAACTTAAAAACTCACCACCTTGTTGTTTTTGCACATTGATTTGTTCGCTTGAGGAGGTCACATTACTCATCATGTCAAGGTATTTTTGTGGGAACATCTTAAAGACCTTGTTCAAGAATTTATTCATCTTTTTTGTCAACTTAGGATCTTTAAGGAACATATTAACATCATCGGAAGCATTGGAATCTGATGAAGAATCTGGTAAAACATTGGGATTTATTTCTTGTTGAATGCCTTGATCTAAACCAAATGCTTGTGAAAGAGTTTGTTCTTCATATAATGTTTGAGTTTGAATGTCATGTTGCAGGTTTAGTTGATTCCAATCAAAAGGTGCATTTTCTCTTGGTGTTGGTGGGACACTCCCATATCCTAGTTTCATGGGTACAAACACTGGTTCATATAATGGAGGTGGTCCAACTTGAACCATTCCATATTGTGGTAATTATGTGTTCGATGAACCTTCAACTTGTAATGTTTGAGTAGGTTGCAATTGTGAGTTTGATATGTTGTCTATGGGTTGATACGTTGGTTCACCCATCTTCTTTGATTTTGACCTTGTCTCAACAGGCATATCACTTATGCAAATGCAATATTTTTGGAATTTTTCAAAGATAATGTATGATGTGCAACTAAATGCAAACTAAATATATGAAAATGCAATCTATGGCAATAATGCAACCTATGTTTTTGTTGTTTTTGAAGATTTTGACAAACTTTTTGGAATGCAAATCTAAAAATGAGACCCTTAGGAAATTGGAATGATGTCTAGACCTCAAAGGACAAAAGGACCAAGTGACAAAAGGAAAAAATGACAATGTCTCCCCTATATGCTTGGATACTAAGCTAGGTTTGACCAAAATGATCATGATGACAAAAAGACAAAGGTTTGATAAGGTCTAGACTTCTTAACAATGACTTAGGGTTTATTCAAAGATTTGGATTACTCAAGTATGACAAAACCTAGTTTTGACACTATATGCAAAGGGACAATTACTATGCAAATGACCCTAATATGATATGATAATGACCTAAGCTTAATCAAGAGACCTAGGGTATGCAAATGTGACCTAATGTTACGAGAACAAGGATGCAAATGCAAATGTATGACAATGTCAACCTATGGCAAAAACCTAAGGTTGAATTATGAAATGGTATTACTCTAATGCAAGAGGACACATGCAAATGGATGACCCTTATTGATATACAAAGGAGTATGACCTAGGTGAAACCTAACCTTGGTAGTTGACAATGAATTTGCAAAATACAAACCTAGGATGAACCTAAATCTAAGTGACATGAATGTTGAGGCAAGATTTTGAAAAATGTTTGACAACCATGTTTGAAGGTGTTTTGAACTTTGTTGAATGAAATACTCTTGTGTTTAACCTTGTTTTGGATCAATTTGTCTTGGCTTTTGAAATGAGACACAACTCAACTTTTGACAAGCAAAGAAGACAAGATATTTTAACTTAGACTCAAGACAATCATGCTCATTCAAACATTTCTTATGGTAGGTAAGGACAGTAGGTACTTGAGAGGTAGACTCATTATGAGATTCAAGCAGAATACATAAATGCTTGACCCCACGGGCTCCCCTCCATGGCACTCACTTCTTAGGGCAGCCAAGCATCAGTCCCCATGGAAATCTCCCCATGGCGAACTTAGTATCTCTTCCAAGTATCCGAACTTGTCCTTCTCAAGCAACTAGAAGGATTTTTGGCCTCTAAATACAAGGTGTTTAATAAGGATTTCTGTTAAGCGTTACTCCTTGGTGTCACACAAGCATGATTGAGACATAGGCCCACCAAGATACCAAACAAATGTAGTCGCGCAAGCATGATTTAGACCATGAGGTCCTACTTAGATGTTGATATGAGAAAGAGTCCAAGGGTCATCACTTCCCAAGTACCTACAATTCCCATGTAACCCTTCCTTCAAAGCTTTCGCCCATCAGGTATTTATTTATAGTGAGTTAGAATGCCAAGGTACTCTGGCTGTGCTCACTTTGGGTCGTTCCCTTCTCACGATTGTCACTTGCTTGCAAAAGAAAGCAAATGGTCGGGAAGGCAGGCCCTCTAAAGGTAACAAACAATCCAAAACATGAGAATGGTATCGAAGATCTGGATTTCTGATCACCCTAAGAAGGATGAGAGCATACTCTCCTACTCCAATGTCAAACTCAACAAGCAAAGTGAACACATATTCATTCCATCCTACTTAGCAAACATACTAGGTGCCTAATTATGAATCACAAACACAAAGTTTGGTTGGAATATAAGGCAACTTGCAAAATCACCAAGTTAAAAGTTTGATTTGTTTGGTCTTTGACTAGTGAACCTGCATAAGATTTGTTAGTAGTTTCATTCTTAGTCTTCATCAAACGTAATGCCAAGGTCTTGCACAGAGAATCAGTACCAAAGAAAACCAGAATGCAAGAAACAAATTGTAAACAAACAAACTTGCAAGCAAAAACACTGATTTTCACCTCTGTTTCTAGCCTTACACAGGTGCAGAATGTCTTAACATAGGCACAGGATGCATTGACACAGGTGTAGAATTCCTTGACACAGGCGTAGATCCCTTTGACATGGGCGCAAAATGTCTCAACACAAGCGCAGAAGTGTCCAGAAAGGTCTGAATTGCTCTGTTTCTTGAGTTTTTCACCTGCAAATCAGCTCAAAAGCACTCAAAAAGGGGTTAAGTTTCACGTTGGGTTCACCAATTAATGTAGGTAGAAATTCAGAAATCATCAAAGCAATATAAATATTAGCCTAGCTCAATCACAAAACCAGATTGCAATGATAACAAAACCTACAAACATTCAATACAGATATGGAAATAAAACATTCAATTCAAATGCAAACCATCACAAATGCGGATGTTTCCTCCATGATTCTCCATTGTCCTTCTTTCTCCTTCAAATTGCTTTGTTTTGTGGATCTCACCTTCAAGTGCATAAGCATAAGGTGAAAGCAAGATTGACAAGATGGTAGCGCAAGAATACTAGAAGCGTGATTGATTTGGGGATCCCTTGATTGAAGAAATTCATCCAATTTATAGACAAATTGGAGAGATGACAAGATTAGCATGAAAAGATTTGAAAGGAAATTTCAAATAAAAAATGACAAATATGACAAATTATGACAAAATTGACACTTTCTATGCAAAATTGATTGATTGACAAATTATGACAAATTATGACAAATTGAAATGTCATTCCCATGAATTTAGGAGAAAAATAGGAGAAAATAGAAAATTAGATGAATTGGAAATTAGGAAATTGGAAAATTAGGAAAATTAGGAATTAGGAGAAAATAGTAAATTGGAAAATTAGGTAAATTAATTAATAATTTTTCATTCATTAATTAATTCACAAAAAGAGAGAAGAATTAGTTAGCCAATTAAATAAATATTTAATTGTGACAAGAAGACTTAGGATAAATAAATAAATTATTTAACCTAGAGGGAAAATGACAAACACGATTAAATGAATAAATCATAAAACCTTAGAAGATGAATTAGAAATGCAAGGATGGCAATTATGTCTTGACAAAAGATAATTGATGTGGATTCGATCATGATTCTGATTAACAAAGGGCCAATGTTGATAAATGATTAATTGATAAATGCACCAATTGACGAGGAACAATGACTAATTGATCCAAATTGACATGATTGAGAAGGACGAGAATCGATGACAAATCGATCACAAAATGACAAGATTGAAAATGACAACGATTGATGACAAATCGATTGCAAAATGACAAGATTGACAAGAGGACAAGGATTGATGATGAATCAATCGCAAAATGACAAGATTGACAAGGATGAGGATCGATGACGAATCGATTGCAAGATGACAAGATTGACAAGGACGAGGATCAATGACGAATCGATCGCAAGATGACAAGATTGACAAGAGGACAAAACCTAATTCTATCATCGATTAGGATTGACGATGTCCAAAATGAAATCGAATTGACGATGTCCAAAATATGACAAATGAGCACGCACATTGATGCGACAGGATAAGATCGACCAAAATCATGACTGAAGATTATTATCAACAAGACCAAATTCGAAAGCGAGACAAATGAAGAATGTAGAAGAAGGACTCGATGCTCGCAAATGATAAAGACCAAGTGCACAACATAGGAGAAATGTTAATGCGATGCAAAAACCCTAAAATAAGGCAATGCGCAAATGTTAAAGTATGGCTCCACAAGCGTTGACCATTTTTAGATGTCTACACCTATAAATCAGAAGAGCATGAAACCTGCCTAGCAAAGGATAACCATATGTGTGTCCAATGTTCAATCTTCATGCAAAATTTATCCAGAATACCCTGCCAAGTGTCCTTGGGAGGATTACCAACAGAGATAGGAATACCCAGGTAAGTCAAGGGAAGAGAACCGACCTAGAATCTCAAGATATGAGAAATCCTAACTGAATAGGTCCAGGTGTGTTGAAGAACAGAATGGAAGATTTATCATCATTGATCAACTGGCTAGAAGCAACAAGATAGACATCCAAGACTTTACACAGATGCATAGCTTCTCTAATCTTAGCTAGTCCCATCAGGGTCATATCATCCACAGACTACAAATGGGTGAGTAGGTATGTCATTACCCCACCTCCAACCATGAATAATACCCAATCCCACATTATACTTAATCAATCTTTTTAGACCCTCAACCAAAAGAATGAATAAGTATGGGGAAAGAGGGTCCCCCTGACAAAGACCCCTAGATGCACCAAACAACTCAGTATGATCTCCATTAATTAGCACAGAGAATGAGGTAGATGAAACACAACTTATTATCCATTGGATCCATTCATCAACAAAACCAAAGGCAATAAGAATTTTTTGGATAATGGACCAACGAACTCTATCATAAGCCTTTGCCATGTCCAGCTTGATAAACATAGCTTTTCCTTGGAATCTACCATATAATGAATGGTCTTAGTAGCAATGACCACTCCATCCAAGATTTGACGACCCTCCACAAACCCACTTTGCTCCTCAGAAATGACACCCCCAAGCCGATTCTTCAACCTTTCCACTATGACCTTAGAAATAATCTTATAAATCACATTACAGAGAGATATAGGGCAAAACTGGCCTAACTGGTCAGCCCCATCACACTTGGGGATGAGCACAATAAAAGTCACATTCAAAGGCCAATGCATCTGCTTATTCCTCTCGGACTCTTGGACCACCCCCAATAAATCCAATTTGATAATATCCTAAAATTCTTGATAGAACTCAATCAGAATCCCATCCGGTCCAGGAGCTTTCCCCTTCTTCATATGGAAAACAATCCTCTCCAATTCGTCCAACAAAATAGGTCCCATAAGGTACTCATTCATCTCCCTAGTAACTAGAGAAGGAATACAAGCAAGAACCTGATTTTCCTTTTTCAATTCCCCCTGAGAATCCTCACTAAAGAGGGATTGAAAATACTCCATAGACTCTCTAGAAATCTCCTACAAGGATAAACACTACTCACCTCTATCATTAACCAGAACAGGGATGGAATTTCTATGTCTTCTTGCTTTCATTGAATTGAAAAAGAACGCAGTATTCTTATCCCCTACTTGAAGCCAATCAATATGAGCTATCTGTTTCCATTGGATTTCCTCCCTAATCTCTCACTCCTCTAAATCCTTGGCTACTCTGTCTTCCTCCCTAAGCAAGGATTTTGACAATCCATGCTCTCTTATCTCTCTGGTAATGCCATTCAACTCTAATTGAGTAGTTGTCTTAGCATGAAAAATATTACCAAAGCACTGATGATTCCATCGTTTAAGCTGAAACTTAACAAATTGTAGCTACTTGGAAAAAGTGTACATAGCAGTGCCAAAGGTTGGCCTCCCTTTCTTCCACCACTCTACAACATGATCCTGAAGAGAAGAATCTCGCAACCACATAAGCTGGAATTTGAATGAAGGAATATGAGTGATTTGAGCAGAAGAAGACACCAATTTGATGGGCCAATGGTTTGAACCTCTCCAATCTAAAATCTCAAAGCATGTGGACCACCCCCCACCAACCCAAAAACTAGAAACCAAAAAGCGATCCAGCCTCTCCGCAATCTAATATTCCCCTATCCTTTTGTTGTTCCAAGTGAACAGACCATTACTGGGCTTGATGTCAACAAGACTCAAGGGTGATATACTATCCCAAAGAAGGAAGGAAGAAGGCTCCAACCACATAACACCACCCTTCTTCTCACTCAACTCTAAGATGGCATTGAAATCACTAGCCATAATCCACAGATGGAAAGGAAAAAATCCACGCATAAAAGTAATATGAGACCACAAATTTTGCTTACCTTGAAGATCAGTGGGGGCATAAATGTTAGTAAGCAAGATATATTCCCCAATCTCAAGACTAGAGACAACCCCAAATAAAGATGATCTGGACGAAACCCATCGTATAGGACGAATCCTCAAGGGGTTCCAAAGACAAGCCACACCTCTAGAGGAGCCAAATGATCCAATACGCTGACATTCACCTCTCCCCCATAGCTTTGGCACCAAACCCAACATACTTTCCATAGATAATTTAGTTTCTTGCAAGAAAAGAACATCAAGAGAATGACTCCTTATCAATTCCCAAACAACTTTTTGTCTAGGGCCATTGTTCAAGCCCCTCACATTCCATGATAGCACAATCATTTTGGGGGATTAGAAAAATGAGAATCAAGAGTCTTTATTGACCCTGACTCAACCAAATTCTCCCCCATAAATTTGATCTTATCTAAGTCCTTCTTTCTGCCAACCTTCAAAATCTTCTTTGTTGCTCCTTTTTAAATTTCTTTCTAAAGAAGACCTAGATGTAAAGAGATCTTATTACTTTTAACCCCAATAGAGTTCAATTTTTGTGCTGCAAGAGAAACATCCCCACCAGCCATCTTCACTTTAACACTAGAGATGGGTCCCTTCTAAGCCACTACCTGTTGATCCATCTCCATCTATTGACTCCCAACCTCTTGCAGAACCTGGGTAGTATCCAAGTTCACACTTTCAGGAATCAACTCTAATGCACTATGATCCAAAGGAATCATCCCCGGATTCACCTCTTGCTGGCTAAGATCGTCCAAGGCTTCAAATCTATTAAAGGTATCCTCCTCTTGACTCTCCTACAAAGACATCTTTTGATCTTGGTTCCTATTATTTGTCTTAACCAAGATGAAACCATCAACACCCACAACCTCACTAGACATGGAATCTTTTCCTTTATCATCCCCATCAAGGTTACGAGATGATTATTGAGGCTGATGCTCAACCGATTTAGATCTAGGGCACTTGCACTATAAATGACCATACTCATGACATAGACGACACCAAAATAGTAAAGTCTCATAATCAAGAAATTGGACCCAAGAATAAGAGCTCGCACACATATCTATAGCATCTAGCAAAGGCTTACTAAGATCAATTTCAACAAAAATATGAGCAAAAGTAATTACCTTTCTCCCCAAGGTTTGTGTTGAATATACAATAGGTTTCCCAAGCAATGAAGCTAGCATTCACAACACATTCTCCCAACAACATTCCATCCGAAAATGAGGTAATCAAACCCACACTGGGACCCGACTCGGGAGCTCCTCCGAAGGGTTAAAATTTGCATGCCAAGGTTTGATGAACAACCCCACCTGGTTATAAAAATATGGGCCTCCCTTAAAGACCCTATTGCGATCATCCATGCAATTAAAAGTGACCATGAAGTAATTGTTTTCCAATAACATAACAGCCATTTCCCCTTCTGGCACCCAAGTCCTCTGAGCCCAATTCTCCAAAAATTGTAGAGAAACCCTCATCCTCAAAAATTTGTAGTAAAACAAGTACTTTGAGAAATATTCAACATCTTCAACAATAATCTCAGGTGGAATTACCAATTTCAGCCTTTATTTCCATCTCTCAAGACAACCATTAATCTTTGAAATCTTAGAGCCATTGGACAAACCTTCCCTTGTAAACCCCAAATCCAGAACAAAAAGATCATAAGTCAAGGACTTGATACCTTGGGATGGGGATTTCGCACCCAATGCACCTCGAAATTCCATACCGGGTGAGTCCCCTGAGGCTTCTCCCCCAGCAGCCAACATCACTAAGGAGTATGGTTAAACACAAATAATAATAAAAACATACCCCAAAACCCTACCTACCGAACACTCCTCCCAAACTTTGTTATGGGGAGAAAAGTGTTGGGAATATATCTTGAATCCTCTTGACTAGTGTTTGGGTTGATCAGTGTAACTTACACCGATGGAATAGCTTGTGGGAAGGTATCGGGTTGTGGACTTTTCCTATCGGTGTAACTTTGGTCGATGAAATCGACTTCTCGGGTTTGGTATCGGCTATTGGGAGATGTCGTTATTTGCTACAAAGAAGTCCCAATGGTTTGGCTGTCTTCCGGTTGGAACGTTTCGCATATTGGCATAATAGGTTTGAAGTCATCCCAATGACTCGACGAAGTCAACTTTGGTCATCGGGGTAACTTCGGCTATCGGAGTTTCCTGGTCAGTGTTACGTCGAAACCCGATGGAGTCGCTTTAGGCGGTCGGGGTTGTCTTCAACTATCAGAGGTTCAAGTTCGGTGTTATGCCGATACCCAATGGATCCATCTTGGGTCATCAATGTGTTATCGGATATCGGATGGGCCTTCTAGATGTTATGCCAAAACTTGATGGAGTCACTTTCGGCTATCGGGTTGACAAGATTGAAGCTACGCCGATACCCGATGAAGTCACTCTCAGCGATCAGGTTGATATTGGCTATTGGGTTGATGAGAAGATAGTTATGTCGAAGTCTTGATGAGCCCACTTTGTTCTATCTCGGAGTGCTTCGCTTATCGGGATAGCAGTTTTTGGTGTGAGCCGATGACCCGATGAGACCTCCTTAGGTTATCACAATGCATATCGACATAGCAGTTTTGGGTGTGCTCCGATGAACCGATGAGATCACCTTAGGTTATCGGGATAACAATGCATGTTCGGGGTAACATCTCAAGGTTGGTTTCGATGGGCCGATGAGGTGCGCTCTTGGCTATCGGAGATCAGGATAACTTCTCAAGGTTGGTGTCGATGTCCCAATGAGGTCCGCTATTGGTTATCAAATATCAGAGTAACATTTTACATGTCTTGTCAAAGACCCGATAGAGTTACCTTCAACAATTAGGTATCATTAGGAGATCGACTCTACTGGTTGAAAGCTATATCAATGGCCGATGGAGCGGAGACCAATTGTGGGTGTGCGATCCAACTGAGTTCCAAAAGGTGAACACTCGAATACTAAAGATAGTCCCATTGATGTATTTGAATATGAGCCGACTTGACTTCCAGATGAATGTGGGATATTTGGTTTCCATGAGTTCATGAACCGACTGGCAGTCGCTTGACAGTTAGACTTCCTGGTGGTTGGAGCGACTAACTATTAGAGTGGCCAGAGGAAACTAAAATGCAGTGTAGTAGTTGGATGGATGGAAGACTGTTGGATTCCATAATGGTTATGCTTAACTGATACATTGTAATCTTGGCTAGTATATATGTTGCTACAAATGTAACCGAGAGTGACAGAGGTTGAAGTGTGGTTGAGTAGAATAGAGTGTGAGATTGAATGGTGGTTGGTCAGAGCATAACGGGGTGACTACGAAGGAATGCAGAGAGGCTACATTAGTGAAGTCTTGCATATCTGTAGTCCTGTACATTTTGCATGATGTTATAGCAGAGTTCTGAACTTGTAGACTAAGAATGAATATCTACTCTGTAAAGACTGTAACTTTATTGTAATCCTTTTACTGTGAATAAAGTAGTCTTGCAATTGGGTGGTGGGTTTTTTTCCCATAAGGGTTTTCCCATGTAAAACTTGGTGTCATTTCTCTATGTGTTTGGATACTTGAATCATCTATCTGTGTCATCTTAATGTGTTACAAAATAATTTTAAAATGCATACTTGCCTTATTCCCCTATTGAATTGATGTTAGGAAGACATTTCCGCACTATGTTTTCCTTACAAGTGGTATTAGAGCTTGGCCTGTTTTGTTATCCTTTTTGGGTAGGGTTGTTGTTGTGTCAATTATGTTTTTAGTGAGAGTTTAGCAGAGCATCTATTTGTCTTATTTGCAGTTTAAGATGGCCAATGCTTTTGGGAAAGTGGAGATCAAGAAATTCAATGGTGCGAGTTTTGAGTTGTGGAAACTCAAGATGGAAGACTTGCTGGTTGATAGAGATCTCTGGGGTGCTGTGATTGTAACCACCAAGCCTTCAGGCATGAGGCAAGAAGATTGGGATCTTGCAGATAGAAAAGATAGAGGGTTAATCAGACTCTATTTGGTAGACTATGTTATGTTGAATGTCCATGAGGAGAAGACTGCTAATCTTCTGTGAAAGAAACTTGGAGACATTTATCAGGGAAAGTCTCTGGTAAACAAGTTGTTCCTGAGGAAGAAGTTATATTCCCTAAAGATGGATGAGGGTACATCTATTGCAGATCATTTGAATGTTTTCAACATGATCATTTCTCAGTTAACCTCTATAGGAGTCCAGATTGATGATGAGGATTTGTGTATGCTTATGTTATGTTCTTTTCCTAAGTAATGGGATCATCCGGTAATGACCATTGGGAGTACAATAACCAAGCTCACTATGGAAGGTGTGGTTGCTTCATTGTTGTCAGAAGAAAATCAAAGGAAATCTTCTGAGATGGTTAATGATTCTCTCATTGTTAAAGGAAAGCAAGAGGACAAGAAGTCTAAATCCAAGTCAGAGGGAAGCTTCAAGACTCCTGGAAAGAAGTCCAAAGTGAAGTGCTGGAATTGTGGGAAGATTGGTCACATCCAAAAGGATTGCAGAGAGAAGAAGAAAAGTAAGGGTTCTTCTAATTCTGGGTCTTCCCAGAATGAGGATGGAGATGCCTTCTGAGCTACTTTGGAAAGTTAGACATCCGTTGGTGTCTCACGATGCCATTAAGACTAGGTACCTTGGGTCTTTGGCAGTGATGCAAATTCATCATGTATTGGTGAATGTTCTTCATATAACTAGAGATGTTAACATCTTGAGGATTCATAAGGGGTCTTTGTAAAAGATGTTGTAATCCTTAGTTAGGATGTTTTTATGTCAGGATATACTCTTGAAGATGCATTTAGAGTTTTGACATAATGTGTTTATGTTCATACAGAGCATGTAATCTCTTTGAAAGAGATGTTTTAGATCATGGTTGTCATCTTTAAGTCCCTGATTCTATAGTTGGAATTTTGAAAATGATCTTGGTTATGTTTCTATGCTTAGAGTACACTGATCATTTGTTTGGTACTTCATGATAATGTGGTTTTGCATTTGAATTTTTGGCATGGGCTGATCAGCTACAGGTGTTCTTGGAAACATGGAAACGTAGATGGTGTTGAGTTAGAATGGGTAATAGGTTCAACTAAAAGGCATTCATCTATGATAACATAGTTAGCATTTAGAAGTGAAGAAAGGGTATGATACAGGGTGTTGTGAAGACTTTCTTGCAGGCTTTTGGTATATAGTTAGTATTGTGAATGCTCTTGGTACAAAGGTTTATTTACTTCTATGTAATGTTGAAAGAAGGATCTTTTTCAATTCTAACATTACTTGTGCAGTGGGAGTTTCTTGGTATTCACATGATTTTGCACTTGAAGATTGAGACTGTAAGTAACAGGTTGTATATGTGGATGATTTTAAATTCATCTTGTTATACCATGAAGGTATGTATAGATGGATGTACTAGCACTTGTTGTGGGTGCTATTCTAGCTATGTTTGTGACTAATGTTGGCACTTTTGAGTAGCCTTGATGTGAGTTTTTTGTGTTCTGGAAGTCAGAGTTATGTTTTTTCTAAGTAGATAGATTCTATTTGTGTCTGGTGGCAATGGCATGATAGAAGGTGGAAGTATCTATGGATGAGATGATACTTCTCTACGTGTGTCTCAGTGGTACACAAAGTAAACCATATTTCCTAGGGGTTTGTGATTGAATGGTATATCAGCATTGATGGACTTTAGAAGTCCATGGTTCTTAGTGAAATCTGTAAGTGTTCGACATGATAGACAGGTCTAGTGAATTCCTTGACAAGTGGGAAATTGTTGGGAATATGTCTCGAATCCTCCTGACCAGTGTTCGGTTTGATCAATGTAACTTACACTGATGGAATAGCTTGTGGGAAGGTATCGGGTTGTGGACTTTTCCTATCGGTGTAACTCTGGCCGATGAACTTGACTTCTCGAGTTTGGTATCGGCTATCGTGAGAGGTGGTTATTTGCTACACTAAAGTCCCGATGGTTTGGCTATATTTCGGTTGGAACGTTTCGCATATTGGCATAATAGGTTTGAAGTCATCCTAATGACTCGACGAAGTCAACTTCGTTCATCAGGGTAACTTCGACTATCAAAGTTTCCTGGTTGATGTTAGGCCAAAACCCGATGGAGTCTCTTTAGGTGGTCGGGGTTGTCATCGACTATCAGAGGTTCAAGTTCGGTGTTATGTCGATACCCGATGGATCCATCTTGGGTCATCGGTGTGTTATTGAATATCGGAGGGGCCTTCTGGATGTTATTCTAAAACCCGATGGAGTCACTTTCGGCTATCGCGTTGACAAGATTGAAGCTACACCGATACCCGATGAAGGTGCTCTCAGTGATCGGATTGATATCGGCTATTGGGTTGATGAGAAGATAGTTATGCCAAAGTCCCGATGAGCCCACTTTGTTCTGTCTCGAAGTGCTTCGCTTATCAGGATAGCAGTTTTGGGCATGAGCCGATGACCCGATGGGACCTCCTTAGGTTATCACAATGCATATCGGCATAGCAGTTCTGGGTGTGTTTCAATGACCCGATGAGACCACCTTAGGTTATCGAGATAACAATGCATGTTCGGGGTAACATCTCAAGGTTGGTTCCGATGGGCTGATGAGGTGCGTTCTTGGCTATCGGAGATCGAGATAACTTCTCAAGGTTGGTGCTAATGTCCCAATGAGATCCGCTTTTGGTTATCAGAGATTGGAGTAACATTCTACATGTCTTGTCGATGACCTGATAGAGTTGTCTTCGGCGATTGGGTATCATCGGGCGATTGACTCTACCAGTTGAGAGCTATACCGATGGTTGATGGAGCAGAGACCGACTGCGGGTGTGCGATCCAACCGAGTTCCAAAAGGTGAACACTCAGATACTAAAGATAGCCTCGTCGGTGTATTTGAATACGAGCCGACTCGACTCCCAGATGAATGTGGTATATTTGGTTTCCACGAGTTTATGAACCGACTAGCAGTTGCTTGACGGTTAGACTTCCTAGTGGTTGGAGTGACTAACTATCAGAGTGGCCAGAGGAAACCAAAATGCAGTGTAGCAGTTGGATGGATGGACGACCGTTGGATTCCATAATGGTTATGCTTAACTGATACATTGTAATCTTGGCTGGTATATATGTTGCTACAAATGTAACCAAGAGTGACAGAGGTTGAAGTGTGGTTGAGCATAACAGAGTGTGAGGCTACACGGTGGTTGGTCAGAGCAGAACGGAGTGACTATGAAGGAATGCAGAGAGGCTACGTTATTGAAGTCTTGCATGTCTATAGTCCTGTACGTTTTGCATGATGTTATAGAAAAGTTCTGAACTTGTAGACTGAGAATGAATATCTACTCTGCAAAGACTGTAACTTTATTGTAATCCTTTTACTATGCGTAAAGTAGTCTTGCAGTTGGGTGGTGGGTTTTTTTCCCTAAGGGTTTTCCCACGTAAATCTTGGTGTCATTTCTCTATGTGTTTGGATACTTGAATCATCTATCTGTTTCATCTTAATGTGTTGCAAAATAATTTTAAAATGCATACTTGCCTTATTCCCCTATTGAATTGACGTTAGGAAGACGTTTCCACACTGTGTTTTCCTTACAAAGACAACCACAACCCTCCACACCCCATGATCTCCTCCCACCGTTGCCACCAAACTCTAGACTCCCTGCACACCCCACTCTAGCAGTCAACCCAACGCCACACCGTAGTCCTCACCGCCACTAGCCATCGATCTCCTCTGCAAAAACCTCCACACCCCATGAAAGAAAACTCCCCCCTCCTCGCATAGCCCAACATAGACCCCCCATGAGCTAGGGCTCGAATTCCTTAGCTCGGACCTACTCGCGCTCGCTCCATCCCAATCTTATTTTTCTATTGGTTCATGCAATTTAATATGATAGTTTACAAATATAATTATTAGTCAACAACAAAACTATTATTATATTGCTACCAAGATTCAACTATGCTCTTACTTATCAACAAAATTATTGATAAAGTAATTAGCAACTAGTGGAGCCTATTGAAAAGAAAATAATAAAAACAACAACAACAATTTAAAAAAAAAAAAAATAGAAGGATGAGTAGGGAATAAAAGAGTAGACAATAGCACACAAAGATAACATAGACACCTCCCAAAATAGAAAGTCACGGTATCAATGGGCTGCAAAAAGAAACAAGCCTTTGCCACTCCTAAAAAAACACACATAAATAAGTGTGGACCCACAATAAGAGCAACTAGAGTAGCACCATAGATCGAATGCAAAAAGTATAGCTAGCAAAAAACACAATTACTATTGGACAATGCCAAGTTATACCAATTATTGAAGAATCATGGAGAGTGTGGTGTGCATTGAATTGTGATCATGAATGTGAAACCCTAACCTTGAGCTAAGAGAGAAGACCTTCAACTTGTGTTGATCATAATTAAGTTATACCACTCTCTAAAGAGACCTTGAGAGTATTTTCTGAGATAGATGGCATTCCTAGAGACAAAACCTTATCCTTCAGTTGGTGGAGCAGATCTTTGGTGTGCAGCTTGATAGCATCATTGCCAATGTCATGTTATATTAAAAATATTATAAAATCCATTTGGTATAGAAAACCAGAATAGATGTTTTGGATATCAATCTCACATGGGGAAAAGGAATGAGATAGTGCAACCAATTATCTAAACTTCTAAATGCAATTGATATTTTCCTTTTCTTGTTGGCCTTGTATTCCTTGTTCTCCTTGTTTGATATTTTTGTGTGCTTAATATTTTAATTTTCTAACACATTCTTCCAATCTTGATGATGGATTGATAGACTTATAAAGCACTGAGAAGGGGGGGGGTGAATCAGTGATAGAAAAAACAATAACACTTTAATCCCAGACTGCTAAAAACATTTAACCAGTTTACTTATGACTTTGCATGCAATCCAAAGTGTTATAGAAACATTCACAGTAAGTAAAACATTCACCATAACAAAAGAAATTATACATGGAAAACTCAACTGGGAAAAACCATGGTGAGATGGAACTCACAAGTTAACTATCTATGGTAATAGGTATTGACCAGTTAAGGTCTACAAAAGTGCTCTATTGGGAGTGAATCCTATTAAAGATCCCAAGTCCTATTAGGATCTATACCTGGTTAAAGGTAACCTCAGTGGAGGATTTAGATCCAAGTTAATGAATCACCTTATTAGAGGATTTTTACAATGAATCATGTTAGAGCTTACCTTATTAGGGGATTTAACTATTGTAGTGATCATAAAACAACAGGTGGTATGATCTAGGAATAGTATATTCTGCTTGTATAGATCCTTTTCTGCTCACCCAATACTACATCATCGACATACTTTGTAGCTCCTTCAATAAATCACATCAACTCTAACTCATAACATCACTTGTATCTTGCATTTGAAAATAACTCATCATAATGTCTTTTTATAGACATCAGATATCATGTCTACGAGATTTATACTCCATTTTTTCTAAAGGGGGTCAATATTCCAAAGAGAAATATGCATTTGTTGTCTCCCAAAATAAGAAACAAGCCGCTAGGTATTGATACTTTTGATTTGGTTGCATCACAACATTTCACTTGTTGTGAGGAATGGTATCATAAATCTTACTGTAGATAATACGGAATCCAAAATCAAAATATATAGGAAATGGTTGGTCTGATACAATACAAAGTAGAAGTGATGTTTATGTTCTTGTCAATGATGATATTAAGCATGTTTCTCAACATGTTATGCAAACTCTAGAGATAAAAAGAAAATTGATATCTATTAGCCAACTCACTTGAAACCTAAATATCAGTGAAAATTCAATGGTAACACTTGGTTTTTGATGTGACACAACCTAGGGTGGTTGTCCTTGGCATTGGAGAAAGAGGTTTATATGAAATTGTTTATCAAAATTTGCATACTCTTACTATGGAGAGAAAAAATAGTACTTTCTGGAACAAAAGGTATGGCCTTCACCTTCAGTTTGATTTATTACACAATCAATTACTAGGTGAAAATACAATCTTGAAATTCAACCTGGCTGTGAAATAACCTTCCTTATGACTATTGTTGTGCCTTATTCTAGGTAGAATAACTTAGTTAAAGACCCTGATTGGCTTCGCTACCTGGTTGTTGGGGTAAGAATATGACTATCTTGTGTTGGATCCCTCAAATATTTGTATCTAAATTTGGAGAAACTTCTCTAAGACGTATTGTCGGATTCTCCTAATGACCACAAGGGTTTTCATTTCATTCTTTTAGACTTTTTTGGCCTCCCTTGTGATTCTAGAGGGTTAGGGATATTATCCACTCAACATCAAGGGCTATCTCTATGTGTCAAATGGATCATTCGTGCCCTCACCAAAACTGAACCTTGGAAGATATTACTTTAACATTATATCTCTTCTAGATACCCAGTTGATTGGATTTCTTAGGAGATTAGTTTTGAAATCCTTCTTATAAAATATGTAGTTCACATTGAGAGTAATTTTGTGGCCAAAAGCATTTGACATGCTTGAGAAGTTTCTAAGCCTTCGCTTCATTATGATGGATCTAGTTTCAAATTCATGGTCTCTCCCTCAATCAACACAACTTATGATGGTCCCCTATTTACAAAATAAAGGTCTCCCTATGGCCCGTTTGTCATGGCCTATTTGTCATGGTTGAAGGCCTTATGTTTCCATAAGAAAGGTATCCATTGTCCATGAGATTTATACTCCAATTTTTCTATTATTTCTTATATCTTGGGATAAGCTTAAGGAATTTTTTTGCCTTTTGCATCCTAACCATGTTACTTATGATATAGTTATAGAGGTCATTCCTATTGATATGGTTCATAAAATTGGTATTCAATATTCCAAACCATGGTGGAAAGAATGGAAGTGGACTCCAAACACTTTCCTCCATAATTACAAGCTATGTCTTGGCTACCACCGGATTTCTCTACATCTTCCTATGGTGCCTAGTTTAAACCTGAGATGGAATTTGGAATCACCAATCATTGTTTGTCAACATAGATATATTTATATTTGGTTGACTATTTTGTATCCTAAACTAGCCCACTTTTCTTGGTGTATTATTTTTCATGTCTTTCCTATGAGCTCAAGGCTTCTTCATATGGGCATTCGAGACCCTTGTTTCCCTTTCTATGGGAAGTTGGAGCCTTTTGAACACCTCTTCTATTTTTTCCCTTGAGCTCAAAAACTCTAGATTTTGATTCATGACTTCTTTTGGCCTTTTCAATTGGGGTCTTTCTCATAGAATATGGCTCTTTTAGGAGGTTGGACTCACATTCCCCATAAATTCAATCAAATTTGGTATGCTTTCAATGTGGATACTATCATCAAGATTTGGAAACAAAGATTTTTTGTTATTTTTTCTCATTGTCCTATTGATCAACATGCTTTTCTTTATTCGTAAACTATTATTGTTCTAAATTTTTTTAACATATCCATGTGCAAGCAAATAGGGTTTCCATAGAGGTGGCTCACTTTCAAGTTTTTCTTGATCACTAAAGCATAATATTCTTGATTCATGATACCCAGGCTGGTCGACCCCAGTCTTCTCTTCCGATCGGTCATCAAGACCATGGTCATATAAGTGCCTAATATTTTAATATTTTTGTGTATTTAATATTTTAATATTTTCTTGGTGTATTCATTTTCATGTCTTTTCTATTAGCTCAAGGCTTCTTCATATGGGCAATCGAGACCCTTGTTTCCCTTTCTATGGGAAGTTGGAGCCTTTTGAACACCTCTTCTATTTTTTCCCTTGAGCTCAACAACTCTAGATTTTGATTCATGACTTATTTTGGCCTTTTCAATTGGAGTCTTTCTCATGGCATATGGCTCTTTTAGGAGGTTGGACTCACATTCCCTATAAATTCATTCAAATTTGGCATGCTTTCAATGTGGATAATATCCTCAAGATTTGGAAAGAGAGAATTTTTGTTATTTTTTCTCATTGTCCTATTGATCAACATGCTTTTCTTTATTTTAAAGCTATTATTGTTCTAAAAATTTTTAACATATCCATGTGTAAGTGAATAAGGTTTCCGTAGAGGTGGCTCACTTTCAAGTTTTTCTTGATCACTAAAGCATAATTATCTTGATTCATGATACCCAGGCTGGTCGACCCCAGTCTTCTCTTTTGATCGGTCATCAAGACCATGGTCATATAAGTACTTAATATTTTAATATTTTTGTGTGCTTAATATTTTAATTTTCTAACACATTCTTCCAATCTTGATGATGGATAATATAATATGATCTAAAAAAAAAAATCTTGGTTAAAAATGTGACACATTTTAATTCGAAAAATAATTTCTAAAGTCGTTCCTTCTTATACCTTTGGCAATCAAAGTCTTATTCGTGTAGCTCATGAAATTAATTTTCAAGCTCTCAAATATTGTAATAGTTCTCGTTGCATTAAAATAATCAAGGAAGGATTTATGGTACTCACCAATTTTTCAAATATTATCCAACCCCTTGTCAAAAATTATTAGGTCTTCATTACTCAAGGTAATACTTTTGAATGAGAGCACGCCCTTCAAGAATGCCTTCAATTTGTTCCTTGTCAACTTTATTTAGGTCAAATATTGTATCTTTATTATAGATCTAAAGGAGGTCATGAGAACAATGGTTCGTGAAAAATCCCTAGTTGTCATGGGTTCCCTATGAGTTCCACAAGGCTCTTTTTGGACACGTTGGAGAAGGTCTTCATAAAGTCTATTTTGAAGCTATTCAATTTCAATTATTTAGGGAAACATATAAATAAAGGGCAAAAAAAATTCATACCTAAAGTTGGAAATATTGAAGATGTTTTCAATTGGCAGCCTATATTGCTAAATATATCATAAAAAATTATTAATAAAGCTTTGGCTCTAAAATTTTTCTACCTTCCACAAATTGTTCACCTTGAGAAAATGAGGTTCATAAAATCCAAATATATTCTATGTAGTATTATTGTTTTGTAGGAAGGAATAAAATGGATTTGACACTCATAGAAAAGGCCCTTTTTTAAAAAATGGTTTTTCCATAGCTTATGACTACATCGAATGGCCTTTCATTCTTTCCGTTCTTCAAGATCTGGGATTTGGACCTTGATTTGTTCAATATATCAACATTCTTTTCGTAGATGTATTTTCCTACATTACCATTAATGGGTAATTGTCCCATTTGTGTCATTTTTTACTTCTTTTCACAAGGGTGCACTCTTTCTCCCTCTCTCTATGTTCTTCATTTTGAAAGATTCAGTTATCTTCTAGCCAATTATGTTTCTTGTGGACTTGTTCAGGGCATTTCCCTTCTTGAGTCATTGAACAACTTGTCAATGACCACTTTGCATATGATTCTTTTCTAACTACCATTGAAGAGGAGAAAAATATTTAAGTGGTCTTCAAGTGTTTGTATAATTTTTTTCCAAGCATCAAGTTGAGTCATTCGGTGGTAAAAAGCCTAGTATTATTGTTAATCTATTATTCCTTTTCTTCTATGGCTTCCATCTTTTGGCTAGAAGTGGATTTCTCATGGTGAATTTTATTAGGTTTTTAGGCATCCCCTTTGCTTTCTAGGCTTCTTCAATGGTCTTGTGTCATGTTGTTTTCACTAAAATTGAAAAGAAGCTTACATACTAGATTACTAAGCCCCTTTCCTTAGTGAGAAAGTTTCAATTTTGCTTCAAAATTATTGTAGCCACCCATGTTCATTATTCTTCTCATTGGGATCTGTAGTGTCCTAAAATTGTGACACTTGCAATTTCGACTGCATTTCGGTCTTCACGATGGCGACGCAACACGCAACCTGAATGGAGACCCTGAAACTTGCTCACGACACTGAAAACTACATTTTTCAAGCACCTTGGCCTGAACCTCCTTACACCCTGCTGTCCCGGGAGGTGAGACCAGAGCGCCCAGCGCCCTGGTCCTTCAGGACCAGGGTGCCCAGCGCCCTGGTCCCTGGGTCCTATTTTGGGCCCGGTCTCTTTTGGACTTCGGGTCTTTATGTTTGCAAATTGGAAAATTATCTTTCCTGGTCGGCCTAAGGTCGGGAAAATCAGTCTATCAGCCCTAATTGACAAGTATATAAATGACATTTTCCTCTTTCATTCGATGATGATGGAAAAGGCGTGGAAATTATACTCAAGCATTCAAGCATTCAAGCATTCCTTCAAGCAATTGATCATTTCAAGTCTCCATTCAAGGCTAAGTGTTGCATTCAAGACAAGGATTCAACCATTGAAGAGGAGATCACATACAACATACTACATGCTACAACATATAACATACAACATCTAAACCTTCGCACATAAGGATACAAACATCCTTAGAACAAGGTATTAGTACTTGTTTTACAGTCATTTACATTTACAGCTCTTGCTCATTTCTTGGTTAATTCCAAAACTGGGGTTTGACCTAAAGGCAAACCCCTAATCCCTAACCCCCCAATCATCTTCGCTTTTATGTGTGTAGGTTGCAGGTACGCGGCTGAAATTGAAGATCTGGAATCCTTGTACAGAGACGAACAGATCCCCCTTCGTTTCGCGGATTTTTCGGAGGACCGTGGCGCTGGGCGCCATCGTCCCGACAACTTTTGCTCAAATTTGTAGGACAGCGCCGTAACGACATTTTACTGCTAATTCCAGGTTCGCAGCTTCATACTATATCCCTAACTCAGTTTATAAGCGAATCTTTGTCACTTTCTATGCATGCTTAGCTTAATTCCTTTATCAATATTCTTTACAAAAGAGGGTAGCCTTGCTGTCTTGACCCTTGAAACACACTTAGCATCCAATCTTGCATTGTGTGGGGATTGGATCTTGTGGGTTTCAACCCCTCTTTTGAATGTAAAGTCTCTCCCCTAAGTGAAAACCATCGAATCCTAGCGAACCTCCCTTCTCTCTCCTCGGAGTTGGAAGAGGGGAGAACAACTAGGGTTCGATCGCGATTTTCCGCTTTACATTTTGGTGAACCCGATGTGAACATCCTTTCTGATTTTTCATGCTTAGATCTGAAAAAATTGATTACATTTCCATGTTTGATCTTTTGCAAAATTTTAGAGGTGATTGCATTAAAACCCTAAAATTTCTTTTTAGTAATTGAACTTGCGAAATGTCTAAATGTTAATGCTTGTTTCAGATCTGCCCTTCTATTGCAAATTATCAATTCATATCTATGCTTTAATTTTGAAAATTAAGTGGTTAAGTGTCAAAACCCTAATTTTTGAAACCCTCTTGATTCAACCTTTGTCCGACAATTTCACTGATCAAAACATCTCCAAATCAGCTGTAACTTTGGATTCCGCAATAAAATCACAATATCTTTCATCCCTGAAAATTTGGAAAAAAGTTGCGAGGACCGTGGCGCCGAGCGCCATCGTCCCCGACATTTTTTCCGAAATTTCGGGAGCGAGATCTTACTGTATTTTCCTGCTAAAATCCAGAATTTTGGCTGATTTTATCAATTTTAACACCTTCAAAATTACAGTCAAAGTTGGTCTTGTGATTGCTTGGATTAAGGCTTTTAAACATTCAAAAATCATTGAAATTGAAATTTTGTGTCAAAATTGTGTTCTTACTGTCCTAAATCTGAAAAGTGTGTTAACATTTATTAAAAATTTCAGTGCTTTATTCAAATTCTTGCAATTTGTGACTTTTGAAATTAAGTGCTTAATTACAACAACTTTGATTTCCGCTTTCAAAATTGAATTTTGCGTGAAATTGAGTCAATTTTTAAATTCCAAAATTTGCATTGCTCTTGACATTCCCTCTAAAATCATAACATTCAAAATTTCAGTTTTCCTCTCTTTTTCAAAATTCAAATTTTGCATTTTTTCGACAATCTTGGTAGGGTTCAATTTCGAGATTGCAACTTTAATTTGGCCTGTCTACAGATCGTAAAATCACTCAATTTTTTCAGATTAGCTCTAAAATCATCATACCTTTCATCCCTGCAAATTTCGAAAAAAGTTGCAAGGACCGTGTTGCACTCCGAGCGCCACGGTCCTGGACATTTTTTCTGAAATTTCGGGAGACTGTCGTGATTGCATTTAACAGCTTAAATCCAGAATATTGGCTGATCTTACTGAAAATTGCTACCTCTAAAATTCAAAACTTTCTCTCTCTCTCTAGTGCATGAGTTTTACAACAATAAGCCCTACTTCCACTATTCCCGTTAGACGAAGCCGTAGAATTAAGTCCTTCCAAGGTTTAACTACTGAGGAGATGGAACCTAATTTGAATAGCCTTTTTAACGAGGACATGGGTAATTCCTCTAATCCTCCTAATGATGAAGAAGCTCTCCATGAGGTTTCTGTAGAACAACTTTCGAAATTGGATAACCAATTTGACGATTTTCGACAATGGATGTCTCAAGAATACCCTGATAGTCAAGCTCTTCCTTTAATTGAGGGTCTAAAACGTATGCTTCAAAGTGATAAGAATGGAATTGATATTTTGTGTGGTATTGCACACATTGTGGATTCAAATGTGATGCCTATGAAGAGTTGTGCTGAAAATTTAGGTTATACACAACCTCCTACACAAGTCAATCATTCTATTCCTTTGACAACTTCTATTGCTAGCATACCTACCTTTACATCGAACATAATGACTACTTCTATACAAGACATTCCTCCTGTGATCACCAGTCATGGGGGCAACCCTTCTTCTTCAATTAACCCTCTTCTTTCATTTAATCCGACTTCTTCATACATTCCTTCAATGAGTGTTCCTATTACATCTTCACAAATGAACATGACGCAAGGGGGCAATTCATTTAACCATTCCATTCCTCCTTGTAGTGTTCCTCCTGCCCAATCATCTCCTATGACTAATTATCATAGAGTCCCACCACCTTACTCTTTACCTTCTTTCAATAACATAACACCTCCATCTCAATCTAACACATCCAATATGAATTCTTCGACTGAAGCGACCATTAACAATCTTGCACAAACTGTCTCTTCTTTACAGCAACAAATTGCCTCTATGAACCAATCTAAGTTTAGTGTGCCCACATTTGATGTTGCGAGCCCACTTTCTCTTGACATTGTTCGAGCTATTCCCCCTAAGCATGTTGAAATCCCACATTTGGAACTTTATAATGGTAAAGGAGATCCTCTAACACATGTTAAGACTTTTCAAACAATTTGTACTGATTTTGCTTATGACCAAAGGTTGCTTGCAAAACTGTTCACTAGAACATTAAGAGACAAAGCCCTACAATGGTATTGCTCGTTGCCTTCCTATTCTATTACTTCTTTCAAACAACTTGCAAATGCTTTCATTCAACAATTTCAAAACAATATAAGTCCTAAAGTTACTTTGATTGATTTAATGCATTGTAAACAAGGTGTTAAAGAAAAAGTGATTGATTTCATTGGTAGATATAAGCATTTGTATGCTCAAAATTCTTTTCCAGTGCCTGACAATGATATTCAAAGAATCTTTATTTCTAATTTACAAAAAGATATTCGAGACAAACTTCTGTTTTCTGAGTTTACTTCTTTCCAACAGTTGTGTGCCACTCTTCACAATTATCAACTGACTGTGAGTCAAATGGAACAATCACATCCTATGGCTCCGAGTAATAAGGGTGATAGCAATCAACAACCATTTGGGAAGTTTAAACCGAACAGAGATTCCATCAAATTCAATGAAAACATCATCAACAACAATGTGAATGCAGCATCAGGTGTGCCTCCTATTTCTAAATTTTTCAAGAAAGAAAGAAAGTATACTCCTTTGAATGAATCATTGCATAGTATTATGAATAAGTTATTGGAACAAAATGTGCTTACTCTTCCTCCTATAAGACAAATTGATCCTGCAAAGATTACTTCACCTTATTTTGATAACAAATATTTTTGTCAATTTCATCGTCAGCCTGGGCATGATACTGAAAAATGTTTTTCTTTAAAGGGTAAAATTCAAGATTTGATTGATAATAATACTATTTCTGTTTCTGGAGTGAATGATAAAGGCAACACATCTGTAGCTCCTCCTAACCAAAATCTTCATATTTTTACTGATCCATTACCTTCTCATACTTCTCATACCTCTAATGCAATTGAGGCTAATGATTCCTCTCTCTCATCTGATGGTCTTGTGTCTATGACTCCGAATGTGATTAACTTTGTAGAGCAGCAAGAAATCCCTAAAGAACCTTCCATCACATTTGATTCCAGTGAAACCGTTAGGGCACCTGATGGTCCTTTATACATAGTTGCAAAAGTCAAGAATACACCTTGCCGTGGAGTGCTTATTGATCCTTCGTGCATGATTAATGTTATTACTAAAGAATTCCTTTTTACTTTGCAATTGAATCAAGTGATATATGACAAAACAGATGTGATTGTGAAATTATTTGATGCATTTTCTTCTCCTGCAATTGGTTCTATTACATTGCCTATTGAGGTCCATAACAAATCTCTTGATGTGAACTTTGCTATTATTCCATCTGCCGAACAATTTCGTGTGAAGCTTGGTTATCCTTGGCTATCTTCCATGAAAGCTATTGCTTCTCCTATTCATAAGTGTTTTAAATTTCCCCATAATGGTGAAGTTGTTACTGTCAATCATAGTCTCTTTAAACTAGCTGAAAGAACTTCTAGCGTTCCTATTGATTACTTTTGGCCTAAACAATTCCAATCTCTTCCTCCGCTAAGTGATCATCTTTTCAAATCTTATCAAAAGTGGAAAACAGATATGATCTTATCTCTAAGTGAACCTAGAACACCTAAACTTGACATTCCTATCATTCTTGAGAAGGAAGTTCTTCCTTTGAAAGATAAAACTAATGTCTTTCCTCAAGAAGATTCCCAACCCATCCCTATGGATGTGACTATGTCTATGCCTAATAAACTTCCTAAGAGTGGACCTATACCTCCTCGTCATGATGGACTTGGTCTTCTCCCTAAACCAAAAATTCCTCCTTTATATGGAGCAGTTCCTCCTCCTTCTTTTTATAGAGAGAAGAGACCTTCTTCTTCTCCTATTATCCAGCCTAAGAGACCACAACCTAAACACCCAAGTGCTAAGGATGAGAACATTCCTCCTCCTCAATCTTCTCCACTTCCTACTAAGACTAGACGAAATCGTTCTGCACGTGAACGCCGGCGAAAGCGTCATCTTAGAGCTCAAACTTTGCAATCTCCAAAAACACCTTCAACAAGCATTATTCCATTTTCTCCTCAGCCGGACATTGAGCCTAAATCTCCTAAACATAAGATGCATGATGGTCTTGATCCTGTGCGAGTTAAAGATCCTATTTTTATAAATCTTGATGATGATATGGATGAAAATGTTATTCATGATGAAAATGTTACTCCTCTTGCTTCTGATAGTGAATATGAACTTGTTGATGTTGATAACCATTTATCTAATGAATTTTCTAAAGCACTTATCCTAGCTCCTAGACAAGAACAATGTGGCTCGGAACATGAACATAGCCCTTGTTTGGATCTTGTGATAGCTGCATCTGCTGTGTTGGATGTTCCTCCTCTAGCGTGTTCCCTGCCTTCCCGAAACATTGATCAGCAAGATCGGGGGGTAGATGACGTGCTAGACTAGTTACATTAGCATAGCAGATTCTCTCCTCCTCTCTTTCGTTACTTCTTCTATATGTTATTCTCATTCGTCTATTTGTTGTCCTTAGTGTTGTCTACTTGAGGACGATGCAAAGTATTGAGATCTCTTGATCTCTCTCATGTTGACTCAAAAGACACATGTGTTCCCTTCTTCTAGGTGACCTTCCTTGATTGGGGAATGAAGAACAATTATGCATACATACATATGATATATATACATGAATTATCATACAGCATACTGACCCCAAGGAAAGCGAAGTCACCTCGTGCTTTGTGTTTTGTGTCTATTATCCTTGGGTTTATCTCACACTTGGGGGCTAAATCCTGGCGATAACGTGCTCCTTTCCTTTCTCATTCTTATATGTATCACTATGTTAAAACAATCACCCCCGGTGAGGCATGTGCGATCGCTTTAACGTAGGGGGGCATACATCCCGTTCATATCTTTTCAAGATACTTGAAAATTTCTTGGTAAATTTAGCCTTGCCTTGAAAATTTTTGATATCTTTCTTGCATGACTCATAGTGAGGGAACCTTACTACTGACAGTCATGGTTCTTCCTCGTGATCTTCCCTTTTACTTTGTCAATCGAAGTCGTAAGATCCTTAGTCCACTGGGGGCTTGGTGTGTCTTGCCTCCTTGACGTGGTGAAAGTCTTTCAATATTGTTTCCTTGTACTTTACCGGAAGTATGAGCATACATACTCCCGCTAAAGTGGGGGCTAAATGTAGCGTCCTAAAATTGCGACACTTGCAATTTCGACTGCATTTCGGTCTTCACGATGGCAACGCAACACACAACCTGAATGGAGACCCTGAAACTTGTTCACGACACTGAAAACTGCATTTTTCAAGCACCCTGGCCTGAACCTCCTTGCACCCTGCTGTCCCGGGAGGTGGGACCAGAGCGCCCAGCGCCCTGGTCCTTCAGGACCATGGCGCCCAGCGCCCTAGTCCCTGGGTCCTATTTTGGGCCCGGTCTCTTTTGGACTTCGGGTCTTTATGTTTGCAAATTGGAAAATTATCTTTCCTGGTCGGCCTAAGGTTGGGAAAATCAGTCTATCAGCCCTAATTGACAAGTATATAAATGACATTTTCCTCTTTCATTCGATGATGATGGAAAAGGCGTGGAAATTATACTCAAGCATTCAAGCATTCAAGCATTCCTTCAAGCAATTGATCATTTCAAGTCTCCATTCAAGGCTAAGTGTTGCATTCAAGACAAGGATTCAACCATTGAAGAGGAGATCACATACAACATACTACATGCTACAACATATAACATACAACATCTAAACCTTCGCACATAAGGATACAAACATCCTTAGAACAAGGTATTAGTACTTGTTTTACAGTCATTTACATTTACAGCTCTTGCTCATTTCTTGGTTAATTCCAAAACCGGGGTTTGACCTAAAGGCAAACCCCTAATCCCTAACCCCCCAATCGTCTTCACTTTTATGTGTGTAGGTTGCAGGTACGCGGCTGAAATTGAAGATCTGGAATCCTTGTGCAGAGACGAACAGATCCCCCTTCGTTTCGCGGATTTTTCGGAGGACAGTGGCGCCGGGCGCCATCGTCCCGACAACTTTTGCTCAAATTTGCAGGACAGCGCCGTAACGACATTTTACTGCTAATTCCAGGTCCGCAGCTTCATACTATATCCCTAACTCAGTTTATAAGCGAATCTTTGTCACTTTCTATGCATGCTTAGCTTAATTCCTTTATCAATATTCTTTACAAAAGAGGGTAGCCTTGCTGTCTTGACCCTTGAAACACACTTAGCATCCAATCTTGCATTGTGTGGGGATTGGATCTTGTGGGTTTCAACCCCTCTTTTGAATGTAAAGTCTCTCTCCTAAGTGAAAACCATCGAATCCTAGCGAACCTCCCTTCTCTCTCCTCGGAGTTGGAAGAGGGGAGAACAACTAGGGTTCGATCGCAATTTTCCACTTTACAGGATCCCTCAAAATATTTGTATCTAAATTTGGAGAAACTTCTCAAAGGTGTATTGTGGGATTCTTCTAATGACCACAAGGGTTTTCATTGTATTCTTTTAGACTTTTGTTGCCTCCCTTGTGAGTCTAGAGGGTTAGGGATATTATCCACTCAAAATCAAGGGCTATCTCTATGTGTTAAATGGATCATTCGTGCCCTCACCCAAAATGAACCTTGGAAGATATTACTTTAACATTACATCTCTTCCAGATACGCAGTTGTTTGGATTGCTTAGGATATTAGTTTTGAAATCCTTCTTATAAAATATATAGTTCACATTGAGAGTAATTTTTGGCCAAAATTATTTGACATGCTTGAGAAGTTGCTAAGCCTTGGCTTCATTATAATGGATCTAGTTTCAAAGGCATGGTCTCTCCCTCAATCAACACAACTTATGATGGCCCCCTATTTACAAAATAAAGGTTTCCCTCTGACTTGTTTGTCATGGTTGAAGGCCTTATGTTTCCATAAGAAAGGTATCCAATGTCCACAAGATTTGTACTCCAATTTTTTTAAAGGGGGTCAAGATTCCAAAGAGAAATATGCATTTATTGTCTCCCAAGATAAGGAACAAGTCACTAGGTGTTGATACTTTTGATTTGGTTGCATCACAACATTTCACTTGTTGTGAGGAATGGTATCATAAATCTTACTGTAGATAATACATAATCTAAAAGAATATATAGGAAATGGTTGGTTTGATACAATAGAGGGTAGAAGTGATGTTTATGTTGTTGTCAACGATGATACTAAGCATGTGTCTCAAGATGTTATGCAAACTCCAGAGATAAAAAGAAAATTGATATCTATTAGCCAACTCATTTGAAACCCAAATATCAGTGAAAATTTAGTGGTAACACTTGGTTTTTGATGTGACACAACCTAGGGTGGTTGTCCTTGGCATTGGACAAAGAGGTTTATATGAAACTGTTTATCAAAATTAGCATACTCTTACTATGGAGGGAAAAAATAGTACTTTCTAGAACAAAAAGTACGGCCTTCACTTTCAGTTTGATTTATTACACAATCAATTACTAGGTGAAAATACAATCGTGAAATTCAACATGGCTGTGAAATAACCTTCCTTATGACTGTTGGTGTGCCTTATTCTAGGTAGAATAACTTAGTTAAAGACCTTGATTGGCGTCGCTACCTGGTTGCTGGGGTAAGAATATGACGATCTTGTGTTGGATCCCTCAAAATATTTGTATCTAAATTTGGAGAAACTTCTCCAAGATGTATTTTGGGATTCTTCTAATGACCACAAGGGTTTTCATTGCATTCTTTTAGACTTTTGTTGCCTCCATTATGATTCTAGAGGGTTAGGGATATTATCCACTCAACATCAAGGGCTATCTCTATGTGTCAAATGGATCATTCGCGCCCTCACCAAAAATGAACCTCAGAAGATATTACTTTAACATTATATCTCTTCTAGATACTTAGTTGATTGGCTTGCTTAGGAGATTAGTTTTGAAATCCTTCTTATAAAATATGTAGATCACATTGAGAGTAATTTTGTGGCCAAAAGCATTTGACATGCTTAAGAAGTTGCTAAGCCTTGGCTTCATTATGATGGATCTAGTTTCAAAGTCATGGTCTCTCCCTCAATCAACACAACTTCTGATGGTCCCCTATTTACAAAATAAAGGTCTCCCTATGACCCGTTTGTCATGGTTGAAGGACTTATGTTTCCATAAGAAAGGTATCCAATGTCCACGAGATTTATACTCCAATTTTTCTATTATGTCTTATATCTTGGGATAAGCTTAATTAATTTTTTTGCCTTTTGCATCCAAACCATGTTACTTCTGATATAGTTATAGAGGTCATTCCTATTGATATAGTTCATAAAATTGGTATTCAATATTCCAAACCATGGTGGAAAGATTGGAAGTGGACTCCAAACACCGTCCTTCATAATTACAAGCTATGTCTTGGCTACCACTGGATTTCTGCACATCTTCCTATGGTGCCTAGTTTAAACCTGAGATGGAATTTGGAATCACCAATCATTGTTTGTCAACATAGATATATTTATATTTGGTTGACTATTTTGCATCCTAAACTAGCCCACTTTTCTTGGTGTATTATTTTTCATGTCTTTCCTATGAGCTCAAGGCTTCTTCATATGGGCATTCGAGACCCTTGTTGCCCTTTCTATGGGAAGTTGGAGCCTTTTGAACACCTCTTCTATTTTTCCCCTTGAGCTCAACAACTCTAGAATTTGATTCATGACTTCTTTTGGCCTTTTCAATTGGGGCCTTTCTCATGGCATATGGTTCTTTTAGGAGGTTGTACTCACATTCCCCATAAATTCAATCAAATTTGGCATGCTTTCGATGTGGATAATATCCTCATGATTTGGAAAGAGAGAATTTTTGTTATTTTTTCTCAGTGTCCTATTGATCAACATGCTTTTCTTTATTCTAAAGCTATTCTTGTTTTAAAATTTTTTTAACATATCCAGGTGCAAGCAAATAAGGTTTCCATAGAGGTGGCTCACTTTCAAGTTTTTCTTGATCACTGAAACATAATTATCTCAATTCATGATACCCAAGTTGGTCGACCCCAGTCTTCTCTTCCGATCAGTCATCAAGACCATGGTCATATAAGTGCATCACAGCCTAGTCAACGACCCTTTGATTTGTCTCCCCCTCACGGTGTTGCTTCTAGGTGGCCTTTTTGGGGCACTTTTGAAGGGTTTATTATTGGTGGTGATTCTAGGTGATCATCTAATGACTTGTTCAAATGGTTTCCTCATTTGGCATTGGCTCAAAATGTAGAGTTTTTTTTTTTTTACTGTGATTTTACCTAAATGCTAAAGATGGATTTACAAGATTACATTGGTTAACTAAGGCATGCTATTAAATTTTGGGACCACCCAGACCATAAATGGTATTATAGCCAAATATTTTAAACATTTATTTGTATAACCCAAAAACTACTCGCAAGATATAAGAAACATCGTGCCCCATCAATTCCACTTCAATTTAACTATCAAAGAAAAAAAATCTATGATAATCATAAACTTAAGATTGCATATGTTGAATATGTCGTACACTCTCCTACTTCTTAGCCTCCTATGAGAAGAGGCAAGGCCAAAGAGATTGATTAGCCCACTTACCACCACTTTGCCTCTCCCTAGGCTCCTAGTTGTGGGTTTGGTTGTTAGCATGATAAAAAATTCTCTCACCTTACTCTTGCTATGTCACCTATTTGTGACACTTAACCTCTTGATGAAAAACTAAAAATAATTATGATAATGATAGTTGGAAACCTCCTAATGATACTCTTAATCCTACTAATGCATGAAGTAAACCAAATGATCAAGATTCTCTTCCTCCTATTACTAGTGCTTTAGCTTTGATACACAATAATTTATTATATTTTTGTCAATAGTTAAAAATATAAATTCTTCCATCCAACAAATAATGTTATATAAATAATTACTATAAAATTATATATGCATTAAAAAAATTAAAAATATCTCTTTCTTTAAAAAATATATAATAAAAAACTATCAGCATCCAATTATCCTAATTCTATTCTTGGAATCACAATCATATCACATTACAATTATTAATGAATGTATATTCGAATTAAAATCTCTAAAATTTTATTTGGTTAGGTAGTCAATTTAAGATCTTATTAGTCATAAAAAGTCATTTCTTGATTCATTATGCTTTTTTCACTATGCCGTTGAATAGACTTGAAATTTGTTGAGATATTCGTTGATTTGATTTTAAACGAGTAATAATAAGTTGTCCGTTGCCTAACGGTCAAAAAATGGCAGTTTAAGATTTGAAATTTGAAAATAGCGTGTCGTTCAAGAGTTTGACCGAGTCCTCTCCCGCGTCGTCTGATCTCCGCGTGATATTAGACGAGGAATTTTGGTCAAAGATGAAGCGTGTTATTTATCTCAACGTGTTACGCGTGTTTATATAATTTATGGTCCCTAGCCACTCATTTTTTATGATTTTTATTATATATTTTTATATAAAAATATATTGATAAATTGTGCAATTTTGTAAAAATGTGTTCTTCATTTTATGTGATTATATCTTTTTTTTTCTTCATGTTCATACATTTACTTATCCATTTATTTAATATTTTTATGTTCAAGCCCATTCCTATCCACATGCTATGTATTGTGATCTAGTCCCTTTTCTATCTTACGACTAGTTCTAGGTTGTGGATCACCCTTATATAATAGACTCGTCTTGCTCTAATTTAAAAATTTAAAAATCAAATTTCACTAACTTCCCATTTTTAATCTTACTACCTAGGAGTGACTAAAGGCAGGTTTGTATGACATGTTATTATGTTCTTCTATTTTAAGATGTTTGATGCATTCATTTTGAACATCGAACTATAATGTGAAATTATTCACTCTATAGACTTCAATTGGTACTCTAAAAAGAATCTAATGTTGCATAATCATTCTAAGAGCATTTACATGGCTGAAGAGTGATATTGTAGATATTGGTCACTTTCAAGGGAGAATGGATGGTTGGAATTAATCAAGGTGAAAAGATCTCGTTGCTAGATTGTTGAGTTGATTAAAATGATGATAAAGAAATGTTAAAATTTGCAATCATTTGCACTATTTTTCAAAGGAAATTTTGTTACCTATCAAATTTAGAGGAATTCACTCTAAAGGTCAGGATAAGTCTTCAATGCCTTGCCTATCTAGTGGTTTTTGGATTTTAAAGACACTAACATTTTTAGCAATGCTTTTGTTTTGTTTTACTTTATTTATTTTCTCCATCAAACATGGAGTGGCTACTTTTCTCAAAGATGACCCAAGAATAATATACAAAATGGTTCAAAGGAGGTCTATTACAAGAATAGCCTTCGCTTTATGTTGGCACCTACATTAAATACAAGAAAGATATAATATACCAAGGGAATAGAAAAGCCCTTGTAGCTTACCCAAATAATTTTTAAACTAGCACTTCTCATAAGCAAAATTATGTAGTATTGTAGTGTTGAAAATTGCATACCATTGCAACTTCACCTAGACTTTTTCTATCTAATGTAGTGTCCATTCCCCTAGTTTTTGTGTGGGTTCATTTTGGCCCTTGCATCAACGTTTTCCATTAACAAGATGCTCAAGGTCCTTTTTCAATTGTTGCCTTTTTCATCACTTTTGTATTAAGCCTATGTTTTTTCTCGCCTCCTACCATTTTTTAGTGTGATTTATCTAGACACTAGCACCTAACACAAACATCTACACATAGCACTAGCATCCCGTGATATTTTGTGTAATGGCGCATCCACATCTTTCTTTTCCTCCACTTCTCTCCTTCTAAAACTATATTTTCACTCAACTAAAAAATCTTTGAAAAACTCTTAAATCTCTTGGGTTTACGTCTCTCTCTCTCTCTCTCTCTCTCTCTCTCCTCTCTCTCTCTCTCTCTCTCCATCTCTCTCTCTCTCTCTCTCTCTCCTCTCTCTCATCTCTCTCTCTCTCTCTCTCTCTCTCTCTCTCTCACACACACACACACACACAACCCTCTTGGCTTTCTCAAGCATTTTTGGTAATATCCTTCTCGTGTCTTTGAGCATTTTGAGATCAATCAAATCCCTTATCTATCAAATTAGTTTATCATTGTGTCTAGTTATTTTTAATTCGTCTATCTATCTTAGAGTTGTGGAGGTGGAAACACCAAAAGGACTTGATTGAGTCAAGTCCCCAAACAACACCAAATATATTCCTTCTTTTATGTATGTGTTGGTATCATGGAGACAATCAACCACATGGAGGTTTGTATGTAGTTTTTTATTTTATTCATGTCATTTAATCATTTAAATTTTATTACGTGAATCATTCATTTACCTTTGGTGTTGGATATCTCACTTTTGGGTTTTGCAAGTTAGCTAGAGCATTCAATTGGAATTTTTGCATTTTGTCATGTGTCTTTCTATTTGCAGTCCATACAAGACAACAATGCTACACATGTACATATGCACACCACACTAGTGTCCTTGTCCAAGACACTCAAACTTGGACCAAAGACTAACTACCCTTTGCGTTTTCCATTCCTATGTTCAAATCTAGTCATTTTTATTTATGTCTTTATATAGTTTCAATAGTTTATTTCTATTTATGCATTTTGATTAATTTAATCTATATATATAGTGAAACTCTAAAAGGAACCTAGTTTTTGTTTTCCAAAGTTGTGCATTTCCTTCGTTACATTTTGGTGAACTTGAAAGTTTACACTATTTCTTTGTTCTTGCGGTCACCACTTTTTGCTAAACCAACATTGTATTCTTTCTCTTTGTTATATTACTAGTAGTCTTAATAGCTAAAAAAGAACAAATCAGGGTGAAGTTTTGTAGTTTGAATGGTTGGTAAGGTTGTGTCAGGTATTTGTGCTATGCCCATGTAGGTCCAAGGTTCAACTCTCATCAGTTGGATTTACCTAGCAACTAGGTGGCTTAAGCCCACTCCATCATCTGAAGTAGACTAGTCTCCCCTCAACTCACCCCACTTTGGCCCCAAAACTTAGCATCAAAGTAATCCTAAGGCAAGGTGTGGTGGGAATCATTGTGATGATATGTGGGGATACCCTAAGTTATTAAAAAAAGGACATGCCAAAAAAAAAAACAATGTAGCTCCAATCCCCATTCCATGTCATCAAAAGGGATATATGCTAGCCTTTGACAAGCTTGTCTATATCTCTCTTTCAAAATGAAATTTTTATTTTATCTCCTTATATCACTTTCTAGATTTGTTAAGAACCTTCAAGAAGTTATTTTACAAGAAACTTTGTGAAAGTTAGTTCTTTTCTCCTCATTTATTATTTTTTTGTTAGCCCCTCTCCTAAAATTCCTTCTACTTGTGAGGATATTTTGGTGCAAGAGGATAAAAGTATTGATACTTTCCTTAACAAAACTTTGCTTTCTCTTCATTCTAATGTACTTTCTTCTAGAGATGATGCATTAGTGAATGAAGAATCTCAATGTTGAACATATCTCTATTTTAACTTTGTATTATAGTTATTTTGTAAGCTTTTATGCATACTTATATGTCAAGTGATTATTATATAATGTATTAAACATTTTCTAAGATATTATGCATTATTATCCTAACAAGTGGTATTAGTCAGCTTTATTCATGGTTGAGGTGTTAGAGTGAATATTATCTAGTACCTAGTTAAGGTCTTGTACCTTGTAATTACCTAGTAAGGTAAGTTAACTTAGGTCCTAGGTGGTATTATAGAAGTTATAATCTATAATAGGGTCATGTAACCCTAATTTAATTTTAGTTATCTAGGCTTTTCTATTTGCATTAGGCATTTAATGCTTGTGGCGCGTTAGTTGTTCATACTAAATCACTCATTGCCTTTATAAGAAAGGCATCTCATAATATATTTCATATCCAACCAATATTCAATTTGAATAATCCTTATTATGCAAGTTATTCTTACCGTTCTCTCTTGTGGAAGTGTTTTGTCTTGCAAGGATTCTAGGGGTGTTGAGGAGTCACTTATCTACTCCTACATGGTATCAGAGCTCCAATGTTGTCACATCTTCCCAAATCTAAGAGATATCATGTCTTGAATAATTTGTTGGGTGCATATTGGGGTTTCATTAACCTCATGGTTGATCCAAGGCATCAAAGAAAGTTAGAATTGGCTTTTGTTTCATAAAATTTTGACATATTTTGCTAGATCTACAAGGGTTTGAAGATGCTTGATTTAGGAGGGTACCTCATTTTTCAGAGCACTTTGAGCCCAAATGGACCTCATCATTACATTTAGGAGGCTAAGTGATAAATTTTAACAATATTTTTTCCTATTTTAGGTAAAATTATTTTTGCCGCAAAAATAATTTCTAGGTAGATCGTTTGACCTCCCAGGCACATAGGGCACACTAATTATTTTCGTCCAAAAATATAATTTGTATTTTTATTGTTGAGTATATGTTTTAATTGTAAATTTGTTTATTTTGAAAAAAAAAATCAAATTTAAAATGACATATTTTTTTCATTTTTAGGTTCTCCAAACTCTTACCCTAGTTTGTTAGTTTTCTTACCCCTTTTTTTGTTGATGTGCTTAATTTTCTGGTAGGGCATGTATTTGTTATGAAATATTTGTAGGGGCTTAACCACTGTGTGGAGCCAAAACCATTTGCTAGGCTTCCACATCACATAGTTAGTTAACTAACAAGATGATGTCCTCATTCATTCCTTCAAGTGCATATTTCCCAACTCAGCATATTCTTCTTCTAACGACCATTTGAAAAGAATGACCTCATTAGCCTTGGTCCTGTAAGGAGTATATTTGACCGCCACCTAGTTTGCCTCCCTTTCAAAAGTTTCAAAAAACAATCCGGTATGCATTATTTTATCCATGGTGTCTTCCAGCATGCCAGTATCCAAATCATCGCAGATCATATCCACCCGAGTGTCAATAGCTCTTTCTGCTTCTTCTTTCCATATCTGCAGAGTTTTAATTTCTCCACTTTCATTTTCAATGCTAGGCAAAAATGTCTCATTCATTTCACTGAAAGCTCTCATCATCTCTCTTATCTTTATCTCTATATTATCTGGCAACATTTGGGCCTCTTGCATTGAATTTGCCAACAGGTAGGTGGGTTGAAGTGTTGGTGGCTTTTTAGCATGGTACTTTGAGGCCATGGACATTATTCTGAGCTCATTTCCCCCCTGTAACCATTTTGTAAATAATGGGATTGCTACCTCTTTGTCTCTATCAAAACTCTGAATAACATTAAATAATAAAGAATATAAAGAGTGCACATTATTCAACCTTCTATTTACTTTTTCATTTAAGTGAATCAAAACATAGCTAACTATTTCCCTTTTCTTATTGGTAGATTGATCCTTTGACTCCTTTAGCTTTTTCTCCAACTCATCAATCCTTTCTAAAATTTGAGTTGTATTTAGGTCAGTAGATCGTGTGGGTTCAGGCTCATCATAAATATAAGGAACTAATGATATTATAGGAGGATCAGTCTCACTATCTAACTGAATTGTTGTACCTATATGTGAGACTGGTGGAGAATTAGATGTTGATGGGACTGATGCAATGGCAAGGGATGAAGAAGATGCTCCTGGATGTCTCTACTCAAGAAGTTATACTTTTGTTTATATTTCCATATATTTCTATTGAACTATATTATAATCATGAAAAAACTTTTCAAACTTATTCATTAACACTTTCTTCTCCTTAGCCTCTCTCTTTGTAGTTTCATGAGCTAACTTGGCTGTATCAATAGCCAACTTTGTAGATTTGACACTTGATGTATCAGAAGCTCTCTTTATGATGTAGCCTCCTTTCAAATTTGGATTTATACCACTGACATCAAGCCTCTCAGGCCCTTGTTGTAGTGACCATATTGCTAAGGTTGCATGATCATCTATAAAGTCTGATCCCTTGAATGCTAACCTCGCTTCCTCTTCTGAGCTGAATTGCTTGCCTCTTTCTTTTCTAATTCTATCAAATATCATTGCATTGGTTATATCCCATTCAAGAAAAATCAAGATATCGCCCTGGTTTACAATATTTCTTCCTTTGATGAAGTGATTGCCTTGAATTATTCCATCATCTTAGTCTTGATATCTTCTTGATTTTTCATGGTCAGACCTATCTGACCTCTGGGCCATTCTCTTGGCACTTCTCTTCCTATACTCATCAACTTTCACTTTCTACATCATTTGAAGGAAATTCAGGCTCTTAACAAAAGCTCCATCTTCAAGAAATTTCTGACATGCCTCTTTTCTAGCATCCCTGAATGCTCTTCCTTGAATGTCTAGAGGTGTGATGTCAAATTCTAGAGAAGGTGGTACAGGAAGGATACCAATTTGCATTTCCACATTTGTAATTTCCACAGTGTCTACACTGTGTGGTTCTTCAATTTGTTGATCTCCTCCTAGTTTTTCAAATTGTACCAGAGGTCAAAAGGAGATATGTGGTGGTGAGGGGCTTCTATCTGAATCCTCTAGATCAATGATTTGGATTCCTTTCAAAAGTCTAACCTACATCCACCTCACCAACTTTCCATTGTCACTACCACTATCCTCTTCACTACTTTCCTCATCCCTTACTCTTTTTATTACAATACTTCCCCTCGGAGGAGGCTCATAACTAGGTTGAGTCTCCTCTAATCCACCTATTTTATGAGATAGAGGAGGAGGGGGGCCAGGTTGTTTCCTCTTCATTTGTTGAATCAAAGCTTCATTGTCAGGTGGAAAGGGTGTAAGCTATTGTACACTCCTCTCAATCTATCTGCCATGAATTTCCTCAAGCTTTGTTCTCTTCTCTTTCAAAGAAAGAATTAACTCATCAAAATTATTCACAACAAAATCAACTTTAGCAGAGAAAGGGTTGAAAGATCTCAATGGATCATAATTTGGATCCATTTTCTATATAATTGCCCATAGTTTCTTGAAAGCTATCCAATTCTCCTTCTTCCAATCCTGAATAGAAAAATCAAACTCATATCTGGTTACATCTTCAAGGAAGTGGTGTTCATGGGGCAGTGCAGTTCTTTTTATTCTTTGTCTAAAAATGGTATAGAATCCCTCTGGGTCATTGTGCCTAGCTACACTAACTCCCAAGTAATATGGTGCGAAAAGTTTGTCAAAATGCGCATGCTCTCCTTTCTGGATTCCAAAGTAGGGGGATAGCAGTGTAATCAAGGAAGATAGTTCCTTTGCCCCTGCCCTTCAAATCCTTATCCTAGATACAACCAATTTTCCAAATTACTTCAGAAAATCCAAGTCTCAATGGGACATTTAATGGTAATACATGAGGCTGCCCTTGGAAGCCATAAACTCTAATGACAGTGTTGACTAGGTAAGGAAAGATATCACCCCAATTATGATCAATTCTCAAGATTGGCAATCTTTCTTTTGGTTGCAAGAAATAATGTAACTGTGTAGGGATTCTGGGTGGATTAACTGTCAATTGTTGCCTTAACTTGGAAGCAAAACCATTATCAAACCTTACAAAAATAGCTTCTGGCTTGTCCTATGACATGTCTATACTCCACAATTGTACTGGTATCTCAACATTATTAATTGTCTTTTTGAGATCCATGGTCCCTTCAAAATAATCTAAATTCTTGAATAAGAACATATGCATCAATAATGAGTACCAATAAAAATTAGTGTTCAATTAATTTTTCTTAATATCCAAAAATCCCTCATGAATCTTATCTTTAAGATAAGGAGAAAAATAAAACATCACTGAAAAGTCCGAGAGTTGAATCTGAATGGCCATAAACATAAAATCAAGTGGCATAATTGTGGAAGGGTTAAAACCTAAAACCCGACATAGAGAGAAAAAGGTAGCCTGTAAATACTTAGCAAAAGCACCAATTGGAAAAGGCTTGATTGAATTTGGACCGATATGGTAAGGTGTGCTTCCTACTTTTGCCAAGTGGGCAGGGAGAAGATTTGATTTGACAAAACCCTTTGTCCTGTGATACTCCTCCTTTATTTCATGAAGATCTACTAGAATCAGTGTATCAAAATGTTCATTCAAATCAAAAACTTCATAGGATTCCTCTCTTCGGATTGTCAATAAGACCTCCCCATTATTTCCCCTTATTACCCTAGAAACAAGGTCATATCTATCTACCACTACTATGAGAAGGTCGACATCCATGAAGACGTTAGGCACCACCATCTTGCCTAGGTCATATTGCCATGCATTCAAGAGTGGGGAATGCAAATTTCTCTACCCATACCATAACTTAAAAATATTTACCCCAGTCATAGGTACCCTAGCATATGAAATTGCATATGCTTTATCAACTAACCCTTCTCCTAGGGCTCTTCCTTGAATAAGTTTTGTCCCCTAAAATTTGTCATTTGTTGATGGTTTCAACTAGTCTAAAAAAACATCATACAAATTTCTCTTGAAATATTCAGTTTGCCCAGAATGATTTCGTGAGGGAGGTATTTTACCAAACTAGGGCTCTCTTAATAATTGTCATCAAACGGGGAAAAGGAAACCAGGGTTTAACCAAGAACCGACAATTCCAACATAAAAATGGAAAATTCACAAACTCCCTGAGCTAAGACTGCAAAACCTCACAACAATCTTAAATTCCTTTACCAAAAAAATCACATAGCTTATACTATCCAACTTTAAAACACAGAGAGGAAGATATCAACTTACGGATTTGAAAACACTAGAAAAAGCTTAATTCTACACTAAAATAACTCGCTCAAAACTCCTTCAGCTCTAAAATTGCCTTATGCTTTCTCTAGATTGCCTCGTAAATCAAAATGATTTTGAAAAGGAATTTATATATATTCTCTAATCAAGCATCACCGCATCATTCACCATTGTTGCTCGCACAAGTGGAAATCGGCTCAAATTCATATTTGAACCAAGTTTAAAACTGGACTGTTGATTCCATCCATAGTGGCATCGCATGATATATATTAGTCAATCCAACATCGACAATCCCTTGTGGTAGATGGTGACATCAAAATTATGATGCAACACTTCCATCTCATCATCCTTCTCATCTCTGTAAGCGGCCCCACCATCTGGCTTCTCTTTGGCCTACCCAAGACGCGTGACATCATATTGTGATACCGCGATCATTAACTTTTGTGCATTTTCTATTGCATGGTAGTGAGAATCATTAGATCTATCTGAAATTTATATCACTAACCCTAGTGTGCACTCCCTTCAATTGCTTAACAACCGAGCATGTTTCTCAATTTTGATTAAAAGATCTTCACTGATTTCAGCATGTGCAAACAATGGGAACACTATTAACCTAGTAGTTAATACAAATATATCGGCTAGAACAAGAAAAAGGACCCACCTAGGAAAATAAAAATGAATACTTTAGGAAAAGTTTGATCCACTCACTTAATAAATGCCTAGGACATAGAAAAAGGCCCCACCAATGTACTAAAACCCTTAGGATAAAACAAAAAGGTAATGCTAGTTTAAAACAAGTTTAGGGGATCTCACCAAGACTTTAGACAAAATCAAAATAAACCCTAAACCCAAAGCCACAAACACAAGGGAAAAAGAGCAAGATAAGACACAAGAAAACCCACCTATCAACTAAGGCAGAAAATCTTGCTAGGTCATTTCTACTAACCATCACCACCCTGGCATCCTTGATTGAGACACTCAAATTTGGATCGAAGAATCTCTCATTTTCACTTTCCATTTGTTGGCATATGCACACTCCAATGAGACATTGTATGTGATTGAAGGTTTTGTCATTGATGGCAACCTTACAATCCTATGGCACTGGCAAGGCATTACACCGACAAGATAGTTCACCGACATCAACAGATCACACTCTACACCGACACTCAGACCACCGACAATGACATAGAGAAAGGAAGCATACCTGCACAGAGGCTGACAAGATTTTTGATATATTATATTTTGTTTATTATTGTAAAAACTGTGTAAGCCGACTTGGCAAGTTGTAAAATGACTCTTATATATAAGAGAGATCATTGTAGACATTTTGTAAGCGAAGAAAAAGAAAAAAGAAGATATTAGGCAGACCTATTATGCAAAATATAGGTTAAAGGTTTTATGTAAAGAACATAGTAGAAACCGGTACTGGATCAGGCATTATAGATGGTATTGTAAAGCAGTACAAGGTATTGGATTTGTATAATCCATATTGTAAGTCAGTGAGACTTCCCATTGAGTAGTGAGCTCTAGGCAATTGGCCTTCCTGCATGTGCAGACCCCTCTTGTAAGTAATATTCTCTTATTGGCCAGTAAGTGAATATTGTGGGTCACAAATCCCACCAAGGTTTTTCCCACACCGGGTTTCCTCGTTAAATCCTTGTGTCATGGTGTGCTTTTCATGTGGATGTTTTTAATTATGTTTATTGCATTATTTCTTGCATACCAGTATACTATTATAATATGTTCTACATGTTTTAAGTTAAGAAATCCAATTCACCAGTTAGATACTGATTCACCCCCCCCTCTTAGTATCTATGGGAATCCTAACAATTGGTATCAGAGCTTGGTCCTATATTTTCAGAAGTCTAATAGCTTGAGGAAGATCTTGACACCGGTAAAGATGGAAAATCTGATGAAGCAACTTGAAGCAGCTCTTTCAGACTATGATACAGAGAAATTGAAAAATATCAAACTAGAAGATGATCTAAAAGTAGCTCAGGATATCATTCAAGCACTTCAAGAGAATCTTACTATTGCAAAAAATAAGAGAAGAGAACTTTGTGAAAAGATGCAAAATGAGATTGATGAAAAGGAATCACTTAATGATATGATAAGCAAGCTGAAATTGGAGAACATGACAACAAAGAATGAGATACAGGATATGACTATGAGATTTTGTAAAGAAATTGAAGATAGGAAGAATAATGAAGAAGAATTGACCAGAAGACTAGGTGATGCAGCAAATGAGAATACAAGACTTAGCTATGAAAATGATTTATTGAAGACAGATTTGATGCACACTCATAATGACTCCAATGAATTGATGAGGCAGAAAGAAGTCTTAGAAAGAGAACTAGAAATTGCAAATCAACATAAAGAAAAATTCAAGTAAAGCTCAGAGGAACTTGGTAACTTGTTGAAGAATCAAAAACCTAAAGGTGACACTTCTAGAATTGGCTTTGAAGTTGGTGAAAGCTTCGGTACTGCAAACACATAGGATCACAGCAAACCGGTAAGGCAACCTAATGCTTATAAATTCAATGGAAAATGCTTTAATTGTAATAAGTATGGTCATAGAGAAAATGAATGTAGATCTAGAAATTATCAGAATATCAACACACCCACCGGTCAATGTTCAAAATGCAACAAAGTTGGTCACAACTCTGAAAATTGCAAAATGAATGTGAGATGTTATGTTTGTGGAAGATTTGGACATTTATCTAACCAATGCAGAACACAAACCGACATAGGTTATGGGAAAGCTATTCGGAAGAATAATGTGACTTGTTATGCATGTAACAAGATTGGGCATATTGCAAAATTTTGTAGAAGTAAAGGATCACCAGCACACAACAAAAGTTCTAGCTTGAAAGGTAAAGAAAAAGTTGAAGAGGTTAAGCAAGAATTCTCAAAAAAATGGATTAGAAAAGCTAATCTAAATGTTGGGAATACTCCTCCATCGGTAGAACCAATCAATGCTTCACTGGCAGGATAGAGTGATATTTCACCAACAGGACAAAGTAGTGCTCCACCGGCAGGAAGTTCTTCATCAAATTGAAGAAAGTTTCCTTGAGGGTTTGGCAATCTAAAGACACATGTGCTATTATTCCCTTGGTTAGAGATGAGAAGTTGGAAATTACTTCATTACCGACAGACAATGTTAAGTGAATACTTAACCGACATGCATTAAATGTGGTAGATGGCAAATAAAAACTATAAATTTGTGGTTCTGGCTCCATTTCATTTCACTGTGATTTCAAACATTCGTAGAGCACAAAATTTGCAGAGCTAAGGAATTCCAAGCAAAGAGGCGAAGCACTTCAAGCAATCAATCCATCCAAGATAGAAAAATATATTTATCATCATGGCATCCACCTTTGCACTTGAATAAATAGCAAACCCTACTATAGTCGAGGTTATAAAATGCCCTAGGCCCGTATTTCAACTAGTTCCCGAGATAGCAAAGAAAGATGACAATGTAGGTGCTTTCTCTCAAATACCAAAAGGAGTTGTTTATGCTAAAGACCCCAAAATTTACATTCACTGTAACATAGAGGAATTGGGAGATGAAGAGTTCAAAACAATGTATAAATTTTTCATATGTGATAATTATGGAAATGTGAAACCGGAACATAAAATCATTGAAACCCTAGGATTTACTGAAATCCCCTGCATTCCTAAATTTCCCAAGGATGTGATTAGGATAGTCTTAAGCAAGGTATATGGTGAATTTTTCTGGTTAGATGCAATTCACAAAATCAACAAGGAAGTTGTGAAAGCTATCACAGGGTTACCATCCACCGGTAAAAGGCCAGACAAAACCAAGAAGGTCTTAAATGACCTAGTTACTAAGCTAACCGATGCTACATCTGTTAAAAGGTCCTTAAGAGTCAATGATGTAACTGACACCAATGTAAGGTTTATCAACATGATATTAGGGTATAAAGCTACTCATGCAAATAGACTCAACTCAATTTCAAGTTTATGCATTAAGAGTGCTTATGACATGATCACAGATAATGTAAAGATTGATATATGTGAGTGGTTGAAGGATGAGTTAATTGACAACCTAGGAAAGATTAAGAAGGATAAGAAAGGAACTTTTAGGTTTGGAAATCTGCTTGTATGTTTGATGCTATATATAACCAAATAGGTTCCCGGTATAGGCTATAAAGTACTTGGATTTGATATACCAGTAGGAAAATAATTGACAAAACTATTCAACAACATGGGTGAAAACAAAGAAACGAATATCCATGAACACTTTCAAGCACTTAAGGCCATAATGAAGAAGAGAATAAGATTATCACAGAAGATTGTTGACAAGTACAAGGATGATATATGTTTTGTAATAAAAAAGGATGAGATCTCGATGGAAGCAGTCATCCTAAGAACAATCTGGGTAACAGAGATGGGCTATGAGACAGATGATCATATAATTGAGACTTATGCTAAAGCACTTCTGGAAGCTCCAAATGAACTAAAGGAAGAAGTATTTGGTAGTGTTGAGACCATGGAAAAACAAATTCAATCTAAGAAGAGAGTGAAAAAGGTTGAGGCAGTTGTGAGAAAAGGCTCTAGATAGGCAAAAGCTATTAAAGAAGATGTATTAAAGCAAACCGGTATCATTGAGGATGAGCTAGGAACTCTATAGCCTGAGACTCACCTATCACCGGTAGGTACTTCTTTGGAGAGTGACATGCTTGCAGCTTTCAAAAGAGTTGTAAGGAAAAGAGATCCCTCACCGACAACCACACCCTCACCTAGGAGGACTAGACAGAAACAACAAGCAGTAAGATCTCCGGTTAAAAAGACTACACCAAAGAAGAAACTGACACCTAAGAAGAAGAAGAGATCAAAACAAAATTTGGCCCCTCTTGACATACTATTGAATGAAATTACAGAGGAAGGGAAACTGAAGAATATAGAGAGATTGTATGACACTCTGACTGCAGATGAAAACTAACAAGTAGAAAACAATGTTATTTTGCACATGGACATGTATAAGAAATTTTTGATGGAAGTTGTAGATGAATTACCAGATGAACTATTCAAAAGACTGGAAGCAAGGAGACAAGTAGTAGTAGAACTTGACAAGAAAATCAAGATAGAAAAGCTACTTGATGTGTACCCAATGAACTCACCTAAAGAAATTGATGATTTAATTGCTAAAGCCAACCGGTCAGTATTCTCTACTGCACACTGGCATATTGCTTTAATGGTTGGAAGAGTCAATGAGGTGACTGAAGAAACAGAAAATGCATGGGACATATTTCTTGTTGAGAAAGAAAAACAGGAAGAATACAAGAACCCCAAACCAATAAAGGTATATCAGAAGGAGAGAGACAAAGGAAAAGGAAAGGTTGGTGGACCTCTGAGTATCATAGTAAAAGACAACTTACCCCCACCTCCTTTTACATCATCGGCAATAACAACAACTATAGAAGATCAACCGATAGTTGAAAGTATGGATGTAGAGGATGTCAATCATAATCCTGAAGTCTTATACACAGTAGATGTTGATACACAAAAGATCAACATTGTGGTAGACAAAGATACAACTGGTAAGATTGAAATGGCTAGTGAGCCACCAGTAGCTGAGCAAACTGATAACACACAAGAGAAACTGACAGATGACAAAGAGCAATAGGCAGAAACTCAGACTGAGACAGTGCAACAAACAGAGCAACAAGAAGAGCAATAGGTATAGGAACAGGTTCATGAGGAAACAGTAAAACTGGCAATAGGAGAAGTACAAAAACCATTGCTTAAAGAAATGCAAACACAAATAGACCTACCAGAGGTCACAACAAGCTTGGTTACTTCCTCCACCGGTGGAATTCAGAATGTTGGTTCCTCCTCAGGAGGCCACAAATCAACAAATGTAACTGAAGTACTTTTGGATTCAATCAAAAGGATAAAAGATTGTAGTTCACAGGCTTATAAAGCTATAGATGACAATCCCAATTTTGAAGGTAATTTCTCCTAACTGTAACATAGACAATAAAGAATCTTTAGGACAACTTAATACTTTGTGTAAATACATCATGGAGAACACAGTGACTACTAAGAAAATAAAGGAGAGACATTTAAGGACAAGGTAGAAATTGAAAAGCAGAATTTTTTTGAAGATCGGATAAAGAAGTGTACTAGGGAATTTGACACACTTCTACCGGAACTATGTAACTTGTTAAATGAATACAAAACTCTGTACAAAGACACCTGCAAGACAAACTTTTTAACAGTAGACATAGATAAGAAGATGAGCAAGGTACAAGATGAAATCAATAAACTTGCTGATAATTTTGTTAACTCACCTGATACATTATCAGTTGTTGAGCAAAGGATAACAAATTTTAAGGAATAGTTACTTAAATTAGAAAGAGAAAAGGAGAGAATAGTGAATAAGGCAAAGCATCTCAGACTAAAACTGAGTCCAAGATTGGACTATCTAGCATCATTGTGGAAGGAAATATCTGAGGCATTGATACATGGATAGAAAACATCGGCAGAGCATATGCAGCACCTCATCGGTATAGCTAAAAGAATAGAGACAACAATAAGAGACAGTAAGAAGTTTATGGAGAGTATAAACTTGATTTTGGTGGATCTATTTCAAATTGTAACTACCCAGTTACAAGGTTGAAACTACAAACTCTACTGACATCTTGACAACCTTTGTCATTGATGCCAAAGGGGGAGTAGTGGTATGAGAAAATTAAATATCACAGGAATCATATGCTCAAAGGGAGCACACATTTTTGGTAACATTTTTGGATACACTTTTCAAATTTCTCATGAGTGTTGCCATCAATGCCAAAGGGGGAGATTGTTAGCATATGCACACTCCAATGAGACATTGTATGTGATTGAAGGTTTTGTCATTGATGGCAACCTTACAATCCTATGGCACCGGCAAGGCATTACACCGGCAAGATAGTTCACTGACATCAACAGATCACACTCTACACCGGCACTCAAACTACTGGCACCAGCATAGAGAAAGGAAGCACACTGGCACACAGGCCGACAGGATTTTTGATATATTATATTTTGTTTATTATTGTAAAAACTTTGTAAGCCGACTTGGCAAGTTGTAAAATGACTCTTATATATAAGAGAGATCATTGTAGACATTTTGTAAGCAAAGAAAAAGAAAAAAGAAGATATTAGGCAGACCTATTATGCGAAATATAGGTTAAAGGTTTTCTGTAAAGAACATAGCAGAAACCGATACTGGATTAGGCATTATAGATGCTATTGTAAAGCAGTACAAGATATTGGATTTGTATAATCCACATTGTAAGTCAGTGAGACTTCCCATTGAGTAGTGAGCTCTAGGCAATTGGCCTTCCTGCATGTGCAGGCCCCTCTTGTAAGTAATATTCTCTTATTGGGCAGTAAGTGAATATTGTGGGTCACAAATCCCACTGAGGTTTTTCCCACACTGGGTTTCCTTGTTAAATCCTTGTGTCATGGTGTGCTTTTCATGTGGATGTTTTTAATTCTATATATTGCATTATTTCTTGCATATCGGTATACTTTATAATATGTTCTACATGTTTTAAGTTAAGAAATCCAATTCACTGGTTAGATACTGATTCACCCCCCCCTCTTAGTATCTGTGGGAATCCTAACACCATTTCTATAATCAGAATATTCATCTTCCTTATTTATAATTAAATATCTTAACTATTTTAACTAGTTGTAGATATTTGAATGTATGTTGTTGAATTAGCTTTAAGAAGAACATAGTTTTCCTTTTGTAGAGTAATATTTCCTCCATTACAATAGTGCATATGTTTTATAATTAATTTTTTAAGTAAAAGGAGTGCCAAAGAAGCATTTACATTCTCGTCCACTATTTCACTTCCTCCCACACACTCTTATGCTTTCAACCACCCTATTTATGGTGATATCACTAAAGAATAATTTGCAAGTAAAATGAAATGTCTACCTAGGGTTTTAGTAGTATCAAAAGATAATTCAAGAGGTTCTTTAGCCATATTTTCTAGCATAAATCAAGGAAAATATGCTCTAGAAGTATATATGCTCATGGAAAAGATGCATATAAAAAATTTCAGTATGGAGGTTAATATTTTTGCTTCCTTTCTTACTACCCACATGAATAATATATATAGGCATTTTATCAAATAGTTGTTCTTTGAACCATTTTTTTGGGGGTAGGAAGGTCTACAATGAATTATAGGGCACCAAGCATTAAAAGGAATGCATTGCAAATTAGAGAATACACCTAATAAAGAGCAGGAAGGTTTTGTAATGTACAATTCCAATAATGGTATGTCTCCATGGTTGTTTATAATGATTTAGGGAAGCATGTAATCGCAGTTATATATTATATCTTTCCATATTTGTTTGCATGGATATAATAAAAAGTTTAAATTTTTTTTGTGTGTGTGAGAGTGAGTGAGATCACTTAATATATAACAAATTCTTAGCAATAACCATTCCTTGATTTCATATGGGCCATTGTAGTTCTATTAATGGAAAATTAAGCAGGAAGGTTTTGTAATAAACAATTCCAAAAATGGTATGTCTCCATGGTTGTCTATAATAATTTAGGGAAGAATGTAATCACAATTATGTAGTGTCGTAAAATTGTGACCCTAGCAATTTTCAACCACATTAGGGTCCTCATGCACCCGAGATCAAATTCCCTTTCCTGATTGGAGACCAGAGACTGCTCAACCCTTGAAAACTGCTTCTCCCTTTCCCTCCGCACCACCCTGTCTACACTTTGCCCTAGAGAAAAGGGCAGGATAGGGGTGTGGTACCCCTATCCCTACCCTATTTTGGTGCAAGACCTTTCCTAAGTTTGCATAGAAGGTTGTGCACTGAGCAGGAAAACTTCCCTGATGTCGGCCTATGATGAAAAATTAGTTTCATTAACCCTAATTGACAAGTATATATGTCGCATTTGCCCTCTCATTTGCATAAGTTGGATGAGTGGGGATTTTATATGAGATCAAACATTCAATAGCATTCAAGCGTTCAAGCATTCCTTTCCAGCATTGGGCATTCTCAAGTCTCCCTTCAAGGCTAGGTGTTGCATTCAAGACAAGGATTCAACCATTGAAGATGAGATTCATTCCAACATTCAATTCCACACAATAAAATCTACCTACATTCTATCTACAACCTCCCTTGAGGTGATTTACATTACAATCTTTCATTTACATTTACTTTCTCTTTTATCATTTGGTTAATTCCAAAACTGGGATTTGACTTTAAGGCAAACCCCCAATCCCAACTCAATTTTCTCTCTTTTATGTGTGTAGGTTGTAGGTGCGTAGTTCTACTTTTGGATTTGGACTTCATTTTCTGAGGTGGAAAAAACCTTTTCGTTTCATGGATTTTTCAGAGGACCATGTACACTTTCGCCACGGTCTGGGAAATTTTTCCTCAAATTCATAGAGCGGCTTCATCTCAATATATTATTACCATATCCAGGTGCACAACTTCATCCCACACTCCAATCTTGAGTTATTATCATTTCTTTGTCTCTTTTCACTTAGTCTTGATACATAATTTAATCAATTCCTTTCCATTCCAAGTACAAGGGGGGATTAACTTATCAGTCTCATTTCATTTAGAATTCTATCTTCTTCTTTGGAGGTTGAATCTAGTGAATCCCCCCCCTCGTCTTCCAATGTAATGCGTGAAAAGTGTTTGAAGCAAAATCTGTAGTGAAACTCTCATCTCTCCTTGGAGGGAAAGTGTAGCTTTCTACTTGATCTCTCATTCACACATTTTTCAGCCACCATTACATTTTGGTGAACCCGACATCTTGCATGCTTTCCTTTGAACAAAATTGCATATTTTTTATTTGCAAGTTTAAATTTTTTGCAAACTTAGTGGTTAAATCATTAAAAACCCAAGTTTTTTAAATTAAAATTGAACTTGTGATTTGTAAAAATTGATTGTGGTTATCTTAGATTTGAAAATTGTTTTGTTTGTCAAATTCAATTTCCTCATTGTCTTGTTCAATTTGTAAATCAAATTTACAAAATTAAGCGATTACTTGTTAAAACCCTAATTTTCAAAAATCATCTTGAACTTGTGCAAAAATTGGATTTCAATTTAATTTTCAGATTTGTGATTGTTCAAAGACTTGTTTTCATTCCTACAATTCAAATTTTCAATCACCCTCATTTTCCCAAAATTCAAATTTCAAAATTAAGTGGTTAGGTCATAAAACCCTAATTTTCAAATTTCAATCAATTTCACTCCAATTTAGATTTCTAAACATTTTCCAAGGTGTCCCTATCCATTAGGTTTGACCTTTTTCAAGTTTTCAATTCAATTACTCTTTTTCTTCAAAACCCTAATAGGGTCCTATTTTTAAATTTGAACCTTAATTTCACCCATCTAGAAATTGTAAAATTTGCCATTTTTTTGAGGTTAGCTTTGAAATCATCGTAATATTCATCCCTGAAAATTTTGAAAAAAGTTAGTCAGACGTGCATTCCCGCCATGGTCCTCGACTTTTTTCCCGAAATTTCAAGAGATTGTTATGACTATATTTAATAGCCTAAATCCAGAAGATTGGCTGATTTTGTCGATTTTTGATCCCTCTAGATCGAAAATACCTTCAAAATTCAACATTTCAAATTTTCAAGAAAATTTTTTAAATTAAGAGGTTAATTATAATCTGCCCTAATTTTAAAGATTCTGATTTTAAAATTAAGTGGTATTCCCTTGGCCCAATTTTAAAATTCCAATTTCCTTTTATTTTTGAAAATTGTGTCATCCTCTTCTTACAACAAAGTTCAAACTGTGTAATCATTATTTTCTTAAATTTTGCATTACTCAATTTTGTAAGCTTTGTTCCTATACTTCAAAATTCAAAATTCAAATTTTCCCTCTAGTGCATGAGTTTTGCCACTATTAGTCCTACCTATACTATCCCTATTAGATGAAGCATTAGAATTAAGGCCTCCCAAGGTTTGATTACTGAGGAGATGGAGCCTAATTTAGGTGACTTCTTTAATGAGGATCAAGCTAATTCTTCCAATCCTAATCATGTGCCTATTTATCCCATTGATGAATCCCATGATGAAGAAGAAACTTTAACTAGGGTCTCTATAGATCAACTTTCCACATTAGACAATCAATTTGATAACTTTCAAGAATGGATGTCCCAAGGATACCCTAACAGTGAAGCTCTTCCATTAATTGAAGGCCTTAAACACATGATTCAAAGTGATAAGAATGGGATTGATATATTTTGTGGTATTGCACATGTTGTTGATTCTAATGTCATGCCTATCAAGAGTTGTGCCAAATCCATAGGTTATTCACAACCTTCAACACAAGTCAATCCTTCAATTCCTTTGACTACTCTTATGACTAGTATTCCTACTTTTACCTCCAACATCATGGCTACTTCAACTTAAACTGTCATCCCTACAACAATTGGTCATGGGGGCAGTCCCTCTTCTTCATTTAATCCTCCATCTTTACCTATGTCTTCCATAAGTATTCCTATTATTCCTCAACCAATCAATGTGACACAAGGGGACAATTCCTTCAACAACTTTGTTACTCCTTTAAGTATCCATTTTTCCTACCCAATCATCATCTATGCCTACTTATCATAATGTCCCACCATTTTATTCTTATTCCATGCCTTCTTTCAATAACATCACACCACCTTCTCAAGCAACTATGTCTAACATCAATTCTTCTACCGAAGCAACAATTAACAATCTTGCTCAAACTATGTCTTCCTTACAACAACAAATTACTTCTATGAGTCAATCCAAGTTTAGTGTGTGCACCTTTAATGTTGCGAGCCCACTTTCTCTTGATATTGTTAAAGTCGTGCCACCTAAACATGCTGAGGTCCCTCAATTAGAACTCTACAATGGAAAAGGCGATCCTCTTATGCATGTCAAAACATTTCAAGCCTTATGTACTGATTTTTCTTATGATCAAAGATTGCTTACAAAATTGTTTACAAGAACGCTAAGAGATAAGGCCTTAAAATGGTATTGCTCTTTTCCTTCTTATTCTCACTTCTTTTCAACAACTATAAAATGATTTGATCCAACTATTTCAAAACAACATTGGTCCTAAAATTACTTTGACTGATTGAATGCATTGTAAACAAGGTGTTAAAGAAAAAGTGCCTGATTTCATTGGTAGACATAAGCATTTGTGTGCTCAAATTTATTTTCTTGTACCGAATAATGATATTCAAATAATTTTCATTTCTAATTTTCAAAAAGATATTAGGGAAAATCTTCTTTTGTCTAAGTTTACTTCCTTTCCGCCCATACTCAAACCCTATTGTCTCAGATAGCAGGAATGAAGCTCAACATACTACGAAGGAAGCTAACCCTAGGTGTGTGAGCCCCGCTCAGGGTATGGAAACAAGGGATTCTATTTTGAATGCTGCCATAAATAGCACTCTAGAATTTTTCAATTTCTAGAAATGGGTAATTGAAAATATCTCCAGTATTCAGAATAAACAGAGAGATTTGGATTATAAAATTTAGAATTTGATTAAGGATAATACAGGTAAAGAGGATGCGGAGGTGGACACTAGTGAGGCAGATCACAAAATAGAAATGCAGGATTGGCCGGAAAAAGAAATGATTAAGGGAGACTTGAAGCATCTTGAAGATGTGATCAGAACCATCAAAGAGAAGGGAGAGGTTGATAATAAAATTATTATCAACCGGATTACTAAAACCGAGAAGGCCTTGAAGAAATTTATGAAACATAGCCTTGAGGTTTTGAAGGTCTCGTCTCAAAATATGAACAACCTAGTTGATTTTCTGGAGAAGAACCAATAGAACAAAGAGATGGTGATCATTGACGATGTGCCAACCACGAGCTCTGCTCCTCAACCTTCCAAACAAAGAACAAGGTAGACTACCAGTGATCTGGAGATGAATACTAAAGACACCCATCATAAGAAGGATAACAAAGACCTGAGAGAAGTTGCCAAGGCTATGATGATGTTGGTTATGAACGTGGAAGAGTCTATAAAGTTTTTATCTGAAATGTAATTTTGGTCTTTGGTTTCCAGTCTCTTGTTGGCTTTTTGCTGTCCTTTTCCTTAGCTATTGTTTTCTCTACTGACCTTTTGCAACTTTCCTTTCTATGTCCTGTTCTCTCTAGTTTCTTTCATGGTTTTCTTCTAGTTTTGTAAGCGGGTTTTGGGTCCCTTAAAACCAAATTTTCCTTAATAAAAAATACTCCACAATTATCAACTAGTTGTGAGTCAAATGGACCAACCCACTCCTATTTCTTTGAGTGACAAGGGGGAGAGTGTTCAACAACCTTTTGCAAAGTTCAAACCAACAAAAAGCTTCATCAAGTTCAATGATACAATCAACAACAACAATGTGAATGCTACAACATGTGTTCCTTCTATTTCTAAATTTTCCAACAGAGAAAGACAATTTACTCCTTTGAATGAATCTTTACATAGTATTATGCCTTAGTTGTTGCAAAAAAATGTTATCAAAATTCCTCCTATAAAACTAGTTGATCCTTCTAAACTTGCATCCCCTTATTTGGATAACAATTCATTTTGTCAATTTCATCATTAGCTTGGTCATGATACTAAGAAATGTTTGGCATTAACAAATAAGATTCAAGATTTGATTGATACTAATACTATATTTGTGGCTGGTGTGAATGATAAAGGGAATAAATTAGTAGCTCTTCCTAATCAAAATCTTAAGATTTTCACTGATCCCTTGCCTTCTCATATCTCTAACGTGATTGAGATTGTGCCTACTTCTTTCTCTTTTGAGGAATTCACCTCTATGGCTCCAAACTTGGTAAATATGGTAGAAAAACAAGATATGCCTATGGATCCTTGTATTACATTTGACCCTAGTGAGATGATTTGAGAACCCGATGGCCCTTTATACATAGTTGCGAAGGTTAAGGATATACCTTGTCGTGGTGCCCTTATTGATCCCTCTTGCATGGTTAACTTCATCACTGAGGAGTATCTTTTCACTTTACGATTGCATAAACCAATATATGATGCTTCTAATGTGGTTGTAAAGTTATTTGATGGCTTCTCTTGTCCTACCATTAGCTCTAGCACCCATCTTGTTGAAGTTCATACTAAATTCATGGATGTTGACTTTGTTATCATACCCTCTTTTGAGCAATTCCGTGTGAATTTGGGCTATCCTTGACTATATTTCACGAAGGTTATTGCTTCTCCAATCCACAAGTGTCTGAAATTTCCTCACAATGGAGAAATCATAACCGTGAACTATAGCTTATTTCATCCATCCGAAAGATGCCCTAGTGTTCCTATTGATTTCTTTTGGCCTAAACAATTTCAATCTCTTCCGTCAAGGAGTGATGCTCTTTTTCAATCTTATCAAAAATGGAAGAAAGATATGATATTATCCTTAAGTTAGCCTAGATCCCTAACACTTCACATTCCTATTATTCTACAAGATGAAGTTCTTCCCCTCATGAATAGAACTAATCTCCCTCGTAAGGAAGATCGTCAATCTATCCCTATGGATGTGACTATACCTTCTCCTAAGAAGAAAAATAATATTCTTCCTAAGGTTAGACCTGTACCTCCTCCTCATGATGGACTTGGTCTCCTTCCTATACCTAATATTCCTCCTTTTTGTGGTGTTGTTCCACCTCCTTCCTCTTATCAAGAGAAGAGGCATGCTTCTCCTCTTGTTCAACCTAAAATACCTCAACCTAAACCTTCAACTATCAAGGAGAGAAACATTCCTACTTTTTTAAGTGTTCCTCCTCCTTCTTAGCCTTCCACTAAGACTCAACAGAATCTCTATGTGATAGAATGTTGATGAAGACATCATGTTTGAGCTCATGAAGTTGTCCCTCAAAATACTCAATCTCCTAAGACTCCAACAATTGACATGATTCCCTTTTCTCTTAAGCAAGATGTTCAACCTATATCTCCACATCATAAGTTGCACAAAACATGTGATGGCTTTACTCATATTCGTGTTTTTGCTCCTCTTTCTCTAAAATTTGATGAAGAAATGGGTGAAAATTTTATTCATGATGTCAATACAACTCCTAATGCTTCTGATAGTGAGTATGAATATGTTGATGTGAACAAGCATTTATCAATTGAATTTTCACAAACCCTAATCCTAGCTCATATAATCAAACAAAGTGACTTACAACATGAGCATAGTCCTTGTTTCGATCTTGTAATAGCTCCATCTGTTGTTCTCAATGTCGCTCCTTTGGCATGTTACTCGCCTTCCCAAAATAGTGATCAGCAAGATCGGAAGGTAGACGTCGTGCTAGATTAGCAATATTAACACTGTAGATCTTCTCTCTCTCTCCTTTCTTGCTCTTTTGTAACCATTCTTCTATGTGTTTGGTTCCCTTAATATCTACTTGAGGATGATGCAAACCATTGAGACCTCTTTTGGTCTCTTTCATGTTGACTCAACAGACTCTTATCTTCCCTTTCTTAAAAGGAAGTTTCCTTTATTTGGGGAATGACGATTATAATATGCATATACATATATGATACACATGAGTTATCATACAACATATTGACCCCAAAAAAAGTGAAACTACCTCATGTTTTTGTTAAGTTCAGATACTAAATGTAAAGTACTAATGCCAATAGCTAACAAGATGAGAGGGGGGGGGGCGTGAATCATACAAACTAAATCATCCATAAAATCAACAGATTCAACCTTGGTAACATATACTTCAGCAATATAACCAAAAACTGCTAAACATGCAAACTCATAAACACATAATCATCATAACACATATAACACCAGATTTAACGTGGAAACCCAAATAGGGAAAAACCACTGTGGGATTTCAGACCCACTAAGAAATATACTCTTCTAGAGTATGCTTGGTTAAAACCAAATCCAGTTAAAGATTACAAACACATTGCTAGATGTGACCCGGTTAAGGGATTTCCCTCAGATCTGTTAGGATCTTCACTTTGTTAGAAGTGGCCTTGTTAAAGGCTTTCGAACACTCATTTAGAATGTTACCTTGCTAGAGGGTTTAAAAATAAGACTGTTAAGTCCACTTGGTTAAGAGATTTTCTGTCACTTACAAAATAACAGTAATAAAAATATATCTGCAACTTCACATCTAAAATGCTAAAGAAGATTCTTATTTGCTCAAAACAATCTAGTCATAAGACTTATCTAGTCTTCTGCTAGCTTCTTACTCTATTATTCAAATAGGTCTTCAAGCTTCTGTGCTCGGTAATCACTATGTAGCATCCCTATGCTTACACTTGCCCCCATGCATTGTTCATCAACAATTTCTTATTTATAAACAATTCTCACTGCTTAATCTCCTTGATCAAATTTCCCATGATCAATCTTAGCCATCAGATCTTCACACTTGACTAGGTTCAATATATCCTTTGATCTGAAAATGTTTTACCTTGCCTAGGGACTTGCAGTCCTTTCTTGGAACTTGTGCAAGGTTATTGTGGTTCAATCTATGCTATAGATCTTCCTACTGATCTTTCATTGCCATAGATCCTTAACAAACTTCATGTGCGACATACCAATCATTAAATCAACTCTAGCTCATCATTGTCCTTCATTAAATAATGCTTTTATTCATCCAATGCGCTCTGTCATAACTTGGTTGCAACTCGGTAAATACTAAACTTTACTCGGTAGACATTCCGCCTTCATTAACCGATATCGATAACCTTAGGGTTTATCGACTAGGTTCATTAGGGTTTACCGACTAGATTCTTTGCTCAGTGACATAGTATAGTATTAACCTTACAATCAACAACATATATAGGATATTAAAACAATCTAAACATCATGATCTCATCATTGTCTAACTCGGTAATAGTTGCCCATTAAATAACTTATTTCTCCCCTTATTCATCACTTTCTTTCTGTGTCACTTACTGACCACTTAATACTCATCAAAACATACTTCTTAAGATATGGCAACATCATACTAAATCAGAAAATGAATTTATTGACATCAATGACAAAATAATGTTATAAAGATAGTTATCATCCTTTTTCAGTTATATCAATAATCTCCAACAACCTTCTCAATATCCTTATTGAAATGCCAACAATCTATCTTTCTACTGTAATGCCAACAATCTCCCCCTTTGGCATTGATGGCAAAACCAACTTGATTCTAATTGTTGTATCAACTTCTTCATTTTGAAATCTTCTCTGAAGTCTTCTCCCCCTGTCAGTAGACTTTGTTCTTATTCATTTAGGACTTTATCATTCAGTCAACCATTTAGTCTTCTCCCCCTTTGACAACAATGCCAAAAAGTAAAAGAACTAAATCATGATTTCTTCCTTTGTGAAGTGATTTGCCTTGCTGTGTATCATCTTAGTCTCAGTCAGAGTAACTTGTCTGTATTCATAATTCCCTACACACACTTAGAAAACCTTCTAAAGTGTGTAAATCAACATCAATCCACACATAATATTCTTTTGATTCATCGAATTGATGCTTTCATCGAACTCTGTCAGTGAGTAGAAGATAGGGGTAGGACCCCTAACTTGCTTCTGAGATACTCAAAAGTGTCCCTTGGCAGTGGCTTTGTGAAGATGTCTACTAATTGCTCCTTTGAACTAATATATTCCAGCACAACTTTCTTCTCTTGAACTTCTTCTCTGAGATAATGATACTTTATAGATATATGCTTTGTCTTAGAGTGCATTACCGAGTTCTTTGAAATGTTAATGGCACTAGTATTATCATAGAATATAGTTACTGGCTTGGTAACTTTTTCATTTATACCTTCCAACAGTTGTTTTATCCACACTATGTTGGTACAATTCAATGCTGCAGTAAAATATTCAGCTTCTGCTGTTGACTATGAAATACATCTTTGTTTCTTGCTAAGCCAACTTACTAGTCTTTCTCCTAAAAAGAAAGCTCCACCACTTGTGCTTTTCCTATCATCTATGTTTCCTACCCAATCAGCATCAGTATAAACTTTTAAATCAAAATCATTTCTCTTTTCATATACTAAGCCATAATCTTCAGTGCCTCTCAGGTATCTGAAAATTCTCTTGATTGTTGTTATATGGGTTTCCTTGGGATCTGTAGAAAATCTTGCAACTATACCTACTACATGTGCTATATCTGATCTACTATGCACAACATATTGCAACTTTCCAATCATAGATCGGTAAAGTGTCTCATCAACAGATGCAGATTCATCATTCTTTGACAGTTTACAGTTAGTAGTCATAGGAGTACTTACCGGTTTAGAATCCTCCATTCCAAATTTCTTCAAGATTTCCTTTATATACTTGGTTTGAGTAATGAAAATCTCATCTTTCATTTGCAATATCTATAAACCTATAAAATACTTTATCTCACTGATTAATGACATCTCAAATTCTTTGCTCATTTCATTTCCAAAGTTCTTGCATAAGGAGTCATTACCACAAAAGATAATATCATCAACAAATATGGTTGAGATCAGTATTCCATTGTCCTCATCACTCTTCATGTACATGTTGTTGTTTTCACTTGTCCTTATAAAACCAATCTTGATCAAATAAGAGTGCAGTCTTTCATACCATGCTCTAGGTGCTTGTTTCAGACCATATAAAGCTTTGTTTAGTTTACATACCTGGTCTTTATTCTTGTCTTCAACAAATCCTTCAGGTTGTTCAATGTAAACTTCTTCTTCTAATATACTATTCAAAAATGCAGATTTAACATCCATTTGATATACCTTGAAATTTTTGAAAGTAGCATATGCTAACAATGTTCTTACTTCCTCAAGTCTAGCCATAGGTGCAAAAGTTTCACCATAATCTATTCCTTCTTCTTGAGCATAACCTTTGCAAACTAGTCTTGCTTTGTTGCGAATGACCTCACCTTTTTCATTTATCTTGTTTCTAAAATCCACTTTGTATCGATTACATTTTTGTCCTTCGGTCTTGGAATCAGTGTCCATGTGTCATTCTTCTTGATTTGATCAATTTCTTCTGTCATAACATTTACCCAATCTTCACTGTTAAATGTCTCTTTTACTATTCTCGGTTCAAATTCAGATATCAGACATGTGTTCTGTCTCAGTTTGTTCCTTGTCATCACTAGATCATCCTTATCTCCTATAATCTGACTTGATGCATGATGTCTTCTGACATATTTGGCTAATATAGGCTCGGTAGGTTCTGTATGATCTTCTTCATCACTTGGTAATTGGACATTCTCTTCATTTTCTTCAGCAACTTTCTCGGTAGGACTTCTCGGTTGAACATAAACAAATTCTTCATAATCTTCTGGTTCTTTGGAATTTCCTTCATCATTTCTTTCTGCAAATTCATCAATTTTCACATTTTCATTTTCTACCATTTTGTTAGATGATTTGATCAGACATTTAAATGCTTTACTTCTAGAAGAATAACCTAGAAATGTTCCTTCCTCACTTTTTTGATCAAACTTTCCATTTCTGTCATCTTTGTGAACATAGCATCTACTTCCAAAGATTTTAAAATAACTTACATTAGGTTTCTTGTCATACCAGATCTCATATGGTGTCTTCATAGTTCCTTTCTTCAGTTGAACTCGGTTCAGGGTGTAAACTACAGTGCTGATTGCTTCTCTCCAAAATGTTTGAGGTACCCTATTTTCTATCATCAGGGTTCTTGCACAATCTACAATTGATCTGTGTCTTCTCTTGGATATCCCATTTTGCTGAGGTGTTCTCGATGTAGACACTTGCCTTTTTATACCATGATCATTGCTGAATAAGTTAAATTCATCAGAAGTGAACTCTCCTCCTCTATCAGATCTAAGACATTTCAATTGTTTTCCTGTTTCATTTTTAACTCTTGCCTTGTACCATTTGAACATTTGAAAAGCTTCTAATTTTTCTTTTAAAAACATAACTGACATCATCCTTGAGTAATCATCCACAAATAATATGAAATATTTATCACCATAATAACTTTGAACTTTCATAGGGCCACACAAATCAGTGTGTACCCTAGTTGCACTCCCCTCTTCCAACTCCGAGGAGAGAGAAGGGAGGTTCGTTAGGATTCGATGGTTTTCACTTAGGGGAGAGACTTTACATTCAAAAGAGGGGTTGAAACTCATAAGATCCAATCCCACACAATGTAAGACTGGATGCTAAATGAATTTCAAGGGTTAGGAAAGCAAGGGTACCCTCTTTTGTAAAGAATGTTGTTAAGGAAATTAAGCTAGGAATAGAAAGTCATAAAGATTCGCTTATAAACTGAGTTTGGGTTATAGGATGAAGCTGCGGACCTGGAATTAGGAGTAGAATGTCGATACGGCGCTATCCTGCAAATTTGAGCAAAAGTTGTCGGGACGATGGCGCCCGGCACCACGGTCCTCTGAAAAATCCGCGAAATGAAGTGGGATCTGTTCGTCTCTGTACAAGGATTCCAGATCTTCAATCTCAGCCACGTACCTGCAACCTACACATAGAAAAGCGAAGATGATTGGGGGGTTAGGGATTAGGGATTTGCCTTTAGGTCAAACCCCGGTTTTGGAATTAACCAAGAAATGAGCAAGTGCTGTAAATGTAAATGACTGTAATGTAAAACAAGTACTAATACCTTGTTCTAAGGATGTTTGTATCCTTATGTGCGAAGGTTTAGATGTTGTTGTTTGTTGTATGTTGTAATAGCATGTAGTAAGTGATCTCCTCTTCAATGGTTGAATCCTTGACTTGAATGCAACACTTAGCCTTGAATGGAGACTTGAAATGATCAATTGCTTGAATGCTTGAATGCTTGAGTATAGTTTCCACCTTTTTTCTGTCATGTATGTGTTCTCCCCAAATGAGAGGAAAATCTAGTTTATATACTTGTCAATTAGGGCTGATAGACTGATTTTCCCGACCTTAGGCCAACCAGGAAATATAATTTCCAAATTGCAAACAAAAAGACCCGCAATCTCCTTAGGAGACCGGGCCCAAAATAGGACCCAGGGACTAGGGCGCTGGGCGCCCTGGTCCTGAGGGACCAGGGCACTGGGCGCTCTGGTCCCACCTCCCGGGACAGCAGGGTGCAAGGAGGTTCAGGCCAGGGTGCTTGAAAAATGCAGTTTTTGGTGTCGTGAGCAAGTTTCGGGGTCTCCATTCAGGTTGCGTGTTGCGTCACCATCGTGAAGACCGAAATGCAGTTGAAATTGCAAGTGTCGCAATTTTAGGACGCTACAGTACCATTTGAACATTTGAAAAGCTTCTGATTTTTCTTTTAAAAACATAACTGACATCATCCTTGAGTAATCATCTACAAATAATATGAAATATTTATCACCATAATAACTTTGAACTTTCATAGGGCCACACAAATCAGTGTGTACTAGATCTAAAATTTCTTTAGAAGTGTAGGACTTACTTGTAAAGCTTTATCTTGTCATCTTACCCATCTGGCATCCTCGACACCTAGCATTCTTAGGTTTTTCTAGACTCGGTAGACCTCTTACTCGATGCTTCTTACTTATTTTGACGAGATTATCAAAATTTACATGACAAAACCTTTTATGCCATAACCAGGTATCATCTATTTTTGCATAAAGACACTTGTTTCGAGTTGAGTCAAGATGAAATGTATTACCTTTTGTTTGTGTCCCAGTAGCAGCTAGCTTTCCATGCTTGTCATGAACTTTGACAATTCCTTTTTGAAATTCTATTTGGTAACCTATATTGTTTAGCTGCTACACTCAACAAATTGTATTTCAATCCTTCAACCCAATATACATCATCACATTTAGCATTGTCAAGAAGTGTGATAGAACCTTTACATTTCACTGGACATGGTGAATCATTACCAAATCTTACATAGCCTCCATCATAGTCTTCTAATTTAACAAACTTGTGTTTATCACCTATCATGTGATGTGAGCATCCACTGTCTATGATCCAAGAATCATTATTATTTATGTGAGATACTAGGGCTTTCTCTTCATACCTTTCTTCATCAGATCCATCTTTAATAGCCACATAAACAACTTCCTCAGTATCAGTTTCATCAGATTTGTCATCGTTGGATTCCTCATCAGCAACTAGGCATGTCTTTCTATCTCTCCTTCTGAAGTCTCGGTGTCCTTTGTATTGGTTGTCTTTTTGCCTGTCTTCTCGGTAATCTCTCTTTTCACTAGATTCTCTGTCAGGACAATTAGAAGCCATATGCCCTATTTTATCACAATTGAAACATTTCAAAGGTAGCTTTACTTTATACTTACCTTTGCCTCTCAGTAACCTTCTAGCTAATAATGCTTCAAACTCTTCTTGCTTTTTGATTTCCTCATACAGTTTGTGCACTTTTTCCATGTTCTTGTGAAATCTTTCACTTGCTCCACTGTGATCCCATTTAGAGTACTTACTCATTCTATCATTGTAATCAGATTCACCAAGATGAAAAGAGCTAAATGCAGATTCTACTTTATTTATCGAAGACCCACTATTATCAAAATTACTTAACTCAAATGCATGTAGCTTACCAATAGTAGCATCCAAAGAAACTAGCATGTTAGGTATAGACCTCAATTCATTGATTGCAGAGACTCAAATAGCATAAGTTGGTACAAGGGTTCTCAACAACTTACTTGTTACATCCTTTTCTTCAATAGTTCCTCCAGCTCCTTTAATTTGATTTACAGTCTCCTTTAACCTTGTACTATATTGGGTTATGTTCTCACCTTCATTCATTCTCATGGATTCAATTTGTCCCCTTAGACTATCTACTTTTTCTCTTTTAACATGTTCATCACCGCCATAAATAGATATGAGCTTAGTCCACATTGCTTTTGCATCATTACAACCTTCTAGATCATTAAACTTTGAGTCGGTCAATGTTGATGTTATTTCAATCATAACTTGAATATGTTCTTGCTTTGCCTTTATCTCTTCCAAGGTCATCGGGTTGGTGCTTGGTGCAATGTAATTATTCTCTAGATAATATGTTGCATATTCTCCAATTCCTGATTGATGCAGCTTCATCCTTTTCTGCCATGTGGAGAAACTTGACTTGTTCAGCTTTGGTGCATCCCTTTTACACATCTTCAGATCTTTGCCTAAAGTACCTTTAAACTTTTCTTCTGGAGTCCAAAACTCTGATACCAATTGTTAAGTTCTGATACTGAATGTAAAGTACTGATTCTAATAGCTAACAAGATGAGGGGGGGGGGGGTGAATCATACAAACTTAATCTTCCATAAAATCAACAGATTCAACCTCGGTAACATATACTTCAGCAATATAACCAAAAACTGCTAAACATGCAAACTCATAAACACATAATCATCATAACACATATAACACTAGATTTAACGTGGAAACCCAAATAGGGAAAAACCACTCTGGGATTTCGTACCCACTAAGAAATATACTCTTCTAGAGTATGTTTGGCTAAAAGCAAATCATGTTAAAGATTACAAACACATTGCTAGATGTGATCCGATTAAGGGATTTCCCTCAGATCTATTAGGATCTTCACTTTGTTAGAAGTGACCTTGTTAAAGGATTTCAAACACTCATTTAGAATGTTACCTTGCTAGAGGGTTTATAAATAAGACTGTTAAGTCCACTCAATTAAGAGACTTTCTGTCATTCATCCAATGCACTCTATCATAACTCGGTTGCAACTCAGTATATACTAAACTTTACTTGATAGACATTCCACCTTCATTAACTGATATCGATAACCTTAGGGTTTACTAACTAGGTTCCTTAGGGTTTACCGACTAGGTTCTTTGCTCGGTGACATAGTGTAGTATTAACCTTACAATCAACAACATATGTAGGATTTCAGAACAATCTAAACATCATGATCTCATCATTTTCTAACTCGGTAATAGTTACCCATTGAATAACTTATTTCTCCCTTTATTCATCACATTCTTTCTGTGTCACTTACCGACCACTTAATACTCATCAAAACATACTTCTTAAGATATGGCAACATCATACTGAATCAAAAAATCAATTTCTTGACATCAATGACAAAATAATGTTATAAAGATAGTTATCATCCTTTTTCAGTTATATCAATAATCTCCAACAACCTTCTGAACATCCTTATTGAAATGCCAACAATCTATCTTTCTACTATAATGCCAACAGTTTTGTGTTCATTATCCTTGGGTTTATTCCTCGATTGGGGGCTAAATCCTTGCGATAATGTGCTCCCTCTCTTCTCTCTCTCTTGGGTGTATCCTACCTTAAATAAATCACTCCCGATAAGGCATGCATGATCACTTTAATGTGGGGGCATACACTCTGCTCATATTTTCCTTCTCGATACTTAAGAATTACTTAGTGAACTTTGTTTTGCTTTGTAATATTTGGTATCCTTGCTTTCAAGACTCATAGTGAGGGGAACTTTCCTACTTGCAGTCATGGTTCTCCCCTTCTTAGTCTTCCCTTTTACTTTGTCAACCAAATTCGTAAGATCCTAAGTCCACTGGGGGCTTGGCGCATCTTGCCTTCTTGATGTGCTAAAATTATTTCAATCTCATTTCCTTATACTTTACCTGCAGTATTAGCATACACTCATACTCCCGCTAAAGTCGGGGTTAAATGTAGTGTCATAAAATTATGACCTTAGCAATTTTTTACCACATTAGGGTCCTCACACATGCGAGATCAAATCCCCTAGTCTGATTGGAGAGTGGAGACTGCTCAACCCCTGAAAAATGCTTCTCCCTTGCAACCGTACCACCCTATCTGCACTCTTCCCTAGAGAAAAGGGCAGGACAGGGGCATGGTGGCATGTCGCCCCTATCTCTTCCCTATTTTGGGGCAGCTTCTTTCCTGAGTTTGTATAGAAGGTTGTGTAGTGAGCGAGTAAACCTCACCGATGTCGGCCTATGACAAAAATCAGTTTCATTTGTTGGTATTTTGGTATGGTTTTGTCATTGATGTCAACACTTGCTAAATACACCTACTTTGGAGATCCAGCAACATTCACCGACAATCAGTAAACTGTTCAAACAATCACTGGTATATGGTTAACTGGCAGGATATAATGTTCACCGGTACCTGCAATGACATGGAAGACACTTGGTAATGTCAAAGACATCATGTGGACACTTTTCTTTAAAGTAATATCATTGGTATATTCTTATTTGCATATTTGCTTTTACCGGCAAATAGGTCCAGGTTATCTAGGGTTACACCGGCAGGTTTATCTTTTCCAGATCAGCATGGCATGCTATGGAGATGATTTATTATTGTTATAAAAGCATTAAGCCGACATGTTCAATCGATTATTGCATCGGATATTGTATTATTTGTAAAATGTTTTATTGTAATATCTTGTAGAGCCGACCTACTAAAATTGGTCTTAGGGTATGGTATAAATGTAAGATCAGATGTGGAATGCAAAAAAGATTTAAGGATATATGTGAGATCAAGGAGAGATATACACAAAGACATCATTTGAAGGTGAAGTTAGGTTTTTGTAGAAGCATATCAGCATTACACCGGTACTGAATCCAGCATATGAAGATGCTATTTTGTGCAGTACATTCTCATTGGATTTAACCATCCAACTGTAGTCAGTGTGACTCCCATTTGTGTTTGAGTAGTGAGCTCTAGGCTGTTGGCCTTTCTGCATGTGCAGACCCCTCTTTGTACACTTACTATCTGCAGTAGTATCATCTGATTGTTGGTAAGGTTTCCCACCTTGGTTTTTCCCCTTACAGGGTTTCCACGTACAAATATTTATGTCGTGTGTTGTGGTTGACTTTGTGCTTATGTTTCATGCATTAATTCTTACCAGTACAGTATTTCCTGTTAACACTATTTACCGGCATTAAGCAATAAGTTGGTTAATAAGATTTTGATTTGAATTTATTAGACAACTGATTCACCCCCCCCTCTCAGTTGTCCCCGGGACCTACAATTGGTATCAGAGCCTAGTCCTTTTTTTTGCAGAAGTTTAACAACTTGAGGAGATCCAATGTCTACTAATTATTTCAGAAAGGATAGTCCTAAACTTGATGGAACCAACTATGGAATATGGAAAATCAGAATGGAGACACATCTGAATTACATTAGCAAAGACATCTGGGAAGTTACTAAGAATGGTTATACTGCTGCTATAGCTGGTCAGCCTACTCCTATTACTTTAGCTAAAGATGAAGAAAATGATTGCAAAGCAAGAGAAGCACTTTTGAGCGTATTATCAAATCAACAAATCATGGGATTATTAGATAGATCTACTGCAAAAGCTATTTGGGATCATTTGGAAACACTGAATGAAGGGGATTCCACAGTCAAAATTGCAAAACTTGAAAGCTTCCAAGTCAGGTATGAACATCTGAAAATGGAAGAAGATGAAAGAATTTCTGCTTTTATGGAAAGAGTAAATGAAATTGTTTTAGGTATCAAATGTTGTGGAGGAACCTTGAGTGAAGATGAGATTGTTTCAAAAATCTTAAGAGGTTTGCCACCAGCATATAAAATGAAGGTTACTGTTATTAATGAGTTGAGAACAATGCCTAATACATCAATAACTAGGGATACATTGATTGGAAAACTTTCAGCTTTTGAAATTGAGGAATTTGGTCCTGTTGCTACTATAAAAACTGATTTGGCCTTCAAAGCATCAACATCATCTGCTCCATCTTTTGACAAATCAGACTGGAGAGCCTTTTATGCAAGAGAACTTGAAGAAACTAGGAAGGAGAATGAAGAGCTTGAAGAACTTGAAACACTATTTGCAAGAAAAATGCCAAAAGGTCCAATTGGAAGTAAGTATGAAGGTAAAGCACCCTTTAAATGTTTCAACTGCAATAAGATTGGTCATATGGCTTCAAGATGCCCTGATAGACATGCTAGACTAAGAGAAGAAGCTAGAAGGACATACAAACCTAATCCTGAATATCAGAGATATAGATTTAAGAAAAACAAAGATAAATCTTGTAACATTGTTGATGAAGGTGTGACTGATGATTTTGATGAGGATCTAGCAGACAACGGATGGGTCTTTGTTGCTATAACAAAAGATCAACCAGTACCTATTGCTCCACCGGTAGAACAAGCCCTAGTAGCTAAAGTTGACTCAAAGGATGAATGGATTATTAACTCAGGATGCTCACATTACATGACTGGAGACAAAGGCAAATTCTTGAACTTTCAAGAATACAATGGAGGTTTAGTAAGATTCAGAGATGAAAAAGCCTGTTCAATTAAAGGTAAGGGTTCAATATCTCTTAATGGTAAACATAACATTGACAATGTTTACTATGTTGAAGGATTAAAACATAATCTTTTAAGTGTTGGTCAATTAGTTGAGAAAGGTTTTCAGTTACAATTTAAAAATGGAAAATGCAAAATCATGAATAGAACTGGTTTGGATATTGCAACCGGTAATCAGACTAGAGGTAATATATTTCATTTGAATAACAGTGAAAAGGCATGCTTAATTGCACATATAGATGAAAGTTGGCTATGGCATAAAAGACTATGTCATGTAAATTTTGATTGCATGGTAAAAATCAGTACTTCTAAGGTAGTTAGAGATCTACCTAAAATTATGAAACCTCATAATACAATTTGCAAGGAATGTCAATTTGGAAAACAAGTTAGAACTAGTTTCAAAAGTATTCTAGAAAAATCCAATAATGCTCTTGATTTAATTCACACTGATTTATGTGGTCTGGCTAGAACTAAAAGCTTACAAGGTGATAGATATTTCATGCTAATTATTGATGATTATTCTAGAATGTGTTGGGTTACTTTTCTCAGGGAAAAATCAGGAGCACTTGGGAAGTTCAAACTATTCAAAGCAATGGTTGAAAATGAAACTGGTAAGAAAATTAAATGTTTAAGATTAGATCAAGGAGAATTCACATCTAGAGATTTTAATACATTCTATGAAGTAAATGGAATCAAAAGACAATTATCAGCACCTCGGACACCACAATAGAATGGAGTTGTTGAAAGGAAAAATAGAACTATTTTGGATGCAGCAAGAAGTATGCTATCAGAAGCAAATCTACCACATGTGTACTAGAGAGAGGTAGTAAGCACTGCTGTCTATACATTCAACAAAGTTCACATCAAAGGTGAAACCAGTAAGACCCCTCATGAACTATGGTTTGGTAATACTCCTACTCTTAAGTATTTCAAAATTTTTGGAAGTAAATGTTATATTAGAAGAGATGAGTATATTGGCAAGTTTGATCCTAGAAGTGATGAAGGAATATTTCTTGGTTATTCATCTAAGAGTAAAGCTTATAGATGCTTTAATAAAAGATTACAGAAAATTGTTGAGAGTACAAATGTAAAGATTGATGAACAATTTAGAGGAACTTCAAGGTATATAGACTCTGAACCGGTAACAGAAATTATGACAAATGAACCAATAGTAAATCCACCGGTACAGAATGATGATCCAGTTACTTTGGTATCATCAGAGGATACCATAGTAATTGAAGAACAACAACAGACTAAGACACCCTGGTATGTAAGACTGAATCATTCTGAAGATCAGATAATTGGAAGCAAATTTAAAGGAGTCATGACAAGAGGAAGATTGGCAAATGAAGAAGTATGTCTTATTTCTCAAATTGAACCATTATCTATCAATGAGGCATGTGAAGATAAATTTTGGATTAAAGCTATGGAAGAAGAATTAGGACAAATTGAGAAAAATAATACTTGGACATTAGTTCCCCAACCTGAAAATAAAAATGTAATTGGAACCAAATGGGTATTTAGAAACAAACTCAATGAAGATGGTAAGATTGTCAGGAATAAAGCAAGACTAGTGTGTAAGGGATATTCTCAGAAAGAAGGAGTTGATTACAATGAGACCTTTGCACCGGTAGCCAGAATTGAGGCAGTTAGATTATTCTTGGCCTTTGTAGCTCACAAGGATTACAAAGTTTATCAAATGGATATTAAATGTGCATTTTTGAATGGAGATCTTGAAGAGGAAGTCTATATTGAACAACCTGATGGATTTTCTTTGACAGATAACAATGATATGGTTTGCAGATTAAGAAAAGCTCTGTATGGACTAAAACAAGCTCCAAGAGCCTGGTATTCAAGATTGGATAAGTATCTTTTAAAAATTGGTTTTACTAAAGGAAATGCGGATAGCAATTTATATTACAAAGTAACTAATGATGACATTTTGATTATGGAAGTATTTGTTGATGATATAATCTTTGGAGGAGAAGATGGATTATGCAAAGAATTTTCTCTTAAAATGCAGCATGAATTTGAAATGTCTATGATTGGAGAAATAAAATTCTTTTTAGGATTGCAAATTTTACAGACTGATAAAGGCATATTTTTGAGTCAATCTAAGTACTTGAAAGAACTACTCAAGAAATTTGGGATGGAGAACTCTAAACCGGTAAGCACACCTATGACTACAAATGACAAATTATCTCAAAGGGATGAATCTACACCTTTTAATCCAACTAGATACAAATCTATGATAGGAGGTTTACTGTATTTGACACAAACCAGACTTGATATTATGAATACAGTATGTATACTTTCTAGATTTCAGAGTAATCTCAAGGAAAATCATGAATCGACAGTAAAAAGGATTTTCCAGTACTTACAAGGCACAACAAATCTTGGATTATGGTATCCTAAAGATGAAAATTTTGATCTATATGCATACACCGATGCAAATTGGGCAGGAGATGTGGATGATAGAAAGAGTACCACTGGAGGAGCATTCTTTCTTGGAAAGAGATTAGTTTCTTGGTTAAGTAAGAAATAGAGTTGTACATCTTTATCAACAACAAAATTAGAATATGTTGCAGCAGCAACAAACTCTACACAGGTACTTTGGCTTAAGCAAATGTTGAAAGGCATAAAGGTAAAATGCAAGGAACCTATTACTATATATTGTGATAACACTACAACAATTGATATATCTAAGAATCCAGTATTACATTCTAAAACAAAACATGTTTCTATCAAACTGAATTTTCTAAGGGAAAAAGTTGAAGAAAAGGAAATAAAACTGGTTTATGTGAATACTAAAGAACAGCTTGCAGATATTTTTACAAAATATTTGCCTAAGGAAACTTTTGAGTATCTCAGAGATTAGCTCAGAGTCTTACCTCCACCAATAGAGACTTAGGCAGTTGATGATTGTCATCAACCAACAGAATTAAATGGACAAATCTTTTATTCCGGTATTTGATGAGGAAGCTACTTCTCAGGGGAAGTAGTTGGTATATTGAATTGGTTGGTATTTTGTATGAACTTGACCTTTTTGTGACTTTGGCATTTGATGTCAAAGGGGGAGAGATATATGGAAAAACATTAAGGAAAAATATTTGGAAAAATGCATTATCTTTTTGAGGAGAGATTGGTATTGTAAATAAATCTTTGTATAAACACATATTACTCCCAGGGGGACAATTGGTTTTTGTACTTGGCATTTCTATTTTGGCACTTTGATGGTTTTTCCATCTTGTGTTGCCATCAATGCCAAAGGGGGAGATTATTGGTATTTTGGTATGGTTTTGTCATTGATGTCAACACTTGCTAAATACACCTACTTTGGAGATCCAACAACATTCACCGGCAATCAGTAAATTGTTCAAACAATCACTGGTATATGGTTAACTGGCAGGATATAATGTTCACCGGTACCTGCAATGACATGGAAGACACTTGGTAATGTTGAAGACATCACGTGGACACTTTTCCTTGAAGTAATATCATTGGTATATTCTTATTTGCATATTTGCTTTTACCGGCAAATAGGTCCAGGTTATCCAGGGTTACACCGACAGGTTTATCTTTTCCAGATCAGCATGGCACGCTATGGAGATGATTTATTATTGTTATAAAAGCATTAAGCCGACATGTTCAATCGGTTATTGCATCGGATATTGTATTATTTGTAAAATGTTTTATTGTAATATCTTGTAGAGCCGACCTACTAAAATTGGTCTTAGGGTATGGTATAAATGTAAGATCTTATTTGTAAGATCGGATGTGGAATGCGAAAAAGATTTAAGGAAGGATATATGTTAGATCAAGCAGAGATATACACGAAGACATCATTTGAAGGTGAAGTTAGGTTTTTTTAGAAGCATATCAGCATTACACCGGTACTGAATCAAACATATGAAGATGCTATTTTGTGCAATACATTCTCATTGGATTTAACCATCCAATTGTAGTCAGTGTGACTCCCATTTGTGTTTGAGAAGTGAGCTCTAGGCTGTTGGCCTTTTTGCATGTGTAGACCCCTCTTTGTCCACTTACTATCTGCAGTAGTATCATCTGATTGTGGGTAAGGTTTCCCACCGTGGTTTTTCCCCTTACAGGGTTTCCATGTACAAATATTTGTGTCATGTGTTGTGGTTGACTTTGTGCTTATGTTTCATGCATTAATTCTTACCGGTACAACATTTCCTGTTAACACTATTTACTGGCACAATTAATAGTCTTACCAGTATTAAGCAATAAGTTGGTTAATAAGATTTTGGTTTGGATTTATTAGACAACTGATTCACCCCCCCCCCCCCTCTCAGTTGTCCCCGGGACCTACATCATTAACCCTAATCGACAAGTATATATGTCACATTTGTCCTCTCATTTGCATAAGTTGGATGAGTGGGAAGTTTACATGAGATCAAGCATTCCTTTCTAGCATAGAGCATTCTCAAGTTTCCCTTCAAGGCTACGTGTTGCATTCAAGACAATGATTCAACCATTGAAGAGAAGATTCATTCCAACATTCAATTCAACACAAGAAAATCTACCTACATTCTATCTACAACCTCCCTTGAGGTGATTTACATTATAGTATTTCATTTACATTTACTTGCAAGTACTTTCTTTCATCATTTGGTTAATTCCAAAACTAGGGTTTGACCCGAAGGCAAACCTCCAATCCCAACCCATTTTCCTCTCTTTTATGTGTGTAGGTTGTAGGTGTGCAGCTATACTTTCGGATCTGGACTTCATTTGTAGAGTTGGAAAAACCCTTTTCATTTCACATATTTTTTGGAGGACTGTGTACACTTTCACCATGGTCCTGAAAACGTTTCCTCAAATTCACAGAGCAGCTTCGTCTCGATATATTACTGCCAAATCCAAGTGCACAACTTCATCCCATACTCCAATCTTGAGTTATTATCAGTTCTTCATCTCTTTTCAGTTAGTCTTAATACATAATTTAATCAATTCCTTTCCATTCCAAGTAGAAGAGGGGATTAACTGTTTATGGTAAAAATGGAAACAACAACATTGAAAGACTAAATAGATTCAACCACAAAACCCTAGCCTAACAACATCAAAGATCCACCATAGCATATGAAGATTACCTAAGACAATGTAAATCAACAAAATCACAAAGATTATACCATCACATGTCCAATATGGTTTGAATCTCCATTCTTCCTATCTCCATTGATCTTGCTTGATATATTTGCTCTCAGATTTTATGTGTGCATTAGAGCTCAACAAATAACGGAAATGTGGTTGCAAGTAGGCTTGATAGCGTATGAAAGTTCAAAAGTGTAGTTAGGTCGGATAGAATGATTAGGGTTGATAATGAAGGAAGCATCCCCTTATATAGAAGACACTATAAGAAATGGAGGGATAAGATTAAGAGGTGTAAAAGAAAAATGGTCGGCTATGATTAGAGCGTAGGAAAAATAAATAATAAAATAATGAGAGGGTAGGTAGTGTAGGAATTAAGAGATGAATGGCATGTGTCATGGGTAGAAAAGGTTAATGAATTAATTAAATAAATAAAGATTCATTTAATTAACAGAAGATGCAGGATCAATTAAATAAATAAGATATTTATTTAATTTAGGAAAAAGGATAATTTAAATAAATAAATGTACTTATTTAAATGAGAAATAAGGCTAGAAGAGGATAAATGAATTAATTAAATAAATAAAGATTTATTCAATTAATAGAAGAATTAGGCTTAAAATAATTAAATAAATAGAAATATTTATTTAATTAGACAGGACAATTTTAGGTGTCTACATTAACTTATCATTCTCATTTCATTCAGAATACTATCTTCTTCTTTGGAGATTGAATCTAGTGAATTCCCCCCCCCCCCCCCTCTTCAATGTAATGCATGAAAAGTGTTTGAAGGGAAATTTGTAGTGAAACTCTCATCTCTCCTTGGAGGGAAAGGGTAGCTTTCATCTTGATCTCTCATTCACATATTTTTCACCCACCATTACATTTTGGTGCCATTATAAATTATATATTTTATCTTTCCACATTTGTTGGCATGGGTGTAATAAAAAGTTTAATTTTTTTTTTGTGTGTGTGAGTATGAGTTATATCACTTAATGTATAACAAATACTTATTGTAGACACCCAAATATGTCCACTTAATTAAATGAATACTTAGCATTTATTTGATTATTTAACTACTGATCAATAATTAATTAATTTAGTATTTAATTAAATTGCCCTAACCCTCTTATCCTATTAATTAAATAAATTATTCAATTTATTTGATTTAATTCATTTAAACCATATTCTGACTTTTAATTAAATAAATCATATTTATTTGATTATATCTCCTTTTAATACTTAATTAAATCTACATTTCATTAAATACCCTCTTCACATTTAAATAAATCAATCTAAATGCAAGTTGCACCAATAAATTCAAATAAATTAATTCCAATTAAAAATCCTAAAATCTCTGTCGCTTGCATTTTCCTGCAAAATCTACTTGCACACTAACCCTTCTTCTAGACTCTTCTAATCCCTTTTAATTAACCTAATCCCTCTCCTAATTATTTTTACATTCCTTAAGAAGGGGTCACTTCTCAAAAACCTCCAAAGTCTTCATAAACCATTAAAGGCTTTATCCCATCTACAAGTTAACCTCCAAAGTCTTCTCAAACCATTAATGTTTAACCCACTTTTAACCCTTGGTTATAGACTTTCTATATAGCTTAACCATCCATTTAACTCATGGGTCTCTTCAAGCATTCATTTATTTGACCATCGTTATCCTTTAATCCTTTCACAAGAGTTTATCCTTTGGATAAAGCTTTATCCACTAACCTAACCCTAACCAAACCACATAGAGTAACCCTCATGTCTTCTCAAGTAATAAATGTTTTTTCCCTCTGCTCTCAAGCCTTACCTTATTGACACTTGTCAACATATGATTGGCTTGAAGGGGAGTACATGGATAGAGGACCACCACTTCCTCATGAAATCCTAAATCTTCTTCAATAAACTCAATCTCAACCCTTCATTTGCCAATTTCCTCTATAAATAGAGCTCACTCCTTCATTGTTGAGACACACACACATAGGAGTTATCCATGCATTATCATTGTTACTTAGAACTTGAGTGTTTTGTAGGAAGCCCTTTGTATTATACTTTAGTTCTTTCACTAGTTGGAATTGTTGTTTAGCCTCTAATACTTCATTTGCATCCTCATTCAACACTTGACACAATCAACCATCTCCTATCCTCCATTTTACATCCCTTTTGTGCTAAGTGTTCAAACTGAGGGCATACATCAAATAGCAATAGTATCTTGGAGGGGAGGAGGACAAGGAAGAGCCATGGAATAGGGAGCATCATGAGGAAGTTCATTTTGTTTTGTTTATATTTCTTAGTTTTTTTCTTGTTTACTAATCTTTCTTGATATGCTTTGAAAGGGTTTGAGTTCATTATGTTTGTGGTTGATCATGTTATTTAGATGAACTCATATTGATTTTTCACTAAACCTCATTTTCATTCCATCAATTACCATTCTTTGATTTCATATGGGCCATTATAGTTACATCAATGGAAAAATAAGAATGTCTATTGTATCCAAATATATTCTTTGACTATCATAAAAATGAAAATATAGTTCTATTGGTGTTTGATTTGGTGGCATGTATTTCCTCTTTGTTATTCATGACTTTGTTGTATAATAGAGTGGGCATCAATTCAAGCTAGTGAAGAAATCAATTTTCATTCATTTAAAATTAGCTTCTATCTTGTCACTTGTAGGAGTAGATTAGGCTTTGATAATAATATAAAAGTTTACAACTTCGTGTTAATAACACAGGATAAATATGAAGCAAACCTAAATTGTAAAATATTATAATGTCCCCTACTAGGAGGATGCCAAATCCTATTACTTAATAACAGTTCTACTCTTATATGATCGATGGTCATGTCACTGGATGCATGTGATTCCTTTCCTTTATATCTCTCAATGTGAGGGAAATGTCACACCTCTTCATTATGGATGCCCTTTGGCAAGAGACATACCCTTTCACTGTTAGCATCCTTTGAAAGAGTGCAACTCTTCATTACTTATGCCCTTTGAAAGGGACACAACCTTTCACAATAAGATCAACACTTCTTATTTAAATTAGATCTTCACTTTTGATTCTCAAATTATCCTCCTTTCAAATGAAGTTCTCTTCTTGCTTTGATATCTTATATTTTAGTATTTGCAACTTTTCATCTTATGGCTTTTGACCATTCATTAAAGTTAACTAAATATTAGTTGTGGTTATGTTTAATTTTATTCTTTTATATTTATAATTTTATTATTATTTTTTATTATTAAATCCTAATTTGAAAATGTGACATTACAGTCTGCCCTTCCCAAAATTGCTTGTCCTCAAGCAATGATCATGGGGTCTTAATCATAATTCACCTTTTGCTACATTGCTATGATATTATCCAACAAATTGAGAATTTGCAAGGTTTGCAATTATAAGACAAGTTTTCTCTCATCACTCTAAGAGAAGGAACCAAGTCATCTTATAATAGCATCAAAATTGATTTGGATTGACCTAATGTTTGCACAATAGTATGATTCACATCTATGACTTCAAATGTAGTAAATCCCTATCTTTTGATTCTCTCTAGTTATTCTCATATTCTCGATTAACTAAAAATATAGAACCAAACATAAAGCATACACTTGAAAATACAAATTATACATGTGAATGCATGAAGACACGAATCATACACATGAATATATGTATACATAGTTCACTTGGCTCACAAGAGGCAGTAACGCCCATCCAGGACCCGATCCATCTTTTGGAGCAACTAATCTAAAAGAGGCAGAAGCATCCAACTAGGACTAAATTTATCTCTTGGGCCAGCCAATTCATCACTTTACGCACAAGAGGCATGAGCGTTCAACCAAGACTAGATCCATCTCATGGTGCCTTTGTATGGTGTAACACATGCCCATTTTGTTGTAGGCCTTTTTCCATCACCTTGGTATGATGTAGCATATGTCCATTCCAATGTAGATCTTATCCATTGCCTAAGTATGATGTAGCACATGCCCATTCCACTGCAAGTCTTATCCATTGCCTTTGTATGATGTAACATATGTTCATTCCACCTTAGGTCTTATCCATTGCCTAAGTATGATTTAGCGCATGCCCATTCCACCGTAGGTCTTATCCATTGTCTTTGTATGATGTAACACATGCACATTCCACCTTAGGCCATATCCATTACCTAGGTATGATGTAGCACATGCCCATTTCACCTTAGGCCTTATCCATTACCTAGGTTTGATGTAGCACATGCCCATTCCATCACAAGTCTTATCCATTGTCTTTGTATGATGTAACTGTAGACACCTATAATTGTCCTGTCTAATTAAATAAATATTCTTATTTATTTAATTATTTAAGCATAATTCTTCTATTAATTAAATGAATATTTATTTATCTAATTAGTTCATTTTATCCTTTTATAGCCTTTTTCCTCATTTAAATAAATACATTTATTTAAATTGTCCTTTTCCTAAATTAAATAAATATTTTATTTATTTAATTGATCCTAATTCTTCCATTAATTAAATGAATCTTTATTTATTTAATTAATTCATTAATCATCTTCTAAGCCTTGCCTCATTTAAATAAATACATTTATTTATTTAAATTATCATTTTTCTAAATTAAATAAATATCTTAATTATTTAATTGATCCCATTTCTTCTATTAATTAAATAAATCTTTATTTATTTAATTATTTCATTAGCCTTTTCTACCCATGACACATGTCATTCATCTCTTAACTCCTACACTACCTACCCTCTTATTATTTTCTTATTTCTTTTACCTACCCTCTAATCCTAATCGACCATTTATCTTTTACACCTCTTAATCTTATCCCTCCATTTCTTATAGTGTCTTCTATACAAGGAGATGCTTCCTTCATTATCAATCCCCCTGGACACCTCCCAAGCATTCTAGCATTCAAACTTTCATATGTGATCAAGCCTACTTGCAACCATGTTTTCATTCTTTGTTGAGATCTTGTGCACACATAAAATCTGAGAGCAAATAAATCAAGCAAGATCAATGGAGATAGGAAGAATGGAGATTCAAAGCCTAGTGGACATGTGATGGTATAATATTTTGTGGTTTTGTTGATTTGCATTGTCTTAGGTAATCTTCATATGTTATGGTGGATCTTTGTTGTTGTTAGACTAGGGTTTTTGTGGTTGAATCCATTTAGTCTTTTAATATTGTTGTTCCATTATCCACTTTTCACCATAAACAGTAACATATGCCCATTCCACCTTAGGCCTTATCCATTGCCTAGGTATGATGTATAAAATGCCCATTCCAATGTGATTCTTATCCATTGCCTAAGTATGATGTAGTACATGCCCATTCCACCTTAGGTCTTCATATAATATTTTCTCTTAATATTGAGTAAATATTATATACTTGGTTGTCTTCTTCATGCATAATACATGTAACATTAGATCTCCTTTTTGGATCTACCTTAATTTAGTCTCGAGACAACAATTCCAACTTCAGATGAGAATTGACATACATTTTACAAATATATATTTTTATAAAATAAGACATTTCATTATAATATTCAACTTAAAATTCTAAAGATAATTTAGAAAATAGAAGTTATCTTGGTTTAGAGCCATAATATTTAGATAATTATATAACTGTTGGTTTGCACTTTTTTTATTTGAATGCTTGGTTATTCCACTCCTTCCATTAATTTCTCCTTGAATTATCTTTATTTATTTCTTCAATGGTCTTTAAACTTAATCAATATAAATGAATACTAAGTGAATAATATGTCTTTGAAATTTCCTTTCACTCAAAGTGTCTAGACTGAAAGATAGTTGTCTCTAATGTAGTCTTTGGTAAATATGTTGATGATGATCTTCCAATTTGCAACTTGCTCCAATTGCGCTTCCAACTGTGATGATTAATATGCAATGAACTTGTTTCCACTATTACTATGTTTGATAGAATCAATGATATATATGTAGACGTATAAATTTGACCACTTTCTTAAATAAATATTTAATATTTATTTTAACCTCATTCCTCCTATTAATTGAATCTTATTTAATTATTTTTTTCATTTTCATCTATTTGATTAAATGAATTACTCAAATTATTTAATTAAATTCACATAAACCTTTTCTATCCTTTAATTAAATAAACCACTTTATTTAATTAAATCCCATTTCTTCCTTTTAATTAAATTTATATTTAATTACATCCCCCCACTTGTATTTAGGCAAGTTACATCTATTTTGGTTGAAATAAAACATTTTATTTTAATTAAAATTATTTTCCCTCATCCACTTGCATTTTCCTGCATCTCCCACTTGTATTCTAAACCCCTTCTAAATTCTTCTAAATCACTTCCAATTTAACCTAATTCATCTCCTAATCATTGTCACATTCCTAAGTAAAAGGAAGTCACTTCTCAAAAACCTCCAAAGTCTTCAATAACCATTAAAGGCTTTATGTCTTCAAATGGTTAACCTCTAAAGTCTTCCAAACCATTAGAGGCTCTTACATAACCATTTATGGTTAACTCACCTTTGACATTTGGTCAGAGACTTTCCTCTAACTTAACCATCATTTTGACTCAAGGGTCTCATCAAGCACTTATGGTTTTAACCGTAGTTATCCTATTAACCCTTGCATAAGAGTTTACCCCTTGGGTAAAAGCTTTATCCAATGGATAACCCTAACCTAGCCTTAACCCTTACCTCCTAAGGTAACCCTTCATGTATTTGTAGGCATTTAATGCCTCTTGCATATCCTCTCAAGCAACCTCTTGTTGACAATTGTCACCATTTCATTGGTGAAAATTGTAAACACTGATTGAGTAACTTTCAATCATAGCCCTTGTTAAGATTATTCAATCTTAACCCTCCATTGCCCTATTTTACCTATAAATAGAGCTCTCATTCTTCATTATCCAAAAAAAAAACAATCCAAGTTTCATGCACCTACATTATAGTCTAATTTACTAATCATTTTAGCCTCTAAAATATCATCATAAACATTTAAAAGCATTTCATTTTCATATCAATAGTATATCCATGTTAGTATATCATGATTATGATAATTTAACAATATCTTTATCATATCACTATCTTCATACTAGCTTAATCATCATAATTTTTAACACATCACATAGATCTTAGAATGCATTCATGCATATAGATCACAATATCACTCGTTCTTGGAGTTGTCATTCCTAAGTCATTTGCTTAATGATCTAAGAGAAAAACATTGGCTTTAGGGATCCTATGAGATAGAGAACAATGGGACACCTCTTGGGAAGTTAAACTAGTTCAAATTAGTTTATATACTTGTACTAAGAGTCTCATTGGTATGTAGGTCATTTGCTCTCGATTTATTTGTTTTGATCACCTTTTCCTGCCTACATTTTTGGTGCCCACTATGGGGCACGTCCCCAAAAATAACATTGTTTTGTGTGTAGGTAGAAGACAACAATCATGTCAGAATTACAAACTAGTGCATCTGGGACTTTCTTTAGCACAACTGTGGTTAACTTTAGCGCATACATGGCATTATTTAGTGCATAGAGATCATAACTTAGCGCATCTTGCTATCTTTCTGGAACATACCCATTTCAGCTTGTTCAAATGAATGGGAGCACTGTTTTAGTGCATTTAGGCATCAGAATAGCACGTAGGTTCTTTATTTTAGCATTTTTGCACCATACTTTAGCGCATTTGTGCGAATGTTTAGTGCATAGCTTTGGCGGAGAGAAAATTTGTAACAGAGTCAGAAAAATTAGGCTTATGAAGCCCACCATCAGGATTTAATTTTGACTCTATGTGCAGGTTCTAACATTTTTCAGTGTAGGAAAAGGAGTTAATTAGTTTTATTTACTTTCTTTTATATGTTGGTAAAAAGAAGTCACTTTTCTTATTGCAAAGGCTTAAAATGAATTTCACCTTTCTTTTGGATGATTAAAAAAAACTTCATCATTTCTTTTTGGTGCCTAAAATAGATTTCATCTTTCTTTCTTGCATGATTAAAAAGAAATACAAAAATCAAATCTTTCCTTTTATGTAAGATAGGATCATCTTTCTTTGGGCTCTAAAAAGAACAAAACAAAATTTCCCATTTCTACAAAGGTTAAAATTGAACATCATTTTCTTTTGGTGTTGATTAAAATGAACCTCATTTTTCATTTGGGAATTTAAAAAGAAACTTCACTTCATTTCAAAAGAGCTTTCAAGATTACAAAATTGTTGTTATTCATTTGATGAATTTACTTTGGTTGACCAAGATTTCTATAAAGTTAAAAGATCTTGCTATTTTCACACATTGCTATATTCGAATAAAAAGAGCATCATATCTTCTTGGAGCAACATCTCCATCTAGCTTAGACAATTTTTGGAATCAAGTTTTAAAAAGAATCCTTGTATTTTGTGTTTGTGAGGTGATAGGTATATGCTCTCACCTTCAATAGGTGAACAAAAAGATAGAACCATCTCTTTTATTCTTTCTTTTAGTTTCATGAATTAACATCTTTAGAAGGTCTACCCTCCCGAGTTGCCCTTAGGGCGCCATTAAGGCTGGTGAGAGGGGAACGACCTAAGTGGGAAATGACTTTATCACAAAGTATTCCAACCCACTATAATCAAATGTGGAGGTTGATGAAAATCCCCTCCAATGGTTTTTCTCAACGATTAGCCTTCCCCCAGTATCTTTAGGATACATAAAGCCTATTATTCTAAAGGTTGGGAAGCCTCATCACTGAAGACCGAAGGAAAGTTTGATTACCAACCTTAGCATTAGAAACTTTGAGCTGAGTTAGTTACTGAACATTGGCAATATCATAGTGCAAGGGTGGGGAAGAATCCACCCCCAAGATCACTCACCATATATCTCCTAAGATAACTACCCAATTGTGAAGCAATTCACTTTGGGTTAATTTTTGGACAAAAGCAAAAATATGGGCTCCCCCTAGGGGGTGACAAGGCTATTTGAGTTGACAGAGTATCAAGACTAGTGGGCTATGATATTGTCAATGATATTTTGAATAAAGAGCCTACTTGATGTGTCTTCTTTGTAATCCAAACTAGTAAAAACATCGAGGATTTGAAAACATCCTCAAAAGAACATACACTATTTGTTAGCATATGCAAATTGTTACTACTTTGTCTACTATGTTTTCAAATCATTTTATCAGAAAATCACCCATCAAAGCACAAAATTTTATTTCTCAACATCTCAGCAAAATCATCCAAACAAAATTATCAAGACAATTAGCGCGTAGGAGCAACATCCTAGTGCATCTCAACCATCATATAGTGCATTCCAGCCAATAGTTGGTGCTTACATCACTCACATTAGCACATGATTAATATCATACTGGTAAAGACTCAAATAGCACTTGTCAACATCTCTGTAGCGCATAAGAGCATCAACCTAGTACATCTGAAGCATATTATAGCACATTCAAACCAAAAATTAGCGCCTCAGAGGGACATATTAGTGCATAACCAATTCATCAATTGTGTTATCAAACAGTATAAAATAGTGTATTTGAGAGGCAACATAGCACATCTGGATCATTTTGTAGTGCTTTGGGGGCATCCTTTAGCACATGATCAAAATTGGCGAAAAAATAGAGAGCAAACCAGTCACCTTGTAAAATTTCCATCAACAGTTTCAGATACCCTTTTAGGTCCTCTAACAAATGTGACAACAAAATTTCAAAAAATGATTATAAGTGAGAAATTTCCAAATCCAACTAAGCACCCTTAGAAAGAGATATCAAATCTTCAACTATCTTAATATTAGATTTCATCCAAAAAAATTGAGGAGTATCAAAAACAGTGATCAAAGGTTCCACCATCCAACAAATCCTATCAAACCAATACCTAGTTAGGTTCTCAAGTTGTCAAATTAAGTTTCTAGATCATGAAACTTGACTCATATCATTTGGCACACTTTGTCGTGAGGGCGAATCAAACTAAACCTTTACTTGACAAGCAACCTTGAGTATCCAAAACAAAGTATCCATATCCAACATAAACGTCAACATTAATCATTTGTTTATGACCAATTCCAATATTTTGAGAAGAAGAAGTCTTCATCAAAAGACTAAGTTGAAGAAGAGACAACCTAGTTCTAAGTCACTTATCAAGAAGACTAAATTTCTCTATATCAACCGTCAACTCTTTAAATCACATCACACATTCTTGTTGTTGGTAATATGGAGGAATTGATTATGTGTTGCATTGTTGTTTTGATGTTGATGTCAACACTAGCTGTTATGGTTGGTTACCGATAGACAGGTTTTGGTAACTGATAGAAGATCTAGTGTTACCGGCAGAAGGGACTATCTGTTGGACACTTCCAGAATGTTTGGATCAATGGAGTATGTTTGGTTTTATATGTTACATGTTTTTGGAGCATCTTTTGGTCAGTTGGTACTAACTTGGTGATCGGATGCTATCATACACTCTAGTAAGCCTATATCGATAAGGGTTTAAAGTTTTACCGATAGAGATTTTTTTGAGAATCTTTGATAGGATGCATAAGTGGTGTTAGTGTGGCTTCTAGGTGGGATTTAGGATATAGAAGGTGGTCATTGATCATGCCTCGACTGGTTGGAGACATCACTTTAGCATGGTGGACCCAAATTAGGTCTGGTACCTATCTAGGTTATGGACCGATATCATGTTAATGTGTTCTCTACACATTACCGGGATGATTTATGGATTGGTTAATGTTGTTTTTGTCTAAAGTTGGCATGGCATATCATTGTAATATGGATGTATGTAATGATCTTATTGTAATATCTTTTAGGTGGCCGACCTAATTGGTTTAGGCCTTAGGGTTGGTATAAATTGATGTAAGATCTCATTGTAGATCATGGGTATGGGAATGGAAATGTATATCATCGTCGTGGAATGAAATATCATATGCAAAGGAGATTTGGTCAATCATTGAAGATCAAATTAGTTTTATGTAAGAGGTCAAAGGCCTCTGGTATTGAGCTTAACCGAGACTGTAATTAGGCATGGTAGATGTTATCTCTGGCAGTTCATTCTTCTGGATTGTTGTCCAATTATTTTGAGGTGGTTATAACCTCTCTATAGTTAATGAGACTCTTTTTGTAATGAGTAGTACGCTCTAGGAAGTGTGCCTTCCTGCATGTGCAGGCCCCTCATTGTATCACATACTTTTTGTAGAAGTATCATTTGACTGTGGGTAGGCTTCCCACCATGGTTTTTTATTTTATCGGGTTTTCCATGTACAAATCATGGTGTTATGTGGTATGGTTGCATTGTCTTGATTATCTGTTTCATTCTTAAGTTTTATTGCTTACCGGTATCTATTTATGCTATTTTGGTATTCGATGTTTATGTGCTCTAGTTAAAGGTTGTAAAGTGGTTTGATTGATATAATTTGTTGACAACTGATTCACCCCCCCGCCCCCCTCTCAGTTGTCCACCGGTTATCCTAACAATTGGTATTAGAGCTTTGGTCCTCTTTTGTAGAAGCTTAACCACTTGAGGTAGATCCTATGGCAACTAATACTTCAAATCTACCAACAACTATTTTCAGAAGAGAAATCCTTAAGCTTGATGGAACAAATTATGGGATATGGAAAATCCAAATGGAAACTCATCTTAGATGTCTTGGAAAGGATACTTGGGAGATCACTGAGAAAGGTTATACACCTTATGATCTGACATCTAGCAATCTTGCTCCTGCAAACTTGGACAAAAATATTAAAAATGATTGCAGAGCTAGAGAAGCCCTCCTATGTGCACTTACTGATCAACAAATCATGAGATTGATTGATAAATCATTTGCAAAGGTTATGTGGGATAAATTGCAAAATCTGAATAAAGGTGACCCTACTGTCAAAATTGCTAAACTTGATGGTTACCGGGTAAGATATGAGAACTTAAAGACAAATGACAATGAAAGAATTGCTACATTTATGGAAAGAGTAAATAAGATTGTCATGGGCATTCAATGTTGTGGATGATCTCTGAGTGAAGATGAAATAGTTTCCAAAGTCTTGAGAGCCCTTCCACTGACTTACAAGATGAAGGCAACTGCAATTAATGAATTGAGAACAATGGCAAACACTTCAGTTAACATATATATTCTGATTGGGAAATTATCTACTTTTGAGGTTGAAGAATTTGGACCTTCTGGAGTTGCAAAGTTTGAACCTTCTTTTCATGCATCATTATCATCTACCAGAAAGAGTGATTGGAAAGCCCTATATGCAAAAAGAATTGGAAGATGTGAGGAAAGAGGATGAAGAATTTGAGCAACTTGAAGCCTTATTTTCTAGAAGAGTCCCTAAAGGACTGATAGGAAGTAAGTATGAAGGAAAAGAACTTTTTAAATGTTTTGCATGTAATAAGATTGGTCATTTTTCATCTAGATGTCCTGAAAGGAGTGTAAGATTTGAAGAAAGAGTTAAGAAATCATTTAAGCCTAATCAGAACAGATATAGATTCAAGAAAAACAAATAATGCTACATAGAAGATGAGGAAGGAGTAAGTGATGACTCTAAGGATGAACCGACAGAAGACTCTGCTAGTGGATCCAACAATGGAAAGGAATGGGTGTTCTATGCCTTAAAGGAAGATGAACCAAAACCGGCTATCAAGAATGAAGAAAAGGCCCTAGCAACAAAAGTTGAAGATAAGGATGAATGGGTAATTGATAGTGGATGCTCACATCATATGACTGGAGATAAAAGAAAATTTCTATCCCCACAAGAATACAATGGCGGTCAAGTAAGATTTGGAGATGGAAAAGCATGTATGATCAAAGGTAGAGGTACTATTTCTCTAGATGGTAAGCATAATACTGATAATGTCTATTATATAGAAGGTTTAAAGCATAATCTTTTAAGTATTGGTCAATTGGTGGACAAGGGATTCCAACTTCAATTTAAACATAGAAAATGCAAAATCACTAACAAAACGGGTTTGGAGATTGCAATCGGTACTCAGACTGGAGGTAATATCTTTCACTTGAACACTGGTAATAAGACATGTTTGATTGCTCATATTGATGAGAGTTGGCTATGGCATAAGAGGTTGTGTCATGTTAATTTTGATTGTATTGTTAAGATCAGTTCAACAAAGATAGTTAGAGATATACCTAAGATTATGAAGCCTCATAATCCGGTATGTAAGGAATGTCAATTGGGAAAGCAAGTTAGAACTTCTTTTAAGAGCATACATGATAAATATAATGATGTGCTTGATTTGATTCATACTGACTTATGTGGTCCAACAAGGACTAGAAACTTTCAAAGTGATAGGTATTTCATGCTAATAATTGATGATTATTCTAGAATGATGTGGGCGAATTTTCTAAGGGAGAAGTCTGAAGCTTTTGAGAAATTCAAGATCTTTAAAGCAAAGGTGGAAACTGAAACTAGATTGAAAATAAAATGTTTGAGATCAAATCAAGGCGGTGAGTTTGCTTCTCATGAATTTAACAGTTATTGTGAGACAAATTGAATTAGGAGACAATTATCTACACCTCAGACTCCTCAACAGAATGGAGTAGTGGAAAAGAAGAATAGAACCATTTTGGATGCAACAAGAACCATGATGATGGAAGCCAAATTGCCTCACATCTACTGGAGAGAAGCAGTGAGTATAACAATATACACATTCAACAGAGTTCATATCAAAGGTGAAACCAATAAGACTCCTTATGAATTATGGTTTGGGCATACACCTATTGTTAAATATTTCAAAATTTTTGGAAGTAAATGTTATATCAAAAGCGATGATTCAATTGGGAATTTTGATCCTAGATGTGATGAAGGAATATTTCTTGGATATTCAATTCAGAGAAAATCATATAGATGTTATAACAAAATATTTTAGAAAATGCGGAGAGTGCAAATGTGAAAGTGGATGAGCAATATAGAAATCAATCTATATCATATGACAAGGAACCAATAGTGGAAATGATCATAATTGAACCGACAATGCCTCAACTAGTACAAGACACTGAGACAGTTACACTAGTACAATCAGAAAATTCAACTATGACTGATGATCATAACAGTGAACCTGAAATTCAGAAGACACCAAATTATGCAAGATTAAATCATTCTAAAGATCAAATCATTGGAGATAGGAACAAGGGAGTTATCACAAGAAGAAGACTAACAAATGAAGAGGTATGTCTTATTTCTCAAATTGAACCGACATCTATTATTGAAACTTGTAAAGATAAACATTGGTTAAAGGCTATGGAAGATGAATTAGATCAGATAGAGAAGAATGAGACTTGGACTTTAGTTCCCCGACCTAAAAATAAGAATGTTATTGGAACTAAATGTGTTTTTAGAAATAAAATAAATGGGTTTTTAGAAATAAACTAGAAGAGGATGGTCAAGTTGTAAGAAACAAGGCTAGACTGGTATGTAAAGGATACTCTAAAATGGAAGGAATTGATTATGGTGAGATATTTGCACTTGTAGCTAGAATTGAAGCTGTTAGACTATTTCTTGCCTATGCAGCATATAAGAACTATAAGGTCTATCAAATGGATGTTAAATGTGCATTTTTGAATGGTGAACTTGAGGAAGAAGTATACATTGAGAAGACTAATGGATTTTCACTGATAGATGACAAAGATATGGTTTGTAGGTTAAGGAAAACATTATATGGATTGAAACAAGCTCCTAGAGCTTGGTATGCAAGGCTGGATAAATATCTTTTGAAGCTTGGTTTTACTAAAGGTAGTGCTGACAATAATTTATATTACAAGATAACTGATGATGATATTCTGATTATTGAAGTATTTGTTGATGATATCATTTTTGGAGGTGAAGATAAATTGTGCATGGAATTTTCTAATAATATGAAGAATAAATTTGAAATGCCCATGATTGGTGAAATGAGATTTTTCTTAGGTTTGCAGATTACTCAAACTGACAAAGGCATATTTATCTATTAAACTAAGCATCTAAGGGAACTGCTAAAGAAGTTTGGTATGGATAATTCCAAACCGATAAGTACTCCTATGGTGACAAGTGAGAAATTATCTATCAAAGACACATCTCCATCGGTTAATTCGACAAGGTATAAGTCTATGATTGGTGGCTTGTTATATCTAACTCAGACTAGACTAGATATTATGAATGCAGTAAGTATTGTTTCAAGATATCAAAGTAATTCTAAAGAAAATCATGAATGTGCAATAAAGAGGATATTCTGGTATTTGCAAGGAACAACAGAATATGGCTTATGGTATTCTAGAGATGATGACTTCACTTTACATGTATATATAGATTCAGATTGGGCAGGAGATACTGATGACATGAAGAGCACTTCTGGTGGAGATTTATTTCTTGGAAATAAATTGGTTTCATGGATCAGCAAAAAATAGTCATGCATTTCTTTATCTACTGTAGAAGCTGAATATGTTGCCGCAACAACTAATTGTACACAAGTCATGTGGATGAAGAAAATGTTGAAGGATATCAAGGTAAATTGTAGTGAATTGATAGTTATCTATTGTGATAACCCTACAGCTATTGACATGTCTAAGAATCTAGTATTTAACTCTAAGACTAAGCACATATCAATAAAGTATAACTTTTTGAAGGACAAGGTGGAAGAAAAGGAAGTCAAATTGGTTTATGTGAATACTAAAGAGCAGATTGTAGATATATTCACTAAACCGTTGTCTAAAGAATCATTTAAATATTTGAGAGACAAGTTAGGGGTATATACCCCTCTGGTATAAACTTAGCTGATGGTGCAATGCATCATTCCGGTATGGATCATCTCCTTTATCCTTTGCTCTAGATTGATGTAGTAGTGCTACTACTCGGGGGGAGTAGTCAGCTTTGAGATTCACATAATTTTTTATATCCATGTCATATCTTTGGCATTGATGTCAAAGGGGGAGAAGTATATGTGAAAAATAATATTTATGGGAGAGAGATTCAAATTGGACTGCACTTCTCAAGGGGAGTCAGTTTTTCATGAGAAATGTTTGGCACTTCTTGGCACCTAGATGTTTTCTTTTTCACATCTAGTGTTGCCATCAATGCAAAAGGGGGAGATTGTTGGAAATATGGAGGAATTGATTATGTGTTGCATTGATGTTTTGTCATTGATATCAACACTAGCTGTTATGGTTGGTTACCGGTAGACAAGTTTTGGTTACCTACAGAAGATCTAGTGTTACTGATAGAAGGGACTATTTGTTGGACACTTCCAACATGTTTGGATCAATGGAGTATGTTTGGTTTTATATGTTACATGTTTTGGTTAGTTGGTACTAACTTGGTGATCATATGCTATCATACACTCTAGTAAGCCTATACCGGTAAGGGTTTAAGGTTTTACTGATAGAGCTTTTTCTGAGAATCTTTGACAGGATGCATAAGTGGTGTTAGTGCGGCTTCTAGATGGAATTAAGGATGCAGAAGGTGATCCTTGATTGTGCCTCGACTGGTTGGAGACATCGCTTTGGTGTGGTGGACCCAGATTAGGTTTGGTACCTATCTAGGTTATGGACCGGTATCATGTTAACATGTTCTCTACATGTTATCGGGATGATTTATGGATTGGTTAATGTTGTTTTGGTCTAAAGCCGACATGGCATATCATTTTAATATGGATGTATGTAATGATCTTATTGTAATATCTTTTAGGTGGCCGACCTAATTGGTTTAGGCCTTAGGGTTGGTATAAATTGATGTAAGATCTCATTGTAGATCATGGGTATGGGAATGAAAATGTATATCGTGGTCATGGAATGAAATATCATATGCGAAGGAGATTTGGTCGATCATTGAAGATCGAATTGGGTGTATGTAAGAGGTCAAAGGCCTTTGGTATTGAGCTTAACCAGGACTGTAATCAGGCATGATAGATGCTATCTCTGGCAGTTCATTCTTTTGGATTGTTGTCCAATTATTTTGAGGTGGTTATAACCTTTGTGTAGTCAGTGAGACTCTATTGTAATGAGCAGTACACTCTAGGAAGTGTGCCTTCCTGAATGTGCAGGCCCCTCATTGTATCACATACTTTCTGCAGAAGTATCATCTAATTGTGGGTAGGCTTCTCATTGTGGTTTTTCCCTTTACCAAGTTTTCCATGTACAAATCATGGTGTTATGTGGTATGGTTGCATTATGTTGATTAGCTATTTCATTCTTAAGTTTTATTGCTTACTGGTATCTATTTCTGCTATTCTGATATTCAATGTTTATGTGCTCCGATTAAAGGTTGTAAAGTGGTTTGATTGATATAATTTGTTGAGAACTGATTCACCCCCCTCTCAGTTGTCCGCTAGTTATCCTAACACTTGGGTCATATACAGTTATATATACAAGGTAAAACCAATGAATTTGACAAAGAATCTTTAAGAAGTAGGGCTTATGTTCAGAAAGCAACGTTCAACCAATGCCTTAATAGGGAAGGAAGGATTAATCTCGCCTTGTTTCCAAAGTTTCTTAGCACTTACAACAAAGCTCGACCTAAGCCACCAACTCCACTAAGAACCCCAAAAGAAGAGGAAGAATTCACTACTATAGAGATATACTGATGCCCACTATCACTCGATCTCAGAAAAACAAAAAGAAGGAATCACAACCAGAATCAAGCATGAGTCGTAGACTATCTAATCCTTTTGATGAATATGTAAATATGGGAGAAACAAAGATCATTGAAGAGCTTCTCCAAGAATGTCAAGAGAATGCGGCTTTCCAAAAAATTATAGAAAGACTTATAGAAGTGAATAAGGAAAAATATCTACTCATGCTAACTAGTAAAGGAGTCAATATTCCTGAGGATTTTGACACAAAAAACTTAAGGAATACAGATGAGAGAATTTCAAGAATAAGGGCGAGAAACCATGCATATCAAGAACAACTAAGAAAAGAGGAAACACGAGATCAAGAAAACATACGCAATCAAGATCACACCCATGAACAAGATAACACTCATGAAAAAGACAATACTCACAATCGGGACAATCTTAATGAACGATTGTAACTCCCCATCGAAGGACCAATGCACCCCTAGTTGTTCTTACGCAACAACTCCAAATACTTTAAAGACAATTGCAAGACATGCAACAAGGAACCACCATACGATACTCATTAGACAACATTTGTCCTTATCCTTTTGATAGGAGATTGAACATGCTACCTTTTCCCCCGAATTTAGATATACCAAAGTATCACAAATACAATGGTAATAGTGATCCTTAGAATTTTGTACCATGAGCTTAGAATTTTCTCATAATGACGCATACTTAATGAGATTATTCCCAAGAAGTTTGGGAGGACAAACAATGAAGTGGTTGTCAAAACTCACAACTCCCATTAGATCATTTGATGAGTTGGTGAACAAGTTCATAACACAATACTCCTATAACATCCAACATGCAATCAACATGTTGGATGTGTGTAACAAAAATAAAAGAACAATGAAACAATCATGGTGTTTCTACAATGATGGAGGCACATGGTCTTAAGATATCCACAAGATTTGCCTGAAAAGGAAAATATAGAAATCTTCATAGACAATCTAAATAGTGAAATGAGTTATCATCTCAAACTATAATGTATACCATCTTTTGCAAAATTAATAGAGAATGATATCCAAGTAGAAGAATCTTCCATCAAGAAAGGAACCTTGAAGTTCTTTAAGGAAGGTGTTAGTTCATCAAAAAATAACACCTTTAACAATCAAAACAATAACAACAACCTAGACAAATCCAAATTTTGGACAAGGAACAAAAACATTGTTAATGATGGGGTAATCAATGCCAACAATATAAAGTCTAAACAACTAGTGTTGACTTTATCGGGCAACCTACCATCCAATAATGATCAAAGAAGTTCTAATCAAGGCACTAACACTTATCAATGAAATACCAACCAAGGAGTTTCAATGTCAAATAAAAATAAGAATCATCAAGGCAACAACAACAATCACGTGAACAACACAAATCAAAGAGGCAACACTAATGCTTTCCCGTATCGATGAATATACACACCATTAGGACAAACCTTGGATTCAACATTTTGTTAAATATTGGCAAATAAGATCATCACATTGCTAGCCACAAGTAACTTTGAACCCAAAATCAAACCACCATGGTGGAATGACACACATGATTGTGATTATCATCGAAACAAGGGGCATAGCACAAATGATTGCATGAGGTTGAAGAACATAGTTTAAGACATGGTAGATAAGGGATACTTAACGGTCGATGGTCATAAAACCAATGGTGACCATGAAGCTTTCAAAAATCCTCTTCCCAATTACGACAAGGGAGGAGCATCAACATCAAACAACACCAAAGGAGCCTGTATTAATCACATATACAGAAACACCATCAATCACATATCCACATATGACAATCAAGTGAATGTCATAAAAATCAAAGACAAATGATAACATGAATCGATAAATGTGACAACAAGAGTGCATAAATATGTCTTGAAGGGGAACACATTAACATCAACAACTATCCCCAAGACTCCATATAACTTGGTCGACCAACCACGAAGAACACCCGCTCAAATATCTATACTTGAGTTGCTCAAAATTTCACCAAAAAATAAGGATATCTTGGAGAAAGCTCTTATCAAAACAACCATTCTAAATGATCTGGATATTGATCAATTCCAAGTCATAGTAGCCCATATGACGATACCACATAATATCTCTTTTTCTGAACATGATGATGTCTCCTTGAATCATCCGCAAACACCCCACTACATATCGAGGTCTTAGTCTATAAATATTGGGTAAAAAGAGTATTAATAGATGGAGGAGCTGGTCTCAATATATGTACTCTAAAGCTTATCCATGCATTGGCTTCTCAGAGCAAGCTATTGATCCCAAAAAGAAAATCACTATCAAAGTCTATGATGAAGAAAGATCATCTGAAGGAACTATGATACTACCCATTCAGGTAGGTCATGTACAAAGAGACACCATGTGCCAAGTCTTTGACATAGACTTGACATACAATATATTATTGGGTCGTCCATGGATCCATGAAATGCAAGCAGTACCTTCCACGTACCATCAATGTATCAAGTTCCCTTACAATGGACATTAAATTTCAATATTTGCAGATACTAACCCTTTTTAGTACTGCAATGCTATGGGGGTAGCTCAAAATAGCCCGGTTCCACACAATAGGGAGGCTCAAGCTTCATCATCATCTAACCATCAAGAAGAAATCAATTCCCTATCCATGAACTTCAAGCAAAAGATGAAAATAAAGGACCAAGGCATGGGGGGTACTCTTTTGAACCCTTGTTGCCAACTTCACCAAGGTCTTATGGACAACCTTCCACATCAAGAAATCAGGCAGCACAACCCATCACAAAGTTTGATGGTAAATTTATCCAAATGGGCACACTAGCTGAAGAATCAGAAGATAAAGACATCTTTAGTTGGCTATACAAGGATGAGGAAGAAATTAGAGCTGCTACCCTATAAGTAGTCATACCAATAGAACAATATGGAAATGGCTTTCGGATCATGCAACAAATGGGATGCAAAGGAAAATGACCTATTGGCAAGTGTCAATAAGGCATCATAGAACCTATACAACCCTGTTCACAATTTGCAAAAGACAAAATAGGACTTGGGTATGGACAACATGTTCCACCTATGCAAAAGAAAAATCACCATCAAAAACCTCAATGGAAAGCAAAGAAAAAAAATAACAAAGACTCATGGCAAGAAGCACTAAACCAAGCAATAGAAAAGACAAAAATGGAGCAAAAACATGAAGAAAACAAGAGACGACAAGAAGAACTTGCTATTCAAAGGGAGGAAGATTCTTATAAGAAAGTGCATCATGTACAAGAACCTGGTCAAACCAAGGTTGAGCCACAACCTAAAGAAATTGATACTCATAGAAAGGGAACATTGTATGAACAAATTCAAAGAGTACAAGTAAGCACCGATCTCGAATCAGAACAAGCTACTAAACTTATGTCAATTATCAATGATACTTTCTCTCCATACAACATACCTGTTAGATTCAGTGAGGTAACTTAGAACAGTGATTCTGAAACCAATTCCAATGAGTATGAGTGGGATAGTTGTTCTTATGTTACTGAAGATATTGAGGTGGATACAATCCACACATACACACCCATTTCTCACGAAGGACAAGGCTCAAGGTCTTGATTGATTGAATTCGGACCATAACATATCTATGAGGCTAGTGAGAACGAGCAGTAACAATACGAGCAAGGCAATGTCAAGGAAAGTACCATCAAAGACCTCGAGAATATCATACACCTCACTGATATCCCAAACAACTATTACAATTTCTCCTTCATGACACTTACAACAACTGATCTTAACCCGCCAAATGACTCCCTACCACTCATATATCCTAATCTCATAGACTAGGAAGAACCAGAACATCATGATATACCAATATTCCCAAATGATGAATCAAATGTCCAATACATGTGCTCAGTCAACCCAGAAACGTGCTCCACCAATGAACCACATAACAATATCTGCAATCAGGGGAGTGCCAAGTCTCTCAGTCACAAAAACGAAATAAAAGATGGATCTAATGGTGAAAACCATTTAATGCCAATGTTAGATCATAAAAACAAAAAAGTAAAAATAAAGGACGTATCTAAAGGTGAAAACATTTTTGAGGCACCTAAAGATGGGAGACGTGACACTCTTCTTGAATATTACCAGGAAAGGTGACCAATCTTGATTGAGCCAACTCAATCAATAAATATTGAAACCGAAGCAACAATCAAAACCATACATCTGGCAGAATCACTCACAGAAAAAGAACAACCATATTTTGTCAAATTCTTTAAGGAGAAGCAAATAAATTTTGCTTGGTCTTATGCTAACATGCCAATAGTGGATCTAAATCTAATCATGCATCACTTATCCATCGCTCCTGGAGATAAACTTGTCAAGTAGAAATTAAGAAAGATGAATCCACATGTGGCATTATTAGTCAAAGCGGAATTGAAGAAGTTATTATATGTCAGATTCCTCCTACCTATAGACTATGTCGAATGGATCTCAAACATTTTACCAGTTTCTAAACCAGATAAAAGCATAAGGATTTTCATAGACTTTAGAGACCTAAATAAGGCATGTCCAAAGGATGACTTTCCTTTGTCAAGCATCGACACTATTTTTGATCTAACAACAGAACACAAAATGCTATCTCTCATGGATGGCTTCTCTGGCTATAACCAAATTAAGATAGCTCCAGAGGATCAAGATAAGACTGCATTCACAAGTCTATGAGGAACATATTGCTAGAACGTCATTCCTTTTGGCTTGAAAAATGCTGGTGCAACATATCAAAGAGCCATGACAACAATCTTCCACGACATGATGCATACTTTCATTGAGGATTATGTAGATGATTTTCTAGATAAATCATTCACCAAAGAAGAACACTTGGGAATCCTAGATAAAATCTTTCAACGATTGGAGCAATTCAATGTCAGATGTAAACCCTAAGAAATGTGTCTTCGGGGTCACATCTGACAAACTTTTGGGCTACATTGTATCAGAAAAAGGTATCAATGTAGATCCAACAAAGGTACAAGCTATCATGGAAATGCCACCTCCTAAAAATATTAGCCAGCTACGATCTTTGCAGGGACAACTACAATCTATTAGATGATTCATCGCTTAGTTAGAAGATAAATGTCTTCCATTCAATCATCTGCTTCATAAGAATATACCTTTCAGATGACAAGACAAATGTGAAGAATCATTCCACTAGCTCAAACAATATCTGATGAATCCACCAATTTTGGTACCACCGATAGTAGGCAAGCCACTCATCTTCTGTATATCAACAATAGAAGTATCATTAGGGGCATTGCTAGCACAAGAAGATCTAGCATATAAAGAAAGGGCTATCTATTAGATCAGTATGACTTTAAACGAATATGAACTAAATTATACATTTATCGAAAAGGCTTGCTTAGCAGTGGCGTTTGGTTCTCAAAAGTTCTGCCACTATATGCTAGCCCACACAATCAAGCTCCAGTAGCAAAGATCAATCCTCTCAAGTATCTACTCAGCAAGGCTGAAGATTAGCTAAATGGGTCATGATCCTAAGTGAGTTCAATATTCAGTACATAGAATGATAGGCTATCAAAGGACAAGCAATTGCAAACCAATTGGGAGAAGCACGACTACCAGACCAACACCCACTACAAGTAGAATTTCCAGATATGGATGTATTCACTATCACACCCAAGCAATGGACCCTATACTTTGATGGATCCTATACACAACATGAATTGGGTGTCGGTATCCTTTTCATCACTCTAGAGGGGCACACAATTCCAAGATCTTATAGACTAATATTTCCATGCACCAACAACATTGTTGAATATGAAGCCCTGGTAACCAAAATCAAAGTAGTTGTAGAATGGAGAATCACATAATTAAGAGTCTGTGGGGATTCTCAATTAGTTGTCAATTAGATCAATGATGACTATCAGATGAAAGATGATAAGATAATGCCTTACAAGAGAATGGTGGATGATTTTAAAAATTACTTTGTGCACATCACCTTTGAGAAAATTCCAAGATTGGACAACAAAGATGTCGATGCAATGGCCACTATCGCCTCCCTTCTACAAATTCCAGATAAACAAAATCGCTATGAATTCTTGGTGGAGCAATTATTTTTCCCAGCCTATGACAATTTTGCATCCCAAGTCATCTGTGCCCTGACCGGTTTTGATTCCCTTCTATACAGGAAGATATATGACTATCTCAAAAATAGTACTCTCCCACCCATCCTATCTCAACTAAAAACGAAGCTTCATCCGACAAGTCGTCAGTTATACCTTAACCACTGACACACTTTACCGTCGAGGTCTAGATGGTACTCTTCTTCGATGCCTCAATCATAATGAATCTGACTTCGCCTTACATGAGCTTCATGAAGGTATTTGTGGTACACATTCAAGTAGTCCTACTCTCGCCAAGAAACTTATGAGAATGGGATATTACTGGCCGACAATGGAAAGAGAGTCCTATCATTTTGCTAGGAATTCTCTTTCACCATTGCATAAGCACGAGAAGCAATTCCAAGTCTAGAAAGACCCTCAAAACCATTCACCCGAGAACCATTCATTGAACTATCAAACACATTAGATGCAAAATCCCTAAGAGCCCAAATAGGAGCAACAACAAGGGATGGGGCCTCCAAGGCACAAAGGGACTACCAGGTGTAGGATGCAAAGATGCATTAGACCCATTCTAGAAAGAAATCTTAGGCACACTAACCGCAACAACAACCTTAGGAGAAGAACCCATAATAAGGGAAAGGAGAAGCTTATCTTCCTTCTCACTGTCAATCATCCCACCACCATCCCTAGAACAATCATGGCCCCAAAGGTCCATGGCATCATTAAGAACAACTGCTACCCCAATCATAACAACCACAAATACCATCTTCAATGATACTGTAGGACAAGGGCAATGCGCCAAGGGATTTAGACTGTAGTGCCCCCTAATTCACACAAAAAACTCCAGAAGCAACATCATGTGGTGAAGACATAGTAGGGAGAAAAAAACCCTTCCGTAAGGCGTGAGAAAGGTCATCCAACCTAGAGCCAGAAGCTGTTGAGGAAGAACATGCCAAAGAAATTTCTCTTTGTGCTTCCCTCTACATGTTCAGAAGAAAAACCTCTTCCTTGTCTGAACACCAAAGGGTTGAGTCATCCTCCTCGTCTGTATCCTCACCCCCAACTATGTCCCTTGTAAAACCCTTCCACCATTCTCGCTCTTGCTGTACTCCTTAAAAAAAAAATTTGTTGTTAGTGTTATGTTGGGTTTAGTTGTTGATTGTTATTGCAATCTAACATTTTATTTGATACACTAACCTATCTTTTGGTACCTTTGGGGATACCCTCCCAAGTTTACACTGAGCCCAAAGTATAGGAGAGACTACTCACTCTTGTTATAGTCTTTTAACTATCAATAATACGCTAATGAACCCCCTTTAATACCTTCATAATGGCATACCCTTGGTCTTGCAAGTAAGAAATGTTCTAGGATTCTAGACCTATAGTTTTGGGACCTAACACTCAACATTTAGGGAAAAGATGCCTTTCCTAGAGCTACAAGGGTAGTGTGCCTTGATCAACGCCTTTAAATTGAACAATATCGAGAACATCACTTTTCAAGAATGCAAATTTTCCTAGATAATCGTTGTGAAATGTTAAAATCCTTGATGTGTGTAGAGCAAATAGATTCTCCTTATAATTCAATGACCAAAATGAGTGCATTGAATTTCTTTAAATGCAAGAAGAATATAAGAACATATCACACAAACTTGTGTTTAGTCATTCAAGAAAACTAAAGTTGAAAAATTTATCAATTTTGAATTATAATAAGGTAGGACAAATCTGCAATTGTGAAGATGGCCTATGATCGCAATCTAATTCCTAGACAAAAATGGTGGCTAGATTACAATAGATAGCATGTGTATACGAATAATAAATTGATTGATTGATAAATGAACATGAAAAAAATCAATAAATAAATATATTAAAAAAATAAACATGAAAACATAGAATAGTAACCACACAAAATGAGTGGATAAGGACAATACAAAATATAAAAACGCGTAACACGCTTATACAGATAACACGCTTTCACCTTTGACTGGAATTCCTCATGCGGAATTTCAAACTCTCGAATTACGCTCCCTATTTAATATTATATTAAAGCGCGCTTTGACCAATTTATCTCGTTTATTAAAGTATTTGAAAAAAAGCAATGAAATTAAACATTCATACCTAAAACACGCATGCAAAAAAATAATAAAAACTTATTTCAATATGACATAGAATTAACTTTGTAATGACTTTCTCGAGACCTTCAACCGATCAAATCAAATAAAATTTAGAGATTTTATCTACAATACAAACATTCTTAACATTTGTATTTGAAAAAATTGTCTAGATTTAGGATACGATTCCATTATATGGTATGTATTATGTATTGAAGATATTCTTAAGATATTTCACTTATTTGTATGAGAATTGTTAGATAGTTTCAATTTATTTTAATATATATGCAAATAATGTTTTAATTTTATGTGTCAGATTATTGTAAAAATGTAATATAAAAAGTTTTTATATTTAATTATATATTATTAAAAAATTAAATTTTGAAATATTTATTATTACTGATATCTTTTAAATACATGTATCTAAATATATATTTATAAATATTCATTTTGGATATGTTTTCTTTTAAATAATTTTTTTTCTATTATTTAAGTAGGAGTCTTTTTCTTTATCTTCACATATTAGAAAGTTGGATATCCAATCTCTTATTTTTTTATAGGATTTTTTTTCTTTATTAGTACTTGTGGTTAGGCAATAACATTATAAAATACGAAAATTATTTTTCTTACACTTGTTGGCTAAATACAATTTAGCTGTTATAAGTGGATTTTTAGGAAATCCAAAATAATTAGTTTTAGTGGCAACTATATAGCCAGAAATATATTACTTATTATTTTTCCTTAGTTTTTTAATTTAATTTAACTTTATTGGTCTCACTCACTCCACTTTTCACTCTAGTTAATAAATGAATATATGTGGATATCAAAAAGCAAGTTTTTTATTTTTTAACTTGAGTTAATTGATTTTATAATATTTCTATAAAATTTTGTATTCAAACAAATAGATTGAATCACTTGGAATCTTATATAACTAAAAGAATATTAATCTAACATATCTTAATCTTATTAGAAACTTTTTAGCTCTAATACCATGTAAAAAAATAAACCTAAATAATAATTAAAAAATAACATAAGAATAAAATAAAACATAAAACATAATTAAATGACTAAAAAATAATTAATTTTATCCTATAATTAATTCTATCTATATTTCATTAAATTTATTGGATACAATATACAATAATAATATTGTTGGCAATCAACATTTTTAAATTTATATTTAAAAAATTTAAAATCTCAAAACTTTTAAAAATAACTTTACTTTTCCTTAACATCTTAAAACAATTATTTTTCTTTAATTTATATTATTTTTTCTAGTAAAATTTTAATTATTATGAAATAATTATGTTTAATCTTTTTATCTTAATTATTATAATTTTTAAAATATAATCATTATTAAAATTAAATTATAATTATTATTAAAACTATACTTAGATTTAATATAATTTTTATTTTTTTCATAAAATTAATCGATGCTAAAATAAAGATTTTTTAAATTTAATCTTTTATAAAATATAATTATCCTAGTTTTATGTCTTATCCTCATCCTCATTAGATTTAGAAGTTATAATATTATATATTAATGATTTTATTTCTTAATCAAAATATAGAAGACATTGAGTTTTTGCATAACTAACTTTTTTATTATGCTATTTTGATTTCACTATTATGCATATTTAATATTTTATAGATTCTATAACATGTAGCAAATTATAAAGTTAATATCTATTTTATAGATTATAACAAAATACATAATTATTTTAAAAAGGTTTATTTTACTTTTTTATTTAATATTTAAAATTGTTCAAATAATTAAATATTTTAGTTTTTATTTTCAACTGTAGTAAATATTGCATAAATATATGTTAATTTTTTTTAAAATTAATGTTTAGTAAATATGTGTAACTATGTTTTAGTTTTTACACAATCATGGCATGATGCCTATATTGACTACCACTATAGAACACCTTTCAACATCATGATTGTGATTTCTAACATTAATTAATATGATAATTTAGAGATTTGGATGTAGACACAAAGATTTTTGGAAGTTATAAGAAAGGTATCGAAGTAATATTTAGTAGTCTCTAAGAATAATGAATTGAGACTCATTATATTAGTAATGAGTTCTTTTCAACGTTACAAAAGGTAAAATATTGGGAATATTATTTCCAAAAAGGTATTAGAATTGATCTCAAGAGGGTGAAAGCAATCCAATAATTAAGCTTGTCATTCAACAAAATAAGTGTCAAATCTTTTTTGGGCAACTTAATTTTGTAGGAATTTTGTGTTTTGTGAGCCATATATAAGATAAATGTCAAAGAGAAAACTCAATTTAAGGTCCACAAGGGATAATTTTCATCTACCACTTTTGACATTTTACCTTCCATGATGAAGCCACCTATTCAAACATCTGTCCACCAAAAATATTCACCACAAGCAAATGTGTTGTTGTTTTCTTACTAACAAAACCATTTGATCAACTCCACCAAGTATGAATCAAGCAAGAATATTACTTGTAAAAAAAATACTGCCCCTTGATCACTGTAATTTCCATTTTTAGAGATGTAAACAATGATGAATGAAAGCACCTTGAATGTTCATAAGCTACCACTTAGACTCTAACACATGAACACAAAATTAGGAAAGACATTGTTTTTAAGCAACTGAAACTTGGAACCAACATCCTATCAGAGATCTCAAGTTAGAGAATACTTGGCTATCATAAGAGCATAGCATCACAGTTATTGAGACCAAAACTTTATACTAACTTTCTTCTCCCACCATCAAGGTATCATTGTTCAAAGTGTTAGACAATTGTATTCACAATGATAACATTGGTCGTACCATAAAGAAGGTGAATTTATTGACAAAACCACTTATCATCCAAATTTTTTAATGGACCTATTTAACATACACATAGTCATACTTTTCACATTGTCTGTATGGCTACCAAGATACTTGCAACAATATTTGACAATAACCTTTCCACAATTTCATTGTAATGAAAATAGCAAAGTTGGCTCTTCATACCACTGTTTGAATGAGAACTATAACATGCAACCTTTCCGTGAAGTATACTGCTTAATGCACTGATATCCCTTCAAAACCCATGCAACAACTTAGTTAAATAAGAACATTCTAAAGAACTTTCTTCACACAACATAAAACCTCCTGATACTACTTGGGGTTAAAAGATAGACAACAAACAACTTCCCCTGACTTCAAACAATATTTTAGGCATTCATTGATATTTCGTGTGCTTTATGCAAAGGCTTAGAATCTTCTATCTCTTGCATTAGATTTCTCCTCCACACCTTCAATGATTCTTTCTTTTTCCAAATCTTCACAAAATCCTTCCTTCTCTTGTCCAAAGTAATTGTTCTTCTATTATACCTGCACTGTTGTACTTTATGCCCAAGATTATTACATCTAAAATATATAACACTATGACCAACAAGATAATCATGATCACTTCTTGACAAACCATAATAATTCCAACCTTGGTGTTTTCCTAACAACCAACAATCTTTCTTCATTTTGGGTGTAGCACTAAGGGTCGAGGTATGTGTGATAGTCATAAGCTATCCTTGACTTTCATTTTTGCATAGAATACTTTTCAAATGAACATACCAACATAGACACCCAACGTACCATTGATCTATCTAGTTTCAAGCATAACCTTCCTTGTTCAAGAAGTTGATGATTGATTGATAGGGTTGGATAATTCAATTGATAAGACAGTTGATCAGTTTTATTGCAAAATTTGGTAGGATAATTTATCTGTTGTTGACCTTCGTGTGAAGTGTTTACTGGATATATGCTCAAGTGTTTGATCTTTGTGGGATAATTTATTGCAAGATTCAGTTATTGTTTTTTTAATTTTTAGGGCTTTTTTCAGGACTTTATTTGATTATTTGTATTTTTTAGGATTTTTTTGTATTTTTTCAAGGTTTTTTATGATTTTTTTTTTTTGATTTTTTAAGGACATTTTATGATTTTTTTCGATTTTTCCAAGACTTTTTATAATTTTTTTGGATTTTTTCAAGACAGGACATTTTATGATTGTTTTGGGTTTTGAAGATTTTTTGATTTTTTTTGATTTTGAAAGTTTTTGGATTACAAGATGTAGTTTTTTGGTCCTAGTATCTAGCAAGGCAAGGAATATTATGGATGGATGAATGAACTATTGAGGTGAAGTTGGATAGGAGAAAGATGGAGGTAACTTATTATAAAAAATGAAGGGACATATCAAGAGCTTTTTTGAAACGATGTTTTTGCATTTTTCTTTTTGTCCTTGGTTTTTCATCAAGATCAAGGATGGAAAAGGGAATATGGATGGAGATAGGATATGGATAGGAGAAGAAAATATGATGTCTGATGCTTATGAAGATCCTTAGCTTTATCAAGATCAAAGATGAAAAAAATAAAATGGATGTAGATAGGGTAATGGATAGTGGATGAGGGATAATGGGAGATGTGGTATGAAGGATAGAATGGATGAAACTCACCCCAAAGTACAAAGGTCTATGTTTGCAAAAGGGTGATATGTGAGATCATCACAACATCTAATGCCACTCAAATAAGTGTTCCTGAACATTTCAAAGATAAAGACCTAGCCCACACTTAGAACCTCCAGAAAATCCAACTTAACATATCTAGTGACTAGGAAGCATACTCAAAAGGGAAGAAGAATCCCAAACCAGATCAAAGTACTTAGTCTTTGATTACACATGTGTGTGCAAGTGGGTTCATTATGATCCATATGATCATTGTAATCGTTATAATTCGACATGAATAGCTATGTGAGTTACCCTAACTTCAAAAGCATCCTTGATAGAGCCTCACAACCAACAAACATCTATAGCTCCGACGAGGTTATCATTGTAATCTCACAAATTTTGCTCCATTACCAGCCAAGCATCCATAGCCTCAATGGAGTTACTTGTATGTTACCAAAGCCAAGCATTTTGATATTGTATTTTTTCTTTTCTTTTTGTGGTATTTCTTTTCTTGCTCATGCTTTTGTTTTGATCTTTTTAATATTGCTTTTATCGTCATTTTTTTTGCATTATCTTATAAGAAACAAAGCTCATGTGGGTTTGAGAATTACAACAACGCTGAAGAAAGATTTTAGATTTTTCACTTGTCATGTCTTCACCTAAGAAACCATAATGACTTTGATTGATGTATTAAGTGTATGAAATATATTAATCAGAAGATGTTGGTATCAAGATGCAAGTGATTCTCTTTTTAGATTGAGTACACATCCCAACCAAAAGATAATGTTAAAGAGGAACAATCTCAAGTTATGAAGCGTTTAATGAATATATATCTAGGAAATGGATTGAACATAAGATTGAGTGTGGGTGAGCATGTGACAAAATGACATAAACACCTATTTCATAAATGAAGTATTTATGCAAAAGAGTGAATGGGAGGGTTTGAAGGATGGAAAATAGGTTTTGGATAATAGATGTAAGATGTTGGAATATTTGTGGTTGGGTGGATAGAAATGACTTCAAGATCAACATTGGCACACACCTTGAGGGCTGGTGCAGTGATGGAGGAAAAGTGGAATTTGGGTTTTTAAATTGTGAGGGAGGCATGGATATGGATTTTGGGACATAAGAACACAAATGGATGAAGGAGGTGATGGAGTATTTAAGACAGTTGATAGGCCAACATTGGGGCAAAGAATAAGAAAGATTTAACACTTTATAATGAATTCCAGTTTGGTCTATACGTGTCAATCTGGGGCATAAACTTGTGAAAGTTGTCCAGACAATATGCCGTCAAGGGATGAAAATCGAGAGATGAGTGGGGATGAATGCATCTATAAAAATAAAACCTCTCACAAATCAAAATAAAGCTGGCGATAGGAATTGTCACTTCCTGGTGACATGAGCTGTTCTATTTTATTTAAGCGATAGGAACTATGCAGAAATTATAGCAAACTTTGAAGCAGAAACTCAACACAAATTGTCGAATTTATAAAATAAAAAACATGCAAATATAACTCAAATCAATAACGTACTTAATTTCCACAAAAACTATATCATTTAGTTCAATCTAAATTAATAGATAATTTACACATATATCAACTTGTGTGGGGAAAAAGTGACACTAAGCAAACATGCCCTAATCTCACCTTCAATCACACATTTGTGGAATACGAAAGAGCCTAGAGGTATCACACAATTGGCTACTTCTTTTTGTGGAAGAGAGAGCCACGAGCTACCTATTAGGATTTCTATTCCTTTGTTGCAAATGATAGATAGAATGATGCAAGTTCAATTCCTAACCCCAAAATGCAAGTATGAACTAATGACAAGATTGCAGAATTGAACTTAAACAATGGAAAGCTATAAACACAAGGACAAGACAAGAATGTAAATGCGTACCCGGTGTTAAAATCTGAGTGAAAATGTTCGGGATGGGGGCACGGGCACCACTGTCCTGATTCTGCCCCTGAAACTGCTCCGAAAACTGTTGTTTTGCACTCTGGAAAAGCTATCAAAAATGCTAAAAATGCCGTCTGTCAGGAGGACCAGGGCGCCCAGCGCCCCTGTCCCAGGGACCAGGGCACCCAGCGCCCCTGTCCTGGCAGGACCAGGGTGCCCCACGCCCCTGTCCTGGTCTTTTGCTTTGAGATTTGGTGTGTTGTTTGGTCTCCGTCTGCTTCTTCCGGATCTGTAACTTGCGGCGTCGTCCGAGTCCTGAAACCTGCACTTATATCTGAAAAGGTGTTTGGGCGGCTATATAGGGTTTTGCCTTAGTCAAACCCCTGCTTCGGTGATTTCCACCTCCACGAATAGCCAAGTTGTATTGTAAAATGTATTGTGTGTGCAGACCTAGTGTGTGTGCAAGGTCCTTAAATGCAAGAAAGCAAACTAGAGCAACCTAGAAAGTAAACCCTAATTGCTTGTAAATGATAATGTAAATGCTCTAAATCAAGATGCAAAGTGATCTAAAGCATGAATAAAGGATATATTGAAGCTTATGCAAAGACATGAAAACAACATGAAATCATACCCAACCCTCAAGGGAGGAGTACAAGCCAATCTTCAGTTGGTAATCTCCTATTGTTCTTCAATGTCTTCCAAGCCCTAAATGGATGAATGAAATTGATAAATGCTTGATAGAAGGATGTTGAATGTTGTTGAAGTCTTCAAAGATCTGCTCTTTCGCTGCATAGAAGGTCCTCGAAAGCCCAAAATTTGGATCCTTTCAAATGAAGAAAGAGAGCTCTTATGTATGAAACCCTAGGTCTTAATTTTGACTTTAGGCCGACTTAGAGATTGAATCTCCCATCAATTTCTTGGGGTTAAGCTTTATTTTATGATTGGATCGCGCTCCTAAAATTTCGGGAAAAATGTCCGGGACCATGTTGCACTCCGGGCGCCATGGTCCTGACAACTTTTCACCAAATTTTCAGGGCCGTCGGATATGATGATTTTAGAGAGAATCCTGAAGTTATAGCTGATTTCAAGATCTTTTGACCCCCGAAATCAAGCCCCCAAGTTCAAAATAGGACCTAATCAGGGTTTTTGGTTAAATGATGTATTGGAGGAATAAATTGAAAGGGGCACACTTTAATGAAAGGGCCCAACGTTATGATGTAGGAGATGATAAAATAGGACCTTAGACCTAATTAATTTAATTAATTAAGTGCTAAAGGGGAAATACGATGCAAAATGCAAAATGCGCCAAGGCGGGTGCTAAACTAGGTGTGAAATTGTACCACCCTAGCAAGTGCATACAATTTACGACGCTACATTTAGCCCCCACTTTAGCGGTCATATGAACACTACGTGCATATGCAAGCTAAAGTACAGAAAAGTAAACATTATTTGAAAAAGGATATATCCATAAGTCTGTCGAACGAAGCCCCCAGCGGCATCTGCAGTACACAGTTAGGAACCGCACCCTACAAAACACACATTAGATCACAAAATCACCTAATGCTTACTAAGGAAGGTGATGAAAATTCGAGGGTAGCTATATGCCCCCCCCTGTTTCGGCTTGCTAATTTTAGTGAGTTGAAACAGGGTATCATGTTTACCACTTCGAATTGTTAAAGAATATTGATGACAAATGCTCACAAGAAGATTTGATATGAGATCAAAAACTAATGGAGAATCATTTGGTAAGAAAGAGGACTAAATCTCAACTCCAACACAACAAAGAGTGTGAGGATTTGGGAGTTCTCTAACACAAGATGAAGGATGTAAATGGAAACAAAATGCAAAGAAAGGAAAAGAAAGGAAAAAAGCATGAGTACACACATTGGTGATCCATGAGAAGAATAGTGAGAGAGAAAACATGGACTTCTTGCCCCTAGATCTTGTCTAGGTGATCCATGGGAAAAAGGACATGGAAAACTAGCCCCTAGAGTCTGTCTAGGTGATCCATGTAAGGGAGGAGAGTAAGAAAGTCTAGCCTTATGCCACTAGTTCCACTCAACCTCATGCATGTGTGTGTAAGTGAGGTTAGAAGCACCTCATAGGAGTCTAAGCCCGAGTATGCTACAACCTGTATATGCATAGTACAAAAGTGTGACATCTCGCTCTAAGAGTCTGTGCTCTGGTTCCGAGAATAATCACCTTGCATAAAAGAAAAATGGAGACATCTCGCTCTAAGAGTCTGTGCTCTGGTTCCGAGAATGACCCATTGCTCAAAAAGTGTAATGTTTATGTCATAAGCAAAGTAGAACAAGGATACCTACCTTCATCACAAAAGAAGATACCCCAAAAATGCAACAATGTCATAGATCCAAGAAAGAGAGTTTTGCACTCTTTAAGCAAGGATAAGATAGTTGAAAAGGGATATCTTGTAGTATGTGTAAAGGAGATCCTTAGAGGAGAAGAGATACCTATCCCCGAGGGGAATTGTCTAAGAAGAGAATAAGAATGCGATATTTCCTTCTTTTGCGAGGTGAAAGTGATCCTTAATGAAGGATGACGCTCTTTTTAACCCAATTGGGAGAGTGAATTCATTATGGATGTATTTTACCAAGTGCAAAAGAGGTTGTAGTCAAGGACTTACACCTCTTGTAAGAGAGAACCCTTGAACAAACAACAACAAATGCGTACAAGGCATAACATCAAGTAATAAAGTCCACACCATCCACAAAATAGGAAAAAGTGGATCCTTAGATAAAAATAAGGAAAGATCATTGCCTCCCAAGGATAAGGACAATGAGAAGGACTTACACAATCTTCTAGGGAGAGATTTGGACATAAGCAAAAGAAGAAATGTATGAAATCATTCTTGTCCCCATAGGAACAAGAAAATTAGGCTATTATGTTGCTTCAAAAAATATGATTGCACTTGAAATTGTACCATCATGAATGACAATGAGCCCCCAGGAAATGAGCTACCAATGTCACATAATGATGAGCAACATAATAGCCATTAATGTTATTTAAAGATATGATAGATTGAATGAGGTATTTGAATATGACATGCTAAATGCTCAACTATAAGTGAGATCAAGAACATGTATAAAATGATAAAGATTGAAGAAGAAAAGTCACATGAAATCTTAGAAGAGGGATGAGTGTAATTTATTAAAGCCTTATCCCTAGAGGAAAGGACTTTATGATTAATAGGAGATAAAGATTCATAAGTGGACTTAGAAATTTGAGGGGATTCATAAAGAGATTTCTTCATTGCCAAGATTTCCTTATGAGGGGAATGAGAGTTGATAGAAGTAGAAGATGATTTAGTTGAAGTGAGATCATCATCACTACTAAATATAGCATTCACATTGAGAGATGGTCTTTTAGATGCTTTGGTACGTTTGTAGGGATTATAGCCGAGTCCAAAGGCATAATTGTGAAAATTAGTCTCTAGAGGAACTTTCATCCCTTGTTCATGAGCACCACAACCTTTTCCATGATACCCATGCTTCGCAAAAATACGAAAACCATGACCATAACGGTCAGCCATTTCAGGAAGAGAAGGTGGTTTTTCATAAGACAAAGAATCAAATTCTTCAGAATTAAAGGTGTGAGGAGAAGAAGTTTGAGAAGCGGCCACAAAATTATTGCTCATAGGTTCAGGTAAGATTGATTGATTTTTAGTTTCTTCCTTCTCTTTAACTTTAAGCACTCTAGGAGGAACCCTATACTCACCTACAAAGGTGGGATTAAAATCAAGAGATCCCCAATCGTCTTCTGCAAGAACCTTCTTAGGATCAAAAGCCTTTTCATATGTAGACTCAAGTCAAGAAGGATCTTCTTCAGGAGCTTTAGACTCATCCAAGAATTTTGATTATCAGAGGGTGATGATTCATCCATAGGTATCTTTTTTAACGAGTCATCACTAGAAGAGGAAGGCTTAGAAGAAATCCCTTTGGAAGTAGATGTTTGCAAACAAGCCTGAAGTTTAGTATCACCTATCAAGGTATATGTCTTATTGTTATAAATGAATTTAACTTGTCTATGCAATGTAGAGGGGACAGCTTGCATACTGTGAATCCAAGGTCTCCCTAATAACAAGTTGTATGTTAGATTTCCTGACATAACATGGATAGGAGTAGGCAAAGTAACAGGTCCCACTGTGATGGGTAAGGTGATAATACCTAATGAAGACTTAGCCACATTATCAAAGCCTCGAATGGGATGAGAGTCAGGCTCAATAAGGGATGTATCCACATTCATCTTATGTAATAGATTAATGCTACACACATTAAGGCCAGAACCATTATCTACCAGTGTTCGTCTTATAGCAGTGTCATTTATGATAACCACAATCATCAAGGGATCATATTGATGTTGAATTTCACTAGTAGGCAACTCATCTTGAGTAAACACAATTTGAGCTTTAGGATTCATCACAGAGTTCACCAAAGAAACTATATTACTAGATGTATTAGGTGGAGGAACATTCAAATCTTTCAAGGCATCTTGTAACATTCCATGATGAGCGGAAGAAGTTTGGATCAAATCCCAAAGGGATATCTTAGCAGGGGTAGCTTTAAGTTGTTCTATGAGATCATATTCCTTACCAAGAACTTGTGAAATACGAGGAGCTTGAGGAAGAATAGGTTGGGAGGGAGGAAGTGAAGTTGGGATAACTGGAGGAGGATTAGGTTGCCTATTGTTTCTTGTGTTATAGGTATGAGCAACCGCATGATAACTCTCTCTAGTCAGTTGCTTAGCATACTCATAAGGGCTCTTAGTAGAATAACCTCCTTGCACAGTAATAATAGGTTTCTTAGGAGTGCAAAAAGAATCATTAGCATAACCACCTTGAACCACTAAGATAGGCTTATTTAAAGGTTGAGAATTTTGAGAAGGACAAGCACCTTGGACAGTGAAGAGAGGTTTGTTAGGTGTTTCATTCACATGTATCAAATTGATTGAGGATGGTCTAGAGGAATGAACAAAAGTGTTGGAAGAATTATTGATAGTCTTCTCTTGCACTAAAATCTTATCACGGATTGAATCAATTTTAGGAGAGAGACAAGGGGTAGGCATTGATGTTCTAGTAGGCAGAGTAATACTAGGAAAGGTCATATCATCCTCTATCATCAAAGGATCTACATGGGGAATAAACTCTCTAGGAGAAGGATCAACATTACTCTCTAAAGTCTCACTTTTGAGAGGGAGATCTTTGAAAGAGATGTTAACCATCTTGCTTTGAACTAGGGTTTCCTTCTGAGTAGAACCAAGTTGAGGAGAGGGAGATGCTTTATTTTTAGAGGGAGAATAATTGAGATTCAAGGAAGGTGAGAAATTATCAAGGGAGAGAGAATAATCTATACCTTCTTCTAATGGTTCATCCCAAATAGTGAAGTGGTTGAAAGGAATGTTTGAAGTATTGTCAATTTTGGGAGAGGAGATAACATTGTTTATTAATTCCTCATCCTTAGGAGGAAGAGCATCAATAGATGTGTTAAAATCATCCTCTTTCCTCAAAATATATTCAATATGATCTTTAGGGGAGAGAGAATTAAGGAAATTGCTTATTATTTCATCTTCTTTCTCTAAGGGATGCTTATGGGTAAGACAAACTTTAGGAGAAGGGTAAGCATTTATCATTAATTCATTATCTCTAGTGGGAATTTTGTTGGAAAGGGAAATGCCATCACTAGGAAATGTAAGGATAATGTCATCTTCTTGCACAAAAGGATCCTCATGAAGGGAGTGTTTTTTAGGAGGAACATGAACATATTTCTCCAAAGATTCATGCTTAGGAAGGAGATCTTTGAAAGAAATGTTCATAACCTCTTGTTGCACTAACATGCCCCCATTGGAAGGACCAACTTTAGGAGAAAATAAATCAATGTCCATCAATACCTTTTCACTTAGAGAGGCATCATGTAGGTGTAAAGCGGAAAAATCGCGATTGAACCCTAGTTGTTCTCCCCTCTTCCAACTCCGAGGAGAGAGAAGGGAGGTTTGCTAGGATTCGATGGTTTTTCACCTAGGGGAGAGACTTTACATTCAAAAGAGGGGTTGAAACTCATAAGATCCAATCCCACACAATGTAAGATTGGATGCTAAATGAGTTTCAACCCCTCTTTTGAATGTAAAGTCTCTCCCCTAAGTGAAAAACCATTGAATCCTAGCAAACCTCCCTTCTCTCTCCTCGGAGTTGGAAGAGGGGAGAACAACTAGGGTTCGATCGTGATTTTTTCGCTTTACATTTTGGTGAACCCGACGTGAACATCCTTTCTGATTTTTCATGCTTAGATCTGAAAAAATTGATTACATTTCCATGTTTGATCTTTTGCAAAATTTTAGAGGTGATTGCATAAAAACCCTAAATTTTCTTTTTAGTAAGTGAACCTGCGAAATGTCTAAATGTTAATATTACAAATTTTCAATTCATATTTGTGCTTTAATTCTGAAAATTAAGTGGTTAAGTGTCAAAACCCTAATTTTTGAAACCCTCTTGATTCAACCTTTGTCCAACAATTTCACTGATCAAAACATCTCCAAATCAGCTGTAACTTTGGATTCCGCAATAAAATCACAATATCTTTCATCCCTGAAAATTTGGAAAAAAGTTGCGAGGACCGTGGCGCCGAGCGCCATCGTCCCCGACATTTTTTCCGAAATTTCGGGAGCGAGATCTTACTGTATTTTCCTGCTAAAATCCAGAATTTTGGCTGATTTTATCAATTATAACACCTTCAAAATTACAGTCAAAGTTGGTCTTGTGATTGCTTGGATTAAGGCTTCTAAACATTTAAAAATCATTGAAATTGAAATTTTGTGTCAAAATTATGTTCTTACTGTCCTAAATCTGAAAAGTGTGTTATCATTCATTAAAAATTTCAGTGCTTTATTCAAATTCTTGCATTTTGTGACCTTTGAAATTAAGTGCTTAATTACAACAACTTTAATTTCCGCTTTCAAAATTGAATTTTGCGTGAAATTGAGTCAATTTTCAAATTTCAAAATTTGCATTGCTCTTGACATTCCCTCTAAAATCACAAAATTCAAAATTTCAGTTTCCCTCTCTTTTTCAAAATTCAAATTTTGCATTTTTCGACAATCTTGGTAGGGTTCAATTTCGAGATTGCAACTTTAATTTGGCCTATCTACAGATCGTAAAATCACTCAATTTTTTCAGATTGGCTCTAAGATCATCATACCTTTCATCCCTGCAAATTTCGAAAAAAGTTGCAAGGACCGTGTTGCACTCCGGGCGCCACGGTCCTGGGCATTTTTTCCGAAATTTCGGGATACTGTTGTGATTGCATCTAACAGCTTAAATCCAGAAGATTGGCTGATTTTACTGAAAATTGCTACTTCTAAATTCAAAATCTTCTCTCTCTTTCTAGTGCATGAGTTTTACAACAATAAGCCCTACTTACACTATTCCCGTTAGACGAAGCCATAGAATTAAGTCTTTCCGAGGTTTAACTACTGAGGAGATGAAACCTAATTTGAATAGCCTTTTTAACGAGGACATGGGTAATTCCTCTAATCCTCCTAATGATGAAGAAGCTCTCCATGAGGTTTCTGAAGAACAACTTTCAAAATTGGATAACCAATTTGACGATTTTCGACAATGGATGTCTCAAGAATACCCTGATAGTCAAGCTCTTCCTTTAATTGAGGGTCTAAAACGTATGCTTCAAAGTGATAAGAATGGAATTGATATTTTGCATGGTATTTCACACATTGTGGATTCGAACGTGATGCCTATGAAGAGTTGTGCTGAAAATTTAGGTTATACACAACCTCCTACACAAGTCAATCATTCTATTCCTTTGACAACTCCTATTGCTAGTATACCTACCTTTACATCAAACATCATGGCTACCTCTATACAAGACATTCCTCCCGTGATTACTAGTCATGGGGGCAACCCTTCTTCTTCAATTAACCCTCTTCCTTCATTCAATCCGATTTCTTCATTCGTCCCTTCAATGAGTGTTCCTATTACATCTCCGCAAATGAACATGACGCAAGGGGGCAATTCATTTAATCATTCCATTTCTCCTTGTAGTATTCCTCCTGTCCAATCATCTCCTATGACTAATTATCATAGGGTCCCACCACCTTACTCTTTACCTTCTTTCAATAACATAACACCTCCAACTCAATCTAACACATCTAATATGAACTCTTCGACTGAAGCGACCATTAACAATCTTGCACAAGCTGTCTCTTCTTTACAGCAACAAATTGCCTCTATGAATCAATCTAAGTTTAGTGTGCCCACATTTGATGTTGCGAGCCCACTTTCTCTTGACATTGTTCGAGCTATCCCTCCTAAACATGTTGAAATCCCGCATTTAGAACTTTATAATGGTAAAGGAGATCCTCTAACACATGTTAAGACTTTTCAAACAATTTGTACTGATTTTGCTTATGACCAAAGGTTGCTTGCAAAACTATTCACGAGAACATTAAGAGACAAAGCCCTACAATGGTATTGCTCGTTGCCTTCTTATTCTATTACTTCTTTTGAACAACTTGCAAATGCTTTCATTCAACAATTTCAAAACAATATAAGTCCTAAAGTTACTTGGATTGATTTAATGCATTGTAAACAAGGTGTTAAAGAAAAAGTGACTGATTTCATTGGTAGATATAAGCATTTGTATGCTCAAATTTCTTTTCCAGTGCCTGACAATGATATTCAAAGAATCTTTATTTCTAATTTACAAAAAGATATTCGAGACAAACTTCTGTTTTCTGAGTTTACTTCTTTCCAACAGTTGTGCGCCACTCTTCACAATTATCAACTGACTGTGAGTCAAATGGAACAATCACATCCTATGGCTCCGAGTAATAAGGGTGATAGCAGTCAACAACCATTTGGAAAGTTTAAACCGAACAGAGATTCCATCAAATTCAATGAAAACATCATCAACAACAATGTGAATGCAGCATCAGGTGTGCCTCCTATTTCTAAATTTTTCAAGAAAGAAAGAAAGTATACTCCTTTGAATGAATCATTGCATAGTATTATGAATAAGTTATTGGAACAAAATGTGCTTACTCTTCCTCCTATAAGACAAATTGATCCTGCAAAGATTACTTCACCTTATTTTGATAACAAAGCTTTTTGTCAATTTCATCGTCAGCCTGGGCATGATACTGAAAAATGTTTTTCTTTCAAGGGTAAAATTCAAGATTTGATTGATAATAATACTATCTCTGTTTCTGGAATGAATGATAAAGGCAATACATCTGTAGCTCCTCCTAATCAAAATCTTCAGATTTTCACTGATCCATTGCCTTCTCATACCTCTAATGCAATTGAGGCTAATGATTCCTCTCTCTCATCTGATGGTCTTGTGTCTATGACTCTGAATGTGATTAACTTCGTAGAGCAGCAAGAAATCCCTAAAGAACCTTCCATCACATTTGATTCTAGCGAAACCATTAGGGCACCTGATGGTCCTTTATACATAGTTGCAAAAGTCAAGAATACACCTTGCCGTGGAGTGCTTATTGATCCTTCGTGCATGGTTAATGTTATTACTGAAGAATTTCTTTTTATTTTGCAATTGAATCAAGTGATATATGACAAAACAGATGTGATTGTGAAATTATTTGATGCATTTTCTTCTCCTGCAATTGGTTCTATTACATTGCCTATTGAGGTCCATAACAAATCTCTTGATGTGAACTTTGCTATTATTCCATCTTCCGAACAATTTCATGTGAAGCTTGGCTATCCTTGGCTATCTTCCATGAAAGCTATTGCTTCTCCTATTCATAAGTGTTTGAAATTTCCCCATAATGGTGAAGTTGTTACTGTCAATCATAGTCTCTTTAAACCAGCTGAAAGAACCTCTAGTGTTCCTATTGATTACTTTTGGCCTAAACAATTCCAATCTCTTCCTCCGCGAAGTGATCATCTTTTCAAATCTTATCAAAAGTGGAAAACAAATATGATCCTATCTCTAAGTGAACCTAGAGCACCTAAACTTGATATTCCTATCATTCTTGAGAAGGAAGTTCTTCCTTTGAAAGATAAAACTAATGTCTTTCCTCAAGAAGATTCTCAACCCATCCCTATGGATGTGACTATGTCTATACCTAATAAACTTCCTAAGAGTAGACCTATACCTCCTCGTCATGATGGACTTGGTCTTCTCCCTAAACCAAAAATTCCTCCTTTATATGGAGCAGTTCCTCCTCCTTCTTTTTATAGAGAGAAGAGACCTTCTTCTTCTCCTATTATCCAGCCTAAGAGACCACAACCTAAACACCCAAGTGCTAAGGATGAGAACATTCCTCCTCCTCAGTCTTCTCGACTTCCTACTAAGACTAGACGAAATCGTTCTGCACGTGAACGCCGACGAAAACGTCGTCTTAGAGCTCAAACTTTGCAATCTCCAAAAACACCTTCAACAAGCATTATTCCATTTTCTCCTCAGCCGGAAATTGAGCCGAAATCTCCTAAACATAAGATGTATGATGGTCTTGATCCGGTGCAAGTTAAAGATCCTATTTTTATAAATCTTGATGATGATATAGATGAAAATGTTATTCATGATGAAAATGTTACTCCTCTTGCTTCTGATAGTGAATATGAACTTGTTGATGTTGATAACCATTTATCTAATGAATTTTCTAAAGCACTTATCCTAGCTCCTAGACAAGAACAATGTGGCTCGGAACATGAACATAGCCCTTGTTTGGATCTTGTGATAGCTCCATCTGCTGTGTTGGATGTTCCTCCTCTAGCGTGTTCCCTGCCTTCCCGAAACATTGATCAGCAAGATCGAGGGGTAGATGACATGCTAGACTAGTTACATTAGCATAGTAGATTCTCTCCCCCTCTCTTTTGTTACTTCTTCTATATGTTATTCTCATTCTTCTATTTGTCATCCTTAGTGTTGTCTACTTGAGGACGATGCAAAGCATTGAGATCTCTCGATCTCTCTCATGTTGACTCAAAAGACACATGTGTTCCCTTCTTCTAGGTAACCTTCCTTGATTGGGGAATGAAGAACAATTATGCATACATACATATGATATACATGAATTATCATACAGCATACTGACCCCGAGGAAAGCGAAGTCACCTTGTGCTTTGTGTTTTGTGTCTATTATCCTTGGGTTTATCTCACACTTGGGGGCTAAATCCTTGTGATAACGTGCTCCTTTCCCATTTCTTATGTGTATCACTACGTTAAAACAATCACCCTCGGTGAGGCGTGTGCGATCGCTTTAACGTAGGGGGGCATACATCCCGTTCATATCTTTTCAAGATACTTGAAAATTTCTTGGCAAATTTAGCCTTGCCTTGAAATTTTTTGATATCTTTCTTGCATGACTCATAGTGAGGGAGCCTTACTACTGACAGTCATGATTCTTCCTCGCGATCTTCCCTTTTACTTTGTCAATCGAAGTCGTAAGATCCTTAGTCCACTGGGGGCTCGGTGTATCTTGCCTCCTTGAAGTGGGGGCTAAATGTAGTGTCCTAAAATTGTGACACTTGCAATTTCGACTGCATTTCGGTCTTCACGATGGTGACAATCAAACCCTAGTTGTTCTCTCCTCTTCCAACTCTGAGGAGAGAGAAGGGAGGTTCGCTAGGATTCGATGGTTTTTCACTTAGGGGAGAGACTTTACATTCAAAAGAGGGGTTGAAACTCATAAGATCCAATCCCACACAATGTAAGATTGGATGCTAAATGAATTTCAAGGGTTAGGAAAGCAAAGCTACCCTCTTTTGTAAAGAATGTTGTTAAGGAAATTAAGCTAAGCATGCATAGAAAGTAATAAAGATTCGCTTATAAACTGAGTTCGGGTTATAGGATGAAACTGCGGACCTGGAATTAGCAGTAAAATGTCGATACGGCGCTGTCCTACAAATTTGAGCAAAAGTTGTCGGGACGATGGTGCCCGGCGCCACGGTCCTCCGAAAAATCCGTGAAACGAAGGGGGATCTGTTCGTCTCTACACAAGGATTCCAGATCTTCAATTTCAGCCATGTACCTGCAACCTACACACAGAAAAGCGAAGACGATTGGGGGGTTAGGGATTGGGGGTTTGCCTTTAGGTCAAACCCCAGTTTTGGAATTAACCAAGAAATGAGCAAGAGCTGTAAATGTAAATGACTGAAAAACAAGTACTAATACCTTGTTCTAAGGATGTTGGTATCCTTATGTGCGAAGGTTTAGATGTTGTATGTTGTATGTTGTAGTAATATGTTGTATGTGATCTCCTCTTCAATGGTTGAATCCTTGTCTTGTATGCAACACTTAGCCTTGAATGGAGACTTGAAATGATCAATTGCTTGAAAGAATGCTTGAATGCTTGAATGCTTGAGTATAATTTCCACGCCTTTTCCATCATATCGAATGAAAGAGGAAAATGTCATTTATATACTTGTCAATTAGGGCTGATAGACTGATTTTCCCGACCTTAGGCCGACCAGGGAAAGATAATTTCCAAATTGCAAACAAAAAGACCCGAGCCCCTTAGGAGACCGGGCCCAAAATAGGACCCAGGGACCAGGGCGCTGGGCGCCCTGGTCTTGAGGGACCAGGGCGCTGGGCGCTCTGGTCCCACCTCCCGGGACAGCAGGGTGCAAGGAGGTTCAGGCCAGGGTGCTTGAAAAATGCAGTTTTCAGTGTCGTGAGCAAGTTTCAGGGTCTCCATTCAGGTTGCGTGTTGCGTCGCCATCGTGAAGACCGAAATGCAGTCGAAATTGCAAGTGTCACAATTTTAGGACGCTACAGTAGGGAAGGTGAAGTAACATTAAGAAAGGTGTTTATGATATCATTCTCTTCCTCTAGGATAGCTAAATAGGAAGGGCACATTTTAGGAGAATTGTCAAGATCACTCTTAAAGTCTTCATCCCTAGAGCATGGGAGAGTCTCAAAGGGATTGGTAGCAACTCTTTTAGGCACTAAAATGTTGTTATAGATGGGGGGAGGTTCTTCAGGAGAAGGAAAAATTGAAACAAGGGAAGCTAACCCATTATCACATCTATGAAATGAATGCATCATGACAACAATTTTCCTTTTTCAAATGATAACACATGCAAAATAGAAGGAAATGTTTAATTTTAACCAATGCAAGCACTTAGAATGTAGATTTAGAAAATGAAATTTATGATTCAAATGAGTTCCTAAATCAGATTTGAAATTATTGATCCCAATTAAGCTATCCACAAGTTCAACTTTGAATTGAAAAATTAGGGTTTTAGCAAAAATTTCCTCTAGATTTTTTGAATCTTGCAAGAAATTAAAACTTGTAAATAGCATAAACACTCAAATTTGAAAACATAAATCAGAATTAGAGAAGATTGGAATTCACGTCGGGTTCACCAAAATGTGTGGGGAAAAAGTGACACTAAGCAAACATGCCCTAATCTCACCTTCAATCACACATTTGTGGAATACGAAAGAGCCTAGAGGTATCACACAATTGGCTACTTCTTTTTGTGGAAGAGAGAGCCACGGGCTACCTATTAGGATTTCTATTCCTTTGTTGCAAATGATAGATAGAATGATGCAAGTTCAATTCCTAACCCCAAAATGCAAGTATGAACTAATGACAAGATTACAGAATTGAACTTAAACAATGGAAAGCTATAAACACAAGGACAAGACAAGAATGCAAATGCGTACCCGGTGTTAAAATCTGAGTGAAAATGTTCGGGACGGGGGCACGGGCACCACTGTCCTGATTCTGCCCCTGAAACTGCTCCGAAAACTGTTGTTTTGCACTCTGGAAAAGCTGTCAAAAATGCTGAAAATGCTGTCTGTCAGGAGGACCAGGGCGCCCAGCGCCCCTATCCTAGGGACCAGGGGCCCAGCGCCCCTGTCCCAGGGACCAGGGTGCCTAGCGCCCCTGTCCTGGCAGGACCAGGGCGCCCCATGCCCCTGTCTTGGTCTTTTGCTTTGAGATTTGGTGTGTTGTTTGGTCTCCGTCTGCTTCTTCCGGATCTGTAAATTGCGGCGTCGTCCGAGTCCTGAAACCTGCACTTATATCTGAAAAGGTGTTTGGGCAGCTATATAGGGTTTTGCCTTAGTCAAACCCCCACTTTGGTGATTTCCACCTCCACGAATAGCCAAGTTGTATTGTAAAATGTATTGTGTGTGTAGACCTAGTGTGTGTGCAAGGTCCTTAAATGCAAGAAAGCAAACTAGAGCAACCTAGAAAGTAAACCCTAATTGCTTGTAAATGATAATGTAAATGCTCTAAATCAAGATGCAAAGTGATCTAAAGCATGAATAAAGGATATATTGAAGCTTATGCAAAGACATGAAAACAACATAAAATCATACCCAACCCTCAAGGGAGGAGTACAAGCCAATCTTCAGTCGGTAATCTCCTATTGTTCTTCAATGTCTTCCAAGCCCTAAATGGATGAATGAAATTGATAAATGCTTGATAGAAGGATGTTGAATGTTGTTGAAGTCTTCAAAGATCTGCTCTTTCGCTGCATAGAAGGTCCTCGAAAGCCCAAAATTTGGATCCTTTCAAATGAAGAAAGAGAGCTCTTATGTATGAAACCCTAGGTCTTAATTTCAACTTTAGGCTGACTTAGAGATTGAATCTCCCACCAATTTCTTGGGGTTAAGCTTTATTTTATGATTGGATCGCACTCCTAAAATTTCGGGAAAAATGTCTGGGACCATGTTGCACTCCGGGCGCCATGGTCCTGACAACTTTTCACCAAATTTTCAGGGCTGTCGGATATGATGATTTTAGAGAGAATCCCGAAGTTACAGCTGATTTCGAGATGTTTTGACCCCCGAAATCAAGCCCCCAAGTTCAAAATAGGACCTAATCAGGGTTTTTGGTTAAATGATGTATTGGAGGAATAAATTGAAAGGGGCACACTTTAATGAAAGGGCCCAACGTTATGATGTAGGAGATGATAAAATAGGACCTTAGACCTAATTAATTTAATTAATTAAGTGCTAAAGGGGAAATGCGATGCAAAATGCAAAATGCGCCAAGGCGGGTGCTAAACTAGGTGTGAAATTGTACCACCCTAGCAAGTGCGTACAATTTACGACGCTACACAACTATGTAATTATAGTAGCATAAATACCAATCAACAAGAATGTTTATCCAAATAACACACACCTACAAAAAAATACAGTATTTACACTCAATCGATAGCTATAGAGGGGGAACCCTTCCTCCCAACAAGACGATTGAAGAGAATGCTCAAAGGACCTGTTAGCACACATTTTTGTAAAATTTTATGTGCTATTATGGAGCATTTACTGCTGGTTTGCATGTGCAGGAACCTTATTAGCACGAGCAAAGTTCTCTAAGGATCAATTGTTTCAGGAGTGTCAAGACCCTATGGGATAGCTGGGATCACTATTATTCATGGTGGATGACTCATTTTTCAAAGCTGCAAAATTTCAATTACCGGCATAAGTAGTCCCGATGAAACAACATTGGCAAGCAAAAGAAGGATTATTAGCATGACATTTATCGATAAATCAAAAGGCAGATTCATTGGAGCACTTAAATGATATTTAACATGATGCGCACTCTTAGGAAAGTCATACCATCAGGATAGCTTATTTCGATGAGGCAGAAGGAGGGTGTTTTCTATCCGCATGCATCGACTTATCGGGAAAGTGTAAAAATTGTTATACCGATAGCCCATGAGGCTATTGGTGTAACTTGTAACGATGAAAAGGTAGTGCAGATCATGGACTTATAGCATCAGGAGATCGGAAATAATGAAAAAACTCTATCCTGATACCCGATGACTTATTATTATTATTATTATTATTATTATTATTATTATTATTGGATAATTTAAGCAACTTCCTATTATTATTATTATTATTATTTCTTAAATGCAAAAAAAAATAAAAAATATTTAAATCTAGATTTTGAAAAAGGAACTTCTATTTTGGTATGATAAGACTCTAAAAAACATATTTTTAAATTTAGATTTAATATATTTTAAAAAAAATTTTAAATCTAGATTTTGAAAAAGGAACTTCTATTTTGGTTTGATAAGACTCTAAAAAACAAATTTTTAAATTTAGATTTAATATAATTTTTTTTTTTCATAAAATTAATCGATGCTAAAATAAAGATTTTTTAAATTTAATCTTTTATAAAATATAATTATCCTGGTTTTATGTCTTATCCTCATCCTCATTAGATTTAGAAGTTTTAATATTATATATTAATGATTTTATTTCTTAATCAAAATATAGAAAACATTGAGTTTTTACATCTTCTTATTATGAAACTAACTTTTTTATTATGCTATTTTTGATTTCACTATTATGTATATTTAATATTTTATAGATTCTATAACATGTAGTAATTTATAAAGTTAATATTTATTTTATAGATTATAATAAAATACATAATTATTTTAAAAAGATTTATTTTACTTTTTTAGTTAATATTTAAAATTGTTCTAATAATTAAATATTTTAGTTTTTATTTTCAACTGTAGTAAATATTGCATAAATTAATGTTAATTTTTTTTAAAATTAATGTTTAGTAAATATGTGTAATTATGTTTTAGTTTTTACACAATCATGACATGATGTCTATATCTGACTACCACTATAGAACACCTTTCAACATCATGATTGTGATTTCTAACATTAATTAATATGATAATTTAGAGATTTGGATGTAGACACGAAGATTTTTGGAAGTTATAAGAAAGGTTTCAAGATTTTTTTTTAATGTTTGAAGATAAAAAGTTTTAAATAAATAATCAAAGCACGGAAAACTTTAAGAAACCCCCCCCCTTGGACAAGGTGTAAAAACCTGGTGAAAATTGTATAATTCCGAGGAAAATTTTAATTTTACTAGCGAATTTTTGCGGTTTACGGAGAAAAATAATAATCTCCATTGGCGAATTAGCTGTGATCACTCAAAGTTTGTGAAAAATCCTTGCGAATTGTACTGTTTTTAAAACCCAAAAAATAATTGCATGGGCGAATGTTAATGTTTTTAAAACCAGAAAAATATTTGCGTTGGTGAATTCAACCTATTTTCAAACCATAAAAATAAAATATTGGCGATTTCATGCTATTTTCAAACCATAAAAATAAAATATTGGCGATTTCAAGCCATTTTCAAACCATAAAAATAAAATATTGGCGATTTCAAGCTATTTTCAAACCATAAAAAAATATATTGGTGATTTTAAGATATTAACTTTAAGTAATTAAAACATGTGGCACACAGTCGTCAACTCTCTGCCTCAAAGACTGCCCATTAGAAAATCTCGCGACCTAGCGACAAGCCCTTACGACTCTCTCTATCTCCAACTCGCAAACTGAAAATGCTAAGCCTTCTTAACCTCAAGATCTAGTGACTAAGGGAAACTGAACTGGCACTCGCCAATTCTCGACCACAAAAGTTAAGTCCTCGTCACCGTAGCGACTTGGAGATAGTGGTAACTTTAACCCTTGTTGCGTACTCGCCAACATAAAACTGTTTGTCTCAGACCAACTTGAGACCTCGGGACCAAAGCAATTTCACTAACAATCTCTAGCTCGATAACATAAAATGCTAACACCCAAAAAGCTAGAGACCTCGCGATGTAAACCTAAACCAACTTGTCGCCAACTCATGGCTTGGTCATGTCTTCAGACATTTTACCTCATGAGCTGGCGATAACCATAAAACTTAACCACAAACTATCTGGTCGCTAGCTCACAACCTAAAATTTTTAAGGCTTAGATGTTGACTCATTCCTGAGGGACTAGTTTGAAGGTTTCTCTTGAGTCGAGGTTGATTAGACAAGTGAGGACGACAGTTTTAGAGGCATAAAAGGATTTGATAGCTTCTAAGTTAGAGATGGGAGATCATGGATTTCTCTGAGAAATAAGAGCTCAGGTTGCTTGTTGTCAGGGATTTTGAAGCAGAATTTGTCCAATCAAGGAGGAATAAAATCAGAACAAAATCATTCACAATAGATGAGCCTTAGCAGGATGTAGTGGATTTGATAGGCATGATGATGACTTCTAGGAATCTAGAGTCTACAGTCATGTTGAAAACCACCAAAATGATAATTTTTCATGTAAATGCAGAATGAGCATCACCAAATGAAGTGTGAAAATGTTATAAATACAATGGAGTGGTGACTTAATTGGTAGAAGAGAAAATAAACCTTTTTCATTTTCTGAGAGTGGTTTTTTTCCTTAGAAAGGAAGATTATGTTTGAGCAGGATCATGCATGGAGTTGTACTTGTTGTGTGCTCTGTGATACCAGATGGGTGTTTTTTTGTTTTCTTCTGTGTGAGTTGGTTTATTGTCAGAGGGGTTGTGAAAGTGAGAAGGATTTCCAGAGGGGGTGTGAAAGCCTTTTTTGTCAAGAAGGGCCAAGCATGGCACATCCTCTGCTTCTACTCTGCCATAGGATGGCAAGGGGTTTGAAGAAGGAGCCCATAGAGGAATGAAAGAAGGATTTGTTTGGGTGGGGAGTGGCAGCCAGTCATCTTTGTGATGACATAGAAGCTGCAACCACCCCCCCCCCCCCCCCCCAAACATATTACATTTACCCTAAAGCTTCTGTTTCCACTTTCCCTGATTGTGGGCATGAAGGCTCAAGTTCCTCTTTCCATTTTCTCTGTTCCTAGGCATGAAGGCTTCCACCTCTATTTGGAAATGATCTATTAGACTTGGACAGAACATAACATCTCACATTCCATCCGAAATGAAGGCATCAGGGTGATAATGGCATGGCTCAAGCAGTTTTGCAAGTTGTATAGTCATTGGGGTTCCTTTTCTGGTTCCAGTAGTGATTGTAGACTCTACGTGAAGGGAGCAAGTTGTATACTGTATAGTCATTTACAGAGCAATTGAAAAGCATTTAGTGTCAAGCTTTGTCTATGCAGGTTCTTGAAGGAGTTATATATAAATTTATTTTTTGTATAATTCTATCTCTTTCAAATGATTAGAATCATGAGATTTAACTTTTTTTCATTTGTTGCATTATTATGGTGTATGTAATTTTTTATTTAATGCTTCCTAATCCTATTATGCCTAGGAATGCAAAATTTCTGTTAGTATGGAATCATATTAAATAATTAAGGATTCACATCATTGTAATTGGTGGGCGGATTATAGACAGTCATAGAACACCTCCATATATATTACATAAAAATCAATAGCATATAAAATCATAAAAGTATTAAGAATGAAAGTATTAAACACCACAATAGATTATTAGATAGGAATACAATTCTACAACATAATTAGTAAAACATCAAGACAACAGACCAATGCCTTATCCTAGGGCATAACATCACTTACAATTCAAGTCAACCTAATAATAAACTTCAATAAGATTCATTTGCAGATAAATAGAAATGAAATTATGAATAATGTCATTACATACAGTTACACAACCCAGATTCATATGTAAACTAAAAAACCCTTGACCATTCAATTCACAGTGAAAACATAAATTCAACACAAAGACAATTATGTGAAGATCATATTGCCAAACTACAAATGATATTGATATTATATTCATAATGATATCAGAAAGTAAATTCACAATGCGATTCAACTATGCACTTATCAAATTCTTCAATAGTTGAGCTATTATAACTATATAAGAGTTTTCAAGTTCAACATCATTGATCAATAAAAGTGGCAACCTCAACCTGAGGATTCAACAAGCTTAGGATTACTGTGAGAAATCTTGGGTAGCAACCTCAACCTGAGATTTTTTCTTTGGCTTTAGCATGGCTTGCCACCTATCCACCTCTTTGTCTGTTGGCCAACTGAATGCCTTTACCTCTTCCAACGTTGCAATTGAATCTATCCATCTAGCATCTATAACTGCCCTGGACTCAACAATAAACTTTGCATGGTCAACCTCAACCCTGAACAGTGAATCAAGCAGACCATTAAGGAAATTAGCATCAACTTGTTCATTTACATGCTTGATTATTTCTTCTTGCTCTTCAATCAAATCAAATTCACTGGTCCAATCAGAAATTGATTTCAAATCTCCATTACTGCCATAAATTGAAGGCACCAATTTATTATAACCTTCCCCAAATGTCTGCAATTTTTCATTTATAAGCACATCCTTCCCTGTGAAAAATGCATAAGCTGCATTCATTACCTCCACCATGTCTTTAGTGTCACTAATCTTGGGAGGGAACTCATCACTATACATCATTGCAGTATCTAGCTTATCCATTAATTTGCTTCTTCCTGACTGATGGGATGGGGTTTGGGATAGACTAGCCTAGTCTATGCTCTTGGATCCTTCCCTGGGATCACCTGGTGTTCTCTTCACACCCTAGGGTCTCCGGGACTTCCCTTTCTTGAGGAATCCCTTGACCTTTCCCAATCCAACCACCAATGAGTTACAATGTTGCTCCTAAGGTCTCACCTGCTCATGAAACTCGAAACCCCTTACTATGGCTAATAAGGGCTTAGCTTCTTCCACTCCTTTCTAGGTCTTAGCAAGGTTAGGTCAAGTCTTAAACCATGTTTTTCATCCATCCATGTGCCCCCAAGAAGTTGCAACCTTCATTCCTCCTACCAATTTCACTATTTTGTATTTTGCCTACTAAATAGGGCTACAAGGATTAGGACCTATTAGGCCTCCTACCCAGTCCTTTAGGGCTTCCTCTCACAAATGATGCACAAACAACCCAAACTCCCAAAATGGACTACCATTCATTTGGCAAGGGCTCAAGGATTTTCTAGGTTTTAGGCCTCCAAGTGGCCGTACAGAGCCTTGGGTGAATTTTGGGGTTTTTAAGGGTTTTGTGAGGGTTTTATGGTTTGCCTGGGTCATAGTATATGTTTTGTGTATTAGCCACCTTTTCTGGATTGGTGGAGGCTTCTCCTTCACACCAATGATTCTTCAAACACTCCCCTACACCTCCTCAAAAGGATGCACTCTCCTCTGACCAACCTTTCTCTTCAAGACCTATGCAACTTAACCCTTCCTAGTTGGGCACTGTTTAGTCTTGCCTAGGATTGGGTCTCTTGATGGTCTCCCTGCATTTCCAAGGGCCCTGCTTGCTTTGTAGTATAGTACAAGGTCTTCACTCTCATTCCCCATGGTTTCATGGTGGTTCCACAATGGGGAATTGAGTTAAGCAGCCATTTACACAATCCTGTCCAAAACTGGACAGTAAGAAGACAATTTACAATCTATTTACAAACACACTCAATCTGCAAATAAAAACCTAATCTAATTGCTCACATTGAAAGTATTTACATCGTATAAGAAATTCCACATAGTTTTTCATGCAAAATCAATCCATTAACTTGCTTGGTTTCTTCACTCAAACTGACTGGTAACCAACAAACAATCACAGTCAGGTCACTTTGCTTGGGTTGTACAATGTCTGACATCCAACCCATTAATTTAGGGTTTTCAAATACTTATACTACCCTCTCCTTGGTCAGTGTTCCAATATTAGGGCTCTCCACGCTCAACAAGGGTCTTTGACCATTTGGGTGGAAAAGTTGCTTGACAACTTTTAAAAGTTGTCATGCAACTTTTGCATATTTTAAGCAACTTTGCCATTGTTGCTTTTCACGACTCCTAAGCCTATTTTGGGCTATCCTAAGGACAGTAGCATTCCAATAAGGCCTAACACACTTCCAAGGCACACTCAACCTCTCCTGCACAAGAAATCACAACAAAACACAAAGGACTTAAAACTAGGGCCTAGTCTAGAACAAATGAGCTCATGGCTCTTATTCATCTACAATGGCTTCTAAAGAAGCATAACACCAACAAAAAAAAGAAGGAGGAAGAGCTTGGAAGGGTTCTCTTGCACCATACTGCCCCTCTACACACAACTAAGCAATAGAAGAAGAGATGAGAGCTGGGTCTATGCCTAGTGTCTTGAACCTGCTCTCCTCCACCCAAGTTGCTTCTGACTCAGGCTGTCCTGCCCACTTCACCATGTGTTCCATGTAGACCTGGTGTCTAGTGGACTTCTTAACTCTTGATTCCAAGATCTCCTCTACTATAGGCTTCTTCACTTGTGGTAAAACATTAACATCTAGGTCCTGTAGTACCTTGGCTTGGTTCTCAGTCTGCCCTTCTATCTCACCCTTGTACATGATCAGATCAACAACATTAAAGACTGGTGATATAGCCAAATATGAAGGTAGGTCAACCTTGTATGCATTCTTACCATATTGTGATAGGATTCTATAAGGTCCTACCCTCTTCATTTGCAGTTTGGTAGGCTTACCACTTTGCATCCTAGCTTTGCTCAAATGGACCATCACATAGTCACCCACCTTGAACTGAACCTCTCTCCTTTTCTCATCCATTTTTGCCTTTAGTTTCTGAGTGGATTCAAGGATGGCCTTCTTAACTTGCTCTTGAACTTCCTTGATGGTTTGAGTGAAGTCCTCTACTTGCCCACTCTTCATTTCCAAACTACCAAGGTCTCTCAACTCACATACTCCTCTTGGATGTCTGCCATACACAATCTCAAAAGGACTTCTACTAGTGGTCCTATTCACACTGTCATTATATGCATACTCTTCTTGAGGAATGATTAGGTCACATGTTTGTCCATACTCCTTAGTTAAACACCTCAACAAGTTACCTAACACCCTATTGATGACTTCAGTCTGACCATCAGTTTGTGGATGGTAAGTTGAGCTAAATGACAAGTTAATTCCTAGTCTCCTCCATAGTGTTTGCCAAAAATGGCCCATGAACTTGTTGTCCCTGTCTGAAACAATTCTTAAAGGGAGTCCATGAATTCTAACAATCTCCTTAAAGAAGAAATGTGCAACATAGCTTGCATCATGTGTAGTCTTACATGGAATGAAATGGCTCATCTTGGAAGATCTATCTACTACCACATAGATGTTGTCCATACCTGTCTTTGTCTTGGGAAGCGCTACTACAAAATCCATCCTTATACATTCCCAAGGTCTATTTGGGACCGACAATGGTTGATAGAGACCAGCATTGCTTGATCCTCCCTTTGTTCTTTAGCATACACCACATTGTTCTACATATTTTTTCACATCCCTTGGCAACTTTGGCCAATAGTAGTACCTCTGTACTAAATCCAAGGTTTTATTGACTCCAAAGTGTCCACTTAAAATGCCATTGTGTTTCTCTTGGATGAGGTTTTCCCTCATGGATCCTCTTGGCACACACAACCGGTTACCTTTGAACAAGAGACCATTTTGGAGAGTGTAATCTGCATACTCACCATGGAAATGGTTCTCAAACTCCTTGCAAACCTTGTAAGCTGATGAGAAGTCTTTGTCTCCTTCATAAAGGTCCTTGAAACCTTCTATTCCTATGCTCTACAACTGTAGTTCTTGAACTATCAACAACTTCTTACTTAATGCATCTGCCACCTTGTTGAGTTGCCGCTTCTTATGCTTGATGGTGAAGGTGAAGGATTGGAGGTATTCCATCCATTTCAAATGCCTATTGCTAAGCTTATCTTGAGTGTTAATGCAACTCAATGCTTGGTTGTCTGTGAACACCACAAATTCTTTTGGGAGTAGGTAATGCCTCCATTTCTTTAAAGACTGCACTAATGCACACAAATCTAGGTCATAGGCTGATTACTTCTTCTTAGCTTCATTAAGCTTCTCATTGAAAAATTCTACAGGTCTTCCCTCTTGACTCAATAGACCACCTATTGCAATTCCACTTGCATCACACTCCAATGTGAATAGCTTGTCAAAAGTAGGTAGGAGTAGGATAGGTTTTGTGGCTACTTCTTGCTTCAATAATTGGAATTCTTTGTTAGCCTGCTCAATCCATTCAAAGTTAGTTTTAAGACATCCTTTAATGGTGTCAAGGATTGGTGCACATATGCCACTGTAGTTCCTCACAAATTTCCTATAGAATTGAGCTAATCCATGGAAACTCCTTACCTCAGTCCCTATTCTAGGTGCACACCAATTCATGATTGCCTCCACTTTGCTTGGATCCATCTTCAAGGTTCCCCTAGACACCACAAATCCTAAGTAGACCAGCTCTTGCTTCAAGAAGTCACACTTCTCTAGGTTGATGGATAACTTCTCCTCATGCAACCTCTCTAAGACTAACCTCAAATGCTCAAAGTGCTCCTCTTTGGTTCTGCTATAGATGAGAATGTCATCTAGGTACACCACCACAAATCTGCCTATGAAGTCTTTTAACACCTTAGTCATCAACCTCATGAAGGTGCTTGGGGCATTAGTAAGCCCAAATGGCATCACAAGCCATTCATACAATCCTTCTGTAGTCTTGAAAGCAGTCTTCCACTCATCACCCTCCTTGATTCTAATTTGGTGAAAACCACTTTTAAGGTCCAACTTGGTAAAATACATAGCACCTCCTAGATAGTCCATCAAATCTTCTATTCTAGGAATATGAAACCTATACCTTATGGTGATCCTATTGATTTCCCTTGAATCAGTGCAAAGTCTCCACTTGCCTCCCTTCTTTGATGCTAGCACTACCGAGACTGCACATGGGTTGATGCTCTTCTTAATCAGGCCTTGTTCCAATAACTCCTGCACTTGCCTTGCTACTTCCTTATTCTAATTAGGTGTGAGATTATATGTAGATTTATTAGGTAGGGATGCACCGGGAACAAAGTCTATTTGATGGCTTATAGAACTTCTTGGTGGGAGTTTTGCAAGTGCTCCATCACTCACTATGTCCTTATACTCTTACAACATTTGCTTCACCTCCTTGGGTACTTCTTCTTGCAACTTGTCTTGTTTCTCCTTTCATTTCACAAAGATGGCACACTTCACTATCTCCTCCTCATGCAACAAGTTTAAGAACTCTTTACCAGTAGCCAATAAAACACTAGGTTTTCTTGAAGTTCCCTCTTCATTCTCTATCAAAGACTGAATCTTGAAGGTCTTGCTATCCTTCTTGAATGATATGGAGTTCTCCTCTCCATCATAGATCACCTTCCTATCAAATTTCCAGGGTCTTCCTAGCAGCAGATGACAAGCATCCATAGGCAACACATCACAAAGGATCTTATCCTTGTATCCTCCAATAGAAAACTCTACCCAAGTCTGTTCATTGACTAGCACACTCTGCTCATGATTCAACCATGTCACCTTGTATGGGTTAATGTGGGGTATCCTTGTGAGTTTCAACTTCTTGGTTGCCTCCTCTGATATTATGTTATCAGTTGACCCTGAATCAACTATCACCTTGCAAACTTTACCAAGGATCTTGCATCTCACCCTAAACAATGCTCTCCTATGCTTAGGTTCACTCTCGACTGGCTGTCTTATCAAGACCCTATTGAACATCAGATTTTCTCCAATCTTTGATTTAATATGGTCCACTTCAGGTGTCTTACTACTTGAAGATTCTTCATGTGCATAAGCAACCCTCTTTTCACTATTTGATGAGGTAGGCTTGTCAGGGCATCTATATGTCGGGTGTCCTAATTGACCACAATTGTAACACTTCATAGTTGCAAAGTAGGAGTTACCTCTGCTAGTACCTCTACCCCTACTTGGACCACCTTGTGCACCTCTTCCTCTAGAATGGCCCCCTCTGAGATTGGTTTCACTGCCTTGCTCAGTTAACTTGGCTTCTCCTTGGTTCCTCTGCTCATTTGACTTGCGTTGGTAACCACCTCGGTGATTCATTTGTTCTCTACCTCTGCCTCTACCTCTGTTATTAGAGTCTCCTTTCCGTTTGTTCCTCTCTTCCACCTTGACAGCAAGCTGATGACATTTTTGAATAGTAGTAGGAGTCCATAGGCTTATCTCCTCCTGAATGTTCCACTTTAGGCTGCTTAGATACCTAGCCACCTTAATAGACTCATCTTCTTGGACTTTAGATCTAAGACAAAGTTTTTGAAATTCTTTTGTGTAGGAGGTCACATCAAGGTCTTTTTGCTTCAAACCCTGTCTCTTCTTATGAAGTTGGACTTCATAATCCTCTGGTAAGTAGTTCTCCTTGATCTTACTCACCATGGCCTTCCAATTGGCAATAGGTAGCTTCCCCATGCTAACCCTCTCTTCTTGCAGGTACTTCCACCATGTTAAAACTGCTCCCCTTAGTCTTGATTTGGCAACCTTAACCTTTTGAGCCTCTGTCACTCCTTCGCACTTGAAGTGGTTTTCCATGCCCTCAATCCATTCCATGACAGTTTCAATGTCCATCCTTCCACTGAAATGTGGCAATCCTTCAAAAGCTTTGGTGTTCAAAGCCTTGATAGCTTTTACAAATGGTTTTTCATTAAACAAGGGATCTGGTTTAGGTATTGTAGTCACACAAATCTGTCCAGCTTAATTAAATAAATATTCGCTATTTATTTGATTAAAAATCAACTAGCCATCAATGAATTAATATTTAATTAATTCATTAAAATCCAATTCCAATCAATTAAATAAATAAAATCAATTTATTTAATTATATCCCCCTATTCCTCTTTTAAATAAATTAAATAAAAACATTTATTTAAATCATTATCCCCACCCCACTTGCATTTTCCTAAAGATGCAACTTGCACACATTTATTAAAATAAATGAATTTTTATTTTAAATAAAATCCTATTTTCCCTTACCCACCAAATCCACTTGCAAAAATCTAATCCCCTTCTAGATTCTTCTAAACCCTTCCTAATTAGTGTAATCCATCCCCTAAATATTGTCACATTCCTAAGCAAAATGGAGTCACTTCTCAAAGTCTAAAAGTCTTTGATAACCATTAAAGGCTTTCAACCTTCAACCACTAAAAGTCTCAAAGTCTTTGAAAACCATTGAAGGCTTCCAACTTTCAACCACTTAATCCCCAAAGTCTCCAATAACCATTAATGGTTAATTCAACCCTCCCACATGGTTAAAACATTTGTTTTGACTCAACCTCTACCCAACCCAAGGGTCTCATCAAGCCTTTAATGCTTTGACCATGATTATCTCTTAATCATTTGCACAAAGGTTTATACTTGGATTAACTCCTAATCCAGTGGGTAATCTTAATTTAGGCTTGACCCTTAGCCTTTAGATAACCATGAGGTCTTCTCAGGCCTTTAATGCCTCCAACCTCTTCTTTCAACCCAACCCTATGTTGACATTTGTCACCATTTCATTGGTGCCAATTGTGCACATGGATCCCCAACCTTCAAGCTTGACCCTTGATTAAACCTTTCAATCCTGGCCATCCATTGCTCCATTTTTCCTATAAATAGAGCCCATTCCTTCATAATCCAGATCTTGAAAACTTGTATGCATTTAGGTTATAGACATTTTTATAGAGCATTTAGCATAGCATAACTAAAATCTTGTCTTTTGGTAAAATCAATCATTTTAGCATCAATAGCATTTTATTTAGCTTTTTATTTCATATTTGAAGCTTAATATTAAATCTCGATCCTCCATAAGCATCCATAGTGCAAAAAGCTACTGAGAGCTACACTATTTTGGAACTTGGAGAGGAGAGGAACAAGGGAGAAGAAGCTAAGGCCATGCTAAGAGGCAGTTGGAGATGTCTCATGATCTTTGTTTTACTTATTAGATATATTAGCATGTCTCTTTGTGTCTCTTTTGGAATGCCTTCATATGTTTAGTTTTAGATTGACTAACACTAATGTTTTGTATGTTTTTGTGTTCTTTGATCTTAGACTAACCTTATGCCATTTAGGAGGGCATCAGGTATAATATCATCTATGTCAATGGCTTTCTTGCCTTTATCTTTGGTGTCTTCACCCCAAGGTTCATGTGTCCTCTAATCCACCACTTCCTACAACTTATCCCTTATCTCACTCATAGCTTCTTCAAGGAGTCTATTCTTCTCCTTCTGCTCTTCTACCTCTCTAGCCAGCTCTGCATTAGTAACCATTTTGCTCTCCTCTACCGATTCACCAGTATATAGAGACATACATAGTCCAACAAATCTTTAACTTGCTCTGATACCAATCTGATGGGATGGGGTTTGGGATAGACTAGCCTAGTGTATGCTCTTGGATCCTTCCCTGGGATCACCTGGTGTTCTCTTCACACCCTAGGGTCTCTAGGACTTTCCTTTCTTGAGGAATCCCCTAACCTTGCCCAATCCACCCACCAATGAGTTACAATGTTGCTCCTAAGGTCTCACCTGCTCATGAGACTTGAAACCCCTTACTATGGCTAATAAGGGCTTGGCTTCTTCCACTCCTTCCTAGGTCTTAGCAAGGTTAGGTTAGGTCTTAAACCATGTTTTTCATCCATCCATGTGCCCCCAAGAAGTTGCAACCTTCATTCCTCCTACCGATTTCACTATTTTGTATTTTGCCTACTAAATAGGGCTACAAGGATTAGGACCTATTAGGCCTCCTACTTGGTCCTTTAGGGATTCCTCTCACAAATGATACACAAACAACCCAAACTCCCAAAATGGACTACCATTCATTTGGCAAGGGCTCAAGGATTTTCTAGGTTTTAGGCCTCCAAGTGGTCGTACAGTGCCTTGGGTGAATTTTGGGGTTTTTAAGGGTTTTGTGAGGGTTTTATGGTCTGTCTGGGTCATAGTATATGTTTTGTGTATTAGCCACCTTGTCTGGATTGGTGGAGGCTTCTCCTTCACACCAATGATTCTTCAAACACTCCTCTACCCCTCCTCAAAAGGATGCACTCTCCTCTGACCGACCTTGCTCTTCAAGACCTCTGCAACTTAACCTTTCCTAGCTGGGCATTGTTCAGTCTCGCCTAGGATTGGGTCTCTTGACGGTCTCCCTACATTTCTAAGGGCCCTTCTTTCTTTGCAATATAGTACAAGGTCTGCACTCTCATTCCCCATGGTTTCATGGTGGTTCCACAATGGGGAATGGAGTTAAGCAGCCATTTACACAATCCTGTCCAAAACTGGACAGTAAGAAGACAATTTACAATCTATTTACAAACACACTCAATCTGCAAATAAAAAACTAATCTAATTGCTCACAATGAAAGTATTTACACCATAGAAGACATTCCACATAGTTTTGCACGCAAAATAAATCCATTAATTTGCTTGGTTGCTTCACTCAAATAGACTGGTAACCAACAAACAGTCACAGTTGGGTCACTTTGCTTGGGCCGTACAATGTCTAACATCCAACCTATTAATTTAGGGTTTGAAAATACTTATACTACCCTCTCCTTGGTCGGTGTGCTAAAATTAGGGCTCTCCACACTCAACAAGGGTCTTTGACCATTTGGGTGGAAAAGTTGCTTGACAACTTTTAAAAGTTGTCATGCAACTTTTGCATATTTTAAGCAACTTTTCCATTGTTTCTTTTCATGACTCCTAAGCCTATTTTGGTCTATCCTAAGGACATTAGCATGTCAATAAGTCCTAACACACTTCCAAGGCACACTCAACCTCTCCTGCACAAGAAATCACAACAAAACATAAACTACCTAAAACTAGGACCTAGTCTAGAACAAATGAGTTCATGGCTCTTATTCATCTACAATGGCTTCTAAAGAAGCATAACACCAACAAAACAAAGAAGGAGGAAGAGATTGGAAGGGTTCTCCTACACCAGTAACCAAACATTGAACAAAGGTCCAATAAAAGAGACAACCCCAGAGGATGTTTTGCTTGCCTCTTTCAAAGAAATGTGCAAATCATGCACAACCATCAATTTGTCTTTCAATACACTAATCCTATGTTTCAGAATTCTTGGCACAATAGAGATAGCCTTGACATTTTGTTCCTTTTCAAGATTTTCAATTTTCCCTATGTATTCCTCCATTTTTGCTGTCACATCAGCTGGTATTTCTTGTACTTGTTCTATAATCTGTATTGGAGGGGGCTCATTTGCAATTTTTTCTTTCAACTCCACTAACTCTTCCTCCAGAGCACCCTTCTTCATCAGTGTCTCTTCATATTTTTTAGACAATGCAATCAATTGGGTATATGTTTCTATGTATCTTCTTGACAAATCCTCTATTTTTGATAAATTCATGAAAGAAACTTGAGTAAAAAATGAGGCAATCTCCATGTCAGTTGTGTTTAGTGAGTTCCAGATCATTCTATCAACTTTCTTTTCTACTTGGATATTTAGAAGGTGGGGCTTTCGAGAGGAAGGGGCCAAAGACCAAGCAGAAAGTGTCTTTGACTTAGGATTAAATCCTGATCCTCTTATTACATCTCCAATTTCAAATTTAGTTCTAAACATTGGGCCCCCTTGCTTCCTAATCTAATCAATAATAAAAATAGGTTGGATATCCTAGTCAAGCATCATAATCATACCAGTACTTTTTATCAATTGTCTTTCCTATTCCATAGATATTTCCTCCCTGTCAAGATTATATTCTTATAGTGCCTTGATGATCTCCTCTTTCTTTTCTTCATTTGCTTCCTCTATGATCAGATTTTGTTTTAATTGATTTTGTTTCAACCTTGTCAAAAAACTTTTAAATTCATTTGACTTAATAAAGTCATCATCTTTCATGAACTCATTTGACAACATCACATGCTCATCAAAGCCTTGAGCAAGGGCTTCATTTGTTTCTCACTGTTCTTCATTCTGCCCTGCTTCTCTAAGATGTGTCCTTATTTGATGAAAGTAGTGTCCTTGTTCTGTAACAATTGCTCTAGCAGGGTCTCTCCTCACAATTGTATTGACCTCAGTGGTTTTTTGTTTCTTTGCAGCTGGCACTTGGGTAGATGGAACTTCATCCTCACTCTCTACATCATCAACATACACACTAAGTGGCCTCTTGCCATGTGAAGAATGTCCATCTTGGGGGTCTTGCTGCTAAGCAATCACTTCTGGAATTTGAGGCATTTGTTCCATCAGAGTTTCATATAAACTCAACATTTTGTTAATCCTCTCCAGGTATGGGCTATCAGGGCAAATTTTCGAGAAACTAGGGTCAGCAGCCAACAATTATGCTTCAACTCTCATCAAATTTTTCCATCTTCTTCTCCTTTCTTGTACTTCATCTTTTCTCAGTAAATTTCTAACCACATCTTCATCATCCAATGGTTCATGGTCCTTTATTGTGGCCCAAGGTGTCATTTTTGGCATTGCAACTTTAATAAATTGTTCTGGATCACAGAATCTAGACACAACATTAACCAACCTATACTGTTTAAGGAAATCATTTACTTCATCAAAGGAACTCCTACCAATGGTAAAATAAGACACAACCCAAATCCTAGGAAGAAAAGAACCCTTCTCATGTTTATCAAGGTATTCTTTTTCAACTAGGGTCAATTGCCAGATAAACTCCATAAAAGCAATCCTAATTGGAACAAATTTTGGTAAAATATGGGGAGGTTGAGGACACCCATAGACTCTCATCACAGTAAAGTTATCAAAAAAATAAAAGTCCCCCCAGTTATGTGAAATAGGCCAGTTTGGAACATACTGATAAGGTCTCAAAACTCTCCTAACATTAATTGACAATCATTCCCTATTTATTCCTAGCATTTCCATAATTGGTGAAACAATCTAATTTTCAAAGAAAAGGAAAGAAGAATGGGGAGAAAAACTATCCCAAACCTGGGTCCATCTTTGTATTGGCATTAAGACACCCAATTCTTCTTTGAAAAGCTCCAATTCTTTATCCACAAACTCAACATTATAGAACAAGATTAAATACATCAACAATGAATAATGCTTGAATGTAGGGCTGGTTGCACCACTTTGAATTTCAACTAGAGCATTATGAATGTGTTCAACCACATAGCCCACATAATCATAATCTTTGTTAACATATGGGTGTTGAATGTCCATAGCCATCATCAGTAATACAGCTGACACTGTTGAATCTCCATCAAAACCCAACACTCTGCATAATTCATAGATTGTACAATGCATATAATGGTGGAAAGGTGTGATGTCAAATGGTGGTTTGATACTCTCTAGAATTATAACCAGCTTCTTATTCACCCTAGGCATGTATCTGGGCATTGCATGCTTCTTGATAGCACCTTTGTATTTGTCATAATCCTCTGCAATCCGCTCCAAATCTATATCTGTACATGCAGCACCAGTAATCTGGAAAGCTTCAACAAAGCTAGCTCTATTAATTGAAACTAGGGTAGACTGGTTCTTTCTTTCGATTACCCTAGATACTGGGCAATAGCTTTTGGCCAACTCTTTGATCAAATCCACATCAACATACACATCTGGCATAATTTACTTTTCCATATTTAAATCCCAAGAGTTTGACTGTTAGGCCCAATATGGAAAGCTAATGTACTGAGAGGGGAGGGGTGAATCAGTACTTCAAAGCTTTTCTTCAACAATAACTTTACTGTTAAGCATAAATTGAATAGTTTAGTAACATAATATAATGCTAAACCAAATAAATAACAATCATACATGATAAACTCCATAACACATATATTTTGGTTATGCAAAAACTCTTGGTTAGAGAGAAAAACTGCGGTGGGGATGGCACCCACAAATTCACTACTGCAATAATAAAGGTTGCTCGGTTAGAGCTACATGTTTAGCTATTTCTGATATCTTACCCTATTAGGAGTATCAAGAGCTATTAGATCTACCTTGCTAAAGGATTTTACAACACTTAATCTAAATGCTACACCTGGTTAGAGGCTTTACAATTTATAGACTTGATTAGAGTCTTTTACCTTATTAAAGGTTTCTCTTACAACTTCAAAATATTACAATAAAATCATTACAAATATCTGCAACTTTACATCTGAAATGTTATAACAGATTCTATGTGCTCAAATAAGATTACCTTGCTTATAGTATACCTCGGTAACCCATATAGTACCTCGGTAAACCCTTATGTTTACTCTGTTCTTTGACCGTTCTCTGAAATCCTTCTCGGTGACCTCCGTGTCTCTATAACAGTCATAAAAATTAGTGCTTTCACATGTTTTACTTCATATATTTCTATATCTTCCTTTCTGTCGTACTACATGTCTCTATCTGATCTCAATCCATGTTGTATAAATAGATCTCTTATGTCAGCGATCTAATTCATTGCTCTGATCTTACAAACATGATATCTTGAATGAATAACCATGCAAAATATTTCATTGGTTAGATGACCTCAAAATCATACACAATCTTTAAGTGCAATTTCCAATCTGATAACGGTTCTATGTTCCTCAATCTTGTAACACATTTTCATATGTGTGTCTAGGTTCAATGAATATGCTAACATGTTTCACTCAGTGTATATCAACTCGTTGTATCATCTTTGCTACTCGATAGACATGGAATGATACTCGGTAGACAACTCGGTGCATACTGGGCTCTGTGACTACTTTCTTCTATAACTGACTGGACTGTGCATATCGACTGAATATTTCGGTAGAGGTAACCGACTATAGTATATAGAATGACTTTGGATATAAAACTAATGGCAACTTGATAAGTAGTAACAATCTCCCCTTTTTACATTATTTGAGATGTTTGACAAAACTACTTTCAAAGTCATAACTCAATAATCTATATACTTTACAAATTTTGACTAAACTGATAGTATATACATTAGTCAATGAAATAGTATATCTAGATATACTCCCCTTATCAATATACTATACAAAACTCTGATTTTGTATGCTCCGTGATCAATGATCAATGTGCTACTCTTGTTCTTTTCTTATTGTTCTATTCACTGCTCGGTTCATTTCTCTTGGATACTCTGCTCACTCTGCTCGGTATACTCCCCCTATATACTACACTCCTTTTGTTTGATACTATACTTTGATGCTTTGAATACTATATCACTCCCCCTTTTTGACAAACATCAAAATTTAGTTACCATTCGATGGTGGCAACTGGTCAAAAATGGATTTGAACTTTGTCCGTGCTTCGGTGAGAGCGACAGAGAGGGCATCCTTTACACTATCCATTAAAGAATTCTATGCTTGAATATCAGCCAATAATGATATTTAGCCATCTAAAGTGCTTCCCTCTTGTGTAGTAGATAAGGATGTGGCTTGGTTGATCTGTTCTTGGACGGATGAAAGATGAGGAAGGAATAATGTCTGAAGTGTCATTATGTCCATCCTAATCTTGTGTTCTTCATTTCTTAGGTCCAATTGTTGAGCCATGAGCTGTTGTAACTTTGTATAGAAATTCTGAACTAAATTGGGCTCTGTGGTCAACTTATTTGAGAGATCGGTGATCTCTTTCTCAATTGCTTCAGTTTTTTTTTTGATGTCTTTAATGAATAAAGAAAATGTACAGAGTTTCTGAAATAAATAAAGAATGTGCTTGAGTTGAGGGGACCACTTAGCAATAAATTTGACAAGTTTAACTTTGCCAATAGCTATAGCTTTCTGTACCCCTTCAATCATTTTAGTAGTGAGCTCGTTGTCTTTTAGCTTGCTCAAATATTTGGATGCATCTACTCCAGATGTCTCTATCTTGGTTAGGAGTTCATCTAGTTGAATGTGGATGGTTGCATCTTTGGTTATTGTAGCTTCAGGTAGCATATCTGTTAAGAGTGCTTTCACCTTCTGAAGTACTTTATTTTTCTTTTGAATAGCCATTTGCTTCTCTTGTTCGGCCTTTGCTTTGCATAGTTCACCAAAATCAATGAGTGCTTGCCCCTTTAATTTGGATATATCAACATTGGGCAACACTATTGGTTTTGACAAATCTACTTTGAAACTATGCTTTTTCATCTTCTTTTCTTTTCCTTTCACCGATTGAACTAAGACAATGGCTTGTGAGGCTTGATGACCCTCGGTAGGTTGCTCGATAGAGGCAACACTTTGGTCGGTTTCTTTAGCCTCTGTAGTGTCATTTGGTGTCTTAGTACTTGGTATCTTAGTTGCAACATTTGTAGTGCTAGAAGGTACTTGAGAGGTCTGTTCTTGAGTAGTACCTTCTCTTGTTGTAGACTTGTGACCTTCAGTGCCTTGATCCGTATCCTAAGGGGCTTCAGTTGAGACAGGTTGATTGACCGGTGGATAAGGCTAAACTTGTTCCAAAACTAAATCACTAGATACAAGTTTTGCATATGCATTGCCTTCTATCATTTCCTATTCAGGTGCCTCTGTATCCATGATATCTTCGTCTATTTGAATAGTGTCAGCAGGGTCTTTCTCAGTGATATCAGGATCTTGCTCAGTGACATCAACTATCTCAACTTCAGCTTGCTCACCAGCATCCTTGAGTCGAAAGATTTCCTACCACTTTTCTTTTGTCTCATTTTCCACTTCAATATATAGACCATTCATTAGTTTCAAGGCTCTTTGTTTGACGAGGAACTTTGTGTGGTAGGTTGTCAGATGTTCTTTTATTTCAACTACCGACATGTTTGGAAAGAGATGTACCAGACTTCTTTCTCTGATCTATTTCTCTGAGTCCATTGCATATTTCCACCTATTATCAATATGCAAATATAATTCTTTTGGAAGAGAGTTAGATACTTCCCATGGGACCAATCAGAATTTTAGAAGTGTGTAGATGACAACTTCTTCTATTTGTCTCTTTTCATCATCATTTCTAGATTCATACTTAGCATATCTGAATCCTCCAAATCCACCATATTCCTTCAGATTAGTACAAAAATTTTCAACACTATGTACATTTACCTTCTTGCTCTTGACAATCTGAAATTTGCTTGCATCCTCAGATTCAGTGTCACTAGACTTTTTTGCCAAAATGAGTCTCCGAGTAGATTTCTTGTAAGTTTTTGTTACCTTGGGAACAGTAACACTCTTTGTTTTCCTACTTGGTGAAGCTACAGACGCTCTTGTGTTAGGTTGCTTTGTTGGAGGAGTCGGTGAGGCCTTTGATGTATCCCATTTCTTTCTTTTCAACACTTTTCCCTTAGGCAATTCAGTGCTCATTGTTATAGCTGCCTCTTGGGCTTTAGATTCCTCTTTGGTAATGGCTATAGTGCCTTTGATAGGTGTGGAGGAAGAATCTTTTTCGAATTTCTCTGATAATGCCTTTATCATCTTTGTTGCCTTTCTTGTAGCTTTGAGTACTACAATGCTCATTTTTACTTTTTCTTTCACTTCTTCATAGGTTCCATACATCAGCTTGGTAGCATGCCTTGGTAATGTAAGAAATGCATCTATTTGCTGTTGTGTGATGTCAAAATCAATCTTGTAACCCATAGGTGGCAAAGATTGAGTTCTTGGTTCCACAACATTCACATAACAGTAATCAGTGTCTACTTCAAAACATATGTCATTTTTGTATTTCTCCACTAGCTTGGGTGGAATCCGGTACCTGTTATGCATTTTCTCTTGAAACTTACTAAAGCAATCATCCATAATATCATTAAAATTATCACCTAGCTTCTTGATGAAGTCATTGATCTGATGGGTGATTGGTCAGTGTAGTTCCCAAACAACTTTATCGACTGATGGAAAGAATTTTTCAAAATAGAAAAACATGCATACAAGTAGTGATCCAAACTTTAGTGTATTAGCCGAGTTGTTCTTCTTCGACTTCCTGATGGTGTTCAGATTCTCAAATAGGTTTTTCAGCAACACCTCACATAGATCAATTTTCATGCCTTTCTTCACAATTTTATATACTAAGTCTAATGCTGCATAGGGTACACTGTTTTCCCTTGTCGATTGGAAGAAACAGTAACCAATTACTCTAATGGCAAATTTTAGTTCTGCATTAGTGACATTGTTCCAATTTTAGTCCTCTGCAATTTGATTCTACTTTGGTTAAACTGATCAATTCCTTTTGTGATATCATTTTCTAAGCTTGGGCATGACCATAAATAGGGTAACTGGTGATCAAATGAATGATTTCCTTGGTAATCTTAAACAATTGCTCTTCTAGCCACATGAAGTCATCATGAACTCTACTCAGAACAAACTTGACCCACTAGGGTTTGAACATACAGGGATACATTAGGGCTTCAGTTAATCCCTTGATCTTAATGTGCTCATACTTGCTATCCATTTTACCATTGGTGCACAATTCATCATATGTGTCTTTGATTTCAATGTGACCGAGTTCTTCAACACAACATTTGGTGAAGAATCTCACATCCTTGACTAATAACACTCTATCTAGGATGAGTGAAAATGCGGTTTTGTCATCCGGTTCAGATGCAACTTTGGGAGTTAGAGTATTTTAGTGAGGGCTTTTCAACATTCTTAACAACAATGGGATCTTGGATCTTAGGTTCCATTTGTAGATTTCAGATAAAAACTAACAAAAGATCCTTAGGGTTTGAGGATTTTCAAATGGCAGATGCTTCACACTTAGCAAATAATGACAACTTGATATGATCGGTAAACCAGCTTAATAATACGTTGAGATTGATGTAAATACCTTGAATTTTTCTTTGTAGGAGGTTTGATCGCCTTTGAATCGCTTGCTCTGCTCTCTTGAAAACTTGGTGAGTGAAAAATGACTGCGTAAATTCTTTAAGTACACAATATACCTTATCAGGCTCCATGCAAGTTAGGTCAAAAACATTAAATGTACTTGTTTCCACTAAACTTTCTTTCCCTTTTTTTTTGCGTTTTAACCGAGTAACCAAACTTCATTCATTTACCGACTTGACAGGCTTCCTGTATTCACCGACTTGATAGGTTTCCTGTATTCACCGACTTGATAGGCTTCCTGTATAGTGCTGCAAAAGACTTTGATAGAATTTCAAACTTACTACTACATCTTAACTATGTAGATTTTGAATTAAGTACATAATAAAGTAGGAACTATTAAGATTTAACCTTGAGAGAATGTAGTCCCTTCATACCTTTACCGATTAATTTGGAATAGGAGCACCTAACTTGGTAGGTAAGGTGTTTTCTTCATTTGACTCAATTTCCTTCTTTTTTCCAAATCATCATTAATTTTTCTTTTATTTCCTCAGTGTCTTTTCTAGGTTGATCTCTGCAATCTCCAGCTAAGTGTCTGACTTTGTGACAATGAAAACATGCCATACCCGGATTTCTCCATGATCTTCGGTTGTTCATTCCAAACCTTATAAAGTAGTTGACACTTATATGTCCATATCTTCCACAACATTTACACCATATCCTTGTATTGTAATCCCATGGTACTGCAACATATTGTCGGTTAAGATCTCTGTGGGTTCGGTAGCTTCCAGTATTTGCTTGGTGTGCAGACCACATATACTTCTTTTGCTTAAACCAACACTTCTCGGTACTATGTCCATATCTATTGCAGTTTTTACAAAACCCTTTGAATTTTGCCTTCTGATAATTGTTAACAAACTTTGTCCTACATTGATTAGATGTGTGACCATATTTATTGCAATTGTAACAATAACCATTGCTCTTAGTGACATTCGGTTTCTTACATTTTCTGATTTGGCACATGTTGGTAGTGTGACCTTGATTTCCACAGTAGTTGCAAATAGGCTTCTTTCCTTTGATGTTTTTCTTGATTCTAGCTTGCTTTGATGATTCTCCTCTCTCGGTAGTATGGATTCTCTTCTCGGTAGAGTCTTTTCCTTTGTAATTGAGTCCTGTATCTTTGTTAGGTCATCTTGTATTTAGTTGCTCATCCAACATCTTTGATGCTTCATAACTCTTCTTCAGTGTTTCTTTGGATTTCTTCTCTATTTCAAGTTCATTGGTCAACCTTGATACTTCAAGTTTCAAAGCTTGATTCTCATCATCTTTCAGATTTACTTCATGATGTGCATAACCTAGTTGATCTAATAGGTTTTGTTGAGTTCCAGTCAACCTTGTGATTTCATCATTTTTATCAGATACTAAGGCTTCAAGTTGTTGTTTCTTTGTTTCTAGATCTCTTACTTTATCCTTGGCTATCCTCAATGCATCAAGATTTTTTAGTCATCTGTGTGTTGAAATGTTCATGTTCTCTTTTCATTGCTTTTAGTTGATCAACCAGTTCTTTGTTCTTTTCTTTCAATACTCCAATCATTTCTTCGGTCTCTTTAGATATACTGTTCTCAGATGATGTCTCAATTTGCTCCACTAACTCTTGAGAGTCTTGCAAATCATCAGATAATCTTCTTCTCACTTTCAGAGATTTTTGCATTTGCCTTTGCATGTCTGCAATCACTTGATTAGCATGATCCAACTCTTCTTGCAGATATACAATCCTCTGAGATTGTTTATAGACTTCCATTGATAAGATCTTTCTCTTTAGGTAGTTAAACCCTTTTCCAAGATTGTAGCTCTGATACCAATTGTTAGGCCCAATATGGAAAGCTAATGTACTGAGAGGGGAGGGGTGAATCAGTACTTCAAAACTTTTCTTCAACAATAACTTTATTGTTAAGCATAAACTGAATAGTGCAGTAACATAATATAATGCTAAACCAAATAAATAACAATCATACATGATTCACTCCATAACACATATATTTTGGTTACGCAGAAACTCTTGGTTAGAGAGAAAAACTGTGGTGGGGATGGCACCCATAACTTCACTACTGCAATAATAAAGGTTGCTTGGTTAGAGCTACATGTTTAGCTATTTCTGATATCTTACCCTGTTAGGAGTATCAAGATCTATTAGATCTACCTTGCTAAAGGATTTTACAACACTTAATCTAAATGCTGCACCTGGTTAGAGGCTTTACAATTTATAGACTTGATTAGAGTCTTTTACCCTGTTAAAGGTTTCTCTTACAACTTCAAAATATTACAATAAAATCACTACAAATATCTACAACTTTACATCAGAAATGTTATAGCAGATTCTATGTGCTCAAATAAGATTACCTTGCTTATAGCATACCTCGGTAACCCATATGGTAACTCGGTAAACCCTTCTGTTTACTCTATTCTTTGACTGTTCTCTGAAATCCTTCTCGGTGACCTCCATGTCTCTATAATAGTCATAAAACTTAGTGCTTTCACATGTCTTGCTTCATATATTTCTATATCTTCCTTTCTATCGTACTACATGTCTCTATCTGATCTCAATCCATGTTGTATAAATAGATCTCTTATGTCGGTGATCTGATTCACTGCTTCTATCTTACAAACATGATTTCTTGAATGAAAAACCATGCAAAATATTTCATTGGTTAGATGACCTCAAAATCATACACAATCTTTAAGTCCAATTTCCAATGTGATAATGGTTCTATGTTCCTCAATCTTGTAACACATTTTCATATGTGTGTCCAAGTTCAATGAATATGGTACCATGTTTCACTCAGTGTATATCAACTCGATGTATCATCTTTGCTGCTCGGTAGACATGGAATGATACTCAGTAGACAACGTGGTGCATACTGGGCTCTATGACTACTTTCTTCTATAACCGACTGGACTGTGCATACCGACTGAATATTTCGGTAGAGGTAACCAACTAGAGTATATAGAATGACTTTGGATATAAAACTGGGCAATAGTGTTTGGCCAACTCTTTGATCAAATCCACATCAACATACACATCTAGCACAATTAATTTTGCCATATTTAAATCCCAAGGGTTTGACATCGTGACACCCTTAACCCTATTTTTCTAGAAATAATGAAACAGAGCAGAACTAGTCATATTAAGTGTGGTAGGGTTTTTGCATTGGCTCCATAAATCTCTCCATGCCAAATGATTTGTATTCAAAGCAACACAAGTCCCTAGCATCAAATCTACAAATTCATCTTTGTATTTCTTAACCATCGTTTCCTCAGTGGCACTAGCCTTGGAACCTCCAGGTCCTCCTGCTCCACTTGTCATGGCCTTGGGCTTGGGCTTGGGATTGGAACCTCTGGTACCACTCGTCGCCTGGCTCATTTTAGCTGCCAGACAAAAACTTAACCAATTTTCTGAAATTTTCTCACACCCAACACTCTGAATTCTCCAATGTTGTTGTAGAGCTCAATTCACTGGATTACCTCGAAGATAGAATGTATTAATGCAATTATACAAAAGCTTAGCTCGATCATGGAATTTATGGTATTTACTATTTGAATTTTGGGCGCTGTCACTTCTCTCAAGTCTCAAGTCTCATTAATTGCCACACTTGCATGAACTAGCTATTGTGGCATAATAACATTAATTCAAACTTCAAACTGAAGTACTCGAACGAAATTTGAATTCATGCCCTTCTATTTTATTGGCGATTGGCATTCAAAACTTTTACAGAACCTGACAAACAAGTCCACGTGTTAGCAAGTTAGCGACAATGCTACCAAATCCTCTTAATCGCAAGCTCGCAACCCCTTTTATGAATCCTCAAAGAATCTCGTGAGTGAGTGACAACCATTGATCTAACAAAACAACTTATTTCATTGCAAGCTCACAACTAGAAACTTAACTTGACTTAAACCCTTGCGATCCTGCGACAACAAGACACTTAACTGCCGTCGCATGCTCGCAAAATTTTTTGACTTAAGACTTAAAAACCCATGAGCATGCGATGACCACAAAATCAGACCAAAACTTACCTGTCGCCAGATCACAACTTAAAATGCTAAACAACTTCAAAACCTACAAGCAAGCGACTTAACTGCAAACACCTCGCGACCTTGCGATAACATAAAATCACACCCAGTCGCAACCTTGCAACATAAAATGGTATTTGGGCACTGTCACTTCTCTCAAGTCTCATTAACTGCCACACTTGTATGAAATAGCTAGTGTGGCATTAATTCAATTAAACTGATAGAATGCATTAATACAATTGTACAAATGTCAAAATCTCGGTTTGATCATGTCAAAATTTTTACGGAACCCAACAAACAAGTCCACGTGTCAATCCCCATCTTTAATCACACACTCTCAACCGGTTATAACAATCAAGAAAGGAACTGGCGAGTTGGCGACAATGCCACCAAATCCTCTTAATCGCCTCATAGAATCTTGCGAGTGAGTGACAGCCGTTGATCTAACAAAATAACTTATTTCATTGCAAGCTCGCAACTTGAAACTTAACTTGACTTAAACCCTTGCGATCCCATGATAACAAGGCACTTAACCGCCATCGCATGCTCGCAACACTTTTTGACTTAAGACTTACAAACCCGTGAGCATGCAATGACCACAAAATTAGACCAAAACTTAACTGTCAACAGATTGCAACTTAAAATGCTAAACAACTTGAAAACATGTGAGCAAGTGACGAAACCAACTAAGCTGCGATACCAACTACATCGCATGATCACAAATTAAAGTGACTTAACCATGAACACCTCGCGACCGTGCGACAACATAAAATCATACCAAATCACAACCTCACAACATAAAATGGTCAAGTGCAAAACATCTTGCGAGGTAGGGACAATTAAAATCTCCCAGTACTCGCAAGCTCGCGACTTAAACTGACTTGATGATAAAGGACCCGTGAGCTAGTGATAATCATTAAACATGTCTGACCAACTGTTTGACCACACTTGATGTTGACATGGACAAATAAATAGAGGACAACTCATATTTTCAACACACGACAACTTTGGTTTACTAGCCAACTAAGACAAAAAACAAACACAAAACCCTAATCGCCATGAACACCATTTTAAGCATTTAATGTAGAATAGTAGACAGGTTCTAGCAGTAACAATTATGCAATATGAATAATTTTATGGATCTTGTGACACAAATTTTTGCATTTCATGTTCAACATGTTACATAATGTGGAACCAAATACCAATTTACTAATAATTCAATTGTTTAGTAATAATTCAAATTCACAATTAAAAATATGAAATAAGTATCCATTCTACTTCTGATTGACAAATTCAAGGAATACAATATTAAAAATCATCAATGACAACTATAGTATTGCAATTTTGCAAATTGAAATTGTAATATGACTCAAGAATTGTAGTATAATTATAAATACCTATAAATTAACTGCTAATTCACTTTAGTGATTCAGTCTGATTGTTCGAGGCTTCTCTATACCAAATGGACTCAAGATCTGGAAATTGACTAGTACTAATAGGTTCATCTTCATTCTGAGTCGGGTATTCAAAAATGTCTTCATCTTCATGCTGAATCTGAGTTTGCGATCCGTCATATTCATTTGTCTCAGCATTAGCACTAGCAGTAGCACCACCAGCTTTTAAAGTGTTGCACACCCCTCATCTATCACGCATGGAATTCCAGATTGCCAGTGCCCTATCATATGGAAAATCTCTAACATTATATTGGGTTACAAACAACCTCAAGCAAGTTTCCAAATTCTTGTCTAATTTGTTTATGATCTTTGATTTGAAAAGCCCTAATGCACTGAAAAATCTCTCATCTTCCACCGACCCCAATATCATTGTTTGACATAAATCAGCAAGTTTGAAATATTCTGGTATTTCAATACGCAATGCTTCACTTTGATCTATCCTTTTCCAAAGCCTTGTGATTAATCCAGGTTCAAATGGATTCTCCAAGTTAACCAACTGTTGTTTCATAACCAATGCAAACTATTTACATTATTTTCTAAGATGATCTGAATTTAAAATTCTTTCTATTGGCTGTCCATTGCAATATGCATCTTTTGAAAATGTCAATATCAATTCCTCTAGTTTTTAATGATACATCTTTGTGTCATTTGGATTATCTCCAATTGAAAGCCAAAATTGAGGATACACACAACCCATGGCTTCAAGTATTTCTTCTTGAGGGAATCTTTCATGAATCTCAGTTGAAAGTTCATATGCAATAGACTTCAAATTATCACTAACAGATTTAATAATCCTGTCAAAATCTTCCTTTTTAACTGGTAGTGTTCTGCCTCGCTTGCCTGTGTTAGATTGGTGCATTGGTCTCTAAAATCCTTTTACAAAGACACATAACTCATTTTTTGTATTGAAATGTAAAATTATTTTAGCATGATTCAAATTTGTAATTATCTGCCACCTAAAAAAATTTGGGCTTCGCCCCATTAGATCTAAATATAGACCATCCAGGCTCAAACATGTCATTTTACATAGAGTGCTATACTCATTGATATACATAGTTCTGTCTTGGGATTTCTTAACAAGTTTGTTCAATGAATCCAGCATGGGGAGAAGACTAGCTAAAGTTAACAGAGTCTCTATATCACTTAACTTATGTAAGAGATCAGGAGCTTTGTCTACTATGAGGTGTTGCTCATACATTAGTCTGATCAAGGATTGATATTCTGTTAGAAATCATTCTGCTAGTCCATGCAAGGAGATCCATCTGGTCTCAACATCCCTGAGAAGCTTGTTTCCTCCTATTACTCCCTCAGCAAAAATCTAAAATTCTACAAAATGTTTAGGACTTCAGCAGAGGTATGAGTGGAGCTTGTGGACCAGATCTTCAACTTTTGACACTGTAGGGAAATTGCTTACAATTCTATATGCTAAATTCATTCGATGGGCCATGCAGTGAATGCCAACCATGTATGGTGAAATACTAGTTTATAATCTTGTGCAAAGACCGGTCCTTTGACCTTGCATTACTATAGCTCCATCAGCTCCAACACACACCAACTTCTTGGCAATTTTCAAGTCATCCATACTAGCAATTTCATTCAAAGCTTTCTTAACTTCCAAATATAAATTTTTTGTTGTTGAATTGGCCCTCATTTTACGAAAATAGAGTAGATGAGCTCGGCGGATGTGTTCTTTTATGGTATACACATGCATACAAACCCAAGCAGTGTTATCTACCACATTAACTTCATCTATGGATAATGAAATGAAATTTGACTCTTTTACACTCTCTTGTAAATTTTCCTTTTTCACCTCAGTGAGACAGTTTGCCATTTCCCATCCAGTGTTTATTGACCAATGTGACATAGGATAGTGAGGAACATTCAAAAAAGATAATAAATTACTAAATTTTGGGAAATATTTCATAGGATGCCCTCTCAACATAATATGAAAAACAACACTCATCTGAACAGTCTTTGCTAGGTTTGCATCTTTTGCTGCATGTTCAAGCCCAGCCTTGATTGTATTTCCAAATCCACTATTATGAATCAGTGTCATTTTGTGGTTATGCTCTTCATATTCCATGACATACTTAACATGAAGACATTCTTCCTTTGATTTCCATCTTACTACTCGTGTTTCCTTTCCGTCTATGATTTGTTTTTCATAAACCTCACCAATATGCTTTTCTATGGTGTCAAGCTTTAGCTGCATCTTCTTCTCTCTTTTATTTTTCCATCTACAAATCTTACACCTGCATTCTATTGGTTTTTCATCATTGTTTGGGACCGGTTCTATGAATGGGTACTTTGCTACCCAATCAATCTTAAAACTCCTTGTCATCTCCCACTCTCACCCTAGTTTTACTTTCCTTTTTCTTTTCTTCCTAACAACATCATCTTTAGTACTAGCATTTGCATTCACCAATGGTATCTCATTATGTGTATCCCTTAGAACATATTCTACAGTGTTGGTATTGTCATCCTCATTTGATGCATTTAACTCAATGACAATCCCACGTTGTGGTGGTGGTGAGCTACTATGAATGGGTTCTACAACTGTAGAGGTTGATGGACTAGAAACTTTGCCAATTCCAAAAAAAGAATTTATGGTACTATCTTTAAGTTTAAGTTTTGGGCATTTTGATGGCCTCCCAATCCCTTTAGTTTCACTGCCCTGAGGAGTCTTACCCTTGTCTGAAATCCCAATCCCTTCACTACCCTGAGGAGTCTCACCCATGTCTGACTGTGACATCTTGAGTCTTGACCTCTCACTATGAATTAAAAGTTAAAACTAATACTATCAAGTATGAAGAAATGATTACTCACCTTTATGCCTTCTCAATTCTCTGAATCAAGAATCAAGAATGAATGCTTGGGCCTATGTTGCAGGATTGTAACTCTGGCCCTCCACCCTACAATGAACTTCGACTTTCCAACTCAATTTGCGAAATGTGAATCGAGACTCAAGACTCTGAGAGCTCCCAATTTACTAATTAGACATGAACAAATTGTAAGAAAGAGTGTAAGAAATAGTGTATTTATAGCAATCCATGATTGCATTTTTGGCGAATTGCATGGGGCCTGGGCGTCGCAATTGCCAATAAACATTTAATTTAATTGCATTTTTGGTGAATTTCGCAGGTGTGCAATGAAAATTTAATTTAAGTGGGGCAAAATGGGTCCTCGAATGCTTATAATGTTTTATTTGATATTGGCAAATTTGGCCGACGCATGCAATGAACATTTTATTTATCATTGGCGAATTAGGTCCTGGGTACGTGGTCGTTTTACTATTGCTGGCGAATAACAGAGGTGATCTAATACCCACATCTGAGTGATTCCAGATGAATATTATGGGCATGCAAATTGATTGTGTGTGGTCAATGGCAAAGCCAGATTCTACAGTGTACTATTAACCCCAAAATTCTGGGCCATTTGACCACGATGTTGCCCCAGACTATTCATGCGGAATTTGCCAATTGGCAAAGATTCGCCACTAAAAAACTCTCTGAATCGAAGTAATATTTAGTAGTCTCTTAGAATAATGAATTGAGATTCATTATATTAGTAATGGGTTCTTTTCAACATTACAAAAGGTAAAATATTGGGAATATTATTTCCAAAAAGGTATTAGAATTGATCTCAAGAGGGTGAAAGCAATCCAATAATTAAGCTTGTCATTCAACAAAATAAGTGTCAAATCTTTTTTGGGCAAGTTAATTTTGTAGGAATTTTGTGTTTTGTGAGCCATATATAAGATAAATGTCAAAGAGAAAACTCAGTTTAAGGTCCACATGGGATAATTTTCATCTACCACTTTTGACATTTTACCTTCCATGATGAGCCACCTATTTAAACATTTGTCCACCAAAAATATTCACCACAAGCAAATGTGTTGTTGTTTTCTTACTAACAAAACCATTTGATCAACTCTACCAAGTATGAATCAAGCAAGAATATTACTTGTAAAAAAAATATTGCCCCTTGATCATTGTAATTTCTATTTTTAGAGATGTAAACAATGATGAATGAAAGCACCTTGAACAATCATAACCTGCCACTTAGACTCTAGCACATGAACACAAAATTGGGAAAGACATTGTTTTTAAGCAACTGAAACTCGGAACCAACATCCTATCAAAGATCTCAAGTTAGAGAATACTTAGCTATCATAAGAGCATAGCATCACAGTTATTGAGACCAAAACATTATACTGACTTTCTTCTCCCACCATCAAGGTATCATTGTTTAAAGTGTTAGACAATTGTATTCACAATGATAACATTGATCATACCATCAAGAAGGTGAATTTATTGACAAAACCACTTATCATCCAAATTTTTTAATGGAGCTATTTAACATACACATAGTCATACTTTTCACATTGTTTGTATGGATACAAAGATACTTGCAGCAATATTTGACAATAACCTTTCCACACTTTCATTTGTAATGAAAATAGCAAAGTTGGCTCTTCATACCACTGTTTGAATGAGAACTATAACATGCAACCTTTCCGTGAAGTATACTGGTTAATGCATTGATATCCCTTCAAAACCCAGGAAGCAACTTAGTTAAATAAGAACATTCTAAAGAACTTTCTTCACACAACATAAAACCTCCTGATACTACTTGGCGTTAAAAGATAGACAACAAACAACTTCCCCTAACTTCAAACAACATTTTAGGCATTCATTGATATTTCGTGTGCTTTATGTAAAGGCTTAGAATCTTCTATCTCTTGCATTATATTTCTCCTCCACACCTTCAGTGATTCTTTCTTTTTCCAAACCTTCACATAACGCTTCTTTATCTTGTCCAAAGTAATTGTTCTTCTATTATACTTGCACTATTGTACTTTATGCCCAAGATTATTACATCTAAAATATATAACACTATGACCAACAAGATAATCATGATCACTTCTTGACAAACAATAATAATTCCAACCTTGGTGTCTTCCTAACTGTAGCATCGGAATTAGGAATCATCAAAGCAATATATAAAAAGACATATTAGTCATTATTAGCTCAATCATAAACACACATTGCAATGATCTAATCCTAAGCACGCTCAATAAAGACATAAAAACAAAGCATTCAAAAGCAAATATCATGCAAACCAGATGACGATTTGGATGCTTCTTCCATGCGGCTCCATTGTTCTTCTTTCCTCTTCAAATGGATTTGTGGATCTCACCTACAAGTGCACACATACAATTGAAAGCAAGATTGACATTGATGAAAAGCTCAAGAGTACTAGAAGCGTAAATTCGATAGTCTGATTAGGGATTAGCTTTGATTGATGAAGATCATCCAATTTATAGAGAAATTGGAGAAATGAACAAATTAGCATGATAGTGATTCGAATGGAAATTCAAATCAAGAATAGCAAAATTATAAAATATCTATGACAAATTGCTATGCAAAGGCTTATGACAATTTATGACAAATTTCTATGTCAAGAATTTATGACAATTTATGACAAATTCTATGACAAATTTCTATGTCAAGAATTTATGACAATTTATGACAAATTCTATGACAAATTTGTATGTCATTTCCATAAATTTAGGAGAGAAATAGGAGGAAATTGAATTTAAGAAATTAAGAAATTAGGAAATTAGAAATTAGTGAATTTAGGAATTAAGAAATTGATGAAAATTAGAAATTAGTGAATTTAGGAATTAAGAAATTGATGAAAATTAGAAATTAGTGAATTAATCAATAATTTTTCATTTATTAATTAATTCATTCACAAAGAGGAATAATTAGCCAATTAAATGAATATTTAATTGTAATGAGAAGACTTAGGATAAATAAGTAATTTATTAATCCTAAAGGAAGAAAATGATAAGCAAGGTTAAATGTCTAAATCGTGAAACCCTAGAAGGCGAATTAGGTCTTGATGAAAGATAATTGACTTGATCATGATTTGATTTTGGATTGATAAATGACCAATGTGATAAATGATTTGACTGATAAATGCGCCAATTGACGAGGAACAATGACAAATTGATCCAAATTGACACAATTGAGACAGATAACGATCGATGACAAATCAATTGCAAAATGACAAGATTGACAAAAAAGACAAGAATCGATGAAAAATAGATCGCAAAATGACAAGATTGAAAATGACCACGATCGATGATAAATCGATCGCAGAATGACAAGATCGAACATGACAACGATCGATGACAAATCGATTGTTAAAATGACAAGATTGAAGGATTAATGATAAATCGACAAGATTGATAAGAGGACAACGATCGATGACAAATTGATCCCAAGATTGACAGGAGGACAAAATCCTAATTAGGATTGACGATGTCCAAAATGATAACAAATTAGCACGCACATTGATGCAACAGTATAAAATCGATCAAAATCATGACTAGATAGTGTTGTCGACAAGACCAAATTTGAGGACGAGATGAATGAAGAATGCAGAAGAATGACTCGATGCTCGCAAATGATAAAGATCAAGTGCGAATCATAGGAGAAATGTTAATGCGACGCAAAAACCTAAAATGAGGCAATGCGCAAATGTTAAAGTATGACCTCGCAAGCGTTTGACCATTTTTAGGTGTCTACATTTTGCCCCTCTTTGAGACAATGTGATTCTGAGCGTTGTTTCAAAGAACAATAATGAAAATGACCCGAACAATAATAATGACATATGCATGCCCCCTCAAGGAATTGGTCGGAAACATGCAGAAAAGAGGCCAATTGATCGATAAGAATGATAGGATCAAACGGACGAACAATCGGAGATCGGATGCATGAAGGACAAGCAACTGAAGGTGCACAAGACCGCGACCAACATAAGATGGAGAGGATGCACGTCCATCTATGCAATGACAAAGAGCTATAAATGAGACCAAGAGGGTGAAAATTGCTCATTTGCACTAGCTAAAGAGGAGGATTTATTGCTCTGGACAAGGACACGTGCAGAGAGATGGCGAACATTCCAATGGCAGATCACCTTGGGGAACGTGTACGCACATTCAGATGATCGGAGGACGCAGGAGCAACGGTATGTATCTCAAAAACCCATGTTTTCAATTTGATGAATTTGACTTGTTTGCGGGACATTGCGGGGCCCACAGGGGATGCAAAAGAGGACTTCTGCGCTTGTGTAGTCTAATTTTGCACTTGTCTTAGATGTTCTGCGCCTGTGTAGGAAGACACAAGTGCAATTTACCTGACACAGGCATAGGTTCTCTGACATAGGCGCAAGAGTGTATGAAAACCTTAGTTTTGGTCAAAATGACATGCAAATGATCGGAAACAGGGGGGATAAGGGTAGGATAGGTCAATGTAGATGAAAAACACCCTGATTGGACATGAAAATAAGGAAATGCAACCTATAGGAGCAAACCCTAAAACTGACAAAAAGATGCCCTGATTGTGATGCAGAGTCGATAGTATCCGTTGATCACGCGGGAGAATCGACCAGACCGTTTCATGCTACGACATAGACTCAGGAGCACAGAGAGAGACACATTAGCAGGACTGGGGATATATTACATCACATACATGCCCGAGATTAGGGCAAACACAGGATTGCTTACTGCATTGGTAGAGCGATGGCATTCGGAGACCTCCTCATTCCATTTGGCGACTGGAGAGGTGACAGTGACTCTAGAGGACGTATGGCGCATGCTCCGCATTCTGATACATGGGGAGATGGTAGAGTATGATCCAGTGATAGGTAGAGACACGTTATGCAGGATATTCGAGTGTGACATGGATGATCTGGACATTGTCGAGAGGGAGATCGACTGGGAGAGCATGGCTTCCGAGTATGACCGATGATATGTGGTGATAGCAGTTGTGATAGAATGTCTTCTAGCAGGTGACAGACGAGGGCATGGATTCCCTATTGGATTGGGAAGAGTGCTAGAGAGGATGGTGACAGAGGGGACAGTGTATGCATGGGGACCATGTGTACTGGCTATGCTATATTTTCAGCTGCATCAGATAGCGTATCAGGGAGTGCAGACATTGAGCTGTGGAGTCACATTGCTACAGGTATGGGCATTTGAGCACATTTCCATATGTCGACCGATTACAGAGAGACAGGTTATACCACACCGACCATATGTGTATAGCTATGGAGGAGCACTGAGACAGGGTCCGTTTGGATACATATTGTACTGGCGACATGAGCTAGACAGACTGAGAGAGTTCATATGGAGGCCATATCAAGATTGCCCCGGATGGTCAGATGATCAAGATGAGCTACCATACTGCAGATAGGAGAGGTACCTGATTGGGTGACTAGTAAATTGCTAGAGAGTGATTGAGATGTACCTGCCAGAGAGGGTCAGACGATAGTTTGGAGAGCGATAGGATGTACCTAGGAGGACGACATGCTTTGCCCGATCTCATAGAGAGACGAGTCAGTGGGGGAGTATGATTTAGCCACACATAGCATATGCGGACTTTGCACAGCTACAGCAGAGACAGTGGGATTGGTGGTCAGATGCGGTAGATGCTGGGATGACAGAGGAGTATGAGACATGGTTTGCACCACGACGGCCAGTGCCTTTGACTGATCCTGATATTCCAGTACCGAGGAGACAGGAGGACTTCCCACTCACAGGAGAGGAGGGAGATGATGAGGATGAGGAGGAGGACGAGGATGAGGATGAGGATGAGGGAGATGGGGATGAGGATGAGGGAGATGGGGATGATGGTGGGGAGGATGATGATGAGCCAGACTCAGCTGATCAGGAGACATTGCAGGATATTCCTATAGAGCCGGAGACAGCTAGGACAAAAGAGATGGAGATGTGCAAGGCTACCATAGCGAGTCAGCAAGACTATATTGCGACATTGGAGAGACAACATGAGTAGTTCAGAGCAGAGATAGCCAAACTCATAGAGGCTCGAGATACAGCCATAGCTCAGGCACAACGAGAGGGACAGAGAATCACTGAGTTCATTGGGTTGATTAGGGATGCCAGTGCACGGGAGATGGCACAGATGTTGGTAGAGACCGAGGAGGAGAGACTGTATTAGAGGACACTATATCAGAGTGCAGTTCCACCGGAGCGGAGAGCACCTTCATATCGGGCACGATCGAGGACAGAGAGCAGGTCACGCTCTCGAAGGTCATTGAGCAGCATGGGGGTGAGTGGGCCTATGAGACCACCACAGCCAGGACCAGGAGGGACATCATCTACGAGACATGGCAGGGATGAAGAGGAAAGAGGGAGCACCCAGTGACAGTAGCATGTACTCCTTATGACAGACAGTGGACATTATGTAGTTTGACAGTATGTAGTCAGCCTGCGGGCCATACTTAGGATAGACAGTCTGATTTTTGTACGCTGATATTATTATGATATGTGATATGATATGCATCGATATGATGGGATGCAATGTGTTATGACTGATGTTATTTTCCATGTATGGATGACGTATGCACTTGTTTATGTACATATATGGATGTATTTTTATGTATTTTTGATGTATTTATGAAATGAAATGGATAAGATGCTTGATGTAATATGTGAAATGATATGCAAATGTACTAACCAATGAATGCAGGATGTAGCATATATGTTTGGATATCAGAGCACTGGACCGAACTAACTATCCGGACTGACGGAAGAAATGTTAGTAAGAAATGAAATAGAGGACAGTTAGAGATGACAAAAAACTTGCTTTCAGTAATGCACTTTGTAGGTGAGAACCTTTATTTTTATGTAGCAAAATGGATGCATAGCATCATGGCATTGAAGGCCAGAGCTAAAATGCAACCCTTTTTGCAAAAGACAGACACATCATAGACAAACAACAATCACAACCAAAAAGAAAAGGTATCATGATCCATCCTGGTCACTCTAAATCACTCAGTGACATCATCAAGCAACATAGGAACATGATCGAAGCCAAAGATAAATCAATAAAAAGATAAGATGCACAAATTCCAACAAATCAAACAAACACCTTGATCTTCGTTGTCAAAAGTTGAAAGCGTTGATAGGACGATCATGCTGTCTGGTTTCAGGACATGCGGTACCCCGTCTAAGACAGGACACAGTCTGGTTTCGAGTATACCACACCCTGTATAAGACCCATGATAGTAGAGACAAGGACAAATGATTTTGAGGTTGATTGATATGACAAGTTTGATCAGGTTGAATGTCTAGTTTGATTGAAAGAGTTCATCTGTTAAAACATGAGTCAGTGTTTGATTGCGAATCGTTGGAGGAATGCTCAGTGATCTGTTGATGCACAAAGGGAATCATTTATTGCAAAATGCTTGTTTTTGGATTTCAAGTGTTTTACAATTTTTAATTTTTTTTTTGTGTTCATTTTTTTAGGACTCTATTTGATTTTTAGAGATTTTTTTCAGGACATTTTTCAATTTTTTTGACTTTTTTCAGGACATTATTTGATTTTTATGAATTTTTTCAGGACAATTATTCGATGTTTTTGGATTATTTCAGGACATTATTTGATTTTTATGACTTTTTTTAGGACATTTTTCAATTTTTTTGGATTATTTCAAGACATTATTTGATTTTTATGACTTTTTTCAAGACAGTTTTCAATTTTTTTAATGAATTTTTTCAGGACATTATTGGATTTAAATGCTCCAGTGATTGATCATGACAAGGGGAAGGCACCCAATGCGCACTTGAAAGACACATAGACTGGGACCAAAACATATGTGCAAGAATCTGGAGTAAGCAAGACAGTGATGTTGACCAATAACAGGCCTGGAATAGAACATTTGGTCGAGACAGAGATAGGCATGATAAACCAGCCGAGAGAAAGCATATCTAGAAGTCATGATAGATGACAGAGCAATAATCTCATTACTCATGGCGCCTGATTGCCAGGTTTTCACCATGGTACTTGCCCAAAGCGCCTGTTTGCCAAGTTTTCACTAGAGGGCGAATCATTTTTTTTGCTCTTTACTTTTTTGCTTTTTGCTTTTGCTTTTTCTTTTTTCTTTTTTGATTTTTTCATTGTTTTCTTGTATTTTTTCTTTTTTTCAATCATTTTTTTTTTTTGTATTTTTTCAGGATCATATTTAAAGAAATATCTGACAAAAAACTATGCCCAGTATTTGCGAAGATGCATGCTATTGATAGGATCAGACAGAGGTTCACCTTCTGGAGTCGCAAGCTGATATGCCCTCGAGCCATAGGCTGCAGTTACTATGAAAGGCCCAACCCAATTAGGTTCAAATTTGCCTTTGATGATGTCAGTAGACTGTGCATTCTTGGGATTTGCCTTTAAAACTAGGTCTCCCACTTCGAAGTGTCGCCCTTTGAATTTCTTATTATAAGAGCGATGGAGATGATTTTGATATGCTTGCAAATATGTCAGAGCTGTCTGACATTTCTCATCTAACATCTCAAGCTGATGCAGCCGAGAGACTCTGTGTGTCTCATCATCAATCAGGGGTTGCAAGGAAAAACCCTCAAGGAAGGAATCTCAACTTCCAAAGGTAAAATGGCTTCCGCACCATACACCAAGGAATAAGGTGTTGCGCCAGTAGGGGTGCGGATAGAAGTGCGATAGGCCCATAGTGCTGGATTTAACTGTATATGCCAATCTTGACTAGCATCATTGACAACTTTCTTCAGGATCTTGATAATGTTTTTATTTGATGCTTCAGCTTGACCATTACCTTGTGGATAATACGGACTGGAAAAACGATGCTGAATATGAAACTTTTCATAGAGTTCTTTAACATCTTTATTCTTAAAAGGTCGACCATTATCTGTGACTATGGCAAGGGGTACCCCATATCGGCATATGATATAGTTCAACAAGAATTTTGAAATTTGGACACCAGTGATATAAGTCATGGGGATAGCCTCGATCCATTTGGTAAAATATTCTGTAGCTGTAAGAATGAACTTGTGTCCATTTGCAGAGGTTGGGTGAATCTTGCTGATAAGATCCAAACCCCACTGAGAAAAGGGCCATGGAGATATAATAGAATGAAGCTCTTGAGGTGGTGCATGAATATAATTTCCATGGATCTGGAACTTGTAGCACTTTTTAACAAAATCATGAACATCTTTTTCCAGAGTGGGCCAATAATACCCAACACGAATCAACTTTTTGTCTAAGCTAAGACCATTGAAATGGCCCCCACATATACCATCATGAACCTCGTGTAAAGCCGTTTGTGCTTCGTCAGAATCCAAACACCTGAGGAGGGTATGGTCAAAAGAACGACGGTAAAGGGTGTCGGCGATGATGACATATTTAGCTATCTGCCGGATAAAGGCTCGACGTTGGTTAGCGAAAAGGTTAGGTGGTAAGGTCTGGGATTTCAAATACTGATATACGTCATTGTACCATGGGGAATTGGGACCAAAAAGAACGCACATCACATCAGCTGTTGGAATGTCAAGAGATGGGACCAACAATTGTTCGACCAAGAATTCACACTTGTCCATATTATGAGGCATATTCAACATGGAAGCGATTGTAGCCATCGCATCTGCCGACTTGTTTTGCATTCTTGGCACTTGACTGAAATGGATAGCTATGAATTTTGTCTTGAAGAAATCTACCATGTTCTTATAAGGAATAAGCTTTTCATCTTTTGTTTCGTAGTCATCATTCACTTGTCGGATGACTAATTGAGAATCTCCATAGACTTGCAAATGCTTGATATTCTAGTGGACTGCTACTCGGAGTCCTGTAACCAATGCTTCATACTCTGCAATGTTATTGGTACAGTGGAAAGTTATTCTGTAGGACTTTGGAATAGCGTCACCTTGAGGGGTGACAAACAGAATACCAGCTCCGGACCCGAACTTGGTATGGGATCCATCAAAGTATAACTTCCATTCATTAGATGGTGTGAGAGCAAAGAGTGATTCATCTGGAAAGTCGGTCAACATGGGATGATCGTCAGAAATAGGAGCATCTGCAAGTTGATCTGCTATGATTTGTCCTTTTATCGCCTTTCACTCCATATACTCAATGTCAAATTCACTGAGAATCATGACCCATTTTGCTAGGTGACCTGTCAAAGCTGCTCGGCTAAGCAAATATTTTAAGGGATCAATTTTTGCAACCAACAATGTTTGGTGGCTTAGCATATAATGTCAGAGCTTCTGTGTTGCAAATACCACTGCTAAGCATGCCCTCTCAATAGTTGAATAATTTAGCTCATAGCCTACCAGTGTCCGGCTGATATAGTAAATAGCTCGCTCTTTGCCGTTCTCATCTTGTTGGGCCAAGAGAATGCCTAATGCCATTTCAGTTGCAGAAATTATAGCAATCTTTGAAGCAAAAACTCAACAAAAATTGTCGAGTTTATAAAATAAAAAACATGCAAATATAACTCAAATCAATAACGTACTTAATTTACACAAAAACTATATCATTTAGTTCAATCTAAATTAGTAGATAACTTACACATATATCAACTATGTAATTATAGTAGCATAAATACCAATCGACAAGAATGTTTATCCAAATAACACACACCTGCAGAAAAATATAGTATTTACACTCAATCGATAGTTGTAGAGGGGGCGCCCTTCCTCCCAACAAACCGATTGAAGAGAATGCTCAAAGGACCTATTAGCACACATTTTTGCAAAATTTCATGTGCTATTATGGAGCATTTACTGTTGGTTTGCATGTGCAAGTACCTTATTAGCATAGGAAAAGTTCTCTAAGGATCAGTTGTTTCAAGAGTGTCAAGACCCTGTGGGATAGCTGGGATCACCATTATTCATGGTGGATGGCTCATTTTTCAAAGCTGTAAAATTTTAATTACCGACTATAGATAGGAAAATGGAATGCATCAAAGCAATGTTAAACTAGGTCAATCACAAAAACTAGATTGCAATGATAAGAAATCCTTATTACAATCAATAAAGGCACGAAGATGAAATACTACAATAAAAAAAAACCAAAGCCTGTACCCCCTTCATTGTTCCTCCATTGTCCTTCTTTCTCCTTCAAATTACTTTGTTTGTGGATCTCACCTACAAGTGCAAAAACATAGTATGAAAGCAAGATGACTAGAAAAATGGCAGCATAAGGATACTAGAAGCGTGATTAATTGATCTCTTGATTGAAGAAAATCATCCAATTTATAGACAAATTGGAGAGATGACAAGATTAGCATGAAGAGATTTGAAAGGAAATTTCAAATCAAGAATGAAAAATATGACAAATTATGACAAAATTGACATTTTCTATGCAAGATTGATTGACAAAATTATGACAAATTATGACAAGATTAAAATGCCATTCCCATGACAAAAGGGAAGAGAGAAAATAGCCTCCATGATTGCAACAAATGGAAGCATAAACATAGGAGAGGATTAGGGAATGAATTTAGAGGAAATATTAGAAAAATTGAAGAAAATAGGAGAAATAGAAATTAGGAATTAGGAGAAATTAGTAAATTAGAAAAATTGAAGAAAAAGATGAAATAGAAATTAGGTGAATTAATTAATAGGTTTTCATCCATTAATTAATTCATGAAAGAGACCCAGGACTAAATAAATGAATTTATTTAACCCACCAAGAAGAAGAAAAGGATTAAATGAACAAATCATAAAACCCTAGAAATAAGAGGACAAGGAATTAGGTTAAGACAACAAGAAATTAATGTAGGTTTTATCATGATTCAGATTGACAAAGGACCAATGTTGATAAATGATTGAGATTGGTTGACAAAAATCGATGACAAATTGACCAAGATTGACAAGGAGATCAAATTGATAGGCGCCAATTGACGAGGAACAATGACTAATTGATCCAAATTGACATGATTGAAAAGGACAAGGATTGATGACGAATCGATCACAAAATGACAAGATTGACAAGGACAAGGATCGATGACGAATCGATTGCAAAATGGTGAGATTGACAAGGACAAGGATCGATGATGAATCGATCACAAAAATGACGAGATTGACAAGGACAAGGATCGATGATGAATCAATCACAAAATGAGGAGATTGACAAGGACAAGGATCGATGACGAATTGATCGCAAAATGATGAGATTGACAAGAGGACAAAAACCCTAATTCTATCATCGATTAAGATTGACGATGTCCAAAATGATGATAAATGAGCACACACATTGATGCGACAGGATAAGATCGACCAAAATCATGACTGAAGATTGCTATCGACAAGACCAAATTCAAAAGCGATAATCATGAGGAAAGAATAAGAAGGACTCGATGCTCGCAAATGATAAAGACCAAGTGTGCGACATAGAAGAAATGTTAATGCGATGCAAAAACCTTAAAATAAGGCAATGCACAAATGTTAAAGTATGACTCCGCAAGCGTTGACCATTTTTAGACATCTACATTTTGCCCCTCTTTGAGACAATGCGATTCTAAGCGTTCTTTCAAAGAACAATAATGAAAATGCCCCAGACTATAACAATGACATATGCATGCCCTCTCGAGGAATTGACCGGAAAAATCTAGAAAAGAGGCCAAGTGATCGATAAGAATGATAGAAGATGATAGGTGCGAACGGATCAAACAGACTGCCAAGACTGACGGAAGAAATGTTAGTAAGAAGAAATTAGGCAGAGGACAGTTAGAGATGAAGGAAAACTTGCTTTCACAAATGCACATAAGTAGGTGAGAACCTTTATTTAATGTAGCGAAGCGGATGTAGAGCATCATGGCATTGAAGGCCAGAGCTAGAATGCAACCCGTTTTCCAAAAGACAGACACATCACACACAAGGAATGAGTGAAGCATCCTAGGGTGCATACATCAAGGGTCGAGGTATGTGCAGCATTCACAAAGTGAAAGTACTTATCACAGACACCCAATGATATAGTTGCCCCAGTTTGTGACAAACATTCCACAAACAACAAACAAGGAAAGGGTACCATGAACCATTTCGGTCACTCTAAATCACTCAGTGACATCATCAAGCGACATCATCGAGCAACATAGGAACATGATCGAAGCCAAAGATAAATCAGTAAAAGTATAAGATGCACAAATTCAACCAAGTCAAACAAACATTCTGATCATCATTGTCAAAGGTGGAAAAAAAGAATGATCATGCTGTCTAGTTTCAGGGAATGCGGTACCCTGTCTAAGACAGGACACAGTCTAGTTTCGAGTATACCACACCCTATATAAGACCCATGATAATAGTGACAAGGACAAATGATACTGATGTTGATTGATTGACATGACAATTTTGATCAGTTTGAATGTCTGGTTTGATTGAAAAGTTCATCTATTAATGCGTGATTTCATTAAAGCACGGTGTTTGATTGATTGTTGTTGGATGTATGCTTGGTAATCTGTCTATTCACAAAGGGAACCATTTATTGACAAAATAGAAATTGTTTTTGGATTTTGATGTTTTGAAATTTTTTTGTTCATTTTTTCAGGACTTTATTCAATTTTTTGGGATTTTTTAAGGACATTATTCAATTTTTGGGGATTTTTTCAGGACGTTATTCAATTTTTAGGGATTTTTTCAGGACATTTTATGATTTTTTTGAATTATTTCAGGACATTTTATGGTTTTTTATGATTTTGCCCCCAGTGTCTAGCAAGGCAAGGAATATGACAGGTGAATAAATAGGCTTGCTGAAATGATGGTGGATAAACAGAAGAGAAAGGCCTTTTATCATGGAGACAATATGGATGCAATTTTCAAGGGCTATTGCATGATGGGACAAGAGACTGGATATGACAATGTAAAGTAGTGACATGGCATGAGGTACACGTCAAGAGGTTTTTGAAACTATGTTTAAATTTTGTGTCCTTATGTCAGATCAAGATCAAGGAATGAAAAAGAGTGTATGGATAGTGATAAGATATGGATAGGATAAGCAAGACCAAGAATGGATAAGGGACATGGACTAAAGGTCGAGATAGGTTAAGGGATAGTAGCAGAAAGTTGCAATAAGCTAAGGAATATGGATGAAAGGTTATAATAAGCAAATGGATAAAGACCGAAAGCTATGACAGACTAAAAGCTACAAATAAGATGCATGATGCTCATGACGATCCTCAGCCTTGTCAAGATCAAAGGTTGAAAGGGAAACTGGACATGAGGGATGATAGGACAAGGAAGGGTAATAGGACATGAAGGAGGAAACCTGCCCCCAAGTGTGGTGTGCAAGAAGTTCATAGATTACGCATGACACCTGTTTGCCAGGTTTTCACCAGTGGATGAATTATTTGTGCTTTACTTTTTTTTTTTTGGCCTTTTTTTTTTTTTTCACTTTTTGTTTGTATTTTGACTTTTTCAATAGAAGATGGACACATGATAGGGGATGGAAGAAGGACTTAAACATCTTTTTGTTTGGATAGTAGCCTTGAAAAAAATGGACCATGACCTTTAAAAGTATGCTCAAAGACGTTGGTAGGATAAGGACATGGAAAAAGAGATGAAATTAAGGCAAGGATTAATGTAAAGGATTGGATCAAAGGGATCAAAGGATGAAAAATATGCATTGGATAATGAATAGGGTATTGGAAGAATTGGGCTTCACTAGATGGAAATGAAGGCAAGATCAACATTGGCACACACCTTGATGAGTGGTGGATTGATGGAGGAAAAATGTATCTCAGATTGTGAGATTTGGATGGAGGAATAGCTTGGGATTTTGGGACATAAGGGCCCAAAATGGATGAAGAAGGTGGTGGAGGAACAAATTTGAGAGGTTTGGATGGAGGAATAGCAATTTTGGATGCCAAGTTGGATGTTTCTTTAGGCTTTTGTGCTTCAAGGAGTTGCTTAGGGATCCACATGTTTTTTGATTTTTCATGCTTTTGTGGATCCTTGGAGTTCATTGCCAACACAAGGGATTTAGGAACCCATATAAATTTTAACTTTTGTTTTTGAGAAATGGGCCTTTGTGACCTTTTGGATATTTTTTTTAATTTATAGATCATATTGTTCTTTGTTTTGACATGTCGATTATATTGGACATGTTGATCCTTGAATACATGTGGATTGCTAGACTTATGATTTTTATGCTTGGCATCCAAATTGCTTGGAGGGGGAAAGGAATGCATGGATGGATAGGAATGAAGTGGAGGTCTTTTTCATGGATGAAATTTACTCAAATATGTGTTCCTTTGTTGACCTTGCATAGAGGAGGAAGGGATATAAGGACCTAAGATGGATGGAAAGTATGATGGGGAAGGGATATGTTTTGATTTTGATGGAGGGATACCAACGTCTTGAGAGTGAGTCATGTAGACATGACCCATAATATTTTCTTTAACATGAAGGGATTCTTGCTTATGGAGATCTACTCCTTTGCCTTTATGAATATCTTGACTCGTAGGATACTCTTTTCTTTGGGAAGAAGATGCGAGTCCATTATGAGGTGGATATGATAGGAGAGAAATAATGAGATCTTGAAGTGGATCGGATTGCACCAAAGAGGAAGAACCCATTGTTAATGTCAGGGGTTCATGAACATCTTGCACTGACATGTTAGAATCATGAGGGGGATTAGGATCATGAGGGGGACTAGGATTGTGTAGTGGACATGGTTCAATGACAGGCTCTTCAAGAGATGGAATGGGAGAAATAATGGGATCATCAAAAGAAATACGATCTTGGAGTGTATATGGAGCATTAAGACAAGGAGATGGAGGAACAAAAAAATCTTGTGGAGGATTTAAAGGAATAATTTGATCTTGACAAGGAGGAAGATCATTGGAATCCTCTTTAAAGGTGCTTTGCTCTGGACTTTTAATGGGATCATCAGAAAGGATGGAAGGGATATCTTGATCTTTCTTAGGAAGTGGAATGCCAATGGGATTTGAAAGGACATTTTTTTCATGAAATGGAAGGGGATCATTTGGGATTGGATGGACTGGGATATCTTGATCTTGCTCGGGGAATGGAGTGTCAATAGGACTTTGGATAGGATGGACAAGAATAGGGGAATCATCATGAGTGTCTGGGAACATGGAGTCCTAGTCAACAGTTGGATGGGATGATAAGGTTTTAGGATCTTGATCTTCATCTATTTCAAGACACGTTTCTTCATGCTCTAAATTATCCTCTTGACATGGGGTTGGACTTTGGATATGCATGGAGGATTCTGACAAGGGCTCAATGTTTTGCAATGAAGGAAATGCACTTTGAACATTTTTGATGGATTTTGGCAAGGAATCAATTCTTGAATATGAGGAAGAGCGACTTCGAATGGGGTCCTCTAAAATAGGTAATGGCAATAAAGCGCATGGTGGCATTGGGTCTTGTATTTCTAAAACATGACAAGGATGTGCATCATGAATTGGATTATTTTGGCAATCAATTATGGATAGCCCTTGGATAATTTCATCCTTGGGTGTATTGTTTGATGAGGACAATATGGAAGGTTCTTGGGAAATTTCTAAAGGTGTAGGGATAGATGCCACTGGAGAGTCAATTTGTTTGCAGGGGGATGAGACATTGCTAGACATAAGTGTATTATCTTGATCTTCCTCAAAGAACTCACTTGGTAATTTCCTTAAGATCCTTTCAATAAGGCCACCTTTCTTTCGAGGTTTTGACATAGTTGTATCTGGAATTTGAACTTGTTTGGAAAGGAGTTGGTTCTGGTCTGATGTCATGTTTTTATTTCGAACTAGATGTTGATCAAATTGGTTTGACATGTTCAAAATTTGGCTTGGTGCATGTTGCAAGTTTTGTTTTTGAATGTTTGGTTGTAATTGTTGATACTGAGTTTGTTGTCAATAATTAACAATTGGTTGGACATATTGTTGAAATTGGACCATTGGTTGTGTTGGTTGTATATGTTGGACCATCAGTTGTGTCTATTGGAAATGTTGTTGATTCGAGATTTGATTGAATGAAATTTGACCAAATGAATTTTGATTTGGGACTTGATTGAAATTTGTGTTTGTTTTTTGAAATTGTTTCATCATCTTTATTTGAGAAGCTGGTATGTCTGATCATTCAATAAGAGCTTTTATATCAATTGGCTCAAACTTTGGGTTTGGACCTTGAAATTTTTTAAATGTTTTGGACATTTGTGATCTATTCTTCTCAATGTTTTTCACTTTTTGTTCCAAAATCTCCTTTTCTTGAGCTAGTTTCTCCTCTGGTTTTTGTATTTGGACATTTACATCATCATGATAAGTTTGATCCAAGTTTTGAGACATGTAGAGATTGGATTGACATGATTGATTTCTCAATTGTGATGACATGGCTTCGTAAGAAGGTTGAGACCTCATTTCAACAAACATGTCACTATGCAATGCAACTAATGGGATTGAAAAATGCAACCTAAAAGGATGACAATGCAACTAAATGTTTTTGGACCTTTTGAATTTTTGGAATGACAACTAGATGCAACTAAATGCAATGAAAATGTGACCTTTCTTTGGACCTTTGAGTTTCTATGGTTTGATAATGTTATGCAACTAAGTGCAACCTATTTTTTTGTTATTGTTTCAAGAGTTTTTGGAAATGATATGCAATCTTAAGCAATGGTAATGCAACCTATTTCTTTGTTGTTTTTCAAGATTTGGACAAACTTTTTGGAATGCAAACCTAAAGACTCAACCTTGGGAAGTTGAAATGAAGCCAAGACCTTAAAGGACAAAGGACCAAATGACAATAGGACAAATTGATAATGTCTCACCTATATGCTTGGATACTAAGATAGGTTTGACAAAAATGATATTACTGAAAGGACAAATTTTAGACAAGGTCAAGACTCCCTAACAACAACTTAGGGTATCATCCAAAGTTTTGATTTTTTTAGGTTTGACAAACCAAATTTTTGAGACTAAATGCAAGAAGGCAATGATTATGACAATGACTTAGGATATGACATGAAAATGATGTAAGGATATGATATGACAAGATGAAGCCAAGAAAAGATGACAATACAAGGATAAGGATATGCGAAGACCAATGACTTGGAATATGCAAAATGCAACCTAGGCAATACCTAATTTTAGCATGACAAGGTTAATGCACGAATGTCACCTAAATGGAAATATAGCTTGGATATGAAAATGAAATGCAAACTTAGGGAAATGATTTTGAACCTAAGTGCAAAATGAGGACGCTTGCAATGAAAAGGACTAAAATAAAGGGAGATGACAATATGTTCTAGGACCTAAGTTGGACTATGCAAAACCTAGCCTAAAGTGACATGCATTTTGAAACAAAGACATTCAATGATTTGACAAGCCATGTTCAAATGTTGGATGAATACTTGGACAAATTTGGAATTTTGTTTGGTTTTTGTTTTGAATTGAAGGTTGTCAATTTTGAAAACCCAAGTTGATTATGAGCACTTTTGAAAGTTTGTTTTTGATTTAACCTTTGACAATCATGAAAGACAAAATGTTTGTTTGAATTTGACTCAAGACAATCAAGCACATTCACAAAAAATCCTATGGCTAGCAAGGGCAATATCTATTGAATCCTCTAACCATAAAATACAACACTTAGCTAGATAGCTAGATGCTTGGTAGCACTGGCTCCCCCTTACAGTGCACTCACTTCTCAGGCATACCAAGCTTCAAGTTCAAGGGTCATCACTTCCCAAGAACTTGCTATCTCTAACTAAGGAGTACATGAGAGGTGTCTTCGGCATGTGCGTATCACAATGCCTGAGCCAACAAATAGAAGGATTTTGTCCTCTAAAAATAAGAGATTCTAGTAAGGGCATCCGTTTGGGTGGGTATTGATCCAGCGAATAAATCATCACAATACCATTCCAACACCTGTTGTCTACAAATTTCATTGCATGCACAATTATTTAGAGTGGTTCGCAAGAGCTTGGTTTTAGCCCGTCACCACTTTGGGTCGTTCCCACTCACCAATGCCTGTGTGAAGTGCCAAGCAAATCGGGAGGCAGGCCCAATTCTAAGGGTTAAAACATGCAATCAAATTAAAAACAAACAAAGAATGCATGGTGTTCATTAACCTTTAAGAAATGACATGTGCAACTACTCTAAAAATCGCAAGCAAGATGTTTTAGTGAAAGTCTTTGACTGCGTCCTGCATAAGATTTGTTAGTAGTTGTATTTTTAGTCTTCGTCACATGTAATGCCAAGATGCTGCATAGAGAATTAGTACCAAAGAAAATACATAATATAAGAACCAGAATGAAAACAAGGTAATTTGCAAGTAAAAACACTAGTTTTACCTTTGTTGCTGGACTTACACAGGCGCAGAATGTCTCAACATAGGTGCAGAATGCACCAACATAGGCACAAATCTCCTCAACATAGGCACAAATCTCATAAACATAGGAGCATAATGCCTTGACACAGGTGCAGAATGCCTTAACACAGGCACAAGAGTATCTAGAAAGCTCTGAGTCGCCCTGTTTCTTGATTTTTCACCTGCAAATTAGCTCAAAAGCACTCAAAAACATGGTTAGAGGGGTTAGTTCACGTTGGGTTCACTAGAAAATGTAGATAGGAAAATGAAATGCATCAAAGCAATGTTAAACTAGCTCAATCACAAAAACTAGATTGCAATGATAAGAAATCCTAATTACAATCAATAAAGGCATGAAGATGAAATACTACAATAAAAAAAAAACCAAAGCCTATATCCCCTTCATTGTTCCTCCATTGTCCTTCTTTCTCCTTCAAATTACTTTGTTTGTGGATCTCACCTACAAGTGCAAAAACATAGTATAAAAGCAACATTACTAGAAAAATGACAACATAAGGATACTAGAAGCATTATTGATTGATCTCTTGATTGAAGAAAATCATCCAATTTATAGACAAATTGGAGAGATGACAAGATTAGCATGAAGAGATTTGAAAGGAAATTTCAAATCATGAATGACAAATATGACAAATTATGACAAAATTGACATTTTCTATGCAAGATTGATTGACAACAATTATGACAAATTATGACAAGATTAAAATGCCATTCCCATGACAAAAGGGAAGAGAGAAAATAGCCTCCATGATTGCAAGAAATGGAAGCATAAACATAGGAGAGAATTAGGGAATGAATTTAGAGGAAATATTAGAAAAATTGAAGAAAATAGGAGAAATAGAAATTAGGAATTAGGAGAAATTAGTAAATTAGAAAAATTGAAGAAAAAGATGAAATAGAAACTAGGTGAATTAATTAATAGGTTTTCATCCATTAATTAATTCATGAAAGAGACCTAGGACTAAATAAATGAATTTATTTAACCCACCAAGAAGAAGAAAAGGATTAAATGAATGAATCATTAAACCCTAGAAATAAGAGGACAAGGAATTAGGTTAAGAGAAGAAGAAATTAATGTAGGTTGGATCATGATTCTAATTGACAAAGGACCAATGTTGATAAATGATTGAGACTGGTTGACAAAAATTGATGACAAATTGACCAAGATTGACAAGGAGATCAAATTGATAGGCGCCAATTGATGAGGAACAATGACTAATTGATCCAAATTGACATGATTGAAAAGGACAAGGATCAATGACGAATCGATTGCAAAATGACAAGATTGACAAGGACAAGGATCGATGATGAATCGATCGCAAAATGACAAGATTGACAAGGACAAGGATCGATGATGAATTGATCACAAAAATGACAAGATTGACAAGGACAAGGATCGATGACGAATCGATCACAAAATGACAAGATTGACAAGGACAAGGATTGATGACGAATTGATTGCAAAATGATGAGATTGACAAGAGGACAAAAACCCTAATTCTATCATCGATTACGATTAACGATGTCAAAAATGATGATAAATGAGCACACACATTGATGTGATAGGATAAGATCAACCAAAATCATGACTGAAGATTGCTTTCAACAAGACCAAATTCAAAAGCGATAATCATGAGGAAAGAAGAAGAAGGACTCGATGCTCGCAAATGATAAAGACCAAGTGCGCGACATAGAAGAAATGTTAATGCGACGCAAAAACCCTAAAATAAGGCAATGCACAAATGTTAAAGTATGACTCCACAAGCGTTGACTATTTTTAGACATCTACACCGACATAAGTAGTCTCGATGAAACAACATTGGCAAGAAAAAGAAGGATTATTGGCATGACATTTATCGATCAATCAGAAGGTGGATTCATTGGAGCACTTAAATGATATTCAACATGATGCGCACTCTTAGGAAAGTCATACCATCGGGATAGCTTGTTTTGATGAGGCAGAAGGAGGGTGTTTTCTATCCACATGCATCAACTTATCGGGAAAGTGTAAAAATTGTTATACTGATAGCCGATGAGGCTATCATTGTAACTTGTAATGATGAAAAGGTAGTGTAGATCATGGACTTATAGCATCAGGAGATCGGAAATAATAAAAAAACTCTATCCCAATACCCAATGACTAAAGGGAATTGAAGACGGGTCCATCAGAGAAAAAGACCGTATCAGGATAGTACAAAAAGAGTTAAGCTGATCCTCGATGACATGGAGAATCGAAAGGCGGAACCATCTGTGTTTCCTATACTGATAAAGAAGACTTGGAAGTATAAAACATAAAAGTGCATTGGAGTAACATTGAGACTTCGGGAGGAATAGAAAAAGGCTATTTTGACCCTTGATGAAGATAAAAGCCCTTATGGGGATATCAGTATGAGTTATACCGACAAAGTAACATAGATTGAAGATTCATTAGGACATCAGGAGGAGGAGTTTTATGCTATGCCAAATCCCAATAACATTGTTACGATGAATGGATAAAGAGAAGTGGAGCCGATTAGGTAAGGTTAAAGGTCGAGCAGATAAGGAAGATCGAACAGTCGACCGAGTCAATCTGATGATGGTTGCTATACCACAATTAGGAGATGGGTGATGTTTATTCATCACGACATGGCGACTGAGTGGTGGGGCCCGCTAAGGAAGCAGTTTGGAGGAGATAACATGTGAGGAGGTTGGAAAAGATCTAATGGTTATCATTGATCTGCTATGCAATGATGCCCGGTGATATCCATGATGGCTAGGCGAGAAGGGAGAGCTTCATTCTGGTGGTTAGTGAGACTGTGCTAAGGTGGCAGGACAGAGACCCCAAAGACAATCTAGAGGTGACACATAGTGGGTCCAGTCAAGATGAGTTAGCAGCTGAAGTCAAAAAATGACTTATCAAAGAAAAAAAGGCTGTGATGGATCTCTAAAAGGACTCACCGAAAGTAGCAGTTTCATCGATATGAGGTTCATCGAAGAAATCAGAAGTGGTCCCATCAAAAATAAAAGTTTTCGATGAAACTACAGAATCGATAGGACCTAAGAACAACTCGTCGAGGGAGGATGTTTGGCCGAAAGAATAATAAAAGGGAAGTATTTCTTATCGTATCACATTGGCTTATCTATTATTTGAATGTGCGTTAAAGATGAAATTTATGTATATCTATCCTAAATAAAGTGCCTTGAATATATATTTTAGAGTAAGGTATTATTTTATATGAACGGATGCTATGTTTGCAAAATAGTTTTAAAGGGAAATACTTGGTTTTAATGAATTATTTTAAACAAGTATTTTCAAACTAAAATCTAAGGTGGAATATGTTTAATTTTCAAATCAAGGAATTTGATTGGCTTATGTGGTGTGGAGAAAATAATGAGAAGATAATGAATACTGGCTAAGGAATTTTATCGAGGCGGAGAATAGAAGGCACATTATTAAAGAACCATTTAGTATTTTAGGGTTCTCATTTGTAATTATTTATTAAACCAAAGGGTGTGTCCTTTGGAGGGAAACTATCTGTAGCTCTCTTCTATGTATGAAGGGGTGTATCCTTTCATATATGTCTTTTGATTCACATACTTATAGGGAGTCATTTTTGTATGTAATAGGGGAGATAATTTTCAGATGACTAGTAAGGGTTGTGGTATTATGTACTAGAGAAGTCTATGGATAAAAAGAAGTATTTGTTGATGCAAATTGATTGTAATGGAGTATCTTCAAGTGTAGCTTTTGTATGCAATACCAATGTTCACTTTTTCTATCCAAAATATTGTATACATTTTGTGTTGATGAATTAATTATGTCCTCTTGATAAACCTATTTTTGGGCTTGCTATGATGTGCCATCACATGATGTTGCACTAAATATGGAATTGGTTTTTTCATTATTTATGTAACACATACTAAAACCTTCATAGTGATAGTTAATAATGTCTCTTAAGTCGATCAAATTGGTTGTCCACAAAGTAACATATGTTGGAAAATGCACACTCCAATGAGAAATTGTAGGTGATTGAAGGTTTTGTCATTGACGACAACCTTACAATCATAGGACACCGACAAGACAAAGATACCGGCATTGACATTGACAAACTCTACACCGGCAGTGAAAGGAAGGATACCGACACCTTGGACAACTTCAATTTTATTTAAAATGTATTTTGTAATTAATTGTAAAATCATTGTAAGACGACATGGCGAGTTGTAATATGACTCATATATGTATGAGATCATTTTGTAATAAGAAGTGTGAAATAGGATGCGAAATAAGTAGACCTAATATGCAAAATATTGGTTAAGGGTTTATGTTGTAGCAGAGCTTAAACCGGTACTGAATCTGGCATAGCAGATGCTGATCTGTAGCAAGACAAGAGATTGGATTAGTATAATCCATTTTTGTAAGTCAGTGTGACTTCTTTTGTAATTGAGCAGTGAGCTCTAGGCACTTGGCCTTCCTGCATGTGCAGGCCCCTATTGTAAGAGTAATATTCCCTTATTCGCCAGTAAGCGAATATTGTGGCTCATAAATCCCACTAAGGTTTTTCCCACACTGGGTTTCCTCGTTAAAATACTGTGTTATGGTGTGCTTCTCATGTTTTTGTTATTGTTCTTAGTTACTACATTATTTCTGGTTTACTGGTACACAGTTTTAATATGTTTTTCATGTTTTAAGTCAAGTAAATTTATATACCGGTTAGATACTGATTCACCCACCCCTCTCAGTATCTTTGGGAATCCTAACAATTGGTATAAGAGCTTGGTCCTTTATTTTCAGAAGCCTAATAGCTTGAGGAAGATCTTGTCACTGGTAAAGATGGAAAACTTGAGAAAGCAATTGGAAACAACTCTTACAGACTATGATGCAGAAAAAGTGAAGAATATCAAACTTGAGGATGATCTGAAAGCTGCTCAGAATATTATTCAAGAACTTCAAGAGAATTTTACTATTACAAGGAACAAGAGGAGAGAACTTTGTGAAAAGATGCAGAATGAGGAAAATGAAAAGGAAACTCTTAATGATTTGGTAAACAAGCTAAGACAAGAAATCACTACAACAAAGATGAGATGCAAGATATGACTATGAGATTTTGTAAAGAAATTGAAGACAGAAAGAAGAATGAAGAAGACTTGATTAGAAGATTAAATGATGCTGGAAATGAAAACACAAGACTCAGTCATGAAAATGATATGTTGAAGACAAACCTTATGCACACACAAAATGACATAACTTAACTCATGAGACAGAAAGGAATCTTGGAAAATGAACTGACTGCTGCAAATCAACACAAGGAGAAATTCAAGAAAAGTTCAGAAGAACTTGGTGACATGCTGAAGAATTAGAAAAATAATGGTGATACAAATGGCCTTGGCTTTGAAGTTGGTAAAAGCTCCGGTACTGCAAACAATCATGATAATAGAAAATTGGTAAGACAACCTACTGCTTACAAATTTAATGGCAAATGCTTTAACTGTAACAAGTATGGTCATAGAGAAAATCAGTGTAGATCTAGAAATTATCAGAATACTAATACACCCACCGGTCAATGTTCTAAATGCAACAAAGTTGGTCATAATTCAGAGAATTGTAGAATGAATGTAAGATGTTATATTTGTGGAAGATTTGGACACTTATCTAATCAATGCAGAATGCATACCGACATAGGATATGGGAAAGCTATTCAGAAGAACAATGTGTCTTGTTATGCCTGTAACAAAATTGGACATATTGCAAAATTTTGTAGAAGTAAGGCATCACTGGAAAATAACAAAGGTCCTAGTTTGAAAGGTAAAGAAAAGGTTGAAGAAGTAAAGAAAGAATTCTCAAAACAATGGATCAGAAAGTCAGATCTAAATATTGATGGGAATACTCCTCCACTGACAAAACATAGTAACACTCCGCTGGCAGGAGACTCTTCATCTAACTGAAGGAAAATCCTTTGGGGGTTTAGAAACAAAATAAAAAACTTGCTATTATTCCCTCGGTTGATGGTGAGAAGTTGAAATTACTTCTATACCGGTAGATGACTTAAGTTGTGACTTAACCGGGAAGCATTAAATATGGTAGTTGGAGAAAATAACATTATAAAGCAAGTGTTTTGGCTTCTTTTTCATTCACCGATTATTCAAATCTTCGAGAGCACGAAAAATTCCTGAGAAAAGGCATTCTAAGCAAAGAAGTGAAGCAATCCGTCAAAGCATTCATCCCTAAGGAAGATTGAGGTATTTATAGCTATGGCATCTTCATCTACTCCTGAATTTATTGCCAACCCTACTATTGTTGAGGTTATTAAGCACCCTAGACCCATTTTCAAATTGGTTCCTGAAATTGCAAAGAAAGATGATAGCATAGGTGCATTTTCTCTAATTCCTAAGGGAGTAGTATATGCTGAAGACCCTAGGATGTATATACATTATCATATTGAGGAACTAGGTGATGATGAGATTAAGAATATGTATAAGTATGTGATTTGTGATGAATCTGGAAATGTGAAGCTGGGACACAAAATAGTGGAAACCCTAGGTTTTACTGAAATTCTTAGTATCCTAGATTTTCCCAAGGATATCATAAGGATTGCATTAAGTAGAGTACATGGTGAATTTTTTTGGTTGGGCTCAATTCATAAAATCACAAAAGAAGTAGTAAAAGTTGTAACAGGGTTACCCTCCATTGGTAACAGACCGGACAAAACAAAGAAGGTCTCAAATGACATAGTGATAAACCTAATTGGTGCAATATTTGATAAGCGATCTCTAAGGGTAAATGATGTAAAGGATATAAATGTCAAATTTATCAGTATGATCTTAGGTTATAAGGCTACACATGCAAATAGGTTAAATTCAGTTTCTAGCCTATGTATCAAAAGTGCCTATGAATGGTCAATGATAATGCAAGAATAGATATATGTGAATGGCTTTAAGATGATCTGATAGAAAATTTGGGAAAGATTAAAGGAGATAAGAAAGGAACATTCAGCTGTACATAACCAAACAAGTACCCGGTATTGGTGCTAGAGAGTTTGGCTTTGACATCTCGGTAGGAAAACAACTATTAGATTTACTAAGCAATATGGGAGAGAACAGGGAGAAAAACCTAAATGAGTATTTTCAAGCATTGAAGGCTCGAATGAAAACTAGAGTAAGATTGTCACAAGCTATTGTAGATAAGTATAAGAAAGAAATCTATTTGGTGATCAAGAAAGATGAAATCTGGATGGAGGCAGTTATCCCTAGAACTATTTGGGTAACCAAAATGGGCTATGAAACATATGACAACATCATAGAAACTTATGCAAAAGCCCTCCTTGAAGCTCCAAAGGAGCCGAAAGAGAAAGTGTTTGGTAGTGCTGAAACAATAGAAATTACTATTCAATCTAGGAAAAAGGTTAAGAAAGTTGAAGCAACTGTAAGAAAAGGAACCTGATAGGCAAAGGCAATCAAGGAAGATGTTTTGAGACAAACTGGTATAAGTGAAAGTGAGTTGGAAGCACCTCAACTGGAAACTCATCTTTCACCGCTTGGAACTTCTTCTGAGAGTGATATACTGATAGTATTTAAAAGGGTGGAAATGAAAAGAAAACCCTCACCAGTACCCTCTCCTACACCAAAAAGAACTAGACATAAACAACATGTAGTAAGGCCTCCAGCAAAGAAAATGACTCCTAAGAAGAAGAAGGTGAAACAAACTATTGCTCCTCTAGACAAACTTCTTAGCAAAATTATAGAGGATGGTAAGCTGAAGAACATAAACAAAATATACAATACACTATCAACTGATGATAAGGAAAGCATAGAGAACAATGTAATTCTACACTTAGATATATATAAGAAATTTTTGATGCAGATTGTTGATGAAATTCCTAATGATCTATATAGGAAACTTGAAGCTAGAAGATTAACCATTGTTGAGCTAGATAAGAAGATTAAGATTGAAAAATTACTGGTAGTGCATCCAATTAACTCACCTGATGAAATAGACAAATTAATCAGTGAAGCAAACTAGATAGTATTCTCCATAGCTCATCGACATTTAGCACTAATGGCTGGTAGAGTAAATGAAGTATCCGAGGAAACAACAGATGCATGGGACATATTCTTTGTGGAAAAAGAAAAAGAGGAAGAATTACTTAGGCCAAAAACTATCAAAGTATATCAAAAGGACAGAGATAAGGGGAAAGGTAAGGTAGGTTGACCACCAAGCCTAAAAATAACTGACAATATGCCCCCACCTCTTTCAGATACTCCACCGGTAGACACTATTGACAGACAATCGACCACAGAGAGTATGGAAACTCTAATAGAGGATACAAATCCTAATTCTAAAATTTTGTATATGGTAAATGTAGACACATAGGAAGTTAATGTTGTGGTTGACAGAGAAACCACAGAGGATAAGGTGAAAAATGTGACTACTGAGTCATCCACTGCAGAGGTTGAGATGAACATAGAAAAACCTACACAGATAAAGCAACCAGTAGAGGATACCACAGAGAAACCAGTAGATACAACAAAAAAACCATCTAAAGAACCAGAAAAAGAGAGTTCAGAGGTACAAACTAAGATTACATCTGAGAAACTAGTAGTTAAAATCTCAGAGAAACCCTTTGAGACATAGATAGAGAAACTAGAATAGGTACATGTTGAAGCATAGGTTCAGACAGAGATAGTGCCACCAACCCAAACTGAAAAGCATAAACCTTTGTTTGTAGAAATGCAAGCACAGACAGACCTACTAGAGGTCGAATCAAGCAAGGTAATTACCACAACTGGTAGCATGGCTATTGTAAAGACTGTTGGACAAACATCTGGTACAACTATGGTAGAATTCAGACCTACTAATGTAACAAAGGTCCTGTTAGATTCAATAAAGAAGATCACAGAGTGCAATGCACAAGCCTATAAGGCTATTGATGATACAATACCATTTCTTAAATTAAATGTACCAAAGTACAAAGCTGATAATAAGGATTCTTTAGGTCAACTAGACACATTGTCTAAGTACATCACCGGTAACTTATTTACTATTGATCAAATAAATGAGGATACATTTAAGGAAAGGATGATAAAGGAAAAAGAGAAATTCTTTGAGGATATTGTAAATAAGAGCAAGGAGAAAATGGATACTCTATTACCAGAACTTGGAGAAATAATTCTTGACTCCAAGAAACTATATAGGGACACTTGCAAAATGAATGTATTAACAAAGGATCTTGAGAAGGAGATCAGCAAAGCACAAGAGAAGATAAACAATATTGCTGACAATCTGATAGGAGCATCAGATTCATTTTTGGAGTTAGAGAAGAAGATTGCAGAGCAAGAAGAGAAAATCAAGAAACTAGAGAATGACAAACATGGAATAAAGGATAAGGCAAAGGACTTGAAATGCAGACTTAGTCCAAGACTAGAATACCTTATTTCCTTGAGAAAAGAAATATCTGAGGCTCTAGTTCCCAGACTGAAGACAATAGAAGAGCAAATGCACATACTCACCAGTACAGTGTAGAGAACTCAAGAGGCAATAAATGACAACAAAACATTCACTAATGGTATAAATTTAATTTTGACATATATTTTTCAGATTGTAACCCACCAGTTACAAGAATCCAAGTAGGACTCCACTGACACTGAATGACAACCTTTGTCATTGATGTCAAAGGGGGAGTAGTGAGATGAGAAAAATGAGAAAAATGGTCAGAAGAAAGGACATCATCTGCTCAGGGGGAGCATACATTTTTTGGCACACAATTTTGGTAAGACAATTTTGGCAGACTATTTTTGGATATCATTTGGACACTTTTGATTTTTGTCATGAGTGTTGCCATCAATGCCAAAGGGGGAGATTGTTGGAAAATACACACTCCAATGAGAAATTGTAGGTGATTGAAGGTTTTGTCATTGATGGTAACCTTGCAATCATAGGACACCGGCAAGATAAAGATACCGACACTGACACCGACACCGATAGACTCTACACTGACATACAGAACACCGATAGTGAAAGGAAGGATACCGACACCTTGGCCGACTTCAATTTTGTTTAAAATGTATTTTGTAATTAATTGTAAAATCATTGTAAGCCAAAATGGTGAGTTGTAATATGACTCATATATGTATGAGATCATTTTTTAATAGGAAGTGTGAAATAGGATGCAAAATAAGCAGATCTAATATATGAAATATTGGTTAAGGGTTTATGTTGTAGCAGAGCTTAAACCAGTATTGAATCTGGCATAGCATATGCTGATCTGAAGTAGTACAAGACATTGGATTAGTATAATCCATTTTTGTAAGTCATTGTGACTTCTTTTGTAATTGAGCAGTGAGCTCTAGGCACTTGGCCTTCCTGCATGTGCAGACCCCTATTGTAAGAGTAATATTCCCTTATTGGCCAGTAAGCGAATATTGTGGGTCACAAATCCCATCGAGGTTTTTCCCACATTGGGTTTCCTCGTTAAAATACTATGTTATGGTGTGCTTCTCATGTTTTGGTTATGGTTCTTAGTTACTGCATTATTTCTGGTTTACCAGTACATAGTTTTAATATGCTTTTCATGTTTTGAGTCAAGTAAATTTATATACCAGTTAGATACTAATTCATCCCCCCTCTCAGTATCTTTGGGAATCCTAACAACATCTATATCCTTGGATAGATGCACTCGTCTGTTATTTATCTTCTATGGGTTGGGATTGTTATGCATAAGGTCCTTATCAGATAAGCATTCTTCTAAATCATAAATGAATTGATCTATACATGATTTTTGCAAGTCTTAAGAGCAATCATTTTTCATAATACATTTTAATTCATTTTCTTTTATCAACATTCAAGAAGCATTCAAATAAAAGTACATAATAAGGTACAGTAGTAGGAAACTATTGCCATTCTTGTAGAAGGTTTTCTTGATAAAACTTTAAATCCACTTTAAATAACCTCTTAGTTCTTGAGAGAGAAAGGTATACCCACCTAGGTTCAGTGGAGCCTTGAGTGAAGAGGGATTTGGTCTTCGCCCCTCCCTGTTCATTGGCCAAGGCTATTTGGATTAGTTAAGGGCTTGACAAATCCTTAAGTTTTCCAATTTGTGGTTCTGGGAACCAACAGATTGGCGACTCTACTGGGGAGTTGTCATACATATTTTGACATTCACCTAGAAGCTCTGGTATTTTTTCATTGAAGATTTGATAAGTTTTGTTTTCCCCATCAGAGTCACACAACAGATTGGCGACTCTGCTGGGAAACTGTCATACATAGTTTGACATTCACCTAGAAGCTTTGGTGTTTTTTCATTGAAGATTTGTTAAATTTTGTTTTCCCCATCCAAGTCACACAACAAATTGGCAACTCTGCTGGGGAGTTGTCTTAGGAAGTATTTAGAATCTTTGGTGGTTTGTTTCAGACTCTATTGGAGGAAGTAACCTATAAGATTAGTAAAAGATATTGTTCCTCTTAGGAGGTGGTGACTCTACATTTAATACATGAATAATAGTTGGTATGCTGAGAAAGTAAAAGAAACCCCTAGGAATTTGTCAATAAGATTTATATAGGGGAGGAGGTCTCTACACAATGGACAAGAAGATTTTGTTCAGTTGAGTCCTAGGAAAAGGAACAAAGAGAAGAAATCAAACATGTCGTTTGAAGGTTATAAGAGATTTCCTAGTAGAGAGGAAGTTTCCTCGTCTGGTAATAAATTTGAAAATCTGGAGGAAAATCCTTTTTATAACTTAAATATAAAAAACAATAAGGGTGGTCATGATGAGAACTTGGCTACTGAGGAACTAGAGGAAAAGCAATGGGATGAAATCATACTTAAAATGGAAAATTTAAATGGAGATGAATCCAAGAGGGCAAAAGCTCTTAAGAGGCAACTGGATTGGGTGTTGCAAAAACTAGGAATAAAAAGAGATACAATTCAAAGCCCTAGGTTAGAAGAAATAGAAGACAAAAGTAAAGGTGAAGGAAATAGGCCAGAAACTCCTAAATATTATCCCCCTCATATGAGAAGAAATGAGCAGCCTTTTGTAACTTATGATAACCCATTATCAAATGGAAGTAGAAGATGGAGGGATGTGCATAGGGATAAAAGTGAAGAAAGGAAGGAGGATGAAAGAAGGAGTGGATATGGGGGAAATTATGGGAACTAGAGTAACACAAATAGGGGTAACCATGTAGAAAGTAATAAGTAAGAAAACAATCAAAATAATGGACATAATAAAGGTAACAATGCCAATTATGGAAATGACAATGGTGGAGATAGGAACAAAAATAATGGAAATGGAGGTAATAATGGAAATAATGGCAATAATAATGGTGGTGGAAACAATGGGAATAATGGTAATTATGGCAACCATGGTGGATTCAATAGAGGAAGTATGAACAATCAAAGCAACCATCATGTTGGCAGATGACCTATGATCACTGAAAGATACAAACAGTTGGATTTCATTGGCATTGTCGATTATCCAAATCAGATCACTAATGATTTAAGATTAGCAATCCCCAAATTCTCAGGAAATGAAATTGATTCAGTAGAACAACATGTAGCTAATGTAAAAAATATCATTGAATAATTTGAGGTTCCTCATGAGGATGTATTCATGAAATTGTTTATTCAATCTTTGAAAGAAGATGCACGAGAATGGTATAGGAACCTTCCTGATGGATGTATCATCAGTTGGGTGAGTTTGTAACATTGTTCTTGGAAGAATTTGGAGATCGCAATGATCCTTCATTTGCATCCCATGAATTAACAAGTATAAAGAAAAATCAAAATGAATCAATTGCTGAGTTTAATAAAAGATTTAAAAAAGTATTAAATAGAATACCCAAAGATGTCAGACTTGTTGATTCATTTCCGATTAACTTTAATTTGAGTTCTTTTGACAACAAAACCCATTATGAGATTTTGTCTCATAGACCTGATACTTTACAACAAGCATTCAAGATAACTGCTATTATTGAGAATAATAGGAAGGTTGTTGGGAAGGTTGCTAAGAGAGATGATCCAAAGTTGTATAATTCTAGGGTTCCCAAGAAAGATGATCTTACTTAGATCATGGACATGCTTAAGGACCTAAAGGGTAAGCAAAATCCTAATAAAAGGCCATCATAGATAAACAATGAACAAATAAATTACAATAGGCCGAGGTTGCATGACATGCCATATAACACAAATTGGAAGGATGGAAAACCAGTAAATCCTAATACAAAGAAAGAGACTCCCAATCCATTAAAAAAAGCCACAAACTTTGTAGATGAGTATCCATGGTGTGATGTGTGTAATCTACCTCATGTTGTAGAATAGTGTATGATTGCCTAGGTTTTGATAGAAGAGAAAGATCAAAAGGAGGATTATGAACTGACTGTGACTGCCCTTTCATCTGATCCATATTGGGGAAGAGATGAAGATTTATCTAAGGAGAAATATTCTGATGTGCATCAAAGAAGGAAGAATTTGCAATATAGTATACAACAGGTCTTTTCTGATGATGATGAAGATACTCCTACCTTGAGAAGATTGTTTCAGGAGAAAGCAGTGCCTTCTTTGAGAAACTTGACTGAAGAGGATAAGAAAGATTTCACTATTGCAACTGTAAAACAAGTGAAAAATAATTACCAGTTGAGAGATAGGAATGTTAACAATGAGTAGGGTAAGCCAATAGGTATTTTTGATAGGATCACAAAATCAAATGCAACAAATAAAGACATAGCCAAGGGAAAGGATACAAGTGCCAAGAAAGGGAAGGAACCAACATATTAAACAAATAGAAAGGCTAAATCTCACTAAGCCTATGGAGAAGAAACAAGTAAGTAAGCCCAATTCAAATTGTAACTCATTCATGTCTGAAGCACTATCTCAGGTGAAGATATCTATGCCTTTGTTTAAAGTAATGAAATTTCCAGATTACAAGAATGAGATTCTAAAATTATATCTAATGTTGGAGAAGTGAGTAAGGAAGATCCTAAATCAAAAGAGGATCCTCCTGTGGTGTATCTTGGCACATCTGTTACCAAAAATCTCTCACAGGTAGATCCTTTCTATCTAACACTGTTGATAAATGAGAAAATGCTAAAAAATTGCATGATAGATTCAGGAGCAGCAGTAAATATCATGCCAAAGGATGTCATGAAAGAGTTGGGAATGCATGTTGATACACCTTATGGTAAGTGCAATGCCATGAACAATAGGTCAGTTCCTATAGTAGGAATCATGAAGGACGTTGAGTTCAGATTCCCATCCTGCCTAGACACTGCATACAAAATAGATATCACAGTTGTACAAGTGCCTGCGAACTATGGGATGTTGTTGTCCAGATAGTGGTCTAGCTTGGTGGGTGGACATGTTCAACTTGACTTCTCATATGCTACTATTCCAGTAAAAGGGACAACAGTGAGGATAAATAGAGAACCAAGAGCTCCATATCTCATAGAAGAGGTTGATCCTGATGAAGTGACTTGCTTTTGCCACTCTGATATGGACAACTTTCAGATAAGTATTTCTAAACCTTTAAAAATTGAGAAAGTTATAAAAATAGTTAAACAAAATGAAAATTTAATTTGGAAATTATATTTTGATGGTGCCTGAAGTAAGGATGGAAATGGAGCAGGAGTTGTGTTTATTTCACCCAATGGAAAAAAATTTAAATATTCTTTATTGTTAACTTTTGAGTGTACTAATAATATTGCTGAATATGAGGCCCTCTTATTAGAACTTAAACTAGCAAATAAACATAGAATTAAGTTACTAATAGTTTATGGTGATTCAAAATTAGTCATTTCACAAGTTAGAGGCAAATTTACTAGAAAAAATGAAAAATTAGGGAGCTACAGGGATAAAGTTTATGATTACATTGAACTATTTGATGGTTTCTCCATCAATTGGACTGAAAGATCCTATAATATTTGGGAAGACTTTATGGCTAACTTGGCTATCAAGCGTAATTGTAAAGCAGAAAATCGTGATCGAACCCTAAGTGTTCCCCCCTCCCCAACTCCAAGGAGAGAGAAAGGAGGTCACTAGGGTTGACGGTTTTCACTTAGGGGAGACTTTACATTCAAAAGAGGGGTTGAAACCCACAAGATCCAATCCCACACAATGCAAGATTGGATTCTAAATGAGTTTCAAGGGTTAAGACAGCAAGGCTACCCTCTTTTGTAAAGAATGTAGATAGAAGGATTGAACTAGGAATGCATGTAAGGTGAGAAAGATTCACTTATAAACAGAGATAGGAATATAGGATGAAGCTGCGGACTTGGAATTAGCAGTAAAATGTTGAGATGGTGCTATCCTGCAAATTTGAGCAAAAGTTGACGGGACGATGGTGCCCGGTGTGCACACGGTCCTCCGAAAAATCCATGAAACGAAGGGGGATCTGTTTGTCTCTGCACAAGGATTCCAGATCTTCAATTACAGCCACATACCTGCAACCTTGTTGTAAGAATGTGTGTATTCTTACATGCGAAGGTGTAAATGTTGTTGTATGTTGTATGTTATATGTGATCTCCTCTTCAATGGTTGAATCCTTGTCTTGAATGCAACACTTAGCCTTGACTGGAGACTTAGAATGCTCAATTGCTTGAAGGAATGCTTGAATGCTTGAATTCTTGAATGTTTGAATATCGTTTCCATGTCTTGTACACATATGTCCTTCCTTTTTTTCATCCACCCTTTCTGAGAGGGGAAATGTAGTTTATATACTTGTCAATTAGGGTTGAAAGACTGATTTTTCCGACCTTGGGCCGACATAGCAACCTTATTTTCCAATTTTCCAACTTAAAGACCCGAAGCCCCATAAGAGACCAGGCCCAAAATAGGGCCAGGGACCAGGGCACTGGGCACCATGGTCCCAGCTCCCGGGACAACAGGGTGCAAGGAGGATCAGGCCAGGCTGCTGAAAAATGTAGTTTTTGATGTCATGAACAAGTTTCAGGGTCTCCATTCAGGTTCAGTGTTGCGTCACCATCGTGAAGACCCAAATACAGTCAAAATTACAAGTGTCACAATTTTAGGATGCTACATTTAGCCCCCACTTTAGCAGGAGTATAAGCATATGCTTATACTTCCGGTAAAGTACAAGGAAACAACATTGAAAGACTTTCACCACGTCAAGGAGGCAAGATACACCAAGCCCCCAGTGGAGTAAGGATCTTACGACTTCGATTGACAAAGTAAAAGGGAAGATCACAAGGGAGAACCATGACTGTCTGTAGTAAGGTTCCTTCACTATGAGTCATGCAAGAAAAATACCAAGAATTTTCAACGCAAAGCTAAGTTCGCCAAGAAGTTTTCAATTATCCTGAAGGGATAGATGGAGTGTATGCCCCCCTACATTAAAGAGATCACACATGCCTCAAAGGGGGTGATTGCTTTAAGGTAGTGATACACATAAGAAATGAGAAGGGAAAGGAGCATGTTATCACAAAGATTTAGCCCCCAAGTGTGAGATAAACCCAAGGATAATAGACACAAAACACAAAGCACGAGGTGACTTTGCTTTCCTCAGGGTCAGTATGCTATATGATAATTCATGTATATCATATGTATGTATGCATAATTTTTCTTCATTCCCCAATCAAGGAAAGTCACCTAGAAGAAGGGAACACATGTGTCTTTTGAGTCAACATGAGAGAGACCAAAAGAGATCTCAATGCTTTGCATCGTCCTCAAGTAGACAACACTAAGGAAAACAAATAGAAGAATAAGAATAACACATAGAAGAAGTAACAAAAGAGAGGAGGAGAGAGTTTGCTATGCTAATGAAACTAGTCTAGCACGTCATCTACCCCCCGATCTTGCTGATCAATATTTCGGGAAGGCAGGAAACACGCTAGAGGAGGAACATTCAACACAGCAGATGGAGCTATCACAAGATCCAAACAAGGGCTATGTTCATGTTCCAAGCCACGTTGTTCTTGTCTAGGAGCTCGGATAAGTGCTTTAGAAAATTTGTTAGATAAATGGTTATCAATATCAACAAATTCATATTCACTATCAGAAGCAAGAGAAGTAACATTTTCATCATGAATAACATTTTCATCTATATCATCATCAAGATTTATAAAAATAGGATCTTTAACTTGCACAGGATCAAAACCATCATGCATCTTATGTTTAGGAGATTTTGGAGAAAATGGAATAGTGCTTGTTGAAGGTGTTTTTGGGGATTGCAAAGTTTGAGAAGCAGCTGCTTGAGCTCTAAGATGACGCTTTCATCGGTGTTCATGTGCAGAACGATTTTGTCTAGTCTTAGTAGGAAGTGGAGAAGATTGAGGAGGAGGAATGTTCTCATCCTTATTACTTGGGTGTTTAGGTTGTGGTCTCTTAGGCTGGATAATAGGAGAAGAGGAAGGAGGAGGAATATTTGATTTAGGAAGGAGACCAACTCCATCATGACGAGGAGGTATAGGTCTGTTTTTAGAAAGTTTATTAGACATAGACATAGTCACATCCATAGGAATGGGTTGAGAATCTTCTTGAGGAAAGACATTAGTTTTATCTTTCAAAGGAAGAACTTCCTTCTCAAGAATGATAGGAATATCAAGTTTGGGTGTTCTACGTTCACTTAGAGATAGGATCATATCTATTTTCCACTTTTGATAAGATTTGAAAAGATGATCACTTCGCGGAGGAAGAGATTGGAATTGTTTAGGCCAAAAATAATCAATAGGAACACTAGAAGTTCTTTCAGCTGGTTTAAAGAGACTATGATTGACAGTAACAACTTCACCATTATAGGGAAATTTCAAACATATATGAATAGGAGAAGCAATAGCTTTCATGGAAGATAGCCAAGGATAGCCTAGCTTCACACGAAATTGTTCAGAAGATGGAATAATAGCAAAGTTCACATCAAGGGATTTGTTATGGACCTCAATAGGTAATGTAATAGAACCAATTGCAGGAGAAGAAAATGCATCAAATAATTTCACAATCACATCTATTTTGTCATAGATCACTTGATTCAATTGTAAAGTAAAGAGAAATTCTTCAGTAATAACATTAATCATGCAAGAAGTATCAATAAGCACTCCACGGCAAGGTGTATTCTTGACTTTTGCAACTATATATAAAGGACCATCAGGTGCTCTGATAGTTTCACTAGAATCAAATGTGATGGAAGGTTCTTTAGGGTTTTCTTGCTTCTCTACAAAGTTAATCACATTCAGAGTCATAGACACAAGACCATCAGATGAGAAAGAGGAATCATTAGTCTCAATCACATTAGAGGTATGAGAAGGTAATGGATCAGTAAAAATCTTAAGATTTTGGTTAGGAGGAGCTACAAATGTGTTGCCTTTATCATTCACACCATAAACAGAGATAGTATTATTATCAATCAGATCTTGAATTTTACCCTTTAAAGCAAAACATTTTTCAGTATCATGCCCAGGTTGACGATGAAATTGACAAAAAGATTTGTTATCAAAATAGGGTGAATTAATCTTTGCAGGATCTATTTGCTTTATAGGAGGGAGAGTAAGCACATTTTGTTCCAATAACTTATTCATAATACTATGCAATGATTCATTCAAAGGAGTAAACTTTCTTTCTTTCTTGAAAAACTTAGAAATAGGAGGCACACCTGATGCTGCATTCACATTGTTGTTGATGATGTTTTCATTGAACTTAATAGACTCTCTGTTCGGTTTAAACTTTCCAAATGGTTGTTGACTACTATCACCCTTATCACTCAGAGCCATAGGATTTGCTTGTTCCATTTGACTCATAGTCAGTTGATAATTGTGAAGAGTTGCACACAACTGTTGGAAAGATGTAAACTCAGAAAATAGAAGTTCTTCTCTAATATCTTTTTGTAAATTAGAAATAAAGATTCTTTGAATATCATTGTCAGGCACTGGAAAAGAGATTTGAGCATACAAATGCTTATATCTACCAATGAAATCAGTTACTTTTTCTTTAACACCTTGTTTACAATGCATTAAATCAATCAAAGTAATTTTAGGACTTATATTGTTTTGAAATTGTTGAATAAAAGCATTTGCAAGTTGTTCGAAAGAAGTAATAGAATAAGAAGGCAACGAGAAATACCATTGTAGGGCTTTATCTCTTAATGTCCTAGTAAACAGTTTTGCAAGCAACATTTGGTCATAAGCAAAATCGGTACATATTGTTTGAAAAGTCTTAACATGTGTTAGAGGATCACCTTTACCATTATAAAGCTCCAAATGCGGGATTTCAGCATGCTTAGGAGGGATAGCTCGAACAATGTCAAGAGAAAGTGGGCTCACAACATCAAATGTGGGCACACTAAACTTAGATTGATTCATAGAGGCAATTTGTTGCTGTAAAGAAGAGACAGTTTGTGCAAGATTATTAATGGTTGCTTCAGTTGAAGAATTCATATTAGACGTGTTAGATTGTGATGGAGGTATTATGTTATTGAAAGAGGGTATTGATTGAGAGTAAGGTTGCGGGACACTATGATAGTTAGTCATAGGAGATGATTGGAAAAGAGGAGCACTACAAGGAGGAACGGAATGGTTAAATGAATTGCCCCCTTGCGTCATGTTCATTTGTGAAGATGTAATAGGGACACTTATTGAAGGAATGAATGAAGAAGTCAGATTGAATGAAGGAAGAGGGTTAATTGAAGAGGAAGGATTGCCCCCATGATTGGTGATCATAGGCAGAATGTCTTGTATAGAAGTAGTCATTATGTTTGATGTAAAGGTAGGTATTCTAGCAATAGGAGTTGTCAACGGAGTAGAATGATTGACTTGAGTGGGAGGTTGTGTATAACCTAAAGTTTCAGCACAACTCTTCATAGGCATCACATTCGAATCCACAATGTGTGCAATACCACGCAAAATATCAATTCCATTCTTATCACTTTGAACCATACGTTTTAGACCCTCAATTAATGAAAGAGCTTGACTATCAGGATACTCATGAGACATCCATTGCTGAAAATCATCAAATTGGTTATCCAATTTCAAAAGTTGTTCTACAGAAACCTCATGGAGAGCTTCTTCATCATTAGGAGGATTAGAGGAATTACCCGTGTCCTCGTTAAAAAGGCCATTCAAATTAGGTTCCATCTCCTCAGTAATTAAACCTTGGAAAGACTTAATTCTAAGGCTTCGTCTAACAGGAATAGTGTAAGTAGGGCTTATTGTTGTAAAACTCATGCACTAGAGAGGGAGAGAAGATTTTGAATTTAGAGGTAGCAAATTTCAATAAAATCAGCCAATCTCCTAGATTTAGGCTGTTAAATGCAATCACGACAATCTCTCAAAATTTCGAAAAAAATGTTAGGGACCGTGGTGAACGGAGTGCACACGGTCCTCACAACTTTTTTCAAAATTTTCAGGGATGAAAGTTATGATGATTTTAAAGCTAATCTGAAAAAAATTGAGTGATTTTATGATCTGTAGATAGGCCAAATTAAAGTTGCAATCTCAAAATTGAACCCTACCAAGATTGTTGAAAAATGCAAAATTTTGAATTTTGAAAAAGAGATGGAAACTGAAATTTTGAATTTTATGATTTTAGAGGGAATACTAAGAGCAATGCAAGCTTTGAAATTTAGAAGTTGACTCAATTTCATGCAAAATTTGATTTTGAGAGCGGAAATCAAAGTTGGTGTAATTAAACACTTAATTTCAAAAGTCACAAATTGCAAGAATTTAAATAAAGCACTGAAATTTTGAATGAATGCCAACACACTTCTCAGATTTAGGATAGTAAGAACACAATTTCGACACAAAATTTCAATTTCAACAATTATTGAATGATTAGAAGCCTTAATCCAAGCAATCACTAGACCAACTTTGACTTTAATTTTGAAAGTGTTAGAATTGATGAAATCAGCCAAGATTCTGGATTTTAGCAGAAAAATACAGTAAGATCTAACTCCCAAAATTTCAAAAAAAATGTCAGGGACAATGACACTTGGAGCGCACACAGTCCTCGCAACTTTTTTCCAAATTTTCAAGGATGAAAGATATTATGATTTTGTTGCGGAATCCAAAGTTACAGCCGATTTGGAGGTGTTTTGATCAATGAAATTGTCGGTCAAAGGTTGAATCAAGAGGGTTTTAAAAATTAGGGTTTTGACACTTAACCACTTAATTTTCAGAATTAAAGCACAAATATGAATTGACAATTTGTAATAGAAGGGCAGATCTGAAACAAGCATTAACAATTAAACATTTCACAAGCTCAATTACTAAAAAGAAAATTTAGGGTTTTCATGCAATTAACCATTGAAATTTGCAAAAGATCAAACATTGTAATTAAGGAATCCAATTTTCAGATCTAACCATGAATAATCAGAAAGGATGTTCATGTCGAGTTCACCAAAATGTAAAGCGGAAAATCACGATCGAACCCTAAGTGTTCTCCCCTCCCCAACTCCAAGGAGAGAGAAAGGAGGTCACTAGGGTTGACGGTTTTCACTTCGGGGAGACTTTACATTCAAAAGAGGGGTTGAAACCCACAAGATCCAATCCCACACAATGCAAGATTGGATTCTAAATGAGTTTCAAGGGTTAAGACAGCAAGGCTACCCTCTTTTATAAAGAATGTAGATAGAAGGATTGAACTAGGAATGCATGTAAGGTGAGAAAGATTCACTTATAAATAGAGATAGGAATATAGGATGAAGCTACGGACCTGGAATTAGCAGTAAAATGTCGAGATGGTGCTATCTTGCAAATTTGAGTGAAATTTGATGGGACGATGGCGCCCGACGTGCACACAGTCCTCCGAAAAATCTGCGAAATGAAGGGGGATCTGTTCGTCTCTGCACAAGGATTCCAGATCTTCAATTACAGCCACGTACTTGCAACCTTGTCGTAAGAATGTTTGTATTCTTACATGCGAAGGTGTAAATGTTGTTGTATGTTGTATGTTATATGTGATCTCCTCTTCAATGGTTGAATCCTTGTCTTGAATGCAACACTTAGCCTTGAATGGAGACTTAGAATGCTCAATTGCTTGAAGGAATGCTTGAATGCTTGAATGCTTGAATGTTTGAATATCGTTTCCACATCTTGTACACATATGTCCTTCCTTTTTTTCATCCACCCTTTCTGAGAGGGGAAATGTAATTTATATACTTGTCAATTAGGGTTGAAAGACTGATTTTTCCGACCTTGGGCCGACATAGCAACCTTATTTTCCAATTTTCCAACTTAAAGACCTGAAGCCCCATAAGAGACCGGGCCCAAAATAGGGCCAGGGACCAGGGCGCTGGGCGCCATGGTCCCACCTCCCGGGACAACAGGGTGCAAGGAGGATCAGGCCAGGGTGCTAAAAAATGCAGTTTTTGATGTCATGAACAAGTTTCGGGGTCTCCATTCAGGTTCAGTGTTTCGTCGCCATCGTGAAGACCCAAATGCAGTCGAAATTGCAAGTGTCACAATTTTAGGATGCTACAGTAATGATATCCTTTTTGATGATATTACCCAAGTAGAAATCAAGACCAGACCATCAGTTCCTGACAATGTAAGAAATCGACAAGTATTTGATGATGAAAGGGATTTGCTAAAGTTTTTTAATTTGTGAGGATTAGTATGAGCACTAGCGGATTGATTGGAATGGACTTGTTGAGGACAAGGATGACAAGGAGAATGTTCTTGGGTGAGAGATGTAGTTGAAAACAAGTAAAATCCCAAAAGTATTGGTAGAGCTTGAAAAAATGTTTGATGATAAAGACGTGGTAATTTTCAGACCTAATCTAGGAGGATGTGAAGACGTTGAAAAAATAAACTTGGGAAGTGAAAGCAACCCAAGAGAAGTATATATTGGAAAAAATATCACACTAAAAATCAAAATAGGATTGATTAATCTACTAAGGAAGTACAAGCATGTCTTTGCTTGGTCATATGATGACCTGAAAGCATATAGGGAAGATTTGTTCTAACATGAGATACCGTTGAAGCCTGATGCAAAGCCTTTCAGATAGAAACTGTGTTGGTATTTTGGTATGGTTTTGTCATTGATGTCAACACCTACTAAAAACTAGCACTTTGAGATCTAGCAACATTCACCGACAAGCAAGTAACTATTGCACAGTTATTGATATATGGTTCATCGATAGGATATAATGTTCACCGGTATCTGGAATGATATGGAAGACACTTGGTAATGTTGAAGACATCATGTGGACACTTTGTTTTGAATAATTAATCATTGGTATATTCATATTTACATATTTGCTTTTACCGACAAATAGGTCCAGGTTATCTAGGGTTACACCAGTAGGTTTATCTTTTCCAGATCAGCATGGCACACTATGGAGATGATTTATTATTGATGTAAATGCATCAAGCCGACATGTTTAATTGGTTATTGCATCGGATATTATATTGTATGTAAAATGATTTTATTGTAATATCATGTAGAGCTGACCTACTAAAATTGGTCTTAGGTTATGGTATAAATGAAAGATCTTGTTTGTAATATCAAATGTGCAATGCGAAAAAGAATTGAGTGAAATTATATGCAAGATCAAGCAGAGGTATACATGAAGACATCATTTGAAGGTGAAGCTAGGTTTTTGTATAAGGATATTAGCATTACACCGATACTGAATCTAGCATATGAAGATGCTATTTTGTATAGTACAATTTTATTGGATTTAACCATCCAACTGTAGTCAGTGAGACTCCCATTTTGTGATTGAGCAGTGAGCTCTAGGTTGTTGGCCTTTCTGCAAGTGTAGACCCCATTTATGTACAATTACTATCTGCAGTAGTATCATCTGATTGTGGGTAAGGTTTCCCACCGTGGTTTTTCCCCTTACAGGGTTTCCACATACAAATATTGGTGTTATGTGTTGTGGATGACTTTATGTTTGTGTTTCATGCATTAATATTTACTGGTATAGCAATTTACTGTTAACACTGTCTACCGGCATACTTAACTAGTTTACCAGTATTAAGCATTAAGTTGGTTAATTGGTTTTTGGCTTGAATTTATTAGACAATTGATTCACCCCCCCTCTTAGTTGTCTCTGGGACATAACAAACTGTTACTATTTACTAAGTTACCATTAGTTTTATTGACAAAGTCATTCTATATACTCTAGTCAATTAGTACTGCCAAAATATTTAGTCGGTAAGCATAGAGCAGTCGATTATAGAAGAAAGTAGTCACAGAGCCTAGTATTCACCAAGTTGTCTACCGAGTAACACTCTATGTCTACCGAGAAGCAATAATGATATACCAAGTTGATATATACCGAGAGAAACATGTTACCAGATTCATTGAACCTAGACATTTATGTGGAAACGTGTTACAAGATTGAGGATCAAAGAATCACTCTCACATTGAAAATTGCACTTAAAGATTTTGTATGATTTTGAGGTCATCTATCCAATGAAATATTTTGTATGGTTATTCATTCGATAAATCATGTTTGTAAGATCAAAGCAATGAACAGATCACCAACATAAGAAATCTATTTATACAACATGGGTTAAGGATAAAAAAAAAGAGAAGAAAAACATAGGTGTATGAAGCAAGACATGAGTAATAAATAAGGAAGCACTAAGTATTGTGACTGTTAGAGACACAGAGGTCACCGAGAAGGATTTCAGAGAATAGTCAAGAAACAGAGTAAATAGAAGGGTTTACCGAGTTATCTTATGGATTACCGAGGTATGCTATAAGCAAGGTAATCTCATTTTGAGCACATAGAATCTACTATAACATTCTAGATGTAAAGTTGCAGATATTTGTAAAGATTTTATTGTAATATTTTGAAGTTGTAAGAGAAACCTCTAATAGGGTAAAAGACTCTAACAAAGTCTATAAATTGTAAAGCCTTTAACCAAGTGCAACATTTAGAATAAGTGTTGTAAAATCATTTAGCAAGGTAGATCCAATGATCTTGATACTCCTAACAAGGTAAGCTATCAAAAATAGCTAAACATGTAGCTCTAACCAAGCAACCTTTATTATTGTAGTAGTGAAGTTGTGGGTGCCATCCCCACTGTAGTTTTTCTCTCTAACCAAGAGTTTCTGCATAACCAAAATATATGTGTTATGGAGTGAATCATGTATGATTGTTATTTATTTGTTTTAGCTTTATGTTATGTTACAACAGTTTTTGGTTTATGCATAATGGTAAGGTTATTGAAAAGGAAAAGATTTGATGTACTGATTCACCCCTCCCCTCTCAGTACATTAGCTTTCCATATTGGGCCTAACAATTGTTATCAGAGCATCAATCTTGGAAAAGGGTTTAATAGCCTAAAGAAAAAGATCTTATCAATGGAAGGCTATAAACAATCTCGGAGAATTGTGTATCTGCAAGAAGAGTTGGATCATGCTAATCAAGCGATTACAAACATGCAAAGACAAATGCAAAAATCATTGAAAGTTAGAAGAAGATTATCTGATGATTTATAAGACTCTCAAGAGCTAGTGGAACAAATTGAAACATCATCTAAGAATAGTATATCTGAAGAGACTGAAGAGATGATTGGAGAGCTGAAGAAAAAGAACAAAGAACTGACTGATCAGCTAAAAGCAATGAAAAGAGGACATGAACATTTTAGCACACAGATGACTGAAAATCTAGATGCATTAAGGACATCTAAGGATAAAGTAAGAGATCTAGAAAGAGAAAAACAACAGCTTGAAGCATTACATCTGAAAAGAATGATGAAATCACAAGGTTGATTGGGATTCAACAAAATTTGTCAGATCAATTGGGTTATGCACATCATGAAGCAAATCTGAAAGATGATGAGAATCAAGCATTGAAACTTTAAGTATCAAGGTTGACTGATGAACTTGAAACAAAGAATAAATCCAAAGAAACACTGAAAAAGAGTTATGAAGCATCAAAGATGTTGGATGAGCAACTGAATACAAGAAGACCCAACAAAGATGTAGGACTCCGTTGCAAGGGAAAAGACTCTACCGAGAAGGTAATCCACACTAACAAAAGAGGAGAATCATCAAAGCAAGCTGGAAACAAGAAGAACATGAAAAGGAAGAAACCTATTTGCAACTACTGTGGAAATCAAGGTCATACTGCCAACATGTGTCATATCAGAAAAGGTAAGCAACCGAATGTCACAAGGTCTAATGGTTATTGTTACAATTGCAATAAGTATGGTCACACATCTAACCAATGTAGGACAAAGTCTGTTAGAAATTATCAGAAGGAAAAATTCAAAGGGTTTTGTAAAAACTGCTATAGATATGGACATAGTACCGAGAAGTGTTGGTTTATGCAAAAGAACTATATGTGGTTTGCACACCAAGAAAATACTAGAGGCTACCAAACTCACACAGATCCTAACCAACAATATTCTGCAATACCATGGGATTACAATACAAGGATATGGTGTGAATGTTGTGGAAGATATGGACATATAAGTGCCAACTACTTTATAAGGTTTGGAATGAACAACCAAAGATCATGGAGAAATCTTGGTATGGCATGTTTTCATTGTCACAAAGTTGGACACTTAGCTAGAGATTACAGAGATCAACCTAGAGGAGACACTGAGGAAATAAAAGGAAAATTACAAATGATTTGGGAAAAAAAGGAAAGTGTGTCGATTGAAGAAAGCACCTTACCTACCGAGTTAGGTGCACCTATTCCAAATTAATCGGTAAAGGTATGAAGGGACTGCATTCTCTCAAGGTTAAAACTTAAATAGTTCCTATTTTTTCATGTACTTAATTTAAAATCTGCATAACTAAAGATGCATTAGGAAATTTGAAATTTTAACAAGTCTTTTGGAAGCCTGTCTAGTCGGTAAATATAGGAAGACTGGCTACTCGGTAAACACATAAAAAGGAAGTGGTACCAAGTGCATTTAATGTTTTTTGACCTAACTACATGAAGCCCAATAAGGTATATTACATACTTAAAGCTCTTTGCGTGGTCATTTTACACTTACCAAGTTTTCAAGAGAGCAGAGAAAAGTGATTCAAAGGTGATCAAACCACCTCCCAAGTGAACTTCAAGGTATTTACACATCGATCTCAAGCATTTCTTAGAGCTATCTACCAGGAAATATCAGTTGTGATTATCTATTTTATATATGTTTGCCATTTGAAAGTCTTCAAACCCTAAGAATTTTTTGTTAAGAGATTATCCAAAATTTGCAATGGCACCTAAGATCCAAAAGTTTGTTGTTGTTGAGAACATTGAAAAGCCCTCATTGAAATACTCTCTAACTCCCAAAGTAGCATCTGAACTGGATGACAAAACTGCATTTTCACTCATTCCGAATAGGGTTTTACTAGTTGAGAATGTTAGATTCTTCACTAAGTATCGTGTTGAGGAACTAGGTCATGTTGAAATCAAGGACACATATGATGAATTGTGTATCGATGGGAAATTGGATAGCTAGTATGAACACATTAAAATCAAGGGATTGATCGAAGCTCTAACCTATCCCCGTGTCTTCAAACCCCAATGGGTCAAGTTTGTTTTGAGCAGAGTTCCTGATGATTTTATGTGGTTAGAGGAGAAACCATTTAAAATCACCAAGGAGATCGTTTACTTGATCACTGGTTACCCTATTTTTGATCATGCCTGAGCTCAGAAAATGATATCATAGAAGGAATTGATCACTTTAACTAGAGTTGAATCAGATTACAGAGGACTAAAATTGAACAATGTGATAGATGCAGAGCTAAAGTTTGCCATTAGAGTAATGGGTTATTGTTTCTTCCAATCAGCAAGGGAAAATAGTGTACCCTGTGCAGCAGTCGATTTAGCATATAAAATTGTGAAGAAAGGAATGAAAATTGATCTTTGTGAAGTATTGTTGAAAAACTTGTTTGAGAATCTAAACACCATAAGGAAGCCAAAGAAGAACAACTCAGCTAACACACTGAAGTTTGGATCACTTTTGGTATGCATGTTTTTCTATTTTGAGAAATTTTTCCATCAGTCGGTAATATAGTTTGGGAGCTACATCGACCAATCACCCATCAAATCAATTACTTCATCAAAAAGCTAGGTGATAACTTTAATGATATTATGGATGATTATTTTAGCAAGCTTCAAGAAAAGATGCATAACAGATATAGAATTCCACCCAAGTTAGTAGAGAAATACAAAGATGATATATGTTTTCAAGTAGACACTGACTACTGCTATATCAATCCCGTGGAACCTAGAACTCAATCTTTGCCACCTATGGGTTATGAGATTGATTTTGACATCACACAATAGTAGATAGATGCTTTTCTTACATTACCAAGGCATGCTACCGAGCTGAGATACAGTACATTTGAAGAAGTTAAAGAGAAAGTTAAGATGAGCATTGTAGTACCCAAGGCTACAAGGAAAGCAACAAAAATGATCAAGGAATTAACAAAGAAATTTGGAGAAGGTTCTTCCTCCACACCAGTCAAAGGAACTCTAGTCATCACTGAGGAGGAATCTGAAGCCCAAGAGGTAGCTATTACATTAAGCACCAAGTTGCCTAAAGGAAAAGTTTTGAAAAGAAAGAAACAGGATACATCATCAGTGACTCCTTCAATAAAGCGCCCAAACACTAGATCATCTGCAGTGTCACTGAGTAAGAAACCAAAGAATGTTTACTGAGACTTCGCACATTCTTGAGGTAGATAGAATCAATCTTCTTCATGCAAGATCCTCAAGGAAATCCTTCACGCACACAAGGATGATGTGGCAACATGATCTGATCTTAATTTCAATGCTAACCAATCACAGGATGTCATCAGTCGAATCACACAGACTTGAAATGCATCAACTGGAAACCTTGAAGCTGATACTACCAACCAGTAGCCATACCAAATAAAACCCCAATACAAAACTTTCCATATATCGGTTCACATTCCAACATACCACTTCACTTTTTCACATATACCGGTTCACATCATGTCATCACACTCTACACATATGCCAACAAGAATATCCAAAAATAATAGTGAAAGAACCATGTGAGAAATCTTTTTGATGCATAACAAGCCATTGGTTTGAAATCACGCACTAAAAATACTAATGTTACTCATCGTGTCCTCACATCAACCATAATGGGAAAGGAAATGAAAAAATATCGTTTAATAAGAAAAACAAGCAAGTCATTAAGGATAAGTAGAACCACATTACACTATGCCTTAGAGAGGAGAGAGAAAATTGAGGATCCTAACAATAATTCTCTTTGGGCATTCTCGGGTAGACTCCCATGCAAAGACAAGGTTGTTGTTGATGCAGTAAGAACGTTAATTGAGAAATATTGGCATGACAACACAAGGGTTTCACCCAACCAAAGAGATGTTGCTAGAAGGTGAATTGGAATTAGTAATCATGAGTCACATCCAAAACACTATTTAGATACCACTCAAACACAATTTTATGAAAGGTGTCTTCAAAGCTTTCCTCAGATTAAAATTTGTTAAAGATTTTTTCAGATGACAAAACCATTTTATGTTAAGATTAATCATGCACATACTACATGTTGTTGTAGGGTACATGTTGAATTTTCCATACATTATGAGATTTATCGCTATACATGTTGTACTTTGCACAGTAACAATTTTTTGCAGGAATGTGGTCTACAAGAACCTCCTAAGTCACTGAGAGAATTTATTTCAAGTGTAGTATGTAAACGAGATGATGGGTACATTTACTATAAGATGATGTGTTTGAGAGGTTTTCATCCTACATGTGGTGATTTGCAATAGTTGTATAGATGCCTACATCTGGATAGCACACATGAAATTGGTAAGGAACTAGTTTCTATTGGAAAATATAAGTCAGACACATATGGTGTTAAAGATGGAAAAGAATTAAAGAGGTGTGAGTTAGTGAAAAGGGATATATGTGTAGCTAATTTTATGAAGATGTTTCAAGAGAAACTAGAGTATGAGTACATAGGTCACACACATAGAGCTAGGTGGTTAGATGAGCAATTCAAGTTGTGTAAGGACACTTTCCCCCTCGACACTATTGTCTTTGTCGTAGATTTTGCTGAGAATTATACACTAAAGCCACAAAATGAAGTACAATCTATGTATTACCACTCTCCACAAGTTACAATTTTCGTACACATAGCATTCATGCATGCACATGATAGCACTGAGGAGGACAAAAAGGTTATAAGAGAATATCACTTCTATATCAATGATGATCGTACTCATTCCTTAGAGTTTGTGCAAGGATGCTTTACAGTCTTCTATGTAGTTTAAGGGAAAGAGATATCAGATACAACCAACACTTAATATGGTCGAATAATTGCACCACACAATTAAAGAATGCAAGGATGTTCTACTAGTTGACTAGGATGCATGTGACAAGTGGTGTGCAACATTTTTGGAATTTCATTGAGGCAAGGCATGGAAAGGGAGAGCATGATGGTGCGGGAGCATGTGTGAAAAGAGCTCTTACCAGAGAGGAATTGAAGTACGAAGGTGGTGCAATTTTAATAGATGCAGAAACAATTGTGCAATGGTGTAACTCTACAATGGGACCAAGTAATGGAGGTAAGTCTATGGTTTCTAGATATTTTTTGTTAATATGTGAATCTAACATTGAAAACTATCTAGATTGTTGTACTCTTACTAGATCAAGTGACATGCATTCATTTAGAAGTTCAAATGCAACATCACTAATTATTTATACAAGAGGGATTGCATGCTTTTGATCTTCATATATGTACTTTGTGTGGGATGAATGTGAATCAAAAGAGTGGGTTGACCAATGGTCTTATAGACCTTTGCAAACCCTAGATACCTATCAACTTTCTAAAAATGAACTAGATTGAAGCATCAATGGATTTTGACCATGTATTAGACATAGTTGAACCAGGTGAAGGGTTACAATTTGCTACAATTTTAAGCTTAATTTATTAGTATTAACTTATGTTGCTTTTGGTATTAACTTATATCCTTCTATTAAATGCAAGTCATGTATATGTAGTTATTGCAGATGAGAAAAATGAAGAAGGAACAGATTACTTTTTGTGTCATTGTATTGAGGCCAAAAATAAATTGACTTCTATAGTGGTTGATGGAGAGGGTATTGAGTACCCAATAGGATCTGTTGTTGTGATAGGGACATGGCTTAGAAGGTACCATTGTTGTGTCGAATTGTATTGAGACCTTTTAAACTCATTTATTTAGAAGTTGTTGTATTGATTTTGGCATTAACTTATCCTTCTATAAAATTGGAGGTACCCTATCAAAAATTCTAATGCCTAGTTGTTTGAGGACTTTGAGACACATAGACATATTCTTCATTACTCAAACCTTCTTGTTGCAATAAATATTCATTTGATTAAATATCATGGTAGACCTCTTAACAAGGATTTGTGGAAAGTTCGTGAATCAGATCACAAGGCAATAATTGAGACACTAAGGGTTAGAGCTGATCCAAAAGGCTCACTTGATTGATTTTGGGCCATCTAGAAGAATAATTCTACAATATGGTAGAATAATTTTGACAATTTTGTATATATTTTTTGTGAAACATTGTAACTTCGCTTTTTTGGATGTGCTCTACATGCATATGAGTTGTAATGTGCATATGTAGATGCCAAATTTTGTATATAAAAACATCAATGAGTTGTAATGTGCATATCTAGATGCTAAATTTTGTATTAAAAATCAACAATGAGTTGTAATGTGCATATCTAGATGCTAATTTTTCTATAAAAAATAACAAATTGTAATTTGCATATTTAGATGCAAAATTTTGTAAATATAAACAATAATGAGCTTGATCGTTTATATTAGATGCCAAATTTTATATATGAAAGTGTCCATGGGGTTGATTTGCAAATTTTGAGAGCCCAAATTTATACCATTTGATTATAAATACATTTTGAAGCAGTCATCGGTGAGGAGGGACCTCAAAGAGATCAGTCCAAACCGGTCAGCAAGAGTTAACACAACGGAAACACACAGATATGATGGAGGCAAATGCAGAACAGATTGTTTTTATTGCATGAAAGTCCAATACATCCAACCAGCAACAACCGGGTTACAAGATACCAGCACACAGGCCTGGTAGAATAGGTCTCATAGGGACCTTGAATCAAAAAATCTATCTTCTAAGCATTATCTATTTGATACTCCTTTTCTTTGAATTGATTCCTCCATTGCAAAGCATGATTACAAATATATATATTGATCCAAAGGATCGGGTAGGCCCAAAAGGATCAAAACCCTAATGTGGAAAAATGAATGAGTTCGGCCTCTAGAAAATCCCAAAGGATGAAACGTAAAAGGTCTGCCACACACAAAGAAACATCAAGATCAACATCCAAGGCTCCACAAGAATCAGAATGGGTTTTGATATATCACTAGAATAGGTCTCAAGCAACTGAAAATAATAGAACAATCCGGTAACAAGAAATTGTCAAGGAAAACCGGTAGCGATATCTTGCTAGAAAGTGATCCAAATGAGATGCGGTTAGAAAGAAAGAAAGGTGATCAAGTCTTCAAGAAGAATCCAACTTCACAGGAAACCGGTGTGCCAGAACCAAGACACACAAAAAGAAAAACTGAAACTACAAACAAAAAAGAAAATATTTTTGGTTGATGCAAGATTGTTATGAACTGGGGATGCTCCTGCATCAGACATCTAGGGTTAATAAAAAATGAGCCTCTCACTTTGCTGGGGTCAGGGGAAAATCAAGGCGGTCTACCTCTACCTGAGAAATCCAAGATGAGTCTTCCATTGGTCTATTCTTCCACTTCACAATGTATTATTTGTATTGACTGCTTTGGGTACTATGCCCGATCCTACTATCCAAAATCTCTTCAATTTGATCTGGTTCCTTTCAAAAAAACTATTTCTCCAAGTCTGTAATACTGTCCTCACTGAATTCTAGTTCACGGTACTCATAAAGATCTGCAATGTTGAATATAGGTGAAATACTTAAACTATCTAGTAGCTCCACTTCAGATGCATTTCCAGAATTGAACTTTCTCAAGATCTTACAGGGTCCAAACTTCTTCATCTGCAACTTATTATAAGTTCCAACCTATTGGTAAATAGATTTGTCCCTTTCTTGAAACCTTAACAATTATCTTCTTTAAGCAAAATATGACTCTGTTTCACCCTTTTAAAAGGAAAAAAACTACCAACAGTTGGATGAATTAATAAAAATTCAACCTCTGCATTAGAGGGAAGCTCCTCGAATGATTTGAAATGAATTTATTATACAAATGATATGCTAATACTTTCTACTAGAAAGCATTGAAAGGCTTCAACATTCATTCATCAACACAAATAAATGCCTTCAAAACTATAATAATGGGAAATTTTCTGAAAGGATACTCAAAGAGAGTTCACAGACTCTGATTTACAAACATACTCACTATATAAATTCAAAACAAAATAGAGGCTCAACAATACTGATGGTTGGCTGATACTCTCTCATGCCTCACGAGGCAAGGGGGGTTAAGAAAATCAATACAATGTGAGTCGTCCAACAACTAATAATAACCATGAACTGAGGAAAAAATTCAGAGATAACTAAACACAAAATTATATCATGCCCATAACAACTTTCTCAAGAAAGATTACGAATCTTAGAACACATAGATTCAAAGATTGCATAACACGATATTTCATTGATAATCAGTCATTGTATTTTCCAAACAATTCATTTGAGAAATCAAAATATTGTCTACTGCTCCTGAAAATCATAGTTTTTGGAACCCCTACAAACATAAGTTTTTCATCTTAAATATCCCCTAGGCTCATAGTTCTTACATAATCAAATTACATTTACTTTCATCCGAGAGAAAGAAACCATTTGAAACAACACAAAAGAAAACTAAATTAACAGCCACTAAGAGGCTGACATTTCATCTTTGGATCAGCTAGGCTTCCACTGTGGCAGAGGAGGTTACAGATTTGTCCTGCTTTGCTGCAGAACCACGCCATTCCAAGTGCAGTGTTGAGAAGTTTAGGATGACTTGGAAATAAGGTAGACCAATGTGCAGGATTCTCTGCTTGCACACTTCTTTTCCCATGTTTACCTGTGCAAATTTCACATTGTGAACCTCTAAATGGTCTAAACAGATGATGAGCATCAATTCAATCCTTGCTACCTTTGAAAAGTCATTTGTGGTCAAGGATTTTGTCATCTGAATGAACTAGATCCTCTCTTGAAAAATCTTGGTCATGTCTATAGCCTCTTCAATTTTCATGGTGCGCTCCTTCATGAGCAGGATATTGATACACTTGAGGTCTTTCTGCATCATATCAATCAAGTCAGTTGATTCTTTGAGCAGCTTGGTGGATTCTTCATGACCTTGTTTGATGGTCGAATTGTGCCATTCCACTTTTTTTTTGACACATACAATACATTAGCATCCAAATTCTCCACCGATTTTTCACCCAGGAATCTCATCACTCCATATTTCTGAACATTGTTCATCTGTGCAAGGACTGCTACCCACTTGGTCCTTTATTTCTCCCAGGAGACTGTTTCCAGTTCTAGTTCTTTACTCACGGGTGAGGTATCTTTATAAACTCTAACTAGATTAATAATATAATCTAACCCTCTATTGTATTATCAGGTCCAACCATTTATTGAACATCTCTATCACTACCCTGTTCCTTTGTACCTAATCTAGAATTTTTTGGTTGGCTAGAGATTTAGGGTCCAATGACACTAGTATCTCTGACAAAGGTTGGGGGTTTGGATCATGGATGGCATTGATATACTCGGCCATCAAAGCAATAGCTTGTTTCAATTCTCTTTTGTCTTTTTCATCCTTCCATGTTCTTAAAATTATCCTTTTCATGGATGATTCCAAATGCCTAACATCTACAGCCCGTGAAGAAACCCCCAAATCTATCTTTTCCACAGCAAAATCCTTCTCAGTAGCTTTGTCTGCATCCTTTCTTGGGATTGGTTTGGCTAATTCGGTCATCCAGTGAGCTGTTGTTTCATCTACATCAAACATTGCTTGTGTTTTGAGTTTCTTTGGCTTTGACACCTTTCCCAAACATCTGCTAACCATATTCTCCATTGGGATTGTAACTGGCACCACACTCCATTTCTTTCCAATTGCAGCTTCCAACCATCTTGGTGTGTTTGCAGGTCCCTTAGGTGGTGGGGTTGTTTGTACGTCTGGTGAAGTGACAATGACCATGGTGTTCATGGGGTCCTGTTGGCTTTCTTATTCTTTTCTCGTATCCATTTCGTGCATCTTGGGCTCATCTTGATCCTGTGGATCCATTGTTTCCTCAAGCTCCTCACTAGGGTCCAAGTCTACAATAACCTATCTCGAGATGGGCTCCCTACTCTTCTTTTTTCTTCTGGACTGAGTTACTCAAGCAACTGTGAGACTGGAAGATGGCAACCATTTCGAGCTTCTACGTTGAATTTTCTCTACAACGGGCTTTGAAACACTTGCAACATCAACAATCTCATTAGTGGTAGAAACAGGAGATTGAACCACAATGTGTGAATCAATTCTTGATTCATGTGAGGACATGTGAGGTCCCTCCTTAAACTGTTGGTTCCTCAACCATCTCTTTGTTCTCCTCACAACATTGAAGGTTCTGATTTGGATACTATCTTCTTCCTTTTTGTTCCATTCAATTTCTGGAATTGGTTTTCCTTGAACTTCTATATCAAACTCAGGATCTAAAACATCCTCCTCTATATCTTTTGATACTCCGGAGATATTAATTGGAAGCCTCATGGTAGTTATGTGCTGCAGAGTGAATATGTACCACAGTCTCTTTCTTACCTCATAATCATCACTACAGTTCTCCCAGTAATCCTCTAATTGAGGTTCATGACAAAAATGACTATCTTCATTCAGGTTTTCCATTGCATAACCCCTACTGTCAAACTTTTGCCTTGCCACATATGGCTACAGGTTCATCCTTTTGAACTCTAGTTCCAAGTTCAAGGCATCTGATACAGACTTACAGCTATAGTATCTGAGTTCAACTACGAATACAACTCCAGACTCGCCCTTCAATCCTAATCTTTTATCAATGTGGGCCAACTGCCTACTCACCTCTATAATAATGTAGTTGTCAAAAGCATACCTGGGCAACTTAAATGGTTGGCCCTCAAAGCCACCTACCCATATGTAAGTAAATCAGGGAAATTGAATAAAGAAATTTCCATATATACTCACAAATTCCATAGCTTCAGCAAACATCCTCTTGTTCACATTCCCCTAAAGCTCAGACACAAGTCTTCCCGCGAAGACTCCATTCCATCTATCAAATTTCTCAACATGTCTCTGCTGTTATAATAGAGGATAAAAATTATACACCCTCATCCCATCTATCCAAGGTTCATTAGGCAGACCAGGCCAATCCCTTGTACAAGCTAGTATGTAGAAAAGATAAGAAGACATATAAAAACCTGTCATTCCCACAAAATTACTCAACCCTTCATGAAGTCTCTCTGCAATTACTTGAGACCAATCAAGATACCTGTCACCAGATAACACCACTTGGATGAAAAAGTACATCCAATCTTCCCAATAGAAAGAATGTGAGTTTCCCTTCACCCTGTTCAGAAGTATCACAATATCTCGCACTTATGTGATGAAGTGCTCTCTAGTTAGGGGTTTTGGTAGCCGTGACCCTCCTTTTTGAACTTCCAAGAGCCAATTCCTAGCAACCACACTCTTGTACTTATTCTTCTTTTCCAAGAAGTAGGCATACGAGTTCCCAATAGTCTAGTCCTCATATTCATCCTTGTGTGGAATTCCCATTGTCTCCATTACTATTTCTCTGTTGATTTTGACCTGTAGCTCACCATTACTAGTTCTGATGCATCTATTCTCTATGTCATATCGGTTCATGCAAGCCATCACTAAATCTAGACATGGTGCAGCAAGCGGGAATGTAGCAACTTCCACAAGACTACTCTTAACTATTTTCTCCATTAATGAACTGCTCTAAGGGTTCTTAGTTAGTGTCTTCTAATTCTGGCAAAATACTCACTAGACATGAGGTCCGGCCAAGCTTTGGTAGCATTGGCTTTATACTGCCTATCTACTCCCTTAACCAAGAAATTCTAAAAACAAGACAGTATCCTACCCCAACAATTTAGAGATTTTTCTTTTCTATATTGATAAAACCTCAGAACTCAAAGAAACACAACTTAGGAGGAATCAACTGAACTTACCCATTACCACCATGAAAACTAGAAATTCTTCCGAAGAACAGAGTTGGTTTTACCTTCGACGCCTCCAATTTACTCAAGTATGGCATTTGCGACCTTCTCAAATATGGAAATAAATTCATACACATTTCCTTCAATCAGATGGATAAATATCTATAGAGCCACACACGCTTCATCATGATTTACCCAAGCATGTGAAGTAACAATCAAATGACAAAAACTGACACCTTCTTAATTATTAATCACTTCTGCACAAGTAATTCGATGCACTCATGATTACTTTCCGCATTAGAATTTTAAATTGTTGAAATGGGAATATTCCTTCTTGTCACGTCGCTTTCATTTTCATCCAAAAGGCCTTAGAGTCAGTTTTGAAATGAACTCATGAACCTTGAACCTTTGGACAAAAAAAGTTCAATGGTTCAAGTTCATTAAAAAAAAAATGTAACAGTGAGTGAGAGGCACACACGACAACACCAGGAACAAGTGACAACAAGGATTATTAAACATGAACCTTGAACCTTTTGAACCGCTTGAGATTTGGTTCAAGGTTCAAGACCACTTATCAACTTAAAACATATGGACCCACGCTCATTATATAATGATACATTGTCGTGACTCACAAAAGGCATTTTGAACCTTGAACCTTTGGACAAAAAGTTCAACAGGTTCAAAACCTCAAAAACCACAAACAAAGCGCACTTGTTCACACAACGACAAAGAACACAAATACAAAATGCACTTTGAACCTTGAACCATTTGAAATTTTTAGAAAGAGTTCACCGGTTCAAGTACGAAGGAAAAAAAATGACCCGACAAAAGAGAAAGGCACAGAAGGCAAAACGTGAGTATGAACATTCAAAGGAAAAAAAGAATTGCAGAGGGAACTAACACAACCGGGAATCTCTCTTTTCTCAAATAGACCATCACTTCATTGCCAACCTCAAATTCCTTATGTCTCCTCTTCTCATCTACCTTCTCCTTGTATTTTCTATTCATGTCTTCCAAATGTTGTTTAACATGAATGTGCAATATTGCCATGTGCTTTGCAAATTCTTCTACTTCAAAACTCTTCCAGTCTTCATTGCTAATGTCTCTCAATTTTGCTATTCCTTTAGGATGCACTCTGATAACAATCTCAAAAGGAGTTTTTCTGATACTTCTATTCACTAAATTGTTATAGGCAAACTCTTCTTGTGCAAGGATCAAATCCCAACTTTCAATTTTATCTCCTAATAAACATCTCAAGAATTTTCCCAAACTCCGGTTAACTACTTTTGTCTTTCCATCAGTCTATGGGTAAAAAGTAGAACTGAACTTCAAATTTGTCTTCATCTTCTTCCAAAGTGTTCTCCAAAAATAGCCAACAAACTTAGTGTCTCTGTCTGAAACTATGCTCTTAGGTAATCCATGCAATCTTACCACTTCCTTGAATAATAGGTTTATTATATGCAATGCATCTAATGTCTTCTTACAAGGTATGAAATGAGACATCTTTGAAAATATAACCACTACCACAAATATTGAATCATTCCCTCATTGTGTCTTAGGCAATCCTAGTATGAAATCCATGCTTATATCCTCCCAAGGTCTAATCGGTACTGTCAAAGGTTTATACAATCCCGCATTCTGACTACTACCTTTTGCAACTTGACAAAATCTACAAATCTGTACATATCTCTTAACATCTTTATGAATTTGGGGCCAAAAATATTGCTCACTTACCAATGCAACTATTTTGTCAATACCAGCATGTCTAGCTAAACCTCCACTATGCTTCTCTCTTATCAGGTTCTCTCTCATGGAACTTTTAGGTATGCATAGCTGAACTCCCTTAAATAACATCCCATCCTAAATGAAGTAATCCAACCATTTTCTCCTATCAACCATAACCGATTCTCTACAGGCTTTCCAAGGTTCTTTAAAATCTGGGTCTTCATCATACAACGTCTTCAAATCCTCAAAACCTAATATTGTCACTCTCATCTCTATCGGCATATTCCTTCTCCTACTCAATGCATCATCAACTTTGTTAGAGTTCCCACTTCTATGTTTCAACACAAAGGTGTAACTCTGCAAGAACTCTACCCACCTCGTATGTCTCTAATTCAACTTACTCTAACTACTCAAATATTGCAAAGCTTGATGATCTATATATAACACAAACTCCTTAGGCAGCAAGTAATCTATCTATTTCTTCAAGGCTTGAATTATGGCATAAAATTTCTGATCATATACTAAATATCTCTTCCGAGCATCATTCAATTTCTCACTGAAATGTGCTATTGCTCTCCCTTCTTGACTCAAAACTGCTCCCATTGTTGTTCCACTAGCATCACAATCCACTTGAAATACCTTATTGAAATCCGAGCTAACATAGGTTGTTTAGTAACTTTCTACTTCAACAACTCGAAACTTTTGTTTTCTTCAGTGGTCCACTTGAATTCCTTCCTATCTACCCTCAAGGTCTCAGTCATAGGATTACAAACTGAACTAAAATTTTTGATAAATTTCCAGTAAATGTTGGCATTATAACAGACAAAGGCAGATTGTTGGCATTCCAATTACAATGAGAGATTGTTGGCATTTCAATAAGGATATTGAGAAGGTTGTTGATGATTATGGATATAACTGATCAAGGATGTTTACTATCTTAATATTATTATTTTGTCATTGATGTCAAGAAATTGATTTTCTAATTCAGTATGATGTTGCCATATCTTAAGAAGTATGATTTGATGAGTATAAAGATGTTGGTAAAAGACACAGAAAGAATGTGATGAATAAGGGGAGGAATAAGTTATTCAATGGGAAACTATTACCGAGTTAGACAATGATGAGATCATGATGTTTAGATTGTTTTGATATCCTACATATGTTGTTGATTGCAAGGTTAATACTATACTATGTTACCGAGCAAAGAACCTAGTCGATAAACCCTAAGGTTATTGCTATCGGTTAATGAAGGCGGTATGTCTATCGAGTGAAATTTAGTATTTACCGAGTTGCAACCGAGCTATAACAGAATGCATTGAATGAATAAAAGCATTATTTAATGAAGGAAGCTGATGAGCTGGTTATGATTAAATGATTGGTATGTCATGTATGAATTTTGTTAAAGAATCTATGGCAAAGGAAAATCGGCAGGAAGATCTACAGTGCAGATTAAACCGCAATACCCTAGCACAAGTTCCAAGAAATGTATGCAAGTTCAAAGATAGGGTAAAACATTTTCAGATTGAAGGATACATTGAACCTAGTCAAGTTTGAAGATTTGATGGCTATGATTGATCATGGGAAATGTGATCAAGGAGATTAAGCGGTTGGCAAATTGTTTATAAATAAGGAACTGTTGATAAACAATGCATGCGGGCAAGCGTATGCATAGGGATGCTACATAGTGATTACCGAGCAAAGAAGCTTGAAGACTTGTTTGTTTAACAGAGTATAGAGCCCAAAAAATGGACAAGATAAGTCCTATGAATAGATTGTATTGAGCAAATAAGAATCTGCTTTAGCATTTTTAGATGTGAAGTTGCAGATAGATTTTATTACTGTTATTTTGTGAAGTGACAAAAAATCTCTTAACTGAGTGGACTTAACAGTCTTATTTGTAAAACCCTCTAGCAAGGTGACATTCTGATTAAGTGTTTGAAATCCTTTAACAAGGTCACTTCTAACAAGGTGAAGATCCTAAGAAATCTGAGGGAAATCCCTTAACCAGGTCACATCTAGCAATGTGTTTGTAATCTTTAACAGGATTTTCTTTTAACCGAGCATACTCTAGAAGAGTATATTTCTTAGTGGGTTTGAAATCCCATAGTGGTTTTTCCCTATTTGGTTTTCCACATTAAATCTGGTGTTATGAGTGTTATGATGTTTATATGCTTTTGAGTTTGCATATTTAGCAGTTTTGGTTATATTGCTGAAGTATATGTTACCGAGGTTGAATGTGTTGTTTTTATGGAAGATTAAGTTTGTATGATTCACCCCCCCCCCTCTCATCTTATTAGCTTGGCATCTATACTTAACATTAAGTATCAGAACTATCAATTGGCATCAAATCTTTGGACTCTGGAAGAAAAAGTTTAAAGGTACTTGAGGAAAAGATCCAAAGATGTATAAGAGCGATGCACCGAAGCTGAACAAGTCAAGTTTCTCTACATGGTAGAAAAGGATGAAGTTGCACCTATCAGGAGTTGGAGAATATGCTATATATTATCTGGAGAATGATTTCATTACACCGAGTACCTATCCATTGACAATGGAAGAGATAAAGGCAAAGCAAGAACATATCCAAGCAATGATTGAAATAACAACTGCATTGACCAACTCGAAGTTTAATTATCTAGAAGGCTGCAATGATGCAAAAGCAATGTGAGACAAGCTCATATCTATGTATGACAGTGATGAACATGTTCAAAGAGAAAAAGTGGATAGTCTAAGAGGGCAACTTGAATCTATGAGGATGAATGAAGGTGAGAACATAGCCCAGTACAGTACAAGACTAAAGGAGATTGTCAATCAAATCAAAGGAGCAGGTTGAACTATTGAAGAAAATGATATAACAAGTAAGTTGTTAAGAACCCTTCTACCAGCTTATGCAATCTGAGTCTCTGCAATCAATGAATTGAGGTCTGTACCCAATATGCCAGTTTCTTTGGATGCTACTATTTGTAAGCTACATGCTTTTGAGTTAAGTAATTTTGATAATAGTGGGTCTTCAGTAAATAAAGTTGAATCTACATTTAGTTCTTTTCATCTTGGTAAATCTAATGATTACAATGATAGAATGAGTAAGTATTCTGAAGGAGATCACAGTGGAGCAAGTGAAAGATTTCGTAAAAACATGGAGGAAGTACACAAACTGTAGGAGGAAATCAGAAAGCAAGAAGAGTTTGAAGCACTCTTAGCCAGAAGGTTACTGAGAGGCAAAGGTAAGTATAAAGGAAAACTACCTTTGAAATATTTCAATTGTGATAAGATAGGACATATGGCTTCTAACTGTCCTGACAAAGATTCTACTGAAAAGAGAGATTACCGAAATGATAGACAGAAAAATAATCATTACAGAGGATACCAAGACTTCAAAAGAAGAGATAGAAAGTCATGCTTAATAGCCAATGAGAAATCCAATGATGATAAATCAGATGAAACTGATACAGAGGAAGTAGTTTATGTGGCTATCAAAGATGGATTAGATGAAGAAAGGTATGAAGAAAAAGCCCTAATATCTCACATAAATACTAATGATTCGTGGATCATAGATAGTGGATGCTCACATCACATGACAGGTGATAAACACAAGTTTGTTATGTTAGAAGATTATGATGAAGGTTATGTAAGATTTGGTAATGATGCACCATGTCCGGTAAAAGGTAAAGGATCCATAACACTTCTTGACAATGAAAAATGTAATGATGTTTATTGGGTTGAAGGATTAAAATACAATTTGTTGAGTGTAGCATAGCTAAACAACACAGGTTACCGAATAGAATTTCAGAAAGGAATTGTCAAAGTTCATGACAAGCATGGAAAGTTGGCTACTACCAAGACTCAAACAAAAGGTAATACATTTCATCTTGACTCAACTCGAAATAAGTGTCTTTATGCAAAGATAGATGATACCTGGTTATGGCATAAAAGGTTTTGTCATGTAAATTTTGATAATCTAATCAAAATAAGCAAGAAGCACCGAGTAAGAGGTCTACCGAGTCTTCAAAAAACCTGAGAATGCTATGTGCCGAGGATGCCAGATGGGTAAAATGACAAGATCAAGCTTTACAAGTAAGTCCTACACTTCTAAGGGAATTTTAGATCTTGTGCACACTGATCTTTATGATCCTATGAAAGTTCAAAGTTATTATGGTGATAAATATTTCATATTATTTGTGGATGATTATTCAAGGATGATGTCAGTTATGTTTTTAAAAGAAAAATCAGAAGCTTTTCAAATGTTTAAATGGTACAAGGCAAGAGTTGAAAATGAAACAGGAAGACAATTGAAATGTCTTAGATCAGACAGAGGATGAGAGTTCACATCTGATGAGTTCAACTTATTCTACAATGAACATGGTATAAAAAGACAAGTCTCTGCACAGAGAACTCCACAACAAAATGGGATAGCTGAGAGAAGAAACAGATCTATTGTGGATTGTGCCAAAACCCTAATGATTGAAAAGAAAGTACCACAAACATTTTGGAGAGAAGCAATAAGCACAGCAGTTTACACCCTGAACCGAGTGCAACTGAAGAAAGGAACTTTGAAGACACCATATGAAATTGGGTATGACAAGAAACCTAATGTAAGTTACTTCAAAATCTTTGGAAGTAGATGCTATGTACACAAAGATGATAGAAATGGAAAGTTTGATCAGAAAAGTGAAGAAGGAACATTTCTTGGTTATTCTTCTAGAAGTAAAGCATTTAAATGTCTGATCAAATCATCTAACAAAATAATAGAAAGTGCAAATGTGAAAATTGATGAATTTTTAGAAAGAAATGATGAAGGAAACTCCAAAGAACCAGAAGATTATGATGAATTTGTCTATGTTCAACTGACAAGTCCTACCGAGAAAACTGTAGAAGGGAATGAAGAGAATATCCAGTTACCAAGTGATGATGAAGATCATACAGAGCCTACCAAGCCTATATTAGCCAAGTATGTCAGAAGGAATCATGCATCAAGTCAGATTATAGGAGATAAGGATGATCCAGTGATGACAAGGAACAAACCGAGATAGAACACATGTCTGATATCTGAATTTGAACCAAGAATAGTGAAAGAGGCATTTAATAGTGAAGATTGGATAAATGCTATGACAGAAGAGATTGATCAAATCAAGAAGAATGACACATGGACATTGGTTCCAAGATTGAAGGACAAAAATGTAATCGGTACAAAGTGGATTTTCAGAAACAAGCTGAATGAAAAAGGTGAGGTCATTCGAAATAAAGCAAGACTAGTTTGCAAAGGTTATGCCCAAGAAGAAGGAATTGATTATGGTGAGACTTTTGCACCTGTGGCAAGACTTGAAGGAGTAAGAACATTGTTAGCATATACTAATTTCAAAAATTTCAAGGTATATCAAATGGATGTCAAATCTACATTTCTAAATGATATATTAGAAGAAGAAGTTTTTATTGAACAGCCTGAAGGATTTGTTGAAGACAAGAATAAAGATCAGGTATGTAAATTGAACAAAGCTTTATATGGTTTGAAACAAGCACCTAGAGCATGGTATGAAAGATTACACTCTTATTTAATCAAGATTGGTTTTATAAGAACAAGTGAAAAGAACAATATGTACATGAAGAATGATGAAAATAGAATATTGATCTCAGCCATATTTGTTGATGATATTATATTTTGTGGAAATGACTCTTTATGCAAGAACTTTGGAAATGAAATGAGCAAAGAATTTGAGATGTCATTAATCGGTGAGATAAAGAATTTTATAGGTTTATAGATACTACAAATGAAAAATGAGATTTTCATTACTCAATCCAAGTACATAAAGGAAATCTTGAAGAAATTTGGAATGGAGGATTCAAAACCAGTAAGTACTCCTATGACTACCAACTGTAAATTATCAAAGAATGATGAATCTGCATCTGTTGATGAGACACTTTACCAATCCATGATTGGAAACCTACAATATATTGTTCACAACAGACCAGACATAGCACATGCAGTAGGTATAGTTGCAAGATTCTCTGCAGATCCCAAGGAAACACACATGATAGCAATCAAGAGAATTTTCAGATACTTGAAAGGCACTAAGTTTTATGGCTTAGTATATCAGAAAGGAAATATTTTTGATTTAAAAGTTTATACTGATGTTTATTGGGTAGGCAACATTGATGATAGGAAAAGCACAAGTGGAGGAGCTTTCTTTTTAGGAGAAAGACTAGTGAGTTGGCTTAGCAAGAAACAAGGATGTGTTTCACAGTCAACAACAGAAGCTGAATATGTTGTTGCAGCATTGAATTGTACCAATATAGCATGGATCAAACAACTATTGGAAGGTATAAATGAGAAAGTTACCGAGCCAGTAACTATATTCTGTGACAATACTAGTGCCATAAACATTTCAAAGAATCATGTTATGTACTCTAAGACAAAGCACATCTCTATCAAATATCATTATCTTAGAGAAGAAGCTCAAGAGAAGAAAGTGGTGTTGGAGTATGTTATCACAAAGGAACAAATAGTGGATATCTTTACCAAGCCATTGCCAAGGGACACTTTTGAGTATCTCAGAAGTAAGTTAGGGGTCCTACCCCTATCTTCCATTCACTAACCGAGTTCGGTGAAAGCATCAATTCGATGAATCTCCAGAATATCATGTGTGGATTGATGCTGATTTACACACTTTAGGATGTTTTCTAAAGGTGTGCTGGAAACAAATACAGGGAACAAAATTGAAGACAAAATGCTCTGACCGAGACTAAGTTGACACATAACAGCAGGAAATCACTTCATATAGACAGAAATTATGTTTTAGTTCTTTACTTTTTGGCATTGTTGTCAAAGGGGGAGAAGACTGAAAAAAAGGGGAGAAGACTATTGTATGGGGGAGAAGACTAATGATAGCGGGAGAGCATTTCAGCATTTCAGAATCTCACAGCAATCTAAATCAATTAGGTCAAATCAATTAGTTTTGCCATTAATGCCAACGGGGGAGATTGTTGGCATTATAACAGACAAAGGGAGATTGTTGGCATTCCAATTACAATGAGAGATTGTTGGCATTTCAATAAGGATATTGAGAAGGTTGTTGATGATTATGGATATAACTGATCAAGGATGTTTACTGTCTTAATATTATTATTTTGTCATTGATGTCAAGAAATTGATTTTCTAATTCAATATGATGTTGCCATATCTTAAGAAGTATGATTTGATAAGTATAAAGATGTCGGTAAAAGACACAGAAAGAATGTGATGAATAAGGGGAGTAATAAGTTATTCAATGGGCAACTATTACCGAGTTAGACAATGATGAGATCATGATGTTTAGATTGTTTTGATATCCTACATATGTTGTTGATTGTAAGGTTAATACTATACTATGTTACCGAGCAAAGAACCTAGTTGGTAAACCCTAAGGTTATCGCTATCGGTTAATGAAGGCGGTATGTCTACCAAGTGAAATTTAGTATTTACCAAGTTGCAACCGAGTTGTAACAAAATGCATTGAATGAATAAAAGTATTATTTAATGAAGGAAGCTGATGAGATGGTTATGATTAAATGATTGGTATGTCGTGCATGAAGTTTGTTAAAGAATCTTTGGCAAAGGAAAATAGGCAAGAAGATCTACAACACAGATTAAACCGCAATACCCTAGCACAAGTTCCAAGAAATGTATGCAAGTTCCAAGGCAGGGTAAAACATTTTCAGATCGAAGGATACATTGAACTTGGTCAAGTTTGAAGATCTGATGGCTATGATTGATCATGGGAAATGTGATCGAGGAGATTAAGCGGTTGGCAAATTGTTTATAAATAAGGAATTGTTGATAAACAATGCATGTGGGCAAGTGTATGCACAGGGATGCTACATAGTGATTACCGAGCAAAGAAGCTTGAATACCTATTTGTTTAACAGAGTATAGAGCCCAGCAGAAGGACAAGATAAGTCCTATGAATAGATTGTATTGAGCAAATAAGAATCTGCTTTAGCATTTTTAGATGTGAAGTTGCAGATAGATTTTATTACTGTTATTTTGTGAAGTGACAAAAAATCTCTTAACCGAGTGGACTTAACAATCTTATTTGTAAAACCCTCTAGCAAGGTGACATTATGATTCAGTGTTTGAAATCCTTTAACAAGGTCACTTCTAACAAGGTGAAGATCCTAACAGATCTGAGGGAAATCCCTTAACCGGGTCACATCTAGCAATGTGTTTGTAATCTTTAATAGGATTTTCTTTTAACCGAGTATACTCTAGAAGAGTATATTTCTTAGTGGGTCTGAAATCCCACAGTGGTTTTTCCCTATTTGGGTTTCCATGTTAAATCTAGTTTTATGAGTGTTATGATGTTTATATGCTTTTGATTTTGCATGTTTAGCAGTTTTTCTTATATTGCTGAAGTATATGTTACCGAGGTTGAATTTGTTGTTTTTACGGAAGATTAAGTTTGTATGATTCACCCCCCCCCCCTCTCATCGTATTAGCTTGACATCTGTACTTAACATTAAGTATCAGAACTATCAGTAAAAACTAGCCAAACCATGAAATGATCTAACCTCTCCAATGCTTTCTAGTGCAGGCCACTCAACAATGGATTTCACTTTCTCAGGGTCCATCTTCAAACCATCCTCAAATATCACAAAGCCCAAATAGACTAACTCATCCTTCATGAAAGTGCACTTCTTGATATTGATCAGTAACTTTTCTTCTCTCAACCTTTGTAAAATTTGTCTTAACTGCAAGAAATGTTTCTCTTTTGTTTTACTGAAAATCAGAATGTCATCCAAGTATACAATAACAAACTTACCCAAGAATTTCTTCAAAACCTCATTCATCAACCTCATGAAAGTACTCAGTGCATTAGTCAGTCCAAAAGGCATCACCAACCATTCATATAATCCTTCATTGATCTTAAATGCAGTCTTCTATTCATCACCTTCTCTGATCCTAGTCAGATGATATCCACTCTTCAAATCTATCTTTGTAAAGTACTTTGCTCCACTCAAACAGTCCATTATGTCATCCATCCTAGGCAAGGGAAACCAGTATTTCACTATGATCTTGTTTATTTCTCTTGAATCGGTACACATCCTCCATTCTCTATTCTTCTTAGGTGCTAATACTATTGGTATTGCACAAGGGCTCATACTTTCCCTGATCAAACCTTTCTTCAATAGCTCTTACACTTGTCTATTCAGTTCTTCATTCTTTGCCATTGTTAACCGATGTGCAACTTTGTTAGGAAAATTGGCTCTATGAATTAAGTCCATGCAATGACTAATACTTCTAACAGGTGGCAATCCATCGGGTACATTACCTAAAATGATGTCCTCATATTCTGCCAGCAAATCTCTTATCTCTGTTGAGTTTTGTCCTTCCGGTTCCGGTCTCTCGGTCCTCTTAGGAATTAAGGCAAAACATACATTCTCATGTCTCAGTCCATCTATGAGCTTCCTTCCATCTACAAGATAGATTCTAGTATTTGTACTAACTTCATTCTTCAAAGGTTCCTCCAAAGGCAACAACATTTGCTTCATCCCATTGGCCACAATAGTGTATGTATTCTTCCTTCCATCATGTATTTCCTGTCTATCAAACTGCTAAGGTCTTCCCAACAAAAGATGACAGATGTCCATAGGCATAATATCACACAAAATTTCATCATGATAATTCCCAATTTTTAATTTTACTAAGCACTGTTCACTTACTAACAACTTATGTTCATCTTGAATCTATGCTATCTGGTAAGGCTTAGGGTGTTTCAATCTCTCCAATTTCAACTTATTCACCATCTCTTATGAAACAAGATTATTTGAACTACCACTATCAATAACAATTTTACAACACTTACCGGATACCTTACATCTAGTCTTGAATAGGTTCTTCCTCTGTAAGGCTTCTTTATCTTCTCTGATATGACACAAAGCTCTCCTCATCATCAATAGTTCTTCATCTTCTGGTTTATTGTTTGATCTGGTGGGGTTATCTTCTGGTAGTCTCTGACTTCTTACATTCAAATGCACGGTGTCCTTCTCCTCCATATTTAAAATAGGCTCCTCTGAATGTCCTTTTGTCTTGTCTTCCAAAGTTCTCATTCTGTTAACCATCTGATTCTCTCCTCTGATATAAATTTCTATCATCTTCCATATGAATTACCTTCTTTTCTTACTTCCTTATCCTTGTTCTGATCTATACTAGTTCCTCTTCCTCCTTGAACTCTTCCTCTGGTGTATCCTCTTCCTCCTTGAAATCTTCCTCCGGTAAACCTTCCACCTCTACCTCTCTATCTCTACTCATGCCTTTTATTCAATTTCTCTTTAGCCTTTATTGCATACTGATAAGCCTCTTCAACACTCTCTAATTTGATCATACTGAGTTCATCTTGTATAGATATCCACAATCCGTTCAAATATCTTGCAATTTGTTCAATTTCATCATCAACATGTCTGGATCTGATGTTCAACTTGTAAAATGTTTTGGTGTACTCCTTCACACTAGTTTCCCTCTTTTTCAAGTTCTGCAACTTCTGGAATAGATCTACTTGATAATTTGTCAGGACAAACTTTGATTTTAACTTAGCAATCATCCTATCCCATGTCTTAATCTTTATCTTTACCTCTTCTTTTCTAATCAACTTGCAAGTGTTGCCACCAAAGAGATGCATGACCCTTCAATCGGGTACAAACATACTTCACCTTCCTCTCTTTTGCAATGTTTTCAAAGTTAAAATATTTCTCCATCTCCGAGATCCAATCCAACAATTCATCTAAATCTAACTTCCCATCATATTCCGGTGGGGTAAAATGAGGTTTAGTGTTTGCCCTACTCAAAACCCTTAAAAACCTTTCCTCCTTTAGATTAACTACCGGTAGGTTTAATTGTTCTATTGGGGCTTCTTCTTCTTCATCTCCACTCACATCCTCAACATGTCACCCTCTTCTCTAGGCTATCTCCAGAGCTTCTAACCAGGTTGTTATTCCTTGCAACATCTCCATTATAGCAGGGTCTGCATTCCCACGGGCTCCACCATTCCTAGTTCCTCTTCGCACCATTGATTCATGCTAGTCCTCTATAAGCAATTGCAGGTCAGATCCGTAGTCCACCACCCTACAACAAAATTTAGGACACACAACCTCCAGAATGAACTTCTCTCTGATACCACTTGAAGCAATCACCGGTGAGGAGGGACCTCGAAGAGATCAGTGTAAACCGGTCAACAAGAGTTAACACAATAGAAACACACAGATATGATGGAGGAAAATGCAAAATAGATTGTTTTTATTGCATGAAAGTCAAATACATCGAACCGGCAACAACCAAGTTACAACATACCGACACACAAGCCTGGTAGAATAGGTCTCATAGGGACCTTGAATCGAAAGATCTATCTTCTAAGAATTATCTATCTCAAACTCCTTTTCTTTGAATTGATTCCTCCATTGCAAAGCATGATTACAAATATATATATTGATCCAAAGGATCAGGTCGACCCAAAAGGATCAAAACCCTAACGTGCAGAACTGAATGAGGTCAGCCTCCAAAAAATCCCAAAGGATGAAACATAGAAGGTCAGCCCAAAAGGATCAAAACCCTAACATGCAGAACTAAATGAGGTCAGCCTCCAAAAAATCCCAAAGGATGAAACATAGAAGGTTGGCCACACATCAATAAACATCGAGATCAATGTCCAAGGCTCCACAAGCATTGGAATGGGTTCTAGTAGATCATCAGAATAGGTCTCAGGCAACCAGAAACAACAGAACAATTCGGTAACAAGACACTGTCAAGGAAATCCATTAGTGATATCTTGTTGAAAAGTGATCCAAATGAGATGCAATTAGAAAGAAAGCAAGGTAATAAATTCTTCAAGAAGAATCCAACTGCACAGGAAACCGGTGTGCTAGAACGAACCATCTCCGAGTTACGTGACTTCAAAGTTTGACCATTTTTTGCACTTTGAGCGCTCAAGGGAAAACGTCGCTACGGGGTGGCTCAAAACAATCGGACATCTTGGGGAGAGATGAAAGGGTACACCTAGCGTAAACCTGACCACCTAGATTCTCTCACACTGACGGTTCGTTCCCACAACAAGCAGAACGAAAGATGCACTATTTTGCCACCTCTCACTAACGGTTTTTGATGGTTTTTGATGCAACAAAAAAAATCTCACCACAAGAGAATGAAATTGAGTTGTCTGAAATCGAGAGAGGCTTTTTTAGGAAGCAACAACATGACCCCATAGGTTCAAATAGATTATCCATAAATGCCACAGTCTCCGAGTTACGTGATGTCAAAGTTTGACCATTTTTTCCACTTTGAGCACTCAAGGGAAAACATTTCTACGAGGTGGCTTAGAACAATCAGACGTCTTGGGGAGCAACACAAGAGAAAACCTAGTGTAAACCTAGCCACCTAGATGTGCTCACACTAACGGTTCATTTCCATAATGAGCATAACAAAAGATGAACTATCTCGCCACCTCTTACTGACGGTTTTTGACAGTTTTTGGTGCGACAGAAAAAATCTCACCACAAGAAAACGGAATCGAGTTGTCCGAAACCGAGAGAGAATTTTTTAGGGAGGAACAAAATGACCCCATAGGTTCACACAAATCATCTATAAGTGCTTCAACTCTTCTTTTATAGGCAATTTGGATGAATAGGTGTGTCTCTTACCCTAAGGCCGACTTGTTATGGAATAAAATTCAAATGAAAACCTTACCTAAGACGACTCATCCTTAGATAAATTTCAAATATTCTTTGTGCACTCAAATCTTGTCTTAGTTAGTTCTTGGAATGATGAACTTCAATCCATAAGCATGAGTTTATGAAATAATAACTTCATTCCAATCTCTTCATGCACGAAGGACTCAAAGCAAATTCACTCAATCAAAATACACAATATCAGCATTACTGGTGTCGGTACTTGGGTATACACAATATGAGCAATAGATATTTTAAAAGTATACTCCATATGAGTTACAAGTAATGAACAAATTGGATCACATTTCAAGGCATATACACAATGAACAAGTTTGATCACATTTCAAAACCAAATAACTAAGTTTCAAAAATATGAAGTTTCATATATATCAATGAACAAATGAATATCAAGTTTTATATATATCAAAATGAACAATAATCCTCTACATATCAAAAAATGGCATAGATGCCAAATCAATAATAGTTACAAAAATTTGGCATGTGCCATGTCTGTCAAAGTTGATATATACATATACAAATGTCGAATATATAAAAAAATTGGTCCTTCAATGACCACAACTATAACTATATGTCTCTATCAGTATCTATGATTGTGGTCGATCATCAAAATCAAGCCTCTTCGAAGCAGTATGTGGCTCTGTAGGTGGTTGTACAAGGACAATTCAAATGTTGAATGAGATACATTTTCTCAATATAACATCAAAATAACTAAATATTGAACTCTAAATTGTTTGAAGTTGAAATATTGATTACCTCATCTCTGTCTTATGCAATTGGGTGAGGCTGAGGATCCATGGGATGTCCTGAAGGAGGTTGTAACTGGTAAAACAAAATTAATACATGTTAATAACATATATGTCAAATAACACATAATAACTAAAAATGAATAGACTAAAAAACTAAAGCATATCGGAGCCTTAGATGGATGTGTTGTGGTCGTAGGAGGAAAATTCAAAGATGAATCAGTTACGACCATTTCCTATATCCATTTTAAGTGATCCAAAAGGAGTTAACTAGATGGTTTCAACTTCATTGTGCACTTAGTGAAAAGGAATTGATCTAAGACATACATACCTTTTCCCTTTGTCATATTGGATCCCATAATATACGTGTAGGACTTCTACTGAAATGGAATGGTAGAATAACAATAGGAAGTTTGGAAGGGGCCTGTAATAGGTTAAAGTTAATCATACAAGTTAATAACCCAAAGTTGTTGACAAACTAGATAAAATAAATATTTTTAACATATGTAGAACAAATGCACATCGAAGCCTTGTATAGTTCTCATGTAACCTTAGGAGGCCTAGTCGAATTTGATGTAGCTATTACCATTTCCTATATGAAAAATGATAACATATGATATAGACATAAAAGGATTTAGTTATTTTGAACAAGAAAGAATGCAATCCAAAGTGAATATGAAGATATCCCTCTTCCCTTTGCTGAACCTCATCGACATCAGGTGCATTCATTAATTTTGTAAACCCCATATGTTTTTGTAGATAGAACAAATAAATTAAGTGCATTTATCAATATCTACATATACATGTTTAATCATAATACATTTCAACAAATGAATTTAAATTGTATTGAATTACCTTATGTGGTTTAGGTGTCTAAGAGGATATCTTTTTCTACCTCGGAGTGCTAGAGGATGTCTTTCTCACATGAGATGTCCTCGAGGCAGGTGGGATAAACTAACGGAAAAAAATTAACATAAGGGTAAAGAGCATGTATTTAATATATCACTTAAGTCAAAAATATATAAATCTAAATGGTACCACATAGCTATCTTCGCCAAAGTCAATGGCCGAAAGCATGATATCATCAAGTTGGGACATCTCAGCTACTGATAAGCCCTATAAAATACCAAGTAATGATACATATAATTAACAAAATATATTTTGAAACCAATGTATTATTATATTTGTAATAAATTTACAAATCTTTACCTCTGGTGGTGAAACTACTCATGACCATGGAGTCGACTGACAAGTATGTGGTGTACTCCCACCACATGTTGCACCTTGCAATGTATTTTATTTATATGTCACTTAAAATTGCTCTAAAAATAAAAATTCATTTCTCTTTATAAGATTTAGTCACTTAATTGATAACATGTCATAAATAGAATTAAACGCACCTGTGTTTGATAGAGAGGGTACAACATATTGATCATCTCGTCGGTGAGGTCCACATCCTCTATAGTGGAAGCATGGCATCTATAGCTAGGAAATCGAAAATCATCACAAGCAAATATCATAATACTAATCTAGCTCAATCACGAAAGCAAATTGCAATGATCAATCCTAAACACACTCAATAGAGACATGAAAATGAAACATTCAAAACTAAAGATTATGCAAACCAAATGTAGATCTAAATGCTTCCTTCATGCGGCTCCATTGTCCTTCTTTCTTCTCCAAATAGCTTTGTTGTGGATCTCACCTGCTAGTGCATGATCATGATATGAAAGCAAGTAGACAAGATGATTGATTCGACAAAATAATTCAAAACAAGCGATTATTAGATCATATGATTATTAGATTGAGAATCAGGGGATTTGATTGAAGAAATTCATCCAATTTATAGATAAATTGGAGAAAAGACAAGATTAGCATGAAATTGATTCGAATGGAAATTCAAATCAAGAATAGCAAAATTATGACATGTGTATGACAAATTGCTATGCAAGGATTTATGACAATTTATGACAAATTGCTATGCAAGGATTTATGACAAGATTTTGAAATAGAAATAGACATTTAGGAATTTAGGAGAAATTAGAAAATTAGGTTAGAAATGATGACTTGGAAATTAGGAAATTGATGAAAATTAGGTAAATTAATTAATAATTTCCCATTCATTAATTAATTTACAAAAATAGGAGGAAATTGAATTAGAAATTAGGAAAATTAGAAAATTGGAAAATAGGAATTAGGAAATTAGGTGAATTAATTAATAATTTGTCATTTATTAATTAATTCACAAAAGGAGGAATAATTAGCCAATTAAATGATCATTTAATTGTGATGAGAAGACTTAGGATAAATAAATAATTTATTAATCCTAAAGGGAAAAATGACAAACAAGGTTAAATGATTAAATCACGAAACCCTAGAAGATGAATTAGCAATGCAAAGATGACAATTAGGTCTTGATGAAAGATAATTGATATCCATTTGATCATGATTTTGAATTAATAAATGAACAATGCTGATAAATGATTTGATTGAGATTGGTTGACAAATTGACCAAATTGACATGATTGAAAAGGACAAGGATCGATGACGAATCGATTGCAATATGACAAGATTGACAAGAGGACAAGGATCGATGACAAAATAGATTGCAAGATGACAAGATTGAAAATGACCACAATCGATGATGAATTGATCACAAAATGACAAGATTGAACATGACAATGATCGATGATAAATCGATCGCAAAATGACAAGATGGATAAGAGGACAAAACCCTAATTAGGATTGACGATGTCCAAAATGATGACAAATGACTACGCACATTGATGCGACAGGATAAAATCAATCAAAATCATGATTGAAGATTGTTGTCGACAAGACCAAATTTGAGAGCAAGACGAATGAAGAATGCAAAAGAAAGACTCAATGCTTGCAAATGATAAAGACCAAGTGCGAATCATAGGAGAAATGTTAATGCGACACAAAAACCTAAAATGAGGCAATGCGCAAATGTTAAAGTATGACTCTGCAAGCGTTGACCATTTTTAGGTGTCTACATTTTGCCCCTCTTTGAGATAATGCGATTTTAAGCGTTGTTTCAAAGAACAATAATGAAAATGCCCCAGACAATGACAATGACATATGCATGCCCCCTCGAGGAATTGGCCGAAAACATGCAGAAAAGAGGCCAATTGATCGATAAAAATGATAGGATCAAACAAACTAACAATCGGATACCGGATGCATGAAGGACAAGAAATTAATGACACAAAAGACCATGACCAACATAAGATGGAGAGGGTGCACATCCATCTATGCACTAACAAAGATCTATAAATGAGACCAAGAGGTTGAAAAGAGCTCATTTGCACTAGCCAAAGAGGAGAATTTGTTGCTCTAGACAAGGACATTTGCAGAGAGATGGTGAACATTCCAATGGCGGATCACCTCGGAGAATGTGTACACACTTACAGATGACCGGATGACATAGGAGCAGCGGTATGTATCTCAAAAGCCCATGTTTTCAATTTCATGAATTTGACTTGCTTGCGGAACATTGCAAGGCCCACAGGGGATGCAGAAAGTGACTTCTGCGCCTATGTAGGGTGAATCCTGTGCTTGTGTGAGGTCTTCTGCACTTGTGTAGGGTACACAGGCACAGGTTACATGACACAGGCATAGGTTCCTTGACACAGGTGCAGTTGTGCATTGGGAACTCAATTTTGGTCCAAAATAGCATGCAAATGATCCGGAAAGGGGGGATAAGGGTAGGATAGGTCAGATTAGATGAAAAACACCTAGATTTGGACATGAAAATGAGGAAATGCAACCCGTAGGAGCAAACCCTAAAACTGACAAAATGTGCCCCAATTGTGATGCAGAGTTGACAGTATCTGTTGATCACGCAAGAGAACCGACCAGACTGCTTCATGCTACGACATAGACTCAGGAGCACGGATAGAGATACATTAGCAGGACTTGGGATATACTATGTCACATTCATGCCTAAGATTAGGGCAAACATAGGACTGCTTACTGCATTCGCAGAGCGATGGCATTCAGAGACCTCCTCATTCCATCTGGCAACTGGAGAGGCGACGGTGACACTGGAGGATGTATGGCGTATCCTCCACATTCCGATTCATTGAGAGATGATAGAGTATGACCCAGTGATAGGGAGAGATGCATTGTGCAGATTATTTGAGTGTGACACAGATGATCTGGATATCATAGAGAGGGAGATCGACTGGGAGACCATGGCATCAGAGTATGATTGGCGATATGTGGTGATAGCCGTGGTGATAGCATGTCTACTAGCAGGAGACCTTGAGGACATGGATTCCCTACTGGATGGGGAAGAGTGCTAGAGTGAATGGTGATAGAGGGTACAGTGTACGCATGGGGACCATGTGTACTGGCTATGCTATATTTTTAGTTGCATCAGATAGCATATCAGGGAGTGCAGACATTGAGCTGTGGAGTCACATTGCTACAGGTATGGGCATTTGAGCACATAGCCATATGTTGACCGATTACAGAGAGACAGGTAGTATCACATCGACCATATGTGTACTGCTATGGGGGAGCACTAAGACAGGGTCCTTTTGGATACATATTATATTGGCGACACGAGCTAGATAGATTGAGAGAGTTCACATGGAGGCCATATCGTGATTGCCCTGGATGGTCAGATGATAGTGATGAGCTACCGTATTGTAGACAGGAGAGGTACCTAATTGGGCGACCAGTGAATTGCCAGAGAGTGATTGAGTTGTACCTGCCAGAGAGAGTTAGACGATAGTTTGGAGAGAGGCAGGATGTACCTAGGAGGACTGCACGTTTTGCCCGATCTCACAGAGAGACGAGTCAGTGGGGGAGTATGATTCAGCCACACATAGCATATGCTGACTTCTCACTGCTACAGAAGAGATAGTGGGATTGGAGATCAGATGTGGTCGATGCCGTGACGATAGAGGAGTATGAGAGATGGTTTACATGATGACGGCCATTGCCATTGACAGATCCAGATATTCCAGTACTGAGGCGATAGGAGGACTTCCCACTCACAGTAGAGAAGGAGGGAGATGATGAGGATGAAGAGGAGAATGGGGATGACGAGGATGAGCCAGATTTAGGTGAGCATGAGGCATGGCAGGATATACCCATAGAGCTGGAGACAGCTAGGATAGAGGAGATGGAGATGTGCAAGGCTACCATAGCGAGTCAGCATGACCATATTGCGACTTTAGAGAGAGAGCATGAGTAGTTCAGAGTGGAGATAGCCAGACTCACAGCAGCTCGAGATGCAGCAATAGCTCAGGCACAGCAAGAAGAACAGAGAGTCACTGAGTATATTGGGTCGATTCAGGATGCCAGTGCACGCGAGATGGCACAGATGTTGGTAGAGACTGGAGAGGAGATATGCCATTGGAGGACACTATATGAGAGTGCAGTTCCACCTGAGTAGAGAGAAGCATCATATCGGACACGATCGAGGACAGAGAGCAGGGCACGCTCTCGGAGGTCATTGAGTAGCATGGGGGTGAGTGGACCTATGAGACCACCACAGCCAGGACCAGGAGGGAAATCATCCACGAGACATGGCAGGGATGAGGAGGACAGAGGGAGCACCTAGTGACAAAGGCACATGCTCCTTATGACAGACAGTGGACATTATGTAGTTTGACATTTTGTAGTCAGCCTGCAGGCCATACTTAGGACAGACAGTCCAGTTTTGTACTCTGATATTATTGTGACATATGATATGATATGCATCGATATGATTGGATGCAATGTGTTATGACTTATAGTTATTTTCCATGTATGGATGACTTATGCACTGTTGATGTACCATTGTGGAATATGTATGGATATATATTTTTTATGTTTTTGATGCATTTATAATATGAAATGGATAAGATGCTTGATGTGATGCTTGATGTAATGCAAATGTACTAACCAATAAATGCAAGATACAGCATATGTGTTTGGGGAAATCGGAGCACTAGACCGAACTGACTATCCAAACTGATGGAAGAAATGTTAGTAAGAAGAAAATGAGATAGTGGACAGTTAGAGACGAAGAAAAACTGGCTTTCAGTAATGCACTTTGTAGGTTAGAACCTTTATTTTAATGTAGCAAAATGGATGTGTAGCATCATGGCATTGAAGGCCAGAGCTGAAATGCAACCCTTTTTGCAAAAGACAGACACATCGCAAATAAACAGCAATCACAACAAAAAAGAAAAGGACCATGAACCATCCCGATCACTCTAAATCACTCAGTGACATCATCGAGCAACATAGGAACATGACCGAAGCCAAAGATAAATCAATAAAAAGTTAAGATGCACAAATTCCAACAAATCAAACAAACATCTTGATCTTCATTGTCAAAAGTTGAAGCGTACTGATATGATGATCATGCTATCTGGTTTCAGGACATGTGATACCTTGTCTAAGATAGGACACAGTCTGGTTTCGAGTATACCACACCTTGTATAAGACCCATGATAGTGGAGACAAGGACAAATGATATTGATGTTAACGTTCGATTGATATGACAATTGTGATCAGTTTGAATGTCTGGTTTGATTGAAAAAGTTCATCTGTTTAAGCGTGATTTTATTAAAGCACAGTGTGATTGCATGTCATTGAAGGTATGCTTAGTGATCTGTCTATGCACAAAGGGACATTTATTGCAAAATGCTTGTTTTTGCTGTTCGATTTTTTACAATTTTTTGTTTGTTTTTTTAGGACTTTATTTGATGTTTAGGGATTTGTTCAAGACATTAGTTGATTTTTTTTGGATTATTTCAGGACATTATTTGATTTTTTTGAATTATTTCAGGACATTTTTCAATTTTTTTTTAATTTATTTCAAGACATTTTTCAATTTTTTTAGAATTATTTCAGGACATTATTTGATTCTTTTTTATTTATTTCAAGACAATTTTCAATTTTTATGATTTTGCCCCCAGTGTCTAGCAAGACGAGGAATATGACAAGTGAATAAATAGGCTTGCTGAAATGATGGTGGATAGAGGGAAGACAAAGGCCTTTTATTATGGAGACAATACAGATGCAATTTTCAAAGGCTATGGCGTGATGGGACAAGAGACTAGATATGACAATGTAAAGCAGTGACATGGCATGAGGGACATGTCAAGAGGTTTTTGAAAAATATGTTTTGCATTTCACGTCCTTATGTCAGATCAAGATCAAGGGACAGAAAGAGTGTATGGATAGTGATAAGATATGGATAGGATAAGCAAGACCAAGAATGGATAAGGGACATGGACTGAAGGTCAGGGTAGGCTAAGGGATAGTGGTAGAAAGTTGTAATAAGCTAGGGAATATGGATGAAAGGTTATAATAAGAAAATGGATAAAGACCAAAAGCTATGATGGACTAAAAGCTGCAAACAAGATGCATGATGCTCATGACGATCCTCAACCTTGTCAAGATCAAAGGTGGAAAGAGGAATGGACATGAGGGACAATAGGATATGAAGGAGTATGACAGGGGTTCGATAGGATAATGGAAGGGCAATAGGATATGAAGAAGGAAACCTGCCCCCAAGTGTGGTATGCAAGAAGTTCATAAATTACGCATGACGTCTGTTTGCCAGGTTTTCATCACGGTACTTGCCCAAGGCGCCTGTTTGCCAGGTTTTCACCAGTGGATGAATTATTTTTCTTTATTTTTTTTCTTTTGGCCCTTTTTTTTTTGACTTTTTTTGTATTTTGACTTTTTCAAGAGAAGATGGACACATGATAGGGGATGGAAGAAGGACTCAAGCATCTTTTTTTTTTTTGGATAGTAGCCTTGAAAAAAAAAATGGACCATGACCTTTAAAAGTATGCTCAAAGACATTGGTAGGATAAGGACATGGAATATGAGAAGGAACTAAGGCAAGGATTTATGCAAAGGATGGGATCAAAGGGATCGAAGGATGGAAAATATGCATTGGATAATGGATAGGGTATTGGAAGAATTGGACTTCAGTGGATGGAAATGTTGGCAAGATTGACATTGGCACACACCTTGAGGGGTGATGGATTGATGGAGGAAAAATGGATTTTGGATATTGAGATTTTGACGAAGGAATAGCTTGGGATTTTGGGACATAAGGGCCCAAAATGGATGAAGAAGGTGATGAAGGAATAGACTTGGAAGGTTTGGATGGAGGAATAGCAATTTTGGATGCCAAGTTGGATGTTTCTTTTTGTGCTTCAAGAAGCTTCTTAGGGATCCACATGGTTTTTGATTTTTCATGCTTTTGTGGTTCCTTGGAGTGCATTGCTTGCACAAGGGATTTAGGAGCCCATATAGATTTTAACTTTTGTTTTTGAGAAATGGGCCTTTGTGGCCTTTTGGATACTTCTTTTTCTTTATATATCATATTGTTCTTTGTTTTGACATGTCGATTATATTGGACATGTTGATCCTTGAATACATGTGGATTGCTAGACTTATGACTTTTATACTTGGCATCCAAATTGCTTGGAGGGGGAAAGGAATGCATGGATGGATATGAATGAAATGGAGTTCTTTTGGATGGATTAAATTTACTCAAGGATGTGTGCCTTTTCTGACCTTGCATAGAGGACGAAGGGATATAAGGACCTAAGATGGATGGAAAGTATGATGGGGAAGGTGGACATTTGGATTTTGACTTTGAAGGGATACCAACGCCTTGAGTGTGATCTCTGTAGCCATGACCATTAGTATATTCTTTGATATGGAGGGCTTCTTTCTCGTGAAGGTCTACTCCTTTGCCTTTATGAATATCTTGACTTGTAGGATACTCTTTTCTTTGGGAAGAAGATGCGAGTCCATTATGAGGTGGATATGATATGAGAGAAATAATGAGATCTTGAAGTGAATCAGATTGGACCAAAGTGGAAGAACCCATTATGCATGTTGAGGGTTCATGAACATCTTGCACTGACACATTAGAATCATGAGGGGGATTAGGATCATGAGGGGAACTAGGATCATGTAGTGGACATGGTTCAATGATAGGCTCTTCAAGAGATGGAATAGGAGAAATAATGGGATCATCAAAAGAAATGCAATCTTGGAGTGTATATGGAGCATTAAGACAAGGAGATGGAGGAACAAAAGGATTTAAAGGAATAATTTGATCTTGACAAGGAGGAAGATCATTGGAATCCTCTCTAAAGTTGCTTTTCTCTTGACTTTTAATGGGATCATCAGAAAGGATGGAAGGGATATCTTGATCTTTCTCAGGAAGTGGAATGTCAGTGGGATTTGAAAGGACATTGTGTTCATGAAATGGAAGGGGATCATTTGGGATTGGACAAACTGGGATATCTTGATCTTGCTCGGGGAATGGAGTGTCAATAGGACTTTGGATAGGATGGACAAGAATAGGGGAATCATCATGAGTTTCTGGGAAGATGAGATCCTGGTCAACAATTGAATGGGATGATAAGGTTTCGGGATCTTGATCTTGATTTTCTTTAGGACTCATTTCTTCGTACTCTAAATTATCCTCTTGACATGGGATTGGACTTTGGATATGCATGGGGGATTCTGACAAGGAACCAATTTTTTGGCATGAAGGAAATGCACTTTGAACATTTGTGATGGATTCTGGCAAGGAATCAATGCTTGAACATGAGGAAGAGGGACTTCGAATGGGGTCCTCTAAAATAGGTAATGGCAATAAAGTGCATGGTGGCATTGGGTCTTGTATTTCTAAAACATGACAAGGATGTGCATCATGAATTGAATTATCTTGACAATCAATTATGGATAGCCCTTGGATAATTGCATCCTTGGGTGTATTGTTTGATGAGGACAATATAGAAGGTTCTTGTGAAACTTCTAAAGGTGTAGGGATAGATGCCACTGGAGAGTCAATTTGTTTGCGGGGGCATGAGGCACTACTAGACATAAGTGTATTATCTTGATCTTCCTCAATAAACTCACTTGGTAATTTCCTTAAGAGCATTGCAATAAAGCCACCTTTCTTTCGAGGTTTTGACATAGTTGTATCTGGAATTTGAACTTGTTTGGAAAGGAGTTGGTCTTGGTTTGATGTCATGTTTTCATTTTGGACTTGGTTCAATTGTTCTGACATGTTTGAAACTTGGGTTGGTGTCTGCTGCAACCTTTATTTTTGAATGTTTGGTTGACATTGATATTCCACCATTGGTTGAACCATTTGTGGACATTGTATAGTTGGTTGGACATATTGTTGAAATTGGACCATTGGTTGTATATGTTGGACCATTGGTTGTGTCTGTTGGAAATGTTTGAGCTATTGAACAATTGGTTGTGATGGTTGAAAATCTGATTGATAGTAAACACCTTCTTGTTCTTGATGTGAAGGCACATAATGTTGTTGTCTCTTTTCTTGAAATTGTTTCATCATCTCTATTTGTGAGAGGAGAGCTGGTATGTCTGATCGTTAGATAAGAAATCTTACATCAATTGGCTCAATCTTTGGATTTCGACCTGGAAATTTTTGAAACATTTTGGACATTTGTGATCTATTCTTTTCAATGTTTTTCACTCTTTGTTCCAAAATCTCATTTTCTTGAGCTAGTTTCTCCTCTAGTTTTTGTATTTGGACATTTGTTTCATCATAAAAAGTTTGATCAATGTTTCTTTGTTGTTGGGTTGGATATAATTGTGATTGCATTGTCGGTTGATATGTCAAACTTTGTTGCATCATTGGTGCTTGGAACCTTGTTTCAATAGACATGTCACTATGCAAATGCAATATTTTTTGGAATTTTTCAAGGATAATATATGATATGCAACTAAATGCAAACTAAATAGATGAAAATGCAATCTATGGCAAGAATGCAACCTATGTTTTTGGTTGTTTTTGAAGATTTTGACAAACTTTTGAAATGCAAATCTAAAAAGAGACACTTAGGAAATTGAAATGATGTCTAGACCTCAAAGGACAAAAGGACCAAGTGACAAAAGGACAAAATGACAATGTCTCCCCTATATGCTTGGATACTAAGCTAGGTTTGACCAAATGACAATAATGACATAAAGAGAAAAGGTTTGATAAGGTCTAGACCTCCTAACAATGACTTAGGGTTTATCAAAGATTTGGATTACTCAAGTATGACAAAACCTAGTTTTGACACTATATGCTTAGGGACAATTACTATGCAAGTGATAATATGATAATGACCTAAACTTAATGAAGAGACCTAGGGTATGCAATGTATGACAATGGTATGACTTTAATGCAAGAGGACATATGCAAATGGATGATCCTTATTGATATGCAAAGGAGTATGACCTAGGTGAAACTTAACCTTGGTACTTGAGAATGACTTTGCAAAATGCAAACCTAAGATGCACCTAAATCTAAGTGACATGAATGTTGAGACAAGATTTTGAACAATGTTTGACAACCATGTTTGAAGGTGTTTTGAAGTTTGAAATATTCTTGTATTTAACCTTGTTTTGAATCAATTTGTCTTGTTTTTGAAAGGAGATGCAATTCAACTTTTGACAAGTAAAGAAGACAAGATATTTTAACATAGACTCAAGACAATCATGCTCACTCACACATTTCTTATGGTAGGAAAGGACATTAGGTACTTGAGAGGTAGACTTGTTATGGGATTCAAGGAGAATACATAGATGCTTGACCCCACGAGCTCCCCTCCACAGCACTCACTTCTTAGGGCAGCCAAGCATCAGTCCCCATGGAAATCTCCCCATGGCGAACTTAGTATCTCTTCAAAGTATCCGAACTTGTCCTTCTCAAGCAACTAGAAGGATTTTTGGCCTCTAAATACAAGGTGTTTAATAAGGATTTCTGTTAAGTGTTACTCCTTGGTGTCACGCAAGCGTGATTGAGACATTAAGCCCACCAAGATACCAAAAAAATGTAGTCATGCATGCATGATTTAGACCGTAAGGTCCTACTTAGATGTTGATATGAGAAAGAGTTCAAGGGTCATCACTTCCCAAGTAACTACAATTCCCACGTAACCCTTCCTTCAAAGCTTTCGCTCATCAGGTATTTGTTTATAGTGAGTTAGAATGCCAAGGTATTCTAGTCATACTCACTTTGGGTCATTCCCTTCTCATGATTATCACTTGCTTGCAAAAGTAAATGGTCGGGAAGGTAGGCCCTCTAAAGCTGACAAACAATCAAAGACATGAGCATGGTATTGAAGATCTGGATTTCTGATCACCCTAAAAAGGATGAGAGTATACTCTCCTACTCCAATGTCAAACTCAACAATCAAATCAAGCATAGATTCATTCCAACCTATTTAGAAATCATACTAGGTGCCTAAAATATTAATTGCAAACACAAAGTTTAGTTGTAGTCCAAGGCAACCTGCAAAACCCCAGTCAGAAGTTTGATATGCTTAGTCTTTGACTATTGAACCTGCACAAAATGTGTTAGTAGTTTCATTTATTGCCTTTTTCATGCATATGCCAAGGTGCTGCACAGAGAATAAGTACCAAAAACCAAAAAGAAGAAAATAGAATGCAAAAACAAACAATTTTCAAGTAAAACACTGCATTTTTACCTCTGTTTTTGGACTTTACACAGGCGTAGAACTCATGACACGGGTGCAGAACTCATGACACAGGTGCAAAACTCATGACACAAGTGCAGAATGTCTTTAACACAAGCGCAGAATGCTTAACATAGGTGCAAGTTGTCTTACACAGGCACAGAAGTCCCCAGAAAACCCTGCACTACCCTGTTTTTGGTTTCTTTTGACCTGCAAATCAACTCAAAAGCACTCAAAAACATAGTTAAGGGGTTTGGTTAGTGTTCACGTTGGGTTCACCAATTAATGTAGCTAGGAAATCAGAAATCATCAGAAGCAAATATCAAAATACTAATCTAGCTCAATCATGAAAGAAAATTGCAATGATCAATCCTAAACACACTCAATAGAGACATGAAAATGAAACATTCAAAACTAAAGATTATGCAAACCAAATGTATATCTAAATGCTTCCTTCATGCAGCTCCATTGTCCTTCTTTCTTCTCCAAATAGCTTTGTTGTGGATCTCACCTACTAGTGCATGATCATGATATGAAAGCAAGTAGACAAGATGATTGATTCGACAAAATAATTCAAAACAAGCGATTATTAGATCATATGATTATTAGATTGAGAATCAGGGGATTTGATTGAAGAAATTCATCCAATTTATAGATAAATTGGAGAAAAGACAAGATTAGCATGAAATTGATTCGAATGGAAATTCAAATCAAGAATAGCAAAATTATGACATGTGTATGACAAATTGCTATGCAAGGATTTATGACAATTTATGACAATTTATGACAAATTGCTATGCAAGGTGTTGGATTTTGCCAAGATCAAGGGCACAATGAAAAGTATAAAAGAGACAATAGAATGACAAGAACAAACTGTATTCTCATCAATATAAAAATGATCAACTGGATTAACCAATACAAGGAATAGAGGCCTGCTTATATAGGCAAGGCCATATGGATGTATGAGCACACAAATATGACAAGTGGCTCAATGAGAAACAAGGGTAGGTAGGAAATAGGTGTGGGTAGGTAGGAGAAATAATATAATATACCACATGAGGTGGATCACCCACCGAAGGTGGAATTATCACTCCACAATAAGTGGATATGATATTGTAATAACAAGATCAACACCATAAGAGGTGGAATTTCTCCTACACACACTATCCCAATGAGGCACAAACACCCAAGTGTCTCATATCCAAACTACTATGAGATGCATTATCCTAAGTAAACTTAAGTAAGTGTAATAATATCCATAATGAATAATTATTTACACCAACACCCCCCCTTAAGTGCAACTTAGGGGAATGCACTTAAGTCTACAATGCAACTAAGCAATGCAAGATGGGTCCCGGCTACGAGGCCATGATAGGTACCCATGTACAACATGCAAAGGAAAGCAAAACAATGCAATGCAATCTCTCACAAACAGAGAAAGGGAGAAAACCCGGTGGGAAAAAACTCCCCCCCAAAAGAGAGATGAATGTACAATAGAATCTCAAGGAAGGAGGACAAAACCTCAAAGAGGAAAAAGTCCCCCCATAAGATAGGAAGGAGAAGTCAGCTGACCCCCCGTAATGACACATCCCGCACCCTCAAGGGAGCTCGCAACTGCTGGAACTTACTCTTGGTGAAAGGTTTGGTGAACATGTCAGCAACCTGCTCTGCTGTAGAACAATACTGCAAATCAATGACCTGCTCCTGGATGAGCTCTCGGATATAGTGCATATGAATCTCGATGTGTTTGGTCCGCTGGTGCTGGACCGGGTTCTTCAAGATGGCAATGGCACTCTGATTGTCACAATATAGGACTGTCGGCCGTGGAGTAGGGAATCCAAACTCTGTGAGAATCTGCTGGAGCCAAATGGTCTCAGTTGCTGCATTAACAGCGCCTCAATACTCAGCCTCAGTCGAAGAGAGAGCAATAGCATGTTGCTTCTTGCTCTGCCAACAAATGGGGCCCGAACCAAGGTGAAAATTGTAACCAGAAGTAGACTTACGATCAACTAGATCGCCAGCCCAATCGGAGTCTGTGTAACCAACCAAGCGAAGTCCTGTGCCTGCTGCATAGTGAATCCCATAGTGATGTGTACCCTAGATGTAATGTAGAATGCGTTTGGCGGCTTTCCAATGAAGCTCATGTGGTTCCTGCATGAAGCAGGAAACCAAGCCAACTGCAAATGAAATATCAGGGCGTGTATGAGTCAAGTAGATGAGACTACCCACAAGCTGACGATACAAAGTGGCATCAACTAGTGGAGAAGAACACTGAGCCTCAAGCTTGACTCCTGAAAGAAAGGGAGTCGGGGCATGCTTGCAATCAGCCATATGAAAGCATGCAAGTAGATCAAGAGCATACTTGGGCTGCGATAGAGTAATCCCGGAAGGTGACTGTGAAATCTCTATCCCGAGAAAGTAGTGCAAAAGACCCAAGTCAGTCATAGAAAATCTGTCATGCAAAGCAGATTTGACCCTGCTAATGATGGATGAAGTACTCCCTGTAATGATCAAGTCATCAACATAGAGCACAAGTATCAAGTGAGAGTCATCCTGTCGCAGAATGTAGACATTCGGATTGGAATGACACCTGGTGAAACCTGCGGAGAGTAGAAAGGAATCCATCTTGGCATACCAAGCCCTGGGGGCCTGCTTAAGGCCTAAGATAGATTTCCGTAATCTGCAAACCAAAGAAGTATCCTGGATGAAACCCTGTGGCTGCTCCATATAAATCTCCTCATCAAGATCACCATGAAGAAAGGCACTCTTCACATCCATCTGATGTACAACCCAACCATGAGCTGCAGCAATAGCAAGTGTCAAACGAATGGAGTTCATCTTAGCTACGGGTGCAAAGGTCTCAGTATAGTCAACACCTGCAACCTGCGAGAAGCCTTTGGCAAAAAGCCGAGCCTTATACTTATCCACACTACCATCCACTGCAAACTTGGTTCGATAGATCCACTTACATCGAACCATCTTTCTCCCTTTAGGGAGATGGACTAGATCCCATGTGTTGTTCCTCATCAAGGAACTATACTCTTCCTCCATAGCTTGGTCCCACTCAGGAACCCCTGATGCTTCCCTGAATGTCTGTGGATCAGAAGCGGTAGCAATAAATGCATGTGGATGATCCTGATGTTGTGATCGAGTTCTCCGTGTATCCAAAGGATCCCCAACAAGAGAACCCGCGGACTCAAGTGTTTGTCGAGCCCAACGAGGTCTAGGTGGAGGTGGAGAATGAGGCACCTCAACTACAAATGGACCTTGCGGAGGTGTAACCCTGCGAGTCGGAGTTGAGGGAGTCTCATCATCTGAATCACTAACATCACTATCCACAATGGAGGAAGGTGGAGGAGGTAGAGAGGCTAAGCTAGGAGAGCTTTCCTCAAAGTGAACACTCCTCTCAATGAATACCTCATGTGTCTCTGGATCCATCAATCTATATGCCTTAACACCCTCAGGATATCCAACAAATATGCAAGGCCGACTCTGTGGTTCCAATGCCTTGCGTTTCTGTGGAGGTATGCAAGCCCATGCTGGACACCCAAAGACTCTGAAATGTCTCACAATCGGTTTCCTACCAACCCAAGCTTCAAAAGGAGTAATACCTTGTAAAGCTTTGTGAGGAACCCGATTCTGGATGTGTGTGGCACAACTGATAGCCTCTGCCCAAAAGGCGGGATCAAGAGAACGTGCATGGATCATACAGCTAGCCATTTCTTTGAGAGTTCGATTCTTGCGTTCTGCAACCCCATTCTGCTGTGGAGTGTATGCAACAGAATGCTGAAGATCAATCCCCTCAAATGTACAAAAGTCCTCAAGTCTCTTGTTCACATATTCCCTACCATTATCTATAAGAAGAATCTTGATCACTTTCCCTGATTGCTTTTCCACACGAGCCTTGAAGTCCTGAAATCTGTCAAATACTTCACTCTTATGAATGAGAAAGTAGACCCAAGTGAAGCGGGAGTAGTCATCAATGAAGGTAAGAACATAGCGGGCCCTACTAAATGAAGGTGCTGGAAATGGACCTGCTACATCACTGTGAACAAGTTGAAGAACTTCCAAAGCTCTCCAAGTTTTCTCTTTATCAAATTTCTCTTCGGGATGCTTGCCCATGGAACAACCTGAACATACACCCTCTGAAAAGCTGATTTGAGGAAGACCTGTGACCATGTCTTTAGTGCTGAGCTGCTGAAGATAGTGGTAGTTGAGGTGACCAAACCGCTCATGCCATAGCTTACTTTCTGAATTTGAATGAGTAAGCAAGGCCCTAGAAGGTGAACTTGGCACAAAGTGGGAAAATGAATAAAGCCTTGAGTTGTCATTGACTTGTCCCACTGCTACCAAGGCATCATCATCAAGTTCCTTTACCACAACTAAATCTGGTGTAAACTCAACCTTTTTCCCATTCCCATAGTGAGTGATTTGGTAGATGGAGAGAAGATTGGTAGACAAGTTAGGAACATAGAGAACATTCTCAAATGTTCCATCATCCATGTCAACTGAACCTTTCCCTTCAACCTATACTTGTGTATCATCACCTATGTAAATGTGAGGTACCTTAGATGGTTCTAATCAAGAAAACTGCTCCTTTGTAGAACCCATGTGATATGAGGCACCCGAGTCAAGTATCCATTGCTGTGAAGAACCTGTTGTAGCCACAAATGCTTGCCCTTTTCCCTTAGACTGTGAGGAAGAAGAAGAAGATGAATCCTTCTTTGTGTAGGCGGATGGCAAGTTGATGTTGTTTTTCTTGAGAAGATTGGTTAACTCATCAACTTGCTTTGCGTGGCATCAATGTTCATCATGACCATACTTTTTGCAATATGCACAAGTTGGTTTATCCTTCTTAGGTGGTGTCCCCTTCTTGGAAGAGGATTGAAGATTGCCTTGTGATGGAGAGGATGATTGTCCTTTTTCCTGTTGTGGTTGAGACTTAGATTGCTTCTTCTTCTTGTTGGAATTTTTGCCTTGACTTCCTTGATTTCCTTGATTTGCTACCAAAGCCTTGGACTTTGAAGTCTTGAGAAACCCCATGTTCAACAATTTGGATTGTTCCAATATCAACATTTCTGTGAAAGCTTCAAAAGAAGGCATAACATAAGAACTCCCCACTGTCAAATGATGAGTTTGGAAGCTAGATACAAATGCTGCATACTCTGGTGCAAGCTTATCCAACAAGTTGAATATCAATTGAGCATCCTTTTTGTCTATTCCACAATCCTTTAGCTTTGCTCTTAGTTCATTTGCTTTGGTTACATAATCTTGGATTGTATCAAAATTCTTGGGATCTAAGTTGTTGAGCTCATTATCAATTTGATAGCCTCTAATTTCATCAACTTGTCCATACAATTTCTGAAACATATCCCAAGCCTCTTTAATTGTTTTACACTTCTCAATGTGGAAAATGAGGTCATCTGATACATACTTGCGTAAAGTTCCAAGAGCCATGCAATTCTTAGTGAGCCATTCTAATTGAGCATTTGGATCAGCCTTAGGATCAGGTGGTGTTGTTATTGTTCCATCTATGTAGTGTGTGAGACCCTTTTCCATTAGTTTACTCCATACTTTAATTTTCCATGATGCATAATTATGTGGAGTTAATGGTGGAAACTTATTAGGACTCATTGCAACAAGAATGGAAGAAGCACAAAAGAGGCACAATCACACAAGACACCCCCCCAAATTCACTCAATCAAAGAACCCCCCCCAAATGTGATGATTTTGGCACTTTATAAGTAGTGCGTATACAATGGGCCACTTGCAAAAAATGGCAAAGTGGAATTCTGATTTACAATTTTACAACTGCCTCAAGAAGGCCAAAAGAGACTCAAACTGATAATGCAAGAGATCTAACTAAGATCCAAGCAATTTACAAGTACCTAATAGGCCAAATAAGACCAATATCTAAAAGTACAATTGTCACTCAAAATCTCTAAAATCTGATCATAGATTCTGAAAGTAGACGAAAAAATAAGCACTTTCAAAAAAAATGGCACCTGAAAAGGAGGTCGTATGAGCTCAAACGAGGCCTTTGAAGTTGCAGAATTGAGGATTGGACAGGTACAGCTGAGAGAATCCGAAAAATCCGAAAAACCTGTACATAAAAATCAGAAAATAACCACACCACTGCAAAGATCACGAAATTTTAGCCCATTTCAACAAAAATTGCACCAAAAAAGGAGCAAAAATGAGCAAGATATGGCCTTCCAAAGTTGGACTGCAAAACTGAAAAGCCCAATGGAGAGGGGTTTAAAAATTTTCAAAAAATGCTGATGTGGTGCTGACGTTAGAAAAACACTGTGTTAAATTTGACGGCCGTATGACCGTCATGAAAACTTCGCCTCTCTGCTGACTGGATGTCCGTACTGTACGGACAGATTATGTGGCCTGCTGACTGTACAATCCGTACTGTTGACGTGGCACCGTACGGAATGCTCGCGTTGCTGTGTGACTGGACAGTACGGACTGCACGCGTGTCGAGGTGCGGATGCCTGCGTGTCTGGGTTACATGGCAGACGCATGGCGGATGAGCTGGCTCTGCACGGTCACCTGTTCCAAGCCACGTGGCTGTCTCTGGTTGGTTGGGCCTGCCAGAGAGGTCTTTGCCGGAGATCTGAGACCGGCGGCCGCGCTGTTGCCGGAGGAAGCGGAGGTGATGCGGCAGTGCCCGTGGATGAGGCGCCGGAGTCCGAGGAGGAGGCGGAGCTGGGTGCCGTTCGGGTGGTGGCGGACGGGGGAGCCGCCGGGGTAGCACTGCCAAAGTGGGGGTTGCAGGGTGCGGACACAGTGCGGATCTGTGCTGCACGGGAGGTGCAGCCGGGAGAGATGCTGGCAGAGTGGACGAGGGGCCGAAGTCCGGATAGCATCAACGCGCAGACAGGTACGGTCGACGCGTGGGACCAGGTACGTTGTCTGCAAGGAACCTGCAACCTGCAGGTCACGCGGTGGTACGGGGGTCTGCGGACCCCCAAACAACTATATTTTTTTTTTTTTTGATTTCTTTTTCGAATTATTTTTTTTGATCTTTTCAATTTTTCAATTTTTTTGATTTTTTTTGATTTTTCAAAAACAATTTTCTGAAAAAATGAAAAAAAAAAATTTTGAAAAATATATATAAAATTCGAAAATCCGTACAATATAGCAAAATTGGGGAAAAAATTTCTCCTCACCAAAATAGGTCGACTTTATAGTCAAAATTTATGGAAATGGCCTCCTGGATTCAACGGTGATGTCCAAATCGCTGTAAGATGCCTCCAAAAAATGAAGATCCCCAAATCTGAAAATAGAAGCCTTCCACGATGTCTCCAAAAACTGATCAACGAAGCCCCAATGGCTCTGATACCATGTTGGATTTTGCCAAGATCAAGGGCACAATGAAAAGTATAAAAGAGACAATAGAATGACAAGAACAAACTGTATTCTCATCAATATAAAAATGATCAACTGGATTAACCAATACAAGGAATAGAGGCCTGCTTATATAGGCAAGGCCATATGGATGTATGAGCACACAAATATGACAAGTGGCTCAATGAGAAACAAGGGTAGGTAGGAAATAGGTGTGGGTAGGTAGGAGAAATAATATAATATACCACATGAGGTGGATCACCCACCGAAGGTGGAATTATCACTCCACAATAAGTGGATATGATATTGTAATAACAAGATCAACACCATAAGAGGTGGAATTTCTCCTACACACACTATCCCAATGAGGCACAAACACCCAAGTGTCTCATATCCAAACTACTATGAGATGCATTATCCTAAGTAAACTTAAGTAAGTGTAATAATATCCATAATGAATAATTATTTACACCAACACAAGGATTTATGACAAGATTTTGAAATAGAAATAGACATTTAGGAATTTAGGAGAAATTAGAAAATTAGGTTAGAAATGATGACTTGGAAATTAGGAAATTGATGAAAATTAGGTAAATTAATTAATAATTTCCCATTCATTAATTAATTTACAAAAATAGGAGGAAATTGAATTAGAAATTAGGAAAATTAGAAAATTGGAAAATAGGAATTAGGAAATTAGGGGAATTAATTAATAATTTGTCATTTATTAATTAATTTACAAAAGGAGGAATAATTAGCCAATTACATGATCATTTAATTGTGATGAGAAGACTTAGGATAAATAAATAATTTATTAATCCTAAAGGGAAAAATGACAAACAAGGTTAAATGATTAAATCACGAAACCCTAGAAGATGAATTAGCAATGCAAAGATGACAATTAGGTCTTGATGAAAGATAATTGATATCAATTTGATCATGATTTTGAATTGATAAATGACCAATGCTGATAAATGATTTGATTGAGATTGGTTGACAAAAATCAATGACAAATTGACCAAATTGACATGATTGAAAAGGACAAGGATCGATGACGAATCGCTCGCAATATGACAAGATTGACAAGAGGACAAGGATCGATGACAAAATAGATTGCAAAATGACAAGATTGAAAATGACCACGATCGATGATGAATCGATTGCAAAATGACAAGATTGAACATGACAATGACCGATGACAAATCGATCACAAAATGACAAGATTGATAAGAGGACAAAACCCTAATTAGGATTGACGATGTCCAAAATGATGACAAATGACTACGCACATTGATGCGACAGGATAAAATCGATCAAAATCATGATTGAAGATTGTTGTCGACAAGACCAAATTTGAGAGCGAGACGAATGAAGAATGCAGAAGAAAGACTCGATGCTTGCAAATGATAAAGACCAAGTGTGAATCATAGGAGAAATGTTAATGCGACGCAAAAACCTAAAATGAGGCAATGCGCAAATGTTAAAGTATGACTCCGCAAGCGTTGACCATTTTTAGGTGTCTACAGCATCTACTCCCGCAACATGTACACAAATGAGATGTTGAACCATCCTCGTCCACATTAGTGTCTACACTAGAACATACACCCTGGTAGGTGGGGCACATCTATTGAATGGGATAGCTCATGCCAAATGATGAATGAGGTGATGTTGATGAAGGAGGTTCCGCTGAGGAAGTAGGTGTTGCTGATGAAGGAGCTTCCACTAATGAAGGAGTGTCGCAGGTGCTGCTACATCCTCTGCTCCAACCAACTATGTGCCATGCTAAACAATGACATCAGGCAATGATGTAGCTACCGGAAGAGTCTGTAATTCCATAAACTCCTTCAAGGATATAGGTACAGTGACATGAACCATGGGTTTAGGAGTTGTATGCCTCCTATGTTGTTGCTCTACCATCCTATGGACCCCAGGTCTATCTTGCACAGAGCCTCTCCCTCTACCCTAAAATTGTCAGATGCCAAAGTAATTCGGCTTCTTGCCGAGGATAAACTCACAATACAACTTTCTCAAAAAATATAGAGGCACCTTCCAAAGGTGGTTGGTCAAAGACCATATACCACCTATCCCAAAAATCTTCTTTCAGCCTAGCATGAACACACCAATGTATAGGAAATCGAGTCATATTCAATTCTACATTGTTATTAATAACAGGATCGGTGAAAAGAGCACATATGTCAACTTTACCTATGCCCTTTTTTTCACTTGATCACATGACAACCCATCTGCATAAAATGTTCGACATCTATCCCTCCATGAACCCCATTTCGTAACCTCCCTAGATACCTCATTTTCACTATTAGCCATTGTTTCTAGTTTTCTGGTAAGGGTTGAGTGGTGCTCAAGCCTAGAGGACCTCAACCTATTCACCAATATAAAAATTCGGGCACTATTTTGTGTAAGGCGATTGATGAGATCCTCTTGTGTGGCATCTACAGGATCTAATGGAGGATTTGGAGGGTTTCGGGGTGGCAATGGTTGTTGAGGAGCAGCATTTTGAGGGTTTTGAGGATTTTCTTGTTGCTCTTGTGCAATGTTTACAGGGTTTTCTTGTGTTGCTTGTGCAAGAGGAGGTCTTTGTTGTCTATTTCATTTTTGGGGATTGCTTGAAGAATTTGACATCAAATTAATAAAAAAAAAACTTAAATCAATTAAAAAACCCTACTTCAGTTAAAATACAAACAAAAATAATCAAACCAATCAAATCTTACATGTTCGACGGGGTGCCATTGTTGAAAATTTCTCTCAATATTGGGAAAATTCAAAATAGTTGCAAACCCGTACGGGTTCTATGTTTCTTTGGCTTTTTCTTATTGTTGTTCCATGGGTTTTGGCATTGAAAATGGCCAAAACCTATGGCCTACACCAAAAAATAATGTTCCTCAAAACTCGTACGGGTTTTGAGAAACTTTTAATTTTTTATTAAAAAATAAAATGTTCCTCAAAACCCGTACGGGTTTTGAGGAACTTTTGGTTTTTTTAAATTATTTTTTTCTAGGCTTGGTGTTACCAAGCCTAGCACATTTTTGAATTTTTAAAACCCGCACGGGTTATGAAAATTTTGGTTTTTTTTGGCATGTCGCCACTTTTTTGTTCACCATCTTGGTGCACTTACCCGAATGGCTAAGTAACTGCCTTGGAAATAAGAACTTCTATATGTCCTCATACTCATTCTATTATTTGGCATGTGTTAGACCTTGGCCATGTCTGCATCATGAGGAATGGGTTGATGGGATGAAAAATGATGATTACCGTCCACACCTTCAGCTACAAAATTGTCATGAGGATATCCAAAGAGTTCATGATGTGTTTGCAAGGAGACTAGTCTATGAGCTTCAAGGGAATGTTAACAAGTGAATATCTGATGAAGCTATGTAGGTAGTGAGTACATATGGATGTTATTTCATTCACTATCCTTGGTTCACCTACATCAGGGTTGGAGGATTCGAAGGAGAACCATTTAAGTTACCGAGGTTTTCCCTTGATCACTTTGTGTTAATTGAATTGTATAGGAAGCTTGCTCAAATTGACAAGAAGACATTAGCAAGACAAGATTCAAGTGTTTCTTTCCCAGTTGAACTAGGTTATTATATTTTCCATACTATTTCTGATGCTTTGAACCTAGAAGTTGATTTTAAAAATCTTAACCTTCAACACTATGTAGCTTGACCTAATTTTGACAAAAAATGTTATGCTCAGATGCATCTAGATCTTAAAGAGGGCTTCTCTCATATTTCACAACTTGAATATTTATGGGAAGATTGCAGAGATAAATTTCAAGTGAGGACGAGAACATTTTATAGGTTTACAGTGGATTAGATTTTTACCTTTCAGCTCAGAATGAATGTAACAGGGGTTGTGGATAATGGTGAAGATTTGATTGATCCACAGTATGCAGAGAAAGTACAGGGTTCCCGAATCCCTAAGATAGAATGGGATAATAAGTAGGAAGATCAAATCCAAATGAGAACATTCCCTATTAGCCATAGAATTGAGCAGTGGTTACGAAAGAAGAGACTGGGAAAACTAGTAATTGAAGATTCTCCTATTCAAAATGTTTTGTCTAATAAATTTCTTAAAACTTGTGTTGTAGGCAGTGCCAAGATAAAACTTGAGATGGATATTGTAAAAGGTTCAAATAAGTCCCTTGTTAGCTAGCTTCTAACCCATGTCACCAGATCAAGAACCAAGAACAAGGGCAAAAATATGCTAGAAAACACAGTAGTGGTTGATTTGGAAGGATCTCCAAAGGCAGAGAATATAATGGTAGAACAAAATATTGAGATGTCTTCCATGGAAGTTGGTGATACTGAAAAACCTGAAGAAGAAGAAGCTGGCATTGGAGGTTCATTATTTTTGACAAATGTTAGTGTTGAACCATCCCAAGCAAAGAAGGATGTTGATTCCAATTCTCCCCATTGGTTAGACACTGCACCCTTAGTAGCAAAAAGAGAAATGTGGTTCCTGTTTCTATTCCTATTGAGGATATGGTCAATAAATACTTGGGTAGAACTCCAAAGTCCAAAAGGCTGAAGACAGTTTCAAAAATGGATTTTGATCAGGATATAAGCAATTGGAGTGCTGGAATAGCTCACCCTGTTTCACATGAAGAAGTAGAAAATCCTTCAACAAAGGATTTCATTGTTGAAAAGATTAATTTGGGTGTTGGATCACATGGTGGATGTACACCATTTGGAGGCCTCCACCAAAAGAATAATAAGCAATACATGAATGGATGAAAGGGATAAATAGGATCTCAAGGAAACACTAAGGCATATGGCAGAGTACATAGATATTGTTCATAATCCCAATGCCTAACCAATTTCATAGTTGCCCATGTCATTTGATCCTAAGTCACCTGTTAATCAATTTTTTATGTCAAATTCAAAAAAGTAAGATGGTGATAGAGATTTTCTTGGAATGGTTGGAGGGGATCACTCAATCCGGCATAGAATACTTCAATAATCTAAGCAAGGTGAACTAAAATGCCATAACCATAATGAAAGAGCTAGAGACAGAAATTGCCAACTAGAAGGAGGAAACCAAGTGGAGAGTTGTGGTAGCACAAATGGTTGATGTACAAAAGTATGTCATCATGAATTTTTTGTTAGAAAAACTAGTGTAATGCTTGGATGATAATATCCTCTATGTATGCAAGAAAAATATTGAGTGGTGAAATTCAGTAGTAGAACAGGCATGTGAAGAATCTACTAAACTATGGGATGAGTTAGCTCATCCCGTTCTATCTATGCAGAATGATTTGAAATGCATGGGAATAAAGTGTCTAAAGGAGGATGGGAAAATGATAGAAAATCTAGAAGTTATTACTCAGTCTTTTGAAGGAAGAATTAATTATGTTAGAGAAGAAAAAACTCTAACAATAAATGACTTCTCAACTATGGCAAAGATCGAGTCCCTCCTTTTCCTATGCATAGAACACTTGGGAAATCATGTGGATATTATGGTCCAAGTCCAGCAAGACAAGGAATTGTGGCATCAAAGGATTGCTCACATCTAACTTTCAAACTTTGTCATTATACATATCTTTGTAGTCACTCATTTAGATTGGAATCGTGTCACGAGCATAGTACAGAACCAACCCAAGGATCAAGTTCCATAACTGCAATCTTGACCATGTAGGTCCTTTGAAATTATTTAGTGATGAATTATAGGTCAGTTTCAAAAGTTAGTTTTCTGGTTATGTTTTAAAAACTAAATCTTGACTCAAGGACAAAGTTATGTAACTCTATATTTCCCTAAACTATAGTTACCCAATCTGTGGCTATTTATATGTTTTAAAAAGATTATGTGATGGTCTGAGAAATTTTGGCTTTTAGACTTGTTATGCTTTATTTTGTAGTTGCATAATGTTTTAAAAATAAACACTCATTTATCTATGAATGAATGAAGGTGATTATTTTGAAGTTTCAAATCTATGTGTCTGATGAATGAAATCAAATTTTTGTTGGAGATCATTTCTGTCAAGATAGTCTCTTGTTTATTTAAAGAATGTTATATGTATTTGAGAAAGAATATAGTCTGAAAGTTTCTTTGAATGAGAAGTACAAAACATAACAAAGTCTATGAGATTTTTCATTTAAGAACTTTTTTAGAATTGCATTTACAACATAGTGATGTGTAGATGTGAAAATGTCTTTCTTACTTTCTGGTTAAAAGTATATGTATAGTTTATTTGCTTGTTTTCATTCATTGAAAATCTAAAGAGGGAGTTGTACCTCAAAAAATTTAGAAGGAAACTTTCATAAGTTTACCCAACTATTTGGTTACTGTTTTGTTCTTCAAAGGGGCGATAGGGTTGTGATTGTCTCATTTTTGTTAAGCACAAATTTGTTAACTAACAAGGATAAAGAAGCATTGTTGAATGCTCTAACAGATTCTGAAATGACAAATATTATGGAATTGCAAACAGCTGATGAGATCTAGAAGAAGTTGGAAACCTTGTATGAAGAAGACAGTTATGTAAAGATTTCTAAGTTGCAGACCGTAAAAGGAAAATATGAAATGTTGAGGATGGGATAAGATGACAACATCACTTCTTTTATACAGAAGGTGAATGAACATGTGTGCAATATTAGATGTGCTAGTGGAAAGTTGGAAGAATCAAAGATTGTTGCTAACTTGGTACTCAGAATCCTTACATGTATCTTATAAACATAAAGTTACTACTATTGAGGAGATCAGAACTGTAACAGATATGACCAAGGACATGTTGATTGGTAAGCTTTCAGCCTCTGAATTGAGTGAATTTGGTGATTCTCTTACTAAGGTACAATCTACATTCAAAGCCATTGTTTCTAGAAAGGATAAGCTGAGATATGATCTGGGAGAAATTTCTTCAAGGTAGATGTCCAGATATGAGAAGGAGAGAAAGAAAATTGAATAAGAAAAGAGAGAAATTGAGGAGCTTGAAGCACTTATAGCCAAAATATTACCCAAAGGAGACGGTAAGTATGAAGGAAAGTTGGCTCTTAAATGTTTTTCTTGCAATAAGATAAGTAATTTTTTCTCAAGGTGTCCGGAAAGAGTTCCTAGAAAATCTTACAAGCCTAAATTTCAGAAGAGATCTTATTATGTTGTTGATGAAGGTGTGTCAAATGATGAATTAGATAAAGAAAATACAAGTGATAATGAATGGGTGTTTATTGCTATCAAGGAAGATGATCCGATGCCTATTGATTCTACTAGTTGCATGAATACGGAAAGAGCTTTGGATACTCAAGTTGAAGATAAATATGAATGGGTGATTGATAGTATATACAATCATCATATGATAGGTGATAAGAGTAAGTTTGTAAGTTTGGAAAAGTATGAAGGTGGAGTTATGAAGTTTCATGATGACAAAGCTAGTATAATTCATGGTAGAGGATCCAGTTCTCTTGATGGTAAGCACAATATCGATGATGTCTTGTATGTAAAATTACTAAAGAATAATATTTTGAGTGTTGGAAAGATGGTTGACAAAGGATATGATCTTCAATTCAAGAATTGGAAGTGTAGAATCTTGGGTAGCTCCTGAATTGAGATTGCATCAGGTACAAAGACTAAAGGTAATATCTTTCACTTAAATAGTGTTGGTAAAAGATGTTTGATTTCTCAAGTTCATGAAAGTTGGTTATGGCATAGAAGGATGTGTCATGTGAATTTTGATAACATGTTAGTCCCAACCGGTGCTGAGAGGGGAGGGGCGAATCAACACTTAATCAAATTTTCACAATTTTAACTTTTATCTTAAATCTACATCCATCCAAGATCCAACAATATACTTAATCACTGAAGTAAAATATGCAAGCATGAAAAGTTGGCAGTGACACCAAGGAGTTATCTCATGGAAACCCAATAGGGAGAAAACCATGGTATGAGTAGGAACTCACAAAATTTGCACTCTTCTAGAGTACACCCAGTCAAGAGCCATCCCTGTTAGGAGATTACAAAGACACTGTTAGGTGCCACTCGGTTAAGGGATTTTCAACAAGGTCGGTTAGTTCCTTTACCCTGTTAAAGGTAGCCTGGTTAGAGGACTTAGAAAATCAGTTAAGATGTTAACCAGTTAAGGGATTTTACAATAGGGACCTATTAAAGTCCACCCAGTTAAGGGATTTATGTTGTAATTGTTAGAAAGCAATAGATAGATGATCTACTGAATTAGCTATTGATAGCTTGCTCAGATCTTAATATGGATACCACTCAATACACACTAGTTGTGTCTTCTTTTTACAACACCGGTTTCCTTTTTACACCTTCAGCTATTCACTTAGTCGGACACCTATCCCTCAGTACTGCACTCTGCTGGTCCTCTGACCTTTGGCTTTGCACTTTGTCAGTCCTTTGTCCTTCAGCTCTACCCTCAGTCAGTTCTCTGTCCTTTGTCTTTGCACTCAGTCAGTTCTCTATCCTTCATCTCTACACTTAGTCGATTCTTTGTCTATCGACTCTACACTCAGTCGATCTACCTCACTCATGCACTCAACTGTGCTAACACCTCTTAGCACTTCCTTTCACTCTGCTCTTCACCTTGGATCGCCTTCAACAAGATTTCATTGTTTCAAATTTCACGATCAAAAAACTTTATGGAAGAGCTCAAGAACTCTTTATATATTTTATGTCGACACCTCCAGGCATATCCTCAATCAAATAAATCAAGGATTTCAGAAGATTTAAATTTCAAAATCTCCCACTTTTTCTCTGCATGCCTTTCAGCAATTCTACCAAGTGTTCAACCAATTCTGCCACTGCATCTCCCAAAGATAGAAACTTCTAAGTCATGTTTAGCTAAATAAACATGAACCAGAAAATCCTCATGTAATCATGCTTGGCTGAATGATAACTAAAAATTGACCTTACCAACAAATGATTTGGCATAGTCACAAGCTTACCAACTCATCCTTCGCCACCACAACTAAATAACCGATCGCTGCTCCAAGATGTATGGTGATCACTTGTCTTCCTTCTGTCATACCAGTGTACTGGTATGCAACAACACTTCTTATATTATCGATTCATCCTTTGATTATTGGTTTGTCATGCTAGCACTAATTTTCTTCCCTTGTTTATCAGTGAGTTACTGGTTGATTAGAGCAAACAAGTTTTCTTGTCTGAGTCACCTTTTGTGACTTCAACATTACCAAAGTGACCGACCGTCCTGAATGATAGATCAGTTGACTTAATTTATCTTTCCTTGAGCTGAAGTAACCTTTGATCATTCAGTACCAATGTTGTTTTCATTCACTTTTTCTTACTAAAATGAAACACCACTCTACCTATACCACTTCACCGGTAAGTGTTGGACATCAATGACAAACCTTAGCACATATACTGATTTTCTAGATTGACTGGTTTTGTCAATGCCAACAATCCAACAATCTCCCCCTTTGGTATTGATGGCAAACACTTCAAACTATGGCTAATTAGATGCATGTTTCTTCATTTTTGTAGTAGTGCAGTCATTTTGCCCTAAGTGATGAATATCTCCCCCTGACACTGATATCTGCCAATTCTCAAACACTCTAAACATATCTCCCCCTTTCACAACAATGCCAAAGAGTCTATTTTGAACACTAACAAGACTACTCCCCCTAATCGGAGTAGTCCTCACTCATCAATCTAGTTGTTTTTATTTGAAAAACTTGAAATCATACCAGATTGATGTAGAACCCTATTTGCTTACTTTACTGAATGGAGGGGCATAACCCCCAACTTACCTCTTAGATAGTCAAAGGTGTCCTTATGTAGTGGCTTGGTGAATATATCAGCCACCTTCTCTTTTGTTTGTATGTACTCCAACATCACTTCCTTTTCTTGAACTTGTTCCCTTAGATAGTGATATTTGATGGCTATATGCTTCATTTTGGAGTGCATCACTGGGTTCTTAGATATGTCAATGGCACTAGTATTGTCATAATGAATCACTACTGATCCAACCACTTTTTCTTGAATTCCTTCCAGTAGTTGCTTGATCCAAACTATCTCTATGCAGTTAATTGTAGTAGCTACATACTTAGCCTTAGCTGTAGATTGAGATATGCAGTTTTGTTTCTTACTTGTCCAAGATACAATCCTTTCTCTGAGAAAGAATGCTCCTCCACTAGTGCTCTTCTTGTCATCGATGTTTCTAGCCCAATCTGAATCAATGAAGACACTTAAACTAAAGTCTCCTTTGTATGGATACCAAAGACCATACTCATCAATCCCCTTTAGGTATCTGAATATTCTTTTGACTACCATCATGTGAGTTTCTTTCTAATTTGCCAAAAATCTAGCAACCAAGCCAACATCTTGTACTATGTTTGGTCTGCTATGTACTACATACTATAATTTACCGATCATGGACTGGTAAATTATCTCATTCACTTCTTCAGCCTCATCATGTTTAGATAGCTTGCAACTTGTAACCATTGGATTTCCAACAGATTTGCAATCTTCCATTCTAAAAGTCTTAAGAATTTCTCTTATGTACTAATTATGACTGATAAAGATGCTATTCTTTAATTGAGAGATTTGTAGGCCAATAAAGAACTTAATTTCATCAATCATGGACATCTCAAATTCTAGTTGCATTTGTCTTGCAAAGCTTCTGCTCATTTCATCATCTCCCCCAAAGATGATGCCATCTACAAAGATCTCAGCAATTAGGTGTTTTCCTTCAGCTCCACTCTTTAGATACAGGTTATTGTTATCACTAGTTCTTTTGAACCCAATGCTTAGTAGATATGAGTGTAACCTCTCACACCAAGCTCTCGGTGCTTGTTTTAGCCCATACAGGGCCTTCTGCAACCTGCATACCATATTCCTCCCATCTTCAGATGCAAACCCTTTTGGTTGCTCTATGTATACTTCTTCCTCTAACACCCCATTTAAGAATGTCGATTTGACATCCATTTGGTATACTTTAAACCTTTTATAAGAAGCATAGGCCAGCAGAATTATGACCCCTTGTAGTCTAGCTACCGGTGCAAAGGTTTCTCCATAGTCCAAACCTTCTTCTTGAGCATAGCCCTTATAGACCAATCTTGCCTTGTTTCTTATCACCTTATCAGTTTCATCCATCTTATTTCTGAACACCCACTTGGTGCCTATTACATTTTTTATTTTTCGATCTGGGTACTAGAGTCCATGTATCATTTTTCTCTATTTGCTCTAGTTCTTCTTCCATAGCTTTGACCTAGTCATCATCTTTTAGAGCCTCCTTTGTTGTTTTGGGCTCAAAAATGGAGAGCATACACTCATTCTCTCTTTCTCTTCTTCTGGTTAGAACTTTTGCATCCTTGTCACCGATGATATCTTCTGTAGAGTGATTATTTTTGACATGTTTAGCCAATATCGGTTCACTCCTTGGAGCTTCTTCTACTAGTTGTGTAGGTTCTATTTCATAGGCTCCTTCATTAGCTGCTTCAACAGGATCTACTTCAAAAGGTTCCACCGGTACATTGTACTCGAACTCTTTATAGTCCTCTAGTTCACTTTTACCGTCCCGATCATTTTTCTCAAAGTACTCATCTACTCTGACATTTGAACTTTCCACAATCTTACCGGTCCTTTTGTTTAGACACCAGTATGCCTTGCTCTTTGTTGAGTAACCTAAAAGGGTTCCCTCATCACTCTTGGGATCAAATTTTCCATTGTACTCATCCCTTTTGATATAGCACCTGCTTCCAAATACTTTGAAATAATAAACATTAGATGAGTAACCACTTCATAATTCATAAGGAATTTTGTTTGTCCACTTCTTTACCTATATTTGTTTCAGAGTATATACAACACTACTTATTGCTTCTCTCTAGAAGGTATGTGGGATATCATTCTATATCATTAGAGTTCTGGCACAATCAATAAGACTTATGTTTCTTCTTTCAGCAACTCCATTCTGTTGAGGTGTTCTGGGTGCAAATATTTGTCTCATGATTCCCTGTTCCTCGCAGTAGTTCATGAACTCTTGAGAGGTGAACTCTCCTCCTTTGTCTGATCTTAGGTACTTCAGATTCTTACCAGTTCCTCTTTCTACTCAAGCCTTAAACACCTTAAACCTGTGAAAAGCTTCTGATTTTTCCTTTAAGAATACAGCCCACATCATTCTTGAGAAGTCATCCACAAATAACATAAAGTATCAGTCTCCATAGAAACTCTTGGTTCTCATGGGACCACATAGGTCTATGTGAACTAAGTCCAGCACACTTTCAGATAAGAAATTTCAATAGTTGAAATTGGAACTGGTCAACTTTCCTAGTTGACACTCTTTGCACATAGCATTTTCATGTTTTACTATGTCAAGCATACCTCTGACAGATTTTGCCTTACTGACTTTAGCTATGCTATCAAAATTAACATGACACAATCTTTCGTGGCACAGCCAGTTGTCTTCTACCTTAGCCACTATAGAATTACCTATGGTAGTGTCTAAATGAAACAAATTGCCTCTTTATTGTTTACCAGTGGCAATTAGACTTCTAGATTTATCATTTATTTTATATATCCCTTCATTGAACTCTAACTGGTATCCTTTATTGTTAAGTTGTTGAACACTTAACAAGCTATACTTTAATCCTTCTACCCAAAAGACATCATCACAATTTATCTTATCATTCAAGGCTATAGACCCCTTACCTCTTACTGCACATGGGGCATCATTTCTAAACCTCAGTGTTCCTCTATTGCAATCCTCCATGCTGAGGAATTTGCTTCTATCACCGATCTTGTGGTGAGTGGAGCCACTGTCAATCACCCATTCTCCACACTAGTTTGTGCTAGAAATCAATGCCATATCTCCTTCCTATGTGTTGTCCTCTTTGACTACCACAAAAGCAATGCCATCTTCATCAGATCTCTCTGATTCTTCATGAGTGATTCCTTCTTCTGCAAGATAGCATTCTTTCTTGCTCTTGTCCTTGTAACTTCTAAAATTATCCTTTCTATCTCTATAATTGTCAGGGAATATTGAAGCAATATGACCTATCTTATTACAGGAGAAGCACTTTAAGGGTAATTTATCTTTGTATTTACCTTTACCTCTTGGCAATCTTCTTGCCAGTAGAGCTTCAATTTTGTCTTGCTCCTGTTCCTCAGAGAGCAGATTGTCACTCTCATGGGAATGACTGGTTCTGGTAGTAGAGCTACTACTAGTTTCTTTCCTTCTCCTTGTGGGTGCATACATTAGGGATGCTCTGAAAGAAGCATCAATCTTTGGTACGGTGTTGTCATAATTGCTCAATTCAAAAGTAGTCAACTTACCAATCAGTGAGTCAAGAGTTACACTGACTGTTCCCAAGGATCTAAGTTCCTGGATAGCAGAGACCCTTATGGAATATTGTGGTAGCAAAGTTCTCAGGATTTTGCTAACCACATCATCCTCCTCAATTTTTCCTCCTGCACTTTTAATGGAGTTTACTACATCCTTTATCCTCTTATTGTACTGCTTTATGTTTTCACTTTCCTGCATTCTCATCTCATCATATTTTCCTCTTAGGCTGTCTACTTTGGCCTTTTGAACATGGGGATCTCCCCCATAGATTGTCTTCATCTTATTCCATATCTGAAAAGCTATTTTCAAATCTTGTACCTCAGCAAATTCATTATCTGAAAGAGTGCTAACAATCAGATCCATGGTAGTAGTGTTATCTTGCCATTCCTTTATCTGGTCTGGAGTAAGAGTCCCTGAAGGTTCATTGTATTTTGTGATCAGATGGTTCCAGTAGTGTTCACCTAGGGATCTTAGATAAAGTTTCATTCTTCCACACCATAAGGTGTAGTTCTCCTTAGAGAACTTAGGACCCTCCTTACGCATCATCTTGGATCTCTCCCTAAGCCGGTTAAGCTTCTTCTGATTCTAGGGACCTGATGCTCTGATACCAATTGTTAGTCCCAACTGATGCTAAGAGGGGAAGGGTTAATTAGCACTTAATCAAATTTTCACAATTTTAACTTTTATCTTAAATCTACATTCATCCAAGATCCAACAATATACTTAATCACTGAAGTAAAATATGCAAGCATGAAAAGTTGACAATGACACCAAGGAGTTATCTCATGGAAACCCAATAGGGAGAAAACCACGATGTGAGTAGGAACTCACAAAATTTGTACTCTTCTAGAGTACGCCTGGTAAAGAGCCATCCCTGTTAGGAGATTACAAAGATATTGTTAGGTGCCACCTGATTAAGGGATTTTGAACAAGGCCGGTTAGTGCCTTTACCCTATTAAAGGTAGCCTAGTTAGAGGACTTAGAACATCAGTTAAGATATTACCCGATTAAGGGATTTTACAATAGGGACCTATTAAAGTCCACCCAAGGGATTTATGTTGCAGTTGTTAGAAAGAAACAGATGGATGATCTATTGAATTAGCTACTGGTAGCTTGATCATATCTCAATATGCATACCACTCAATACACACCGGTTGTGTCTTCTCTACACAGCACTAGTTTCCTTCTTACACCTTTAGCTATTCACTCAGCCAGTCATCTATCCCTTGGCACTACACTCTATCAGTCCTCTAACCTTCGGCTCTGCACTCTATCGGTCCTCTATCCTTCAGCTCTGCCTTCAATCGCTTCTTAGTCCTTCAGCTCTGCACTTAGCCAATTCTCTATCCTTTGGCTCTGCACTCAGTCGGTTCTCTATCTATTGACTCTGCATTTAGTCGATCTACCTCACACATGTACTCAATTGTGCTAACACCTCTTAGCACTTCCTCTCACTTTTCTCTTCACCTTGGATCACCTTCAATAAGATTTCCTTATTTCAAATTTCATGATCGAAAAACTTTTTGAAAGAGCTCAAGAACTCTTTATATATTTTCTATCGACACCTTCAGGCATATCCTCAATCAAATCAACCAAGGATTTTGGAAGATTTCAATTTCAAAATCTCCCACTCTTTCTTTGCGTGCCTTTCAACAATGCTGCCAAGTGCTCAACCAATTTTGCCACTGCATCTCCTAAAGATAGAAACTTCTGAGTTGTGTTCAGCCAAATAAATGCGAACCAGAAAATATGCATGTAATCATGCTTGACTGCATGATAACTAAAAATTGACATTATCAACAAATGATTTGGCATAGACACAAGCTTACCAACTCATCCTTTGCCACCACAACTAAATAACCGATTGCTACTCTGAGATTTATGGTGATCACCTATCTTCCTTCTGTCATACTGGTGTACCGGTATGCAACTGCACTTCTTATATTACCGATTCATCCTTTGATTGTCGATTTGTTATGCTAGCACTAAGTCTCTTCCCATGTTTATCAGTGAGTTACCGGTTGGTTGGAGTGAACAAGTTTTCTTGCCTAAGTCACCTTTTGTGACTTCACCATCACCAAAGTGACCGACCTTCCTGAATGATAGATCGGTTGACTTAATTTATCTTTCCTTGAGCTGAAGTAACCTTAGATCATTCAATACCAATGTTGTTTCCATTTACTTTTGCTTACTGAAAAGGCAACACCACTCTACCTATACCACTTCACCAGTTAGTGTCTTCACCGATAAGTGTTGGACATCAATGAAAAACCTTAGCACATATACCAGTTTTCTAGATTGACCAGTTTTGTTAATGCCAACAATCCAATATAACATTGTTAAGATAAGTTCTACTCAGGCTGTCAAAAATCTTCCTAAATTAATGAAACATGTTAACCCTATGTGCAAGAAATGTCAGTTAGGGAAACAAACAAAAGTTACTTTCAAGAGTAAGAAGCATTTCTCAAGTGGATTGTTGGATCTTGTGCATACTAATTTGTGTGGGCATTCTAGAGATAGAAGCTTGTAAGGAGACATATATTTCATGTTGTTGATTGATGACTATTCTAGGATGATGTGGGTTACTTTACTAAGGGAGAAGTCTAAAGATTTAGAGAAATTCAAGATTATCAAATCTTTGATTGAGACTGAGATAGGTTTGAAGCTAAAGTGTCTAAGATCTGATAGAGGTGGTGAATTCACTTTCAATGAGTTTAATGCATTTTGTGAAGAACATGGGATAAAGAGATAGTTTCCTGCTCTGGAAAACCCCTCAGTAAAATGGAGTTGAAGAAAGGAAGAACAGAACCATCGAAGAAGCTACTAGAACCATGATGTTCAAAGGAAATTTTTTGCATGTCTATTGGAGAGAAGTTGTGGCTATTGTTGTGTACACTCTTAACTAGGTGCATATCAAAGGTGATACCAGTAAGGCTCCTTATGTATTATGGTTTGTTCATGCTCCTATAGTTAAATATTTCAAAAAAATTGGAAGTAAATATTATATCAAGAGGGATGAAGGTCTAGGAAAATTTTATGCTAGATGTGATGAAGGAATTTTTCTTGGTTATTCTACTAAAAGCAAGGCCTGTCGGTGCTATAATAAGAGACTGGGGAAAGTAGTTGAAAGTGAAAATGTTAAGGTTGATGGGAGCAATGAGAGATAGTACATATCCTGTAGATATGATTTAGATGATTAGAATGATAGTGCAAACAATGGGAAGCAACCTCATACCCAGAATCAAGTTAATATTTTTCTGGTGAATCCAGTCACTCAAGGTGAAGGAACTAGTGCAAGTGCTAAAGAAAGAACACAAGAGTTTGAAATTCAAGAAAATTCTAAAACCACTAGGTATGTAAGATTGAATCATTCTTAAAATCAGATCATAGGAGATAGAAATAAAGATGTTCAAACTAGAAGAAGAATTGTTGAAGAGCAAATTGAATATTGTTTGATTTCAAAGATTGAACCTAAGGATGTGAATGAATCATGTAAAGATGAACATTGGGTTAAAGATATGGAAGAAGAATTGATGCAAATTGGAAAGAACAATACATGGATTTTTGTTTCCAGACCTAAGGACAAAAATGTAAGTGAAACCAAATGGGTCTTCCGGAAAAAATTGAATGAGCAAGGTGAAGTTGTTGAAAACAAAGCAATACTTGTTTGCAAAGGATATTCTCAAATGAAAGGAATTGATTTTGAAGACACTTTTTCTCTGGTGGCAAGAATTGAAGCTATAATATTGTTTCTTGTGTATGTTGCTTGCAGGAATTTCAAATTCTATCAGATGGATGTCAAGTCAGCATTCCTAAATGGTGAATTGGAAAAAGAGGTGTACATAGAACAACTGTATGGATTTCCATTGATTGATCAAGGAGATATGGTTTGCAGGTTGAAGAAAGCATTGTATGGATTGAAGCAAGCGCCAAGAGCATGGTATGCTAGATTAGATAATTATCTACTAAAGCTTGGATTTAACAAAGGTACTATTGATAGTAATCTGTACTTCAGGATTGATTATGATAACATTCTGATTGTTGAAGATTTTGTTGATGATATTATCTTTGGAGGAAATAATAGTTTGTACAAAGAGTTTGCCAATGAAATCCAGAATGAATTTGAAATGTCTATAATTGGAGAGATGAAATTATTTTTGGGATTGCAAATCACATAGTCAAAAAAAGGGATCTTTATATCTCAGTCCAAGTATGTAAAAGAGTTGTTGATGAAGTTTGGTTTGGAAGCTACAAAGCCAGTTGGAACTCGTATGGTTACTGGATGTAAGTTGACTAAGGATGATGATTGCCCTAAGGAAAATCAAACTAGATACAAATCTATGATTGGTGGATTCTCTATTTGACTCAGATCCAACCTGATATCATGAATGCCATTTGTCTTGTTGCTAGATTTCAAGCTGATCCTAAGGAATCTCATGTTGTAGATATCAAAAGAATTTTCAAATATTTGAAAGGAGTTGTTAATTTTGATTTATGGTATCCTAACGATGATAATTTTACTTTGAGTACTTTTATTGGTGTTGATTGGGTAGGAGATATGGATGACCAAAAGAGTACTAGTGGTGGTACATTTTTCTTGAGAAAAAAGTTGGTTTCATGGTTGAGCAAAAAATAGAACTCTATTTCTTTATCTACTGCAGAGGTAGAATATATTGTTGTTGCTAACAATTGTACTTAGTTGGTATGGATACAATAGATGTTGAAAGATATCAAAGTTATGTATGATGAGCCTATTGCTATTTACTGTGACAATTAAAGTGCAATTAACATTTCTAAGAATTCGGTGTTGCATTCAGAGACTAAACATATATCAATCAAATTTCACTTTTTGAGAGATAAGGTAAATGAGAAGGAAGTCAAATTGGAGTATGTGCCTACAAGGAGAAGATTGCAGACATTTTCATGAAGCTTTTGCCTAAAGATACTGTTGTCATTTTATGAAACCTTCTTCCACCTATGATAATTGATCAGAGATACGTCTATGGACCAGCGTTGCTCCAAGATTGATCTAGAAAGGATGATGGAATCATGAGGTGAAGTGTTGTTTTGTCAGAAGTTCTTGGCCACTCTCTTTTCCCTTCTCTGGAACTTCGGAACCCCTAGGTTTCAAAGTTCTTTTCCCTTGTCTTCATCCTTCTTCCTTTTCTGAAACTCTGGAACCCCAAGGTTCTGAAGTTCTTTGCCTTAGTCCTTTCTTTCCTACTTCATAACTCCATAACCCCAAGGTTTTGAAGTTCCCTTCCTTCCCTTAGCCTTTCCTTAGTTCTCCGGAACTTTGGAACCTCAAGGTCCCGAAGTTCCTAATCTTGTTTCATTTCCTTCCCTGCTTCCATTTCTTCTCTTCTCTAAAACCCCAAGGTTTTGAAGTTCCTTTCCTTTTTCTCCTTTCTTCTTTTCTTGAAACTCTGAAATCTTGTTTCCAAAGTTCTCCTCCTTCTTTCCCTTTTCTTCTTCTCCCCGAAACTTTAGAACCCCAAGGTTCTGAAGTTCCTTCTTTTTCCCCTTTCTCAAAACTTCAGAACCTTGAGGTTCCAAAGTTCCTTTGCACAATTCCCCTAAACTTCAGAACCCTGAAGTTCTAAAGTTCTCTTCCCTTGCCTTCCCTAGAACTCCGGAACCCCAAGGTCTTGAAGTACCCTCCTAGCCTTTCTTCCTTCTTTTCTTTGGAACTCTAGAACCCTAAGGTTCCAAAGTTCCTTCCCCCTTTTCCTTTTCTCTCAAGTTCTCCAAAAATCCAAAACCTTGAGGTTCCAAAGTTCCATGCTCCTTCCCTTGTCTTCCTCACTTCGGGAGTCCAAGCTTCCGAAGTCTCCAGACTTCCTTCCGACTGGCAACACTTCTGGATGGCGTGATCGACACTCAAGGCTTTAAATACTCTAATAGTTTTGGTGACTTGTGCACTTTCTTTTGTGGAGCCACAAGGGTGCATTTAATATTTTTGGTAGGATTTCCATGTAGGGAGGTATGGGGCCATGCTTGGTGACTTATGTCATTTCTGACTTTGGAAGGTTAGTCAGTCCACCTTATCAGGATTACCCTTTGTGGGTATGGATAGGTTGTTTACGCATACAAGTCAAGTGTATAAACTTCCCTGCACTTCAAGACTGACATACAGGGGTCATGATCACCCTGGTAGCCATTTTTTCTATATAAAGGTTGTTAAGCCTCATTGTAAAGGGTTCTCTCCCTGGTGCCTTGAACTTTCCTATGCTCTTTCTCTCTTCTTGAAGACTTGTAATTATTTTTGCATTCTGCAAATGTAAGTTTGGCCTTTGGCCTTTGAATGAATTGAAATTACATTCTTTCCTTCCTTCAACTTATGCATGATGTGTATATTATCTTACCTTCATCATAAGTGTATGTTTTGTGGCTCTTCTCTCCATATATGCTATGTTAACTTTTTTTTCTTAGTGTGACTTGTGGGAATCCTTCTCCCCTCTTGACACTTAGAAAATTCTAACCTCTATACATGTGTTTGGGTCACTCATCCAGCTAAATTTGGTGCATCTCTTGGGTGTTTTAGTTGATTCCTTGTGCCATTTTGGGTGGGGAGAGGAACAATCTCTTATCTTGGTGCATCACCTCCTTTCATTTTAAGCATTTCTCTCTTCCCTTTTCCTCTACAAGTTGTTAGGATAGGTTTAGAAATTAATTTTAAAGTGTTGAGTTGGTTCAACACTTGCACCTGGATTAAGAAGGAATCTGACCTTCTCCATAGATTCAATCCCCCTTGCGCAAGATCCCACACCTCGGGGTTGTTTCCATGTTTCACAAGGTTGCTTAGTTGATAGCTCAACAAAGGTGCAAGATTTTGTGATAACAGTTTTTGGCATTTCCCGGTGGGACACAATTTTGACATACATGCTAAGGATTCAGTGTTGTTCTTGGCATCTCATCCTTTAGAGGCAGTCATCTTCAAGCACTTGGCAACTCTGCTCACAAGACCGGTCTCTTGCACATGATTTCTTCATTACTTCAAAACCCTAAGGTCCTTGAGGTCTCCAAGTTTTGAAGTCAGTGAAGCCATCTCAACCCCGGAACCCCCAAGTCTCAAAGTTCCTAGGTCCGCGACTTTGGAGGTTCGGTACCCCCAGGTTCTGAGGTGCTTAAGCCCGAAAATATAGAACCCCCAGGTTTTAAGGTCTCTGCCCACTAGTTCAGTCCCTTGCTCAAACAGGTTGTTGAGTCCATGCCCAGAATTCAAACAAGGGCGATTCTAAGAGGAAATATGTTGGTCAAGCAATCCTAAACCCAAGAAAACTAAATATTTGGTATCTTCTTCAGTTCATCATGCCTTTGGAGGAAACATATTTCAAGCACTTGGCATCTCTACAAACATTTGGTGAATCTGTGGTATGTTATCAATCTCTGGTTGAGAGGGTTTGTATGCTATTTTAAAAATTTTGTTAAACAAGCTCCATCTCCTTTAAATGTTTTAAAATGAGTTCATATCATGGGTGTAACTTCTATTCACCCCCATTCTATGAGAGTCCCAGCCATTTTTCCCCTCCTTACCAGCAGGACCGAACTAGGACTGCTCCTAGTTTCAACCCAATCAACTTCACTTCAACAATAGGTAGGTACTTTCCTAATGCTTTCCACCCACCCACCCCTACTCAACCTTCTTAGTAGCTCAACCAGCCCCAAGATGATGAAAAAATGCAAATTACAGAAATCAAAAGTGTGTTGTTTGATTTCACCAAGTAGTTGGAGGAGTTGAAGAAGCAAGAGGAGTGGGATTTGCAACAAGATCATCTTGCTTATCAGGCTCAACTTCATCAACAATAGTTGGGAGCCCAAAGACAACATGAGGATTTCCTTGCAAGGAAACTTGTCTCTGCTAGGAAGGAAATAAATTAAGCAACTAGTAGCCATAGAAATGTGGCTCATGCAGGAAGAAGGGTCTGCCCCTAAGGTGCCTAAATTTGAAATTCCAAGTTTCAGACAGGGGGCACCCTCTAAGCCTTTGATTGAACCTCAAAGATTCAACATCCCAAAATTTGGAGGATTCCAATCCACTATCTCACAAAGGCGCCCACCTTAGGGGTCTTCTCCCATGCAAGAAATTCAAATACCTCAGCTTCCCTTGCAAAACATTTTGCCCACTCAGCCCTCTTGTCTTGATACTATTTCACTCTTCAAGGGTGGACCTATCATATGGAGATTTGATTGTGCCAGTGAGAAGGGGAAGGGAGAGTTGGAGCCTACCATTTGTGAGCTTTCATAAGCTCATAAGGGTGCATTGTCAGACTTGTTGCATGAGGTGATTGAAGATAATCACTCTCAAGGAACCTCTATCCAGCAAAACAATGACAACAAGGAAGATGATTCATTCCTCTTATTTTATGAGCTTCCTTTCTTCCTTAAGAATGAGGAAGAGGATATTCCCATGGTTGATAAGGTCTTGAATTGTCAATGATGGAATTCAAGGATGAGGGGAAACTGCAACATGAGCATGACACTAAGATGGAAGTGGCAAAGCATGGACACATTTTTTTCCTTGAGGATGAGGTGGTTGACATTCCTAGGGGTGTCTCTCAACCTATGCATAACATCACAATAGAACCTATGTTTCAAAGGGAGGAGCTTCATACTTCTCCCAATAGTCATCAAGATTGTTGTGATGCGGGGGAACTTCCTAGCACAGAGCAAAGCATGCAGGAGATTGATGAAGATCAATTCAGGGATGAGTTGGAAATTTTTTGCTCATCCATCCACATCCAATCATCGTCTCTACAACTGGAAGAGAGCTGTGAGCAAAACCAGTAGCAGATTCATTCTTCATTAGATGAGTCGTCAATACCCACTCTTGCTAGCCAACAAGATATCAAGGCAGTTGAGCAAGATAGCGAGATCAATGTTTTTCGCTCGAACTTAGAATTATCAAGAGGGTGTCCAATCAGGCATCTCGCACGGATTGAGCTAGGTAGGTTGTTTGATGTCATGCTTACCTCTAAACATGAAGTTGAGAATCAAGGAGAGAATTTCTTTTCACCCATCCACCTGAGGAGGACAACATTCGAACATGGATGAACTTCATTATTCTCAAGCTTTGGGAGGCATTCCAATAGCTTGTTGGGTGCCTATCTTTTTTCTTTTCCTGGCTGGTTGTCCACAAAAATGAAGAGTATCAGAAGCAGGTTAGGAAAGGGAGCTATTTTGATAAGCCTATCAATGGCTTTGTTTGATTTTCCTTTCCATATAAAGCTATGTAAATATTAGACTAGAAGTTGTTTTGCTTTCATAAGTGCTTGTTCACATGCCACATTCTCATTAAGAGTGTGTGGGCTCTAGTTTCTAGTTTCCCTCCAAGTGATGGGACATACAATTTTTGGGTCTTTTCATGACTCAGTGCCCAATGAATGCTCAAGGCTTTTGGACTTCATGCTGAGTAGGAAATCATCCTCTAGAAATTTCCAAAAATATTATCATTTTATGACACCTTGGTCCACCAATGAGAACCAATCACAGATATGTCTATGGACCAGCATTGCTCCAAGATTGACCAAGAAAGGATGATGGAATCATGAGGTGAAGTGTTATTTTGTCAGAAGTTCCTGGGCCCTTTGTTTCCCCTTCTCTGGAACTCCAAAACACCCAAGTTCTAAAGTTCTTTTCCCTTATCTCCTTCCTTCTTCCTTTTCCGGAACTCCGAAACCCCGAGGTTCCAAAGTTATTTTCCTTAGTCCTTTCTTTCCTACTCCAAAACTCTGGAACCCCGAGGTTCCAAAGTTCCCTTCCTTCCCTTAGCCTTTCCTTAGTTCTCTAGAACTCCAGAACCTAGAGGTTTTGAAGTTCCCTCCTTGCCTCTTCCTTTCTTCAGAACTCTAGAACCCTGAGGTCCTGAAGTTCCTAGTCTTGTTTCCTTTCCTTCCCTGCTTCCCTTTCTTCTCTTCTCCGGAACCCCGAGGTTCCAGAGTTCCTTTATTTTTTCCCCTTTCTACTTTTTTTGGAACTTCGGAACCCTAGTTTTCAAAGTTTCCCTCCTTCTTTCCCTTTTCTTCTTCTCCCTAGAACTCTAGAACCTCGAGGTTTCGAAGTTCCTTCTTTTTACCCTTTCCTAAAACTTTAGAACCTTGAGGTTTCGAAGTTCCTTTGCATAGTTCCCCTGAACTCCAGAACCCCAAGATTCCAAAGTTCTCTTCCCTTGCCTTCCCTAGAACTTTGAAACCCTGAGGTCCTGAAGTTCCCTCCTAGCCTTTCTTCCTTATTTTCTTCAGAACTCCGAAACCCTGAGGTTCTAAAGTTCATTCCCCCTGCATACACCTAAAAATGGTCTGAAGATAATTAATTAAATAAGAAATTATTTAATTAATCACCCTTCCCAATTTAATTGAATTCATCAATAATTTGATTAAATCCTCCCTTTTTCATCTACTTATTACTAAATCTAAGGATTTATTTAATAGGTTCATTTCAATAATTCCCTTTAATTAATTAATTCCCCCCATCAAATTCATCATCAAATTCATTTCTTCTAAATCCCATAATTAATTAAAACAAATTAATAATGAGTTGTTGAGATTAATTAGCCTTTTCCTAATTCAAATTCAAATTCAAATTCTTGTAACTTCTAACCACCTAACCTAACCCCTTCTAAACCTAACTCATTCCATCTAACCTTGGGTTTAATTAGCCATCCTAGCTTGCACATCCTAACCACCATGTCCCCTTTCCTTGAACACTTTGCCCTCTCATGAGCAAATCTTTATGACACTTGTCACTAAATGTTCCCTTTCATCCAACTTCTTCTAAAAGCCTCTTGACACTTGTCACCATAGAGATGACAAATGTTCTCTTTCATCCAACCTCTTCTAGAAGCCTCTTGACACTTGTCACCATAGAGATGACAAATATTCCCTTTCATCTAGCCTCTTCTAGAAGCCTCTTGGCACTTGTCACCATGGAGATGACATTGTCCCCTTTCATCCAACCCCTTCTCCTACCAACCTCCATTGTCCCCTTATATCCAACCTCTTTGCCAACCTCCTCCAATTTAACCATTGATATCTTCAGACTTAATCTTGATCGTTGTTCTTGCCACCTCACCCCTAGCCTTGGAAATCCTATAAATAGACCCCATTTTGGAGTTCAAACGATTCCAAATCCCATCTCATTTTGCATTCAAGCATTGTTAATATAGGCATATGCAATCTTAGTTTATCATTTTAGCATTGTTATTATGATCAATTTTAGCTTAAATCTAGCTGATTTATAGCTTAATTTGCTTATCGTGTAGCTTAATCATTATCATTGCTAGCTTAAATGCATCATCATTATCATTTAAATCCTCCATTTAAGTGTAGTCAAGTCACTGGAATTTGCATAACCAAATCTGAGAGCAAAATTCATACTCGCATTTACTAGGAGGTGATAGATTGCTTAGCTATGGTTTTATCTTTCTTTGCTTTAAATTTGCTAACCATGCTTGTAATGATCTATTGAGTGTTTTTTGTTGCAAGTACAGGTACACTTCATAGGCATGACATTTTGGTGCCCACCGTGGGGCCAAAATTATCATTTTTGGCCTCTCAAGCTTCATCAACATTCATCTCTGTCGGGTCTAAATCAGAATGTCGTATGAACTCATTTCTGGCCTAGTATGACATGCTTTATGAGCTGAAATGACAAGAGATCCTATGTCGTATGAGCCTTTAGGAAAATTACAGTATCGTACGAGCTCTCATCCTGACTCATACAGTATCGAAAACTGGGAAACTGGTTCATACGAACAGATAAAGTTTGTCGTACGAAATTTTGCTTCTATGTTTTGAGAGCAGATTGCATTTCAAGTTTCATACTCCAGTTTGATTATGACTAATGCTAACTTTGTTCTGTTTATGAGAGTTTTTGGCAATCTAACTCTTTTCTGCAGAATGATTGACGAAGATACGCTTGTCAAAGACCAAATTCAAAATGCATCAATGAATACTAATGGATCTATTTTGCAGGTTGCCTAAAAGAATTCTATAAAACTTTGTGTATTCCTTAAAGTTTTTTTAGGAACACTTCGTTTTGCTAAAGGAATGAACAATCATGTATTTTGTGTCTTTGATGATAGGCGAGTATGCTCTCACCTTTCTTAGGTGATTAGAAAGCTAGACTCATCTTTTTTTTTCATTAGTGCATTTCTTTAGCAAGCCTGCCCTCTTGAGGACTTAATAACTCTTAAAGCCATTACAGTCAGTGTGAGGGGAATGACCTAAGTGGGAATGGCTAATGCCAAGTAATCCAACCCACTATAAAATAAATGTGATTTGATGAAAATCAAGTCAATGGCAGTGCTCAAGAATAGCTCTCCTTCATACCTTCGGGTATAGCAAACCTTGGTTTTCAAGGCTGGGAGACCTCTTAATTGAGTATTATACCCCGACGTGCCAAACGGATCCCTTACTAGTTCCGGTTAAATTAGCAGCTACCTGATTCACCTCCGAAAGGGTGATAATCTTTATGCAATATAGATAGTAACTCTCCCAAGATACTTTCCATATCGTGCCCCCATTAGCATTTGGAGTCAGATAATATGGCATTGAGAATCCATTGCGTGAGACTCAGTGACCGTATTCTGATTAGCTAATGGGTGTGTACCTAAGTTTGCAAGCAAAGGTTTTCTCTCCTCAGCCAACTTCCTTAGGGTTTAGCATGCTTGGAGTCACTTATCGCATCATGTGTTTGTTGTGTATTCATCCCTAAATTGAAAAATCAAACATCTAAAACTGGAAAACATAAGCAAAACACCAAAATTCACTACTCCAAATTCGACAAAATAAACTTTTTATCCTTGCTCTGTTATTTTTCGTACGAGTCAGGTGATTTTTCGTACGAAGAATCTGTTTTGTCATATGGTTCATTATTTTTTGTCGTACGAGTCTCTGATTTTTCAAAGAAAATTTTTGATTTGTCGTTTGGGGTTGTGTATTGTATCATATGAGTCTTTGTTTTTATCAGACCACCTTGCATGACTTTTTCAGGTTTATCCTTTTACTTGATCAGTTTGTAGTAATCATAAACACCTGTTATCTATTATTTTATGTTTAAATTGTCTTCTTGGTTTGCTTGGTCAGGTTATCATCTATCAAAATTAGACTTTAGAACATAAACACCTCAAGATTTTCAAGTTCTCACCCTCAACAAGTTCAAGATCTAAACATCTCAAAGTGCATTATCACCTTCTTTGGTGAATTGATCACTCAAACATAGTTTCTCATCAGGATTTATCATCCTCTATCACAAAACTGAAACATTTGGTCAGGATAATCTTGTCCCACATCGTAGGATATATCGTTCCTACTAGACTTGGTTCTTATCAAATCATCATCATTGCACTCCAAAACCGAAGATTGGAAAACTTGCAAAACTTTGAACACTTGAACCATCTTTTTGGGTCATATCGCGCTATCATGTTTACCTTGACAATTGATCACTTATCAAAACAATCTTTTAGACAATCGAATCCTAGCAAAATAACACACATGTATGCCTGTTCTAACTAGATCTCAGAGATGAAAGATCGTAGAGACAGAAATTGAAACATTGGAAACAACTGAAGAGCATATAACCATGGAATATGAAGAGGAAATACAAGTTGAAGGAGAAATAACAGAACAAAATATCATAGACATCAAGAACGATCCTCAATTTGACAAATTTATGCAGAAATTATTGAAGGAAGAAAAAGAAAAATACTTCCTAATGTTAGCCAAATCTGGTGCTACACTCCCACAAGATTTTGATGTAAACAAATTGACACAAAAGAAAAGTGACCCTCCCCTAATAACGAACAATACAAAGATATTTTTGGTCTCCACATGAATGACACATCAATTCCCAATAATACCAGAACCAATGAAGAAACCTACATACCCAAAAGAGATGAATTAGAAATTATGAATAACATCCAATCCAATGAAGATACAAGAAGGACTAGAGAAAACACCAGAAGAGATCTAGATCCTCCTAGGATACAAAATCATGGTCATATAAGAACAAATCATGTTGATAATCCTATCACAACTCTCACACAACAACTACAAACATTGCAAACACAAATTCGAGATATGTAGAGAGGAAATGTTAGAGGATACTCACTACAAGAAATTTGTCCTTATCCATTCGAAAGAAACTTAAACATGATACCATTTCCTATAGGTTTTGAAACTCCTAGATACAAAAAATATGATGGAAGCATTGACCCTCAAGATCATATACGAGAATTTTGCATAATGAGTATGGAGTTTACACATGAGGATACCTACTTAATGAGATTATTTCTGAAAATCTTAACTGGACTAGCTATGGAATGGTTCTCCAAACTTCCCCCTGGAATCAGATCATTCTCAGAATTGGTGGATAAGTTTGTTTCACAGTACTCTTACAACATACAACATGAAGTAGCAATGCTAGACCTATGTAATGCCAAACAAAAGAGTGGAGAACCTTTCATGACATTTTTACAATGATGGAGATGGTTAGCTTTACGGTATCCTCGTGCAGTGCTAGAATACGAAAAAATGGACATATTCATCAATAAATTGAATGATCAAATGAGTTATTACTTAAAAAATGCAAGGAAATCAAAGTTTCAGAAAAATGGTTGATAATGGAATCATAATGGAGGAAGTCATGATAAAGAAAGGTGAATTGAAAATATACAAAGACAGAGTCCATCCTACTAATAGCAACAATACCAATAACAACAACCACAATGATAAACCAAAGTTTTGGAATAGAAATCAAAATATCGTCAACAATGGAATAGTGGATAACAACAATGTGAAACCAAAACAACTAGTTTTTAATTTATCCACTCACTCAGCAGTGGCTCAGCAAAACAACAATCACCAAAGAGCAACTATCAAAACTTTTTTTCGAAGACAATTTACAAATATTGGTGAACCCCTTGGATTAGCACTAAAGACACTTCTCGTGAACAAATTGATCACTTTACCAGAAGAAAGGAACTACAAACCTCAAATCAAACCACCTTGGTGGAATGATAACCATTATTACGATTTCAATCAAAACAAGGGACATCACACAGATAGTTGTCAGAATTTGAAATATATCATACAAGATATGATTGATAATGGAGTAATAATTGTAGATGGACATACAATAAACAAATCTCACACAACTTTTAAAACTCTACTTCCAAACTATGAGAAAGGTGAATCATCAACAACAAACAATGGTAAGGGTAAAGCGAAGGTAAACTATGCTCATACATATGATAATGTGGTGAACGTGATTGTAGTTAAAGAAAACAAAAATCAAGATGTAAAGCAGAAAATCGAACCCTAGTTGTTCTTCCCTCTCCAACTCCAAGGAGAGAGAGAGGAGGTCACTAGGATTGGCGGTTTTCACTTAGGAAAGACTTTACATTCAAAAGAGGGGTTGAAACCCACAAGATCCAATCCCACACAATGCAAGATTGGATTCTAAAATGGGTTTCAAGGGTTAAGAGAGCAAGGCTACCCTCTTTTGTAAAGAATGTACATAGAAGGATTAAGCTAGGAATGCATGAAAAGTGAGAAATATTCGCTTATAAATAGAGATAGGAATATAGGATTGAGCTGCGGACCTGGAATTAGCAGTAAAATATCGAGACGGTGTTATCCTGCAAATTTGAGTGAAAGTTGTCGGGACGATGGCGCCCGGCGTGCACATGGTCCTCCAAAAAATCCGCGAAACGAAGGGGGATCTGTTCGTCTCTGCACAAGGATTCCAGATCTTCAATTTCAACCGCGTACCTGCAACCTACACATAGAAAAGAGAGGACGATTGGGGGGTTAGGGATGAGGGGTTTGCCCTTAGGTCAAACCCCGATTTTGGAATTAACCAAGAAATGAGAATGCTATAAATGTAAATGTTTGTAATGTAAACAAGTACTGATACCTTGTTGTAAGAATGTTTGTATTCCTACATGCGAAGGTGTAAATGTTGTTGTTTGTTGTATGTTGTATGTGATCTCCTCTTCAATGGTTGAATCCTTGTCTTGAATGCAACACTTAGCCTTGAATGGAGACTTAGAATGATCAATTGCTTGAAGGAATGCTTGAATGCTTGAATGTTTGAATGTTTGAATATCGCTTCCGCCTTTTTTCCCTCCTCCTCAAATGGGAGAGGAAATGTAGTTTATATACTTGTCAATTAGGGTTAAAAGACTAATTTTTCCAACCTTAGGCTAACCTGGGAAGATTATTTTCCAATTTGCAAACATAAAGACCCGAGACCCAAAAGAGACCGGGCCCAAAAATAGGGCCAGGGACCAGGGCGCTGGGCGCCATGGTCCTGGGGGACCGGGGCACTGGGCACCCTAGTCCTGAAGGACCAGGGTGCTGGGCGCCATGGTCCTGAAGGACCAGGGCGCTACCATGGTCCCACCTCCAGGGATAGTGGGGTGCAAGGAGGATCGAGCCAGGGTGCTGGAAAAATGCAGTTTTTGATGTCGTGGACAAGTTTCGGGGTCTCCATTCAGGTTCCGTGTTGCATTGCCATCGTGAAGACCCAAATGCAGTCGAAATTGCAAGTGTCACAATTTTAGGATGCTACATTTAGCCCCCACTTTAGCGGGAGTATAAGCGTATGCTCATACTTCCGGTAAAGTACAAGGAAACAACATTGAAATACTTTCACCATGTCAAGGAGGCAAGACACACCAAGCCCCCAGTGGACTAAGGATCTTACGACTTCGATTGACAAAGTAAAAGGGAAGATCACGAGGGAGAACCATGACTGTCAGTAGTAAGGTTCCCTCACTATGAGTCATGCAAGAGAAATACCAAAAATTTTCAAGGCAAAGCTAAGTTCGCCAAGAAATTTTCAAGTATCCTGAAGGGATAGACAGGGTGTATGCCCCCCTACGTTAAAGCGATCACACATGCCTCAACGAGGGTGATTTCTTTAAGGTAGTGATGCACATAAGAAATGAGAAGGGAAAGGAGCACGTTATCACAAAGATTTAGCCCCCAAGTGTGAGATAAACCCAAGGATAATAGACACAAAACATGAATCATGAGGTGACTTCGCTTTCCTTGGGGTCAGTATGCTATATGATAATTCATGTATATCATATGTATGTATGCATAATTGTTCTTCATTCCCCAATCAAGGAAGGTCACCTAGAAGAAGGGAACACATGTGTCTTTTGAGTCAACATGAGAGAGACCAAAAGAGATCTCAATGCTTTGCATCGTCCTCAAGTAGACAACACTAAGGACAACAAATAGAAGAATGAGAATAACACATAGAAGAAGTAACAAAAGAGAGGAGGAGAGAATCTGCTATGCTAATGAAACTAGTCTAGCACGTCATCTACCCCCTGATCTTGCTGATCAATATTTCGGGAAGGCAGGAAACACGCTAGAGGAGGAACATCCAACACAGCAGATGGAGCTATCACAAGATCCAAACAAGGGCTATGTTCATGTTCCAAGCCACATTGTTCTTGTCTAGGAGCTAGGATAAGTGCTTTAGAAAATTCGTTAGATAAATGGTTATCAACATCAACATATTCATATTCACTATCAGAAGCAAGAGAAGTAGCATTTTCATCATGAATAACATTTTCATCTATATCATCATCAAGATTTATAAAAATAGGATCTTTAACTCGCACAGGATCAAGACCATCATGCATCTTATGTTTAGGAGATTTTGGAGAAAATGGAATAATGCTTTTTGAAGGTGTTTTTGGGGATTACAAAGTTTGAGAAGCAGCTACCTGAGCTTTAAGACGACGCTTTCGTCGGCGTTCGCACGCAGAACGATTTCATCTAGTCTTAGTAGGAAGTTGAGGAGATTGAGGAGGAGGAATGTTCTCATCCTTATCACTTAGGTGTTTAGGTTGTGGTCTCTTAGGTTGGATAATAGGAGAAGAGGAAGGTCTCTTCTCTTTATAAAAGGAAGGAGGAGGAACTACTCCATATAAAGGAGGAATATTTGGTTTAGGAAGGAGACCAAGTCCATCATGACGAGGAGGTATAGGTCTACTTTTAGAAAGTTTATTAGACATAGACATAGTCACATCCATAGGAATGGGTTGCGAATCTTCTTGAGGAAAGACATTAGTTTTATCTTTCAAAGGAAGAACTTCCTTCTCAAGAATGATAGGAATATCAAGTTTGGGTGTTCTAGGTTCACTTAAAGATAGGATCATATCTGTTTTCCACTTTTGATAAGATTTGAACAGATGATCACTTCGCGGTGGAAGAGATTGGAATTGTTTAGGCCAAAAATAATCAATAGGAGTGCTAGAAGTTCTTTCAGCTGGTTTAAAGAGACTATGATTGACAGTAACAACTTCACCATTATGGGGAAATTTCAAACACTTGTGAATAGGAGAAGCAATAGCTTTCATGGAAGATAGCCAAGGATAGCCTAGCTTCACACGAAATTGTTCCGATGAAGGAATAATAGCAAAGTTCACATCAAGGGATTTGTTATGAACTTCAATAGGTAATGTAATAGAACCAATTGCAGGAGAAGAAAATGCATCAAATAATTTCACAATCACATTTGTTTTGTCATAGATCACTTGATTCAATTGTAAAGTAAAAAGAAATTCTTCAGTAATAACATTAACCATGCAAGAAGGATCAATAAGCACTCAACGGCAAGGTATATTCTTGACTTTTGAAACTATGTATAAAGGACCATTAGGTGCTCTGATAGTTTCACTAGAATCAAATGTGATGGAAGGTTCTTTAGGGTTTTCTTGCTGCTCTACAAAGTTAATCACATTCGGAGTCATAGACACAAGATCCTCAGGTGAGACAGAGGAATCATTAGTATCAATCGCATGAGAGGTATGAGAAGGTAATGGATCAGTAAAAATCTTAAGATTTTGGTTAGGAGGAGCTACAGATGTGTTGTCTTTATCATTCACACCAAAAACAGAGATAGTATTATTATCAATCAAATCTTGAATTTTACCCTTTAAAGCAAAACATTTTTCAGTATCATGCCCAGGTTGACGATGAAATTCACAAAAAGATTTGTTATCAAAATAGGGTGAATTAATCTTTGTAGGATTGATTTTCTTTATAGGAGGGAGAGTAAGCACATTTTGTTCCAATAACTTATTCATAATACTATGCAATGATTCATTCAAAGGAGTAAACTTTCTTTCTTTCCTAAAAAACTTAGAAATAGGAGGCACACCTGATGCTGCATTCACATTGTTGTTGATAATGTTTTCATTGAACTTAATGGACTCTCTACTCGGTTTAAACTTCCCAAATGGTTGTTGACTACTATCACCCTTATCACTCGGAGCCATAGGATTTGCTTGTTCCATTTGACTCACAGTCAGTTGATAATTGTGAAGAGTTGCACACAACTGTTGGAAAGAAGTAAACTCAGAAAATAGAAGTTTGTCTCGAATATCTTTTTGTAAATTAGAAATAAATATTCTTTGAACATCATTGTTAGGCACTGGAAAAGAAATTTGAGCATACAAATGCTTATATCTACCAATGAAATCAGTCACTTTTTCTTTAACACCTTGTTTACAATGCATTAAATCAATCAAAGTAACTTTAGGACTTATATTGTTTTGAAATTGTTGAATAAAAGCATTTGCAAGTTGTTTGAAAGAAGTAATAGAATAAGAAGGCAATGAGCAATACCATTGTAGGGCTTTATCTCTTAATGTCCTAGTAAATAGTTTTGCAAGCAACCTTTGGTCATAAGCAAAATCGGTACATATTGTTTGAAAAGTCTTAACATGTGTTAGAGGATCACCTTTACCATTATAAAGCTCCAAATGTGGGATTTCAACATGTTTAGGGGGGATAGCTCGAACAATGTCAAGAGAAAGTGGGCTCCCAACATCAAATGTGGGCACACTAAACTTAGATTGATTCATAGAGGCAATTTGTTGCTGTAAAGAAGAGACAGTTTGTGCAAGATTGTTAATGGTCGCTTCAGTCGAAGAATTCATATTAGACGTGCTGGATTGTGATGGAGGTATTATGTTATTGAAAGAAGGTATTGATTGAGAGTAAGGTGGCGGGACACTATGATAGGTAGTCATAGGAGATGATTGGAAACAAGGAGCTCTACAAGGAGGAATGGAATGGTTGAATGAATTGCCCCCTTGCGTCATGTTCATTTGTGGAGATGTAATAGGGACACTCATTGAAGGAATGAATGAAGAAGTCGGATTGAATGAAGGAAGAGGGTTGATTGAAGAGGAAGGATTGCCCCCATGACTGGTGATCATAGGCGGAATGTCTTGTATAGAAGTAGTCATTATGTTTGATGTAAAGGTAGGTATGCTAGCAATAGAAGGTATGCTAGCAATAGAAGTTGTCAAAGGAATAGAATGATTGATTTGAGTAGGAGGTTGTGTATAACCTAAATTTTCAGCACAACTCTTCATAGGCATCACATTCGAATCCACAATGTGTGCAATACCACGCAAAATATCAATTCCATTCTTATCACTTTGAACCATATGTTTTAGACCCTCAATTAATGAAAGAGCTTGACTATCGGGATACTCTTGAGACATCCATTGCTGAAAATTATCAAATTGGTTATCCAATTTTGAAAGTTGTTCTATAGAAACCTCATGGAGAGCTTCTTCATCATTAGGAGGATTAGAGGAATTACCCATGTCCACGTTAAAGAGGCCATTCAAATTAGGTTCCATCTCCTCGGCAATCAAACCTTGGAAAGACTTAATTCTAAGGCTTTGTCTAACGAGAATAGTGTAAGTAGGGCTTATTGTTGTAAAACTCATGCACTAGAGAGGGAGAGAAGATTTTGAATTTAGAGGTAGCAAATTTCAATAAAATCAGCTAATCTCCTAGATTTAGGCTGTTAAATGCAATCACGATAATCTCCTGAAATTTCGGAAAAAATGTCAGGGACCGTGGCGAATGGAGTGCACACGGTCCTCACAACTTTTTTCGAAATTTTCAAGGATGAAAGTTATGATGATTTTAAAGCTAATCTGAAAAAAATTGAGTGATTTTATGATCTGTAGATAGGCCAAATTAAAGTTGCAATCTCAAAATTGAACCCTACCAAGATTGTTGAAAAATGCAAAATTTAAATTTTGAAAAAGAGAGGGAAACTGAAATTTTGAATTTTATGATTTTAGAGGGAATACCAAAAGCAATGCAAGTTTTGAAAATTAAAATTTGACTCAATTTCATGCAAAATTAAATTTTGAAAGTGGAAATCAAAGTTGGTGCAATTAAACGCTTAATTTCAAAAGCCACAAATTGCAAAAATTTGAATAAAGCACTGAAATTTCGAATGAATGCCAACACACTTTTCAGATTTAGGACAATAAGAACACAATTTTGACACAAAATTTCAATTTCAACAAATTTTTGAATGATTAGGGGCCTTAATCCAAGCAATCACTTGACCGACTTTGACTTTAATTTTGAAAGTGTTAGAATTGATGAAATCAGCCAAAATTCTGGATTTTAGCAGAAAAATACAATAAGATCTAGCTCCCGAAATTTTGAAAAAAATGTCGGGGACGATGGCGCTCGGGGTGCACATGGTCCTCGCAACCTTTTTCCAAATTTTCAGGGATGAAAGATATTGTGATTTTATTGCGGAATCCAAAGTTATAGCTGATTTGGAAATGTTTTGATCAGTGAAATTGTCAGCCAAAGGTTGAATCAAGAGGGTTTCAAAAATTAGGGTTTTGACACTTAACCACTTAATTTTCAGAATTAAAGCACAAATATGAATTGATAATTTGCAATAGAAGGGTAGATCTGAAACAAGCATTAATAATTAAACATTTCACAAGCTCAATTACTAAAAAGAAAATTTAGGGTTTTCATGCAATTAACCTCTAAAATTTGCAAAAGATCAAACATGGAAATGTAATCAAGGCATCCAATTTTCAGATCTAACCATGAATAATCAGAAAGGATGTTCACATCAAGTTCACCAAAATGTAAAGCAAAAAATCGAACCCTAGTTGTTCTCCCCTCTCCAACTCCAAGGAGAGAGAGAGGAGGTCACTAGGATTGGCGGTTTTCACTTAGGAAAGACTTTACATTCAAAAGAGGGGTTGAAACCCACAAGATCCAATCCCACACAATGCAGGATTGGATTCTAAAATGAGTTTCAAGGGTTAAGACAACAAGGCTACCCTCTTTTGTAAAGAATGTAGATAGAAGGATTAAGCTAGGAATGCATGAAAAGTGAGAAAGATTCGCTTATAAACAAAGATAGGAATATAGGATTGAGCTGTGGACCTGGAATTAGCAGTAAAATGTCGAGACGGCATTGTCTTGCAAATTTGAGTGAAAGTTGTCAGGACGATGGTGCCCAGCATGCACACGGTCCTCTGAAAAATCTGCGAAACGAAGGGGGATCTGTTCGTCTCTGCACAAGGATTCCAGATCTTCAATTTCAACTGCGTACCTGCAACCTACACATAGAAAAGAGAGGATGATTGGGGGGTTAGGGATGAGGGGTTTGCCCTTAGGTCAAACCCCAGTTTTGGAATTAACCAAGAAATGAGAATGTTGTAAATGTAAATGTTTGTAATGTAAACAAGTACTGATACCTTGTTGTAAGAATGTTTGTATTCCTACATGCGAAGGTGTAAATGTTGTTGTTTGTTGTATGTTGTATGTGATCTCCTCTTCAATGGTTGAATCCTTGTCTTGAATGCAACACTTAGCCTTGAATGGAGACTTAGAATGATCAATTGCTTGAAGGAATGCTTGAATGCTTGAATGCTTGAATGTTTGAATATCGCTTCCACCTTTTTTCCCTCCTCCTCAAATGGGAGAGGAAATGTAGTTTATATACTTGTCAATTAGGGTTAAAAGATTGATTTTTCCGACCTTAGGCCGACCTAGGAAGATTATTTTCCAATTTGCAAACATAAAGACCCGAGACCCAAAAGAGACCGGGCCCAAAAATAGGGCCAGGGACCAGGGCGCTGGGCGCCATGGCCCCACCTCCAGGGATAGCAGGGTGCAAGGAGGATCAAGCCATGGTGCTGAAAAATGCAGTTTTTGATGTCATGAACAAGTTTCGGGGTCTCCATTTAGGTTCAGTGTTGCGTCGCCATCGTGAAGACCCAAATGCAGTCGAAATTGCAAGTGTCGCAATTTTAGGATGCTACACAAGAACATGCTCATGCTATCACAAGAAGCAAAGCCAAAGTTGTTTTGTCGGGTCCTACAACAAACACATCATCCACTACCAAACAATACAACCTAGTGGATCAATTACAGAAAACACCCGCACAAATATCCATCTTAGAATTGTTAAATCTTTCACCTGCACACAAAGAAATTCTAGAAAAAACATTAATCAATACAACAATATCCAATGATCTTGATATCGATCAATTCCAAACCATGGTGGGACACCTCACAAGCCCTCACTGCTTATCATTCATGGAAGAAAATGACATGTTCTTACAACATCCCCACAATGCTCCTTTGCATATTGAAGTCCTCATTCACAAAATGCACGTTAAACATGTTCTAATAGACAGTGGAGCTGGCCTAAATATCTGTTCATTGAGTCTTGTTTATGCCTTAGGATATTCAAAAGATACAGTTGATGTCTGGAAAAGGATCACCATAAAAGCTTATGATGAAGAAGAACGTTCCTCCAAGGGAATTGTGATACTACCCATCAAAGTGGGACCTTTGTAGAAAGACACAGCATGCCAAGTTCTAGACTTGGACTTATCATATAATGTACTCCTGGGGAGACCATGAATCTAATCAATAAGAAAAACAAACTAAAGGCACCTCTCAAGTAGCATTAAATCTCAATCAAAACAAGAAAGAAGCTAATATAAATCCAGGAGAACTCGTAGAAAAGTTGACAGAACTTAATCTCAGTCCTAAAGAAGTTGAATATGAAACAAGAAAAGATATAGCCAGAAAAGAAAAAGAAATGCTATATGACCAAATCTATAGACTGCAAGCTGCAAGTGATACAGATTCTAATAAATGGGAATGGGATTCCTATCACTCTGAATAATCAACTGAAGAAAATTTCTTTGAAGGAGATGTAGGAGTCGATGTAGTTCACACATATGCAAGACAAACGTCAGGAACTAGTTCACTTGAATTAGAATCACATTTGGTTGACTTGGACTTAACCGAGGATGATCAGGAACTCCTTATACGAGGTCATTCTGATGAGAGTATCATTCTAAAATTGACATACATATTGAAAACTTTGATACATCCATCATGACCCTTGAAACCCTCGAAACATCCCAGCCTGAAGATCCCCTACCTCTAATCCACCTTGAACTTATTGATTGGGAAAATGAAGGACATACCGCCATTTATACCTTTCTGAATGACCATGCCATATATGTATATCTTAATGTAATCGAACCCGTAACAACTCTCACCAGGAATTTCAGCAACGCATCTTCCAGTCAAGTGGGTGCCAAATCTCCTAGTTGCAAAAGTGAAAATAAAGAAAACAATATCAAGTCTAATGCTGAAAACCATTTATTGGCAACATTAGATCAGGAAAAAGTAAAAAGAAAGGACGCATCTAATGGTGAAAACCTCCTCGAGGTGCTAGAAGATGGGGGATTTGACACCTTACCTAAGCACTATCAAGAAAGGTCATCCATTTTGATTAAACCAACAGAGGCAGTTAACATTGGCACAATAGAGAAACCAAAGATTCTTCATCCAGTGACTTCTCTATCAGAAGAAGAAATGCAACAATATATAGAATTCTTCAAATGATGACAAATCAATTTTTCTTGGTCATATACAGAAATGCCAGGGTTAGATCTAGAGCTTATTATACATCACTTAAATATTAGTCTAGGAGACAAACTAGTCAAACAGAAGTTAAGGAAAATGCATCCTCATATTGTGCTTCTAGTCAAAGCAGAACTAAAGAAATGACTGGATGTAGGATTCATTAGACCTGTAGCATATCCCCAATGGGTATCCAACATCGTTCATATTTCAAAACCAGATAAAAACATCAGAATATGCACAAACTTCAGAGATCTTAATAACACATGTCCAAAGGATGATTTTCTTTTGCCTAACATCGACATCATTGTAGATTTAACTGTTGGACACTCCATGTTCTCTTTAATGGATGGTTTCTCCGGATACAATCAAATCAAAATAGCACCCGAAGACCAAGAAAAGATAGCTTTCACATGTCCATGGGGTACTTTCTATTGGAACGTCATGCCTTTTGGATTAAATAATGCAGGTGCTACATATCAAAGAGCTATGAAAACTATATTTCATGACATGATGCATACATTCATAGAAGACTATGTGGATGACATATTGGCTAAATCATACAATAGAGAAGAACATATAGAAATACTGGAAAAGATCTTTGACAGATTAGAACAATACAAGCTAAGGCTAAACCCTAAGAAATGTGCCTTTGGTGTAACTTTAGGAAATCTATTGGGATACATTATTTCAGCTAGAGGTATCGAAGTGGATCCAACTAAGGTTAAAGCAATCATAGAAATGGCATCACCCAAGAATATCAGTCAACTCTGATCACTCCAAGCAAGACTCCAGTCAATCAAAAGATTTGTTGCTCAACTAGCAAATAAATGTCAACCATTTACTCATCTATAGCACAGAAATATTCATTTAAAGTAAGACCATCAATGTGAGGACGCATTCAAAAAGATCAAGGCATATCTCATGCAACCACCTATCCTAATGTCATCAATTCCAGGAAATCCATTATTACTTTATGTATCAGTCACTGAAGCATCATTAGGATTTTTGCTTGCACAACGGGATAATGAAGGAAAAGAACAAGCCATCTACTACATCAGTAGAACACTAGTAGGATATGAGATCAACTACTCACCAACAAAAAAATCATGCTTGGTAGTAGTTTTTGCTTCTCAAAAATTACAACACTATCTACTATCTCACTCCATCAAGTTAATAACTAAAATTGGTCCTCTTAAATATTTACTCAGCAAAGCAACATTAACAGGACGGCTAGAAAACTGGATCATGATCCTGAGTGAGTTTGATATTGAGTATGTTGACAAAAAAGCTATAAAAGGACAAGTCATTGCTAACCAACTAGCAGAGGCACCACTTCAAGATGATCATCCTTTACAGATTGAGTTTCTTGATGCTGATATCCTAACAGTCACAACAAAAACATGGCAATTATACTTTGATGGTTCATATACACAACATGGATCAGGAGCAGGTATTCTATTCATCACACCGCAAGGTCATACAATCCCAAAAGCATACAAATTAAGCTTTCCATGCACCAATAACACTGCAGATTATGAAGCTTTGGTCACAGGTATCAAAATGGCTATAGAATGGAACAATACACAACTTCAAGTCTTTGGAGACTCTCAGCTCATCATCAATCAAATTAATGATGACTATCAAACAAAGGACAAAAATTTAATGCCTTATAAAAAGATGGTTGATGATATCAAGAAATACTCTGTAGAAATAACTTTTGAACAGATTCCAAGAAATGATAACAAAGCAACAGATGCCATGGCAACACTTGCTTCTCTCCTTCAGACATAGGAAAATCAATAGCGTTATGAATTCCTGGTGGAAGAGTTGTTTTACCCCGCCTATAATTGTCCTGATTCCCAAACTATCTGTCAACTTGTGGGGCATGATTCCTCACGCTATGGCCAAACTTACATATACTTGAAAGATAACACCTTACCTCCTAACTTATCAAAAAACCAAAAGAGAAACTTTATTCACCAATCCTCCCATTTTACTCTCGTCGTGGATACCCTGTTTAAACGAGGTCTAGACGGTACTATTTTAAGATGTCTCGAACAAGAAGAATCTGAGAAGGCCTTACATGAAGTCCATAACGGAATTTGTGGCACTCATTCAAGTGGTCTTACCCTTTCGAAAAAACTCATACACTTGGGCTATTATTGGCCAACTATGGAACAAGATTATTTTTAGATAGCTAGAACATGCAAACAATGTCAGATCCATGGGAATTTGATTCATGCACCAGCACAAGAAATTCATGCTTTGGCAACATCTTGGCCTTTTTGTCAATGGGGTCTTGATCTAGTCAAAAAAATAAATCCTTCTTCATCTAATGGTCACAAATTCATCCTTGTAGCTAAATAATATTTCACAAAATGGATTGAGGTAGTACCTCTCATAAATATCATAGGAAAGCAAATTGTTGCATTTATCTTGAACTATATAATTTGTCGCTATGGAATACCAATGATCATTATCACTGATAATGAGCAACCATTCAAGAATTAAGATGTACAAGAGCTATGTGATAAATTCAAGATTCAACATAGATTCTCCATACCCTACTATCTACAAGGGAATGGGCAAGCAGAAGCATCAAACAAAACTATTCTGAAAATCCTCAAAAAGACAGTGAATGATGCTGGCAAAGATTGGCATATCCAATTAAACCCTTCTCTATGGGCTTACCATACCACTATCTACACACCAATAGGTGCCACACCCTTCTCTCTTGTATACGGATCAGAAGTAATATTGCCAATCAAAGTAGAGATGCCCTCTCTACAAGTATCATTAAAAGGTCTCATCCTAGATGAAGAACAACGAGTATCTAGATTACAAGAGTTAGAACTAATCCATGAACAAAGACAAAATGCCTTTGATCATCTAAAGGTATATCAGCAAAGTATGTGTGGGAGCTATAATCACCGGGTCAAACCACAAATATTTCAAGGGAGCTAGTACTAAAAGAAAATCCACGCAACCAGGTAGATCGAGAAAAGAAAGGAAAGTTTGAACCAAACTGGTTAGGCCCATTTGTGATCACGATAGTATTTGGATCACGAGCATATCAGCTATCAACACATGATGGAGATCAACTCGAATAACCCATCAATAGCATGCATGTGAAGAAGTTCTATGTCTGAAAAATCAGAAAAAAAAATAAAAATAAAAAATAAAAAAATAAAATATAAAAAAATAAAATATAAAAAAATAAAAATTAAAAATTAAAAAAATAAAAATAAAAATAAAAAACAATGAAAAAGAAGAAAAAATCCAAAAACAATGAAAAAGCAAAGAAAATCCAAAAAAATCAAATATGAGAAAAAGTGCAATAAAAATAGATGGTGAAAACCTAGCAAACAGACATTATCTGTCCGCTGGCTTTTCCATCTATTAGTTCATCCATTCTTTCCGCTTACATTCATTTTCCATCAGCACTATCCTTATGCATCATAAAGCTTTTGTACATGTGCAGGCATCACAACTGCTCTCTCACCATGGTTTGGATCATTGGGTATATCATAATGAATTTGTTTCTAGGCTTGGGGCAAAATCCTGCACTTAGTTGGGGGAAAACTTTGGATCAATTCTGAGCTTAATCAAATTGGTAGAACAAATGGTTAGAGAACCCTTATCAAGATAAAACTGAGACATATCCAACATTGAACACAAAATCAAATTATCAACCATCACACTATCAGAAAATCAATCTAAATGCATGGATGATATCTTTTGGATAATGATTTTAACATGATTGTTCAACTTTTCTATATTGATTTTCGCTATCATGATTTATGAGTGACTCCAAGATGTCTTTGACTAGAGGAACAAGGAAGAAACGTGATATTTTTCTTGTCTGTTCTCTGAAAATTAATCATTAATATGTGCAAATTTGTCTCAAGACATGATCATCAGAATATCATTGAAGACATTACTGATTTGCACATTGAAATGATTAATACTGCCTGTTTTACGCAAGCAACACTCAGGTTATCTTGGTTCAATTATACCTCGATGCTTGTGCTAACTTGCCATATCAAAATCCAGGAAAGTAGTGCTCAGGTCATCATGGTTTAATTATACCATTGATGTTTGCACTCACTTCCCACATTTTAAAAATCTCAAAGATGACAAAAACACAATAATCTAGTGACTGGTCCGCTTGTAGCTTTGCATTTGCATTTATCTTGCATGTCATTCTTGCATGGGATCTCACATGCTCCTTTTATCCAAGGTTAAATCTATTGCAGGAATCATCAAGATATCATCTTAAGTGTATACACAATCAGACTGATGACTCAGATCTCTCAAGATATTGTCGACCTAGCGAAAATCTTATATTATGCTACCCTCTCACTAGAACCAACATCTGCATATCTAAATCTTTATGCAACTTGATATCAACAAATTGTCAGTTCTTTATCTAATCAATCTTATGAGCCTTATCAATCAATCACACCTAAATCAATTTTCTCATGTCTTATACAAGATGTACCTTTCTTGAAACCAAACGTTCTGATCATGTCTTATATAGGATATACTGTTCCTGAAACCAAATGCTTTAATCATCTTTGTCTTATAAAGGAGGTGTCATTCCTAAAACCAGACTAAATCTTGATCTTATAAATCATCAAGAACCACATCACCGTGATGGTAGAACTCGCATTTTCATCAATCACAATTGCAGAAATCAAATCAATAATCTACCGGGACATCAATTTTGCAAAGATCCAAAAACTCCAAAGATCAATTATCCCAATTGATCTCCTGAGGGGGCATCATCATATCACAATTTATCAATCAAGAGTTGGGGAATCCTATCAAATCAAATCATCATCAAAATGAGATTATTCTTTGAATCAGCGTGTCATCACACCTCTCTTCAAAGAGGGGCAAAATATATACACCTAAAAATGGTCTAAAGATAATTAATTAAATAAGAAATTATTTAATTAATCCCCCTTCCCAATTTAATTGAATTCATCAACAATTTGATTAAATCCTCCCTTTTTCATCTACTTATTAATAAATCTAAGGATTTATTTAATAGGTTCATTTCAATAATCCCCTTTAATTAATTAATTCAAATTAATTAATTCCCCCCATCAAATTCATTTCTTCTAAATCCCATAATTAATTAAAATAAATCAATAATGAGTTGTTGAGATTAATTATCCTTTTTCTATTATTTGAATTTTAAAATTCAAATTTCTCCTAACTTCTAACCACCTAACCTAACCCCTTCTAAACCTAACTCATTCCATCTAACCTTGGGTTTAATTAACCATCCTAGCTTGCACATCCTAACCACCATGTCCCCTTTCCTTGAACACTTTGCCCTCTCATGAGCAAAGCTTTGTGACACTTGTCACTAAGTGTTCCCTTTCATCCAACCTCTTCAAGAAACCTCTTGACACTTGTCACCATAGAGATGACAAATGTTCCCTTTCATCCAACCTCTTCTAGAAGCCTCTTGACACTTGTCACCAAGGAGATGACATTGTCCCCTTTCATCCAACCCCTTCTCCTACCAACCTCCATTGTCCCCTTTAATCCAACCTCTTTGCCAACCTCCTCCAATTTAACCATTGATATCTTCAGACTTAATCTTGACCGTTGATTCTTGCCACCTCACCCTTAGCCTTGGAAATCCTATAAATAGACCCCATTTTGGAGTTCAAACGATTCCAAATCCCATCTCATTTTTCATTCAAGCATTGTTAATATAGGCATATGCAATCTTAGTTTATCATTTTAGCATTGTTATCATGATCAATTTTAGCTTAAATCTAGATTATTTCTAGCTTAATTTGCTTATCATGTAGCTTAATCATTATCATTGCTAGCTTAAATACATCATCATGATCATTTAAGTCCTCCATTTAAGTGTATTCAAGTCACTGGAATTTGCATAACCAAATCTAAGAGCAAAATTCATACTCGCATTTACTAGGAGGTGATAGATCGTTTAGCTATGGTTTTATCTTTCTTTTCTTTAAATTTTCTAACCATGCTTGTAATGATCTATTGAGTGTTTTGTGTTGCAAGTATAGGTACACTTCATAGGCACGATACCCCCTTTGTCTTTTCTCTCAAGTTCTAAAAAACTCTGAAACCCTGAGGTTTCGAAGTTCCTTGCTCCTTCCCTTGTCTTCCTCACTTTGGGAATCCGAGCTTCCAAATTCTCTGGACTTCCTTTTGACTAGAGACACTTCTGGATGGCGTGATCGACACTCAAGGCTTTAAATGCTTCAATAATTTTGATGACTTGTGCACTTTGTTTTATGGAGCCACAAGGATGTATTTAATGTTTTTGACAGGATTTACATCAACAGAGGTACGGGGCCATGCTTGGTGACTTATGTCATGTCTGGCTTTGGAAGGTTAGTCAGTCCACCTTCTCAGGATTTCCCTTTGTGGGTATGGCTAGGTTGCTTGCATGAACAAGTCAAGTGCATGCACTTCCTTGCACTTCTAGCCTAACATATAGGGGTCATGATCACCCTTGTAGCCATTTTTTCTATATAAAGGTTGTTAAGCCTCATTGTAAAGGGTCCTCTCCTTACTGCCTTGAGCTTTCCTATGCTCTTTCTCTTCTCTTAAATACTTATAATTATTTTTGTATTTCTGTAACTATAAGTTTGGCCTTTGGCCTTTGAACGAATTGAAATTACATTCTTTCCTTCCTTCAACTTATTCATGTTGTGTATGTTTCATTACCTTCATCATAACTGTATGTTTTGTGGCTCTTCTCTCCATATATGTTGTGTTAACTTATTTTTCTTAGTGTGACTTGTGGGAATCCTTATCCCCTCATGACACTTAGCAAATTCTAACCTCCATATATGCATTTGGGTCACTCATCCAACCAATTTTGTGCATCTCTTGAGTGTTTTAGTTGATTCCTTGTGCCGTTTCGGGTGGGGAGAGGAACAATCTCTTATCTTGGTGCATCACCTCCTTTCATTTTAAGCATTTCTCTCTTCCCTTTTGGTGCAGAAGCACATAGGACTTAGGCTCATAGTCCTTTCACAAGTTTGGATTGTACTGACCTTAGATAAGTCATGTTCCTAATAAGGACTCCAGGAGGGTCCAAGGAGTGTGTGTGATGTTTGTTTTGAGTCAAATGTAGGCCTAGTTGAGTTAGTTTTCTTCCTAGGTTTGCACTTTGTGAGTAGTTAGTAGTTTGAGTAGGAAATTGGCCTTCTTGATGGTCAAAAGTGGCATAACTTGGTATGAGAATTATGGAGGTTTAGAATGGTCTTAGGAATTCTTAAAAAGTCATGAGTAATGACTTGTAATAGGTTTCATAGGTTGGCAAAGTGAAAAGTGAAAAGTTGTAAAAGTTGTCATGACAACTTTTGTCCTAAAGAAGCTTAGCAGTGGAGTTAGGGATAGCACAATTCCCTAGAATGCCTCCACACATGGGGAATACTATTTAAACCTCCTCTTGCATGTTTACCAAGGTTCAAAGTTTAATTTTGTATGATCAACAATCTGAAACTACTCATTTTTGGACTGTTATCACTCATATGGTCTTGTTTTGCCTAAAATGTGAATACAAATGGATTCAATCCATTGATCCAGTTACAGATTGAAGTTATTTCATGTATTTCAGAGTCATTTGGTTTATTTCATTCTTTTTAGTTAGTGTGTGTTAGTTTTCTCATTGTTTTGTTTTCAATCAACCAATTTTGGCTTGTAAATAGCAATTTCATGTAAAATGGTTGCCCCATAAAATCCCTTCATGATACCATCACGGAATTTTGGGAAATTGAAGGAAACTGCTTGTACAGTGTATATATGCAGGGAGGAGTTTTGGAAGTGAATATTGACATGGTTATCACCTTGTTCTAGGCGAGTCCAGGAGCAACCCGGCTAGAAAAGACAAGGTGAAATTTGAGTGCATAGTGTAGAGGTGAACACAAAACCACAACCAAATCTTTTGGAGAGGTCCATGAAGTCCATATAGATTTTCCATTACAATTATAAGCCTTAACAAGACCTTTAGTTTCCTATTTCACTAAATTGATCAATCATTGTCGATTAAGAGGCATAGAAACCCTAGCAAACCCTCATTTTTGGGTTAGGGCACTGTACGGAAAGTTGGGAAACCAAAACCACCAAAATCTCTTGGGGATAGGTGAATTATTGAAGAAAAATAAAACTCTTTGCAAGGTATTTTGGACCATTTCCCTCAAAGCCCTTGAAAACCGGATTTTGGAGGCCTAATAGGGCTCATTCCTTGTAGCCCTATTTCTAGGCAAAATGGTGAAATCGGTAGAAAAGATAATGAATGCAAACAAAAAATGGACCCAAATGGAATTAATTCCATGTTAAATGCTACCTCCACACCTCTACAATGACTCACAATAGTATGGGGGTGAATTTGACAAGTTGTTGTCAAGATAGCACAATTGAGCCTATGGGAAACACTTTGAAATGGTAGGGTTCCTAGTTAAACACTTGTTGCAAACGCATCGAGATTGGTAAAGAACAAGACCTAGAAGAGATTGAGAAGGACTTGGAGGTCTTGGACCAAAGCTAGATCTAGAGTGGTTGGTGGAATTGAGCAACACCAACTAGGTGAAGTGTGAGCAAGTTAGGTTAACCCCATCAAATTGGTATCAGAGCCTATGAGATTTGGGCTAGGTGAGTAGATGTCCTCAGTGGAATTTGTAGGAGACAAAACCATGGTGACCAATGTAGAGTTGGAAAATAAAGTGGATGATTAGGAGGAAGAGAATAGACTCCTAAAGGAGAGGTTGATTGAATTGGAAAGTAAGCTTGGTGAGGTTGAAACCAAGGCAGAAGAAGTGTTGGTAAAGGTTGAAGGAGTGGAAGGGAAGGGTAAAGAGGTGTTAGAGGTAGAAAAAGTACTTAAACCTGATCCAGTCTTAGAACAAGAACCTTTCCTAAAGGCATTGAAGGCCTTAATTGGAAAATCACTAGAAGGATTGCCATTGTTCACTGGTAAGATGGAAGCATAAGTGGTTCTAGAATGGATAGAGGGCATGGAGAATGATTTTGAATGTGAAGGCATAACTGAAGCCCAAAGAGTTAAAGTGGCCAAGTCTAGGATGAGAGGAGCTTCTCTCACATGGTGAAAATTTGTGCAAGATGAGAGAAAGAAAATGGGCAAAGCACCCATCTCTTCTTGGAAAGGGATGTTAGTCAAAATCAAAGAAGTATATCTCCCTGATGACAATGAAGTGCAGATTCATAGGAAAAGACAAAACTTAAGACAAAAAGACCTTAATGTAAGTGGTTATACAGAGGAGTTTCATAAACTTAGCCTTGGATCTCATGCGGTGGAAGAAGAAATTCTCAAAGTTACTAGGTACCTAAATGGACTACGGTGGAACATCCAAGAGGAAATCAGTCTAATGAGCCCAAATATAGTTCATCAAAGCTATCAACTTGTCCTTAAAGTGGAAGAGAAACTGAAAAGAAAACATGATTCAAGTAGCAATAGGGGAAGGGGTAGAGGAAAAGAAAATAAAGGCCATAGGGGAGGCTTTGGAGGAATAATTTCATAACAAAGAACACGAGGTGAGTCTAAACTCACCGAGCAATAAGAAAGTGGCACTGGTAAAGTAGGACTCAATAGAGGAAGGGGGTCAAACAATGGTTTTAAAGGAAGGTCTAGTGGACAAGGTAGAGGTTCCTCATATTTTGCATCAATGAAGTGTTACCATTGCAACCAACTTGGTCATCCAGCATATAGGTGTCCAGAGAAGGGATCATCATCACAGAGTAGTGAAAGGAGAGTGAACTATCTTCAAGAAGAGACTTCAAGCAGCAAGACTTCAAAGGTTGCCTTAGAATCAGAGATAGGTGACAACTTGATGATAAGAATAAATTTGATAAAAGAACCTATCAGAGAAGAGCCTAGCCAAAGGAGGTCATTATTTAGGATCAAATGCAAGATAATGGACAAAGTTTGCAAAGTGATCATTGATTCAGGTTCAATAGACAACATTGTGTCAAAAGAGGCACTAATTAAGCTTAAATTGCAAAGGATACCTCACAACAACCCATCTAGGGTCACTTGGTTGAACAAAGGCCAACATGTCCTAGTCAATGAGCAAACATGTGTGGATTTTACCATTGGGAGGTATAAGGACAAAGCGTTATGTGATGTCCTACCCATGGATGCATGTCATCTTCTACTAGGAAGACCATGGAAATTTGATAAACAAGCTATTCATGATGGATCCAAGAATGCATACTCATTCAAGAAAGATGTAGTCACATTCAAGATCCAATCTATCCTTGGGGAAGGTGAAAAAAGGGCAGCAGGTCCTAATATTCTCTTATTGAATGAAAAACAATTCTTGAAGACACTTGAGGAAGGTGAAGGTATAGGGTTTGCATTAGTAATGAAGCCTAAAGAGGAAGACAAGAGAGAACAACCAGATTTGCCAATAGAGGTTCAAGACTTATTAAAAAAGTTCACAGGAATAGTGAGTGATGGACAACTAGCCACCCAGCCACCTTATCTCCTAAAAGAGCGATAAGCCATCAAATAGACTTTATTCTTAGAGCATCCTTAAATAACAAGGCAGCTTACAAGATGACTCCCCAACAAAATGTTGAGATTTCCAAACAAATCCAAGAGCTTTTAGACCAAGGCCTAATTAGGAAAAGCATTAGCCCTTGTGATGTACCTACCGTGTTAGCCCCAAAGAAAGCTGGCACTTGGCGATTGTCCACCGACTCTAGAGCTATAAATAGGATCACTATTAGATATAGGTTTCAAATTCCTAGAATAGAAGACCTAATGGATTGTTTAGGGGAAGCCAAATACTTTACCAAGATTGACCTTAAAAGTGGATACCACCAAATTAGGATTAAGGAGGGTGATGAATGGAAAACTGCATTCAAGACAATAGAGGGTCTTTATGAATGGCTTGTGATGCCATTTGGCTTATCCAATGCTCCAAGCACCTTCATGAGACTCATGAATGAGGTGATGAAGGACTTCATAGGTAAATTTGTGGTGGTATACTTAGATGATATTCTCATTTTCAGTAAGGATAGAGCAGATCATATTAATCATTTGCAAAATGTGCTACAAAGATTGTATGAAGAGAAGCTAACCATGAATTTGGACAAGTGTGAATTTTTTAAGCAGGAGTTGGTTTACCTTGGGTTTGTGTTGTCTCAAGGAAACCTCAATATGGATCCCAGCAAGGTTGAAGCCATAGTAAATTGGCCTACTCCTAAGTCAGCAACAGAGGTGAGAAGCTTCCATGGACTAGCTCAATATTACAGGAAGTTCATTAGGCAATTTAGTGCTATATGTGCACCAATGTTGGACACAATTAGAGGTGGAATGAAGGCAAAGTTTCAGTGGAATGAACAAGAAAATAGAGTTTTTGAAACCTTGAAGGAGAAGATAGCTACTCAACCGGTGTTGGTGTTGCCTAGTTTTGAGAAGCTCTTCACAGTGGAATGTGATGCAAGCAATGTTGTAGTAGGTGTTGTCCTAAGCCAAGAAGAAAGACCAGTAGCCTTCCATAGTGAGAAGCTAAGTGATTCAAAGAGGAAATACTCCTCTTATGACTTGGAATTATATGCTTTAGTGCAGGCTTTGAGGAAGTGGAAACACTATCTCCTTCCTAAGGAATTTGTAGTCTATACAGACAATCAAGCTTTAATCTTTCTAAACTCACAAGACAAACTCAGTCACAAACACATGAAGTGGTTGGAATATATGCAAGCATACACATTCACAATCAAGCACAAAAAAGGTCAATTAAACTAGGTTGCTGATGCATTAAGAAGAAGACTCTTGACAGTCCAAAAAATTCAGTTAAGGAGCATAGGTGTTGACCATTTTATAGACCTATACCCGGATGATGAAGACTTCTCAAATGCCTACAAGGTGTGCAAATAATACCAAAATCATTTTCATAGTGAGTATTCAGATTTTACGTTGCAAGATGGACTATTGTTTAGAGGTGGGCAACTTTGTGTGCCTAGAGGGTCAATGAGAGAAAATCTCATACAAGAGAAGCATAATGGCAATCTTAGTGGTCATTTTGGAGTCAAAAAGACTCAAGAGTTGGTTCAGAGGTATTACTATTGGCCTAGGATGAATCAAGATGTGAAAAAGTATGTGGAGACTTGTATTGTTTGTCAAAAGGCCAAGGGCACTTATTCAAATACCGGTTTATACCAACCTCTTCCCATACCAAATAGACCTTGGGAGTGCATTACTATGGATTTTTTAGTAGGTTTACCAAGGACAAAGAAGGGATTTGACAGCATTTATGTCATTGTGGATAGATTTAGTAAGATGGCCCACTTTGTACCTTGCAAGACTACTCATGATGCATGCCAAATAGCTCAATTATTCTTCAATGAAGTAATAAGGATATATGGTTTACCCATGAGCATTGTTTCAGATAGAGACTCAAATTTCATGAGTCATTTTTGGAAAACACTTTGGTAAAAGCTTCGTACCAACCTATCTTTTGGATCACCCTACCATCCACAAATAGATGGGCAGACCGAAGTGGTTAATAGGAGCTTAGGAAACTTATTGAGGTGCTTTACCAAAGAGTATGGTCAGACATGGGATCAAGTACTATCACAAGCTAAATATGCTTACAATGACACAATAAATAGAACCATGGGCAAGAGCCCTTTTGAAGTGGTCTATGGTCTTCACCCAAGGGGTATATTGGATTTAAGGGACTTAGGTACTGTAGTAAAAAGAAGTGGATATGCTAAAGATTTTTCTCAGTCAATGAAGGAGGTACATGAATCAATCAAGCAAGCATTGATAGAGAACACAAGTAAAATCAAGCAAAAGGTTGATGAGAGAAGGAAGAACATACAATTCCAAGTAGGAGATCTTGTCATGGTGCACCTAAACAAAGCAAGGATACAACAAGGAGTACCTAACAAGTTGCAAATGAGAAGGTTGGTTCCATGTGCCATCCTAGCCAAGTATGCAGAAAATTCATACAAGATGGACCTACCTAGTGACATAGGATTGTCACCAGTTTTCAACATAGCAGACTTAGTTGCTTACAAAGGACCAATTCAAGGTTCATATTGTAGTCACTTAGAGGTATCAGATGATCCCAACAACCTTCAATTACTAGCAACACTAGATCCAAAGGCTAAAAAGGTGTTGAGTTCAAGGATCACTAAGAAGACAATGCACCAAATCTATTGGGAGCACCTAATCAAGTGGCAGGATATGGATGATGTTGAAGCTACATGGGTTCTTGAGACAAAGTTGAAGAAGTTAGGCATTGATTAGAATCTGATTCCCAAGGAGGTGACTTAATTTTCTATTGTTTAGGAGAATGGTGCAGGAGCACCTAGGACTTAGGCTCATAGTCCTTTCACAATTTTAGATTGTACTAACCTTAGAAAATTCATGTTCCTAATAATAACTCTAGGAGGGTCCAAGGAGTGTGTGTGATATTTTTTTTGAGTCAAATGTAGGCCTAGTTGAGTTAGTTTTCTTCCTAGGTTTGCGCTTTGTGAGTAGTTAGTAGTTTGAGTAGAAAATTGGCCTTCTTGATGGTCAAAAGTGGCATAAATTAGTATGAGAACTAGGGAGGTTTAGAATGGTATTAGGAATTCTTAAAAATTCATGAGTAATGACTTGAAATAGGTTTCATAGGTCGGCAAAGCAAAAAGCAAAAAGTTGTAAAAGTTGTCATGACAACTTTTGAAAGTTGTCATGACAACTTTTGAAAGTTGTCATGACAACTTTTGTCCTAAAGAAGCTTAGCAGTGGAGTTAGGGATAGCACAATTCCCTATAATTCCTCCACTATGGGGAAGACTATTTAAACCTCCTCTTGCATGATTACCAAGGTTGGAAGTTTAATTTGTATGATCAACAATCTGAAACTACTCATTTTCGGACTATTATCATTGTTCTGGTCTTATTTTGTCTAAAATGTGAATACAAATGGATTCAATCCATTGATCCAGTTATGGATTGAATTTATTTGGTGTATTTCAGAGTCATTTGGTTCATTTCATTCTTTTTAGTTAGTGTGTGTTAGTGTTCTCATTGTTTTGTTTTCAATCAGCCAATTTTGGCTTGTAAATGGCAATTTCATGTAAAATGGTTGCCCCATAAAATCCCTCCGTGCTACCATCACATCCTATTGGAAAATGGAAGTAAACCCCTTGTGTAGTGTATATATGAAAGGAGGATTTCTATAAGTGAATATTGAAATGGTTATCACCTTGTTCTAGGCGAGTCCAGGAGCAACCCGGCTAGAGAAGACAGGGTGAAATTTGAGTGCATAGTGTAGAGGTGAACACAAAACCACAACCAAATAATTTGGAGAGGTCCATGAAGTCCATAAAGAGTTTCCATTACAAGGATAATCCTTAAAAAAACATTTAGTTTCCTATTTCACTAAATTGATCAGTCATTGTTGGTTAAGAGGCCTAGAAACCCTAGAAAACCCTCATTTTTGGGTTAGGGCACTATACGGCAAGTTGGGAAACCAAAACCACCAAAATCTCTTGGGGATAGGTGAATGATTGAAGAAAAATAAAATATTTGCAAGGTCTTTTGGACCGCTTCCCTCAAAGCCCTTGAAAACCAGATTTTGGAGGCCTAATAGGGCTCATTCCTTGTAGCCCTATTTCTAGGCAAAATGGTGAAATCGGTAGAAAAGATAATGAATGCGATCCACAAATGGACCCAAATGGAATTAATTCCATGTTAAATTCTACCTCCACACCTCTTCAATGACTCACAATAGTATGGGGGTGAATTTGACAAGTTATTGTCAAGATAGCACAATTGAGCCTATGGGAAACACTTTGAAATGGTAGGGTTCCTAGTTAAACACTTGTTGCAAACAACTTGAGATTGGTAAAGAAAAAGACCTAGAAAATATTGAGAAGTACTTGGAGGTCTTGGAGAAAATATATATCTAGAGTGGTTGATGGAATTGAGCAACACTAACTAGATGAAGTGTGACCAAGTTAGGTTAACCCCATCACCTTTTCCTCTACAAGATGTTAGGATAGGTTTAAAAATTAGTTTTAAAGTGTTGAGTTGGTTCAACACCTGCACCTAGATTGAGAAGGAAGTTGGCCTTCTCCAGAGATTCAACCCCCCTTGTGCAAGGTCCCACACCTCGGGGTTGTTTCCAGGTTTCACAAGGTTGCTGAGTTGATAGCTCAACAAGGGTGCTTGCTTTTGTGATAACAGATACCTTTGAGTATCTTAGAGGGAAGTTAGGGGTGATTGCCACTCTTGATCAGAACTAAGATGCTTTGGTATGCATCAATCTGGTGCATTTCATGGTCATGTTTTGTGATTCAAATTGATGAGTTGTGGTTGCTGCTCAGGGGGAGTAGTCAGTAAGTCAATTACATGTTTTGATTAAAAAAATGTGCCTTTTCCATTGATGTCAAAGGGGGAGAGAGACATGTGAAAAAATGTGTTGGGAGGGAGTCATTTGAAAAGGAGGAGAGAGTAGTATGCAAGGTCTAAGAGAGAGTTGTTGGTTTACTTTGTCATTGATTGTTTTTCACATCATATGTTGCCATAAATGCCAAAGGGGGAGATTGTTAGATATTGTTTGAAAAATGTTGTAGATATGTTCTTGAGAGATATTTGAGAGATGTGTTGTCACTGATGTCAACATATTTATCTATCTATGATAGTGATGCAGTGAAGTTTGGTAAGTTAATTTGTTCAGCGTAGTCAGCATGATGATGATCAGAGTGGGGATTAAAGGGTTTGTAGATGTTAAAATGCACTGATTCCGGGAGTAAACTGAGAGGGGGGTGAATCAATTTACTAATAGTTACAACAATTAATTCAATTATAAACCTTAAATTGGAGCACAAAATAATGAATAATATAATATGAAAGCACAACATAGATAACACTAATATTTTGATGTGGAAAACCCAGAAAGGGAAAAACCATAGAGGGAAACCCTACCCACAATTAGATGAATACTCTGTAGTAGTATTGTGTGCAATTATAATTGGGGTTTGCACTTGTAGAAAATCCAACACCCTAGAGTGTCTTCTCATCACAAAGGGAAGTCTCACTAACTTACATAATCATCAGACTACAATCTGGAAAGAAATGAATTGTGAAAGTAGCATCTACTAATGCTTGATACAATTCCGGTTAAGCACTGATGTCTGCTCTACAATACAAAACCTTTCCAACCTTCACTGGAATAATATGACTCTATTCGCACATAATCCTTTCTCTAATAATGCAAAATTATCCACCCATAACCATAACTATCGAATTACATGAATAAGTCACCTATAAATATAGATCATCAACCTTGTTGACAAGGTCGGCTAAACCCTAAACCCATAAACCCATAATTATAAAAGTTACATCACACAATACCATTGAACCAATATTATGATTTACATTACATATCATAGACCTAAATCAAGTAATGAAATGATTATATCCACCGGAAATTATGTTGACTAAAATCCAACACGCTTCACTAGCCAGTAGAAACCCTCAGTGAAATAACAAAAAGTTAAATCGGATCCAAATAGGACCATCAACGTAACATGCCATCCAATGCAAAGTCACCAAGTGTTCGAGGAATGAAAAAGAAACACCTTCAGCATGATAGAAACCAATTCCATAGCCAAACCAAAAAACCACTGACCAAGTCACAAAATAATGCATATCGGTAAAGCTAACCGGGATAGCTAGAGGCAAGTCAGTAAAGCCAAAAGCTAGCTGGTACCGGTAGATACCAAATTGATAACAACTAGATCACCAAATCATGAAGCACTAGAATATAGAAAGCATATAACCATTAGAATAAGCATCCAAAACTGATTCTAGAGATATGATCATCTCGGATCAGAATCACAGCCAAAACCAAGATGATCACCAAGACTAACCGAGATACTCTCCAACTGTGATACAATATTGACATCAATGACAACACTTAACCAAATCCAACATATTACCAATAGTAGAGGACTGCCTATAGTTGATTCAGTGCAATTTTCAAAGGTTCGCATGAAGATTTGAGTGAGTTTTGGATATCTATGTTGTGGTTAATTTTTCAGTTGTTCAGTGACGACAATGTCCGTATTTTGGTTTGCATTGCTCTGCATTGTAATATCTTAATCTGCAGGTTTGGAGATATGCTTGGGACATTGGTGTGCATCCTCAATTAAATTTGTTTATTGTTTGGAGCTCCACGAGTGATTTTTCAAGGTTGACAGTTGTTGCAATTAGTGTTCTTGAAGTTCAGTATGATAATGTTGGTGATTCTTGCAATTTGTGTTGGTACAGATGTTGTAGTTATAATTCATGATGCTTGTGGATGTTTTTGGATCATGTGTCTTTTGTGTTGGTGGTCAACATTGATTAGTGAGCTCGTGATTGATGATTTTATTCGGTGTGTTAGTGTTATTTATATTCATGGCCGATCAGATACTTGTAGCATGTTGTGGATGATCGAGGTGTAATTCCTAGAGGTGTAACATGTTTGAGGTGATGATTTGGGTCCATTCTATGTCTTATCTAACATTGCTTTGGTTTACATGTGATAATTTATATCTGATCAACAACTATATCATTGTAATTATTTTATGTGTGTTGAGCCAACCTTGTTGATTTTTTCATGGTTGATGTCATGTATAAATAAATGTAATATCTTTGTATTTGAGTGTGTTGTGGATGAGAGAGAGAGTATATGAGCGAATAATGTATTGATCTTTCAAAAGCAGAGAAGAAGTGTGAAGAAGAAATTTGTGCTTAAACACAACTATAACCAGGCATAAGGAGATGTTATTTCTTAGTTCATGATTTCCGGATATGATTTGAATTTGTTTGTAAGGTAGTGAGCCTTCCTTGGGTTGTAGCCCTTTTTGTTTTTGAGCAGTGAGCTCTAGGCAGTGTGTTTGAATGCATTTGCATTTCCCATTATAATACTTATATGCTTCTTATACGGTATACCTATATTGTGGGTGTGTTCCCATTGTGGTTTTTCCCTTGACTAGGTTTTCCACATCAAAAATTTATTGTTATGTGTGTTTGTTAGGAACCGGAAGGGCAACTGAGAGAGGCGGGGTGAATCAGTTATCAATGAATTTCATCCCAAATATAACTTAATCAAACTTGATACTTAATACCGGTAAACCAAACTTAATGTCGATAGACAAATTAGCAGTTAATATTAATACCAGTGAAATGTAATGCATAAAACAGAAAGAGAAACAACATCCACAACTCATAACACAAAGATTTTAACATGGAAACCTTGTAAGGGGAAAAACCACGGTGGTAAACCTTACCCATAATCAGATGATACTACTGCAGATAGTATGTGTATACAAATGGGGTCTGCACATGTAGAAAGACCAACCACCTAGAGCACACTGCTCAAATGGGAGTCGCAATGACTACAGTGGGATGGTTAAATCCTAGAATAATGTACTGCTCAAAATAGCATCTCCATTGTTGGATCCAGTACCGGTTAAGCTTTGATAATCACCTTCAAACCTTCCTTGAACCTTCTCTATGGTCTACTCATATGATCTTCAATATTCACACATACCATGTTATAATACCACAACCTTACATACCATATACCATCATATATTATCTCACAAATGAGATCTTACATATATACAAAACCTAAGGCCAAATGTGTAGGTCGGCTCACTAAGAATATTTATTACAAATAAGTCAAGATGTAATGCATCATGTCAGCTCAATAAATTTACAAGAATATCCAATCAATAAATCATCTCCATGACATGTCGTGCTTATCTGGAATAGATAATGCATATCGGTCCATTATTGGCATATGCACACTCCAATGAGACATTGTAGGTGATTGAAGGTTTTGTCATTGATGGCAACCTTACAATCCTATGACACCGGCAAGGCATTACACTGGCACTAGCAAGATCAGACTCTACACCGGCACTCAGACCACTGGCATCGGCAGAGAAAGGAAGCATATCGGCACAAAGGCCGATAGGATTTTTGTTATATTGTATTTTGTTTATTATTGTAAAATCTTTGTAATCCAACTTGGCATCATTGTAAAATGACTCTTATAAATGAGAGATCATTATAGAACATTTAAAAAAAAGGAAGAAGATTATATTTAGGCAAAATAAGGCAGACCTATTATGTGAATTATAGGTTAAGGTTTTATGTAAGAAGCAGAGCAGCAACCGGTACTAGATCTGGCATTATAGATGTTATTCTGAAGCAGTACAAGATACTGGATTTGTATAATCCATCATTGTAAGTCAGTGAGACTTCCCATTGAGCAATGAGCTCTAGGCAATTGGCCTTCCTGCATGTGCAGGCCCCTCTTGTAGCAATAATATTCTCTTATTGGCCAGTAAGTGAATATTGTGGGTCACAAATCCCACCAAGGTTTTTCCCACACCAGGTTTCCTCGTTAAAACATTGTGTTATGGTGTGTTTTTCATGTGGTTGCTTTTAATTCTGTTTATTGCATTATTTCTTGCATACCGGTACACTGTTATAATAGCTTATGCATGTTTTAAGTTAAGAAATTAAATTCACCGGTTAGATACTGATTCACCCGCCCCTCCCTCTCAGTATCTATGGGAATCCTAACATCCATAACCTAAACCAATTTGTCAGTAACAACAAATATGTCAACCCGATTAGGCCAATAACCAAAACACCAAAAACAAGTATCCAAACCATGTCTTTGACATAATCAAGTGATCTCCAAATGATAACAAGTTTTCATCAGTGTTGGTGAACAATATAACCTGTCAGTGAATAATATACCGGTGACTGTGCATAAGTCACTGAACTTGCCGGTGAACACAATGTGTCGGTTCAACATAACCATAGATCTCTAGAAGGATAAGTGTTGACATCAATGACAAAACTAATGCAACACATCCATAATACCAACAATCTCCCCCTTTGGCATTGATGGCAACACTAGATGGAAAAATATCTAAGTGCCAAAAACAAAATGCCAAAAACCAAAAACCAACAATATCCAGAATAGATCAATACCAGAAATCAAAATACAAATGTATATCTCTCCCAATGAAATAATGTCTCCAAAAGAATAATCTCTCCCCCATGGATAAAGCTTTTCCATAGATATCTCTCTCCCTTTGACATCAAATGCCAAAGCAATGCAAATACCAGAACATATAACCAACTCATATAACCAATTGCTATAACCAACTACTCCCCCAGAGAAGTAGCTCTCCTCCATCAAAGCCAAAAAAAGGTTTCTCTATTAGTTTATGTCAGTTTGATGCCAATCTTCAACTGTCTAAGTCTCTACCGGTGAGGGTATTACCCCAAGTTGTTCTCTGAGATATTCAAAGATTTCCTTAGGCAAAGGCTTAGTAAAGATATTTGCAATCTGCTCTTTAGTATTCACATAAATCAATCTTACTTCTTTTTCTTCAACATTCTCTTTCAAAAAATTGTATTTGATAGAAACATGTTTAGTCTTAGAGTGAAATACCAGATTCTTTGATATATCAATTGTTGTTGAATTATCACAATAGATGATTATAGGTTCTTTACATTTTACCTTTATGTCTTTCAACATTTTCTTAATCCATAATACTTGAGTACAATTAGTTGATGTTGCAACATATTCTAATTTTGTTGTTGATAATGATGTACAACTTTGCTTCTTGCTCAACCATGAAATCAATCTACTACCAAGAAAGAATTCTCCACCAGTGGTGCTTTTTTTGTCATTTATATCTCCTGCCCAATTTGCATCAGTGTATGCACATAAATCAAAATTTTCATCTTTAGGATACCATAGGCCAAGATTTGTTGTGCCTTGTAGATACTGGAAAATCCTTTTTACTGTTGATTAATGATTTTCTTTAGGATTAATCTGAAATCTTGAAACAATACATATTGCATTCATTATATCAGGTCTTGTTTGTGTCAAATACAGTAAACCTCCAATCATAGATTTGTATCTTGTCAGATTAACGGGAGTTGAATCATCCTTCAATGTCAATTTATCAGTTGTAGTCATAGGAGTACTTACCGGTTTAGAGTTTTCCATACCAAATTTCTTCAATAGTTCCTTCAAGTATTTTGTTTGGCATATGAATATACCTTTATCAGTCTATGAAATCTATAATCCTAAAAAAAAATTTATCTCCCCAATCATAGACATTTCAAATTCTTCCTGCATCTTATTAGCAAAGTCTTTACACAATCCATCTTCTCCTCCAAAAATGATATCATCAACAAAAACTTTAATAACCAAGATGTCATCATTAGTCACTTTGAGATATAAGTTGTTGTCAGCATTACCTTTAGTGTAACCAAGCTTCAAAAGATATTTGTCCGATCTAGCATACCAAGCTCTAGGAGCTTGCTTCAATCCATACAAAGCTTTCCTTAATCTACAAACCATATATTTATCATTAGTCAATGAAAATCCATTAGGTTGTTCAATGTAAACTTCCTCTTCAAGATCTTCATTTAGAAATGCACATTTTACATCCATCTGACATACTTTGTAGTTCTTATGAGCTGCAAATGAAAGAAATAATCTGACTGCCTCAATTCTAGCTACCGGTGCAAAGGTTTCATTATAATCAATTCCCTCTTTGTGTGAATATCCTTTACACACTAATCTTGCTTTGTTTCTGATTACCTTATCATCTTCATTAAGTTTATTTCTGAATACCCATTTAGTTCCAATTACATTTTTTGTCTTTAGGTCGGGGAACCAATGTCCATGTATTGTTCTTTTCAATTTGTTCTAATTCATCTTCCATTACTTTAATCCAATGTTCATCTTGAAAAGATTTAATAATAGATGTTGGTTCAATTTGAGAAATTAAACATACCTCTTCATTTGCCAGTCTTCCTCTTGTCATAACACCTTGATACTTATTCCCAATTATCTGACTTTCAGAGTGATTCAGTCTTACATACCTGGTTTTATTCACATGTTGTTGTTCTTTAGTCACTATGGAATTCTTTGATGATGTTGGTGTCACTGGATCCACATTCTGTACCAGTGCACTCTGTATTGGTTCATTTATGATCATCTCAACTACCGGTTCAGAATCTATAGACCTTGAATTTCCTCTAAAGTGTTCATCTATCTTCACATTAGTACTCTCAATAATCTTCTACAATTATTAAAATATCTATATGCCTTTCTCTTATATGAATAACCAAGAAATATTCCTTCATCACTTCTAGGATCAAATTTGCCAACATACTCATCTCTCCTAATATAACATTTGCTTCCAAAAATTCTAAAATATTTAAGAGTAGGAGTATTACCAAACCATAGTTCATAAGGGGTCTTACCAGTTTGACCTTTGATGTAAACTCTGTTGAAAGTATAAACCACTATATGCACTGCTTCTCTTCAATACACATGATGTAGATTTGCTTCCAATATCATGCTTCTAGCTGCATCCAGAATAGTTTTGTTCTTCCTTTCCACAATTCCATTTTGCTGAGGTGTCTAAGGTGTTGATAGTTGTCTTTTGATTCCATTCACTTCACAGAATGTATTAAACTCCTTAGATGTAAATTATCCTCCTTAATCTGATCTCAAATATTTGATTTTCTTACCAGTTTCATTTTCTACCATTGCCTTAAATAACTTGAATTTTCCAAAAGCTTTTGATTTCTCCCTGAGAAAAGTAACCCAACACATTCTAGAATAATCATCAATAATTAGCATAAAGTATCTCTCCCTGTAGACTTCTTGTTCTTGCCAAACCACACAAGTAAGTATGAATTAAATCAAGAACATTATTGTATTTCTCAAAAATACTCTTAAAAGTTGTTCTAACTTGCTTTCCCATTTGACGTTCCTTACATACTGGATTATGAGGTTTCACAATCTTAGGTAAATCCCTTACAGCCTTAGTTAACTAATCCTTACAATGCAATCAAAATTCACATGACAAAGTCTCTTATGCCATAATTAAATTTCATCAATATATGCAATCAAGCATGTCTTATCACCGTTGTTCAAATGAAAGATATTACTTTTAGTATGATTACCGGTTGCAATCTCCAATCTAGTTCTATTCATGATTTTGCATTTTCCATTCTTGAATTGTAACTGAAATCCCTTTTCAACTAATTGACCAACACTCAAAAGATTATGCTTCAAACCTTCAACATAGTAAAAATTGTCAGTGTTATGCTTACCATCCAAATATATAGTGCCTTTTCCTTTGATTAGACAAGCTTTATCATCGCCAAATATTACTAGACCTCCACTATATTCCTAAAAATATAAGAATTTACTTTTATCACTAGTCATATGATGTGAACATCCGAAATCTATAATCCATTCATCTTTTTCTTCAATTTTAGCTGCCAGGGCCTCCTCTACCAATGGATCAGTAGGTGTCAGTTGATATTCTTTTATTGCAATAAAAGCCCATCCATTGTCTATTGGTTCTTCATCAGAATCATCAGTAACTCCTTCATCAGCATAGTAACATGATTTATCTTTGTTCTACTTAAATCTGTATCTCTGATATTCAGGGTTAGGCTTATATGTTCTTTTAGATTTCTCTCTCAATCTTGCATGTCCATCAGGACATCTAGATGCCATATGACCAACTTTATTGAAATTAAAGCATTGAAATGGTGCTTTACCTTCATACTTGCTTCCAATTGGACCTTTAGGCATTTTCCTTGAAAATGGTGCTTCAAGTTCTTCTAATTCTTCATTTTCCCTCTTGATATCTTCAAGTTCTTTTGCATACAGTTGATGATGCTCCAGATGATGATGCTTTGAAAGCTAAATCTGTCTTAATTGTAGCAACAGGACCAAATTCCTTAAGCTCAAATGCTAAAAGTTTTCCAACCAGAGTATCTTTAGATACTGATGTATTAGGCATTGTTCTCAACTTATTAATAGTAGTTACTTTCATTTTATATGACGGTGGCAAAGCTCTTAAAAATTTAGAAACAATTTCATCTTCACTTAAGGATCCTCCACAACATTGTATTCCTAAAATAATTTCATTAACCCTTTCCATAAAAGCAAAAATTCTTTCATCTTCTTCCATTTTCAAATTTTCATACCTAACCCGAAAACATTCCAATTTTGCAATTTTAATAATGGTATCCCCTTCATTCAATGTATCCAATTTATCCCAAATAGCTTTAGCAGTAGATCGGCCTGATAAACCCATGATTTTCTGATCTAACAATGCATTCAAAAGTGCTTCTCTTGCTTTGCAATCATTTGATTGATCTTTACCCAATGTTGGTGGATTAGGTTGATTCGGTGTAGGACAAACATAGCCATTCTTTGTAACTTCCCATGTGTCTCTTCCAATGCAATTTAGATGTGTCTCCATTCTGATCTTCCATATATCATAGTTAGTTCCATCAAGTTTCAAACTGTCCTTCCTGAAAAAGTTTGTTGCCATAGGATCTCCTCAAGCTGTTAGACTTCTGCAAAAAGAGGACTTGGCTCTGATACCAATTGTTAGGAACCAAAAGGGTAACTGAGAGGGGCGGTGAATCAGTTGTCAATGAATTCCATCCCAAATATAACTTAATCAAACTTGATACTTAATACCGATAAACCAAACTTAATGTCAGTAGACAAATTAGTAGTTAATATTAATATTGATGAAACTTAATGCATAAAACATAAAGAGAAACAACATCCATAACTCATAACACAGAGATTTTAACATGGAAATCCTGTAAGGGGAAAAACCACGATGGGAAACCTTACCCACAATCAGATGATACTACTGCAAATAGTATGTGTATACAAAAGGGGTCTGCACATGCAGAAAGGCCAACCGCCTAGAGCACACTACTCAAATGGGAGTCACAATTACTACAGTAGGATGGTTAAATCCTAGAATAATGTACTGCTCAAAATAGCATCTCCAATGCTGGATTCAGTACCGGTTAAGCTCTGATAATCACCTTCAAACCTTCCTTGAACCTTCTCTATGGCATGCTCATATGATCTTCAATATTCACACATACCATGTTATAATACCACAACCTTACATACCATATACCATCATATATCATCTCACAAATGAGATCTTACATATATACAAAACCTAAGACAAAATGTGTAGGTCGGCTCACTAAGAATATTACAATTTAAATCAATTACAAATAAGTCAAGATGTGATGCATCATGTCATCTCAATACATTTACAACAATATCCAATCAATAAATGATCTCCATGATGTGTCATACTCATCTGGAATAGATAATGCATACTGGTCCATAACCTAGACCAATTTGCTGGTAACATCAAATATGTCAACCTGATTAGACCAGTAACCAAAACACCAAAACCAAGTATCAAAACCATGTCTTTGACATAATCAAGTGATCTCCAGATGATAACAAGTCTTCATCAGTGTCGATGACCAATATAACCTATTGTTGAACAATATACCCATGACTGTGCATAAGTCACTGAACTTGTCAGTGAACACAATGTGTCGGTTCAACATAACCATAGATCTCCATAAGGATAAGTGTTGACATCAATGACAAAACTAATGCAACACATCCATAATACCAATAGTGTTTATGTTGTGTTGTTGATTTATGCTTTCATGCTTAATTATCAAATCTAAATAAGTTTAAGTTGAGTGAGTTTTTTAGACAATTGATTCACCACCACCCCCCCCAATTAGTTGTCTGCCCTATTGGTATCAAGATATTTTCATCATTAGTGTTAGTCCTTCCCCAATTTTCATTAAAATTTCAAACGTAGAGGTTTCCTTTTGGTCTTTCTTTTCTTTCGGTTATATACTTTCTATATTTGAACCCGAGTCTTTGAACCTTTATAAAAGTTCAAGGTTCAAAGTTGAAAATGTGCTCAAAGGGCTTCTATTCATGGTTTTGTATTATGATAAGATGAGAGCTATATTATAATTTGTATTGAACTTGAACCATTGAACCCTCTCGGTTCAAGGTTCAAAGTTGGTCATGCACCGGTTTCATCTTCGCTCATTAATTGTTATTTGTCTTGTCGCGAATTCGGTGTTCTATGTTGTTTTGTGTCATTTCTCATGTTTGAACTTGAACCTTTCAACCTCTTGGTTCTTGGTTCAAGGTTCAAAGTCTGAATTCTTAAAAGACCAAAAATTTCTATGCAAAATTGATACATGCATCATTAAGCAAGATGGTGGCGGGAAAAGAGAATATTCTAGAGATTTCAAAAAGGTTAGTTTCTAAAATTTATGATAAGAAATTATGATAAAGCATGAGTCGTGTGATGAAGTGATATAAACATTAAATACATGTTGACTATATGTCAAGTCAAGTGATAGTTTGCATGAACTTCCTTAATTCATACAGCTTGCTAAGTTTTAAGTGTAATTTTTTCTATCATTGTTGCGAAAGCTAGCAATTGTCTTTAGAAATTTTCTTCAGTTGTAATGTAAGCGGGAAAAATTAAAGGTATTTTGTCTACGCATAGAAGATTTTCAATAATTTTCAATTGAAACCAAGTTAGTTTCAGTCATTCCCTCTTCTGTTGTGTTTTCTTATTCAATAAATTAGCTATCATCCATTCTCCTTTGTTGTGCATAAGTTTATTGCATTCCCATAAATTGCTTGTTTAAATGAGAGGTGCCATAATGAGGCCCACCTTGCCCAAACTAGGCCACAATTATTGCCTGGTTAATTAACTCCCAGAAATGGGAGATACTTCATTAGCTCTAGTGGACCTCTCTGATTTTCTCGAGAGAACCAAAAACCTAGTCCCAAATTCAATTATGGAAAGAACAGTGAATAGTGGTTTGGTTCAAGCTGCCGCATTCCCCATTGTTGCACCATGCCTGGAGTAGGTAATAGAATGTATGAATAGGTATGATGCAGAGTACAGATGCATTAGGAATGTCAATGGTGAAGTGTTTCTAAAAATTGACAAAGAAATTGTAATGGTAGCCATGGGTATACCTCATAAAGAGCCATATGAGGACTGGACTATTGGCACATCATATTCATTTTTCTTTGAGAAGAAGAGCACTTATAGAAGTGTGATTGCAAGAAATTGGCTACTAAAGATTCAAAAAGGGGGTTCTAGATTGTTGAGGCCTCTTACCAGAGAACACTTCATAGCAGAGTTGCAGGACATTGTCATTCTTTTGAATAGGTTAAAAGGGAATAAACATGCCTTCTATTGGGAAGACTTGATGTACTTCTATATCCAAGTCATGTTGAATGGGAGCACTTACCTAGATTGGGGGCAGGTAATTTCAAAAATATTGCATGAAAGACTAAAAAGGTTTGAAGGAATGACTAGTTTCTTTATGTCATCTTATTTGTTTTATATACTTGCATGTACTCGAGATTAGAATGGGCTACATCATGAACCCTGGATTGATGGGATAAAGGTGTATGAATATTATCCTCACCTGTAGGAACAAAAATATGCAGAGAATTTTATGAGGTGGAATGACATCTTCGCAGGGAGATTGGTTCACGAGTCATAAGGAAACATAAATAAGAGATTGATAACAGAGGCCATGGAATTAATTGGCATTTATGGTAGTTATTTTATCAAATTTCCCCAGTTCACTTATATTCGAGTTGGCAGTTCCAAGGTGAACCTTTCAGGTTGCCCTGCTTTGTATTAGATAGTTATGTTATAATTGAAGTTTATCGTCAACTAACACACATTGACAAAAAGAGTGGAGGGAAGTCTGGGGTGATATTTCCAATGGAAATTGGCCATTATGGTTGTGCATCTATTTTAGATGCATTGAACCTTGAACTTGAATTCAAAAAGTTCAAGCTTCAACCATATGTTGCCAAATACAAATTTGATAGTTGAGCATTTGCTAGAGAAAATTTAGAAGTGGACAGTGATTTTTGGCATGAACCTCAATTATAGGATTATTGGGAGAATTGCGTTGATGAGTTCGAAGTCCAGAGAAGGTTGTGGTCAAGGTTCACAATTCAACAAATTGTCACAATGGGCCTATCCATGAATGTTTTTGGGGTGCAAGAAGAAGGATATGAAGAAGTAGTTGACCCTAAGTTTGATGAAAAGATACAGGGACATCCTATTCTTGAAATTGATTGCAGTAGAAAAGGAGACAATAGCATTTAGTCTAGTACCTTTAATGTAATTAGAAGAATAGAGAAATGGTTGAAGGATCATCATTTCAAGCAAAAGCATGTTACTGCACTTAAGGATAAGAAAGTCATTCGAACTCGTGCGGCTTCCAAAACATCTCTCCCTTCTTCTAATTTTGTTGTTGATATTGTATGTGCAAGGAAACAAAGGACGGAGAAGACTAAAACCACAGGTCTAGGAGAGACTTCCACAGGTTCAGCTTCCACCCATTTTACTAGATCACACAGCAAGAAAAGTAATTAGAAAACCCTGGCAAGTTCACTGGTAGTGGACTTAGATTCTGAAGAAGAAATTCAAGAAACAATGGATGCCCAAATACAAGATCAGCCCCTCTGAGATGCAGTGGACAGTGGAAAAGAAATCATGCAACTTGAAGATTCTGAGAATACTATGGTTGTTGTCACCAGTGATCAGTAATCAACATTGCCAAAGGAAACATCTACCACTCCTAAGTGGTTGAGTGCCTCACTTACCAAAAAGAGGAACGTCAACCCTATTTTGATCCCAATGGAGGATAAGGTTAGAAAATGCCTACGAAGGACTTCAAAGTCCAAAAGACTCAAAATAGAAACCATGATTGATGTGAATGAGCAAACATGACACTATGTTGAAGAGTTAGCTAGACCTCCGATAGATAAAGAGATTGAGAATGTTACTGAGAAAGATTTTATCATTGAAAGGATCAATCTAGGAACAACTTCTCGGTCGTTGATGTAAAACACTTGGAATCTTCAACTAAAAGGATTCTCACAAGGACCTGGAAGGATGAGAAAGATAAAATTGAGATGAAGAAAATTATAATTCAGATAGCCTAGTATATTAATGCTATCCAGAACCTGAATCCTCAGCCTCTCTCCTAGGTTTCCTTATCATTCAACCCAAAATCACCTTTGAATCTGAAGTTACTTGATCTAGTTCAAAGGAGTCGAATGATCATAGATGTTTTTAGTGAATGGCTTGAATCAATCACATAGCAAGGGACAAGTTATATCTCTAATTTGGTCAAAGTGTTTGAGAATGCAGAATATTTTGGGAAAGAGCTAGAAGCAGAGATGGTTGTCTGGAAAAAAGAAAAGAATAAATGGTTAGTTGTGTTGAGTAAAATGAGAGACACACAAAGATATGGGATAATGAACTTCCTTGTTGAGAAGATGGTGCATGTCCTAGATGACAACATACTCTTTGTTTGCAAAGAAAACATTGAGTGGAGGAACTCAATCATTCACCAAGGACATGAAGAATTACTCAAGCTTTTAAAAGAATTGAAGGAGTTGATTGACACTATGCAAAAAGACAAGAAATGCATAGATCTTTAGCTCTTACGAGATGATAAGAAAATGCTTGAAGATTCATCACAAATGATTCAAGCCTTCAAAGATCACATACAACAGGTTCAGGAAGCAAAGTCCTTAACAATTGAGGACTTCTCAAAGGTGGCAAGAGTCGAATCTATGTTGGCTGTCTATTTTGATCATTTGGAGATGCATAAGAATAAAGTCTTACAGGTAGGTAAAAAGAAAGAAGTATGGAAGCAACGGATTTTACACATAGTCCTCCCACATTATCAACTCATCTTAAGCTTCTCAACAGCTCACCTGGAATGGCAGAACATTCAAAGTACTCCCGGATCATAAGATAGACAAGCTAAAGCCACATCAGCTTCTGGAGCTTGGTTGTGCTTTCTTTGCTCACGGCTCATGCCACATTTTTAGTTTAGTTATCGCTTTTCAGTTTTACGAAACTAGACTTCTTTAAACTTTGGGATAGAGATAATTATTTAACTCTGGTTTTATGTGTAACAAATTATCATATCCTAGAGGCTATTTATATGGTTGGATAAGTCTTTTAATAGGTCCGAAAAACTTTGATTTGGAGGAACAGATTTGATTTTCCTTGAATTTCTCAGAACTGATATTTCTGGTACTTGAATGAAATGCTATTTTGATGCAATCTTTAAAATTTATGTGTTTGAAGGATTAGCGATCTCTGTAATATGTATGTTGATGTGTGAAATATGTCATTTCATTACTAGTTCTTTCTATGTTTGTGAATTCATTGATTTTCATTGTTTACAAGAAATTTTCATTGTTGTTTAAATGGCACTGATCCCCCTTATCCTGTGAGGCATGAGTGAGAATCGATCAGTATTTACACTACTTTGAGTTTACTTTATTTTGAGTTTGTTGTATGAACATATGTGGAAGTAGAAGTTTGTGAGCTCTACACTTGAAAATAGATCTTTGTAGCATTCTTTTGTGTTGATGAATGAATGTGTAAGCCTTTCATGTTTTGTAGTGAAAAGTGTATTCATTTCTAAATTAACTGCATAAAAATTCATTGTAAATCTCACAAGGAGTTGCCCTCTAATGCAGAAAATGAACCTTAATTCGGTTCACCCAACTGTTGGTTCATTTTCTTTCCTTTCATAAAGGGTGTGCATGAATCAATATTGTAATATACATATATAAATTAAAGAAAGGACAAATCTGTTAACCAACATATTTTTGGCGACTCTGCTGGGGAGCCGAATGATAAGATTGGTCACCTGGTTACAAGATATCAAGAATTGGATTGTCAATTTTTAATAATCTTTTTGGGTGCCATCAAATTTTTGCACTACAGACAGACTGGAGTCAAGAAGATATACTAGGTCTCAAAGGCGGAAAGGGATAATTGACTCTATTTTTGCAGAACCTAAATTTTCAGCCCTCATTTTCACCTCAAAGATGAGAAAGAAGTAGACCTCCTTCTCCATCCCCTTCATTCCTTGTGTAGATCAGGAATTCGGAAATCATCAAAGCAAGTAACAAATTAGACTAGCTCAATCACGAAAAACTAAATTGCAATGACAAATCCTAAAAACATTCAATAGAGACATGAAAATAAAACATTCAAATCAAATGCAAACCATTGCAAACGTGAATGTCTCCTCCATAATTCTCCATTGTCCTTCTTTCTCCTTCAAATTGCTTTGTTTGTGGATCTCACCTACAAGTGCATAAGCATGAGATGAAAGCAAGATTGACAAAACAGCATAAAGATACTAGAAGCGTGATTGATTGATCGATCGGGGTTTGAAAATGTGATTAATTCGATAATGTGATTAGATGGACCCTTTGATTGAAGAAATTCATCCAATTTATAGATAAATTGGAGAAAAGACAAGATTAGCATGAAATTGATATTAAAGGCAATTGATTTCAAAAAATGGCACAATTGAGTTCAAGGAAGAAGGTTATGACACCTTCTATGTCATGAATTATGACATATTGCCAATGCAAAGGTTAGAGGACTAAAAGCCTATGACATCTTGCTATGCCAATAGTATGACACATGAGAAATTCATGCTTCCACCGAAGCACAAAAATAGGGAGAGACTAGAGAGAAATTAATTAGGTGGAAATTGAATTTGACAAATTAGAAAATTAGGTGGAAATTAGGAAATTAGAAATTGATGAATTTAGAAATTTAGGTGAATTAATTAACAATTTTTCATTCATTAATTAATTCACAAGAAGAGGGGGAATTAATTAGCCAATTAAATAAATATTTAATTGTGACAAGAAGACTTAGGATAAATAAATAAATTATTTAACCTAGAGGGAAAATGACAATCAAGATTAAATGAATAAATCATAAAATCCTAGAAGATGAATTAGAAATGCAAGGACAACAATTAGGTCTTGACAAAAGATAATTGATGTCGATTCAATCATGATTTTAATTGGCAGAGGATCAATGCTGATAAATGATTTGATTGATAAATGCACCAATTGACGAGGAACAATGACTAATTGATCCAAATTGATATGATTGAGAAGGATGACGATCGATGACAAATCGATCGCAAAATGACAAGATTGACAAGTTGATAAGGATCGACCAAAATCATGATTGAAAATTGTTATCAACAAGACCTAATTCGAAAGCAAGAAAAATGAGGAATGCAGAAGAAGGACTCAATGCTTGCAAATGATAAAGACCAAGTGCGCAACATGGAAGAAATGTTAATGCAATGCAAAAACCCTAAAATAAGGCAATGCGCAAATGTTAAAGTATGACTCCGCAAGCGTTGACCATTTTTAGATGTCCACACCTTGTATCCTTGGTTTGTCAGGCTCTAACCTTTCATGGTATTTCTTTACCCAGTATAATCAACCCAACCCCTCTCATTATCATTCTTCCACTGGTAGCAAACAATCCTTTTGGGGCTGCAGTAGGTCCACTGAACTTGGGTTTAAATCTGAATGCTCTACCCAAAGGAGTGAGAGATCACTTGCCAAAATTTAGTGGTGATGGGAAGACCATGGTTGATGAACACTTGAATGCGTTCAGTGTTGCCTGTAGTATAATAGTTGTCCAGCATGAAGATGTTGCAGTCAGGCTATTTGTACAAACACTAACTGGAGTTGTTGTGGATTGATTCTATCACCTGCCAAACAGTGTAATAACAAATTGGTAGGACTTGAAACAAGGTTTGAAGCAAGGTTCAAAGTAGTAGAGGACGAATGCTCTCTTTTGGCTCAATTGGCCCAATTAAAAAAGGATATTCTAGAATCTATGAGAGATTTTGTAGCAAAATTTGATAAGATTGTACATAAAATTCTTGTTAATCAAAAACCATCACACAACAATCTGAAATGTTTCTTCATAAATTTCATACCTTCAAAGATAGGTTTCCTGATCTGCAGATAAAGAGTTGAAACCCTAAGTGATGTTAAAGCACTTGTCGTTGACTTGGAGGATGACTTGATCACTGCAGGAAAGTGGAAGAGAGAAGCACAGGTACCCAATGCTCAACCCTCTACTTCTCCAGATCCTGTAATCCAGAGACTGATGAATGATGTAATAACTCTTAAAAGATAACTACCTAAAGCTAGTACATCCTATTCATCACCTTATCAAGACATACCTAGGAGGAATACAAATCAGTCTCTGGGGACCAAAAACAAATCTTTATAATTACCCCTGACCCAACAAAGATTGGCGATTGAAACCCCACCACCAAAAGGGAGTATGTGTGTTTTTCATCTTACAGATAAGAATGATGGCAATTCTTGTCCTGAAATGGTGTGTTATGTGCAACTGATTAGTTCTAAAGAGATTTCAGATGAATTGAGTGAAGAAGAATCTTTTAGGCAACCTAGAGACTCTGAAATCCACTTCCTAGAGTACGAGTCAGATTCAGAAAGAGGAGGTGACATTTTGGTTACTTTAGAGGATCCTTCATGTGTTGTGCTAACAAGGAATCAATACAATGTAAAACCTCAAGGCATCTCTTCATCCTCTATTGTGAATTCAAAAGGTAAGAAAATTGTTTCCAGATTTCATAATAATGATCATAAGCCTCAAGAACCTCAGTTGGTAAAATCTATAGAAATAGAGGGTTCATTTAATATTGTAGAGTTTTGTAAATCCTCCTGGATCCAAATTACACTGGCTGAATACCTTAAATTAAATCCCAAAGAATTGGATAGACTTGTTAAGTTTGTAAAAGGAAATAATGTATTACAAGCTAATGGAGTACAATAGTCAGTAAATGTTGCATGGTCTTCCCAAAGTGATGTGTTAGCTCATCGTGTTACTCATGAAGTGACCCCTGAAATAATTGCCCTCCAAACTAATGATACTTTGTTTGTTCTTGAGTCAAAACTTGAGCCTTTTTATAAATCATTGTTCATAAATGGTCATAAATTAAACAATTGTATTATAGACTTAGGTGCATCAGATAATATCATGCCATCTGCAGTAGCCAAAGCGTTGGAGTTATCCTTGACAAAAACCTTTGGCATATGTTATTCAATGAACTCCAAGAAAATACCCCTATTAGGATAGATCAAGGATGCTCAAGTAGTCCTTGTTGCTCACCTAAATAAAAGAATCAAGCTAACTATTCTAATAGCTGATATCCCTACAAGCTATGACATGTTACTAAGTCGTACATTCTATAGAGACTTAGGAGGTGAGATAAGGATGGATTGGTCTCAAGCCACTATTCCTATAGGAAAACAACGAGTCATTTTGCAGCCTAAACCTAAATCTAAGTTCACCATTTTTCCCTCTGACGATCCAAAGGCTCAAATTTTGTATCATGAATGTCAAGTCAGAAATTACATGATTTTATCTAATAATGAAGCTGCAGAAAATGTGTCGCAACCAGAGGCAAAATTTTTTTTATGGCAAATGGAGTTTGATGGGAGTTGTGAGGCGTCAAGTTCTAGTGTAGGGGTAGTTCTTATTCCTCCCTCTGGTATTCACATTCTTTTTTCTTTTAAACTAGAATTCAAGAACACAAACAATATGGCTGAGTATGAAGCTTTATTGTTGGGATTAGCCAAAGTGAAGAAATTGGGAGTAAAGCTTCTCCAAGTCAAGGGAGATGCGGAGTTGATTGTGAAATAGGTCAAAGGATTGTACAATGTGAAAAATGAGAGATTGAAACATTACCGAAATAGAGTTTGGGATGAAATTGAAGTTTTTGATGCATTTTCTATTGAGGCCATTCCTAGAGAACACAACTCCAAAGAGGATTCTTTAGAAGTATCAGCCTCTTTATTGATTCCTCATCCTAGGTTTACCAATGATACTTATCGAGTGGAGTTGGTATATCGGCCTAGTGTACCTGATAATTCTGAGTTTTGGCAGGTCTTTGAAAATGATAAACAAATTAACAATTTCATGCAGTGTATAGAAATATTTTCTACTACATTCTTTGAAGGGTCAGATGCGGAATGCAAAGAGTTTTCACTAGAGCGGGCCAAAGAGATGACTGATGGGATTATGTAGTTAAAAGGGAATAAGATTCCTAAAGGGTTGGTCTCTTTAGAACGTCTCTTTGATCACCATGATGCTTATAAGAAAAGAAAAGATGAACAGATTCTTGCAGTCCAAGATGTTGGAGGTTATGAAAGAATTAACATTGGCACTGAAGAAAATCCCAAGTATATAAATCTAGGAAAATGTTGCACACCTGCAGAGAAAGAAAGGTTCATTTCTCTCCTGTTGGAATACAAAGATGTTTTTGCTTGGTGTTATGATGACTTGAAGAACTTCAGGGAAGGAAAATTTCAACATCACATTCCTCTGAAGCCTGGAGTGAGTCCTTTCTGACAAAAACTTAGAAATTTTAATCCTAAAGTAGCTGAAGCAATATTTCAAGAAGTAGACAAAATGTTGAAGGCCAGAATTATATACCCTATTCACCATTCTACGTGGATAGCCAACATTGTCCCTGTTCGGAAGAAAAATGGGGAAATAAGGATTTGCGTGGACTTTAGGAACCTGAATCAGGCCAGTCTCAAAGATAATTACCCATTACCTACTATGGACCATATTTTGCAAACGGTCTTAGGTTTAGAAATGATGTCCATTCTTGATGGCTTTTCTGGTTATAATCAGATCAGTGTTTTAGAAAGTGACCAGCATAAAACTGCCTTCATTACTCCCTGGGGTACTTTTGCTTATAATAGGATGCCATTTGGTTTGATCAATATAGGGGCGACCTTTCAAAGGGCTATGGACTTATCTTTTGGTCATTTGAAAGATAAGATAATTTTTGTATATCTTGATGATTTAACTATCTTCTCGAAAAGAAGAAAGCATCACCTAAGAGATTTGAGGCAAGTGTTGCAAAGGTGTCTTGAACATGAAGTGTCATTGAATCCAAAGAAGTCAGAATTTGGGGTGACAGAAGGTAAATTGCTTGGTCACATCGTCTCTAAAGAAGGAGTAAGAGCGGACCCTAAGAGGGTAAAGGCAATTCAGCAGTTAAGTCTACCATCAAACAGAAATGTAGTCAGATCTTTCTTTGGACAAGTAAATTTTCTGAGGAGATTCATTCCAGATTTTGCAAAAACCACTGGGTACATTGTAAACCTGATGAGTGAAAAGCAAGCATTTAAATGGAATGAAGAGGGAAAGAAAGCATTTGAATAAATAAGGGAGGCCATTGCCCAGGCACCTGTTCTGGTTAATCCATATTTTAAGAAGGATTTTATTATCTATTGTTATGCCTTAGAGCATACTATGTCAGGGATTTTGCTACAAAAGAAAGATAGTGAAGAAGTTCCAATATCCTTCATGAGTGTTCCCCTAAAGAAACATGAACTGAAATACTCCCTGATGGAAAAGCAAGTGTATACAGCCGTGAAAGCTGTAAAATAGTTTAGGTACTATATTCTTCATTCTCACGCAGTTGTTTATGTGCCGCATTCTGCAGTTAAGAGAATTTTAACACAACAGGATATAGGAATGAACAATAGAGCCTCATGGGTGTCTAAAATACATGAGTTTAATTTGGACATCAAACCAACAAAATTAGTGAGGGGACAAGGCCTGTGTAAGTTGATTGCAGAAAGTAAGAATGAAACGACTGAGGAGCTTCCCTTAGTCCTATTTGTTGGGCTTCAAGATTCCTGGTTTGGAGATGTTGCATATTACTTAACCTATGGGGGTTGTCCAGCGTATCTCTCTCCAAGAGAAAAATGGAACCTGAGACTAAAGGCTGCCAAATATGTCATTTTTGATGATGTGTTGTACAAAAGGGGGTTGGATAGAACTTTCTTGTGCTGTGTGGATAAGTCACTTCAAGGGTCACTGTTGAAGACCTTTCATAATGAAGCCTATGGTGGTCATTTATCATCAACAGTAACTGCTTAAAAAATCTTGATAAATTGTTATTATTGGCCAGGTATGTTCAAAGAGGCATACGCTTGGGTAGCTAAGTGCGAAAAGTGTAAATTGTTCACAGGTAAACCACAACTTGCAGCATTACCTCTTCAACTAGTAGTTGTGGATGAACCATTCAAACAGTGGGGTTTGGATTTTATAGGTCCCTTGTTGCCTACCTCAATTGTAGGGCATACACACATACTGATACCACTGATTATTTTACCAAATGGGTTGAAGCTATTCTAGTGTGGAAGACAACTTTTGAGATTATTTGTAATTTTCTTAAAGAAAATATTCTGGTTTGATTTGGGGTTCCTCAGAAAATTGTGGTTGATAATGCAACTAACTTCTCTTCTACTGAGATTTCCTTATTTTGTATTAATCATGGGATATCTCTCGCTCACTCTTCAGGATAACGGCCAGGTAGAGTCGAGCAATAAAAATCTCATAAATATTATGAAGAAATTGGTGAGTGAAAACTTCAAAGACTGGCACAAAAGATTGTATGAAGCTCTCTGGGTAGATCGTACATCTCCAAAAAGAGCTATAGGGATGTCAACTTTTGAATTGGTATATGGCATGGGTTCTCAGGTGGCACTTTCCTTAGAACTTGTGGCTTCCAAGTTACAGACTATCATTAAGGATGTGTATTTTCAGGATTCTCTGGAGAAAAGGATTATGAATTTGAGGATTGATGGAGAAAGGGACAAGCTAGTTGATAGGATCACAGAACATCAAATGAGGGTCAAGAAAATATTTGACAAGCAAGCTAGGCCATGAAAATTCATGTTGGGTGATCAGGTTTTGCTTTGGGATAGAAGAAGGGAACCAAAAGGGGTGCATATGCTAAGTTTGAATCTTTATGGAAGGGACCATTTATAATTGAGGAGGTAAAAGGCCCTAACTCTTTCAAATTAGCATATCAAGATGGTTTTGTTCTTCCCCTGACCTATAATGGGTAGGATTTGAAGCTATATCAATTGTAAGCGAGAGTTCCTCATGAGTCTTGTACATAAGTTTTGGTTTGTTTAGTTTGTTGTTTCTGTTTTGTTTTTGTGTTTATTTCGGTCCTTTTGAATAAGGCTTGTTTGCGAAACCAAAGATCCTGAGGTTCATATCTTGGTCCCTTATCATCCCAGTCCCCAGTCAGAGCCAATGTTAGTCCTTCCCCAGTTTTCATTAAAATTTCAAATGCAGAGGTTGCCTTTTGTTCTTTCTTTTCCTTTCAGTTATATACTTTCTATCTTTGAACCCGAGTCTTTGAACCTTTGTAAAAGTTCAAGGTTCAAAGTTCAAAACACACTCAAAGGGATTCTCTTCATGACTTTGCATTATGATAAGGCGAGTGCTATGTTGTAATTTATATTGAACTTAAACCATTGAACCCTCTTGGTTCAAGGTTCAAGGTTCAAAGTTGGCCATGCGTCGGTTTCATCTTCGCTCATTAATTGTTATTTTTCTTGTCGTGAAGTTAGTGTTCTATGTTGTTTTGTGTCATTTCTAGTGTTTGAACTTGAACCTTTGAACCTCTTGATTCTTGGTTCAAGGTTCAAAGTTTGAATTCTTAAAAGACCGAAAAGTTCTATGCAGAATTGATACATGCATCATTAAGAAAGGTGGTGGCGGGAAAAGAGAATATTCTAGGGATTTCAAAAAGGTTAGTTTCTAAAAATTATGACAAGCAATTAATATGATAAAGTGTGAGTCATGCGATTAAGTGATCCAAACATTAAATGCATGTTGATTATATGTCAAGTCAGGCGATAGCTCGCACGAACTTCCTTAATTCATACAACTTGCTAAGTTTTAAGTGTAATTTTGTCTATCATTATTGCAGAAGCTAGCAATTGTCTCTAGAATTTTCTTCAGTTGTAATGCAAGCGGGATAAATTGAGGTTATTTTGTCTATGTGTAGAAGCTTTTCAAGAATTTGCAATTGAAACCAGGTTAATTTCAGTCATTTCCTCTTCTGTTGTGTTTTCCTATTCAAGAAATTAGCTATCGTTCGTTCTCCTTTATTGTGCATAAGTTCATTGCATCATTGTAAATTGATTGTTTAAAGGAGAGGCGCCATAATGAGGCCCACCCTACCCAAACTAGGCCGCAATTCTTGCCTAGTTAGTTCACTCCAGAAAATGGGAGATACTTCATTAGCTCTAGTGGACCTCTCTGATTTGAGAGAGAGAGAGAGCCAAAAACCCAGTACCAAATTCAATGATGGAAAGAATAGTGAAGAGTGGTTTGGTTGAAGCCGCCACATTCCCCATTGTTGCACCATGCCTGAAGTTGGTACTAGAATGTATGAATAGGTATGATGCAGAGTACAGATGCATCGGGAATATCAATGGTGAAGTGTTGTTAAAAATTGACAGAGAAAATGTAATGCCAGCTATGGGTATACCTCATAAAGAGCCATATGAGGACTGGACTATTAGCACATCATATTCATTCTTCTCTTAGAAGAAGAGAACTTATAGAAGTGCGATTGCAATAAATTAGCTACTAAAGATTCAAAAAGGGGGGTCTATCTTGCCAAGGCCGCTTACCAGAGAACACTTCATAGCAGAGGTGCAGGATATTGTCATTCTTTTGAATAGGTTAAAAGAGAATACCCATGCCTTCTATTGGAAAGACTGGATGTACTTCTATATCCAAGTCATGTTGAATGGGAGTGCCTAATTGGATTGGGGGCAGGTAATTGCAGAAAGATTGCATGAAAGTCTGAACAGGTTTGCAGGAATGATTGGCTTCTTTATGTCATCTTATTTGTTTTATATACTTGCATGTACCCAAGATTGGAATGGGCTTCATCACGAACCCTAGATTGATGGGATAAAGGCGTATGAATATTATCCTCACCTGCAGGAACATAAATATGCAGAGAATTTTATGAGGTGGAATGACATCTTCGCAGGGAGATTGGTTCACGAGTTATAGGGAAACATAAATAAGAGATTGACAACAGAGGCCATAGAATTCATCGGCATTTATGGTAGTTATTTGATCCAATTTCCATAGTTCACTTATATTAGAGTTGGTGGTTTCTAGGTGAACCTTTTAGGTTACCCTGGTTTGTATTAGATAGTTATGTTATAATTGAAGCCTGTTGTCAATTGGCACACATTAACAAAAAGAGTGGAAGGAAGTTTGGAGTGATATTTCCTGTGGAACTTGGCCATTATAGTTGTGCATCTATTTCAGAGGCATTGAACCTTGAACTTGAATTCAAAAAGTTCAAGCTTCAACCATATGTTTCCAGATACAAATTTGATAGCCGAGCGTTTGCTAGAGAAAATTCAGAAGTGGATAGTTATTTTCAGCATGTACCTCAATTGGAGGATTATTGGGAGAATTGTGTTCATGAGTTCGAAGTCTAGAGAAGGTTGTGGTCAAGGTTCACAATTTAACAAATTGTCACAATGGGCCTATCCATGAATTTTTATGGGGTGTAAGAATAAGGAGATGAAGAAGTAGTCGACCCTGAGTTTGATGAAAAGATATAGGGCATCCTATTCATGAAATTGATTGGAGTAGAAAAGGAGACAATATCATTCAGTCCAGAACCTTTAATGTAATTAGAAAAATAGAGAAATGGTTGAAGGATCATCATTTCAAGCAAAAGCATGCTCCTGCACTTAAGGATAAGAAAGTCGATCAAAATCATGCTCCTTCCCAAACATCTCTCCCTTCTTCTAATGTTGTTGTTGATATTGCAGGTGAAAGGAAACAAAAGATAGAGAAGACTAAAAACACATCTAGGAGAGTCTTCCATAGGTTTAGCTTCCACCCGTGTTACCAGATCACACAACAAGAAAAGTAATCAAAAAATCCTGGCAAGTTCACTGGTAGTGGACTTAGATTCTGAAGAACAAACTCAAGAAACAATAGATGCCCAAATACAAGATCAGCCCCTCTGAGATGCAGCGGACAGTGGAAAAGAAATCATGCAACCTGAAGATTATGGGAATACTATGGTCGTTGTCACCAGTGATCAACAATCACCATTGCCAAAGGAAACATCCACCACTCCTAAGTGGTTGAGTGCCTCACTTACCAAAAAGAGGAGTGTCATCCCTATTTCGATCCCAATGGAGGATATGGTTAGTAAATTCCTACGAAGGACTTCAAATTCCAAAAGACTCAAAGAAAAAAACCATGATTGATGTGGATGAGCAAACCGGACACTGGGTTGCAGAGGTAGCTAGACCTCCAACAGATAAAGAGATTGAGAATGTTAACGAGAAAGATTTTATCATTGAAAGGATTGATCTAGGGACAACTTCTTGGGCCACTGATGTAAAACACTTGGAATCTTCCACTAAAAGGATTCTCGCAAGGACCTAGAAGGATGAGAAAGATAAAAGTGAGATGAAGCAAATTATAATTCAAATGGCCCAGTATATTAATGCTATCCAGAACCTGAATCCTCAGCCTCTCTCCTAGGTTTCCTTATCATTCAACCCAAAATCACCTTTGAATCAGAAGTTACTTGATCAAGTTCAAAGGAGCTGAATGATCACAGATGTTTTTATTGAATGGCTTGAATCAATTGTACAATAAGGGACAAGTTATATCTCTGATTTGGTCAAAGTGTTTGAGAATGTGGAATCTGTTGGGAAAGAGCTAGATGCAGAGATGGTTGCCTGGAAGAGAGAAAAGAATAAATGGTTAGCTGTGTTAAGATAGATGAGACACACACAAAGATATGGGATAATGAACTTCCTCACTGAGAAGATGGTGCATGTCCTAGATGACAACATACTCTTTGTTTGCAAAGAAAACATTGAGTGAAGGAACTCAATCATTCACCAAGGACATGAAGAATTACTCAAGCTTTTAAAAGAATTGAAGGAGTTGATTGACACTATGCAAAAAGACAAGAAATGCATAGATCTTTAGCTCTTACGAGATGATAAGAAAATGCTTGAAGATTCATCACAAATGATTCAAGCCTTCAAAGATCACATACAATAGGTTCAGGAAGCAAAGTCCTTAACAATTGAGGACTTCTCAAAGGTGGCAAGAGTCGAATCTATGTTGGCTGTCTATTTTGATCATTTGGAGATGCATAAGAATAAAGTCCTGCAGGTAGGTAAAAAGAAAGAAGTATGGAAGCAACGGATTTTACACATAGTCCTCCCACATTATCAACTCATCTTAAGCTTCTCAACAACTCACCTGGAATGGCAGAACATTCAAAGTACTCCCAGATCATAAGATAGACAAGCTAAAGCCACATCAGCTTCTGGAGCTTGGTTGTGCTTTCTTTGCTCGCGGCTCATGCCATATTTTTAGTTTAGTTATCGCTTTTTAGTTTTACGAAACTAGACTTCTTTAAACTTTGGGATAGAGATAATTATTTAACTCTGGTTTTATGTGTAACAAATTATCATATCCTGGAGGCTATTTATATGGTTGGATAAGTCTTTTAATAGGTCCGAAAAACTTTGATTTGGAGGAACAGATTTGATTTTCCTTGAATTTCTCAGAATTGATATTTCTGGTACTTGAATGAAATGCTACTTTGATGCAATCTTTAAAATCTACGTTTGAAGGATTAGCGATCTCTGTTGAGATGTATGCTGATGTGTGAAATATGTCATTTCATTGCCAGTTCTTTCTATGTTTGTGAATTCATTGATTTTCATTGTTTACATGAAATTTTCATTGTTGTTTAAATGGCATTGACCCCCCTTGTCCTGTGAGGCATGAGTGAGAGTCGATCAGTATTTACACTACTTTGACTTTACTTTATTTTGATTTCATTGAATGAACATATACGGAAGTAGAAGTCTGTGAGCTCTACACTTGAAAATAGATCTTTGTATCATTCTTTTGTGTTGATGAATGAATGCGAAAGACTTTCGTGCTTTCTAGTGAAAAGTGTATTTGTTTCTAAATTAACTACATAAAAATTCATTGTAAATCTCACAAGGAGCTGCCCTCTAATGTAGAGGATGAACCTTAATTAGGTTCACCCAATTGTTGGTTCATTTTCTTTCCTTTCATAAAGGGTGTACACGAGTCAATATTGTAATATACATATATAAATTAAAGAAAGGAGATATCTATTAACCAACAATTAGTAATGGGAGGATAAAGTCTTTTTCAAGTGATTTGCATGTACCGGGTTTAGAAAGAAATTTAAATTCAATCTCTATGTTAAATGATATGGGATTGCATGTAACATTTGACAAGTATGGTTGCAAATTAGCAAGAGGAAACTTGGTGGTAGCAAGAGGGACAAGGAAGGGGACTCTATAGATTGGGCCACATTAGTGAGAATAGTTTAAAAATCATTTTAAATAAAAAGTTGTTAGACGTTTTTTCCTATTTAATAAGAGTTTTGAATTTTGTAAATATTGTGTATTTTGAAATAAAAATAGGAAGTCATTTGTTGAGGAAGTAATATATCTAAGATTAAATTGTAAATTATTCACTCAGATGTATTTGGTCTAGTGAATGAATCAATTTGAAGATCTAGATATTTTGTCTCCTTCATTGATGATGTTTATATATATATATATATATATATATATATATATATATATATATATATATATATAAGGCATAAATTTGTATTTTTCACTGTCTAAAGAATCTATTGGCTTTAGTTGAAAAGAAAATAGATTGTAAAATCAAGGTTTTAAGAATTGATAAGGGAGGAGAAATACTATTTTAAGGAATTTGATGAGTTTTATAAGCATGTAGGAAATGTAAGAAAAAAAGTCACTACATATACTCCACAGTAAAATAAAGTGGTAGAAGGGTTAAATCATACAATAATGGAAAGAGATAGAAGTATGTTGAGTGGTTCACAACTTGATAGATGCTTTTGGGTAACAAATGTAAGTACTTCTTATTACTTGTTAAATAGATCTCCTTGTAAGAATATTGATACAACACCATATGAAGTGTGGACAGGTAAGAAACCTTTTGTTTGCTTTTAAGGATATTTGGCTGAGGTTTATGTTCATGTGCCTAAAGAAAAATGAACTAAGTTGGATCCAAAAGTTGAAAAGTGCATTTTCATTGGATACAGTGAAATGTAAAAGGATATAAGTTATGAAATCCGCTAACCAATAAAATTATCTTTTCTGCATATGTGATTTTTAGGAAACTTAGCGGTATTTTTCGATCCTAAATAACCAAAAGAAAAAGATAAGGAAAAGAGAGTGCATTTTGAAATCAAGCATGAAAGTGCACCTTAGGAAGAGTAGAGAGATGGGCATGAGGATTTATGGAAAATAGGTGTTGTACACCTTGCATAATAATGCTTATAATTGTAATATTTTATTTATTATGTGATGTTGCATATGGACATGTAACATTTAGAGATTTTTTTTTGGAATATTCTTGGGGCTACTATGATGTTGTATTGTAACATTGTAATATTATATTAAATTTATTTAATATTCGGAAAAAATATTTTAAAAGAGAAAACTTAGTACCCAATATTAAATGTGGGGTCAAGAGTTAGTTATGAGCACATAGTTTTAGTTTACCACTAGTTATTTTTGTGTGATATTTTGTCTATAAAAGCAAGCACATGTTTAGTGGTTAAGGTTGGCTGGTGGTTTTGGGTTGTCATTGTATTGAGTCCTTTGGAGGATTGCATTTGTGGAGCATGACATGGGATGTGTGGATTCATGCTTGGACACATGGAAATGCATTGGAGAGCTTGATGGTTCAAAGGTCTTCATTGTAACTTTGTAGGTGCTTTGTATTGCTTTATGGTTGATTAATGCAATGGAGTATGAATTCTTTTGAAGGCTAGGTTTTTCCGTCATGAGGGTTTTCATAGGGTATATCTTGTGGCTTTTCTATTTAATCTTTGCATTATGGTGATTTTGTAAGCTTGTATGTATGCTTTTCTCTCATGGATTATGTAGGAAATGAATTATTATAATGTGGGTTTAAAGTGTTATCTTCTAACAAGGATGAGGATAAGGAAGAAGAAGATGAGGGTTCAGAAACAATTATTGATCAAACCAAAGAACACAAAGAGGTTAAGAAAGATAAAGAACAATAAGAGCCCTATACTACTATTCGCAGAAGGTGCACAAGACAACAAAATCCAATTGATAGGTATAGCCCACTAGATTTATGTTATACATTTTCTTTATTAAGGACTAATGATGAACCTAGATCTTATAGGGAAGCTTTTTTAGTAGATGATTGTGATTCATGGCAACAAGCCATGCTAGAGGAGATGATGCATTATAATCATGTGATACTGTTGGAATCCAAGAACACTAAGAGGAGAGGGTGAATTAGTGTTCTACCGGTAATGTTAGTTTTGAACTTATTGCATATTAACCAGATAACAGTAAATAAAATTAAAGTGCATATACTAAATAACACATAAAGAGGCAACACTATAACACCAATATTTATATGTGGAAAACCCTACAAAGGGAAAAACCACAGTGGGGCTGATACCCACAATATCTATATACTTGATCAAGGTATACAAATATTACATAAAGGGGATTGTGCATGCAATCAGGCCAACCACCTAGAGCTCACTGCTCAAACACAAAATGAGAAGTCTCACTAACTTACAAAGAATTACAAAGTAATTACAAAGTAAAATGAACTTATAAGATGCATCTGACCATGCTGGATAAGTTTCGGTTCATGCTCTGATATTCTTCACTGTGTACTGGTTTGTTGATGCTCTGTTCTGCTATTGGTTATGTTGTGCATGTGAAATTGCACACAAAATCTTCTATTCGCTAACCAAAATGCATACCAATAATCTCTGAATAATTCTCAATTAAAAAAACATCTTTACCATCTCATGATCCATCACAAAAGGGATCTCCTTAAATATCCTCCTAACTTCCACCATGTCGGCTTCAATGAAAAGTATAAACCTGTCATTTTCTGGATCATAATGAATTTCAAACATGATCCCAATGATCATGCCAGCCTTCACACATTATCATAAATTCCATGAAATAAATTATCGGAGCCATAAGATCTCCTAGCCAGGTCCTATCCATTACCAGGTTCCAAATACACGTTACCAAGATCAGAACTTAGTCGATTGTGAAGGAAAGTGAATGTCAGTTAAGTGTAATGAATGTCAGTTAACCCAAACAAAGAATATGTACACCTGAAGATGAGTTGCAATAACTTGAAGAATATTTTCCATCAATGACAACCCAAAATGCCAATAACTCTTACCAGATGAGTGTCAATTGCCAACAATCTCCCCCTTTGGCATTGATAGAAACACTCATGTGAAAAATGGTGATGTCACCAATTTGTCTTTGAATTTGCATGACCTCCTAACCTGTACATGAATCTGTTATATGCATATGATGCTCTCCCTAAGAACTATATACATTTTTCACTTTATTCCTCCCCTTTGACATCAATGAAAAAGTGGTGTGTCCTCAAAGAATATATTATACGGTTATAAACATAAGCCGGTTCTATACAAGTTTCAAAATATTCACATACATAGTCTTCAAAAATGAAAAGTAGGTATCCCAACATTGTTTAAGGGAGTCAAGAATGGAGATGAATCCATTCAAGAGATTGGCATAATACTCAATTTCTTTTGTTGTAGTGGGATCCTCTCTCTACCTATTAGAAATACACCCAATCTTATGAAACAATAAATTATTTGACCAGGGACCATTAAGATTCTAGAGCTCATTTGATCTTTTTATTATATTGTCCGTATCCTTCTCCAATTTCAAAATTTGATCCATGATTACCAAAATTGGACCATCCAAAGAACTAGTAAGATTAACTGCAACTCATATCCTCCGAGCTCCTCAATGTTGCAGTGGATGTATGCCCTGATATCTTCAGTGTGAAGAATTTCATGACAAGCACTCAAAAATGCTCCTAAAGGATCATTTAGAAGGGACTTGATGTTGGCATTATGTGAACCGACATGAGCATTATGTGAACTGGCATGAGCCTTATGTAAATTGGCATGAAGACATAATGATATTGTATGTTGTCATTGATGTCAATATGAGACATAGTGTGAACCGGCACATGAGATAAGTGAAGAAAGAGGTACCGGCATATGTGTGAACCGGTATATGCCAAAGTGAAGCAGCACATTTGTTCAAAGTGAACCGGCATGCAATTATGGGAACTGGCACATGGAAGCACTGTATGACTACCGGTTGGTAAGGCATCTTCCACTTCGGGGTTTTCGGTTGGAGTAGCTCAAGTCTATGTGACTCAATCAGTGATCTTTGTGTGATGAGTTAACAATATGATGGAGGACAGATCGTGTTGCCACATAAGCTCTATGAGCGTGAAGGATCTTGCATGAAGAAGACTATTCCTATCTACCTCGGGAATGTGCGAAGTCTGTCAAATGGTGATAACGCGTGATGGGTTATCAGCCACCATGAAAACGGTGGATAATGGACGATGGAGAATGTCTTGAGATCGACTCAAGACTGGTGCATTTAATGCAGTATGTTTTAACGGTCAGGATTGAACCGTTTGAATTGCTCAACCTAACAGGTTTAGGGTTTAGGGTTTTTGCTATCGACTTGTATGTTCCCTATAAGGTCAATGTTAGGTTTCTATCTGAAGTTGTTGGCAAAAGTTGTGAGTGTGTATCCAACGAAAGTGATACAAGATTCTTGCCATACCATAGGAGAGAAGAGATACCTGCAAAGTGTATGTGCAGAAGGAAAAGAGGAGCCTAAACGGATCTGTATTAGTATTAAGTGTTGTTAACAGATCATTGTAATACCTATTGATCTCTAACCACTTCAACAGTTGTAAAATCCCCTAACAGGGTAGCCTTAACTGGCTTGATTCAAAATCCCTTAAATCGGGTGGTCTTAACCAGCTTGCTGTAAATCCCTTAACCGGGTAACTCGAAGCTAATGAGTTCTGAGAAGCCAGAGAAGCTTAGGAGATCCTTTCAGCTATTGAGTTCTTAAAATCCTCTAACAAGGTGACCCTACCGGGTTTAACCCTTAACCGGGTGATCCCTAACAGGATCGGTTCCTACCAGAACCTATTGTAATGTTCTTAACCAGACAAGGCTCCTAACAGAGTGGACTTCTAAAGAGTTCAAAAAGCAGCTTGTGGGTATTCATCCCCACCATGGTTTTTCCCAGTTGGGTTTCCACATGAAAAATATGTGTGTCATGTGAAATGCGTTTGTCTTGTGATGCTTTGATTTATCTGTTATGCACATGAAGGTTCTATGTTTTGTGCTTGTCTATAAAACATATTGAACTCCCTGTTGTGAAGATTTGATAGTTAAAGTCTACTAGTTCATGTATGTGAATATTATGATAATGTGGTATTGAGCTAAGAGAAAAACTTAGTGAGTGACCGGTTCATGACTGATTGAGCTATACTGGATGCTACCGGTTGCACTCTGTTTTACCGGTATCTCTGTTTATCAGTCATTGTGAGTGTTTGCTGTCAAACCAGTTTTGGACATATTTTGTGTCTGTACTAATTCACCCCCCCCTCTCAGTGCCGGTTTGGTACTAGTGGTTCATCATTGAGTTATCACTTGAAAGGATGCTACTTGAGAACAGGATGGGGGCAATTATTGATCTCTACCACCAAATGAGTGTCAATGTTGAATGATGAAGAAGCCATGATAGCTGAAAACTGAAACTAGGGTTTCTACAAATGGAAAGTACCTTAAGACACTGTCGGGGGATGAGATCGCTTTTGAAAGAAAGTGCTTGCACAAATCGCCTTGGACTCCGAATCACTCTGGAAATCGCTTGTCTAAATTCTTGATCACTATGTGATGAGAATAACTTTACTTTTCCCTTTTATTGCCATTAACCCTAATTTTCATTGTCATAAATTTTGTCGAGAAGCGTTAATGGGTTGCATAGTCTGCAAGTAGATTCTGATAAACAACTAAAATTTCCTGAGTACCATCTGCAATCAGAATTCTTTGACTACAGATCCAATCCAGGGTATTTGCATGGTCTTCAATGATTTGCCTACCCCTAAGGAAATGAGCCTTAGTTACCAATTGTATCTGCTACCTGTGTAAGGCTTGATGACTCTACTAGGTGATCTGTTGGTTGTGTATCCGATCTTCTTACCCATCTTTTCTCATGTTGTTTTCTAATGTCTTCCATGTTTTCCTTTCCCTTATCATTTGCATTTTCATTAGTTGTCAGTGGGTTCTTACTTCTACAATATTTAGAAATATGTCCAATCTTGTTGCATGCATAACACACAATATTGTTCTTTTGAATTGCTTTGTTAAACCCTTGATTTCCTTTATTTTCTTTTGATCTACATTGATTGGTCATATGTCCAAATTTGCTACATGCATGACATCTTACATTTCCAAGACCGATGAATGATGCATTATTTTGATTATTCCTATTTTTGCACTAACTAGCCATATGACCATATTTATTGCAAAGAAAGCATACATACCATTGAATTTGTGACCATTAGGTTGTCTTACTGGTGATTTCTAGTTCTTGTTGTTGACATGATTCTACTTCTATCCGAATGATTGATCTTGTTGTGCAGTACCAGAGCTTTCTCCTTCTTCATAACCAAGACCTCTCTTATCATTAGCATCTCTTTGATTCTTCAGCAACTCATCAAGTTTAGCAAAGCTATCCTTGAACTTGTCCTTGTACTCATTTTCAATGACCAAGTCATCCCTCATGATTATAATTTGTCTTTCCAATTCTTGTTCATTGTTTTGGATCTGGGTCAACTCAAGTTTTAGCTTGTCATTCTCATGAGTCGGTCTGTTGCATTCATCAGATCTGTCCTTTAATGCTTGAGCTAGGTTTTCTTCATTTTTCTTTCTATCCTCAAATTCCTTGCACATCCTCATGGTTAGGGCTTGCATCTCATTCTTTAAGATAGTATTCTCCTGAGTGAGTTTCTGATATTGATCATTCATAGCATCTTCCTCATCACTATTCTGATTTTGCAATTGATCATAGAGTTCCTTTCTCTTAGCCTTAACAACTGAAAGCTTTCCTTGTAATGAAATGATGTGTTCTCTGGCTTTCTTTAGTTCATTTTTTAATTTACTATTCTCCATCTGCTCATTATCAAGATCCTCAAGAGCAAGTCAAAGTTGTTGTTACAAACCGATTTTCATTGATTCCAAATTCCAGGTCTTCCTCAAGTGGTTAAACTTCTTCTGAGGAACCAAGCTCTAATACCAATTGTTGGAATCCAAGAACACTGAGATGGGGGGTTTGAATTGGTGTTCTACCGATAATGTTAGTTTTGAACTTATTGCATATTAACTGGTTAACAGTAAATAAAATTAAAGTGCATATACCAAATAACACATAAAGAGGCAACACCATAACACCAATATTTATACGTGGAAAATCCTGTGAGAGTTGAGAAATACAACACCATGGGAGCCTAAATATCTCTGCAAGTTGAATAACCTGTTACAAGGAGAAGCAAGGAAGCAAATAACAGAAAAAATAATACATAGAAAATATGCTCAAAAAGATGAGAGCTCAATATTCACAAAATGTTTAATGTGATAATGCTTACAATACAATGAAAAGAATAAACCTCTAATAGGTCAAGAAACCCTAAAAAGGAAAACCTAGGCTTGCACATAATAATTAATAAAAGAATTAATTATTATGTACCTAAAGTTAGCTTAAGTGTAAAAGAGATAAAGGGAACTTAAATAATTAAACAAAAGTTGTTTAATTAATCAAGTAAAGACTCGAATACTATAACACCCCCCTTAAGCTAGACTTAGGGATAAGCTAAAACCTAGAACAACTACTAAAAGAAGGAAAGATGGGTCACGACAACAAGGCCTGATCAGGTACCCAAATACAATCAAATCTCTATGAACTAGAGAAATAGAGAAAACCACATGGGAAAAAAACTCTACTCCAAACAGAGATGGAAAAGGCAAGAAGAAGGACTGAAAAAGCCTCCAAACAAGAATGTTCCAAAAAGATAGGAACAAGAGAAGATCAGAAGAATCACGGAAGCATGAAGAACCTGCAAACACTATCGAAGAATAACTGCTGATCTGAAGAACCTCCACTGAAATAGAATATGACCAGGTAGAGAAGACTGTAATCTGTATGAGTGCCCTCAAATGACACTACTCGAATTGGAAGGCAAACAAGTGAACTCGAAGATACAGATGGCATGAGAAACCAAATCCTGAAGGGCTGATCAATTGAACCATGGAAGCATTAGAACCAATAGGACAAACCTCCCCATAATGCTGAAAAAGGGAGAGGGATAGGTACACTAAAAAGAATGGCCAACAAGAACTGCACGACGAAGAATCAGGAACATCGAAGGCGCAAAGAAAGTACATAGTGTCATGGAAGGAACACTCACTCAACACATAGCATGAGGCAAATGTCATGGAAGGAACACTCATTGGACAAAGGTAGATGGAAAACAAAAGGCAAACATCAACCCCCTCATGGCACTTTAAAAGTAGTGCATGTACAATAAGGCACAAGATGTGCAAGATCCCAAACAAACAATGCATGATGGCACTTTATCTCAGTGTGTTTGCATAAAAGAAGCTACAATGATAATAAAACTGGAAACAAAAAGAAGAACCAAAATCGAGACATCCTACTCAGAGAAGAGATCCCAGGACCTGAAACAACCAAGATATCCATTAGAGTGTTGAAAAGTAAAAAACTAAATAAAATATTCTTGGAGCAGAATCTGGAAAGAAAACCCATATGGTTGGAAAGTACACATAATAATATTTCTAACGATATAAAGTTTTCGAAAAACGGAGTTCGGATGCTCATTCTACGGCTCCCGGAGTGCAAAAAAGAGACCCCACTTTGACTAGAAAAAAACATAGTCAAACAACAAAATTGGAAAAAAATTCCAACACCACAAGGTCCCAGCTCGGAACCAGCTTTTTGACGCCTATTCATTTTTGAAAAAATGACTCTGTTTGCCCAAGTTATGGCAAAAAGAACCAACCCCCCTAAAAGAGGCAAGAGGGAGGTGCAACGGGGGCAGGGTCGGGCGGAGGTGGCCCGTGGGCGGCGCTCTAGTGGCGGGTGGGTGGCATTGCGGTGGTCGAGTAGAGGTGCAAAGACAGCGGTGGTCGGGCGAAGGGTTTTCGGTGGGCGACGGGGCTGTTTCTAGGGGCGTGGGGCTATTTCCGACGATGGTGAGGGGCCGATGGGGAGGCAGGGCTTTAACGGGTGCTGCTATGCGCCAACGGGGGCTAGGAGGCGCTGATAGTGACGAGCGTAGGGGCTAGTGAGGGCCGGGGAAGCATCAATGACAATGAGTGCAGGGGCCAGCGAGGCCAACGACAACCGGGAAGGGGGGGCCTGCACGGACAACTGTAGGCCTGCAGAGCTAGGGGAACCCACGGTACCCGTGGGGAAACCCCCCAAAACAAGAGTTTTTTAAAAATTTTCAAACAACTTTTTCGCCTTTGATTTTTGAATTGTTTTTTTGATATTTTTTTTTTCAAGCAAAAATCATTCGGCCTACATGCCGTAAAAATGCATTTTTTTATTTTTATTTTTTGAATTTTTTTCTTGAACTACATGCTAGGGTCGTACAACCTGGTCTTGGAGAAAAAAAACTCCTAGAGGCTCAAGAGCCAAAAATGGTCAAGTTTTATATGACCATAGGGATTTTTTTGGCCTTTTGAACATGATGGTGAGGTTCGTTTAGGCCCAAAGTGCTTAGAAAAAAGGCCTATCCCTCGGAGCATAAAAAAACTTCCTGAAACCCCAAATTTGATTCCAATGCAAAAATCCTCAAAACAAGAACAGATAGTTGTAGATCTGAAGCTTTGATACCATGTGAGAGTTGAGAAATACAACACCACGAGAGCCTAAAGATCTCTACAAGCTAAATAACTTGTTACAAGGAGAAGCAAGGAAGCAAATAACAGAAAAAACAATACACAGAAAATATGCTCAAAAAGATGAGAGCTCAATATTCACAAAATGTTTAATGTGATAATCCTTACAATACAATGAAAAGAATAAACCTCTAATAGGTTAAGAAACCCTAAAAAGGAAAACCTAGGCTTGCACATAATAATTAATAAAAGAATTAATTATTATGCACCTAAAGTTAGCTTAAGTGTAAAAGAGATAAAGGGAACTTAAATAATTAAATAAAAGTTGTTTAATTAATCAAGTAAAGACCCGAATACTCCAACAAATCCTTTAAACGAAAAAAACCATGGTGGGGCTAATACCCACAATATCTATATACTTGATCAATGTATACAAATATTACATGAAGGGGATTGCACATGCAATCGGGCCAACCACTTAGAGCTCACTGCTCAAACACAAAATGAGAAGTCTCACTGACTTACAAAACATTACAAAGTAAAATGAACTCATAAGATGCATTGAACATGCTGGATAAGTTCTGGTTCATGCTCTGATATCCTTCACTGTGTACCGGTTTATTGATGCTCTGTTCTACCCTATTCTGCTATCGGTTATGCTATGCATGTGAAACTGCACACAAAAGCTTCTATTCGTTGACCAAAATGCATATCAATAATCTCTGAATAATTTGTAATAAAAAACACATTTGTACCATCTCATGATCCATCACAAAAGGGATCTCCTTAAATATCCTCCTAAATTCCACCATGTCAGCTTCAATGAAAAGTATAAACTCGTCGGCTGCCAGATCATAATGAATTTCAAACATAGTCTCAATGATCATGTTGACCTTCACATGTTACCATAAATTCCATGAAATAAATGATCGGGGCCATAAGATCCCCTAGTCGGGTCCTATCCATTACCGGGTTCCAAATACACGTTACTGAGATTAGTTATCGGGATCATAACTTAGGCAGTTGTGAAGAAAAGTGAATGCCGGTTAAGTGAAATGAATGTCGATTAACCCAAACAAAGAATATGTACACCTGAATATGAGTTGCCATCAATGACAACCCAAAATGCCAATAACTCTTACCGGATGAGTGCCAATTACCAACAGATACATGGGATTTGTTCGTTTTCCCAAAGAAAGAAAAGCCATTGGTTGTAAATGGGTCTACGATTTTTTTTTTGGAACAGACAATTCATTGGAAAAGTAAAAAGCTAGACTAGTAGCTAAGGGCTACTCATAGAGAGAGGGAGTTGATTTTGGTGAGATTTTCTCTCCTATTGCTAAATTGTCCTCTACTAGATTGCTTTTATTTATTGTTGTAGCTAATGATTTTGAGATTGAGAAAATGGATGTTAAAACTACTTTTTTGGATGGAGACTTGGAAGAGGAAATTTATATGCAACAACCTAAAGGATTTGAGGTATAAAAAAGGAACACTTGGTTTGCAATTTAAAATATTCTCTTTATGGTTTAAAATGGTCTCCTTGAATGTTGTATCAAAAATTTGATTCATTTGTCATGAAATTGGGTTTTGTTAGAACTGAAGAAGATCATTGTGTATACATTAAATGTATTGATAATCATATAATAATCACTATCTTGTATGTGGATGATATGCTACTTATTGGCAATTTTAAGGCAATGGTTAGTGAGCTAAAAGCTCAACTTTTAGGGGTATTTGATATGAAAGATTTGGGAGTTGCAAAGTATATACTTGTTATGTAAATTAAAAAATATCGGATAAACATAAAGATTTGGTTCTCACAGAGTAAGTATTTTGGCAGTATTTTGAATATATTTAATATGCAAGATTGTAGACCACTAAGAATTCCTTTACCGATTGGCACTGAGCTTTCATTAGATATGTGTCCTAAGAATGATGATGATTTAGAGGATATGTCTAATGTTCCTTATGCTAGTGCTTTAGGAAGTTTAATGTATGGAATGGTTTGCACTAGACCAGATATTGCACAAGTAGTGAGAGTTTTACAAGCAAATTTATGTCTAACCCTAGTAGAGAACATTGTAATCATGTTAAAAGGGTTTTTAGATATTTGGAAGGAACTTTTGATTATTGTTTAGAATATTTGGAGACTAATAGTGTAAATAAGACATTGGACATAAAATGATTTATTGATGTAGATTGGGTAGGTGACTTAGATAGTTGAAGGTCAACAAGTGGGTATGTGTTTACATTGTTTGGAGGAGCTATAAGTTGGATGGGTAAGAGATAGCCTATGGTTTCTTTATTCAACTATTGAAGCAGAGTACATGGTTGTTACTACCATTTTTTGTGAGTTGTTTGCAAATGGATAGATTGAGTTGAAGAAAATTGACACTTAGGTGAAAGTTTTAGATTATCTCACCAAATCTATGAGCAGAAAAAAAAATTACTTGGTGTAGAAAGGCCACATACCTTATTTTTTATTCCTTGTTGATTCCATGATGGTGCGATTCCCATGGACCTTGCAAGGCATTCAACAAGTGGGATAATGTTGAGAATTAAGGTGTCTCAACCTTAACAATTCCATATTATATATTTATTATTATTTTACATTTTTCTATGGTTATTTGGCATTCATATAATTAAATAATTGTGCTCCATCATAAGGGGCATGGGTTTTACTAGTTGGCATTTTTTCCACATGTCAGTGCCTTAAAAATCAAGTTTTTAGTTGCCAAAAGATGTCCATCAAGTGGTATAACATGGAAGGCCTATTTTTAGGGACATTATGATGGATTTTATGACAATTGTAAGGGCTAAAAGTGGGGTGAATCATTTTGGATGTATTATGGCACATGTAAAAGGATCCTTACATTTTTATTAATAGTTTATGATGCATGTAAGAGTATCTACTATATTTGGGGATTCTTATGATAACTTGTAAGAAGGTGTAATGCCATGTAAGAGGCTATGTTTGACATGTAGAGGTCTTATGGATTTTTACTATGATATTTCAAAACCTTATTTTGGCCCATGGTAATGTTTTATGGTAGTAAATTGAGCCCTCAAGGGTCTATATATTGAGGGGTTGAGTTGGAGACAACAATAAGTTGCTTTATAGGTACACAAATGTTGTTGAATTGATACAAGGTTGAGGAAATGTCTTTGTATTGTTATCTCTTTGAAGAGTAATACATGTTTTCCCTCTTTTCTTGGTGGAGTTTTTTTTCCAAAAGGGTTTCTCCATGTAATCATGGTATTATGTGTTTAATACTTTGTGGTGTTATCTTTTGATGTTATAGCTAATTTCTTTCATATGATAAACATAGTTAAATCTAATTTACAGTTTAATTGAAGCTTCTATTATTTTTTTCCACCTCTTCTTTTCTAACATATAGCAATCAATGATTTTCTAATGGTAACACAACACATGTTTAGCTGGACTTAAATGAGGGAGCTTATAACTTGTGCACCTAAAATTAACACTTTCGAAATCTTTCTTGATCTAATCCAATAATTTCCAAGCTTGTCTTTCCAATTTTAGATCTTGAAATTTTACATACATACAAAAGAAAATGAACCACCAAGGAACAAACCCTAGAAAATGATACTTTAAAAAGAAAACATGAATTTGAATAAATTTACCAAAATTTTGATTTAAGATCTTGAAAGCCACTTGCTTCACAATGTAGATCTTTGAACCAACTTTTCAACAATTTTTTAATCTTAAAAATATTTTTTGTAGATCAAAAGTTATGCTTGTTTTCATGAAAGGTGTTGCATAAGCAACCATAGGCACACCTATATTGACTAGAAGCATGCTAAATCCTACCAAAAGTGTGGCAGTATTTACTAGAAGCATGGATCTATGACCTAGTTGCTAAGACGAAGAATCAATATTCCTAGAAGTGAGACAAAATCTACTGGATGTGCAACAAGATCCTAGATGCATGACAAAACCTAATAAAAGTGCAATAGAATTTACTAAAATGCTAAAATGGATGTAAATAGGTGCAACACTTTCTACCAAATGCGTGAAAGAATTTACCAAAAGTGTGTATTTGACCTGCAACTTCGAAAGTAACACAAATCTTGCGAAATATTTGTTAAATCAAGGGCGCGAGTCTCACTAGGTGTGCAAAAATGTGAATTAATATAATAGAAATGAAGTAATGCACGATCCAAACTCACAATCCACACAAACACAAAATGAAATATAAGATCTATGCTCAAATCAAATGATAAACAATAATACCAGTACAAAGACCTTAGGAGACTCCATTGTTGCTTGAGATTTTCTTGAATTCTTTGGTATGTGGGTTGCTCTTCAAAAAAACATAACAATGATTGTACAATGAAAGATAGATACCTGATTAATGATTGATAGACGCCAACTCTCGATTTGGAATGCTTGATAGATGCAAATGATAATTTGACTATAGTGTAAGTACTCAAAAGTGTTAGATAGAAAATGAGGGGGAGGTCTTATTTATATGCCTCACCTACATCAGATCAATGGTAGAGATTAAGTGACGAAGTCAATGGTTGAGAAACGTTGAGAGAGGGTATGACCTATAATGCATATCAATTGATAAGATGGAGGGATAAGGTGAGATGTAAATGCATAAATAAAATAAGCAAACTATTAATTTTATTTATTTGAGGTGGAAAATTAAATAAATTATTTGAATTTATTTAAATTTAGAAGAAAATGTTAAATTTTATGGAGGGTGGGATCTAAAATGCACATGAGATGATAAGGTGAAAGGATAAGTTGAGGTGTAAATGCATAGAAAATAAATAATATATTAATTTTATTTATTTGAGGTGGAAAATTAAATAAATTTATTTACTTTGAGAGGGAGGTGTTACATTTTATGGAGAATGCGATCTATCTAATGTCAAAACTCAAATTTGAGCTTAAGAGGGTGATTTTGAGGTTATAAAATATTATTTTTATTATTGTTTACGTATAATTGGACCCCTATAGTGATAACCTATGAGTGGGGCTCATATTTTAATGACTAAATTGCATTTTAGAAGTATTTTGAGGAATTACATTTATTTATGTAGAATTAATGAGAAGGTGATGGGAAGATGAAAATGCATTAGTCATTTTTAATGTTTACAAAAAGCATTAGCTTTAAAGTTTATTGCCTCAAAATCCCCCACATCTACTTTTTGGATATCTTTTTAGGCACAATAATGATAAATTAAATTTAGATGGATACCTCAAAATCCCCATCTACTTTTTGGATTTTTTTTTGGCACAATAATGCTAAATTAAATTTAGACGGATACCTCAAAATCCCTCACATCTACTTTTTGGATTTTTTGAAGGCGCAATATTGATAAATTAAATTTCGATGGAGATAGTCAACAATTTGTATGTATGTATATGTATAACATTAGTATAATAAAAATCCTTTCATAAATTATACAAATTCTAAACATATTCTTATATATGAATTCTAACTTTTTAATTTGGGTACTCGTCTCCCTCTCTCACTAGTATTGGGTTGATAAAAGTACAAATGATTTCAAATTACACATGAAGGTGATTTATGGCATGGAGGTGATTCATGGCATGGATTAACCCTAATCCATTCAAATGATCAAGATAGGATCTATTGAGCAATGAAAAGAATTCAATAAATGCTTGAATCAATGAATGCCAACCATATAACCTAATGAAATTGACACTACATCAACTTCCTAGGAACACACTAAATTACTACTCGCTATTATCAATCTTTGTTCATTATCATTGAATCAATCCACCTAGAAGCATAAAGGAGAACAAATCTTTGTCTACTAAGTTTGTAAATAGCGTCTTTTATACCATTTCTCCAAATGCAAGTAAAAATTTTAAAAAAAGGTAATATACTAGAATGAATTATTCTAAAAAAAACATATCTTGGACATATCACTTTTGTAGATGTTCCTATTTGTATGCTTGGTTTACTTCCATAAGCACATAATTTAGATTTGAAGAAGTGATCTTGAACATGAAAAATTGCAAAGAATATATTGTTCCAAAATTATTTTTTTACATATTTAAATTTCCTCATATGGTGATAATCATTTTTGTGACAACATTTTTCATTAAATTAAAAGCATTCTTTAATTTAATTTAATTCTCATATCAACTATTATTTTATCACATTTTAAAAAATCAATCTCAACTCTAAATAATATTAAATAATTATTTTAGTTACAATTATAATAACAATGCCACATAATTGTAAATAAGATGGTTCTTCCTTACTATTAGATGAATTCCACTAAATTACTAAAGAGTGTAGTTTTTCAGTGAAACTCATTGACCCATGATTCAACCATCTAAGGACCTAGTGTTATCCATTATGCTAAATTTGTGCAGAGCACAATCTTAGCCTCATCTCTTACAATGTTAGATTCTTGGTAAGACATTAAGAATATTTCAACTTCACAAGAGACTAAAAGGTAGATGACTTAAATGAATCTCTTTAAACTACAAGATAGTTTATTAATATTAAAGCTTCTAGATTTAACTGCATGTATTATTTTTCATCAACATTTCGAATCATACTCTATAATTCATCATCAAAATGAAAAATGAAAAAAAATAAACTTTTGAATTTAATTGTATAATTATACCTTACACCTTTGTATCCCTCCCTCCCTTTTCCTTCCACCTTTATACAGGAGTTTCTTCACCCTTACTACTCGATTAGTATAATAGTCCCTTTGAACCACTAGAAAGTAACTTCTCCCTTACTACTCAATGAGTTTAGTTGCCCTCCCAACCAACCAACGAACAAACAATACATGTGTGGAACATTCATGGAAGCTGGTTTTTTGGCAAAATTCCTCAAGTGCCGGCGGGCCACGCGGTCACGGCTTCTATCTTCACCAATACTATTTGACAGGTAGTGGGTATATCAGATAAACTGCCCCCCCGACTGTAACCCGAGTTTAAGTTTCCTTGTAGAAAACCATATTAAAGAATTGTAGATAAGCCTTGTTTGCCAGGGTTTGAAACAATCAAAGGCGGCCTTTCTCAAGTATAAAAGTACAAAACTACAGTCAGCCAAAGGCCAAAAACATTGAAAAATAGCTAATAAACCTAAAAGCAGCTGTACCAAGGCTCGAAATTTAATGACTGCAGGCTGTGATGATGTGGCCTCCTTATTAGGGGAGGACCAGACAGACAAGGAAGCAACCTATTAAATTACTTCACGACTGTTGCCACCTGTCACACACCCACTCACACTCTCTGTTATTCTTAATCATTAGAATCTATGCTTTCAAATTAAAACCAAATGAAGAAGTAACACCTTAATCATTAGATTCATACCCCGTGTCCTCCCGGCCTTCTGGAAACTAACCAAAGAGTGTCCTAGTTGAATTCAACCACGTTCAATGCAGCTAGCCGTTTTCATTAAACTGTCATGAGGGCATTAAATTGAATCTCCCTTGTTTGGTTCTTTGTGCGCTTTAAATTTCTTCTATAAATCCTGCATTCGTAGCCCATATTTTCTCATAGTTTATGCCCTTTCTCAATTAGATTCTGTAAATGCTTCTCTTGCTGTATTAGGAGGGTCTGAGAAAAATGCTCAATCTTTGAAGGGCTATTCCGGTATCTGGGTTGTCATTGGAGGGCTATATCTCTGTTTTAAGCAAATTGGGTATTAAGCATCAAACGTTTTCCCCATCTGGGTTGGAGCCCAAATCCGTTTTTTCGCAGATTAGGGATTCTGTACTCAAGCCTTTTCATTTGGGTGCTGGAATTTCCTATTTGGCTATTGATTCAAAGGCCTACAACTTGATCACCCGCTTCCTCGTTTTTTCAAGACATGGAACAGAAGGAGGGAGGAAATGTTGCAGGAATGGAGCCCAAGAAGCCGGACCAGTCAGCGGTATCAATTAAACCAGGTCAAAAACTTCCAGATTTTCTTCAATCCGTGAAGCTTAAGTATGTCAAATTAGGATACCACTATGTGATAACCCATGCAATGTATCTCTTATTATGTCCCATTGTTATTCTTGTTGCTGCTGAATTGGGCACGCTCAAGCCAGAAGATCTGTATGAGTTATGGCAGCATCTTCGCTTTAATCTTGTCAGTGTAATCCTCTGTTCAACATTGTTAGTTTTTGTGACCACGCTGTACTTTATGACAAGGCCAAGGCCAGTTTTCCTTGTGGATTTTGCATGTTATAAGCCAGATGATGAGAGGAAATGTACTAGAGAATTGTTCATGAATTGCTCTAAAATGACTGGTACATTTTCTGAGTCAAGTTTAGATTTCCAAAGGAAGATCCTTGAGCGTTCAGGTCTAGGGGAGGAGACTTACTTGCCTGAAGCAGTGCTTAGGATTCCCCCAAATCCATGCATGGCAGAGGCTAGGAAAGAGGCAGAGATGGTTATGTTTGGTGCCATTGATGAGCTTTTTGCAAAAACAGGTGTCAAGCCGAAGGATATTGGGATACTTATTGTGAACTGTAGCCTTTTCAATCCCACTCCTTCCCTGTCTGCAATGATAATAAATCACTACAAATTGAGGGGAAATATATTAAGTTACAATCTAGGAGGAATGGGTTGTAGTGCAGGCCTGATATCTATCGATCTGGCCAAGGATTTACTTCAAGTTCATAGGAATTCTTATGCAATTGTCGTTAGCATGGAAAACATTACATTGAACTGGTATTTTGGCAACGACAGATCCAAGCTTGTATCCAATTGCATTTTTAGGATGGGGGGTGCTGCCATTTTGCTGTCCAACAAGAGATCAGAGAAGAGGAGGGCAAAATATGAGCTTGTGCATACCGTTAGGACTAACAAAGGTTCTGATGATAAATGCTTTCAATGTGTTTTCCAAGAGGAGGATGATACGGGAAGTGTGGGGGTTTCATTATCCAAAGAGCTCATGGAAGTCGCAGGAGATGCGTTGAAGACTAACATAACAACTCTGGGTCCTTTGGTTCTCCCAATGTCAGAGCAAATTTTGTTCTTTGCAACTTTGGTGGGTAGGAAGTTTTTGAAGATGAAGGTAAAGCCCTACATTCCAGATTTCAAGCTTGCATTTGAGCATTTCTGCATACATGCTGGCGGAAGGGCAGTTTTGGATGAATTGGAGAAGAATTTGCAGCTTTCAGAATGGCATATGGAGCCATCGAGAATGACCCTTTTCCGATTTGGTAATACATCTAGCAGCTCATTGTGGTATGAGTTGGCATACACCGAAGCCAAAGGAAGGATCAGGAAGGGAGACAGAGCTTGGCAAATTGCCTTTGGGTCTGGATTCAAGTGCAACAGTGCTGTCTGGAGGGCTCTTAGAGCTGTCAATCCTAGTTCCGAGAGGAATCCGTGGACTCAAATTATTGATCAGTTCCCTGTTGATGTTCCTAGAGTTTCAACCATATGATCTGATCTGATTTTTTCTGAAATGGGTAATCTATGATTTCATTTTCTCTTCAAGTGTTGAAATATTTATGATCTTTGCAGTCATAGTGTATCTTGCATAACCTTGGGGATTTTACCCTGCAAGGTTATGATGTTGTAATGAAGCTGCAATGGCTAATCTATGATTTAATTTTCTCTGCTAGTTTGAAATATTTATGATCTTTGCAGTCATAATATATGTTGTACCATGTTGGGGTTTTTATCCAGCATGGTGATGATTTCGAGATGAAGCGTAGACAGCAAGGCTATGGAAAGCCTTCACTATTTTTATTTTGTTTCCTATTCGTTTTAGACCACTGAACACCTAGCTTAAGGTGTTTCACCTGTAAATGTTGAAGTTTCATAATTCGTTACCCCTTTCAAAAACTTTATTATGCTCATTCAATCCAGTATTTATCAGTCATTCAAATGATGCAAGAATGTTGGATGGATGTTGTTGATGCATGCATTTTTCAGAATTTTCTTTTCAACAGCGTTGGTTGTACTCAATGGATTTGGCTAGGTATGGGAATTCTTTGGTACTCTTACCTTGTTCTTTCCCTCATGGAATTGTATATAATGGATATTCTCTGTCAATGGAGACTTGGTTTACTTGCTATCTATGTTATAAGTATTTATATGATATTGAATTCAAATGTCAAAAAAAGGAGGAGAGATTTTTAGATATTTTGAATCAAAATGTTCTCTCTTCAAAACTTTTGATAATATATCTTTCGACATCTTTGTAAATTAAGCTTCCCGTGGCTAGTCAGGCTTTCATTACTGCAACATTTAATTAAATTGAAAACATTTTCTTAAGTTACATGTATGGTCTAAATGTACTGAAATATTCTATCGAAGTTAGTATTTTTTTAAATGAAGCAAAAGCAAAATAGATACAAATAAAAAAAACAGCAAATAGACTGTCATAAAAAGAAGAAATTCAAAACCAATTCTAGAATCCAATTACAAACAGCAGATTAAAATCTGTATTCTATCGAAATTACTTTGTTTCATATGCCTTCGGTTGAAGTGTGATTGGTTTCCAGGTTTGCTAGTTCAGAAAAAAGCCAATGATTTCTGATTACTTTGTTTCATATGCCTTTGGTTGAAATGTGATTGGTTTTGCTAGTCCAGAAGAAATCCAATGTTTTCTGTTGAAAGACAATTCTCTTCTGGAAGTGCTTATATGGGCATGCCCCTCAATTCTCTTCTGGAATTGCTTATATGGGTATGCCCCAAATTTCAAACTCATCCTGAGATGGCCTACAAACACGGCCATTGGTAGTTCCAAATCCAAAAAAGTAGTCTTCCAAATTTATCTTTACCAGGTGGTGGTTCTTAACTAATGAATTTTAATATAATATATACAATCATAAATTTCAGCAGTATAGTCGACTTCATTGCATTTTGAAGGGTTAAGAGTTATTAGCAGGAATCATTTATCTAAATATTCTATCCTTATTAAACTTATATGGAGAGTAGGTGGGAAGATGATTTTTTTGAGACCAAACTACACTCCATGTACTCCCAGACAGGGTTTCCCTGGAAGTACCTTATTTGGATATATAACTTGTTCATTTGCAAAATGGTTTCGCTAACATGGTATTCGATTCACCAAAATTGGCCCAATCTACTGCTTCAACTTTTTTCGGTCAATATTTTTTTTAAATCCTTTTTAAGTGCCTATCATTGTTTCCAATTTGTTAGAATAACTCTTTTTTTCCTCTGAGGGTTCAGAGTGAAACTGCAAAACCTTGAGAACAAGATTTATGTTTATTAAAAATAGATGATTTCAATATCAAATTTTTTTATAAGTTTTTAATTTATGTTGTTATGCAGAGTATGTTAGAAAATGAGCTATAAATTGAATTAACGATGAGTTGGTCATCAAGTGGGTCTGTAGTTCAGTGATAGAGCACCCATTTACCCTAATTAAGAAATGGGAGAGTTCTATATTCAAGCTCTAACTGATCCATGAAAAAGTTTAATGTGGTATCAGATTCAAGTTAGCAAAGCTATCTTAAGTGTCCACGGTATATCTTAGAGGAGGTGTTGGGAAATGAGTTATGCCTAAATTGAAGATAGACCAATAGCTTAGTAGTAGAGCACCTCAGTAATGAATGAGAGGTTTTAGGTTCAAATCATAACTGGCCATTAGAAAATATCATGTATCAGAGCTATGCCATCAAAAATACCCCGAGCATCCACAATGTGGTGCAAGGGGATTGTTGGATAAGGTGTACCATGCCTCATGCTGAACGTTGTCCTGCAAAGCATTATTGCAAATGGCCACGGAGATGTTAGGTAAGTTTTTTTGGAAGGTCTTCCCTATAGTTGAGAATTGCAGAAATTGTTTTAGGTTTTAATAGTGCTTTAGTCTGAATTATTGGTTACTCTAATCATCATTTTTATTTCCTTGAGAAAACTGCTGCCTTGCCTAGTAAAATACGAGTTCTGAAATGGTTTGTGGGCTGAACAGTCGAGCAATGGGTTCAAACTATTGCGCCGGTAATGGTGGGGCCAAATATTATATAGTAGAATGGTGTAGATTCATCCCCATGTGAATGGAGTAAATCAGTGTAGTACGACACTTTTGAGTTTGATAATGTGACCCTGATTTATCGAGTGTTATGAGGGGTATTTAAAATGATGGTTAGGTTTCTGACAAAAAGGGTTTTTAATAAAAGAAATAATGGATTTATTTTTACATATATTTAACACGAAAGATAACTCAAAAAAGAGTGATTTTTTTTTCCGAAGTCAATAAAGTGGACATACGGTATTCATTTGTGGTCTCTCTTTCAAGAGCACAAATTCTCCACCACTAGGCCAATTTAGACTGTACTACATTTGGTGTGAGTTTTGTTTATAAAAAATTGCATAAAGTTTTTTTAAATTAAATTTAAAAAGATTTATGTCAAATTTTGAAAAAATCAAATCACATAGCATTTGGCACAGTTAAAAACCAAGATTTTTATATAAAGTTCTTTTAAATTAAATTTAAGAAGATTTATGTCAAATTTTGAAAAAATCAAATCACATAGTATTTGATACAGTTAAAAATCAAGATTTTTTGGACATGCCTGGATACAGTTTCTGTTGTGTATCTGGACTGTATCGGATATTGTTTCAGATACATAAATTCTTGCATCTAGAAAAGAACAGAGAAGTTTCGGACTACTTTGGTCTAAAAAGATTATCAAATCTACAAACAAAATTTTACTGAGATATGGGTGAAATTTATAAAGACTATAACCCTCATGAAGTTAATGCAGAGATAACATGCTTTAAAGTATAAACAACAAAAGTATGAGTTGGACTGGTCTAAAAGGATTATCAAATCTACAAGCAAAATTTTACTGAGATATGGGTGGAATTTATAAAGACTATAACCTTCACGAAGTTAATGCAGAGATAACATGCTTCAAAGCATAATCAACAAAAGCATGAATTTGACTGGTCTAAATGAATTTTCAAATCTACAAGCAAAATTTTACTGAAATATGAATGAAATTTATAGACTATAACCTCATAAATTTAATGCAGATATAACATGCTTCAAAACATAAACAACAAAAGCATGAGTTGGACCAAAGGTGTAGTGCAGACAACGAACTGGCAGTTTGAGTCATGTACAACTAGTTTTTTAATAAAAAAATTAGCTTTTTTATGTGAGATTCAAAAGATGAAAGACGAATCATAGCTGGCGTTGGTACTGGCATGCTGATAGTTCATGCCAACCCGGAACAGTTTAATGCACGTGACCAAGGAAAAATAAACTATTTTTGCCACCTGTCTCAGGTACTCTTGGGCCCGAACCGGAACTAAAGCAAACTTCTGCTGAAAACTCCAGAGTTGTGCAGGGCTGTCCGGATCTGAATCTTTTATTAATTAGGAATAGATTTCCGGACCTACATCTGACTGATATTTTACATGGGACACTCCACAGCATTCATGTGCATCCAGAGAATAGTTAGCGTCTCTCTTAGTTATTCAGGACGAAAAAAGGGAAGTTTGTTTACTCCCTTTTAAGGATAAAATTGGAAGAAAGTTTAGTTTAAATTTTTAAGGTTTACAGTGTTTTAGACTTTTACACTTAGTTGACTCGTTAAACCTTTAGTTTGGAAGGTTTGGATCTGTACATTTAGTTACTTCATTTCATTTTTAGTTTAAGTGTGTGCTTCCATTTCGATTAGAAAAGTTATCTGATTAAATCTATAATTTGGGTGTGTGCCTTCATTTCTATTAGAACTAGAAATAGATTTCCAGACCTACATCTGACTGAGCATTCATGTGCATCCAGAGCATAGTTAGTGTCTCTCTTAGTTATTCAGGAGGAAAAAAGGGAAGTTTGTTTACTCCCTTTTAATGATAAAATTGGAAGAAAGTTTAGTTTATATTTTTAAGGTTTACAGTGCTTTAGACCTTTACACGTAGTTGACTCATTAAACTCTTAGTTTGGGAGGTTTGGACCTGTACATTTAGTTACTTCATTTCATTTTTAGTTTGGGTGTGTGCTTCCATTTCGATTAGAAAAGTTACCTGATTAAATCTATAGTTTGGGTGTGTGCCTTCATTTCTATCAGAACTAGAAATGAAGGCACGTAACTTTTTCCTTTTAGCTAAACATGTGTTTCTAAGATGACAACGTAAGATCTTCACTGCCAACTCAGGTGCAGGTGTATGGTTTGTGAAGAGGCAAAATATTGAACAGAATCAATCATTTCTTTAAGTTACAAAATTTGCCTTCGTCAATGGGTCCTTGGTTTGCTGGTGAAGTTGAAAGGTTCTTAATGAACCCACCAGGGATCAATTCTTGCTTAGTGCAAGGCCCCAACATCAAAATAGGATGAGGCTGGGATTGTGCCCAAGAGAATTTGGTGGAATGGATACACAAGTCATACCCAAGTCCTTGGCTCTTAATGGATACCTCAATTCTTGACTCTTAGCTAAAGAAGTTCTTGTGCTCCCTTATCAAATAACAAAAACGAATTTGTGAACAAACCTCCATTAAAAAAAATTACACCTTCAAGATAAACAAACAATTTTCTCCATTAATTAAGACAGGATTAAGACGTGCATAATGTGGAGAGGAGAGGAGAGGAGAGGAGGTTCATTAACAAACACATTCACTTTTTAGTTGTAGCATCACAAATTCATTCCTGAACGGTGATAGTAAGCAAGAACTGGTTAGCCCTGTGCAAAATGTTAGGGCCATGCAAAATGTTAGGGCCAGGGAATGTTCCCTCGCACAATTTCTTATTCTTAAAAATCACGTTTATGATACAACTATAGAACGAACTTTTACTGCAAACACATTGGAATGAATTGAAAAGGCTTCTTATAGCACATCCAAGTCAAATGCACCATGTGAAAATTTAGCAAGAGGGTGGAATGGTGGGAATATGTTCAAGGCCCTGGCGTATAACTTGTTTTTTAGCAGTCTACCTTTTTTTTAAACATTATTTTTTTAGCATCAATATACGATAGTGTATATTTATTTTATGTTATTAAATGAGATACATTCGAATCAAAGATGGATAGGTGACTGAGAGGGGATGTTAGTTCTTTTGTAGAGCATCCCAATTTATATTTCTTCCAGTATATTTTGTTTTTAAATATTATGTTTATGCATTCTATTTGATGGTGGATATTTATTTTAATTATATTGGAAATTAATCTGTGTTGGAAAAGGAGGCACATTCGAACCAAATATTATTCGGTCATCAACAGATTTGTTAGTTCAGTTATACCATCAAGAAATGGGAGCTCTTAGGTTCTGACTTCTAGTTGGTCCATGAAGAGTTTAACATGATAGCCAGATCAAGCTTGGAATCTTGAGCACTTGTGGTGTGGCTCAAGAAGAGGTGTTCAATCAAAGATGAACTGGACCGGTCGCCAAGAGAGCCAGTAGCTCAGTTGAGCACTTGTAGTGTGCTCGGGTACGGGAGTATTGAAAAATAACCATTGCTCAAATCAAAGGTGAACTGAATCAGTCATCAAGGTGGTCAGCAGTTCAATGGTAGAACACCCTAACAACGAATGATAGATTCTAAATTTGACTCCAAACTAATTCATAAAGAATTTAACAATTTGAGTATTTATTTCAGACACATGAAAATGGATTTAAAGGACTACTTTGGAGAAAATTTAACAAGGAAGATAAATAGTTAACAGAAAGGCCTAGTACAGAATGGTGTCCTGTACAGAATAATGTAGATGCATCAATCTTAACGCTATTTGAGTATATCTTTCCACCACTCTATTAATAACAATTTGGATGTTCGATGTGACACTGTCTAGATTTTCCAAACATATGGAAATTAATACAGTTTGTGGAGTGTAAAAGAACTAAAAATCGTGAAAATCCCCTAATGATCTCTAGCAAAGGTAGCTCTTGGTTGTTCAGGATCTGAAGTAAATGATTATAAAGGCACCATCTACTCTCCTGAAGGCCATGGCAAATGTCCGAGGGGCAAGGGAACCAAAAAACGGTCGATGGTCCCTTCCGAAAATGACCCTTCACAAAGGTTTCTGTATGTCGAGGTAATGTTATAAATGCTTCTAATAGGCACTAGGTGCCTCCATTAGTGGCCATTCCTATCATGCCAGGGCGAAGGGAAATAAAGTTTTGGTCCATTCTTCTAACAGTCTCTAGAAAAGATGGTTGTTCGTTGAGTAGGTCAACTGCCTCCATGATGTCAACCATTGATCCATGGCTAATAAGATAGAAAAAGCAATTCAGAGTCTTAATTTGGAGTCTACTTTATGAACGCAACTGTACACAAAGGGGACAAATCATTCAGTAGATATATCTACCTTAAATGCAACTCACATGTAGGCCATCTGCTCTTCTGACTTCTTTAAACTGCCATCCACTTGCATGTGACATACAGTTAAGTAGAATGAGGTGAAAGTCTTCTGTATGGTTTTATCCTGAACTGACAATATGTACATTGGATATATTAATAATTTGTTTCTTCATTTTAGTGATAGGTGGGTGATTGTTCTGAAACCATTCCATAAAGTGGCTCAGATCAGAACTATTCCATAGCAGTGGCTCAGTTCAGAACTATGCCATAACGATGGCCCGGTTTAGAAGACAGTGCAACAGAGAGGTTGCTGCCACTAAACTTTAGATATAGTAGATCTAAAATTCTTTTTTTTTTGCATTACTTTTCTTTAAGAATATTTAGATTTGGGATATTTTTAGGGTGGAGATTCTTTTCACTAAATGGAAAGATAGAAATCTTGTTATTTTTTTGGGTAGTTCAATTATTATTGTTTTTCGTTTTACATTAAAGTTTTGACTTGTTTTAATATGTTATTGTAGATTTAATGTGAGCAAATTTAGTTATACTTGGGAGTGCACAAAGATGGCGGTCAAAAAGGGGGGTATAAGTGGACATTTTTTTTTCTGAAATCAGGTGAACCTGAACTTAGAGGCAAAATTTGAAAGTCATCCACTTAAGATATGAAGATAACAAAAGAACAAATATTATAGTACTCTAAATCTAGTTCCCAAACTACTAAACTTTTTCAAAATTGGATAAGATTAAGGGGGTCAAATCCTTCGCGCACAAAAAATTGACCCTATTTTTTTTTGAAAAACATAACATAGTGTTTGACGTGCGCACCAAAAAAGTCATAGTTAGATTTAATATTTTGACAAATCCTTTGGCAGAAAGATAGTTAAGAGTGAGCACTAGAAGATGTGTATTTTTTTGTAATTTTTTGTTGAATATTTTTTTTTTAATAATTTTTCCAATCGAGCACATCCTGAAAAATTCGGTACCTGTTTGTGCGCGAAGCATAAGTTGCACTAAACAAATCGAAAATACAAATTTTTTTAAAAAAAATTGTAAAGAATCAATTGCACTACAATAATATATAAAGTTTTTTAAATTTGGATATGTATATCAAAAGTTATTCAAAAAATGGTGCACCTATGTTTGTGAGAACTATGGAGACACTAGTAAAAGAAATTCAATAATAATATGTTATTGTTGTTCAAATTGAAAAAAAATTATATGCTTAGAAAGCTCAGAAAATGGGTGAAAATATGGTGGCAATTTTAGAAATACCCACTTTATGAAATGTAAACCTGATGATGACAAAGTCGATAAACCAAGTTGATAAAATAGAACACGTCAAAAATGAGAGAAATGGAGGGAAATCAAACTTCCAATCCGTAGCTTTGTCATCCAGGCCTATTTCCAAGCCTAAAAAGTCAAAAGTGCTTACGGGGTACGTATGGTTTTAAAAAGCGCATACGAGGTATTTATAGTGTAAGAAGCGCGTACGCACGTGTTTCCCATTGAACAACGTGTACGCACTATTGTATAATATTATATTCTATGTATAATGTGTGTATATTCATATAATATATATAATATATAATATGTGTATAATATGACATTGTATATATAATATGTTTATATACATATAATATATTAAACATATATATACACATGTAAGTGTATCGTCTCTCCCTCTCAAACGCATACAAGATCTCTCTCTCTCTCTCCCCCCTCTTCTCTCTCTCTCTCTCTCTCTCTCTCTCTCTCTCTCTACCTCTCCCTTCCCCCCATGTTCTCTCCCTCTCCCCTCTCCTCTCCCTCCCTCTCTCTCTCTCCTCTCCCTCTCTCCCTCTCCCACCCCCTCTCTCTCTCCCTCTCCCTCCTCTCTCTCTCTCTCTCTCTCTCTCTCTCTCTCTACCTCTCCCTTCCCCCCATGTTCTCTCCCTCTCTCCCTCTCCTCTCCCTCTCTCTCCCTCTCCCCTCCCTCTCTCTCTCTCTCTCCCTCTCCCTCTTCTCTCCCTCTCTCCCTCCCTCTACCTCTCCCTTCCCCCCATGTTCTCTCCCTCTCCCCTCTCCTCTCCCCTCTCCTCTCCCTCTCTCTCTCTCTCTCTCTCTCCCTTCCCTCCCCCCTCTCTCTCTCCCTCTCTCCCCCTCTCCTCTCCCTCCCTCTCTCTCTCTCTCTCTCTCCCCCCTCTCTCTCTCCATCTCCCCTCTCCTCTCCCTCTCTCTCCCTCTCCCCTCTCCCCTCTCCTCTCCCTCTCTCTCTCTCTCTCTCTCTCTCTCTCTCTCTCTCCTTCTCCTTCCCTCTCCCCCGCTCTCTCTCCCTCCCTCTCCCACCCCCCTCTTCTCTCCCTCTCTCTCTCTCTCTCTCCCCTCTCCCTCTCTCTACCTTCCCTCCCCCCTCTCTATCTCCCTTTCTCTCCCTCTCCCTCCTTCCCTCTCTCTCTCCCTCTCTCCCTCTCCCTCTCTCTCCCTCCTTCCCTCTCTCCCTCCCTCTCCCTCCTTCCCTCTCTCTCTCTCTCCCTCTCCCACCCCCCTCTTCTCTCTCTCTCTCTCTCTCTCTCTCTCTCTCTCTCTCTCCTTCCCTCTCTCTCCCTCTCCCTCCATCTCTCTCTCTCTCTCTCTCCCTTCCCTCTCCTTTCCCTCCCCCCTCTTCTCTCCCTCTCTCCCTCCCTCTACTTCTCCCTTCCCCCCATGTTCTCTCCTTCTCTCCCTCCCTCTCGCTCTCCTCTCTCTCTCTCTCCCACCCCCCTCTTCCTCTCTCCCTCTCTCCTCTCCCTCTCTCTCCCTCTCCCACCCCCCCTCTTCTCTCTCTTCTCTCTCTCTCCTCTCTCTCTCTCTCTCTCTCTCTCTCTCTCTCCCTCCTTCCCTCTCTCTCTCTCTCTCTCTCTCCCTCCCTCTCCCCTCCCCTCTCCTCTCCCTCCCTCCCTCCTCTCTCTCTCTCTCTCTCTCTCTCTCTCTCTCTCTCTCTCCCTTCCCTCCCCCCTCTTCTCTCCCTCTCTCCCTCCCTCTACCTCTCCCTTCCCCCCATGTTCTCTCCCTCTCTCTCCCTCCCTCCCCTCTCCTCTCCCTCTCTCCCTCTCCCTCCCTCTCCCCTCTCCTCTCCTTCTCTCTCCCTTCCCTGCCTCTTCTCTCCCTCTCTCCCTCTCCCTTCCTCCATACCCCTTCCATAACTTTTTTAAGGCTTATTAGTGCGTATGCGGTACTTTTTACTCATAAGCGCATACGCGGGTACTTATTACTCATAAGCCGAGAATACCGTTGGGCTTGCCAACATTTTATGGCCTAGCAGCGCATACACGGTTATCAATGTAGCGCATATGCGGTTTATAGACATAGTTTTAGTTGCCCAAGAGCCTCAACAGCCTCAAAAAAAGTTTTTGAGGTCATTGAAGGCCCCACTAGAACTGTGTCTGCACTTCTATCATTGTTGTATATATAAAAGTAAGTGCATTTTTTGTTTTTTGCATGATTTCAAATGATTGAATTGTTGTTTTTATTAGTTTTTTGTTTTTGCATGGTTTCAAATGATTAAATTGTGATTGTTTAATAGTTTGACTCCAAAAAATAATGATAAGATGCATACTTATGGTTATTTATTTATTTTTGAACTTTTCTTTACATATATATGTAATATGATTCTATTTAGGTCAACCGATCTCAACCATGGGAAAGAACAAGCGAGGAACGATGGAACAACAAGAGGCTCAAAAGGAAAGACAAAGGCATCGTATGAAGAAATTGCATGACATAAGAACAATGAGAGAATAAGGTATGTCAACCTCAACATCTCAATTCGATTTACCAAATGAATATAATGCACCTAATGCAATTGAAGAAGAAACATTTGATAATTTACCGTTTGAACCTAATGCAATTGAAGAAAAAAAATTTGATAATTTACCATTTGAACCTAATGCAATTGAAGAAGATACTGCATTGAATAATCAATTAAATGATGAACATATTACACCTTCTCTACTTGATGAATTGAATGTACATAATGCATTGATGTTAACACCTCCTATAATCATTCGTAGGAAACCAAAGTATCTAATTGACATTGATGAGAATATATTGAAATCAATGCCCAATAAAATGAATGAACGAACTTGTAGGAGAATGGATAAAAAGAATATGGCAAAACTATTTTAAAAACTTAAATCAAACCGCAAGATGTCAATTAATTGTTCAAATGATTAAAAATTTGAATTTTAGAGAGACAATGAAAATTTTAGGCCTAAGATCATCTGCAAATAACAGTGAAAGAACTATTGTCAGAAATCTATTTGATGCATATCAATCTATTGGTTCAAAATCACATAGTAAAGATTCTAATGCTACTTGACGTGTCATTACATCAACCATAATGAGCAAGAAAATAAAAAAAGATCGTTTGATAAGCAAAACAAGTAAGTCATTGAACATTAGTAGAACAACATTAAGTAAAACATTAAAGAGGCGAGAACAAATAGAAGAACCTAACAATAATTCTCTTTGGGCATTCTCGAGTAGACTACCATGCAAAGACAAGGTTGTTGTAGATGCACTAAAAACATTAATTGAAAATTTTTGGCATGACAACACAAGAGTATCACCCAACCAAAGAGATGTTGTTAGAAGGCGAATTGGGTCTAAAAATCGCGAGCCACATGCGAAACACTATTTGGATATGACTCAAACTAAATTTTATGAAAGATTCCTTCAAAAGTTTCCTCAAATAAAAATTTCTTAGATTTTTTGAAATGGCAAAACCTTTTTATATTAAGATTAATCATGTACACACCACGTGTTGTTGTAGGATGCATATTGAATTTTCCATGCATTATGATATTTTTCATCATATTTGTTCTACTTTGCACACTAACGATGTTTTGCAGAAATGTAATATACAAGCACCTCCTAAGTCGGCAAGAGAATTTATTTCAAGTGTGTTATGTAATAGACATGATGGTTGCATTTATTATAAGATGCCTTGTTTGGAAGGTTCTTGTGCTATATGTGGTGGTTTGCAACGTTTACCAAGATGCATACATTTGGAGAGCACACATGAAATTGGTACGAAACTAGTTTCTTTTGGAAAATACAAGACAGTCACATATGGAGTTAAAGATGGAAAAGATTTGAAGAGATGTGAGCTAGTGAGAAATGATATATGTGTGGCTCAATTTATGAAAATGTTTCAAGAGAAACTAGTTTATGAGTACATAATGCATACACATAGAGCTCGATGGTTAGATGAGAAATTCAAGTTGTGTAAGGACACATTTCCTCTTGGCACCATTGTCTCTATTGTTGATTTCGCTAAAAATTATACTCTACAACCTCAAAATGAAGTGCAATCCATGTATTATCACTCTACACAAGTTTCTATTTTTGTACACATAGCATTCATGCATGCAGATGATAGCACAAAGGAGGATAGAAAGGTTGTAAGAGAGTATCACTTCTACATAAGTGATGATCGTACTCATTCATTAGAGTTTGTACAAGGATGCTTTAAAGTTTTCTATGATAGTTTAAGGGAAAGGAACATACAATACAACCGGCACTTAATATGGTCAAATAATTGCACCACACAATTCAAGAATGCAAGGATGTTTTATTGGCTGACAAGGATGCATGTGACAAGCGGTGTACAACATTTTTGGAATTTCATTGAGGCTAGACATGGTAAGGGAGAGCACGATGGTGCAGGAGCATGTGTGAAAAAGAGCCCTAGCCAAGGAAGAATTGAAGTACGAAGGTGGTGCTGAGTTGGTAGATGCAGAAACAATTGTGTGATGGTATAAGTCTACGATGGGTCCAAATAATCCAGATACGTCATTGGTTCATAGATATTTTTGGTTGATTACTGAATCTAACATTGAAAACTATCTAGATTGATGTACAGTTGCAGGATCGAGTGACATGCACTCATTTATGAGTTTAAATTCAAGTTCACTGTTAATTTATACGAGACATATGGTATGTTTTTGCTCTTCATGCATGTATTATTTGTGGGAAGAATGTAAATCAGAAGAGTGGGTTGACAAATAGTCTTGTAGACCATTGGTTCCCATTGATTCATATCTGTAGCTAGGAAATGTGGAAATCATCAAAGCAAGATAAACATTAGGCTAGTTCAATCACGAAAACTCAATTGCAATGACAAATCCTAATTACATCCAATGAAAACATGAAAACATGAAAACAAGACATTCAAGATTGAAAACTAAGCAAACCAAATGCAGACTTGAATGTCTCCTTCATGTGGCTCCATTGTCCTTCTTTCTCCTTCAAATAGATTTGTTTGTGGATCTCACCTACTAGTGCATAAGCATGATGTGAAAGCAAGTAGACAAGATGGTAGCGCAAGAATACTAGAAGCGTGATTGATTCGACCAGAGACCTTGATTGAAGAAATTCATCCAATTTATAGACAAATTGGAGAAAGACAAGATTAGCATGAATGTGATTCGAATGGAAATTCAAATCAAGAATGACAATTATGACAAATTATGACAAATTTGCACTTTCTATGCAAGATTGATTGATTGATAATTTTGACAAAATTATGACAAATTTCTATGTCAAAATTGATTGATTGACAATTATGACAAATTATGACAAATTGAAATGTCATTCCCATGAAATTAGGAGAAAAATAGGAGAGAATTGAGAATTAGATGAATTAGAAATTAAGAAATTAGAAAATTAAAATTGATGAAAATTAGGAAATTAGGAATTAAGTGAAATTAGTAAATTAGGTGAAATTAGGTAAATTAATTAATAATTTTTTCATTCATTAATTAATTCACAAAGAGGGAAGAATTAGTTATCCAATTAAATAAACATTTAATTGTGACAAGAAGACTTAGGATAGATAAATCATTTAACCTAGAGGGAGAAATGACAAACAAGGTTAAATGAATAAATCATGAAACCCTAGAAGATGAATTAGAAATACAAGAATGACAATTAGGCCTTGACAAAAGATAATTGATATCGATTCGATTTGATCATAATTCTGACTAACAAAGTACCAATGCTGATAAGTGATTTGATTGATAAATGCGCCAATTGACGAGGAACAATGACTTATTGATCCAAATTGACATGATTGAGAAGGACAACGATCAATGACAAATTGATCGCAAAATGACAAGATTGAAAATGACAACGATTGATGACAAATCGATCGCAAAACGACAAGATTGATGATGACAACAATCGATGACAAAATCGATTGCAAGACGACAAGATTGATGACAATTTGATCAAAAGACAAGGATCGATGATGAATCGTTTGCAAGATGACAAGATTGAAAAGAGGACAAAACCCTAATTAGGATTGATGATGTCCAAAATGAAATCGAATTGATGATGTCAAAATATGCCAAATGAGCACGCACATTGATGCGATAGGATAAGATCGACCAAAATCATGACTGAAGATTATTATCGACAAGACCATATTCGAAAGCGAGACAAATGAAGAATGCAGAAGAAGGACTCGATGCTTGCAAATGATAAAGACCAAGTGCGCAACATAGGAGAAATGTTAATGCGACGCAAGAACCCTAAAAATAAGGCAATGCGCAGATGTTAAAGTATGACTCTGCAAGTGTTGACCATTTTTAGACGTCTACATTTTGCCCCTCTTTGAGACAATGCGATTCTAAGCGTTGTTTCAAAGAACAATAATGAAAATGCCCCAGACACTGACAATGACATATGCATGCCCCCTCAAGGAATTGGCCGGAAACATCCACAAAAGAGGCCAATTGATCGATAAGAATGATAGAAAATGATAGGAGCAAACGGACTAAATATCGGGGATCGGATACACAAAGGACAAGCAATTGAAGGCGCAAATGACTGCGACCAGCATGAGATGGAGAGAGTGCACGTCCATCTATGCACTGACAAAGATCTATAAATGAGACAAAGAGAGTGAAAAGAGCTCATTTGCACTAGCCAAAGAGGAGGATTTGTTGCTCTGGAAAAGGACACTTGCAGAGAGATGGTGAACATTCCAATGGAAGATCACCTCGGGGAATGTGTACGCACATACAGACAACCAGACGATGCGGGAGCAGCAGTATGTATCTCAAAAACCCATATTGTCAATTTTATGAATTTGACTTGCTTGTGGGACATTGCGGGGCCCATAGGGAATGCAGAAACTGACTTCTGTGCTTGTGTGAGCGCATCCTGCGCTTGTGTAGGGTATCTTGCACTTGTGTAGGGTACACAGGTGCAAGTTGTTCCTACACAGGTGCAGGACCTAGCACACAGGCACAATTGTGCATTGGGAACCCTAATTTGGCCAAAAACAGCATGTGAATGATCCGAAAAGGGGGGATAAGAATAGGATAGGTCAAAATAGATGAGAAACACCTTGATTTGGACATGAAACAAGGAAATGCAGCTCGTAGGAGCAAACCCTAAAACTGACAAAATGTGCCCCAATTGTGATGCAGAGTCGACAATATCCATTGATCACGTGGGAGAACCGACCAGACTGCTTCATGTTACAACATAGACTCAGGAGCACAGACAGAGATACATTAGTAGGACTTGGAATATACTATATCACATTCATGCCCGAGATTAGGGCAAACACAGGACTGCTTATCGCATTGGTAGAGCGATGGCATTTGGAGACTTCCTCATTCCATCTGGCGACTGGAGAGGCGACTGTGACACTAGAGGATGTATGGTGTATCCTCCACATTTTGATTCATGGGGAGATGATAGAGTATGACCCAGTGACAGGGAGAGACACGTTGTGCAAATTATTTGATTGTGACGTAGATGATCTGGATATCGTAGAGAGGGAGATTGGTTGGGAGACCATGGCATCAGAGTACGATCGACGATATGTGGTGATAGCAGTGGTGATAGCATGCCTACTAGTAGGGGACAGACGAGGACATGGATTCCCTATTGGATGGGGAAGAGTGCTAGAGCGGATGGCGATAGAGGGGATGGTGTACGCATAGGGACCATGTGTGCTTGCGATGCTATATTTTCAGCTGCATCAGATAGCATATCAGGGGGTGCAGACTTTGAGTTGTGGGGTCACACTATTATAGGTATGGGCATTTGAGCACATAGCCATATGTCGACCGATTGCAGAGAGATAGGTATTACCACACCGACCATATGTGTATTGCTATGGAGGAGCATTGAGACAAGGTCCTTTTGGATACATATTGTATTGGCGACATGAGCTAGACAGATTGAGAGAGTTCACATGGAGGCCATATCTTGATTGCCCTAGATGGTTAGATGATAGTGATGAGCTATCATATTGTAGACAAGAGAGATACCTGATTGGGCGATCAGTGAAATGCCAGAGAGTGATTGAGATGTACCTGCCGGAAAGAGTCAGATGACAGTTTGGAGAGAGGCAGGATGTACCTAGAGGGACTGCACACTTTGCCCGATCTCACGGAGAGACGAGTCAGTGGGGAAGGATGATTTAGCCACACATAGCATATGCTGACTTTACATAGCTACATCAGAGAGAGTGGGATTGGAGATTAGATGTGGTGGACGTCGGGACGATAGAGGAGTATGAGAGATGGTTTGCATGACGACAGCCAGTGCCATTGATAGATCCTGATATTCCGGTACTAAGGAGACAAGAGGACTTCCCACTCGTAGGAGAGGAGGGAGATGATGAGGATGGAGATGAGGATGAGGAGGATGAGGATGGTGATGAGGATGAGGGGGATGATGAGGACAGAGATGATGAGGATGAAGATTATGAGCTAGACTCAGCTAATCAGGAGTCATTGCAGGATATACCGATAGAGTTGGAGACAGCTAGCATAGAGGAGATGGAGATGTGCAAGGCTACCATAGCGAGTTAGCATGATCATATTGTGACATTAGAGAGATAGAATGCTATCTTGAGGATACAGCAGGATCAGTTCAGAGCGGAGATAGCCAAACTTACAGCGGCTCGAGATACAACAATAGCCTAGGCACAACGAGAAGAACAGAGAGTCACTGAGTATATTGGGTCGATTAGGGATGCCAATGCACGTGAGATGGCACAAATGTTGGTAGAGACCGGAGAGGAGATACGCCATTGGAGGACACTATATGAGAGTGCAATTCCACCAGAGCAGAGAGCAGCTTCATATCAGGTACGATCAAGGACAGAGAGCAGGGCACGCTCTCGGAGGTCAATGAGTAGCATGGGGGTGAGTGGATCTATGAGACCACCACAGCCAGGACCAGGGATAGGAGGGACATCATCCTTGAGACATGGCAGGGATGAGGAGGACAGAAGGAGCACCTAGTGACAGAGGCACGTGCTCCTTACGACAGACAGTTGACATTATGTAGTCAGCCTGCGGGCCAGACTTAGGACAGACAGTCCAATTTTGTACTCCGATATTATTTTGATATATGATATGATATGCATCGATATGGTGAGATGCAATGTGTTATAACTTATGTTATTATGCACCATTGATGTACCATTGTGGAACATGTATGGATATATATATATTTTTTATGTGTTTTTGATGCATGTATAATGTGAAATGGATAAAATGCTTGATGTGATGCTTGATGTAATGCAAATGTACTAACCAAATGGATGGAGGATGCAACATATGTGTTTTTGTGTAGAGATCAGAGAACTAGACTGAACTTACTACCCAAACTGACAGAAGAAATGTTAGTAGGAAGAAATGAGACAGAGGATAGTTAGAGGCGAAGAAAAACTTGCTTTCACTAATGCACTTTGTAGGTGAGAACCTTTATTTAATGTAGCAAAATGGATGCGTAGCATCATGGCATTGAAGGCCAGAGTTGAAATGCAACCCTTTTTGCAAAAGACAGACACATCACACACAAGGAATGAGTGAAGCATCCTAGGGTGCATACATCAAGGGTCGAGGTATGTGCGACGTTCACAAAGCAAACATACTTATCATAGACACCCAATGATATAGTTGCCCCAGTTTGTAACAATCATTCCACAAACAACAAACACCACAAAAAAAGGACCATGAACCATCCCGGTCACTCTAAATCACTCAGTGATATCATTGAGCAACATAGGAACATGATCAAAGATAAATCAATAAATGATAAGACTTGCTAATTCCAACAAGTCAAACAAACATCTTGATCTTCATTGTCAAAAGTTGAAAGTACTGATAGGACGATCATGCTGTCTGGTTTCAGGGAATGCGGTACCCCCGTCTAAGACAGGACACAGTCTAGTTTCGAGCATATCACACCCTGTATAAGACTCATGATAATGTGCCAAGGACGAATGATATTGATGTTGATTGATTGATATGACAATTTTGATCAGTTTGAATGTGTGGTTTGATTGAAAAGTTCATCTGTGAATGCATGATTTCAGTAAAGCGTAGTGTTGTGATTGCAAGTCATTGGATGTATGCTCAGCGATCTATCTATGCACAAAGGGGGTTTTTTTTTTTTTTTTTGCAAGTTTTATAATGTTTTTGTTCATTTTTTCAGGACTTTATTTGATGTTTTAGAGATTTTTTCAGGACATTATTTGATTTTTTTCATTTTTTTTTTCAGGACATTATATTTTTTTTAGGGATATTTTCAGGACATTTTGCAATTTTTTTGGATTATTTCAAGACATTTTTCAATTTTTTTGGATTATTTCAGGACATTTTTCAATTTTTTTGGATTATTTCATGACATTTTTCAATTTTTTTTTATTTTGCCCCCAATGTCTAGCAAGGAAAGGAATATGATAGGTGAATAAATAGGCTTGCTGAAATGATGGTGGATAGAGGGAAGATAAAGGTCTTTTATTATGGAGACAATACAGATATAGTTTTCAAGGGCTATTGCGTGATGGGACAAGAGACTGGATATGACAATGTAAAGCAGGAAGATGGCATGAGGGACATGTCAAGAGGTTTTTGAAACCATGTTTAAATTTTGCATCCTTATGTCAGATCAAGATCAAGGAATGAAAAAGAGTGTATGGATAGTGATAAGATATGGATAGTATAAGCAAGACCAAGAATGAATAAGGGACATGGACTGAGGGTCGGGGTAGGCTAAGGGATAGTGGCAGAAAGTTGCAATAAGACAGGGAATATGGATGAAAGGTTGTAATAAGAAAATGGATAAATGACCAAAAGCTATGATGGACTAAAAGCTGCAAACAAGATGCATGATGCTCATGACGATCCTCAGCCTTGTCAAGATCAAAGGTGGAAAAGGGTATATGGACATGAGGGAAAATAGGATATGAAGGGTAATGACATGGTATGATAGGATAATGAAGGGCAATAGGATATGAAGGAGGAAACCTGCCCCCAAGTGTGGTGTGCAAGAAGTTCATAAATTACGCATGATGCCTGTTTGCCAAGTTTTCATCACGGTACTTGCCCAAGGTGCCTGTTTGCCAGGTTTTCACCAGTGAACGAATTATTTTTTGCTTTACTTTTTTTTCTTTTCTTTTTTTTTTTCTCAGTTTTTTTTTGTATTTTGACTTTTTTTAATTTTTTTTGTATTTTGACTTTTTCAATAGAAGATGGACACATGATAGGGGATGGAAGAAGGAATCAAGCGTCTTTTTTTTTTTTGGATAGTAGCCTTGAAAAAAATGGACCATGACCTTTAAAAGTATGCTCAAAGACATTGGTAGGATAAGGACATGGGAAAAGAGATGAAATTAAGGCTAGGATTTATGTAAAGGATTGGATCAAAGGGATTGAAAGATGGAAAATATGCATTGGATAATGGATAGGGTATTGGAAGAATTGGGCTTCATTGGATGGAAATGAAGGCAAGATCAACATTGGCACACACCTTGAGGGGCGATGGACTGATGGAGGAAAAATGGATCTCAAATTGTGAGATTTGGATGGAGGAAAAGCTATGGATTTTGGGACATAAGGGCCCAAAATGGATGAAGAAGGTGATGGAGGAACAAATTTGAGAGGTTTGGATGGAGGAATAGCAATTTTGGATGCCAAGTTGATTGTTTCTTTAGGCTTTTGTGCTTCAAGGAGCCGCTTAGGGATCCACATGGTTTTTGATTTTTCATGCTTTTGTGGTTCCTTGGAGTGCATTGCTTGCACAAGGGATTTAGGAAACCATATAGATCTTGACTTTTCTTTATTTTTCTCAGTGGGCTTTTGTGGCCTTTTGGATATTTCTTTTTCTTTGTAGATCATACTGTTCTTTGTTTTGACATGATGATTAGATTGGACATGTTGATCTTTGAATACATGTGGATTTTTAGACTTATGACTTTTATGCTTGGCATCCAAATTGCTCGGAGGAGGAAATGAATGCATGGATGGATATGAATGAAATAGAGTTCTTTTGGATGGATGAAATTTGCTCAAGGATGCATGCCTATGCTGACCTTGCATAAAGGATGAAGGGTTATAAGGACCTAAGATGGATGGAAGGTATGATGGAGAAGGTGTATGTTTTGATTTTGATGGAGGGATACCAACGTCTTGAGAGTGAGTTGTGTAGACATGAGCCTTAAGATCTTCTTTGATATGGAGGGATTCTTTCTTATGGAGATCTACTCCTTTGCCTTTATGAATATCTTGACTTTTAGGATACTCTTTTCTTTGGGAAGAAGACACGAGTCCATTATGAGGTGGATATGATATGAGAGAAATAATGAGATCTTGAAGTGGATCGGATTGGACCAAAGTGGAAGAGCCCATTATGCATGTCGAGGTTTCATGAACATCTTGCACTGACACGTTAGAATCATGAGGGGGATTAGGATCATGAGGGGAACTAGGATTGTGTAGTGGACATGGATCAATGACAGGCTCTTCAAGAGATGGAATGGAGAAATAATGGGATCATCAAAAGAAATGCACTCTTGGAGTGTATATGGAGCATTGAGACAAGGAGATGGAGGAACAAAAGGATCTTGTCGAGGATTTAAAGGAATAATTTGATCTTGACAAGGAGGAAGATCATTGGAATCCTCTTTAAAGGTGCTTTGCTCTTGACTTTTAATGGGATCATTAGAAAGGATGGAAGGGGTATCTTGATCTTTCTTAGGGAGTGGAATGTCAATGGGATTTGAAAGGACATTGTGTTCTTGGATAGAATGGACAGGAATAATGGAATCATTGCGAGTGTCTGGGGAAATGGGATCCTAGTCAACAATTGGATGGGATGATAAGGTTTCAGGATCTTGATCTTGATCTATTTCAAGACACGTTTCTTCATGCTCTAAACTATCCTCTTGACATGAGGTTGGACTTTGGATATGCATGGGGAATTCTGGTAAGGGATTAATGCTTTGGCATGAAGGAAATGCACTTTGAACATTTGTGATGGATTCTGGAAAGGAATCAATGCTTGAACATGAGGAAGAGGGACTTCGAATGGGGTCCTCTAAAACAGGTAATGGCAATAAAGTGCATGGTTGCATTAGGTCTTGTATTTCTGAAACATGACAAGGATGTGCATCATGAATTGGATTATCGTGGCAATCAATTATAGATAGCCCTTGGATAATTACATCCTTGGGTGTATTGTTTGATGAGGACAATATAGAAGGTTCTTGTGAAACTTCTAAAGGTGTAGGGATAGATGCCACTGGAGAGTCAATTTGTTTGTGGGGGGATGAGGCATTGCTAGACATAAGTGTATTATCTTGATCTTCTTCAAAGAACTCACTTGGTAGTTTCCTTAAGATCATTGCAATAAAGCCACCTTTCTTTCGAGGTTTTGACATAGTTGTATCTAGAATTTGAACTTGTTTGGCAAGGAGTTGGTTCTGATCTAATGTCATGTTTAGATATTGGACTTGGTTCAATTGTTCTAACATGTTTAAAACTTGGGTTGGTGTGTGCTGTAACCTTTGTTTTTGAATGTTTGGTTGTGGTTGTTGACATTGATATTCCACCATTGGTTGAACCATTTGTGGACATTGTATAGTTGGTTGGACATATTGTTGAAATTGGACCATTGGTTGTATTGGTTGTATATGTTGAACAATTGGTTGAACCATTGGTTGAAAATCTGATTGATAGTAAACACCTTCTTGTTCTTGTTGTGGAGGCACATAATGTTGAAATTGATGTTGTCTCTTTTCTTGAAATTGTTTCATCATCTCTATTTGGGAGAGGAGAGCTGGTATGTCTGATCATTCTAGAAGAGATCTTACATCAATTGGCTCAATCTTTGGATTTCGACCTGGAAATTTTTGAAACATTTTGGACATTTGTGATCTATTCTTCTCAATGTTTTTCACTCTTTGTTCCAATATCTCCATTTCTTGAGCTAGTTTCTCCTCTAGCTTTTGTATTTGGAGACTTGTTTCATCATAAAAAGTTTGATCCAAATTCTGAGACATGTAGATATTGGATTGACATGATTGATTGCTCAATTGTGATGACATGGCTTTGTAAAAAGGTTGAGATCTCATTTCAACAAACATGTCACTATGTAATGCAACTAATGGGATTGACAAATGCAATCTAAAAGGATGACAATGCAACTTAATGTTTTTGTTGTTTTTTCAAGATTTTGACAAACTCATGAATGCAATTCTAAAAATGAGACCCTTAGGAAATTGAAATGATGTCTAGACCTCAAAGGACAAAAGGACCAAGTGACAATAGGACAAATTGAAAATGTCTCCCCTATATGCTTGGATACTAAGCTAGGTTTGACAAATGACATTGATGACAAAAAGACAAAAGTTTGATAAGTTCAAGACTTACTAACAATAACTTTAGGGTTTATCAAAGATTTGCATTACTCAGGTATGACAAAACCTAGTTTTGACACTATATGCAAAGGGACAATTACTATGCAAATGACCCTAATATGATATGATAATGACCTAAGCTTGATGAAGAGACCTAGGGTATGCAAATGTGACCTAATGTTATGAGGACAAAGATGCAAATGCAAATGTATGACAATGTCAACCTAAGGAAAAACCTAAGGTTGAATTATGAAATGGTATTACTCTAATGTCATAGAACACATGCAAATGGATGACCCTTATTGATATGCAAAGGAGTATGACCTAGGTGAAACTTAACCTTGGTAGTTGACAATGACTTTGCAAAATGCAAACCTAGGATGAACCTAAATCCAAGTGACATGAATGTTGAGACAAGATTTTGAAAAATGTTTGACAACCATGTTTGAAGGTGTTTTGAACTTTGTTGGATGAAATACTTTTGTGTTTAACCTTGTTTTGATTCAATTTGTCTTGTTTTTGAAATGAGACACAACTCAACTTTTGACAAGCAAAGAAGACAAGATATTTTAACTTAGACTCAAGACAATCATCTCATTCACACATTTTTTATGGTAGGTAAGGACAGTAGGTACTTGAGAGGTAGACTTGTTATGAGATTCAAGGAGAATACATAGATGCTTGACCCCACGGGCTCCCCTCCATGACACTCACTTCTCAGGGCAGCCAAGCATCAGTCTCCATGGAAATATCCCCATGGCGAACTTAGTATCTCTTCCAAGTATCCGAACTTGTCCTTCTCAAGCAACTAAAAGGATTTTTGGCCTCTAAATACAAGGTGTTTAATAAGGATTTCTGTTAAGCGTTACTCCTTGGTGTCACGCAAGTGTGATTGAGACATTAAGCCCACCAATATACCAAACAAATGTAGTCGTGCAAGCATGATTTAGACCTTGAGGCCCTCCTTAGATGTTGATATGAGAAAGAGTCCAAGGGTCATCACTTCCCAAGTAACTACAATTCCCATGTAACCCTTCCTTCAAAGCTTTCGCCCATCAGGTATTTATTTATAGTGAGTTAGAATGCCAAGGTATTCTAGCTGTACTCACTTTGGGTTGTTCCCTTCTCACGATTGTCACTTGCTTGCAAAAGAAAGCAAATGGTCGGGAAGTCAGGCCCTCTAAAGGTAACAAACAATCTAAGCCATGAGAATGGTAACGGAGATCTGGATTTTTGATCACCCTAAGAAGGATGAGAGCATACTCTCCTACTCCAATGTCAAAATCAAAAATCAAAGAAAACACACGTTCATTCCATCCTATTTAGCAATCATACTAGGTGCCTAACTATGAATTACAAACACAAAGTTTAGTTGGAGTACAAGGCAACCTGCAAAACCACCAAGTCAGAAGTTTGATTTGTTTGATCTTTGACTAGCGAACCTGCATAAAATTCATTAGTAGTTTCATCTTTGTCTTTGCCATGCGTAATGCCAAGGTGCTGCACAAAGAATCAGTACCAAAAAAACCAAAAAGCAGAAACAAAATGCAAAAACAAACAATTTGCAAGTAAGAAACACTGCTTTTTACCTCTGTTTCTGACCCTACACAGGCGCAGAATGTCTCACACAGGCGCAAAATGTAATAACACATGTGCAGAATGCAGTAACATAGGTGCACATCCCTTTGACACAGGCGTAGAAGTCCTTGACACAGGAACAAAATGCTTGACACAGGCGCAGATTGCTCCTACATAGGCGCAGAAGTTCTCAGAAAGCCCTGCATTACCTTGTTTCTTGGGTTTTTCACTTGCAAATCAACTCAAAAGCACTCAAAAGCATGACTAAGGGGTTAGTTCACGTCGAGTTCACCAATTAATGTAGCTAGGAAATGTGGAAATCATCAAAGCAAGATAAACATTAGGCTAGTTCAATCACGAAAACTCAATTGCAATGACAAATCCTAATTACATCCAATGAAAACATGAAAACAAGACATTCAAGATTGAAAACTAAGCAAACCAAATGCAGACTTGAATGTCTCCTTCATGTGGCTCCATTGTCCTTCTTTCTCCTTCAAATAGCTTTGTTTGTGGATCTCACCTACTAGTGCATAAGCATGATGTGAAAGCAAGTAGACAAGATGGTAGCGCAAGAATACTAGTGTAGCGTCCTAAAATTGCGGCACTTGCAATTTTGACTACATTTCGGTCTTCATGATGGCGACGCAACACACAACCTGAATGGAGACCCTGAAACTTGCTCACGACACTAAAAACTGCATTTTTCAAGCACCCTGGCCTGAACCTCCTTGCACCCTGCTATCCCGGGAGGTGGGACTAGAGCGCCCAGCGCCCTGGTCCCCAGGACCATGGCGCCCAGCGCCCTGGTCCCTGGGTCCTATTTTGGGCCCGATCTCTTTTGGACTTCGGGTCTTTTTGTTTGCAAATTTGGAAATTAACTTTCCTGGTCGGCCTAAGGTCGGAAAAATCAGTCTTGTAACCCTAATTGGCAAATATATAAACTCCATTTTCCTCTCTCATTTGGGGAGATGAAAAAAAGGCGAAAGCAAGATTCAAGCATTCAAGCATTCAAGCATTCAAGCAATTGATCATTTCAAGTCTCCATTCAAGGCTAAGTGTTGCATTCAAGACAAGGATTCAACCATTGAAGAGGAGATCACATATTACATACAACATACAACATACAACAAACAACAACATCTAAGCCTTCGCACATAAGGATACAAACATCCTTAGAACAAGGTATTAGTACTTGTTTTACATTACAGTCATTTACATTTACAGCACTTGCTCATTTCTTGGTTAATTCCAAAACCGGGGTTTGACCTAAAGGCAAACCCCTAATCCCTAACCCCCCAATCATCTCCGCTTTTCTGTGTGTAGGTTGTAGGTACGCGGCTAAAATTGAAAATCTGGAATCCTTGTGCAGAGACAAACAGATCCCCCTTCGTTTCGCGGATTTTTCGGAGGACCGTGGCGCCGAGCGCCATCGTCCTGACAACTTTTGCTCAAATTTGCAGGACAGCACCGTATCGACATTTTACGGCTAATTCCAGGTCCACAGCTTCATCCTATATCCCAAACTCAGTTTATAAGCGAATCTTTGTCACTTTCTATGCATTCCTATCTTAATCTTCCTATCAACATTCTTTACAAAAGAGGGTAACCTTGCTTTCTTAACCCTTGAAACTTATTTAGCATCCAATCTTGCATTGTGTGGGATTGGATCTTGTGAGTTTCAACCCCTCTTTTGAATGTAAAGTCTCTCCCTTAAGTGAAAACCATCAAACCCTAGCGAACCTCCCTTCTCTCTCCTTGGAGTTGAAAGAGGGGAGCGCAACTAGGGTTCGATTGCAATTTTCCACTTTACATTTTGGTGAACCTGACGTGAACATCCTTTCTGATTTTTCATGCTTAGATCTGAAAAAATTGATTACATTTCCATGTTTGATCTTTTGCAAAATTTTAGAGGTTAATTGCATAAAAACCCTAAATTTTCTTTTTGAAAATTGAACTTGTGAAATATCTAATTGTTAATGCTTGTTTCAGATCTGCCTTTCTATTACAAATTATCAATTCATATCTGTGCTTTAATTTTGAAAATTAAGTGGTTGTGTCAAAACCCTAATTTTGGAACCCTCTTGATTCAACCTTTGTCTGACAATTTCACTGATCAAAACATCTCCAAATCAGCTGTAACTTTGGATTCCGCAATAAAATCACAATATCTTTCATCCCTGAAAATTTGGAAAAAAGTTGCGAGGACCGTGTGCACTCCGAGCGCCATCGTCCCCGACATTTTTTCCGAAATTTCGGGAGCTAGATCTTACTGTATTTTCCTGCTAAAATCCAGAATTTTGGTTGCTTTTATCAATTATAACACTGTCAAAATTACAGTCAAAGTTGGTCTTGTGATTGCTTGGTTTAAGGCTTCTAATCATTCAAAAAATTGTTGAAATTGAAATTTTGTGTCAAAATTGTGTTCTTACTATCCTAAATCTGAAAAGTGTGTTTACATTCATTCGAAATTTCAGTGCTTTATTCAAATTCTTGCAATTTGTGACTTTTGAAATTAAGTGCTTAATTACAACAACTTTGATTTCCGCTTTCAAAATTGAATTTTGCGTGAAATTGAGTCAACTTTTAAATTTCAAAATTTGCATTGCTTTTGATATTCCCTCTAAAATCATAAAATTCAAAATTTCAGTTTCCCTCTCTTTTTCAAAATTCAAATTTTGCATTTTTCGACAATCTTGATAGGGTTCAATTTTGAGATTGCAACTTTAATTTGGCCTATCTACAGATCGTAAAATCCCTCAATTTTTTCAGATTAGCTCTAAAATCATCATACCTTTCATCCCTGCAAATTTCAAAAAAAGTTGCAAGGACCGTGTTGCACTCCGAGCGCCACGGTCCCGGACATTTTTTCCGAAATTTTGGGAGACTGTCGTGATTGCATTTAACAGCTTAAATCTGGAAGATTGGCTGATTTTACTGAAAATTGCTACCTCTAAATTCAAAATCTTCTCTCTCTTTCTAGTGCATGAGTTTTACAACAATAAGCCCTACTTACACTATTCCCGTTAGACGAAGCCGTAGAATTAAGTCTTACCGAGGTTTAACTACCGAGGAGATGGAACCTAATTTGAATAGCCTTTTTAACGAGGACGTGGGTAATTCCTCTAATCCTCCTAATGATGAAGAAGCTCTCCATGAGGTTTCTGTAGAACAACTTTCAAAATTGGATAACCAATTTGATGATTTTCACCAATGGATGTCTCATGAGTATCCCGATAGTCAAGCTCTTCCTTTAATTGAGGGTCTAAAACGTATGCTTCAAAGTGATAAGAACGGAATTGATATTTTGCGTGGTATTTCACACATTGTGGATTCGAATGTAATGCCTATGAAGAGTTGTGCTGAAACTTTAGGTTATACACAACCTCCTACACAAGACAATCATTCTATTCCTTTGACAACTTCTATTGCTAGCATACCTACCTTTACATCAAACATAATGGCTACTTCTATACAAGACATTCCTCCTATGATTACTAGTCATGGGGGCAATCCTCCCTCTTCAATTAATCCTATTCCTTCATTCAATCCAACTTCTTCGTTCATTCCTTCAATAAGTGTCCCTATTACATCTTCACAAATGAACATGACGCAAGGGGGCAATTCATTTAATCATTCTATTCCTCCTTGTAGCGTTCCTCCTGTCCAATCATCCCCTATGGTTGACTATCATAGGGTCCCACCACCTTACTCTTTGCCTTCTTTCAATAACATAACACCTCCATCTCAATCTAACACACCTAATATGAACTCTTCGACTGAAGCGACCATTAACAATCTTGCACAAACTGTCTCTTCTTTATAGCAACAAATTGCCTCTATGAATCAATCTAAGTTTAGTGTGCCCACATTTGATGTTGCAAGCCCACTTTCTCTTGACATTGTTCGAGCTATCCCTCCTAAACATGTTGAAATCCCGCATTTGGAGCTTTATAATGGTAAAGGAGATCCTCTAACACATGTTAAGACTTTTCAAACAATATGTACTGATTTTGCTTATGACCCAAGGTTGCTTGCGAAACTATTTACTAGAACATTAAGAGACAAAGCCCTACAATGGTATTGCTCGTTGCCTTCTTATTCTATTACTTCTTTCGAACAACTTGCAAATGCTTTCATTCAACAATTTCAAAACAATATAAGTCCTAAAGTTACTTTGATTGATTTAATGCATTGTAAACAAGGTGTTAAAGAAAAAGTGACTGATTTCATTGGTAGATATAAGCATTTGTACGCTCAAATTTCTTTTCCAGTGCCTGATAATGATATTCAAAGAATCTTTATTTCTAATTTGCAAAAAGATATTCGAGACAAACTTCTGTTTTCTGAGTTTACTTCTTTCCAACAGTTGTGTGCAACTCTTCACAATTATCAACTGACTGTGAGTCAAATGGAACAATCACATCCTATGGCTCCGAGTGATAAGGGTGATAGCAGTCAACAACCATTTGGGAAGATTAAACCGAACAGAGATTCCATCATATTCAATGAAAACATCATCAACAACAATGTGAATGCAGCATCAGGTGTGCCTCCTATTTCTAAATTTTTCAGGAAAGAAAGAAAGTATACTCCTTTGAATGAATCATTGCATAGTATTATGAATAAGTTATTGGAACAAAATGTGCTTACTCTTCCTCCTATACGACAAATTGATCCTGCAAAGATTACTTCACCTTATTTTGATAGCAAAGCCTTTTGTCATTTTCATCGTCAGCCTGGTCATGATACTGAAAAATGTTTTTCTTTAAAGGGTAAAATTCAAGATTTGATTGATAATAATACTATTTCTGTTTCTGGAGTGAATGATAAAGGCAACACATCTGTAGCTCCTCCTAACCAAAATCTTCAGATTTTTACTGATCCGTTACCTTCTCATACTTCCCATACCTCTAATGCGATTGAGGCTAATGATTCCTCTCTCTCATCTGATGGTCTTGTGTCTATGACTCCGAATGTGATTAACTTTGTAGAGCAGCAAGAAATCCCTAAAGAACCTTCCATCACATTTGATTCTAGTGAAACCATTAGAGCACCTGATGGTCCTTTATACATAGTTGCAAAAGTCAAGAATACACCTTGCCGTGGAGTGCTTATTGATCCTTCGTGCATGGTTAATGTTATTACTGAAGAATTTCTTTTTACTTTGCAATTAAATCAAGTGATCTATGACAAAATAGATGTGGTTATGAAATTATTTGATGCATTTTCTTCTCCTGCGATTGGTTCTATTACATTGCCTATTGAGGTCCATAACAAATCTCTTGATGTGAACTTTGCTATTATTCCTTCATCCGAACAATTTCGTGTGAAGCTTGGCTATCCTTGGCTATCTTCCATGAAGGCTATTGCTTCTCCTATTCATAAATGTTTGAAATTTCCCCATAATGGTGAAGTTGTTACTGTCAATCATAGTCTCTTTAAACTAGCTGAAAGAACCTCTAGTGTTCCTATAGATTACTTTTGGCCTAAACAATTCCAGTCTCTTCCTCTGCGAAGTGATCATCTTTTCAAATCTTATCAAAAGTGGAAAACAGATATGATCCTATCTTTAAGTGAACCTAGAACACCTAAACTTGACATTCCTATCATTCTTGAGAAGGAAGTTCTTCCTTTGAAAGATAAAACTAATATCTTTCCTCAAGAAGATTCCCAACCCGTCCCTATGGATGTGACTATGTCTATGCCTAATAAACCTTCTAAAAGTAGACCTATACCTCCTCGTCATGATGGACTTGGTCTTCTTCCTAAACCAAAAATTCCTCCTTTATATGGAGCTGTTCCTCCTCCTGCCTTTTATAGAGAAAAGAGACCTTCCTCTTCTCCTATTATCCAGCCTAAGAGACCACAACCTAAACACCCAAGTGATAAGGATGAGAACATTCCTCCTCCTCAATCTTCTACACTTCCTACTAAGACTAGACGAAATCATTCTGCACGTGAACGCCGACGAAAACGTCATTTTAGAGCTCAAGCAGCTGCTTCTCAAACTTTGCAATCTCCAAAAATACCTTCGACAAGCATTATTCCATTTTCTCCTCAGCCGGAAATTGAGCCTAAATCTCCTAAACATAAGATGCATGATGGTCTTGATCCTGTGCGAGTTAAAGATCCTATTTTTATAAATCTTGATGATGATATAGATGAAAATGTTATTCATGATGAAAATGTTACTCCTCTTGCTTCTGATAGTGAATATGAACTTGTTGATGTTGATAACCATTTATCTAATGAATTTTCTAAAGCACTTATCCTAGCTCCTAGACAAGAACAACGTGGCTTGGAACATGAACATAGCCCTTGTTTGGATCTTGTGATAGCTCCATCTACTGTGTTGGATGTTCCTCCTCTAGCGTGTTCCCTGCCTTCCCGAAACATTGATCAGCAAGATCGGGAGGTAGATGACGTGCTAGACTAGTTTCATTAGCATAGCAGATTCTCTCCTCCTCTCTTGTGTTACTTCTTCTATATGTTATTCTCATTCTTCTATTTGTCGTCCTTAGTGTTGTCTACTTGAGGACGATGCAAAGCATTGAGATCTCTTTTGGTCTCTCTCATGTTGACTCAAAAGACACATGTGTTCCCTTCTTCTAGGTGACCTTCCTTGATTGGGGAATGAAGAACAATTATGCATACATACATATGATATATATACATGACTTATCATATAGCATACTGACCCCGAGGAAAGTGAAGTCACCTTGTGCTTTGTGTTTTGTGTCTATTATCCTTGGGTTTATCTCACACTTTGGGGGCTAAATCTTTGTGATAACGTGCTCCTTTCCTTTCTCATTTCTTATGTGTATCACTACGTTAAAACAATCACCCCCGTTGAGGCGTGTGCGATCGCTTTAACGTAGGGGGGCATACACCATGTCTATCCTTTCACGATACTTGAAAATTTCTTGGCGAATTTAGCTTTGCCTTGAAAATTTTTGGTATTTCTCTTGCATGACTCATAGTGAGGGAACCTTACTACTAACAGTCATGGTTCTCCCTCGTGATCTTCCCTTTTACTTTGTTAATCGAAGTCGTAAGATCCTTAGTCCACTGGGGGCTTGGTGTGTATTGCCTCCTTGACGTGGTGAAAGTCTTTCAATGTTGTTTCCTTGTACTTTACCGGAAGTATGAGCATACATACTCCCGCTAAAGTGGGGGCTAAATGTAGCGTCCTAAAATTTCGGCACTTGCAATTTCGACTGCATTTCGGTCTTCACGATGGCAACGCAACACGCAACTTGAATGGAGACCCCGAAACTTGCTCACGACACTAAAAACTACATTTTTCAAGCACCCTGGCCTGAACCTCCTTGCACCCTGCTGTCCCGGGAGGTGGGACCAGAGTGCCCAGTGCCCTGGTCCTTCAGGACCAGGGCGCCCAGCGCCCTGGTCCCCAGGACCATGGCGCCTAGCGCCCTGGTCCCTGGGTCCTATTTTGGGCCCGGTCTCTTTTGGACTTCGGGTCTTTTTGTTTGCAAATTTGGAAATTAACTTTCCTGGTCGGCCTAAGGTCGGAAAAATCAGTCTTGTAACCCTAATTGGCAAATATATAAACTCCATTTTCCTCTCTCATTTGGGGAGATGAAAAAAAGGCGAAAGCAAGATTCAAGCATTCAAGCATTCAAGCATTCAAGCAATTGATCATTTCAAATCTCCATTCAAAGCTAAGTGTTGCATTCAAGACAAGGATTCAACCATTGAAGAGGAGATCACATATTACATACAACATACAACATACAACAAACAACAACATCTAAGCCTTCGCACATAAGGATACAAACATCCTTAGAACAAGGTATTAGTACTTGTTTTACATTACAGTCATTTACATTTACAACACTTGCTCATTTCTTGGTTAATTCCAAAACCGGGGTTTGACCTAAAGGCAAACCCCTAATCCCTAACCCCCCAATCGTCTCCGCTTTTCTATGTGTAGGTTGCAGGTACGCGGCTGAAATTGAAAATATGGAATCCTTGTGCAGAGACGAACAGATCCCCTTTCGTTTTGCGGATTTTTCAGAGGACCGTGGCGCCGGGCACCATCGTCCTGACAACTTTTGCTCAAATTTGTAGGACAGCGCCGTATCGACATTTTACTGCTAATTCCAGGTCTGCAGCTTCATCCTATATCTCGAACTCAGTTTATAAGCGAATCTTTGTCACTTTCTATGCATTCCTATCTTAATCTTCCTATCAACATTCTTTACAAAAGAGGGTAACCTTGCTTTCTTAACCCTTGAAACTTATTTAGCATCCAATCTTGCATTGTGTGGGATTGGATCTTGTGAGTTTCAACCCCTCTTTTGAATGTAAAGTCTCTCCCTTAAGTGAAAACCATCAAACCCTAGCGAACCTCCCTTCTCTCTCCTTGGAGTTGAAAGAGGGGAGCGGAACTAGGGTTCGATTGCGATTTTCCACTTTACAACTAGAAGCGTGATTGATTCGACTAGAGACCTTGATTGAAGAAATTCATCCAGTTTATAGACATATTGGAGAAAGACAAGATTAGCATGAATGTGATTCGAATGGAAATTCAAATCAAGAATGACAATTATGACAAATTATGACAAATTTGCACTTTCTATGCAAGATTGATTGATTGATAATTTTGACAAAATTATGACAAATTTCTATGTCAAAATTGATTGATTGACAATTATGACGAATTATGACAAATTGAAATGTCATTCCCATGAAATTAGGAGAAAAATAGGAGAGAATTGAGAATTAGATGAATTAGAAATTAAGAAATTAGAAAATTGAAATTGATGAAAATTAGGAAATTAGGAATTAAGTGAAATTAGTAAATTAGGTGAAATTAGGTAAATTAATTAATAATTTTTTCATTCATTAATTAATTCACAAAGAGGGAAGAATTAGTTAGCTAATTAAATAAACATTTAATTATGACAAGAAGACTTAGGATAGATAAATCATTTAACCTAGAGGGAGAAATGACAAACAAGGTTAAATGAATAGATCATGAAACCCTAGAAGATGAATTAGAAATACAAGAATGACAATTAGGCGTTGACAAAAGATAATTGATATCAATTCGATTTGATCATGATTCTGACTAACAAATGACCAATGCTGATAAGTGATTTGATTGATAAATGCGCCAATTGACGAGGAACAATGACTAATTGATCCAAATTGACATGATTGAGAAGGACGATGATCAATGACAAATTGATCACAAAATGACAAGATTGAAAATGACAACGATCGATGACAAATCGATCGCAAAATGACAAGATTGATGATGACAACAATCAATGACAAAATCGATCGCAAGATGACAAGATTGATGACAATTTGATCAAAAGACAAGGATCGATGACGAATCGATCGGAAGAGGACAAGATTGAAAAGATGACAAAACCCTAATTAGGATTGATGATGTCCAAAATGAAATCGAATTGATGATGTCAAAATATGCCAAATGAGCACGCACATTGATGCGACAGGATAAGATCGACCAAAATCATGACTGAAGATTATTATTGACAAGACCATATTCGAAAGCGAGACAAATGAAGAATGCAGAAGAAGGACTCAATGCTCGCAAATGATAAAGACCAAGTGCACAACATAGGAGAAATGTTAATGCGATGCAAGAACCCTAAAAATAAGGCAATGCACAGATGTTAAAGTATGACTCCACAAGTGTTGACCATTTTTAGACGTCTACAATATCAAATTCCCAAAGCACTACAATTGAGCCAGATGGAGACATTAGTGGATTTTGACCATGTATAATATAAGATTATAATATATCACAAGTTCACATGTACGCGTGCATATAATCATGAAATCAAGAAAATAAAGTAGAGATACATACCTCCACCCTCTCTTGATTCGCGGATGAATCAGGTGCATTGAACATATCCACAAAGCTCAATGGCCGCTGTACATGTAAAATAGACAAAAAACACTAATCAATCTACAAACCCCAACTAATACTTGATTTCAACATTTTCAAACAATTTTACAACTAAACATGTGTTCAATTACCTTCTTCACACGTTTTGGCATCTTCGAAATATTCTTTTTCTTCGGACGAGCCCTAGACACGGAGGGGTGCCCTAAAAATAGAAAATTAACATGAGATATTAGTACAGATAATAAATTAAACATAATTTTAAAAATGCAAAATGAAATGACTTGCATATTCCATCAAAACAATACATAAAAAGAGTTGTACAAAATATGATACGGTATAGCCTTGTAGGCCAAAATCGATCGCCGACAGTGTGATGTCATCAATTTGGAACATTTCGTCCACTATCAACACCTACAAACCAGAAATTGGACCAAGCATTAAAGATAGTTAGTATATCTAGTATTTTTTTTTTGAATTCAAAGTGTACTATTCTATTTTAACATGTTACAAAATTTATACCTCAAGCATCGAAGTTGTAGCTGTGATAATTGGGGGAGGTGTATGGGATACCGCTGCTACATCCTGAAATGCATATTATTTGTCTCAATTTAAATCTATGTATAAATGAAAATTCATTTATGTAATTATAAAATTAAAGTGACTGATAAATAAAATGTTATGAATTCAAATCAACACACCTGTGTCTGTGGCTCATGGGCAAACACCATATCCATCAACTCATCTGTCAGCGCGACATCCTCAACCGTGTGAGCTTGACATCTACAACCACAAATCGTGCATAGATGATATGAGTATCCATCTGCACCGGCTGCATCATCTATCCTCGAGCATATCCCTGAGCAACTGACACACATATGCTCGATGGGCTCTCTGTCGCCCTCTAACGGCTCATCATCAAATACAATAGGGTGTGCTAATGATGTACCATGCTGGATGATGGCACTAGTCAATGCTGTGGCCATCTGAAGAGTCTGTAGCTCCATCGACTCTTTCAGCTCTAATGGGATAGCCTGATGCACCTTGGGTTTGGGTGCTAGGGGGCGGCAACTCTCCGCAGCTAATTGCCTATGGGCTCCAGGTCTATCTTGGGCAGAGCCACCACCTCTACCATGAAACTCTCTCATGTCAAAATAATTTGGGCGCACATTGAACACAAACTCACAATATATTTTTTTCAAAAAATATAATGGCACCTCATAATTATTACAAGGTGGATCGTCAAAGACCATCCACCACCTCTGCCAAAAAAGATTCTTCATCTGCATATTGGTACACCAATGTATGGGAAACCTCTTTGCATTAGGAGGTAATGACTGACCAGTTTTGGGGTCAACAAAAAGGGCACATATTTGTTGTTTAGAAATATATTTTTTTTAACTCCATCGTATGATAGCCCATTGACATAGAATTGACGACACCTATCCCTAAAGCTTCCCCATTTGGTAATTTTTGTGGAAACAGCTATGGCATCACTAGCTAATGTTTCTAGGCTAGTGGCGAGGGATTGATGATGGTCAAGTTCAGAAGTTTTCAATTTTACAATCAGTCTATTGATTTTGGATGTATTTTGCCCTAACTGATTAATTAATTCTTCCTGTGTTTCGGCTGTGCGGTCAAAAGGAGGAATTGGGGGTTGTTCTTATGTGTTTTTAGGAGGTGCATTTGGTTGTTCTTGTGGGTTTTTAGGAGGTGCATTTGGTTGTTCTTGTTCTGGATTAGAAGAATCTAGTTTTTGAAACAAAAAATGAAAAAACCTAATCAAAATTAAGGAAATTAAATTCAAAATGTAAAACAAATTGCATAAACCAGAAAGAAAGAAAAAAAAAACAAAAACTAACCTTGATCCATAGCCTGAGGACAAATTTCACACCCCGTTTGCGGTTTAGGTTAGAAAATGGGAAAAAAAGAAAGTAAAAAATGCGCTTTTCGGGTAAATGAGGACCCAGTTTTTTTTTAAAACTTTTTTCATCAGGTACCACGTACGTGGTTTTACTAGGATTATTAGCATGTACGTGCTAATTTTCCTAGGTGTAGCATGTACGTGCTCAGTTTCCTAAGCTCAGCGCATATGCAATACCTTTTCTTGGCTCGGGAAGAACAAACCTAAGCGCGTACACGAGAATTTGAAATTTTAAAACTGCGTACGCACTGCCTGTTTTTCCAAGTTTTTTTTGGGTGGTGTCCACTTTTCTGACCACCATCTTTGTGCACATGCCCACTTGAGGTTTTTTATTTATAGAAGTTATTGGATCATTGAGGTAATGTCACTTTGTGCTATTGTCAAGATGCCTCCAACTCCCAATTCTTCTCAAGGTTAGTCTGTACCTTAGTGTCACACTCTTGCTAAAAGAGATCACACACAATGGGGCTGGTTGTGGCCTACCACTTGTCACTATGCTTTGCCACCACCTCCAGTCTATGGATATACATTTTGGCTTGACTCCAACAAGTTTCCTTGATTGACTCTTGCCATTTCTCTCACTTGTGCGCCTATTGAAGAAACTCAAGCTGAGAACATTAATAATGATAATGATTTATATGATTGCCTATTGTTGTTTTAGACTCTACTAATGTAGGGGGCAAACTAGATGAGTGAGATCCTCTTCCTCCTCATCATTCTGTTAGCATTATATTATGTGTTGTCATTGGTGTCCAATTTCGTGGTCTAGATATGGTATGTTGAGCAGAAGTATTTGATTAGGTATGTTGTGCATTTGGACATTTCTTGGTTTTACCAGATGAGTTTGATGCTTCGAAAGATGTTACTTAGTACTATCTTTGGGTCCATATTGGTCTTGAGCTAGAGGTTTTGGACTGGATATTGAAGTGTAATATAGCGTGCGAATGTGTTTTGGGTCCAACTTTGGTGATGCATGTAACATGTTAACATGTTTGATGAGGAACAATGTAATATGGTCTATTTCTCATTCCTTCCCACCATTAGAATGTTTAGTGGAGACCTATTTTAGATCTTTGTCTTAGCTGACATTGAGAATTATGTTTTTCGGAGACTATATATATAGGAGTATGGTTTGATGAGATTATATATGGCTTTTTTGTGTTGAAGACATGCGATATTGAAGGGATCTAGTTGTTGTATGAAGATAGTGTTGCAAATTATTACCGAAAGTAGTTTTGATAGTATAGATTGTGTTTTTGTGATGTATTATCTTTATCTTTCTTTCTTCTTTGATAGTGAGCCTTTTAGGGTAGTGAGCCCACCAACAGTGAGCCTTTCTGGTTAGTGAACCCACCTACAGTGAGCACCTTGGTAGTGACCCATCCTTGGTAAAAATCACCTTAACTGATGTCACCTTAACTAGTGTTTATATATTGAGAATTAACAATCTCCATGGTTCTTCCTTTCTTGGGTTTTCCATGTAAATTTTGGTGTTTGTTGTGTCTAATTTGTTTTATGCATGTGCTTTCATGTTTTGTTAATTCTCTTAATTATTCTGGATTTGTGAATTAAGGTTAAAAAGAATTTTTATTGACAACTGATTCACCCCCCCTCTTAGTTGCCCAGATATTCAACAATTGGTATCAGAGCTTTGGTTCCTTGATATAGAGCTTAACTGCTTGAAGTAGGTCCTAATCTGATGACACACAAATTATCCATTCCTATCTTTGAAGGATCTGATTATAGCTTTCAGAAAGTGAAGATAAGAGGTTATTTGGTTTCTCTGGGTTACAACACTTGGTTTGGTTGTACAGAGACTAAGTATGTTCTACTGGCGAAGGGTTTTAACACTCCCGATGAGTTTCACGCTTATGAAGAAAATGAAAAAGAAAGGTATGCTATATTCATTGCATTATCAAAAACTGAATTGACTAAGGCTATCTATTTGAATACTACTAATGATGTTTGGCAGAAGCTGAAAGACCTCTTTGAGGGAAATGAGAGTTAAGTTGACAAAGAGGCTAACAACTAAGAGAAGATATGAAAACCTGAAGATGGAAGAAAGAGAAGACATTGTAAGCTATTTTGAGAAGGTTGACACCGTAGTGAATGAAATCAAAGAACTCAGAGACACCTTGACTGATGAAGATGTGATTGACAAAATCTTGATGACTTTACCGGTAAGCTAGAGTGATAAAATCTTAGATATTGAAGAAACCTATGATCCAAAGAAGTTCACCAGAGAGTAATTTTTTGCTACCTTGACTACATTCGAAGTAAGAAAGTTTGGGAAGGATAAAGACAATTCAGAGACCGCATTCAAGGTATCTGAAGACAGGTTGGATGATGAAGAGAGTCTTGATGAGATGGAAGAAAACTTTGTGAGAAAACCAAAGAAAGGAACTGACAAGTACAAATATATGTTACTCTTTAAATGTTTTAGATGTGGAAATATTGATCATATTGCAACTAGATGTTCAAAAAAAGGAACAAAAATTTAGGGAAAACAAAGAAAAATTCAATAAAAAAGCATATTATGTTAAGGATGATGTTGACATCTCAGATGTTGAATCAGACTATAAGGATGGTGATTGTTTGTTTCTGGTAGAAAAGGATGTTCCTAAATTTGATATCTCTAAGACTGTTGCTAATGCATTCCATGCTAGAAGAGATAAGAATGAATGGTTGATTGACAATGGATGTTCAAATCATATGACCGGTGATAAAAGTAAGTTCATAAAACTCAAAAAATATGATGGAGGTTTAGTTAGGTTTGGAGATGATCAGATAGCACAAATTGTTGGTACTGGGTCAATTACTTTTGATGGAAAACATAACACTGACAATGTTTAAGAGTTTGCATCATAATCTCTTTAGTGTTGGATAGATGTACGAAAATGGATATAATGTTGTTTTCCAAGACAATGGATGTGAAATCTGGAAGGACTCTGGAATGGTCATTACAGCTGGGAGAAGGACCAATGGAAATATGTATCAAAAACATTGCTTGATATCACAACTTGATGACAACTGGCTATGGCACCAGAGGATGTGTCATATCAATTTTGACAACTTGGTGCAGATTAGTTCAAGGAGTACAACAAGAGATTTGCTCAGATTGACTAAACCAGAGAACAATATCTATAGGGAATGTCAAGTCAGAAAGAAGACTAGAAGCACATTTAGAGGAAATGATTACTCATCCACCAACTTACTGGATTTGGTTCAAACAGATCTTTGTGGTTCATCTTGGACAAGGAGCTTGCAAGGGGAGAGGTATTTAATGTTACTGATAGATGATTATTCTAGAATGACTTGGGTTGCATTTCTAAGAGAGAAATCTGAAGCATTAGAGAAGTTCAAGATGTTCAAGGTAAAATTAGAGAATGGGGTTGATAGGAAAATTAAGTGTCTAAGGTCCGATAGAGGAGAAGAATTCATCTCAGATGAGTTCAATTACTTCAATGAAAAACATGGCATCAAAAGACAATTATTTGCCCCTTAGACATCACAACAGAATGGTGTAGTTGAAAAAATGAACTGAACTATACAAGAGGCAACTACAACCATGATAAAAAGAGTAGAGTTACTAGAAGTTTACTAGAAAAAATAGTTCATACAACAACATACACACTTAACATAATTTTGTATTGGAGGAACTATGGTAAGACTTCTTATGAAATGTGGTATGGTAGAACTTTGACAACAAAATATTTTAAAGTATTGGAAGCAAGTGCTATATCTGAAGAGATGAGGATAATATTGGAAAGTTTGACAAAAGTGCAAATGAAGATATATTCTTGGGTTATTGAACAAAGAGAAAAACATATTGATGTTACAACAAAAGGCTGAATAAAATTGTTGAAAGTGTAAGTGTAAAAGTTGATGAGAGTACTTCAAAGGATTTAAAAATGGTAGCAAGATATGAATCAAATGAGTCCGGAGAAAAGGGAAAGAAAGAAGAAAGCATAAGTAAAGAAAAAAATGATCCAGAAGCTCCAACATCTGCATCCAAGACTCCAAGGTATGTCTGAAAGAATCACTCAGAAGAATAAATCATGGAGACAAAAGAAAAGGTGTTATTACAAGAAGAAAAACAACACAAGAATAGGTCTTATTGTGTTTTATATCTGAAACTAAGACAAAGATAGTAGAAGAATCTTGTAATGATTAGAATTGGATGAAGGCAATGAAAGAAGAACTGGATCAGATTGAGAAAAATTAGACATGGGAATTAGTCAACAAACTGAAAGACAAGAATGTGATTGGAACTAAATGGGTATTCTAGAACAAACTGGATGAAGATGGAAAGGTTGTAAGAAATAAGACAATATTGATTTGCAAAGGATACACTTAGATTGAAGGCATTGACTTTGATGAAACATATGCCCTAGTTGCAAGAATGGAGGCAATCCAGATGTTCCTAGCACTTGCAACATTTAAAGACTTCAAATTTTATCAGATGGATGTAAAATCAACATTCCTGAATGGAGAATTGAAAGAAGTTTACAGTGAACAATCAGAAGGTTTCAAGTTGAGAGATGATCCAAACATTGTTTGCAGTCTGAAAAAGTCTTTTTATGGACTGAAACAAGCTCCCAGAGCTTGGTATGAGAGGTTAGACAAGTATGTAACTGATCAAGGATTTTAGAAGGGTTCAAATGACAACAATTTATACTTCAAGATAGATTCATGTAAAATTCTAATTGTGGTAGTATATGTTGATGATAAAATCTTTGGAGGAAATGAATACATGTGTAGAAGATTTTCTAATAAGATGCATAAAGAATTTGAAATGTCCATGATTGGTGAGTTAAATTTCTTCCTTGGATTGCAAGTTAATCAGAATGACAAATGAATTTTTATTTCTCGATCTAAATATGTCAAAGAACTATTAAAGAAGTTTTGGTTGGAACTCCAACCCAGTGTGTACACCTATGGCTACTAGATGCAAGTTAACAAAAGATGATAAATCACCTAAGGCAGGTGCAAGTCAATACAAATCAATGATTGCAATGTTGGAATTAAGGAACATTGAGAGAGGAAGGGGTAAATCAGTGTTCTGGAAACTTTGACTTTATTATGTTCTTTCAACCACTTAATAAATTTAATCAAAAGAAAGATGCAAGAACATAAAACAAACAACCACAACACCATAACAAAAATTTTGTACGTGGAAACCTAGCTAATAGAAAAACCACAGTGGGGATGAACACACAAAATAAGTATACTTTGTTAGAAGTATTACAATGGGGAATGCACATGCATTCAGGCACACTGCCTAGAGCTCACTACTCAAAAGAGAGGCTCACTTCCTAAAAATCAATTACAGAAGATTAGTGGAGTGATTGAACTGAAGAATAGCATCTACAAATGCTTGATTATAGTTCTGGTTAAGAACATTATACATATTTCATACACTTCATCTCTCTTTTCTCTGTTACACTGCTCTGTTATGATCTAGAGCACAAATCTCTACCTTGTGCACATGAAATTGTGCATAATCAATCAAACACACCTTTTTCATACTCAAAATGATAAAAAACATCGATCACATATATCTGCAACAAGAGATTAGATCAATTGCTTGTCAGCTCAAGAAAACTTAACACTTTATTGAAATGTGTACAAACTATCGGCAAAATATGAACACAACTACTAATGCGAAACAAAACAATTGATTAGATGTTACCAAAACTATCTAAAAAAACACCTGGATCATAAAAACAATCACCAAAATCATTCCACTTAATCCACATAAGGATTATCCATACAAGTCAGTTGTTTTGCATAGTCAAATAAAAAATTGGTACTCAAAAGCTTCTATCTTGCACACCAATCATCACTGGAGACCAAAACTTTGGAATAGGGTAATCTAGACATCCATCAACTTTCCCTTAGATCCACAACACAAAATATTAACCTAAAAAAAAGTACTGACCAAAATACTGAACACTGTTAGATGTTATGTTCTTAGCATGTCGGACTTGAACAAATCTCCAATCTGACTTCCAATATGATCAAATAATACAATGTGGATGGATACATTGACTTGGGTTGCCATAAACAACAACACCTGATAACCTATGTAGTGTCTCTTGCCAATAGTCTCCCCCTTTGGCATTGATGGCAACACTTAGTGAAAAATGACCAAGTGTCGGAATCAGTACCACATATGTACACACACTTCAAAACTCAAAAACTCAAAACTCCCCCTGAGATGAATATTATATTTTTCACTATCTGACACTCCCCCTTTGACATCAATGGCAAAGGCAAGGATTCACATACCAAAATTCATACAAAATTCTTATAAACAGGCCACATACATAGAAATATACATTCATGTCTTAAATGAACTTAAATACATCTGCAAAAATGTTCTTCAATAAATTCAAATGACTGTCCCAACCTTTCTTGAGCCACTCCAAAACTAAGATGAGACCACTGAAGAGAAATGCTTGCATCTCTACTAACTAAAGATCTATGGGATCATTGGTGGCCATGGTATCTTGAGCTTCGTTTAAAGCACTAAACATTGTTTCCAACTTAGGGGAAATTAGACTATGAAGCTCACCAACTCTACCAATAATCTTATCCTCATCATGCATCAATCTCTTAATCTTGTCAAGTAAAGATATAACTTGACCTTCTTGACTAGCCTCATAAATAGTCAAGGGATCAAAGGACTAAGAGATACTTGCCAATTGCTTCTCATTCTCCTTTATCTGCTTCTCAATATCCAAGAAATTTAGAAAATGATAAACAAGATTTGTAGACACTACCTCCTTCAAATAAGACATTTTGAATACATTTTACACATGTGTCAAGAAAACTCCTATCATTAGCAATCATCTTCTTCAACTCATTGAATCTTTTAACATCAAACTCATTTCAGACCTTAACTTATGTTGATTTTTCTAAAGACTCAAAGTGAGTACTTACATAATTAATTAAGCTCTTCAATTAGCCAAAGGAAGAATCAGATGTGTCTTTGACAAATGTGGGCATTATTTTTCCAAGGCACCAAATGCAAGACTAACCAACTCATTATATTTTATATGAGATTTAAGAATCTCCTCTCTTGTCTTGGCCTGATAAAATGATGCTAACTTCAATTTCTGGATGGAAGAGAGAGTGGCCAAATCGATAGGCCCTTGAGTCAAATCAGAATCATCCAATTGTTGTTTGTCCTTCTCTAAATACTCCTTCACTGCCCCTACAATGTCTCTTGCTTCAATGACAATTTCTATGGTCTCAGTCTTCTCATCTTTTGTCACCTTCTCTGCTTCTTCTTGTGTTGAAGCCTTAGTCTTCATACTTGTCTCTAGATTTGATTGATCTGGAGGATTTCGAGTATCCTCAATTTTATTTGATTTCACTAACTCTTCACCACCTTTATTCAACTCTTCTTCCTTCTCTTTATTCACACCTTTCTCTTCTGGAACAGAGGAAACATTTACTTCAACCTGTTCAACTTTTGAGTGCAATTCATGTACATCCAGAACAGATGAATCATCACCACCATGAGCTTCTTCTATGACATCATAAAATTTATTCTTTTCTAGAACTAACTTCAAGATCTTCTCTATTTTTTTAATAACTTCATCAGTTTGCCCAATCATTAGCTTATTTATTTTGTTTTTTATCCTAAACTCCCTTTTAGCTTCTTTGATTATTTTATTCACTTCCTCTACATATATCATAGGGAATAGATTGATCAACACATACTCTTTTAGCCTTTCATCCTCAACCTTAGCACTAACTCTTCTCATTTCTAAAAGGTTATATATACTTTTAGGTATCTCATACATTATTTCAACAAGATCCCTATTGAATATATTCAAATACTTAATAATGGCTTCTTCAAGTATCCTCTTACCGACATCACCAAACTTATCATAAAATTCAAAAAGTGGCTTCAAATTAACTTGCTTAGTTATAGCCTTTTCAACATCATTGATTGACATACTAGGTTTATCTGAAGCTAACTTTATTTTCTTACTAACTTTTTCTTCTCCAAAGGGCTTGTCTTTAGAGACTCTTGATGCTTTTGTGCCCTTGGTCTTGATCTTCTTCATAGCCTCATTTGACTCCGTCTCTTCATCATCCTCAACAATGGCATGCATCGTTAAGCTCTTAGCTTTCTTTCTCTTTCCTTCTTTGCTAGATGATTCATCTCGTGATTTCTCAGTGCTGGCTAGCTTTGCAGAACCAAAGGAGGGTGTAGAGCTTCTAGTTTGTCTTGATTTGGTGGTAGAGACTTTTGAGTTAGTTGTTTCCACTTTGACTAGTTTCTTCTCTATAGTTGATGTAGGAGCATCCCTAGTTCATAGAAATCTTGCACTAGCCAAAAACATTTTCTTTTCTATTTGCGGTTTTAGTTTTCCTTTCTGTGTGTTTGTTGGCATATGTGCAGAGCATGATGACATAATTATATATTATGTTGTCATTGATGTCAATATGTTGAAGTATGAACCGGTATGATGATGTACAAGAGAACCAGTATGATGATGTAAATTGGTATTTGTGAAAAAGTGAAGTGACATGCTTGATTCAAGGTGAAACGGTATGTTGGAATGTGAACCGATATATGGAATGTTTTGTATCAAGGTTTCATATGGTATGACTACCGGTTGGTAGTCTTAGCTTCACGGTTTTTGGTTGAAGTGTTCCAAGCCTATGTGATTCAACCGATGACATCGTGTGATGAGTTAGCATTGTAATGAAGAACAAATTATGTTGCCATGTCAGCATTGTGCATGTGAAGGATCTTGCATGAAGGAGATTGATCCTATCTACCTTGGGAATGAGTGAAGTCTCTGTAAATGGTGGAGAACGTGTGATGGGTTATCAACCTCCAAGAAGTGGTTAAGAATGAACATTGGAGAACATCTTGAGATCTGTTCAAGACTGTTGTAATCAATGCAATATGTTCAATGGTTAGGATTGAATTGACTCAATTGCTTAACCTAAATGTTTAGGGTTTAGGGTTTATGCTACCGACCTATCTGTTTTCTATAAGGTCGATATTGTTTTACATGTTGAAGTTGTTGGCAAATGTTGTGTGTGTATGTAAGTGCAGAGATACATGATTCTTGCCAGACAAGATAAGAGAATAGATACCTACAGAGTGTGATTGCAGAAGGAAGGAACTAAAGTGAATCTACATTGGCATTGAAGTGTTGTTACCAGATCATTGTAATACCTGTTGATCTCTAACCACTTCAACAGTTGGAAAATCCCTTAACATGGTAGCTTTAATTGGCTTGTTGTAAATCCTTTAATCAGGTGACTCAAAATCTCTGAGTTCTTAAAATCCTCTAACAAGGTAACCTTCAATAGGGTTTAACCCTTAATCGGGTATTTTAGCCATCCCTTAACCGGGTGATCCCTAGCAGGATTAGTTCCTAACAAAACCTATTATAAAGTCTTTAACCGGACTAGGCTCTTAACATAGCAAAATTCAAAAGGGTTTGAAGAACAACTTGTGGGTATTCATCCCCACCATGGTTTTTCCCAGTTGGGTTTCCACGTGAAAAAAGATGTGTGTTATGTGTGATGTTTTTTCATGTGATGTGTTATTTTCTGTCAAGCGGTAAAGCATGTTTAACTAGTAAGTCTTTACATTTCTGTTGATGTATTACTAGTGTATGCATATGGGTGAACTGGAAATAAGATGTTAGATTGTGTGGAAAGCTAAGAGTTACTGGTTTATGTCTTTCACATTCTTACTGTGTTTAAACCGACAGTAATCTAGTTTAGACTGGTGTTATTACTTGCCAGTCAAGTGCAGTGTTTTCAGTCAAACCGGTCCAAGGAAAAGTGTTTTTGTCTATACTGAGTCACCGCCCCTCTCAGTACTGGTTTGGTACTAACTATTCATCATTGATTCATTAATGTCCTAGTTTTGGCACACTAGTTTCCTGTGGAGTTGGTTTCTTCTTGAAGACTTGATCACCCTACTTGCTCTCTAATTGCATCTCATTTGGATCACTTTTCGGCAAGATATCGATACCGGTTCCTCGACAGTTTCTTGTTACCGGATTGTTCCGTTGTTACTGGTTACTTGAGACCTATTCTGGTGATCTACCACAACCCATTCCAATGCTTGTGGAGCCTTGGACGTTGATCTCGATGTTTCTTGACATGTTGTCGACCTTCTACATTTCACCTTTGGGATTTTCCAGAGGCCGACTTCATTTATTTTTTGCATGTTAGGGTTTTGATCCTTTTGGGCCGACATGATCCTTTGGATCAATATATATATATTTGGAATCATGCTTTGCAATGTAATCGATCATCTCAGAGATAAAGGAGTATCAGATAGATAGTGCTTAGAAGATAGATCTTTCGACTCAAGGTCCCTATGAGACCTATTCTACTAGGCCTGTGTGCTGGTATGTTGTAACTCGGTTGGATGTAATTGACTTTTCATGCAATAAAACAATCTGTTATGCATTTTTCTCCATCACATCTGTGTGTTTCCATTGTGTTAACTCTTGCTGACTGGTTTGGACTGATCTCTTCAAGGTCCCTCCTCGATGGTGATTGCTTCAAGTGGTATTAGAGCAAAGTTCATTCTGAAGGTTGTGTGTCCTGAATTTTGTTGTAGGGTGGTGGATTGCGTATCCAACCTGCAATTGCAGAGGACTAGCATGAATAAATGGCACAAAGAGGAACTAGGAATGGTGGAGCGCATGGGAATGCATACCCAACAATGATGGAAATGTTGTGAGGTATAGAAGCCCGGTTAGAAGTCATGGTGACAACCCAGAGAAGAGGTTGACATGTTGAGGATGTGAGAAATGATGAAGGAGAAGAAGCCCTGACAAAACAAGTAAACCTACCGACAGTTGATCCAGAGGAGGAAAAGTTTTTAAGGGTTTTGAGTAGGACGAACACTAAACCTCATTTTACCCCACCGGAATATGATGGAAAGCTAGATTCAGATGAATTGTTGAATTGGATCTTGGAGATGGAGAAATATTTTGAATTTGAAAACACTACAGAAGAGAGGAAGGTGAAGTATGCCTATACTTGGTTGAAGGGTCATGCATCTCTTTGGTGGGAGCACTTGCAAGTTGATAGGCAAAGAAGAGGTAAAGAAAAGATTAAGACATGGGATAGGATGATTGCTAAGTTAAAATCAAAGTTTGTCCCAACAAATTATCAAGTAGATTTGTTCTGAAAGTTGTAGAATCTGAGATAGAAGGAATCTAGTGTGGAGTACACCGAAACATTTTACAAGTTGAACATCAGAGCCAGACATGTTGATGATGAAATTGAACAAATTGCAAGATATTTGAATGGATTGTGGATGTCTATACAAGATGAACTTAGTATGATCAAATTAGAGAGTGTTGAAGAGGCTTATCAGTATGCAATAAAGGCTAAAGAGAAATTGAATAAAAGGCATGAGCAGAGGCAGAGAGGTAGAGGTGGAAGGTTTACTAGAGGAAGATTTCAAGGAGGAAGAGGATACACTAAAGGAAGAGGAACCAATACGGATCGGAACAAGGACAAGGAAGTAAGAAAAGAAGGTAATTTATATCGGAAGAATGATAGAAATTTCTCCTAGAGGAGAGAACCAGATGGTTACCAGAATGAGAACTTTGGAAGACAAGACAAAAGGAAATTTAGAGGAACCTGTTTTAAATGTGGAGGGGAAGGACACCGTGAATTTGAATGTAAGAATTCAAAGACTGCCGAAAGAGTAGTAGTGGTGGAAGAGAACCCCACTGGATCAAACAATAAACTAGAAGATGGAGAACTATTGATGATGAGGAGAGCTTTGTGTCATACCAGAGAAGATAAAGAACCCTTACAGATGAAGAACCTGTTCAAGACTAGATGTAAGGTATATGGTAAGTGTTGTAAAGTTGTTATTGATAGTGGTAGTTTGGACAATCTTGTTTTAGAAGAGATGGTGAATAAGTTGAAATTGGAGAGATTGAGACACCCCAAGCCTTACCAGATAGCATGGATTCAGGATGAACATAAGTTGTTAATAAGTGAACAGTGCTTAGTAAAATTGAAAATTGGGAATTATGAAGTTTTGTGTGATATTATGCCTATGGACATTTGTCATCTTTTGTTGGGAAGACCTTGGTAGTTTGATAGACATGCAATTCACGATGGAAGGAAGAATACATACACTATTGTGGCCAATGGGATGAAGCAAACCTTGTTGCCTTTGGAGGAACCTTTGAAGAATGAAGTCTGTACAAATACCAGAATCTATCTTGTAGATGGAAGGAAGTTCATAGATGGATTGAGACATGAGAATTTATGTTTTTCCTTAATTCCTAAGAGGACTGGGAGACCGAAACTGGAAGGAGAACACCCAATAGAGGTAAGAGATTTGTTGACAAAATATGAGGACATCATTTCAAATAATGCACGTAATGGATTGCCGCCTGCTAGAAGTATTAGTCATTGTATGGACTTAGTTCCCGGAGCTAGTTTTCCTAACAAAGCTGCACACTGGTTAACACCGACAGAGAATGAGGAACTAAATAGACAAGTGCAGGAGGTATTGAAGAAAGGTTTGATCAGGGAAAGTCAGAGCCCTTGTGCAGTACCAAAAATATTAGCACCTAAGAATAATGGAGAATGGAGGATGTGTACCGATTCAAGAGCAATAAACAATATCACAGTGAAATACAGGTTTCCCTTTCCTAGGATGGATGACATAATGGACTGTTTGAGTGGAGCAAAGTAATTTACAAAGATATATTTGAAGAGTGGATATCATCAGATTAGGATCAAAGAAGGCGATAAACGGAAGACTGCATTTAAGACTAATGAAGGATTATATGAATGGTTGGTGATGCCTTTTGGAATAACTAATGCACCGAGTACTTTCATGAGGCTGATGAATGAGGTTTTGAAGAAATTCTTGGGTAAGTTTGTTATTGTATACTTGGATAACAGTCTGATTTTTCAGTAAAACAAAAGAGGAACATTTATTGCAGTTAAGACAAGTTTTGCAGAGGTTGAGAGAAGAAAAGTTACTGATCAATATCAAGAAGTGCACTTTCATGAAGGATGAGTTAGTCTATTTGGGATTTGTGATATCCATGGATGGTTTGAAGATGGACCTAGAGAAAATGAAAGCCATTGTTGAGTGGCCTACACCATAAAGCATTGGAGAGGTAAGATCATTTCATGGATTGGCTAGTTTTTACTGGAAGTTTATTAGAAATTTTAGTTCAGTTTGTAATCCTATGACTGAGACCATGAGAGGAGATAGGAAGGAATTCAAGTGGACCACCGGAGAAAACAAAAGTTTTGAGTTGTTGAAATGAAAAGTGACTGAGCAGCCTCTGTTGGCTTTATCGGATTTCAATAAGGCATTTGAAGTAGATTATGATGCAAGTGGAACAACAATAGGAGCAATTTTGAGTCAAGAAGGGAGAGCAATAGCATATTTTAGTGAGAAATTAAATGATGCCCGAAAGAGGTATTCAATATATGATCAAGAATTTTATGCCATAATTCAAGCCTTGAAGAAATAAAGACATTACTTACTGCGTAAGGAGTTTGTGTTGTACATAGATCATTGAGCTTTGCAATATTTGAGCAGTCAGAGCAAGTTAAATCAGAGAAATATGAGATGGGTAGAGTTCTTGCAAAGTTACACCTTTGTGTTGAAACATAGAAGTGGGAAATCTAACAAAGTTGCTGATGCATTGCGTAGGAGAAGAAATTTGCTGACAGCGATGAGAGTGATAGTATTAGGTTTTCAAGATTTGAAGACCTTGTATGATGAAGACCTAGATTTTGCAGAACCTTGGAAAGCCTGTAGAGAACCAATTATAGTTGATAGGAGCAAATGGTTGGATTACTTCATTCAGGAGGAAATGTTATTTAAGGGAGTTCAGTTGTGCATACCTAAAAGTTCTATGAGAGAGAACCCGATAAAAGAGAAGGATAGTGGAGGTTTAGCTAGACACTTTGGCATTGATAAAACAGTTGCATTGGTAAGTGAGGAGTACTTTTGGCCCCAGATTCATAAAGATGTTAAGAGATATGTGCAGAGTTGTAGAGTTTGTCAAGTTGCAAAAGGTAGTAGTCAGAATGTGGGATTGTATAAACCTTTGATAGTACTGGTAAGACCTTGGGAGGATATAAGTATGCATTTTGTACTTGGCTTACCTAAGACACCAAGGGGGAATGATTATATATTTGTGGTAGTGGATAGATTTTTGAAGATGGCTCATTTCATACCTTGTAAGAAGACACCATATGCATTGCATATATCAAACCTATTTTTCAAGGAAGTAGTAAGATTGCATGGATTACCTAAGAGCATAGTTTTAGATAGAGACACTTAGTTTGTTGGCTATTTTTGGAGAACACTTTGGAAAAAGATGAAGATGGATTTGAAGTTCAGTTCTACTTTTCATCCACAAACTAATGGACAAACATAAGTAGTTAACCGGAGTTTGGGAAACTTGTTGAGATGTTTAGTAGGAGATGAAACCGGAAGTTGGGATTTGATCCTTGCATAGGTAGATTTTGCCTATAACAATTCAGTGAATAGAAGTACCAGAAAAAGCACCTTTTGAGATTGTTACCGGAGTGCATCCTAAAGGAATAGCAGAATTGAGAGACATTAGAAGTGAAGACCAAAAGAGTTCAAAAGCAGAAGAATTTGCAGATCACATGGAAACATTGCACATTTAGGTTAAACAAAATTTGGAAGACATGAATAGAAAATACAAGGAGAAGGCAAATGAGAAGAGGAGACATAAGGAATTTGAAGTTGGCAATGAAGTAATGGTCTATTTGAGAAAAGAGAGATTTACCGGTTGGAACTTATAATATATTATAGATGAAGAAGTTTGGACCCTGTAAGATCTTGAGAAAGTTCAGTTCTGCAAATGCATATGAAGTGGAGCTACCAGATAGTTTAAGTATTTCACCTATATTCAATATTGCAGATCTTCATGAGTACCATGAACTGAAATTCAGTGAGGACAATATTGCAGACTTGGAGAAACAATTTCCCCAGAAGGAACCAGATCAGATTGAAGACATTTTGGATAGTAGGATTGGGCACAGTACCCAGAGCAGTCAGTATCAAGAGTACTTGGTAAAGTGGAAAGGCAGACTAATTGAAGATTTATCTTGGATTTCTCAGGAAGAGGTAGACCGCCTTGGTTTTCCTTTGAACCCAACAAAGTGAGAGGCTCACTTTCTATTAACCCCAGATGTCTGATGCAAGAGCATCCCTGGTTCATAGAAATCTTGTACCAACCAAAAAAAATTTCTTTTCTATTTGCAATTTCAGTTTTCCTTTCTTTGTGTCCTAGTTTTGGCACACCGGTTTCCTGTGGAGTTGGTTTCTTCTTGAAGACCTGATCACCCCGCTTGCTCTCTAACTGCATCTCATTTGGATCACTTTCTGACAAGATATCGATATCGGTTTCCTTGATAGTTTCTTGTTACCGGATTGTTTCGTTGTTACTGGTTGCCTGAGACCTATTCTGGTGATCTACCGTAACCCATTTCGATGCTTGCAGAGCCTTGGACATTGATCTTGACGTTTCTTGACATGTGGCTGACCTTCTACATTTCACCCTTTGGGATTTTCTAGAGGCTGACTTCATTTCTTTTTTACACATTAGGGTTTTGATCCTTTTGGGCCGACCCGATCCTTTGGATCAAATATATATTTGTAATCATGCTTTGTGATGTAATCGATCATCTCAGAGATAAAGGAGTATCAGATAGATAGTGCTTAGATGAACGGTGAGTACCAAACCGATACTGAGAGGGGGGGTGAATCAATATAGGCACAAAATTTTTTTCCTAACCGGTTTGACTGTAAATAGTGAACTTGATTGGCAATCACTAACATCGGTCAGAACCAGATTACTACTGGTTAAACACAATGCTACTGGGAAAGACATAAACCGACAACACTTAGCTTTCCATACAACCTAAGACATAAACCGACAACACTTATCTTTCCATACAACCTAAGACATAAACTGACAACACTTAGCTTTCCATACAACCTACTCCCTCATTTCCACTTTATCCTTATGCATAAACAGATAATCTATCATCAGAGATACGATAATTTACTAGCATAACATGATTCACCGCTTGACAGAAAATAACAAAGCATCACATGAAAGAGGCATTGCACTTGACACATATATTTTTCACGTGGAAACCTAACTAGGAAAAACCACGGTGGGGATGAATACCCACAAGCTGTTTTTGAATTCTTTAGAAGTCCATTCTGTTAAGAGCCTAGTCCGGTTAAAGACTGTTACAACAGGTTTTGTTAGGAACCAATCTTGTTAGGGATCACCCGGTTAGGGATGGCTAGAATACCCGGTTAAGGGTTAAACCCTGTTAGAGGTTACCTTGTTAGAGGATTTTATGAACTTAATGGCTTTGAGTCACCCTGTTAAAGGATTTACAACAAGCTGGTTAAAGCTACCCGGTTAAGGGATTTTCCAACTATTGAAGTAGTTAAAGATCAATAGGTATTACAATGATCTGGTAATAGCATTCAATACCAATGTAGATCCACTTTAGTTCCTTCCTTCTGCACACACACTATGCAGGTATCAATCCTCTTATCTAGTCTGGCAAGAATCACGTATCTTTGCACTTAGATACACACACAACATTTGGCAACAACCTTAACATGAAACATAACATCGACCTTATAGAACACAGATAGGTCAGCAGCATAAACCCTAAACCCTAAACACTTAGGTTAAGCAATTGATCGGTTCAATCCTGACCATTGAGTACTTTGCATTTGAATACAACAGTCTTGAACAGATCTCAAGATATTCTCCATCATTCATTCTTCACCGCTTCATGGAGGCGATAACCCATCACACATTCTCCACCGTTTGTAAAGACTTTGCACACTCCCGAGATAGATAGGATCGATCTCCTTCATGCAAGATCCTTCATGTGCACGAGGCTGACGTGGCAACACGATCTAATCTCCATTATAATGCTAACTCATCATGCAATGTGATCAGTTGAATCACATAGGCTTGGAACACTTCAACCGGAAATCCTGAAGCTAAGACTACCAACCGGTAGTCCTACCACATTCCATGTACTGGTTCTCATTCCGACATACCAGTTCCGGTTCACAACATCATACCGGTTCACTTGGACAAGCATGCCACTTCACTTATTGCCAATATACCAGTTTACACCACCATACTAGTTCTCTTTGCCAGTTGCTTGACTTCAATATACCAGTTCACTTCTCAACATATTGACATCAATGACAACATACAATATCATCATGTCATCATACTCTTGCACATATGCCAACAATCTCCCCCTTTGGCATTGATGGCAATATACAAAGATATCACTCAACATCACATCTTCTCCCTATTGTTGCAGATATCTTCCCCGCTTCACATCTTCTCCCCCTTTGACAACAATTCCAAAGTGGAGGCACAAGCTTCCCTATTCCACTATGTTGCTCCCCCTAAGGAGTAGCATCCTTCAACACATCAATCCTGAAAAAGATTAGACACTGCAATACCTAACTGATGTGGAGCACATACTTTTAGTTCACCTCTTGAAGGGGCAACACCCCTAATTCACCTCTCAAATAGGTAAATGAAGCCTTTGGTAGAGGCTTGGTGAATATATCTGCTAACTGCTCCTTATTGGAAACATGTTCTAATACAACCTCTTTGTTCTAAACCTTTTCCCTTAAGAAATGATACTTGAGTTCAAAGTGCTTGGTTCTAGTATGTAAAACTGGATTCTTGGATATGTTAATTGCACTTGTATTGTCACAGGATATACTTACCAGTTTAGATATAGGAACTTTGAAGCCATTCAATACATGCTTCATCCAAATAGTCTGGGTACAGTTCATAAAAGCTGCAACATACTCCGCTTCTACTGTAGACTGAGAGATACAGCTCTGCTTTTTACTCATCCATGAGACCAGTCTACCACCGAGAAAGAATGCACCACCGGTTGTGCTCTTCTGGTCATCTACATTACCAACCCAATCAGCATCTGTGAACACTTTCAGGTTGAACTCATTATTGTATGGATACCATAACCTATAGTCAATAGTTCCCCTCAGATATCTAAGAATCTGCTTGACTGCTACCAAGTGGGATTCTCCATCAGCTAGTGTTGACATCAATGACAAAACATCAATGAGACACATAATCAATTCATCCATAATGCCAACAATCTCCCCCTTTGGCATTGATGGCAACACTGGATGTGAAAAACATCTAAGTACCAAGAAATACCAAACAAGTCTCCCCCTATGGAAGACAACTAACAATCTGTGTGAATGATGTCTCTATAAAGTTTTGAATAAATCTCTCCCCCTAATGTATACAACTCCTTTTCTTTATTTTCACATCAATATCTTCTCCCCCTTTGACATCAATGCCAAAAATCTAACAAAAATATGAAAGCAATAATGTAAACCTCTGAATCACAAAGCTAACTACTCCCCCTGAGTAGTAGCACCACTCATTAGTGCCAGAATGAATAATATCTTTGATAATGCATGCTGAACTAATGACAAACTGCATCAATCAAGTCTCTACCGAAGGGGAAGAAATCCCTAACTTGTCTCTTAAATACTCAAACGATTCCTTAGACAATGGTTTAGTGAATATATCTGCAATCTATTCTTTAGTGTTCACATAAACCAATTTGACTTCCTTTTCTTCTACCTTGTCCTTCAGAAAGTTATACTTTATTGATATATTCTTAGTCTTGGAGTGAAATACTAGATTTTCAGACATGTCAATGGCTATAGAGTTATCATAGTAGATAACTACCACTTCACTATAATTTACCTTGATATCCTTCAACATTTGCTTCATCCACAAGAGTTGAGTGCAATTAGTTGTTGCTGCAACATACTCAACTTCTACAGTAGATAAAGAAATGCATGATTGTTTTTTGCTGATCCATGAAACCAGTTTCTTTCCAAGAAAGAAAGCTCCACTAGAAGTGCTCTGTAATGTCCCTACTAGTTAGGGATCACTGTCCTACAAAACAGATTGTTAGGATACAACAAATATATATATAACTAATCTAATTTGCAATTAAACATCCATTACTTAATTAACACTAATCTCAATTCCTATTTAATAAAAAGGATATGAGTGCAATATTGGGACATGTCCATAGGCAGCTGTGAAGCTCGCCTTCTTGGAACCCATCTTGGTTCCAAGCCATACTAGGAAATCAAAGGTTAATTCGATTCTTGTCTTGGATGTAATTTCTTACACCCAAGCCATCCAGGAAATCAAAGGTTAATTCGATTCCTATCTTAGATGTAATTTCTTACACCCAAGCCATCCAGGAAATCGTAGGTTAATTCAATTCCTATCTTGGATGTAATTTCTTACACCCAAGCCATACCAAGTAAGACCATCATATATGATCGATTCCTTGCCTTGGATGATGCATCTCACCATCCAAGTCCACTAGAGAGGACCAGCCAGATCCGTCTCTTCTTGGATGACTTTGTCAACCAAGCCATAACATATATGCATATAGAAATTTAGTATAGACTGCCTACCAGTGACTATCAAAATCCCTCCATTAGGCTAAGAGAGTTTCCTCCCTATAGCCTCCATCATAAAGTCACATTATTCATATTACACTCTATAATTTATTATCATTTTCCATTTCATAATTTACGTCTACATTTATATACTTTTTAATCCTCTTTATTGATCCTAGATATACATAAATATTATGTATGGATACCTATATAAGTAAACATTTAGTAATATATATATTCATAAATTAACCTATATTCAGAAGTATTCTTTAATTCATTATCGCTCTTTAAATTCATAAGTTAAGCCTACAATTATATTTTTTTGAACATTCTCATTATTAATCCTACATACATATGAATTTACTGCATACATACAACATTATAATCATTTATACTTTTACAATATACAACATCATAATTATAATTCTACAGAATGATATTGGAAACAAATTTACCAAAGAAATACTATTATATCTATTTGTGTGTGTGTGGTACACACTTCCACAGACAAATACATAACTATAGCGCGCAACGGTACCTCCCTTCTTTTTCTTTATCGTCCTCTCTCCCCGCAACAGTAACAAATCCTTTTTTCCTATATTCTCCCCCCTCTAGACTTGATTTCTAAACTTATTTATATCTGATCCTACCTTACATGGAGGGGTCATGTCCGTTAGTGAAGATTATTCATAACCAATGATTTTGTTATAATCTTATACATTCACCATTGATTAGATTACCGATTTATATTATGATTACAATGTTTCAATAACAACAATTACATATTAAAATCATTTTACTATAATTATCGATTGTTTCAGTATTTACTGTAGTTGCCTTTGCTAGCGAAGACATTATAGTTTTGAATATCATTTGACCACGATTACCTTTGTTGACTAAGACATCGATTCAAACTAGGCTGCCTTTGTATTATTAATCACATTGCATTTAATAAGTTAGCAATCAGTTTTTATATGCATCATTGATTATATGTTCATTACATCTGCTATTCGAGGGTCGTCATGGTATGATTCATGCCTTACGTGTGTTCATGTGTACACTTTATTCTATAAGCCTCCTATGTATTTGTGTATTTCTTCATGTAAATTCTTCATGCCTATGTAATGATATAGCCGAGAGTTGTATTTAACTCATTTATATTATATTTTATTATTATATATATATTTATTTTTATTATTATTTTTTTCTTCTTTTATATTTTAATTGTATTATTATTTATTATTGAATATATAAATTATGTTGATAATATATAATATTTAAATCATGTTCATAAATAATATTTAATTAATGAATTTTAAATAATCATACATTGGTAATTATTATATTAATTATTAATAAAAAATTCTTCATTTAGGGTCTCTCTCTTTCTCTCCGTATATATATAAGAATCTAGGAGGGGATCCTGTCATCTGTATCACTTGCCCAATCTAAGTTAGTATATGCACATAAAGTGAAATCATCATTTTTAGAATACCATAAGCCATATTTCGTTGTTCCTTGCAAATACCGGAATATCCTCTTTACTGCACATTCATGATTTTCTTTAGGATTACTTTGATATCTTGAAACAATACTTACCGTATTCATAATATTTGGTCTAGCATGAGTTAGATATAACAAACCACCAATCATAGACTTATACCTAGTTGGATTTATCAGTGTAGAAGTATCCTTGATAGATAATTTCTCACTTGTCACCATAGGAGTAATTACCTGTTTGGAATTATCCATACCAAACTTCTTCAAGAATTCCCTCAGATACTTAATTTGACAGATAAAAATGCCTTTGTCAGTTTGAGTAATCTGCAAACCTAAGAAAAATTTCATCTCACCAATCATGGACATTTCAAATTCATTCTTCATATTGTTAGCAAATTCCATGCACAATTTATCTTCTCCTCCAAAAATGATATTGTAGTCACATAAATCTGTCCACTTAATTAAAATGAATATTTATTATTTATTTGATTATTTATCCACTAGCCAATAGTTAATTAAATTAACATTTAATTAATTCATCCTCAATCATGCTCCTATTAATTAAATAGATTATTTAATTTATTTCAATTAATTCATTTAACCAATTTCACAAATGAATAAATCCTATTTATTTAATTTCAACCCTTTTCCTCATTTAAATAAATAATTTAAACATTTATTTAAATCACTAACCCCTCCTCCCCCCCCCACTTGCATTCTCTTACAAATGCAAGTTGCAACCATAATTGAAATAAATGAATTTTATTTTCCCTCACCCACCAAACCCACTTGCAATCCTAAATCCCCTTCTAGATTCTTCTAAATTTTTATAATCATTCCTAATTAGCCAAATCCATCTCTTAAATATTGTCACATTCCTAAGCAACTTGAAGTCACTTCTCAAAGCCTCCAAAGTCTTTGAAAAACATTTAATGCTTTATGTGTTCAACAAGCTAACCTCTAAAGTCTTCCAAACCACTAATGGCTCTTACATGACCATTAATGGCTCTTACATGACCATTAATGGCTCTTACATAACCATTTATGGTTAACTCAACTCACCCACATGGTTAGAGACTTTCCCTCTAAATCAACCTCCATTTGAATCATGAGTCTCTTCAAGCATTTATTGCTTTGACCATGGTTATCCTCACTAACTCTTGCACAAGAATTTATCCATTGGATAAAAGCATTATTCTTTGAATAATGAATTTATTCATTCAACTCAATATTAACCTTACCTCCCAAGTTAACCATTAGGTCATGTCAATCATTTAATGCTTCTTCCCTCTCCCCTCAACCCATCTCATTTTGACATTTGTCATCTTGGGATTAGGTTGAAAGCCCTCACATGGATCATAAATCCTTCAATCCTAACCCTTGTTAAGATTACTCAATCTCAGCCATCCATTGGTCCATTTTTCCTATAAATAGAGCCCATTTCTTCATAATCGAGATCCTGAAATCTTGCATGCATTTAACCTATAGTGAAATCTAGAGATCATTTAGCATAATCATTTACATTTATCATTTTGGGCTAAAATTAACATTAGATAATTAGATAATATGTTTTTTAGTTCGTTCACATTTGCACTTTCATAATCATCTATTTTACAATCTTGAATCTCCATAAGACATCCAAAATAGTGCAAAAAACTACTAAGAGCTACACTCATTTGGGAATTTGGAGAGGAGAGGAACAAGGGAGGAGAAGCTACAAGCATGGTGGAAGGCATTTGGAGATGTCTTGGAGAATTTATTTTCTTTGTTAAGCTCTCTATTTTAATTTTAGTGTCTCTCTTGATATGCTTGCTTTGGATAGTCTTTAATTTATGATTTCTAACACTAACAATTGGTTTCTTGCTTGTTTGTTTGTGTTTGTCATCCTAACCATCCTTTTTGCATAGCATTATTTGGCGAACCCGACGTGAATTGAACAAGCAACCTTCTGATCAAACCTTTTTTTGAAAATAACTAACTTTTTCATGTTTTAATTGACACACAGGTTGCACTTTAATGCCTTTGTTCATGCTCTAGCTCCTTCAAAAGTTGGTACTTTAGTGCTATTGTCTATCAACTGGCGCTATTTTTCTTCTTTTAACACTATTGACCATTAAATAGCGCTATCATATCTATTTTTAGCGCTTTCAGCTTGTTGTTTGACATAATTAATTATGTCTGACAAAGTTCTTTTAGCACTTTTGTCTCTTTTTTTAGTGCATTTGCACTTCTTTTAGTTCTTTCGTTTGTAATTTAGTACTTTCGTGTTAAATAACACTTTTGTTTTCACACAGAGTAGCGCTATTGTAATAAAGAGTTATAAAAATGGCTTTTTGTAATCGAAAAAACAAGAATTTAGGCTTGTAGAAGCCCACCAAAACTCCATTTTTCATTTTTACTAACTGTTTATCTCTTTGTGCAGGTTTTTAAAGTAGATTAGGAAGTAAATTTACTTTTTTTTTACGAACTTTTTCAAAGTTGGCTTAAAAATGAATTCACTTCTTATTTTAGTTTAAAATCAACTTCACATTTCAATTTGGGCTCTTAAAATGAATCACATATTTTGTTTGGGTTTATAAAAAGAATATCACTTGCAAGTTAAAAGGAACCACAAACTCCAAACCCAACAAAATTTATTTTTGCAAGTTAGGAACAATCTTTATTTTGGTGCTTAAAATCAACAAGACAAATTTTATTTCTTGCATCCAACTAAAATTCACAATCAACACTTCGTTTTGGGCAAGATTAAAAAGAACAAGCCATTTGTCCCTTCAAGTTCAATCGATTTACTTCAAACAAAACATGTTCTCAATTCAGCTGACCAGGATTTTCATGTTCTTAGTTTACAAAACATTTTGCCTTGAAGTTAAAAAGAACACCATTTTTGTTGGAGCAACACTTCCAAATAGTTAGATCACATTGCAATAAACTTGGTTAAAAAGAACAAGTGTTTTTGGTGATCGGCACACTTGTGTAAAGTTTGTCGAGTGGTCCTACTTCTAACACACACTATCCTCTCCCTTGGATTTCGTGGTCCTAGGTGAAAGAGAAAAGTGTTAGTAACACTCAAACTTTTTTCTTTTTAAGAGAGGCCTACCAAGAGACACATCACTCTTGGGAATGACCTCGCATGGTAAATCTTTCGAGCCGCTATAGAAATCAGGTGTGAGAAAAAGTTGTAGCCTTGGGTATAGTTGTTCCTATAGTGTAACTTGTCGAAAGGACATATGGGCCCCACCACAAGTTACAAGGCTCTTAAGTGAGTCACTGCAGAATGAACTTATGTCAAAAAACATTGAACATTCCTTTTTATATAGAAGCCCACCCATTCTATTGATTGTGGATATTTGTGAGAAGTTCAGTGGAAGAGCATAGATGATTTTGCTCCCAAGTTACTCACCATACATATTTCCTTGAGTTGAAACATAACTTTTTGAAAGGCTACTTGTAGCTTGATAAAAGTGGTGACTCCCCCATCATAGGGATCATCTATTTGTTATGCTCGCGCAAGACTTAATATATCACATCGTTACCTGCCACAATGAGATTCATAAGGTATGTAGTACCAAAGTCGAAGAAATATCAAGATGTGGGCTGGAATTATCGCAACTGGCCATTTGACCTTAGGGATAAAGTATGTTTGAAGTGTCTTTGTTTTGTGTCAGACCACTGATAAATTGAACCTACTTCAGGCTTTTGGAAAAACATTTAAAAAAAATTGAAAAGGGGGTCAAAAAGTTCAAAGATTGGATTGATTTAAACCCACACTTATTTGTGCCTTTTGAGGCAACATTATTGTGTTTGTGTGCTTGCTCTGTTTTCTTGTCAAAGAAAGTCAAACCAATTAAAAAACAAGTATTCATCTAACACAAATTTTTAAAACCAAGCATTTGGAAACAAACAAAACAAAGTGGAAACAAGATATCAAATTATATGACCATCCTTCACATTTTGAGAAAAAGGAATCTTCATCAACATGTCAATTTGAAGAAAAGACCATTGAGATAAAAAACTTTCATCGAAAGAAGGAAAATTTTCTATCTCAATAGACAAATTTTTATCTCACACAGAACCTTCTTGTGTCATATGTGTCTATATCTTCAAGGAAAATCCAACGAGTTTGACAAAGAGCCCTTGAGAAACAGAGCCTTTACTTAGTATAGAGCTTTGAGTTATCATAAAAACAAAGGAGGAAAAATCAACCCTACTTTCTTTCCAAACATTTGCATTTCATATAACATAGCTCGAGAAGAACCACCAACCCTTGAGCAAGAAGAAGAATAATTTATCCCATTTATAACACAAAGTTTTTATTAAAGTTCACATTCTATCCATTCTCACATTCATACATCATCAATCCATTTCAACTCTCAAAACATAAAGAGGTTTTGTCCTAAGTTGTTTTAGATATTGCTTGAATCAAAACAACACATCACTTTTTTGAGTGCCTCTACATTTGGGATAAACCCATCCTAAGAGACATCTCTACATAGGTTAAAACTACTCTATGATTGCATCCTCTCATTACTAGGTAGCTTGGTTTGTAACACATCTTAGACCTTGCTATACCTTACCATATCAACCTTGTTAAACAAAACACAAAGATAAATTCATAAAAGGGACTTTCGTAACATCAAACCTTTAGTGCTAGAGATCCGTATTCTAAACACTTCACAAAACATTCATCTTTCATTCCATTACCAACTCATAATCACCAAACTTCAAAAACAACTTTCAAATGAAATGGCTCAAACCAAATCGAGAAATAGACAACTAGAACTTGAAGAAGAAGAGGATGAAAATATCAATGAATTTCAAGAAGCCCTTGGACAAAATTCAAATGATGAAAATCCTAGTACTCCCACTCCTGAAGCAATAGAAAGGGCACAACACAACCCACTCTTCAATCGACTTTTTGATGAAATCCTTAGAAACAACACAGATGCTCATTTTTTGAGACTTGCTCAAGAGGGAGCTAAAATACCCTCTGATTTTGATACCGTGCAATTACGGTAAGCATCAGAACACCATAGCCATAATGAGGGTGGAAGAGGTCAAGATAACTTCAGATATGACCACAATCAAGGAAATCCACCACCACCTCCTCCCCTTAACGACATAGACATGTTGAGGCAACAAGTCAAGAATCTATCCCAACAACTCCACAGTGGTGTGAAAACTACCTAGTTTTCACTTAATGACATTTGTCCCTATCCCTTTGATAGGAATCTACATATGCCACCTTTTCTGTGAGGGTTTGAAACACCTAAGTTTAAAAAGTATCGAGGAAAAGGAGACCCGAGAGATCATTTTAGGGAATTTCACTCAGCTTGCCTTGAAGTGGCATATGAAGACACATATCTAATGTGCCTCTTTCCTTTGAGTTTGGGGGAACAACCATACAATGATTTTCTCTATTACCAAGTGGCATTAGAACATTTGAGGAACTACTTCAAAAGTTCATCGCATATTACTCACATAACATAGAACACGATGTTACCATGACAGATCTGTGCAATACCAAAAAAAATCCAGGGGAGCTATTTTTAGCTTTCCTGGAACGATGGAGGAAACTATCTAGTAGATGTTCTCTTCATCTTCCTGAACGAGAGCTAGTGGAAATATTTATTTCCAACTTGAATGATGAAATCGAATTCCACCTAGACATGAAGGGCATAGAGTCCTTTGAAGACATGATCACCCAGGGGTTAAAATGTGAAAGGGCCCTTATCAAGATATACAATGAATCAAAAGATGGCCCTCACCCACATTTTAATAGTGATAAACCCAACTTCTAGAACAAGAAAAAGAACATCGTTAATGACGAGGTCATAGATGCAAGGACCATAAAAAGTGCACAACCTATGGTCCGATTTGTGGGGCAAAATCCCCCTCCTAAAAACAACATGGTTGGTCCTCCACAAAATCAAGGTTGCACTGCACCGCAAGAGGAACCACGACAATGACAACAAAATTCTAAACCAAAACATACATACACATCCTTAGGGGAACCCATCGAAATGGTATTACGTCAATTGGTCTCTTCAAATCTGGTGACCTTACAAAAGACATCTAACTACAAACCTCAGGTCAAACCTCCATGGTGGAGAGATAATGAACATTGTGAATTCCACTAAGGGAAAGAACGTAAAACAAGTAACTGCCATAGATTGAAAGATCTTTTTCAAGATAAATTGACTGAGGAGAGATTGAAATCGAAGGGCATGACCCAAAAGCCTCCAATAATGATCATCTCATATTTAAGAATCTGCTTCCATCACAAGATCAAGGGGGTCCTTCCACTTTAGGCTGAAACATAGATACCGTTGATTATACATGAGCTACCTATAACTACACCATGAATCACTTATATGATGCAGATGAATAGATTGCAACCATCACCATCAAAGATCCCAATCCTACCTGAAATGTTATTACACATCACAACAAGATCACCATTAAAGTAGCTCCATGGGGCACAACATCCATCCCAAAGTAGTATAACCTTGTGGAAAGTTAGATAAGATGCCCACACTTATATCCATCTTAGAGATTTTGCACCTATCCCCATCTCATAAAACAATCTTGTATCAAGCTCTCCAAGAAGCATCAGTCCCTGCCAATATTAATACAGATCAATTTTAAGCTATGGTTGGTAATTTGAGGTCATCACCATGTCTCACTTTTTCTAAAAGTGACAATACATCCTTTCAACAACCTCATAACGCCTCACTCCATATTGAAGGATCTATAAACCAACACAGGATAGAGAGAGTCTTGATTGACAATGGTGCTGGTCTAAATATATGTACATTACAGTTGGTCACATCATTGGGATATGTAGTAGAATCAGTGGATCCCTGCAAAAAGAAAAACTATAAAAGCCTATGATGATGCAGAGTGTTCTTCCAAAGGAGCAGTGGTGTTACCGATCTGAGTGGGCGCAGTGGTGAAGCACATGATATGTCAAGTTCTAGACCTTCCTCTACTGTATAATTTGTTGTTAGGAAGACCTTGGATATATGCCGTACAAGCCGTTCCATCTATCTATCATCAGTGTATCAAGTTTCCCTATAACGATGTAGAAATCACAATCTTGGGTGATGCAAATCCATTTGCATATTGTAACAATATTAACCATAAACCAGAGATTACCATTCCTAACAACAAAGAAGCTATCCCATCCACATCATATGTTATTCCAACCTCTCTTTCCAGTTCAAACACCACTACACGAAAGCAAGAGAAGCTTAAAATGAAAATGGGAGAGGAAGGTCCTAGGGAATACAATCTAAGATAACTCTTTTGTGTTGGGAAATTACCCCCTTCTCCTAGAACTTATGGCAAAACTCAAAGGTTACTTCAACTACTGTTGGTTAAGCAAGCATCCACTTTGGCACCTTTTATTCTTGGAAAAAAGTCAGGAAGAGGAGACCAAAGATGAGGACTTAGCAGAATGGATCTATAAAGACCCTATCACCACAAAAATCCCACAAGCTAAGCTTCCTACAAATCAATATAGATAAGGCCTTACCATCATGCAAAGAATGGGCTATGATGGTCAGAGTGCTTTGGGACCTTGTAAGAAAGGACAAAATGAGCCATTAGAAGGAAGTTCATCCTAAAATTAGATTCAAAGGAAAGCCTAGCACCCCTCCATATCAACCTGATACTCTGAAGAGGCCACCCTTATTTATATCAGCAGCACCACCAAAACCAACTGCACCAATAAGGCTCAAAATCCCATCAATACCATCCACAACACTACTCACACCACTAAAAATACCTGCAAAATCTATAGTCCCACTCGTAGCACCAATAATCCTACTTGCAGCACCAATCATCTCACCAATCAAACCCACAACCCCATCAGCAGTAACAACCACATCAATAACACCATTAGCAGCATCTGTACCATCGATATCATCAACAACAATGATAATTCCATCAGAAATGATAGATTCAACACCACTGATAATCCTAGTATCAGATTCAAGGATACTATTAATCCTCCCCGCAACACCAACCATTTCATCACTAGTAGCACATTAGTCGATCACAATTGCAGTGTTCAACTCAAAAGATATCCCAATTTGGTATAGTAACTAGATAGTCAAGAGTGATTTAGAGACTGATTCACATGAATGGGAATTTGATTCTGTGCATCTAAACACATCAGATGAGGAAGACACATCACCACATCCACCTTGCAAAGACATACATGTTTATGGAGAGGCAGGGAATAAAACCTCTTGGGTTCCTAAACTAGAAGCACCTTCCATAGACCCTACGTTACATCCTACACCTGATTTTGATAGGGAGAGTACCATCAATGATCTTCACCACAATGTCTTAACCCTCACTAACACATCCCATGAACTAAACCTGATCGATGAGGTGATACCCATTATCCATCCTAAACTCATCGAATGGAACCAACCTAATCCCCCATGCCTTTACCAATTCCAAAATGATGAGGTGATCATTGACTTTTTTGAACTAAAGGATAACAAAGTTGGATTTGCCATCGAAATTAATAGCGCAACATACTTTGGGGCAGATGCCAAACCTTTCAGTTGCAAAAATATCACAATAAAACATGGATCCTCTAGTGAAAACCACATAGTGGCACTTGTTGATCCCAAAAAAGTAAAAATAAAGAGCGTATCCAACAATTAAAACCTCTATGAGGCACCTGAGGTTGAAATGTTTGACATCCTCCCCTTCAGTACAAATCAAGAACGATCAACGATCCTCATCGAGGAAACAAAATAATTCAATGTGGGGACCCCTGAGACTCATCACCAAATGCATCTGGAATCTCTTTTAACTCCAGAGGAACAACCTAAATTTGTAGAATTCTTCTAGAAGCATCAGATCAACTTCGCATGGTCATATACAGACATGCCGGGTCTTGATCCAGATTTAGTCATGCATCACCTCAACATGGTAGAAGGAGCTAAACTAGTAAAAAAAAGCTTCGCAAGATGCACTCCTAGATAGTTGTGCTCATCAAAGTAGAACTTAAGAAACTCCTGGATGTTGGTTTTGTCTGACCAATCGATTATGCAGATTGGATCTACAACATTGTACTTGTCGGCAAACAAATGGGGGCATCCGTATCTGTATTGAATTTAGAGATCTAAACAAGGCATGTCCTAAAGATGACTTCCCCCTACCAAACATCGACATGATCGTGGACCTAACAACAAGACATGCCATGCTTTCTCTTATGGATGGCTTTTTCAAGGTACAACCAGATAAAGATTTCTCTAAAAGATCAACATAAAATTGCCTTCACATGCCCATGGGGAACATACTATTGGAATGTGATGCCTTTTGGTCTAAAGAATGCAGGGGGGACCTATCAAAGAGCTACAACCACCATCTTTCATGATATGATGCATACCATAATGGAGGATTATATCAATGACTTATTGGAAAAATCATTAACAAGAGAAGGTCATCTTGCCATATTAGATAAAATCTTTGACAGACTAGAACAATATCATGTTCGACTCAATCCAAAGAAATGTGTCTTTGGAGTAACCTCAAGGAAGCTTCTAGGATACATTGTCTCAAGCAAGGGCATTGAGGTCGATCCAACAAAATTCAAAGCAATCATGGACATGCCACCTCCGAAGAACATTAGTCAGCTAAGGACACTCCAAGGGTGGCTACAATCAATTCAAAGATTCATTGCACAACTGACAGATAAGTGTCATCCCTTTACACATCTATTACATAGAAACATCTGTTTTCAATGGGATGCCAGATGCCAGCAAGAATTCTAGATGCTTAAAGACTATCTCATGAATACATAGGTTCTTATCCCACCAGATCTAGGCAGACCTCTCTTGCTATATATCTTAGCTACAACCACAACATTAGGAGTACTATTGGCAGAACACAATGTAGAAGGAAAAGAGTGTATTGAATACTACATCTCTTGTACACTGGTCAACTGTGAACTCAATTACACACTTATTGGGCGAGTTTGCCTAGCTGTAATCTTGGAAGCCACCAAATTAAGGCTCTACCTATTAATGCATAAAGTACAATCATTGCCAAGATCAATCCCCTAAAGTACTTACCCAGCAAGGCAACATTGACAGGCCGTTTGGCCAAATGGGTGATGATTTTGAGTGAATTTGACATTGAGTATGTGGACCATATAGCTATCAAGGTCCAAGTTATTGTAGATCAGTTGGTCGATGCACCCCTCATAGGTTATCATCCTCTTGTTTCTAATTTTCCAGATGAAGAGATATTCATGATCACAGTAACACAACCATGGAAGCTCTACTTTGATGGTTCATATACTAGGCATGGATTGGGGGCAAGCATTCTGTTTATCACACCTCAAGGTGACAACATCCCAAAGTCTTACAGGCTAACATTTCCATGTACAAACAACATAGCAGAGTATGAGGCCTTGATCATAGGACTCAAACTAGCCATACAATGGAAACTAAAAGAGCTACAAGTATATGATGACTCCCAACTGGTCATCCGACAAGTCACCGATGAATATTAGACCAAGGATGATAAGCTTATGCAATACAAGAAAATGGTGGACATTTTAAAAACATCATTTACAAATATCACCTTTGAGCTGCCGACACCATGGACACAATTACATCTCTCTTAGATCTTTCACAGAATTCAACACACTATGAGTTCTTGGTAGAACAACTTTGGATTCTTGCTTATGATATCCCCGATTATGAGATGATATGTCGCCTTGTCAGTTCTGAATCCCTATGGTATGATGAGTTCTACACCTACCTACGTGATCACACACTTCCTCCTAACCAATCAAATAACCAACTCAAAACCTTCATTTGCCAAACTGCTCGATACACCATCATTACTGAAACCCTATATTGAGGTAGTCTTGATGGTACTCTCCTTCGATCTTTGGAACAAGATGAGACAACAAAGGCCTTGGAAGAGGTACATGAAGGAATTTTTGGGACTTACTCATGTGGTCCTTCACTAGCCAAGAAAATTATGCGAGCAGGATACTATTGGCCATCCATGGAAAAAGACTCCTACTATTTTGTCAGAAAATGTAAGAAGTGCCAAATTCATGGAGACTTGATACATGCACAAGAATAGGAATTATAACCAATCGCAACACCATGGCCCTTTTGTCAGTGGGGCCTTGACCTTGTGGGTAAAATCCATCCATATGCATCCAACAACCGCAAATTCATCATTACTGCCACTGAATACTTCATAAAGTGGATCGAAGCTGTTCCACTTACCCAAGTCATTGGCAAGAAGATCACCGCATTCATCCTTAATTACATCATCTGCTGGTATGATGTACCCATGTCCATCATCATAGATAATGGACTCCCATTCAAGAATCACGACGTTTGTGAACTCTGTGAAAAATTCCACATCCAACACCACTTTTCCACTCCCTATTACCCACAAGGAAATGGTCAGGCCGAAGCATCAAACAAGAACATATTGTGAATCCTCAAGAAAACAATTAACAATGCTAGCCATCATTGGCACATTCAATTGAATCCAACACTATGGGCATATTGAACTAGCATTTGCACCCCTACAGGTGCAGCTCCATACTCACTAGTCTATGGAGAAGAAGCTATCTTACCTATTGAGGTTGAGATACCATCTCTATGGGTTTCCTTGCATAATCTTATAGATGATGAAGCATACGGAGTATCAGGTCTCCAAGATTTAGAGTTGCTTGATGAAAGGTGATAGGCTGCATACAACCACCTCAAGGCATATTAGCAACGCATGAGATGAAGCTATAATCATAGTGTCTGACCTCGCACATTTGAGGTAGGTGATCTTGTTCTAAGAGAGAACCCTCGAAATCAACCAAACAAGGAACATCAAGGCAAGTTTGAGTCTAATTGGCTAGGACCCTATTTAATTACTATCGTCTTTGGGTCTGGGGCATATCAGTTGGCAACCTCAGAAGGAGAACCGCTAGTAGATCCGATCAACAACATGCACCTCAAATAGTTTCATATATAAGTTATACAGAGCATCAGGCTCCAATGCATACTAAAAAACACCAAAAACATTTAGATAAATGTTCTGCAAAAAATACAAAAAAATCCAAATAGTAAAGAAAAAAATCATGCATCCAAACAGTGAGCAACCACTCTGGTGGCACCTTTAGTAGGTACGATGGTGAAAACCTAGCAAATAGGCGCTACTCGTAAAGGCTATGGCTCCATTGTCTTTCAGACTTGTTGCGATCACATTCATTGCATCCATTCATCCATCATTCAATCCATGGCTTGTTATTGATTTGCAATCGGGGTTAGTACTTCATGTGTCCCGCATCCTGCTTTTTCATAGTGATGTCTAAATTGGGGGCAATTATCTTAACCTATTGATGGAAGTGGATTCTACATTACTTGTGATTCATTCAAGTTGTTCATTTGACAAAGTCTTGGAAAATACCAAAAACATTCATAAAAATCTAAGAAAATACCAAAAACATTCACAACATCATAAAATCGAAAAACATCCAAAAAACATTCATAACAATCCAAAAATATTCATAACATTCATAGAATCCAAAAACATAGCAAAAACATCAAGAAACAATAAAAACCATAGCAACACATGAAATCCTTTGTACATACTTATTGCAACAAAACATCAAACAAACATTTTTGAGCTACTCAAACGATGATCACTTAACAAATCAACCAAACAATCAACACCGGTACACACAACTATCTTCAAAAAGGCTGCATCCTTCCTTACCAAAACAAAGAAAAGATAACCTTTTCTTTGACAAGAAAATTATGTTTAAGCTATCAAGTACTTGGTTAGTTTGATAAGTTATTCATTTATATCAGGTTCCTATGCTACTTCGGGATATCCACTAGTGATTAGAGTAGCCAAGATGGTTCCTAAGTATCGTTTGTGTTATTCTCTGTGAATTATTCCAATGAAGTTCTAGGGCATGTACTAATGGTGTCTACATGGGAAGTTCACTAAGCTAAGTGATCTTATGAAAAATACAGTCATTGATCACTACTACTTGCTGACTATAGTGTATACCTCGACCATATGAGCATGAACCATTATGGAGGGTCCATATTCTTTATCTATGCTTCTTGCTTATAGGTACAATGCTCCAAACTTGGTTCCTACTACCTCGTCCAAGATTGATACTACCATGCACAATGATGAAAAATAAAATCACTATGGATCGTTATTTCATCTCATCTATTTATATTGCATTCTGTTGCATATTGCCCATCCATTTATCATTCATTATTCATATTTTATATGAAAATGTGTACAAGTTAGAATACGAGAGATTATTTAATATGAATGGATCTTGGATACAATCATGACAGAGTTCTCTGATACATCATCATTGCATCATCGGTAGGGAAGACATCCAAAGCATAGGCACACGAAGGATCCCCATCAATATACTCGGGGTGTTGTATTGATAGAGATGTAGAAATAGCATTAACACTAATGCATGGTCTTTTAGAAGCTTTAGTGCGTTTGCAGGGATTATAGCCAAGTCCAAAGGCATAATTGTGAAAATTATTCTCTAGAGGAACCTTTATCCCTTGTTTGTGAGCGCCACAACCATTTCCATGATACCCATGCTTAGCAAAAATGTGAAAACCACGACCATAACGATCAGCCATTTCAGAAAGAGAAGGTGGTTTTTCATAAGACAAAGAATCAAACTCTTCAGAATTAGAGGTGTGAGGAGAAGAAGTTTGAGAAGAAGCCACAAAATTATTACTCATAGGTTCAGGTAAGATTGACTGATTAGCTTCTTCCTTCTTTTCAACTTTAAGCTCTCTAGAAGGAACCTTATATTCACCTACAAAGGTGGGATTGAAATCAAGAGATCCCCAATCGTCTTCTGCGAGAACCTTCTCAGGATCAAAATCCTTCTTATGTGTAGATTCAAGTCGAGAAGAATCTTCTTCAGGAGCTCCAGACTCATCCAAAGAATTTTGATCATCAGAGAGCAAGGATTCATTGATAGGTATCTTGTTTAAAGAGTCATCACTAGACGAGGATGGCTTAGAAGAACCCCCTTTGGAAGTAGATGTTTGTAGACAAGCTTGGAAATTAGTATCACCTATCAAGGTATATGTCTTATTGTTATAAATAAATTTAACTTTTCTATGCAATGTAGAGGGGACAGCTTGCATACTGTGAATCCAAGGTCTCCCTAATAACAAGTTGTATGTTAAATTTCCTGACATAACATGGATAGGAGTAGGCAAAGTAACAGGTCCCACTGTGAGAGGTAAGGTGATAATACCTAATGAAGTTTTAGCCACATTTTCAAAGCCTCGAATGGGACGAGAGTCAGGCTCAATGAGGGATGTATCCACATTCATTTTATGCAATAGATTAATGCTACACACATTAAGGCCAGAGCCATTATCTACTAGTGTTCGTCTTATAGCACTGTCTTTCATGATAACCACAATCATCAAGGGATCATATTGATGTTGAATTTCACTAGTAGGCAACTCATCTTGGGTAAACACAATTTGAGCTTTAGGATTCATCACAGAGTTAACCAAAGATGCTATATTACTAGATGTATTCAGTGGAGGAACATTCAAATCTTTCAAAGCATCTTGTAACATTCCATGATGAGTGGAAGAAGTTTGAATCAAATCCCAGAGGGATATCTTAGTAGGGGTAGCTTTAAGTTGTTCTATGAGATCATATTCCTTACCCATAACTTGTGAAATACGGGGAGCTTGTGGAAGAATTGGTTGAGGATTAGGAAGAGAAACTAGAATAACAGGAGGAGGATTAGGCTGCCTATTATTTCTGGTGTGATAAGTATGGGCAACCGCATGATAACTCTCTCTAGTTAATTGCTTGGCATAACTATAAGGACTTATAGGTTTTCTTCCTTGCACAGTGATGATTGGTTTATTCGGAGTACGAAAGGAATCATGATCATACCCTCCTTGGATAGTAAGGAGAGGTGATTTAGGAACTTGAAAGGTGGGAGAAGGATGAGCACCTTGGACTTCAAAAAGAGGCTTGTTATGCTCATTCAAGTTTATCATGTTAACCAATTTAGAAGTCTTGTTCTTGTTTAAAGATTTCGATAAAGCCACAAAGTCATCAAGAGCATCATCCAACAAAGCATGATCATATCGATTAAAGGGTTTATCTTTTGTTTCAAAAGGAGACATCTCCTCATAGAGGGGATTATTGAAAACAACCATGTTACTAGATTTAGTGGAAGAGTTGATAGGAATGTACCCTTGAGAGGAACCATTCGACTTATCTTTCCCATCACACCTAAATGGCATAGTAACAAGGTTTATGAGTTTTTGGTAAAATGAAGGTTTGGCATCTTTAGGGTTCAAAAACTCATCTAAAGCTTCATCTAATTCATCTTGGCTATACTCATAATAATCATCATAAGCATGAACATTTTGCAAATAAAAATCTGACATTCTGAAATAAAGGTTGCATAAAATTTAAAAACACAATGCAAAGAAACACACTCTTTTTTTTTTCTTTTTAATGAAAATGAAATGAAAACACACTAAATCTAGATCTAGATCTAACAAATGCAATGCAAGAAGAAGCAATGATAGATTCACATCAGGTTCACCAAAATGTGTAGGGGAAAAAGCGAGACTAGGTTAACATGCCCTAATCCTACCTTTTGACACACATTACGGAATACGAAAGAGCCTAGAGGTATCACACAATTGGCTACTTCTTTTTGTGAAAGAGAGAGCCACGGGATACCTATTAGGATTTCTATTCCTTTGTTGAAATTGAAAGATAAAATGATGCAAATTCAAGTCCTAATCCCAAAATGAATGTATGAACTACTAACAAGATTGCAGAATTGAGATTAAACAATGAACAACTGTAAACACAAGGATAAAACAAGAATGTATATGCATACCCGGAGTCAAAATCTGGTTGAAAATGTTCGGGACGGGGGTGTGAGTGCCACTGTCCTGATACTGTGCCAGAAACTGCACCTGAACTGTTGTCTTGCACTCTGGAAACTGTCGAAAATGCTGTCTGTCAGGAGGACCAGGGCACCCAGCACCTCTGTCCTAGGGACCAGGGCGCCCAGCGCCCCTGTCCTGGTAGGACCAAGGCACCCCATGCCCCTGTCCAGGTCTTTTGCTCTGCAATTTGGTGTGGAGTGCTGTCTCAACCTGCTTTTCCCGGATCTGTAACTTGCGGCGTCGTCTGAGTCCCGAACCCTGCACTTATATCTAAAAAGGGTGTGGGTGGCTATATAGGGTTTTGCCTTAGTCAAACCCTCACTTCGGTGATTTCCACCTCCATGAATAGCCAAGTTGTATTGTAAAATGTATTGTGTGTGCAGACCTTGTGTGTGTGCAATATCCTAAAATGTGAATAAGCAAACTAGAGCAACCTAGAAAGTAAACCCTAATTTCTTGTGAATGATAATGTAGATGCTCTAAATCAAGATGCAAAGTGATCTAAAGCATGAATAAGTGATGTATTGAAGCTTATGCAAAGACATGAAAACAACATGAAATCATACCCAACCCCCAAGGGAGAGGTACAAGCCAATCTTCAGTCGGTAATCTCCTATTGTTCTTCAATGTCTTCCAAGCCCTAAATGGATGAATGAAATTGATAAATGCTTGATAGAGGGATGTTTAATGTTGTTGAAATCTTCAAAGATCTGCTCTTTCATTGCATATGAGGTTCCTGAAAACAAAAATCGGATCCTTTCAAATGAAGAAAGAGAGCTCTTATGTATGAAACCCTAGGTCATAATTTCATCTTTTGGCCAACCTAGAGATTGAATTTCCCGCCAATTTCTTGGGGTTAAGCTTTATTTTATGATTGGATTGTGCTCCTAAAATTTCGAGAAAAATGTCCGGGACCATGTGCACTCCGGGCGCCATGGTCCCGACAACTTTTCACCAAATTTTCAGGGCCGTCGGATATGATGATTTTAGAGAGAATCCCAAAGTTACAGGTGATTTCGAGATGTTTTGACCCCCGAAACCAAGCCCCCAAGTTCAAAATAGGACTTAATTAGGGTTTTTGATTGAATGATGTATAGGAGAAATAAAATGAAGAGGGCACACTTTACCGAAAGGGCCCAACTTTATGATGTAGAGGACGATGAAATAGGACCTTAGACCTAATTAATTTGATTAATTAAGTGCTAAAGGAGAAATGCAATGCAAAATGTAAAATGTACCAAGGCGGGTGCTAAACTAGGTGTGAAATTGTACCACCCTAGCAAGTGCGTACAATTTATGACGCTACAGGGACAAAATTTTTCCTTTATCTCCAGTCATATGATGTGAGATTCCACTATCAATTACCCATTCATCCTTATCTTCAACTTTTGTTGCTAGAGGCTTTTCTTCATTCTTGATATCTAGTTCCGGTTCATCTTCCTTCAAAGCATAGAACACCCATTCCTTTCCATTTCTGAATCCACTAGTAGAGTCTTCTGCCGATTCATCCCCAGAGTCATTAGTTACTCCTTCCTCATTTGCTATGTAGCATTGTTTACTTTTCTTGAATATATATCTATTCTGGTTAGGCTTAAAAGATTTATTAACTCTTTCCTCAAACCTTGCATTACTTTCAGGACATATAGATGCAAAATGACCAATCTTATTACATGCAAAACATTTAAAAGGTGCCTTTCCTTCATACTTACTTCCTGTCGGTCCTTTAGGTACTCTTCTAGCAAATAAGACTTCGAGTTGCTCAAGTTCTTTATCTTCTTTCATCGTGTCTTCCAATTATTTTGCATATAGGACTTTCCAATCACTTTGGCTAGTAGATGATGACGATGCATGAAAAGTAGGTTCAGTCTTTATAGCTCTAGAAGATCCAAAATTTTCAAGCTCAAAAGCAGATAATTTTCCAATTAGAATGTCTCTGTTATTTGAAGTGTTTGCCATTGTTCTTAACTCATTAATTGCACTTGCCTTCATCTTGAAAGCCAGTGGAAGGGCTCTGAAGACTTTGGAAACTATTTCATCTTCAATTATAAATCCTCCACAACATTGAATTCCCATAACAATCTCATTACTGTTTCAATAAATACAACAATTCTTTCATTATCTTCCATTTCCAAGTTTTCATATCTTACCTAGTAACCATCAAGTTTAGCAATTTTGATAGTAGGGTCACCTTCATTCAGAGTTTGTAATTTGTCCCACATTACCTTTGCTGATGATTTATTAGTCAATCCCATGATCTGTTGATTAGTAAGTGCATACAAGAGGGCTTCTCTAGCTCTGCAATTATTTTCAATATTCTTATCCAAGTCTGTAGGAGCAGGATTGCCAGATGTCGGATCATAAGGTGTGTATCCTTTCTCAGTGATCTCCCAAATATCTTTGCCAAGAAATCTAAGATGAGTCTCCATTCAAATTTTATATATCCCATAATTTATTCCATCAAGCTTAGGGATTTCCCTTCTAAAAATAGTTGCCGGTGGATTAGAAGTATAAGCTACCATAGGATCTACCTCAAGTGGTTAAGCTTTTGCAAAAGAGGACCAAAACTCTGATACCAATTGTTAGGATAACTGGTGAACAAATGAGAGGGGGGGGGGGGGGCTGAATGAGTTGTTAACAAATTATAACTTTTAATCCACAATACAACCTTAAACTGGAGCACATAAATATTTAAATACCAGTAAAACAAAAACAAATGCTGACAAACACAGATACCGGTAAACAATGTAACTCAATAATTAAACAGATAATCAATACAAAGAAACCATACCACATAACTGTTGGCATTTTTGATGTTTATGTTGTGATTGTCATTGATGGACACACACTTGTATTGAGATCCCCTTTATATGTATGAGCTCATGCTCAACCGGTATATTGCATACTAGTATCTAGACTAGTGATTTTGCAGAATGTGTTTCCCAGTTTGAAGCGGCATGTCAACCCCAAGTGGTTCGCAAATCACAAGTGGTATGAGGGAGCAAAGTAGCACAACACATTCTTACCAGTCTTCATTTGTGACAAACTGACAACTGGTATTTTGTATGAACCGGTAATACTCTATGATGAGTTACCAACCAACATTTTGTGATGAGTTACCAATCCACCGATTGTTTGTCAGTGCCGACACATTGATGGTGATTCTTGTGTCGTGTTACTGAGTATGTCTAGATTCATTGAACCTAGGAAATTGTAATGTAATCCTATTGGACCAACATGAAATCAGATTCCTTTAAAAGGACATCATGTCTAGGGTTTTAAGTTGTTGCTGAAAAGGGTTAATGTTGAGCTAGGGTTTGAGGTGGAAGTTAAGAATGATCTTATTAGAGAAGATCGAGTTGTAATTGAGAGAGAGAGAGAGAGAGAAGACTGAAGTAATGCTGGAATGCATTAGCTGTGAGGAATACTGGATCTAACCAAGCAGTTTGTGCTATTAGATAGATCAAACACTTGTTGATTACTCACATCTTTGACAAGTCTGTAGCCCTTAACCGGGTAGGCCTCAAAGCCTGTGTAAAATCCTCTAACAAGGTAGTCTTTAATCAGACTTATCTCCTAACAAAGATTGAGATTCCTAACAGGATCTGTTTTGGTGAAGAACATTGTAAGACCTTAACCAGTCTGACCTTAACCGGTCTGGTTTCTAATCTGCAGATAGTGACTTGTGAGTTCCATCTCACTGTGGTTTTTCCCAGTTGGGTTTCCACATCAAATATCTTGTGTTATGGTTGTATTTATTTTGTGGGTGAATGCTTTATTCACATTTTGGTTTGCATGTGTGGTAACCGGTTTGACTGGCAGACTGCTTTACCAGTTTATCTTTAGACTGTGTAAGTGTTTTAGTGCAGTAGTTTTTGGCATACTAATTCATCTCCCCTTCTTAGTATTCATCAATTGGTATCAGAGCCTACCTTTCTATAAGTTTAACCACTTGGAAAGAGATATGGGGGAATACACCTTGAGGGAACTTACTCAATGACTCACTAAGTCTGAGCAAGCCTATGATGATCTTATGGTCAAATACAAGGCATCTCAAGCAAAAAGAAGAGAACATGCAAAGAGGCTAATGGAACTATCTAAAAGCAGTTCTGAAGATGAAGCTAACATGGAAGCCATGATTGCTGAAGTGAATAAGTTGAATGATTCAAACTCCAATCTGAGAAAGGAGTTCGAAGGACTGACTATTCGATTCAGTCAAGAGCTTGAGAACCGGAGAAAAGTGGAAGATCTGGTAAAGGACAGAGATCATGAGATCTCCAAGTTGAAACATGAGATTAGTACACTAACTGCTTGCCTTCATGAGAGTAGAATGGAAAAAGAAGACATGCAAGGAGAACTGAACATTGCCATCTCTGAAAATGCAAGTCTTATGGAGACAAACACTGCTATTTCCAAAGAACTCTTTGAGTCAAAGGAAATACTTTCTAATTTTGGCAAAAGTACAATCAAGCTAGAGCAAAAGCTTGAGTCATCTAGACTAGCAAAGAATACCAATGGTCTTGGTTTTTCTGGACATGAGGAAGGAGAATCCTTAGGAACAAATGCTGAAGCATCAAAGAAGCAACCGACACTAAAAGGAAAAGGTAAGCAAAAATTCAAACCTGTTTGCTTTAACTATCTTAAAGAAGGACACATTGCCAATGTATGTAGGAGCAAAGCCTACAATAATTTTCCTTATTTTATCAACAATGTACTGAGATCCAATAAGTTCAATGGTCATTGTTATGCATGCAACAAGTTTGGGCATAGAGAATTTGAATGTAGGTCTGTAATGGATAACACTAGAAGATATCCTCAGAGGACCCAAGGAACTGGTCCTGAACCTTTTATGAACTGGAACCACAACTGGTTTAATGTCTTCAATCATCAGTCAAGAAGTGATGGTCATCAAGCGGCAACCAGATGGAGAGAAAGTTCCATGATCTGTCATGGTCATGGTCTCACTGCTGCAATATGTAGAAGGAAGAATGGAAACATGTACAATGGACCTTGGAGAGCACCTGGACTTGTTTGCTATCACTGCAACAAGCCAGGTCACATTGCAAGATTCTGTAGAAGCAGAAAAAGTATATCTAATGATATACTGGTCACTCAGGAAGGAGTAATAGATGTTGAAAAAGTTCAAGGAGACATGAAGAAAACATGGAAGAAGAAACCAATATTGTCGGAAGAGGAACTAGTTTCTGCACCTAGTGTGGAAATATCAGAACCGACAAACTAAGCCTCAAAGGCTTAGGGGGAGCAAATGGAGAAATTCTTTCGAACCCCCAATTGACACCGATAAGAGACCTTAACCGGTATTTTATACGTGTTGCTTGGCAGAAGACCAAAAATGATAAAAAGGCAAATTAGGGTTTACGCCCTAATAGAGGAGCATTAATGATGGTAGGTGAGAGACATGTATAAATGCATTTTTCAAATCATTTCTCACTATCTATTTTCGAGCGAAGAAAAGTTTTCAAGTGCAGAGTGAAGAAAAGGTGAGTTGAGCTTAGATTTCGAGAAATTGGATAACCTTGAAAGAGATTCAAATCTATTTTGCAAGCGGTAGTGGAGAACACAAAGCGGTGATTTGGCATTCGATGGAGAGTGAAGTAAAGCAGAATCAGGAAGCCCTAAATTCATGTTTGAAAGGTATTTTTCATTTTCTTGAAATACTCTTCAATGGCTTCCACATCTCATACCAGTTCAAGTACATCCATTGAGTCAGAAAGTTTCATTCAGAGGAAGTCCAAGTATAATGCTTTGTCACAAGTTCCAGCTGGAGTCATAGTCGAAGAAGGAAATTCTGATTATATTAATTGCAAAATAGAAGACCTAGGGTCTTTAGCCATTCATACTCAGTTAGGTCTATTTTGCAGAAAGCACAAAAGGATCAAACCAGAATTTAGTGTCATAGAGAAGAAGAAATTCCACAATGTAGTATATTTCTTGGAAGACTTCACAGAGGATCACATCAGGATCATCTTGAGCAGAGTCCATGGTGACAAGATGTACCTGGAGAGGACACATGATATCACGCCTTAGGCAATTCATGCAGTCACCAGTTTTTGCAACACAGGGGAAGTGCCAGCCCTGAGAAAAGTGAGCAAAACGAAAATGACCAAGCTCACCGGTTCAACAAGTGATTCACGGGGGATGATAGTCAATCCTATCAAGGATGATCTAGTGAAATACGCATGCATGGTGATTGGATACAGAACATTCTCAGCCAGCAGGATTAATTATGTATCTGCTGTAGTGGTAAATGGCGCTTACTGAATGATAAAAGAGGATGCATCTTTTGATTTATGCATCGGCATGCAGAGGCAACTCCTGCTAAATCTTAAGGCAATCAAGCAGGAAAACTCACTGAGGTTTAAGTTTGGACAACTACTATTAGGGTTGTTCTTTTATTTCCAAGGCTACTTTTCGGGTGTAGGAGATGTCCAGTGGTCACCTGACCAACCGGTAATCAAGCAAATAAAGGAAAGCGTGCAAGCCATTGGAACCAGCTACCTTGAGGTACTGAACAAATACTTTGATGAGTTCAGAAAAAAGATGAGTCAGAGGGTAAGAGTCTCAGGTGACATAGTGAAGAAATATGAAGATGACATCTGTTTCACTATTCAGGTGGACAAATGTCTAATGGAGGTTGTTGAGCCTAGAATGGAGGAAGTGGAGCCTATGGGCTATGAGGTCATGTTTGACATGCTGGAAGGGTATGCTTCAACCCTTATTGCCTCACCTCTTGATCCAAGGGCTAAGAGAACCAGAACCTACTTGGAGAGGATTACACCGATTGAAGAACAATTAGTGAAGAAGGGAAAAGAACCGGCAGCTAAGAAAGCTAAGGTAGTGCCTGCAGCATCAGCACTGGCTACCACTACAACTCCAAGAGTGACCAAACAGTCACCGATAAAGAAGAAACTGGAGATAACACTGGAAAAAGTCTTCGAAAGAAAGAAGAAGACTAAGGAAAATGAACCAGACTCCGAAGAAACCGAGTTTGATGAACAACCAAAGAAGGCTAGACAAACCAAGAAGATGAAGAAGAATGAATTGGCAGCATCTGCACTGGTAAATATAGATATCTCTGCTTACAAACCTTTGACACATTGTCAAAGAATAGTAAAGAATATTAGGAGAAAGTTACTTCATGATTTAATAGATTATTATGATGAATTCAATAGTGAGGAAAAAGATGAAGTACTATAGGAAATCATTCTTTATTTATGTAAAAATGACCGGTCACCATCAGAGATTAAATCTTAGACTCCGGATTCATTATTTAAAGCATTGGATAACAAATGGCGCATTGCCATTGAAAAGGAACAGGAGATTAGGGAGAAAGTTTTTGCACAGTACTTCCCCGAACTCTCAAATTCAGAATTGTTTGATACCCTGGATCAAAATAAAGGTCTCTTCTTGACAAGGAGAAGAAGACTCTAGTTGTTGGAGGGGAGAGTTTATGATGTAGAAACAGATACACATCAGCACATGGCCCATGCTATAAGCTCTCACAAAGCATGAATGGCCAACCTCCAAGCAGAAAAGGAACCGGTTATTTCCAAACCAGATGAGGTCTTTGATGAGGAAGGAAACCTGGTGGAAGAACCAATCGACACCATCAATGTCGATGCCCTAGATGTAGATGATGTCACTCAGGACATACCTTCTGAGGGAACTAAATAGGGGCAACAAGCTGATCAGGGTGGTGAACAAGTTGTGGACACACAGCAAGCGGCAAAAGAACAGGAAGAGAAAAAGAAGAAGGATGAAGATGAGAAATAGAAGAGAGAGGAAGAGGAGAAAAGAGGAAGAGGAGAAACAAAAAGATGAAGAAAAGAAGAAGCAAGAGGATGAAAGGAAAAAGAAAGAAGAAGAGGATAAGGAAGAAAATAGAAAGAAGGAAGAAGAGGAGAAGAAAAAGAAGGATGAGGAAGAAAAGAAGAAGAAGGAAGAGGAAGAATAGAAGAAGAAGGAAGCAGAGGAGAAGAAGAAGAAGGAAGAGGAAGCACAGAAGAAGAAGGAAGAAGAAGCAAAGAAGAAAGTAGAAGCAGAGCAGAAGCAGAAAGAAGAAGAAGACAAGAAGAAGATGGAAGAGGAAGAGAAGAAAAAGAGAGAGAAAGAAAAGGAAGAGAAGGAGAAGAAAAAGAAGGAAGAAGTAGACAAGACCATTGAAGCAATGAAGACCACATAGATGGAAAGTCCTAAGACAACCGGTAGCCAAGCCAAACCGGCTGCTATCTCGAGCCCCATTGATCTCCAATCTGCAAGTGAGTCTGAGCTTATGCAAAGCACCAAGGATGCCCAAGAGCACCTTGAAGGCATTCGAAGGAAAAGAGAACAAGATATTATTCAGGTGGCTATAGACACACTTACTGGTTTAATCCCCAGTACTAATCTTCCTAACACTGATTCATCACTAGCACAACTCAAAGTTCTGTATATTGTAGTGGATGATCAGGTGTAGAGTCTAGAAGAAGAAGTAGAGGCCAATGTAAAGAAAGAGCACCAAAAGGCTCTTAATGTTGCTCTAGTGAAGAAGTTGAATGAGCTTAGGATTGAACTACTAAAGGATCAAAAGGACATAAGGAATGCCTTGGATGAGGGAAATTTGCTACTTAGCAAAATATGTCAACCTCATCTATTCTATGATGATGTGCTAGCCAAGAAGCAAAAACTTCAAACGGACTTATAGTCCTACTTGGGCACATTCAAGACTCCTTATGACTCCTTTGTAGCATATGGGCAAACCGTTCACCGGTTCTAGATCCAGTCATCCAAGATGGAGCAAGAGATCAGCACACAGTCTAGGGATTTGCAGAAGCTTCAACTGGTATTACTCCCACAACTACAAATTCTTCAGAAGTGTTATCTAAACCTGGAGGCCTTGACAGTCACATAGGAACTGAGCACAATAGATGCCATGGAGGAATAGGTATCACAGATGTGGACAGAGAAGGAAGTGGCAACCTCCTTACTTGAGTCTTGGTCCCTCTCCATGAAACAATTTTTGTAGGACTATAAAGTGGTTTTTGACAAGTATTATTCATTATTGTCATAAACTCTTATATATATATATGGAAATAGGTTTTTCAGCGGTACTTTGTCATTGTTGGCAAAGGGGGAGAAGTATATCTAGTATTTTAAAATTTTGATATATCAGGGGGAGAATTATCTATTTTGAAATTTTGATATATGCTATGATATATGTTATATGCTCTGATGATTATGCTCTGAATGAAAAATTGTTATACACTCTGTTGATTAAGGGATAGTGTATATGCTTAGGGGGAGCAATTTTGTTAATGGCAAGTTTTTTGTTGTAAAACACTTAGATGTCAAAATTTTATTTTCCTAAGTGTTGCCATCAATGCCAAAGGAGGAGATTGTTGGCATTTTTGATGTTTATGTTGTGATTGTCATTGATGGACACACACTTGTATTGAGATCCCCTTTATATGTATGAGCTCATGCTCAACTAGTATATTGCATACTAGTCTCTAGACTAGTGATTTTGCAGAATGTGTTTCCCGGTCTGAAGTGGCATGTTGACCCCAAGCGGTTTGCAGATCACAAGCGGTACGAGGGCGCAAAGTGGTACAACACATTCTTACCAGTCTTCATTTGTGACAAACCGACAACTGGTATTTTGTATGAACTGGTAATACTCTGTGATGAGTTACCAACTGACATTTTGTGATGAGTAACCAATCCATCGATTGTTTGACGGTGCCGACACATTGACGGTGATTCTTGTGTTGTGTTACTGAGTATGTCTAGATTAATTGAACCTAGGAAATTGTAATGTAATCCTATTGGACTGACATGAAATCAGATTCCTTTAAAAGGACATCATATCTAGGGTTTTAAGTTGTTGCTGAAAAGGGTTAATGTTGAGCTAGGGTTTGAGGTGGAAGTTAAGAATGATCTTATCGGAGAAGATCAAGTTGTAACTGTGAGAGAGAGAGAGAGAAGACTGAAGTAATGCTGGAATGCATTAGCTGTGAGCAATACTGGATCTAACCAAGCAGTTTGTGCTATTAGATAGATCAAAACACTTGTTGATTACTCACATCTTTGACAAGTCTATAGCCCTTAACTGGGTAGGCCTCAAAGCCTGTGTAAAATCCTCTAACAAGGTGGTTCACACATGTGAATCTAAAATCCTCTAACAAGGTAGTCTTTAATCAGACTTATCTCCTAATAGAGATTGAGATTCCTAATAGGATCTATTCTAGTGAAGAACATTGTAAGACGTTAACCAGTCTGACCTTAACCAGTCTGGTTTCTATTCTACAGATAGTGACTTGTGAGTTCCATCTCACCGTGGTTTTTCCCAGTTGGGTTTCCACGCCAAATATCCTATGTTATGGTTGTATTGCTTTTGTGGGTGAATGCTTTATTCGCATTTTGGTTTGCATGTGTGGTAACTGGTTTAACTGTCAGACTACTTTACCAGTTCATCTTTAGACTATGTAAGTGTTTCAGTGCAGTAGTTTTTGGCATACTAATTCACTCCCCCCTCTTAGTATTCATCAATAACAACATTATTTGTATATGGAAAACTTGGAAAGGGAAAAACCATGGTGGGAAGCCTACCCATAGTCATAGGATACTTCTGCAGAAAGTATGTGTTATAATGAGGGGCTTGCACATGTAGGAAGGCACACTGCCTAGAGCGTACTGGTCATTACAAAAGAGTCTCACTGATTACAGAGGTTGAAACCACCTCAAGATAAATGGACAACAATCCAATAGAGTGAACTGCCAGAGATAACATCTACCATGCCTAATTATAGTCCTAATTAAGCTCACTACCAGAGGCCTTTGACCTCTTCCTTAATCCCAATTTGATCCTGAATGATCAACCTAATCCTCTGCTTGAATGATATTACAATATTCACACATTATATTCCTTATCCACTTTTTCTCCAATCTACAATGAGATCTTACATCATTTTATACCAACCCTAAGATCTAATCCAACTAGGTTGGCCACCTAAAAGATATTACAATAAGATCATTACATAAATCCATTTTACAATGATATGCCATGTCGACTTAAGACCAAAACAACAATTACAAATCCATAAATCATCCTGAAACATCCGGTAACGTGTAGAGTACATGTTAACATGATACCAGTCCTTAACCTATATAGGTACTGAACCTAGTCTGGGTTCACCATGTCAAAGAAATATCTTCAAGCACGATCAAAGAATATCTTTAGCATCCTGAAATCCATTTAGAAGCCGTACCAATACCACTTATGCATCTTGTCAAGATTCCCCAGTGAAATCTCTATTGGTAAAACCTTAAACCAATGTTGGTAAGGGTTTACAAGAGTTTATGATAGCATCCGATTACCAAGTCAATCCTCATTGACGAAAACATGCTCTAGAAGAACATACCACATGTAACCAAACATACTCCATAGATTCAAACATGTCGGAATTGTCCAATAGATGGTCTCTTTTGTTGATAACACTAGATCTTCTACCAATAACCAAAAGCTATCTGTCGGTAACCATCCATAAAAACTAGTATTGACATCAATGAAAAAACATCATTGCAACACATAATCAATTCATCCATAATGTCAACACATTTGGGTCTGTGCTATATCTTGACCGACATTGCTTGGTCTACATGAATATTGTATTAAGTATGGTTATATTTTTGTAATTAAGTGATGAGTGTTGAGTTGACCTTGGAGAAATAGGTTGATGTGATGTATAAATAATAGTAATATCTTTGTATTCATGTATGAGTTTGGATGAGAGTGTGTACATTGAATGTATACATATTTTGAAGGAAAAAGAGAAATGTGAAGGATAAAGTTTATTTGTGCTTCAATGGAACTAAACTTGGCATTAAGGAGATGCTATTTCTTAGTTCATCATTTATGGATGTGATATGAAATTGTCTGTAATTTAGTGAGCCTCTTTCATTTTTGAATAGTGAGCTCTAGGCAGTGTGCCTTAATGCATGTGCATTCCCCATTGTAATACTTCTAATAGAGTATACTTATTTTATAGGTTCATCCACATTGTGATTTCTCCCTTAACCGGGTTTCCACATAAAAAATATTGGTGTTATGTGTGTTTATGATGTGTTTCTAATTCATACTTTCATGTTTAAATATTAGATCTAATATTAAGTTTAATTTGTTTGAGTTTTTGAGACAATTGATTCACCCCCCTCTCAGTTGTTTTCCCTATTTTCATCAATTGGTATTAGAGAAAGTTCCCCCGAAGAAGCTTAATTGCTTGAGGTGATCCAAGATGACAACTTACAAGAAGGATAGTCTGAGATTTGGTGGTACTAACTACTCTCTTTGGAAGAATCACATGGAGTGTCATCTAAGATGCATTGGTCAACCTTATTGGGATATCACTACAAGTAAATATATCGTTCTTGAACATGGTCCTACAATTTCGGATGAGATAAAAAGTGTTGAACACAATATTAGGGCTAAGGAATAATTGTTGATTGCTTTGTCTGGCTCCGAAATGAAAAATGTTATGGAATTACAAACTGCTCATGAGATCTAGAAGAAGTTGGAAACCTTGTATGAAGGTGGCAGTTATGTGAAGATTGCTAAGTTGCAGAGCCTAAAAGAAAAATATGAGATGTTAAGTATGAGAGAAGATGAGATAATAACTTCTTACATGCATAAGGTAAATAAGCTTGTGTGGAATATCAAATGTGTCGGTGGAAAGTTGGAAGAATCAAAGATTCTTGCTAAAGTGCTCAAATATTTACTTGCATCCTACAAGCATAAAGTTGCTTCTATTGAGGAAATCATAACTTGTTGGCAATTGACACTCATTGGATTCTTTTTGTTGTCATTGATGGCAACAAGATTAGAAGGAAGTCATATACCTACACTAGGAGGCATATACAAACAGATACCAGGTTTGGAGCATCCAGGGCTACATCGGTACTAACACCGACACTGACATCAACACTTTATTGGAAACCGACATCAAGGAGGATTTATTTTGTAAATCATTTTATAATTATTGTTGAGGCTGACATTGAATATCTTTTGTAAATGTATTGTAAGATGACATAAGGCATATTATTTGTAATGGGTATATAGGTCAGTCTGCTTGGTCATTTTTATATATGATATGATAGGAGAAAGTGACATGATATGGATATAGGAGAATATAGCAGAACTATATAATGCAAAGTATATGTATGAAGATCATTTTTTATGCAAATGTTATATCATGCAATGATCTGTAGATAGCTTGGAAAGCATTCTTGTGTTGGCAATATTGCATTATAATAGACAATGAAAGATTGTTGGCATTTCTTAAGGATATTGAGAAGGTTGTTGATGACTATGGATATAACTGATTAAAGATGTTTTACTATCTTGATATTATTATTTTGTCATTGATGTCAAGAAATTGATTTTCTAATTCAATATGATGTTGCCATATCTTAAGAAGTATGATTTGAAGATTATAAAGAAGTCAGTAAAAGACATAGAAAGAATATGATGAATAAGGGGATAAGTTATTCAATGGGCAACTATTACTGAGTTAGACAATGATGAGATCATGATGTTTTAGATTGTTTTAACATCATACATATGTTGTAAAATGTAAAGGTTAATACTATACTATGTTATCAAGCAAGGAACCTAGTCGGTAAACCCTAAGGAGCCTAGTCGGTAAACCCTAAGGTTATTGCTATCGGTTATTGAAGGTAGAATGTCTACCGAGTGAAGTTTAGTATTTACCGAGTTACAACCGAGCTATAACATAATGCATTAAATGTTTACATGTGATATTCAATGAAGGAAACTGATGAGCTAGAGTGGATTAAATGATTGGTAAGCCATGTATGAAGATTGTTAAAGAATCTATGGTAAAGAAAGATCGGCAGGAAGATCTATAGCTCAGATTGAACCACAATACCCTAACACAAGTTCCAAGATGAAAATGCAAGTTGCAAGGTAGGGTAAAACATTTTCAAATTGAAGGATACATTGAATCTGGACAAGATTGAAGATTTGATGGCTATGATTGATCATGGGAAATGTGATCAAGGAGATTAAGCGGTGGGAAGATTGTTTATAAATAGGAAACTATTGATAAACAATGTATGCGGGCAAGTGTATGCACAGGGATGCTACATGGTGATTATCAAGCACAAAAGCTTGAAGACCTGTTAGAATAACAGAGTATAGATGCCCAACAGATAGACAAGATTAGTTCTATGTCTAAATTGTATTGAACAAATAGGAATTTGCTTTAGCATTTTTAGATGTGAAGTTGCAGACATATTTTTATTACTGTTATTTTGAGAAGTAGCAGAAAATCTCTTAACCAAGTGGACTTAACAGTCTTATTTGTAAAATCCTTTAGCAAGGTGACATTCTTATTGAGTGTTTGAAATCCTTTAACAAGGTCACTTCTAACAAGGTGAAGATCCTAACAGATCTGAGGGAAATCCCTTAACCGGGTCACATCTAACAATGTGTTTGTAATCTTTAACAGGATTTGCTTTTAATTGAGCATACTATAGAAGAGTATATTTCTTAGTGGGTCCGAAATCCCACAATGGTTTTTCCCTATTTGGGTTTCCACGTTAAATCTGGTGTTATATGTTTGTGATCCTATCTATTTATGGGTTTGCATGCATTATTGTTTTTTTGATAAGGTTACCGAGGTTGAATCTATTACTTTTATGGATGATTAAGTTTGTATGATTCACCCCCCCTCTCATCTTGTTGGCTATTGGATCTGTACTTATATTAAGTATCAGAACTATCATCTTGGAGGAGAAGGGATACCAACAGTAGTTCAGGGTTTATGAACCAGTACAAAGAAAAGCTAGAAGCGGAACTCTATTTGGCATAGTAGATGCATTCTTGAGTTCATTCTTTAGTATTTTATTTAGCAAAAATCTTGTAGTCAGTAAGGCTCTTTAGTGATGAGTAGTATGCTCTAGGCAGTGTGCCTTCCTGCAAGTGCAAGCCCCTAGTATATGTAATATCTTTTCATATGGCTAGTGAACTGATATTGTGGGTAACAAATCCGACCATGGTTTTTCCTCTTCAAGGTTTTCCACATATAAGTTTTGTGTGTTATGGTGTTCATTTATGTGGATGGTGTATTTGCTTCTTGTTATATGCTTATTTTTTTGCCAGTTTATATGTGCATGGTATAAAAGGATAAAAATATGTTCATACCGACATAACACTGATTCACCCCCCCTCTCATTGTTCTTGGATTCCAACAATTGGTATCAGAGCCTAGTACCTCGGAAGAAGTTTAACAGCTTGAGGAAGATCCTGAAACTAGAATATTTGAACATGGCTATGGAGAAGCAACTTGAGATGGATCTTGAGGATTATGATGCTAAAAGGATGAAGAACTTGAAATTGCAAGAAGAATTGAATTCTGCAAATGAATTCATTCTTATCCTACAAGATAGGTTATCATCTACTCAAGCCAAGAGAAAAGAACTTTTGCAAATCGAGGATGATAAGGAGAAGAATACACTTAAGGAACAATGTCAGAAACTAAGTCAAGCAAACATACTCATGAAGAATGAAATGAAAGATCTAACTATGAGGTTATCAAAAGATATTGAGGATAGAAAGAAGAAGGAATATAATCTTGTTATTTCTATGAAGAAAAAATTTGATGAATGTCACAGATTGACTCATAAGAATAATCTATTGAGAACTGATTTGGCACACTCCCAGAACAATGAACAAGAACTTGAAAGACAAATAACTACTTTGAGAGATGATCTGACTACTGCAAGTGAGTATAAAGAAAAGTTTAGGTTCAGTGTTGCACAACTGGATGACTTATTGAAAAGACAAAGACAGATTGATGATTCAAGAGGACTTGGATTTGTACAAGGTGAAAGCTCTGGTACTACAAATGAAGATCAAACAACCGATATGCAGAACTCATCAGAATAAAGGAACCAGTAAGATAATCTAATGCTTATAAAGTCAATGGTATATGTTTTGTTTGCAACAAATTGGGGCATATGGATAAACAATGTAAAAATAAAGCAAATCAAAACTACAATTATGTTCCCGATCAATGTACAAATTGCAAGAAATATGGTCATAGATTAGAAGACTACAGAATGAATGTTAAATGTCATGCATATGGAAAGTTTGGAAATTTTGCTAATAATTGTAGTTCAAGAAATGATACTAGATATGTCAAAGCAAATTAGAAGAACAATGTTACATGTTATGCATGCAACAAAATAGGTCATATTGCTAAGTATTGCATAAGCAAGAATCAATTGGTTAGTAATGATAATGAAAAAGGAAAGCAGAAGGTAGATAAAATACATCAAGATCACACCAAGAGTTGGGTTAGAAAATATGAAGAACCAAGTGAAGATGGTTCTACACCAGTAAATCCACTAGTAGAATAGGGTACTCCTCCACTGACAGGAAACTCCACCGATAACTGAGGCATAAGCCTTAGGGGTTGGCAAAGTCATTGCAAAATATTGCATATTACCCTAAAAGAGATCTGAGGAGATCTAGAAGAGATCTGGAGAGTTGTTCATCATTGATGAAGATTCACCCAACACAAGATTGTGAAACCGACATCCGTAGGGTTGTTGGCGAAGCATTTAGTATAGAAAATTAGGGTTTTATTTGTTGATAAAAGGGGGTAAGTGAATTCATTTTCACTCACTGAGCATTCAAGCATTCAAAGCAAAGAAAAGGTGAGTTAAGAGCAAGAAAAAGAATTGTGAAAGGATTTCAAGCAGTTATCTGAAGCACTTAATCTTCCATCGACGTTTACTTTCAGGTATTCTTTGAAATGGCGACTGGATCTTCATCTCCTACTTTCATCCTGAATCCCACCATTGTCAAAGTCAAGGATAGGTTAAGGACAATATTAAGGGAGGTTCCCAAAATTGCTAAAAAGGATGACCTTGTTAGATGCTATGACAGTTCCAAAGACACTGAGAGGGGGGGATGAATCAGTGTCTTACTTGTAATTGAAAGATTTAAACTTATTTGCAACTTTACAACCCAAATTAATGTACCAGTAAACAAATAATAATGGAGAAAGGAGAAACATAAGTATAACCATCAATGCACACCATAACACAGACATTTTTGGCGAGGAGACCCAGTAAGGGAAAAACCTCGATGGGATTTGTGACCAATAATATTTACTCACTGGCCAATATGAATAAATATTACTTATACAATAGGGGCTTGCACATGCAGGAAGGCCAACAGCCTAGAGCTCATTGCTCAACAACAAAAAGGAGTCCCACTGACTACAAATGGATGGTTAAATCCAAATACAATGTACTGCTTTATAATAGCATCTACAATGCCTGATTCAGTACTGGTTTAAGTTCAAACAAATACCTTAACCAAAAACCTTGTCGGTGAATAACCTTCACTCTACTCTGCTTCTTATTCGCTCTTCAAAATAGATACATCAAAGTGCATAAACAACTGTCCTACAATATCTCATATATCACTCATTACATTGCCTTATTACATCACTACTTCATTACTAAATGACTTACAAGATCTCATATATATATGAGTGTTTACAATACAAAACATTATTCTTCCAAGTTGGCCTAGAGTGCCAGTGAGATCTGCTATCAGTGTAGACTGGATGCCTGTGTGAAGTGTCTCTCGGTGCCAGTAAATGATGTCTATTGTCAGTGTAACTTGGGAACCATATTACCAGTTGGTTGCCATCAATGACAACATCAACTATTCTCATCTGAGTGTATAATTGCAACAATTTCCCCCTTTGGGATTGATGACAACACTCATGAGAAAAACCCAAAAATGGATATCCAAAAATGAAGTGCTCCCTCTGAGAAAATGATCCCTTCTATACATTTTTCTCAATACACTACTCTCCCTTTGACATCAATGACAACTAATGTCAAAAAGAATCAAAGAATTTCTAAAATTTTACCTTGAAGCCTATAGCTAGTTATTTAAAATCTGAAAGATATCTGTCAAAATTAGATTAAGACTCTGCATGAATTTACTACTATTAGAAATAATGGTTTCAGTCTGTCGGATCATACCGGTCAGATAATGCATCTGTTGCTCCGGTGATCTTTCTCCTTTAATGGTTTCCTTAGATAACTCAGTCCGGTGAGTTAGAAGAGTGTCTAATCTAGGACCAAGTTTATTTTTCAACTCCCAGGATTGCATTCTTATCCTTGCTTTCTCCCTCTCTATTTTTTCAATCTTTTCCTCAAAAACTGTCATTGCTGATCCAAAACTAAGGTGAGTTTCAAAGAACCAATCATATTGTCTTCTATATCATCAATCTCCTTTTGTGTTTTCATTATCTCCTCATCAATGTCTTCTATTAGGTTGTAAGTCTTGCATGCTTCCCTATACAACTCTTTATATTCCAGAATAGTGGAATTAAGTACTAGTAATAAAGAATCAATTTGCACTGTACAACCCTTAATAGTCTAATCAAAGAATTCATTTTTATCCTTATTCACCCTTTCCTCGATAGTCTTTGTTGGTATTTTGGTTATGTTGATATGGTTTTTTCATTGATGTCAACACCTATTAACACTTATCAACTCTGACACTTTGAAGAATTAGAAATGTTCATTGGCAAGCAAGTGACTTATGCATAGTCATCGGTATCTGGTACACTGATAGGATATAATGTTCATCGGCACTTGGAATGATATGGAAAACAACTGGTTATGTCGAAGACATCATTTGGACACTTTGTCTTGGAGATTTGTTCATTGGTATATTCATGTTTGCATATTTGTTTTACTGGCAAATAGGTCCAGGATAAGTACCAATAGGCTTATCTATTCCAGATCAGCATGGCACGCTTTGGAGATGATTTATTGTTGTTGTAAATGCATCAAGCTGACATGTTGAATCGGTTATTCACTTACTTGTAAAATGTTTTATTGTAATATCTTTTAGAGCTGACCTACTAAAATTGGTCTTAGGTTATGGTATAAATGTAAGATCTTATTTGTAAGACCAAGTGTAGAATGCGAAGGAAGAAATAACTCGGTATATGTGAGAATAAGGAGAGCTTTATACATAGATATCATTTGAAGGTTGAAGGAGGATTTTGTGAAGACAATCAGAACTACACCGGTACCGAATCCAACATAGAAAGATGCTATTTTGAGCAGTACATCTTTATTGGATTTAACCATCCAATTGTAGTTAGTGTGACTCTTATTTGTGTTTGAGCAGTGAGCTCTAGGCTCTTGGCCTTTCTGCATGTGCAAACCCCATTTATATACACATACTATCTGCAGTAGTATCATCTACTTGTGGGTAAGGTTTCCCACCATGGTTTTTCCCCTTACAGGGTTTCCACGTACAAATATTGGTGTTATGTGTTGTGGATGCTATTGTCTTTCTATTTCATGCATTAATCTTTACCGGTACTACAATTAACTGATAAACTATCTACTGACATAAAGTTTGGTTTATCGGTATTAAGCATTAAGGTTGGTTAAGTTGTTTTTGGTTTGAATTTATTTGACAACTGATTCACCCCCTCTCTCAGTTGTCTCTAGGACCTAACAATTGGTATCAGAGCCTAGTCCTCTTTTGCATAAGTTTAACAAGTCGAGGAGATCTAATGTCTTCTAACTATTTTAGGAATGACAATCCTAAACTTGATGGAACCAACTATGGAATATTGAAGATTAGGATGGAGACACATCTAAATTGCATTGGAAAGGACATCTAAGATGTTACAAAGAATGGCTATACTGCTCCTACTCAGAATCAACCTAATCCACCAAACTTGGCTAAAGATGAGGAAAATGATTGCAAAGCAAGAGAAGCATTATTGAGTGCATTATCAGATCAGCAAATTATGGGATTATCAGATAGGTCTACTGCTAGAGCTATTTGGGATTATTTAGAAACATTGAATGAAGGAGATTCCATAGTCAAAATTGCAAAACTTGAAAGCTTTTGGGTCAGGTATGAAAATCTGAAAATGGAAGAAGATGAAAGGATTTCAGCTTTTATGGAAAGAGTTAATGAAATTGTTTTGGTTATTAAATGTTGTGGAGGAACCTTAAGTGAGGATGAAATTGTTTCAAAAGTTTTAAGAGGATTTACATGGGCATATAAAATGAAAGTTACTACTATAAATGAGTTGAGAATGATGCCTAATACATCAGTAACTAGGGATACATTGATTGGAAAACTTTCAGCTTTTGAAATTGACGAATTTGGTCCCGTTGCTACTATAAAGACAGATTTAGCTTTTAAGGCATCAACATCATCTGCACCATCATTTGACAAGTCTGATTGGAAAGCCTTTTATGCAAGAGAACTTGAGGAAAGCAGGAGATAAAATGAAGAATTTGAAGAACTTGAAGCACTATTTGCAAGAAAAATGCCTAAAGGTCCAGTTGGAAGTAAGTATAAAGGTAAAGCACCCTTTATATGTTTTAACTATAATAAGATTGGTCATATGGCTTCAAGATTCCCTGATAGACATGCTAGACTAAGAGAAGAAGCTAGAAGAACATACAAGCCTAACCCCGAATATCAGAGATACAGATTTAAGAATAATAAAGATAAATCTTGTTATCTTGTTGATGAAGGAGTCATTGATGATTCTGATGAGGATCCAATAGACAATGGATGGGTTTTTGTTGCTATAACAAAAGATCAACCGACACCTACTGTTCAACTGGTAGAAAAGGCCCTGGCAGCTAAAATTGAAGTTAAGGATGAATGAATCATTGATTCAGGATTTTCACATCACATGACTGGTGATAAAGGTAAATTCTTGAACTTTCAGGAATATAATGGAGGCCTAGTAAGATTTAGAGATGACAAAGCTTGTTTAATCAAAGAAAAAGGTACAATATCTCTTGATGGTAAGCATAATATTGGCAATGTTTACTATATAGAAGGTCTAAATCATAATCTTTTGAGTGTTGGTCAATTAGTTGAAAAAGGATTTCAATTACGATTCAAGAATGGTAAATACAAAATTATGAACAAAACTGGTTTGGAAATTGCAACCAGTAATCAAACTAGAGGTAACATCTTTCATTTGAATAACAATGAAAAGATATGCTTGATTGCACACATTGATGAAAGTTGGCTATGGCATAAGAGACTTTGTCATGTAAATTTTGATTGCATGGTAAAAATTAGTACTACTAAGGCAGTTAGAGATTTGCCTAACATTGTTAAGCCTCACAATCTGGTATGTAAGGAATGTCAATTTGGAAAACAAGTTAGAGCATCTTTTAAAAGTATTCCAGAAAAATCAAATAATGCTCTTGACTTAATTCATATTGATTTATGTGGTCCAGCTAGAACTAAAAGTTTACAAGGTGATAGATATTTCATGCTAATCATTGATGACTATTCTAAAATGTGTTGGGTTACTTTTCTCAAAGAAAAATCAGAAGCACTTGGGAAGTTCAAACTATTCAAAGCAATGGTGGAGAATTAAACCGGAAAGAAAATAAAATGTCTGAGATTAGATCAAGGAGGTGAATTTACATCTAAGGAATTTAATGCATTCTGTGAAGTGAATTGAATCAAAAGACAGTTATTAGCACCTCGAACACCACAACAGAATAGAGTTGTAGAAAGGAAAAATAGAACTATCTTGGATGCAGCTAGAAGTATGTTATCAGAAGCAAATCTTCCACATGTATATTGGAGAGAGGCAGTAAGCACAATGTTTTATACATTCAACAAGGTTCACATCAAAGATGAAACTGGTAAGACCCCTCATGAACTCTGGTTTGGTATTACTATTACTCTTAAATATTTCAGAATATTTGGTAGTAGATGTTATATTAGAAGAGATAAGTATATTGGAAAATTTGATCCTTGAAGTGATGAAGGAATATTTCTTGGTTATTCATCTAAGAGAAAGGCATATAGATGTTTTAACAAGAGATTGCAGAAAATTATTGAGAGTACAAATGTGAAGATTGATGAACAATTTAGAAGAACTTCAAGGTATATAGACTCTAAACCGGCAATAGAAATACTGGCAAATAAACCTACATTGAACCCACTGGTACAGAATGAAGATCTAGTTACACCAGTATCACTTGGAAATTCCACTGTTACTAAGGAACATCAACAAATGAAGACACTCCAATATGTAAGATTGAATCACTCTGAAGATCAGATAATTGGAAACAAGTATAAAGGAGTTATGACAAGAAGAAGACTAGAAAATGAAGAGGTATGTCTTATTTCTCAAATTGAACCATCATCAATTAATGAGGCATGTGAAGATAAACACTAGATTAAAGCTATGGAAGAAGAATTCGAACAAATTGAGAAGAATAACACATGGACATTAGTTCCCCGACCTAAAGACAAAAATATGATTGGAACTAAATGGGTATTCAGAAACAAAATTAATGAAGATGGTAAGGTAATCAGAAATAAATCAAGACTAGTGTGTAAGGGATATTCTCAGAAAGAAGGAATTGATTATAATGAAACCTTTGCACCGGTAGCTAGAATTGAGGTAGTTAGATTATTCTTGGCTTTTGCAGCACACAAAAACTACAAAGTATATCAAATGGATATTAAATGTGCATTTCTAAATGGAGATCTTGAAGAAGAAGTTTACATTGAACAACCTGATGGATTTTCTTTGACAGATAACAAAGATATGGTTTACAGGTTAAGAAAAGCTTTGTATGGGTTGAAACAAGCTCCAAGAGCTTGGTATGCAAGATTAGAAAAGTATCTTTTGAAGATTGGATTTTCTAAAGGTAATGCTGACAACAACTTATACTATAAAGTGACTAATGATGACATCTTGGTTATAGAACTTTTTGTTGATGATATAATCTGGAGGAGAAGATGGATTATGTAAAGTCTTTTCTATTGAAATACAACAAGAATTTGAAATGTCTATGATTGGAGAAATAAAATTCTTCTTAGGATTGTAGATTTCACAGATTGATAAAGGTATATTCTTGAGTCAATCCAAGTACTTGAAGGAGTTACTAAAGAAATTTGGGATGGAGAACTCTAAACCAGTAAGCACACCTATGACTACAAATGACAAATTATCACTAAGGGATGAATCTACACATGTTAATCTAACTAGGTACAAATCTATGATAGGAGGTTTACTGTATTTGACACAAACCAAACCTAATATTATGAATGCAGTATGTGTTGTTTCAAGATTTCAGAGTAATCCTAGAGAAAATCATGAATCAATAGTAAAAAGGATTTTCTGGTACTTACAAGGCACTATAAATCTTGGTTTATGGTATCCTAGAGATGAAAACTTTGAATTATGTGCATAAACAGATGCAAATTGGGCAGGAGATGTGGATGATAGAAAAAGCACCACCGGCGGAACATTTTTTCTTGGAAGCAGATCAATTTCTTGGTTGAGTAAAAAACAAAGTTGCACATCTTTATCAACAACAGAATCAGAATATGTTGCTACAACAACTAACTGTACACAAGTATTATGGCTTAAGCAAATGTTGAAGGACATAAAGGTAAAATGCAAGGAACCTATAACTATCTATTGTGATAACACTACAACAATTGATATATCTAAGAATCTAGTATTACATTCTAAAACCAAACATGTTTCTATCAAACTGAATTTTTTGAAAGAGAATGTTGAAGCAGAAAAAGTAAAACTGGTTTATGTGAATACGAAAGAGCAGATTGTAGATATTTTCACCAAACCTCTACCTAAGGAGACCTTTGAGTATCTCAAGGATCAGCTTGGGGTCACACCCCCACCAGTAGAGACTTAGATAGTTGATGTTTGTCATCAACCGATAGAATTAACAGAGAAATCTTGACACCCACCAGTAGAGACCTAGACAGTTGATGTTTTTCATCAACTGATAGAATTAACAGAGAAATATTTTACTCCGACTTTGATGAGGAAGCTACTTCTTAGGGGGAGTAGTTGGTATACTAAATTGGTTGGTATTTTGTATTTGAATTTGGTTTTGTATTAGCTTTGGCATTTGATGTCAAAGGGGGAGAGATATCTATGGAAAAACACATTATATTTTGGGGAGAGATTATTCATTGGGGGAGAGATTGTTACTTTAAGATTGATTACTCTCTGTATTTGAATTTTGATTTTTGGCTATGATCTCTTTTGGGAGATTATTAGTTTTTGGTATTTGGCATTTCTGTTTTGGCACTTTGATGGTTTTTCCATCTTGTGTTGCCATCAATGCCAAAGGGGGAGATTGTTGGTATTTTGGTTATGTTGATATGGTTTTGTCATTGATGTCAACACCTATTAACACTTATCAACTTTGACACTTTGAAGAATTGGCAATGTTCACTAGCAAGCAAGTGAATTATGCACAATCACCGATATCTGGTACACCGACAGGATATAATGTTCACCGACACTTGGAATGATATGGAAAACACCTGGTTATGTTGAAGACATTGTTTGGACACTTTGTCTTGGAGATTTGTTCATTGGTATATTCGTGTTTGCATATTTGCTATTACCGACAAATAGGTCCAAGATAAGCACTGATAGGCTTATCTATTCCAAATCAGCACGACACACTTTGGAGATGATGTATTGTTGTGTGAATGCATCAAGCCAACATGTTGAATCGGTTATTGCATCAGTTATTGATTTACTTGTAAAATTTTTTATTGTAATATCTTTTAGAGCCGACCTACTAAAATTGGTCTTAGGTTATGGTATAAATGTAAGATCTTATTTGTAAGATCAAGTGTAGAATGCGAAGGAAGAAATAACTCGGTATATGCGAGAATAAGTAGAGCTTTACACGTAGATATCATTTGAAGGTTGAAGGAGGATTTTGTGAAGACAATCAGAACTACATCGATACTGAATCTAGCATAGAAAGATGCTATTTTGAGTAGTACATCTTTATTGGATTTAATCATCAAATTATAGTCAGTGTGACTCCTATTTGTGTTTGAGCAGTGAGCTCTAGGCGCTTGGCCTTTCTGCATGTGCAGACCCCATTTGTATACACATACTATCTGTAGTAGTATCATTTGATTGTGGGCAAGGTTTCCCACCATGGCTTTCCCCTTACAGGGTTTCCATGTACAAATATTGGTGTTATGTGTTATGGATGTTATTGTCTTTCTATTTCATGCATTAATCTTTACCAGTACTGCAATTAACTGATAAACTATCTACCGGCATAAAGTTTGGTTTATCGGTATTAAGCATTAAACCTAACGGTCTCTTCATTAATTTTATCTGCAGTTTGAATATTTGAAGCAATGAATTTGGACAATGTGTCCAATTTACCTAAAGATCCAGAAAAATGATCTATCTTACAATCCAGTGATATCAATTGCAAAATTGGTAAAGAATAATCAATGGCCTTAAATGCTAAGGCGTTGCATTCAGTAATCTTCTTTATAGAATCTAAAAGTACATCTATCACATTAGTAGGTCTGTAATCTATTGTGGAAGTGCTAGGCGGAGTGTAAGGTTCTGTAATTGGTTTCTTCTCATCTTCGAATTCCTTAACCACTTCTGCAATCTTATTTCCATCTTTAACCTCTTCCTTATTCACTATTTCTTCCTTTTTCTCACTCTATTTTTCAACCTTATTTTCATCTTTATTGTCATCCTTATTGTCTTCCTTACTGTCTATCTTATTATTTATTGGTTTAGATATACTTTGTTCATGTTCTATTTCAGTTCTAGTTTTTGTTTCTACTTCCACTTCTACCAGTGTTTCAATGTTAGGTTGAGCAATTTCCTTATCCATGACAATGTTGAAGTCTTGAGTGTCCACATTCATAGTAAAAAGAATGTGTGACTCTGGATTAGTGTCATCTCTTGTCATTTCCTCTGCCTTCTCCTTTGTAGGTTGATTTTCTATTTATGTCGGTGCCTCTACAGTTATTGATGGGGTGTCGTAAGCCGGTGGAGGAAGGTTATCCTTGACCATGATATCAGGTACACTACCAATTTTCCCTTTTCCCTTATCAACCTTCTAATATACTTTAGCAAAATATTTGTTTACTTTCTGTAGTCACATAAATCTGTCCACTTAATTAAATGAATACTTAGTATTTATTTGATTATTTAACCATCAATTAATAATTAATTAAATTAATATTTAATTAATTCATCTTAACCCTCTTCTCCTATTAATTAAATAAATTATTCAATTTATTTGATTTAATTCACTTAACCAAATTCATACCATTAATTAAATAAATAAATCATATTTGTTTAATTAAATCTTCTCTCACATTTAAATAAATTAATATTTATTTAAATCCCCCAAAATCCCACCTCTCACATTTAAATAAATTAATATTTATTTAAATCCCCCAAAATCCCACCTCTCACATTTAAATAAATAAATCATTTATTTAAATCACCTTTATCCTCCACCCACTTGTATTTTCCTACAAAAGCAAGTTGCACAATTATTTTAAATAAATAATTTATTTAAATCACCTTTATCCTCCACCCACTTGTGTTTTCCTACAAAAGCAAGTTGCACAACTATTTTAAATAAATTATTTATTTAAAATCCTATTTATCCTCACCCACTTGAAACCTTTAATGGTTTCCCTTAAAGTATTCAAACTTGATGGCTTTAAAGTCTTCAAACTTGATGGCTTCCTTCTATAGTCTTCTTAAGACTTTAATGGTTTTCCTTAAAGTCTTCAAGCCTTTAATGGTTCCCCTCAAAGTCTTCAAGCATTTTAATGCTTTATCTTCCTTTTTCTCATTTAAATAAATTAATATTTATTTGAATATTTATCCAAATACAACTTGCACACATTTATTGAAATAAATGAATTTTTATTTTAATAAAATCCTATTTTCCCTCACCCACCAAATCCACTTGCAAAATCTAATCCCCTTCTAGATTCTTCTAACCCCTTCCTAATTAACTTAATCCATCCCCTAATTATTGTCACATTCCTAAGCAAATTGGAGTCACTTCTCAAAGACTCCAAAGTCTTTGAAAAGCAATTAATGCTTTGTGTGTTCAACAAATTAACCCTCAAAGTCTTGGATAACCTTTGAAAGCTTCCAACCTTCAACCACTAAATGGCTCAAAGTCTTTGATAGCCATTGAAGGCTTTCAACCTTCAACCACTTAATCCCCAAAGTCTCCAATAACCATTAATGGTTAATTCAACTCTCCCACATGGTTAAAACATTTGTTTTGACTCAACCTCTACCCAACCCAAGGGTCTCATCAGGTCATTAATGCTTTGACCATGATTATCTCTTAATCATTTGCACAAAGGTTTATCCTTGGATTAACTCCTAATCCAGTGGGTAATCTTAATTTGGACTTGACCCTTACCTTCTAGATAACCATGAGGTCTTCTCAGGCCTTTAATGCCTCCAACCTCTTCTCTCAACCCAATCCTATGTTGACACTTGTCACCATTTTATTGGTGCCAATTGTGCACATGGATCCCCAACTTTCAAACTTGGCCCTTGATTAAACCATTTAATCTTAACCCTTCATTTCCCTATTTCTTCTATAAATAGAACCCTTCTCCTCAAGCAAAAGGAGAAGCATTTTAGAGTATTGTTGTTATACTGGCATTAGCATAGAGCTTTTTCATAGCATCACTATCTACTCTAGCATAGTATTTAGCTTTTCATTTCATATTTGAAGCTTAGTATTAAATCTCAATCCTCCATAAGCATCCATAGTGTAAAAAGCTGCTGAGAGCTACACTCATTTGGGACTTGGAGAGGAGAGGAACAAGGGAGGAGCAACTATGAGCATCTTGATTAGCTATTTCATTTTATGTTTATATGCTTTCTATTTCATGCTTAATATCTCTCTTGATATGCCTGTTTAGGATAATCTTTTGTTGCTAACACTAACGTTTGTTTCTTGTGCTCTTGTGTGTGTTTCCATCAAATAGGTTTTCTAATCCTTTTTGCAGAGCATCATTTGGTGAACCCGACGTGAATCCAAACACCAAAAAGATCATTTTTTTTTTTTTTAAACCAATAACATGTTTGAATGTTGAAAATGTCACACAGGTTGCGATTTTGACACTGTTTTGGTGCGTTTGGCATTATTTTGGCGCTATTCCCCCTGTTTCAGTGCTTTTCCCTTCTCTGTCTTTCCCTTTCTTTTAATACGTTTGTGTTAAATAGTGCCTCTGTTCAAACGCAGACTAGCGCTATTGTAACAAAACGTTGTACAAATCACCTTGTAACCAAAAAAAATAAAAAAATTTAGGCTTGTAGAAGCCCACCAAATAGGCAGATTTTACTAACTATTTTTCTCTTTTGTGCAGATTTAAATTAGATTAAAGAGTAGATTTATATTTTTTACTAACTTGTTTTTGAAGTTGGTTTTAAAAATGAATTCACTTTTTATTTTGGTTTAAAATTAACTTCACATTTCAAATTTGGGCTTTTGAAAAAGAATCACACATTTGTTTGGGGCTCTTAAAAAGAATTTCATTGTTCAAAGGTAAAAAGAACCACAAACTTATGCAAAAACAACTTTATTTTTTTTTTTTTTTTTGCAAGTTAGGAAACAAACTTCGTTTTGGTGCTTAAAATCAACAAGGCAAATTTTATTTCTTGCATCAAGATAAAACTCACAATCCACACTTCCATTTTTGGTGCAAATAAAATTCACAATCAACTTGTCTCATTTTCAAAGCAATTTTACTTCATGCAAACGTGTTTTTCATTAAGTTGACCAGGATTTTCAAATTCTAGTTTACTCAAACAATTGCCTTTGAAAATTAAAAAGAACACCATGATTGTTGGAGCAACATCTCCAAATAGTTAGATCACATTGCAATGACAGATTAAAAAGAACAAGTGTTTTTCGTGCTTGGCACACTTGTGCAAAGAGTTGGTCGAGTGGTCCTACTTCTAACACACACTATCCTCTCCCTTGGCTTTCGTGGTCCTAGGTGCAAGAGAAAAGTGTTAGTAACACTCAAAATTTTATTTTTTTAAGAGAGGCCTGCCAAGGGATCGATACTCTTGGGAACGACCTCGAGCGGTAAATCCTTCGAGCCGCTATAGAAATCAGGTGAGAGCGAAAGCTGTAGCCTTGGGTATAGCTGTTCCTACAGTGTAACTGGCCGAAAGGACAAATGGGCCCCACCACCAGTTACAAGGCTCTTAAGTGAGTCACTGCAGAATGAACTTATGTCCAAAGCCATCGAACATGACTAAACACCTTTAAGTAGTAGCTCACCCGTTCTATTGATTGAGGATATTTGAGATACAATTTAGTGCAAGAGCATAGAAGGTTTTGCTCCCAAGATACTCACCATACATATTTCCTTGAGTAGAAACATAGCTTTTTGAAAAGTCACTTGTGACTTGATAAAAGTGGTGACTCCCCCATCATAGGGATCATCTATTTGTTATGCTCGTGCAAGACTTAGTATATCACATCCTTACCTGCCACGGTGGGATTCATAAGGTATGTAGTACCAAAGTTGAAGAAATATCAAGATGTGGGCTAAATTTATCACAACTGGCCACTTGACCTTAGGGATAAAAAGTGTTTGAAGTGTGTTCGTTTTACAGACCTAGTGCAAATTGAGCCGACTTCAGGCTTTGGAAATACACCTTAAAATAAATCTAAAGGAAGGGTCAAAAACAAGTCCAAGGATTGGGTTGATCTAGACCCATACTCATTTGTGCCTTTGAGGCTACAATTTTGTGTTTGTGTGCTTGCTTTGTTTTCTTGTCAAAGAAAAATCAGAAAATCAATCCCAAAAACAAAGTATTCATCCAACATTTCTCAAAAACAACCAAAAGTACCAAAAACAAAGTGCAAAACAACAAAGAGACAAATTTTATGACCATTCTTCACATCTTGCGAAAGAAGAAGTGTCATCAGAATATCACCTTGAAAAGGAGACCACTAAGCTCAAAGGCTTTGATCAAAAGGAGGAAATTCTTCTATCTCAATAGACAAATTTTTGTCTCACATAGAGTCTTTCTACATCGCATGCGTCTATACCTTCAAGAAAAAAAAAAACAAACGAGTTTGATTCAGAATCATTGAACCGCAGAGCTTTTATGCAATATAGGGCTCTGAGTTATCACAAAAATCAAGGAGGAAAGATTAATCCCAACTTCTTCCCAAAACGTCTGTATCACCTACAACACAGCTCGAGAAGTGCCACCAACGCCTGAAAGGGAAGAGGTAGAGTTTGTTCCATTTGTAACACAAAGTTTTTATTGAAGTTGAAAAACAAAACATCCATCATCTCATTCATACATCATTATTCCATCATCAATTCATCCCAAAACTCTCAAAACAATAAGAGGTTCTTGTCCCAAGTTCTCTTTTAGATATTGCTTGAAATCAAACACATCACATCACTTTTAGATTGTTTCTACATCTAGGATAAGCTCATCCTAAGAGACACATCTACGCAGGTTAAAACTAGTTCATGAGTGAATCCTCTCATTGCTAGGTAGTCAAAATCTGTAACACATCTCAGATTTCTCTACACCTTATCACATCCAAACTCCTCAAAACAAACAAGCAATTCAAAGAAGGAATTTTGGTTACATCTACCTTAAAGTGCTAGAGATCCCCATACAATACAAATCACCAATCATCAATCTTTCATCAATAACTCATCATCATCTTCAATCAACTTCAACACAAACTTACAAACAAAATGGCTCAAACCCGATCGCGATCAAGGCAACAAGAAATAGAAATTGAGGAAGAAGAAGACAACCTCAATGAATTTCAAGAAGCACTTGGAGGAACTGTAACTGATGAAAACCCAAGTACTCCCACTCCTTCAACAATTGAAAGGGCTCAGCATAACCCTCACTTCAACAAATTATTTGATGAAATATTAAGGAGCAATGCGGATGCTCACTTCTTAAAACTCGCTCAAGAAGGAGCCAAACTCCCCTCGGACTTTGATCTTGCCCAATTAAGACAAGCATCAGAAAGACAAAGTCACCATGAGGAGGAAAGGGGTAGAAATCACATTAGATATAACATTCCTCGAGGTAACCCACCACCTCCTCCTCCAAATGAAATAGAGATGTTGCGGCAACAAGTCGAGAATCTCGCCCAACAACTTCATAGTGGTGTTAAGACCAATCAATTCTCACTTAACGACATTTGTCCCTATCCTTTTGATAGGAATCTTTATATGCCACCCTTTCCACGCGGGTTCGAAACACCCAAATTTGAAAAATATAGAGGAAAGGGGGATCCCCGTGATCATGTCCGAGAATTTCATTCCGCTTGTCTTGAAGTGGCTTATGAGGACACATACCTAATGCGCCTTTTTCCCCAAAGCTTGGGAGGAACCACCACATCATGGTTTTCCCGATTACCAGGTGGCATTAGAACATTTGAGGAACTCATCCAGAAGTTCCTATCTCATTACTCTCATAATATTGAACGCGACATCACCATGGCTGATCTATGCAACACCAAACAAAAACCAGGTGAATTATTCTCAGTATTCCTGCAACGATGGCGCCAAATGTCTAGCAGACGTTCTCTTCAGTTACCTGAACGAGAACTAGTGGAAATTTTCATTTCCAACTTAAACGAAGAAATGGAATTTCACCTGGATGTCAAAGATACCGATTCTTTTAACGATATGATCACCAAAGGTATAAAGTGTGAACGGGCACTCATCAAAAAAGGACTCATCAAAATCTTTAATGAACCCAAAGATGGTCCTCGCCCGCGCTTCAATAGTGATAAACCAAACTTCTGGAACAAGAATAAGAACATCGTCAACGATGGAGTTGTGGATGCTCGGACTGTCCAAAATGCACAACCTGTGGTTCGGTTTGCAGGACAAAATCCTCCACTTCAAAATAACACAAATGTTCCTCTTAATCAAGGTCGCATCACATCTCATGATGAACCAAGACCTTGTCCACAAAAACAAAAACGCACATACACTCCCTTAGGGGAACCCATTGAAACAGTGTTGCGACAACTCCTCTCTCAAAATTTGGTCACTCTACCTAAGCTATCAAACTATGAGCCTCAAGTCAAACCAGCATGGTGGAAAGATACTGAACACTGTGAGTTCCATCAAGGAAGAGGACACAAGACAAGTAATTGTCACCGATTGAAAGATCTCATTCAAGATCTTATTGATCGAGGAGAAATTGAGATTGAAGGACATGATCCAAAAACGACAAATAATGATCACCTGATGTTCAAGAATCCACTTCCATCACAAGATCAAAGGGGTCCTTCCACTTCCAGGCGAGGCACCGATACCACTGACTATACGCAGGCTGCGTATAACTACACTGTAAATCACCTATATGATGCCAGTGAACAAATTGCAACTATAACCTTCAAAAATCCCACCTCAAATTGCAATGTTGTTACACGTCGCGGCAAAGTTACCATAAAGGCAGCTCCACAGGGCACCACCTCTGTCCCGAAGCAATACAATCTTGTGGAACAATTAGACAAAACCCCTGCACTTATATCCATTTTGGAGCTTTTGCGTCTGTCACCCTCTCATAAAACAATCTTGGATCACGCACTCCAAGAGGCGTCAGTCCCTGCAAACCTAAACACGGACCAATTTCAAGCCATGGTTGGAACTCTAAAGTCATCACCTTGTCTCACTTTTTCCGAAAGTGATAACTCTTCCTTCCAGCAACCTCATAACGCCTCACTCCACATTGAAGGCTTTGTCAACCAACACAGGATCAAGCGAGTCTTGATTGATAATGGAGCAGGCCTAAACATTTGCACACTACAGTTGGTCACAGCATTGGGCTATGCAGTAGAATCAGTGGATCCTCGCAAGAAGATCACCATCAAGGCCTATGATGATGCAGAGCGTTCATCCAAAGGAGCTGTGGTACTACCAATCCGAGTAGGCCCCGTGGTAAAGCACATCATTTGTCAGGTTCTGGACCTTCCTCTGCCATATAATCTATTATTAGGGAGACCTTGGATACATGCCATGCAAGCCGTTCCATCTACCTACCATCAATGTATCAAGTTCCCACATAATGGTGCAGAGATCACAATCCTGGGTGATGCAAATCCTTTTGCATTTTGCCATAATATCAGCCATCAACCAGGGATTACTGTTCCTAATAATAGGGAAGCCATTTCCTCCACATCATATGTAAATCCCGCCTCTCTTGCCAGTTCAAACACTCCTATACCCAAGCAAGAAAAGCTTAAGATGAAAGTCGCAGAGGAAGGTCCTGGAGAATACAACTTGAGTCAGCTCTTTTGTGTGGGACAAATGCCTACTTCTCCTAGAACACATGGTAAACCACAGCAGTTACTCCAGCAACCACTAAACATGCCTGCATGTGCTTTGACACCTTTCGTTCTTGGAAAGAGTCAAGAGGAAGAAACACAAGATGAGGACCTGGCGGACTGGATCTATAAAGATCCCATCACCACTGACAAACCGCAAGTTACACTTCCTACGGAACAATATGGCAAAGGCCTCCTCATTATGCAAAGAATGGGATATGATGGTCAGAGTGCTTTGGGATACTGCAAACAAGGACGACATGAACCTCTACTACCAGAATTCAAGCCCAAAGGTAATACAGGCCTTGGCTTTGAAAAAGAGATCCTTCCTAAACTCAGATTCAAAGGAAAACCCAGCAAACCATTTTGCCCACCTACTGCAAAGAGGATACCTTTCATAATCAAAGCACCATCAAGCACTATCCCCACTGCCCCCTCAAGGCTCACAACTCCACCATCACCAATGTCACTCATCCCATCAAACGAACCAGTAATCCTATCAGCAACACCATTTGTAGCAGCAACTATATTGGAACCCGCAGCAGCATCTATGGCACCAGTAGTTCCAGCAGAAGCCACTGAGTCACCATTACCGATACTTCCAGTGACAAATCCATTAAACCCCATCACAATTCCTGCAGCACCGATCACTACAAGGATACATAAACCAATCACACCTGCCGTGTTTAACTCCAAAGACATCCTAGTATGGTATAGCAATCGGATGCTGGAGAGTGATTCAGAGACCGACTCACATGAGTGGGAATTCGATTCAGTGCAACTTAACACTTCAGATGAGGAAGACACGTCACCACCTCCGCCACGCAAAGACATTCCTGTTTACGGAGAAGCACAGATAAAGACCACTTGGGTACCTGAGCTGGAAACATCTTCCACAGACCCTACGTCTCATCCTACGCCTGATTCTGACAGGGAGAGTACCATCAACGACCTTCACCACACTGTCTTAACCCTCACTGATACATCTCCCGCACTTAACCTAATCGATGATGTAATGCCCATTGTCCACCCTGAACTCATCGAATGGAACCAACCAAATCCCCCATGTCTTGACCTCTTCCAAAATGATGAGGCTATCATTGACTTTTTGGAATTAAGGGATAATCTACCAAGCGGGGATCACAAAGCTGGATTCGCCATTGAACTTAATAGCGCAGCATACTTCGGGGCGGATGCCAAACCCTTCAGCTGCAAAAATATAACAATAAAACATGGATCTTCCAGTGAAAACCACACTGTGGCACTATTTGATCCGACAAAAGTAAAAAGAAAGAGCGTATCCAATGGTGAAAACCTCTCTGAGGCGCCTGAGGATGAAGGGTTTGACATCCTCCCTGCTAGTACACAACAGGAACGATCAACGATTCTTATCGAGGAAACCAAAGAATACAATGTGGGGACTCCTGAAAATCCTCATATCATACATCTGGCATCTCTTCTCACTCCAGAGGAACAGCCTCAATTTATAGAGTTCTTCCAACAGCGTCAGATCAACTTTGCATGGTCATATGCAGACATGCCTGGGCTTGATCCTGATTTAGTCATGCATCATCTCACAGTAGCAAAAGGAGCCAAACCTGTCAAGCAGAAGCTTCGTAAGATGCATCCTCAGATTGCCGTGCTAGTCAAAACAGAACTCAAGAAACTCCTGGATGTTGGTTTCATTAGACCAATTGATTATGCAGAATGGATCTCCAACATTGTACCAGTTGGCAAACCAAAAGGGGGCATCCGCATTTGTACAGACTTCAGAGATCTGAATAAGGCATGTCCTAAGGATGACTTCCCTCTACCAAATATCGACATCATAGTAGATTTGACAGCAGGACATGCCATGCTTTCACTCATGGATGGCTTTTCAGGATACAATCAAATAAAGATCGCACCAGAGGACCAACATAAGACAGCCTTCACATGTCCATGGGGCACATACTGCTGGAATGTAATGCCTTTTGGTCTAAAGAATGCAGGAGCGACCTATCAAAGAGCAATGACCACCATCTTCCATGACATGATGCATACTATAATGGAAGATTATGTGGATGATTTACTAGCAAAATCACTTACTAGAGAAGGACATCTTCACATCTTAGATAAAATCTTTGATAGACTGGAACAGTACCATGTTCGACTCAACCCAAAGAAATGTGTCTTCGGAGTGACCTCCAGGAAGCTTCTAGGATACATTGTCTCAAGCAAAGGTATTGAGGTCGATCCAGCAAAGGTTAAGGCAATAATGGACATGCCACCTCCAAAGAATATCAGTCAGCTAAGAACACTACAAGGACGGCTTCAATCTATCCGCAGATTCATTGCACAATTGGCTGATAAGTGTCACCCATTCACACACCTGCTACACAAGAACATCCGCTTTCAGTGGGATGACAGATGCCAGCAAGCATTTCAGGCGCTTAAAGACTATCTCATGAATCCACCATTGCTGATGCCACCAGATCCAAGTAGACCATTATTGCTCTATATCTCAGCGACAAGTACAGCATTAGGTGTATTACTGGCACAACATAATGCAGAAGGCAAAGAGTGTGCTGTATACTACATCTCTCGTACACTGGTTGGCTATGAACTCAATTACACACCTATTGAGCGAGCTTGCCTAGCAGTAATCTTGGCAGCCACTAAACTGAGGCACTATCTGTTAACACACAAGGTGCAACTCATTGCAAAGATTGATCCACTCAAGTATTTACTTAGCAAAGCAGCATTGACAGGTCGCTTGGCCAAATGGATGATGATTCTAAGTGAATTTGACATCGAGTACGTGGACCGTAAAGCTATCAAAGGTCAAGTTATTGCAGATCAGTTGGCCAATGCACCACTCATAGGCGATCATCCCCTCATTTCCAATTTTCCAGATGAAGAGATATTCATGATCACAGAAGCACAACCATGGAAACTATATTTTGATGGTTCATACACTAGGCACGGCTCGGGGGCAGGCATTCTGTTTATCACACCTCAAGGTGATAGCATCCCAAAGTCTTACAGGCTCACATTTCCATGCACAAACAACATAACAGAGTATGAGGCCTTGATCACAGGACTCAGGTTAGCCGTACAATGGAAATTACAAGAACTACAAGTATATGGCGACTCACAACTGGTCATTCGACAAGCAACTAATGAATATCAGACCAAAGATGATAAACTCATGCCATATAAGCAAATGGTGGACACTCTAAAGACATCATTTACTACTATCACTTTTGAGCAGATACCAAGAGATCAGAATCGAGCTGCTGACGCCATGGCTACCATCGCATCTCTCTTAGATCTTCCACAGAATTCAACACGCTACGAGTTCTTGGTAGAACAGCTTTGGATTCCCGCTTATGATATCCCCGAATCTGACATGATATGTCACCTTGTCGGTTCTGAATCCCCATGGTACGGTGAGTTCTACACCTATCTCTGCGATCACACCCTTCCTCCCAACCAATCAAATAACCAACGTAAAACCTTCATTCGCCAAACTGCTCGATATACCATTATTGCCGAAACCCTATATCGACGCGGTCTTGATGGTACTCTCCTTCGATGTCTAGAACAAGGTGAGATAACAAAGGCTTTGGAAGAGGTACATGAAGGAATTTGCGGGACTCACTCAAGTGGTCCATCACTAGCCAAGAAGATCATGCGAGCTGGATACTATTGGCCATCTATGGAAAAGGATTCCTACTACTTTGTCAGGAAGTGCAAAAAATGTCAAGTTCATGGCGACCTAATACATGCACCAGCTCAAGAACTGCAACCAATCACAACACCATGGCCTTTTTGTCAATGGGGTCTTGATCTTGTGGGTAAAATCCATCCATCTTCATCCAATGGCCATAAATTCATTATTACCGCCACCGAATATTTCACCAAGTGGATCGAAGCTGTTCCACTTACCCAAGTCACCGGCAAGCAGATCGCCTCATTCATCCTCAATTACATCATCTGCCGGTATGGTGTGCCCATGTCCATTGTCACAAATAACGGTCTTCCTTTCAAAAATCAGGATGTTCGTGAGCTTTGTGAGAAATTTCATATCCAACACCGCTTTTCCACTCCCTATTACCCACAAGGCAATGGTCAGGCCGAAGCATCCAATAAAAACATATTGAGGATCCTAAAGAAGACAGTCAATGATGTCGGCCGTGATTGGCATGTTCAATTGAATCCAGCGCTATGGGCATATCGAACTAGCATTCGGATCCCTACAGGTGCAACTCCTTATTCATTGGTCTATGGTGCTAAAGCTATCTTACCTATTGAGGTCGAGATACCATCCTTACGAGTTTCATTGCACAATCTCATCGATGATGAAGCATACAGAGTATCTCGTCTTCAGGACTTAGAGTTACTAGATGAGAAGCGACAAGCTGCATACAATCACCTCAAAGCCTATCAGCAGCGCATGAGTAGAAGCTACAATCACCGAGTTAGATCTCGTACATTTGAGGTAGGTGATCTTGTTCTTCGAGAGAATCCTCGCAACCAACCAAACAGAGAACATCAAGGCAAGTTTGAATCAAATTGGCTCGGCCCATATGTTGTCACTGCTGTATTCGGGTCCGGGGCATATCAGTTGGCTACATCAGACGGAGAACCGCTCGCAGATCCAATCAATAGCATGCACCTCAAACGGTTTTATACCTAAGGTATACAGAGCATCAGGCTCCCCTACATATCAGAAAATATCAAAAACATTCAGAAAATTTCCTAAAGAAAATACAAAAACATTCAAAAAAGTAACTAAAAATCATGCATCCAAACGGTGAACAACCACTCCAGTGGCACCTTGGGTAAGTACGATGGCAAAAACCTGGCAAACAGGCGCCACTCGTAAAGGCAATGGCTCCAGTATCTTTCAGGCTCATTGCGATCACATTCATACATACACACATCCATCCATCTAACCATGGCTTGTTATTTGATCTGTCATCCAAGAAAGTACTTCATGCGTCTAGCATCCCGCTTTTTCATAAATCATGTCCAACTTGGGGGCAATGCCCTTACAATCTAGATGATGGAAGTGGATTCTACATTACTGGTGATTCATTGGCAAAAACATTCAAAAATGTCTCGCAAAATACAAAAACATTCAAAAATGTCTCGCAAAATACAAAAACATTCAAAAATGTCTCGCAAAATATCAAAAACATTCAAAAATGACTCACAAAATCCACAAACATTCAAAAACTATTACACAAAATCCAAAAACATTGAAAAACCATCGAAAATCACCCAAAAAACATGACAACACCTTGTACATATTCATCCGATCAGATACAAAATACTCACACAAATGACCACTTATCACTCGACCAACACAATCAACATCAACAATCCAAACTGTCTTAAACAAGGATGCATCCTTCCTTATCAAAACAAAGACAATATGACATTTTATTTGACAAGAAAATTATGTTAAGCTATCAAATACTTGGTTGATTTATGAGTACAATCATTTGTTTATCTGTATCGGGATCTTTCAGCATTGTTTTGTATCGTTTGCGCATTATTTCCGATGAAGTTCTGGGGCATGTACTAATGGTGTCTACGTGGGAAGTTCACCAAGCTACATGATCTTATGCCAAATGAAATCATAGATCACTACGGCTTGCTGACTACAGCGTATACCTCGACCATATGGGCATGAACCATTACCAAGGATCCATATTCTTTTATTCTTTATGTATATACTATTTGTTTACAGGTACAATGCTCATTCTTTGGTTCCTCCTCATCCAATTTGGATAAAGGTTTTTATTTCTTAGTACGGTATGCACTTGTCTCAGGATATGATCAGCCTAAGATCAAGGAGGACGATCCAAGTCATGCATGAATGGAGATAATCCTTGTCTGTTCCGCAAGCAATACTCAGGTCAACTTGATCCATTATATCAAGTTTCTTGTATTAACTTGCTATATCAAATCCATGTAAGAAATACTCTGGTCATCTTAAATCATTATGTCAAGATGCTTGTATTCTCTTCCAACATTTTAAAGCTCAATGATGAAAATAGAGCACTATGGATCGTCATTCCATCTCATCTATATATACTGCATTTCATTGCATTCCACCCATCCATACATTCATAATAGCTGCATATCATGCATACGTAGTCATAATAATGCATACTCTATTTTACTCATCTTCTTCCATAGGACTCGATCCTAGTCCTCCATATCTTCTATCTAACATCAAATCCCCCCTCACCCTCCCTATCTTGATCATCAACATCATCCTAATCCCTTCATCGCTTCCCATCCTCACTCATCCACAAAATTAAGCCAGTTACTCTGTCTACATAGATACATCGACTCCCACACACCTAGACTATCAACAGATACTCTGATCAAGTATCTTCGGGTCTCAACAGGTAATCGATTATGGTAATCCTAGACTACATCAGGCATTTATCACAATGACCTAGTCTCAACGGGGTTGCCATGATTCCCCACAACCATCCATCACACACACCTTATCAATTGATCAAACCAATCAAACACAATCCAACAGACAATTACATCAATTGTCTACGTCTCAACGAGTATTTTTCTTCATATACCTTGACTTCATCGGGCAATTACATCAATTGTCTAAGTCACATCAGGTCACTTTGATTCACTTACTCAGACTTTATCATGTCCAAGCGACCAACTGACATCAACTGTCACGCTTTGACTTGACCGGGGCAATTAAACCGATTGCACCAGATTGTCCAAACAATTTTGATCAATTGTATAGCATCAATCCAAACCCCACACTACATCTGCTATGTATCTCTTGCCTGACCTCAGGGTATTCGTTGGCTTGTTGTTTCTTCATATTCACTCCATTTTCTCCCATTCTTTCATCATTAGTTCTAATTTCTTCTATTCTACCTCCCCTTCGCTTTTCATTCTTTTTCGAGAGATCGCCCGATTTTTCAAAAAAAAATCGGCCCATCCCTCGAGGGGGCATACCACCCATTAAATTTACATTTTATGGGGCATTTCTTCACACCTATTTTTCTTTCTTTGAAACGACGCGATAAACCGCACCGTCTCAAAGAGGGGCAAATGTAGTCACATAAATCTGTCCACTTAATTAAATGAATACTTAGTATTTATTTGATTATTTAACCATCAATTAATAATTAATTAAATTAATATTTAATTAATTCATCTTAACCCTCTTCTCCTATTAATTAAATAAATTATTCAATTTATTTGATTTAATTCACTTAACCAAATTCATACCATTAATTAAATAAATAAATCATATTTGTTTAATTAAATCTTCTCTCACATTTAAATAAATTAATATTTATTTAAATCCCCCAAAATCCCACCTCTCACATTTAAATAAATTAATATTTATTTAAATCCCCCAAAATCCCACCTCTCACATTTAAATAAATAAATCATTTATTTAAATCACCTTTATCCTCCACCCACTTGTATTTTCCTACAAAAGCAAGTTGCACAATTATTTTAAATAAATAATTTATTTAAATCACCTTTATCCTCCACCCACTTGTGTTTTCCTACAAAAGCAAGTTGCACAACTATTTTAAATAAATTATTTATTTAAAATCCTATTTATCCTCACCCACTTGAAACCTTTAATGGTTTCCCTTAAAGTATTCAAACTTGATGGCTTTAAAGTCTTCAAACTTGATGGCTTCCTTCTATAGTCTTCTTAAGACTTTAATGGTTTTCCTTAAAGTCTTCAAGCCTTTAATGGTTCCCCTCAAAGTCTTCAAGCATTTTAATGCTTTATCTTCCTTTTTCTCATTTAAATAAATTAATATTTATTTGAATATTTATCCAAATACAACTTGCACATATTTATTGAAATAAATGAATTTTTATTTTAATAAAATCCTATTTTCCCTCACCCACCAAATCCACTTGCAAAATCTAATCCCCTTCTAGATTCTTCTAACCCCTTCCTAATTAACTTAATCCATCCCCTAATTATTGTCACATTCCTAAGCAAATTGGAGTCACTTCTCAAAGACTCCAAAGTCTTTGAAAAGCAATTAATGCTTTGTGTGTTCAACAAATTAACCCTCAAAGTCTTGGATAACCTTTGAAAGCTTCCAACCTTCAACCACTAAATGGCTCAAAGTCTTTGATAACCATTGAAGGCTTTCAACCTTCAACCACTTAATCCCCAAAGTCTCCAATAACCATTAATGGTTAATTCAACTCTCCCACATGGTTAAAACATTTGTTTTGACTCAACCTCTACCCAACCCAAGGGTCTCATCAGGTCATTAATGCTTTGACCATGATTATCTCTTAATCATTTGCACAAAGGTTTATCCTTGGATTAACTCCTAATCCAGTGGGTAATCTTAATTTGGACTTGACCCTTACCTTCTAGATAACCATGAGGTCTTCTCAGGCCTTTAATGCCTCCAACCTCTTCTCTCAACCCAATCCTATGTTGACACTTGTCACCATTTTATTGGTGCCAATTGTGCACATGGATCCCCAACTTTCAAACTTGGCCCTTGATTAAACCATTTAATCTTAACCCTTCATTTCCCTATTTCTTCTATAAATAGAACCCTTCTCCTCAAGCAAAAGGAGAAGCATTTTAGAGTATTGTTGTTATACTGGCATTAGCATAGAGCTTTTTCATAGCATCACTATCTACTCTAGCATAGTATTTAGCTTTTCATTTCATATTTGAAGCTTAGTATTAAATCTCAATCCTCCATAAGCATCCATAGTGTAAAAAGCTGCTGAGAGCTACACTCATTTGGGACTTGGAGAGGAGAGGAACAAGGGAGGAGCAACTATGAGCATCTTGATTAGCTATTTCATTTTATGTTTATATGCTTTCTATTTCATGCTTAATATCTCTCTTGATATGCCTGTTTAGGATAATCTTTTGTTGCTAACACTAACGTTTGTTTCTTGTGCTCTTGTGTGTGTTTCCATCAAACAGGTTTTCTAATCCTTTTTGCAGAGCATCACTTTCTATCTGTCCTTCTCCTCTTTCTTTTCTTTGTCGATAAAAAATATATCCCATTTATCTGTCGTTTCATCTGCTATTTCTTTGACTCTACCAGCCATAAGACTGAGTTGCCGGTGACCACTCACAAAAACTGTTCTATTTGCCTCTGATATTAGATCATCAATTTCTTGTTTGGAGTTTATAGGATGCACAACAAGTAGAGCCTCTACCTTTAATTTCTTATCAAGCTCCATTATTGACATTCTCTTAGCCTCTAACCTTAAGTATAAATCATTCGGCAAAACATCTATAACCTCAATGAGTACCTTCTTGTATATATCTAGGTGTAAAATAATTCTTTCCTCTATGATTTCATTATTAGAATCACTGAAAGAATGATTACATTTATTTACATTCCCAAGGTTACCTTCTTGGGTGATTTCCTTTATTAACTCTTCCGGTGAAAGAGTATTCGATACCTTAGGTTTTGATTTATTCTTTGGAGTGACCTTGTTTTTTGGACCACTGGGCTCTCTTACAGGCTGTTGTTTCTTTCTTTGTGTTCTTGACTTATTGGGAGATGGAGCAGGTGCCAGTGAGGGTTTTCTTTTCTTCCTATCCACTCTCTTGAATTTTGCTGTCTGATCAGTGTCAAAATCAGATGAAGTAGCCACAAGGGAAATGTGAGCTACTAGTTTCTGCTCTGATTGACTTTCTTTCACACTATCAACAATACCACCAATATTCATCAATCCTTATTTAACTTCCTTAACCAATTTTGAAGCATCTTTCATTAGTTTTTCTCTTTTCTTCCCCTGTTTTTGCATGTCTACTACGTTCTCTATTGTTTCAGCATTATCAAAAATTTCTTTTGAAGGTTGCGGTGGAGCATCTAATAGAATTTTTGCATATGAATCTAAGATGTGAGAATCCACCTTATATCCCATCTCTGTAATCTAGAGAGTCCTGGGTCTTACTGCCTCCATCCAAATTTCATCTCTTTTCACTACAAAGCATATTTGTTTATCATATTTATCTACAATGCTTTATGGAATTATTTCCCTTTGTCTCATTTTATCTTGGAAGTTTTTGAAATAATCTTTCACCAATTCATCGCTGTTAGATCCCATATCGGTAATTGCCTCTTTTACCTGTTTTCCAACAGAAATATCATAGGAAAAATCTTTGTGACCAATATCAAGAATCTCTTTTGAAAAGTAAAGCATTAGACATACAATTAGATTTCCAAATTTGAAGTTTCCTTTCTCATCACCTTTGATCTTATACAAATTCTCTAATAGTTCATCTTTTAACCATTCACAAATATCAATCTTAGCATTGTTTAATATCATCTCATGAGCATTGTGAATACAAGAACTTGATACAAAATTCAACCTATTTGTATGACCAATTTTATAACCAATGACCATGCTAGCAAATTTAACATTTTTCTCCTTTATATCATTGACCCTAAGTGACCAGTTGTCAAATGTAGCGCCAGTTAATCTCATAACCTCTTTATTAGGGATTTTCTTCTTCTTGTCAGGTTTAGAACTGGTGGAGGGTAAACTAGTAACAACCCTTATAGCTTCCTTGGTAATCTTAAATACTGAATCCAACCACATAAATTCACCATGAACCCTGCTAAGGACATAGCGGATGACTTTATCTGAGAATTCTGGCATATGGAGGATATCTATGAAACCTAAATCCTCAACAATATTATGTTCCGGTTTCACTACCCCATTCTTGTCAGTGATTTCATTCATGTACATATTTTTCAGATCTTCAATTCCTAAGCTCTCTATGTTGCAATGTATGTATGCTCTAGGGTCTTCAGTAAATGTGAGTCCCTTCCAGATTTTAGAAAATGCACCAATTGAATCATCCAATTTTGCTATCTTAGGGATAATTTTGAAAATGGGTCTAGGTCATTTTATGTTCTCCACAATGGTAGGGTTTGCTACAAATTCAAGAATAGAGGATGAGGAAGCCATTGCGAAAGATAAATACCTCTTAACTGTGAAAACCTTGAATGCTCAGAAAGACCTTTGCTCAATCTCACTCTCTTGAATGCTTGAATGCTTGGTGAGTTGAAATGAGAAGTTACAGTGCCTTTATAACTAAAAAGTTAACTTACAACCACAATAAATGATTCGTTAGTGAAGTGAAAACTTCACATATCTACCGGTAAAGAGGAATCATAACTTATTACCATCAACCAAGGGTAAATGCATGATTTTCAACTTGTTGCCATACCCCTAAGGATTATTCTTTAGTTAGATGAAGAATCTCGTAGCGGTGGAGGGTTACCTTGTTCTACCGGTGCATAGATAGATTCATCAATTCTCTGATCTCTCTTCTTAATCCATTGTTTAGAAAGTTCTTGCTTGATTTCATTCACCTTTTCCTTGCCTTTGTCATTAGATCCTTTATTGTTCATCGGTGCAGTCTTACTTCTGCAAAATCTTGCAATATGCCCAATCTTGTTACATGCATAACAAGTTACATTGTTCCTCTGAATAGCTTTTCCATAACCTTGACCAGTTTGTGTTTTGCATTGATTAGATAAGTGTCCAAATCTACCACAAGCATAGCATTTTACATTCATTATGCAATTGTCTAAGTTATGTCCAATTTTATTGCATTTGGAACATTGACCGATGGGTAAGTTTGTATTCTGATTATTCCTAAATCTACACTGATTTTCTCTATGACCAAATTTGTTGCAATTAAAACATTTTCCATTGAATTTATAAGCCTTAGGTTGTCTTACCAGTTTTCTATGATCTTGATTATTTGTAGTCCCATGACTTTCTTCATGTTCAAATCCAAGTCCAATTGTATCTCCATCAGGTTTTTGACTTTTCAGCATATCATCAAGCTTCTTTGAACTTTTCTTGAATTTGTCTTTTGTATTCATTTGCAGTGACCAACTCATTCTCTAGAGTTTTAACTTGTCTCATAAGTTCTTCTTTATCATGTTGCATGTGAATCAACTCTATCTTAAGCATATCATTTTCATGACCAAGCCTCAGAGTTCTATCAACTCTTTCATTAAATCTTCTAGCCAAATCTTCTTGATCCCTCTTTCTATCTTCAATATCCTTAGATATCCTCATGGTTAGATCTTGCATCTCATTCTTCATGTTAGTGTTCTCTTGTCTTAATTTTTCTGCAATATCTCTAAGAGTTTCCTTTTCATCATCATCTTGTTTTTGCATTTGCTAATGGAGTTCCTCTTATTTTGTTCCATAACTAGGTTCTCCTGAAGTGCTTTAATGAATTCCTGGGTAGTTCTGAGACCATCTTCTAGTTTGATATTCTTCAATTTTTCTACATTAAAATCTTAAAGAGCTCCTTCCAACTATTGTCTCAAACTTCCCATCGGTACCAGTTTTAGAATCTTCCTCAAGTTGTTAGGCTTCTAAAAATAGAGGACTAGGCTCTGATACCAATTGTTAAATGCTATGACAGTCCCAAAGACACTAACAAAGGGGGGGGTGTGAATTAGTGTCTTGCTGGTAATTGAAAGATTTAAACTTATTTGCAACTTTACAACCCAAATTAATGTACTGATAAACAAAGAATAATGCAGTAAAGAGAAACAAAAGTATAACCATCAATGCACACCATAACATAGATGTTTTTGGTGAGGAAACCCAGTAAGGAAAAAACCTCGATGGGATTTGTGACCCACAATATTTAATCATTGGTCAATGTGAATAAATATTACTTATACAATAGGGGCCAACACATGCAGGAAGGCCAACAGCCTAGAGCTCACTGCCTAACAATAAAAAGGAGTCCCACTGACTAGTTAAATCCAAATACAATGTATTTATTTACAATAGCATATGCAATGCCTGATTCAGTACCGGTTTAAGTTCAAACAAATACCTTAACCAAAAACCTTGCCAGTAAATAACCTTCGCTCTGCTCTAATTCTTATTCGATCTTCAAAATAGATACATCAAAGTGCATAAACAACTCTCCTACAATATCTCATATATCACTCATTACATTGCCTTATTACATCACTACTTCATTACTAAATGAATTAAAAGAGCTCATAAATGTATGAGTCTTTACAATACAAAATATTATTCTTCCAAGTTAGCCTAGTGTGCCGGTTAGATCTGTTGTCAGTGTAGACTAGATGCTAGTATGAAGTGCCTGTCAGTGTAACCTATGAACCATAATACTAGTTGGTTGTCATCAACGACAATATCAACTATTCTCATCTGAGTGTATAATGCCAACATACTCTATAGGAGAATTTTCTAGGGTTCCTGATGACATGATGTATGTTGAAGATGTGAGGGCATACATTCACTACACCCTAGAGGATTTATGCATAGAGGATATTAAAAGCATACATCGATCTATGATATTGGGAGACTCTGGAACCATCAAACTGGAATACAAAGCAATTGAGGATCTAGGGTTAACTGATATTTTGTACATAATAGAATTCAAAGATGAGGTTATCAGATACGATCTGAGCAAGGTTCACAATGAATTTATTTAGCTGGATAGGCCTTACATGATCACAAAGGAGGGTATTCAAGTAGTCACTGAATTACCCAAGGTCAAACAAGAACTTGGCAAGAAAATTTCCAACAATGAGGTCGAAAAACTCACCAGTGCAACTTCTGACAGCAGATCAATGAGGACAAGCACAATTACCGACATTGATGTAAGCAAGCATGATAATAGGTTACAAGGTAACTCAATCCAACCAATTGAATTCTATTTCTAGTTCATACATTCATTCTGCATATCAGATTGTGAGGAATAATGTTAAGTATGATTTATGTGAATGGATGAGGAGTGAATTAATGTTGAACCTTGGAAAGATCAAGTGAGTCAAGAAAGGCACTTTTAGATATGGAAATTTGATTGTTTGTTTAATGCTTTACTTCTTGAATGAGCTACCTAGTATAGGGAAGAAGCATTAGGCTCATGACATACAGGTAGGTATGTAGATCAAGGAAGCAATCATCGGTCTTGGTACCAACAGAGATGAGAAACTTTGGGGGCATTTCAAAACATTTCAAGAAAACATGAGGCAAAGAGAGAGAATATCAGAGAACATTGTGGAGAAGTATTCCACTGATATCTATTTTATGGTAAAAACTGATGAAACTCTTATGGAAGCAGTTGAACCAAGGACAATATGGGTTATAGAGCTTGGATATGAGGTAGATGACAATATTTTTGAACTCTATGCAAAAATATTGTTAGATGCCCCATTAGATGACAAAACAAAGCATTTTGGTACAACAGGAGAAAAGGCTCTTGAAGTAAAAACTAGTTTTAATAGGAAGAGAAGAGAAAAGAAAATAGAAAAGATGTCTGCATATGTACAGGATGTAATTCATAAGATAGAAACTCAATTGGGATCTGAATTTGGGATCTAGATCCAAATAGGCAGCTAAACTGACAGAGGTTGGTACTGCAGAAGTGAAGAAGCAACAAGTTCACATTTCCCTTATAACTTCTGGTTCTGACCCTAAGGATAATGAACATTTGGATTTCAGAAGGGTACAAAGCAAGAAAGTGGTACAACCACTAGTAGAGCAGAAGAAGGCAGAGCCTAGGAGGAGACTTGTTAGAAAGGCAACTAAGCCTACTGTACCTCCACCACTGGCAAGGAAGCCTATGCAAAAGAGGAAACTAGCCACATCTATACCAACAACCAAGGTGATGATAGTGAAACTGGTAAGACCACAATGACTTGTTCTGAGCTTATTGATGAAATCACAAAAGATAGAATATTGAAAAATATATCAAAATATTATGAAGATTTAGTGGAGAATGAGAAAAATGAAATAGAAGAGGCTATCTTGTATATAGGCATTTATAAGAAATCCTTAGTTGAAATTTTGAAGGAGATACCTCTATCCTTGTATGATAAAATTGAGGCTAGAAGACTTGACATTGTCAAGAGAGATAGGGAGATTAAGGAAGTAGCACTTTTAGAATTGTGTGGTGCTGTAAATAATGAGGAAATGAAAAGATGCATAGATATTGCAAATATGATAGTTTTCAGTAGCAAATCCCAACAGATAAGTCTTATGATGGGGAGAGTAAATGAGGTTATAAATGAGACTAGTAAGGGTTGGACCAAATTCTTTCAGAAAAATCCATATTTTCTCACATCTCAAGAAGAATTTGCAAGGGAAACAACTTCCACCATTCTTGAAAAATCAAAAGGGAAAGGTATTTTGGGCAGTTCAACTCCAATTTTGACATAACCGACATTAACTATAGATATTCAAACTCAATCGATAGTAAAGGAGAATGTACAGTCTATACTAGCACATACCATTTTTGAGCAAGGCAATGTACAGGACATTGTAAATATTGTGGATGATACTCCACCGATAGTAACTAACACTGCACCAAGTGGCAAAGCCACCAGTGCAAAAGAGGTTGAGATGGACAAGGTAAAAGCAACTAAGTCCATACCAGTAGTCAATATTGACTCACCGACAAATATTTTGGAAATTGACACTTCTTAGGTTGAGAAGAGATCAATCTCTGAGTTGAGTCCAACTAAATTGATGATGATGGCTACTCAAAAATTATTGAAGGAAGGTACTAAAGATAAAGGAACAATTGATCAATCGGTCAGTGTTTCATAGATTAATACCTGACTGTCAGATTGAAGATGAAGCAAGCCCTTCTAGTAAGCTCAAGACTCTAATAGAGCATATCTCTAACAATTTTTAATCTCTGAGGTAGATTGCAAATTGATAGGCTTTAGATAAATTCACAGTAGCTAAGAGAATAGCTTTTGATCAGATTATAGATACAGAGAAGAAGAAATTTGAGGACAAACTTATTCGTATTGAGGCTTGTTTAAAACAATGTACAAATATCTACAGAGTGTGATGTAACATAGAAATTATTACTGCTAGTGTAGACGACAAGTTGAAGGAATTATATGATAAGATAACTAACATTGCTAATTATTTTGATGGATTAAATGCACTGACCACATCTGTTGATGGACAAATTTTGTCCTTGGAGAACCAAATTTTTGCTTTGGAGAAAGAAAAAGACAAGATCATTCGCAGGGCAAGAAGTCTAAGAGGACTGGTAAGTCCTAGATTGGATTCTCTAGGTGTTCCTAAGAGGGAGTGCATGTACATGATTTCTAAACCCACATCGACAGATGTCAAAGAAAAGGAAACACTAGCACACTTACTAAGTGGACAAGTATCCATCTCTATAACATTCAAAACTAGCTAGGATACATATCTTTAGTTGTTAGATAAGGCATACCCTAAAATTTTGAGGATAGTCAAGCTATAGTGAAAATTGAATGTATTCATTCATTTCTTCTAAATTCTTTCAATTCCTTCACCGGTCTTTGGCATTAATGTCAAAGGGGGAGTATGTATATATGTGAAAAATATTAGAGAATACCAGATAAAAATAGATGGGAAGGATATCAGGATATTAGAAGGACTGTATTGCTCAGGGGGAGTATACTAGTAGGGAATCCATTTTCACATGAGTGTTAACATCAATACCAAAGGGGGAGATTGTTGGAATTTGAAATTCATTAGATTATTTTTGTTGTCATTAATAGAAACACGATCAGATGGAAATCATATACCGACACTAGGAGGCATATACCGACAGATATCGACTTTGGAGCATTCAGGGATACATCGACACTGACATCAACACTTCATTGGAAGTCGACATCAAGGATGATTTATTTTGTAAAATTTTTTCTAATTATTGTTGAGGCCAACATTGAATATATTTTGTAAATGTATTGTAAGATGACATTAGGCATATTATTTGTAATAGGTATATAGGCCAGTCTGCTAGGTCATTTGTATATATGATATGATAGGAGACTGTGACATGATATGGACATAGGAGAATATAGCAGAACTTTATAATGAAAAGTATATATATGAAGATCATTTTGTATGAAAATGTTATATCATGAAATGATCTATAGATAGCTTAGAAATCATTCTTCGAGGAGAAGGGATACCGACAGTAGTTTAGGGTTAATGAACCAGTACAGAGCAGAGCTACAACCAGAACTCTATTTGGCATAGCAGATCCATTCTTGAGTTCATTGTTTAGTATTTTATTTAGTAGAAAGCTTGTAGTCAGTGAGGCTCTTTAGTGATGAGAAGTATGCTCTAGGCACTGTGTCTTCCCGCAAGTGTAGGCCCCTAGTATATGTAATATCTTTTCATATGGCTAGTGAACTGATATTGTGGGTCACAAATCCCACCGTTGTTTTTCCTCTTTGAGGTTTTCCACATATAAATTATGTGCATTATGGTGTTCCTTTATGTGGATGGTGTATTTTCTTCTTGTTATATTCTTATTTGTTTACCGATTTATATGTGTATGGTATAAAAGGATAAAATTTATTTATACCAGTAGAACACTGATTCACCCCCCCTCTCACTGTTCTTGGATCCCAACATAACAGTGACATAGGTAACCAAGGAAATGTTAATTGGTAAGCTTTTAGCCTTTGAGTTGAGTGAGTTTGGTGATTCCCTTCCTAAGGTATAATCCACATTCAAAGCTACTATTTGTGGAAAGGACAAGCAGGGATATCATATGGGAAAAATTTCGTCAAGGTGGATGTCCAAATATGAGAAGGATAGGAAGGAAATTGAAGATGAAGAGAAAGAGCTTCAGGAGCTTGAAGCCCTTATTGCCAAGAAATTATCCAAAAGAGCCAATAAGTATGAAGGAAAATTATCTCTTAAATGTTTGTATCGCAATAAGATAGGTCATTTTGGCTCAAGGTGTTCAAAAAGAGTTCTTAAGCCTAGACCTAACAAGCCTAGATTTTAGAAGAGATGTTATTGTATACAGTGAAAAATGATGATGAAAACTATTGTAAAACCATAAAGATCCAACTACAACAAACCCTAGTTCTACAACCAAACATTCACCATACACCAATGAAGATACCTAAGAACATGCAAATCCACAAAATAAACAATATTACTATTCACATGCCAAGTAGGGTTTCAATCTCCATTGTCTCCTATTTCCATTGATCTTGTTTAATATATTTTCTCTTAGATTTTATGTGTGCACAAGAGATCAATAAAGAATAGATTGTGGTTGAAGTAGCTTGATCACAATAAGGCTTGATTGCATAAGTGTTGATTAGGGTTGATAATGAAGGAAGTATCCTCTTATATAGAAGTGAAAGAAAGAAATGGTCAGCTAGGATTAAAGGGTAGGTAGAAGAAATAATAAAATAGTGAAGGGGGTAGGTAGGAGAGGATTAAAAAATAAATGACATGTGTAATAGAGGAAAAACTAATGAATTAATTAAATAGATAAAGATTTATTTAATTAATAGAATAAATGGAACAAATTAAATAATAAAAGTATTTATTTAATTTTAGGAGAAAGATAATTTAAATAGAAAAGGACTAGAAGAAGATAAATGAATTAAATAAATAAATAAAGATTTATTTAATTAATAGGAGACTTAGGAAAAAATAGTTAAATAAATAAAAAATATTTATTTAATTAAAGAGGACAATTTTAGGTGTCTACATTTTGCCCCTCTTTGAGACAATGTAGCCTGCCACATTGGCTCAAAGAAGAAAAACTGATACAAAGTTGCCCCAAGATGGGAATAATATTCCCCCTTGAGAGATTGGATGGAAAAGTTATAGACAATCTCTCGATAAAAAAAAGAAAGGCTAGAAATACTAACAGGATAAGATGACAAGGTCACGTAGGAAAAATAGACTAATCCAGGAAGGAAAAACTAAGAGTAGGAATTAGGGTTAAGCAATCTATATATATAGGCCATAAGGAAAACATCCTCATTTGCATCCACAACATTCAGAAGATTAGAGCACTTGGAGCATAGAGAGTAGTCAGTAGAGTAGTAGAGATTGCAGATAAGCTACACAGGTTCGATCACGTTCGACAGTTCCAAAGAGAAGACGACATGGATGAGCCAATATGTACCTTAACCTCACTCTATATATTTTTGAGTTTATTGCTTCAATTAATGCATTTTAGGATAGTTAAACAAAAACACGGAATCAATGTTTTAGGTTCTTAGCATGTATAGGTTAGGTTTACACGCATATGTAATGAAAGGTCACGTCTAGGTCAAATTAGGGCATGTTTATGAATGTAATCACGTCTATGTATGAGTACAGGCACGTCTGTGATGAAAAGGAACACCTATGACAAAAAAACACATTTAGGTATAACAGAGCCATGTCTATGATAAGTAGATGCATCTATGAGGTAAAGTGTGTATATGTCTAGCAATGTCACGTCTGTGCTAAGAAAGAACATTTTTGTTGTCAAAATGCGTATAGGTAGGGTAAAAGTGCATGACACCTAAGAGAGGGGAGAGAATTATAGATATAGATACTTGAGAGAGGGAGAGAAAGAGAGAGCCCAAGTGAAAGGGGGAAAGAGAAGGATAGATGAAAGAGATAGAGGGTGAGGGAGATAGGAAAGAGAGGGAGAGATACCTAAGAGACGGAAGGAAGTAGAGAAGGAGAGACCTAAGAGAGAGAGAGAGGTAGGGGTTAAGAAAGAGAGAGGGAGAATTCAAGTAAGATACCAGAGAGATAATGCTGATACGAGCATGCTGAAATTACTAAAATTTGAGTAAGTTTGAAATTTATATGAATACTCAAAAAACTAGAATCTACATTATAACTCCTAGAGATTTGGAACCACTCTCAAACATCCTTACAATATATACATAGAATATAACTTAAAGTAGAAAGAAAAAAGACAAATATAAATGTGACTTATACTTAAATTTTATATTTTATGTATATATTCCAAAAGAGAGAACACTTTTTTCTTTCTAAGGTGATTTTTTTTTATGAAATATATATGGCATGCGGCATATAAGGCACATGCCAAATGGATTTTTAATTTTTGTTTCATTTAGCATGCCCCAAATGTGTTGTCTTGGAGAAACTAAGTGAAAGGATTGGATTGGCCTTGGGCATCCAACCCAAAGGCTTGGGCTCCCTTCTTAGGCTTGGGACATGTTTTCCAACAAATATTGAAAATTTTCCTACTTTTTTATTCATGCTCTCCATCAAGTTTGCATGTGTTTCAATGCAATAAAAAAAAAAACCCATACAATCGTCAATCTCTCTCTTAGCTATTCGATCATAAGATTCTTTTCGAATTTTGATAATGTTAAAGTCTTCATCCATAATTTCTTTTGTTAGTGTGTTTATTTTTTGTCAAAAGCAACATGTCGTATTTTGGCCATATATTTTTACTCATTTATTGAGATTTTAAAAAAATTACTTTTTTAAAAACTAGACTCCATTCTACACAATTTTAAAAAAAAGTTTTTTAATTAGTTTTCACAAATTTTTAGGTGGAGCACACTCAAATTTATGCTTTTTAGGATGTGTCCACTTCAAAAATTAGAAAAAAATCATATATTCATTAAAAAATTATTAAAAAAATATGGCATAAACTACATGGTGTCAGCTAATTTCTCATCAAAGCGATTTTAAAAATTCCAATTTTTTTTGACATTTTAGGGGGACCACACTAGGTGCTATGTTATTTTTTTTTTGAAAAAATAGCACCACTTTGTGTGCTCCCTCTCTTTGAAACCCTTAATATCCACCATTTAAAAAAAATAGTAGTTTAGAAAGTAGACTTAGAGCACTAAAACTATTTTTTTTCTGCATCCTCATATTTTGAGTGTAACTATCTACATGTTCTTGTTGAAGTTCAGATTTTTTTTTATTTCGAAAAAAAAGTGGCATCTTAAGACCCCTTTTTGGTCCCCCATCTTTTTGCACTTACTCTCTTGAAAGTAACTCTAGTTTGTTTCCCTAATTGATATTCCTTACACATAGTGTTAGTAGGTTTCATCAACCTAGGAAGATCTCTCGCAGCCTGAGTAGAACTTATCTTAATAATGTTATCAAAGTTCACATGACACATTCTTCTATGCCACAACCAAATTTCATCAACTTGAGTAATCAAACATCTTTTACCAACACTATTTAAATGAAAGATATTACCTTTAGTCTTTGTACCTGATGCAATCTCAATTCCGAAACTACCCAAGATTCTACACTTACCATTCTTGAATTGAAGATCATACTCCTTGTCAACCATTTGTTCAACACTCAAGAGATTATGTTTTAGACCTTCTACATTAAAGATATCATCAATATTGTGTTTTTTATCAAGAGAAATGGATCCTCTACCACAGATTATACCAGTTTTATCATCACCAAACTTTACAAATCCACTTTCATAGTTTTCCAAACTCACAAACTTACTCTTATCACCTATCATATGGTGAGAGAATCCATTGTCAATAACCCATTCATCTTTCTCGTCAACTTGTGGAACCAAAGCTCTTTCCACATTCATGTCGCTAGTAGAATTAGTAGGTATTGGATCATCTTCCTTGATAGAAATAAATGTTGGCATTATGAATGAATTGATTATGTGTTGCATTGATGTTTTGTCATTGATGTCAACACTACCTGTTATGGCTGGTTACTGGCACTAGCTATTATGGATGGTTACCGACAGATAGGTTTTGGTTACTAGTAGAAGATCTAGTGTTACTGGCAGAAGAGGCTATCTGTTGGACACTTTTGACATGTTTGGATTAGTGAAGTATGTTTGATTTCATGTGTTATATTCTCCATGAGCATGTTTTGGTCAGTTGGTATTGGCTTGGTAATCAGATGCCATCATACACTCTAGTAAGCCCTTACCATCACTGGTTTAAGGCTTTACCGATAGAGATTTCATTGAGGAATTGTGACAGGATGCATAATTAGTATTGGTGTAGCTTCTTCATGGATTTTAGGATGCTGAAGATGTTCTTTGATCGTGCTTCAATTGTTTGAAGACATTGCTTTGGCATGGTGGACCCATAATAGGTCTGGTACCTATCTAGGTTATGGACCAGTATCATGCTAACGTGTAATCTACACATTACCGGGTTGTCTCGAGATGTTTTATGGATTTGTTATTATTGTTTTGGTCTTAAGCCAACATGGCATATCATTCTAATATGGAATCATGTAATGATCTTATTGTAATATCTTTAGGTGGTCGACCTAATTGGTTTAGGCCTTAGGGTTTGTATAAATAAGAGGTAGAAACTCTTTTTAGTGTATCATGGGCATCCTTGTAGAATACTTCAGATGAAGATGCCTCTGAATGGAATTTCACTAAGAGATATAAATGAACAACTGACCCCCCATAAAAAGATCATGTTGGCACTTGTAAATAATGACAAAGTGGGCTTCTGATTTCAACTTTATAACTTCTCAAAATGAAATCTAAGAGACTTCAACAAATACTACTAGTGATCTAAACTGAGATCCAAGCAAAATACAAGTACCAAATATGTCAAGAATGGCCAAATACTGAAAGTACAATTTCTACTCAAAATCACTGTAAACAGATGGCAGATTATAAAAGTAGATGAAAACAATATGCACTTTAAAAAAAAATGACACCTGAAAAGGAGTCCATCTGAGCCCAAACGAAGCCTCCAAAGTTGTAAAAATTAGGATTTCATGATTTCTAAAAAACTTGTATAAGAAAATCAGACAAATCCTACACCATTGTAAAGAACACAAAATTCTACCCCAATACAAAAAAAAATTCTTGAAAACACAAGTCCAGATGAGTGAGATATCACTACTTGAAAATTGCTTGCAAAATTATAATTTTTGGAAAATTTCCACCACAGCTTCAAACTTCAAATGCCTCTAGATTTGGCCTCCGAAGTCCAATTTGGATGAAACAAAATGAAAAAATGACTTTCTTGGACCTCCTCAATCCAATGGTGACCTTAGATTTGACCCATCAAGATTCAATAATAACCTGCAATAGAAAGTTCCAAAATACACAACCTCAAATAACATCAAATTTCTCTCAATTGACAAACCAATGACACTCTAATGGCTCTGATACCATGTGAGATTTTTCCAAGATCAAGAGGCAATGGAAAGAAAAAATAAGAGAGACAAAATAGATGATAGGGATAAACTGTATTCTACCAAGATGCAAAATATGATCAACTGGATCATTACAAGATATAGATTGATTTCCCGTACAATCAATGTAGATGAGACTGCTTATATAAGCAAGGCTTATGGATATGTGAGCACACAAAAATGAAATGTAGCTCAATAAGAAATAAGAGTAGTTAAGAAATAGGTGTGGGTAGGTAGGAGAAACAATAAAATATTCCACTTGAGGTGGAATGTAACAACAAGATAAGATCAACACCATAAAAGGTGGAAATTCTCCTAAACACACTATCCCAATGTGGCACAAACACCCAAGTGTCTCATACCCAAACTACTATTAAATGCATGTACCTATGTAAACTTAAGTAAGGTGTAATAATATCCAAGATGAATAATTATTTACACCAACAATTATGAATGTGGTAAGTATTATTTCAAGATATCAAAGTAATCCTAAAGAAAATCATGAATGTGCAGTAAAGGGAATATTCTAGTATTTGCAAGGAACAACAAAATATGGTTTATGGTATTCTAGAAATGATGATTTCACTTTATGTGCATATACTGACTCAGATTGGATAGGAGATGCTGATGACAGGAAGAGAATTTCTGGTGGAGCTTTCTTTCTTGGATAGAAACTGGTTTCATGGATCAGCAAAAAAGAGTCATGCATTTCTTTATCTACGACATAAGCTTAGTATGTTGCAATAATAACTAATTGCACTCAAGTCTTGTGGATGAAGCAAATGTTGAAGGATATCAAGGTAAATTGTAGTGAATTGGTAGTTATCTAATGTGATAACTCTATAGCTATTGATATGTCTAAGAATCCAGTATTTCATTCTAATACTAAGAATATTTCAATAAAGTATAACTTTCTGAAGGACAAGGTTGAAGCAAAGGAAGTCAAACTGGTTTATGTGAACACTAAAGAATAGATTGTAGACATATTCACTAAATCGCTGCCTAAGGAATCATTTGAATATTTGAGAGATAGGTTAGGGGTTTTTGCCCCTCCTATAGAGACTTTATTGATGAAGTTTATCATCAATCCGACATGCACTATCAAAGATATTATTCATTCTGACACTGATGAGTGGTACTACTACTTAGGGGGAGTAGTCAGCTTTGAGATTTAGAGACTTATATCATTGATTTTATATTTTTGTGAGATTTCTGGAATTGATGTCAAAGGGGGAGAGATATTGATGTGAAAATAAAGGAAAGGAGTTGTACACATTAGGGGGAGTGATAGTCATTCATAACCTTACATGGATATCATTCACAGGAGGACAACTATTGATTGTTGGTTGTCTTCCTCAGGGTGAGATTTGTTTGGCACTTCTTGGTACTTAGATGTTTTTCACATCTAGTGGTGTCATCAATGCCAAAGGGGGAGATTGTTGGCATTTTGAATGAATTGATTATGTGTTGCACTGATTTTTTGTCATTAATGTTGACACTCTTTGTTATGGTTGATTACTGACACTAGCTATTATGGATGGTTATCGACAGACACGTTTTGGTTATCGGTAGAAGATCTAGTTTTACCAGTAGAAGAGACTATTTGTTGAACACTTCCAACATGTTTGGATCAGTGAAGTATTATTGATTTTATGTGTTATATGCTCCATAAGCATGTTTTGGTTAGTTGGTATTGGCTTGGTAATTGGATACTATCATACACTCTAATAAAACCTTACTGGCACTAGTTTAAGGCTTTACCGGTAGAGCTTTCATTGGGGAATTGTGACAGGATACATAATTGGTATTATTGCAACTTATTCATGGATTTCATGATGCTGAAGATGTTCTTTGATCATGCTTCAACTGTTTGAAGACATTTTTTTGGTGTGGTAGACCTATAATAGGTTTGGTACCTATCTAGGTTATGGACCGGTATCATGCTAACGTGTACTCTACATGTTATCGAGTTGTCTCGAGATGTTTTATGGATTTGTTATTATTGTCTTGGTCTTAAGATGACATGGAATATCATTGTAATATGGAATCATGTAATGATCTTATTGTAATATCTTTAGGTGGTCGACCTAATTGGTTTAGGCCTTAGGGTTTGTATAAATAAGAGGTAGAAACTCTTTGTAGTGTATCATGGTTATTGGAAAGGTCATGGTCAAGGAATGTAATGTGCAAATATTGTAATATCATTCAAGCAGAGGAGTTGGTCGATCATTGGTGATCAAATTGGATTCATAAGAGGATTTAGTCCTTCGGCATTGAGCATAATCAAGACTGTAATCAAGCATGGTAGATGCTATTTCTAGTAGTTCACTCTATTGGATTGTTGTCCATTTATCTTGAGATGGTTGTAGCCTCTTTGTAGTCAGTGAGACTCTTTTGTAATGAGCAGTACACTCTAGGTAGTGTGCCTTCCTGCAAGTGCAGGCCCCTCATTATAACACATACTTTCTACAAAAGTATCATTTGACTATGGGTAGGATTCCCATCGTGGTTTTTCCCTTTTCGGGTTTTCCACATACAAATCATGGTGTTATATGGTATGGTTGCTTTACATTTATTATCTGGTTAATTGTTATTAAGTTGTAGCGTCCTAAAATTGTGACACTTGCAATTTCGACCGCATTTGGGTCTTCACGATGGCGACGCAACACGAAACCTGAATGGAGACCCCGAAACTTGTCCATGACATCAAAAACTGCATTTTTTCCAGCACCCTGCCCGATCCCTCCTTGCACCCTGCTGTCCCGGGAGGTGGGACAAGAGCGCCCAGCGCCCTGGTCCCCCAGGACCATGGTGCCCAGCGCCCTGGTCCCTGGCCCTATTTTGGGCCCGGTCTCCTATGGGGCTTCGGGTCTTTATGTTTGCAAATTGGAAAATACTCTTTCCTTGTCGGCCCAAGGTCGAAAAAATTAGTCTATCAACCCTAATTGACAAGTATATAAACTACATTTCCTCTCTCATTAAGAAGAAGAGGGGAAAAAGGTGGAAGCGATATTCAAACATTCAAGCATTCAAGCATTCCTTCAAGCAATTGATCATTCCAAGTCTCCATTCAAGGCTAAGTGTTGCATTCAAGACAAGGATTCAACCATTGAAGAGGAGATCACATACTACATACAACATACAACATACAACAACATCTACACCTTCACATGTAAGAATACAAACATTCTTACAACAAGGTACTAGTACTTGTTTTACATTACAATCATTTACATTTATAGCAATTTCTCATTTCTTGGTTAATTCCAAAACCGGGGTTTGACCTAAGGGCAAACCCCTAATCCCTAACCCCCCAATCGTCTTCGCTTTTCTGTGTGTAGGTTGCAGGTACGTGGCTGTAATTGAAGATCTGGAATCCTTGTGCAGAGACGAACAGATCCCCCTTCATTTCGCCGATTTTTTGAAGGACCGTATGCACGTCGGGCGCCATTGTCCGATCAACTTTTGCTCAAATTTGCAGGACAACGCTGTCTTGACATTTTACTACTAATTCCAGGTCCGCAGCTTCATCCTATATCCCTATCTCAGTTTATAAGTGAATCTTTCTCACTTTTCATGCATTCCTAGCTTAATCATTCTATCCACATTCTTTACAAAAGAGGGTAGCCTTGCTGTCTTAACCCTTGAAACTCATTTAGAATCCAATCTTGCATTGTGTGGGATTGGATCTTGTGGGTTTCAACCCCTCTTTTGAATGTAAAGTCTCCCCTAAGTGAAAACCGACAATCCTAAGTGACCCCCCTTTCCCCTTGGGAGTGGTGGAGGGAACACTTAGGGTTTGCTCACGATTTTCCGCTTTAAATTTTGGTGAACCTGACATGAACATCCTTTCTGATTATTCATGGTTAGATCTGAAAAATTGGATGCCTTGATTATATTTCCATGTTTGATTTTGTGCAAATTTTAGAGGTTAATTGCATAAAAACCCTAAAATTTCTTTTTAGTAATTGAGCTTGTGAAATGTTTAATTGTTAATGTTTGTTTCAGATCTACCCTTCTACTACAAATTATCAATTCATATTTGTGCTTTAATTCTGAAAATTAAGTGGTTAAGTGTCAAAACCCTAATTTTTGAAACCCTCTTGATTCAACCTTTGACTGATAATTTCACTGATCAAAACATCTCCAAATCAGCTGTAACTTTGGAATCCGCAATAAAATCATAATATGTTTCATCCTTGAAAATTTGGAAAAAAGTTGCGAGGACCGTGTGCACCCCGAGCGCCATCGTCCCCGACATTTTTTTTGAAATTTCGGGAGCTAGATCTTACTGTATTTTTCTGCTAAAATCCAGAATTTTGGCTGATTTTATCAATTACAACACTTTCAAAATTAAAGTCAAAGTTGGTATAAGGATTGCTTGGATTAAGGCTTCTAATCATTCAAAAAATTGTTGAAATTAAAATTTTGTGTCAAAATTGTGCTTCTTACTATCCTAAATCTGAAAAGTGTGTTGGCATTCATTTGAAATTTTAGTGCTTCATTCAAATTCTTGCAATTTGTGACTTTTGAAATTAAGTGTTTAATTACACCAACTTTGATTTCCACTTTCAAAATTGAATTTTGCATGAAATTGAGTCAACTTTTAAAATCCAAAACTTGCATTTCTTTTGGTATTCCCTCTAAAATCATAAAATTGAAAATTTCAGTTTCCCTCTCTTTTTCAAAATTCAAATTTTGCATTTTTCGACAATCTTGGTAGGGTTCAATTTTGAGATTGCAAATTTAATTTGGCCTATCTACAAATCGTAAAATCACTCAATTTTTTCAGATTAGCTTTAAAATCATCATAACTTTCATCCCTACAAATTTCAAAAAAAGTTGCGAGGACCATGTGCACTCTGAGCGCCATGGTCCCTGACATTTTTTCTGAAATTTCGGGAGATTGTCGTGATTGCATTTAATAGCTTAAATCTAGGAGATTGGCTGATTTTATTGAAATTTGCTACCTCTAAATTCAAAATTTTCTCTCTCTCCCTAGTGCATGAGTTTTACAACAATAAGTCCTACTTACACTATTCCCGTTCGACGAAGCCTTAGAATTAAGTCCTTCCAAGGTTTAATTACTGAGGAGATGGAACCTAATTTGAATAGCCTTTTTAACGAGGACATGGGTAATTCCTCTAATCCTCTTAATGATGAAGAAGCTCTCCATGAGGTTTCTGTAGAACAACTTTTGAAATTGGATAATCAATTTGATGATTTTCAACAATGGATGTCTCAAGAATACCCCGATAGTCAAGCTCTTCCTTTAATTGAGGGTCTAAAACGTATGTTTCAAAGTGATAAGAATGGAATTGATATTTTGCATGGTATTGCACACATTGTGGATTCGAATGTGATGCCTATGAAGAGTTGTGCCAAAACTTTAGGTTATACACAACCTCCTACTCAAGTCAATCATTCTATTCCTTTGACAACTTCTATTGCTAGCATACCTACCTTTACATCAAACATAATGGCTACTTCAATACAAGACATTCCCCCTATGATCACCAGTCATGGGGGCAATCCTTCCTCTTCAATTAACCATCTTCCTTCATTCAATCCGACTTCTTCATTCATTCCTTCAATGAGTCTCCCTATTATATCTCCACAAATGAACATGACGCAAGGGGGCAATTCATTCAACCATTCCATTCCTCCTTGTAGTGTTCCTCCTTTCCAATCCTCTCCTATGACTAACTATCATAGTGTCCCACCACCTTACTCTTTACCTTCTTTCAATAACATAACACCTCCATCTCAATCTAACACATCTAATATGAATTCTTCGACTGAAGTGACCATTAACAATCTTGCACAAACTGTCTCTTCTTTACAGCAACAAATTGCCTCTATGAATCAATCTAAGTTTAGTGTGCCTACATTTGATGTTGCGAGCCCACTTTCTCTTGACATTGTTCGAGCTATCCCTCCTAAACATGTTGAAATCCCACATTTGGAGCTTTATAATGGTAAAGGTGATCCTCTAACACATGTTAAGACTTTTCAAACAATATGTACCGATTTTGCTTATGACCAAAGGTTGCTTGCGAAACTGTTTACTAGGACATTAAGAGATAAAGCCCTACAATGGTATTTCTCGTTGCCTTCTTATTCTATTACTTCTTTTGAACAACTTGCAAATGCTTTTATTCAACAATTTCAAAACAATATAAGTCCTAAAGTTACTTTGATTGATTTAATGCATTGTAAACAAGGTGTTAAAGAAAAAGTGACTGATTTCGTTGGTAGATATAAGCATTTGTATGCTCAAATTTCTTTTCCAGTGCCTGACAATGATATTCAAAGAATCTTTATTTCTAATCTACAAAAAGATATTCGAGACAAACTCCTATTTTCTAAGTTTACTTCTTTCCAAGAGTTGTGTGCAACTCTTCACAATTATCAACTGACTGTGAGTCAAATGGAACAATCACATCCTATGGCTTCGAGTGATAAGGGTGATAGTAGTCAACAACCATTTGGGAAGTTTAAACCGAATAGAGAGTCCATCAAATTCAATGAAAACATCATCAACAACAATGTGAATGCAGCAACAGGTGTGCCTCCTATTTCTAAGTTTTTCAAGAAAGAAAGAAAGTTTACTCCTTTGAATGAATCATTGCATAGTATTATGAATAAGTTATTGGAACAAAATGTGCTTACTCTCCCTCCTATAAGGCAAATAGATCCTGCAAAGATTAATTCACCTTATTTTGATAACAAATCTTTTTGTCAATTTCATCATCAACCTAGGCATGATACTGAAAAATGTTTTGCTTTAAAGGGTAAAATTCAAGATTTGATTGATAATAATACTATCTCTGTTTCTGGAGTGAATGATAAAGGCAACACATCTGTAGCTCCTCCTAACCAAAATCTTTAGATTTTTACTGACCCATTACCTTCTCATACCTCTAATGTGATTGAGGCTAATGATTCTTCTTTCTCATCTGATGGTCTTGTGTCTATGACTCCGAATGTGATTAACTTTGTAGAGCAGCAAGAAAACCCTAAAGAACCTTCCATCACATTTGATTCTAGTGAAACTATCAGGGCACCTGATGGTCCTTTATACATAGTTGCAAAATTCAAGAATACACCTTGTCGTGGAGTGCTTATTGATCCTTCGTGCATGGTTAATGTTATTACTGAAGAATTTCTTTTTACTTTGCAATTGAATCAAGTGATCTATGACAAAACAGATGTGATTGTGAAATTATTTGATGCATTTTCTTCTCCTCCAATTGGTTCTATTACATTACCTATTGAGGTCCATAACAAATCCCTTGATGTGAACTTTGCTATTATTCCTTCATCCGAACAATTTCATGTGAAGCTTGGCTATCCTTGGCTATCTTCCATGAAAGCTATTCCTTCTCCTATACATAAGTGTTTGAAATTTCCCCATAATGGTGAAGTTGTTACTGTCAATCATAGTCTCTTTAAACCAGCTGAAATAACTTCTAGCGTTCCTATTGATTATTTTTGGCCTAAACAATTCCAATCTCTTCCACCGCGGAGTGATCATCTTTTCAAATCTTATCAAAAGTGGAAAACAGATATGATCCTATCTCTAAGTGAACCTAGAACACCCAAACTTGATATTCCTATCGTTCTTGAGAAGGAAGTTCTTCCTTTGAAAGATAAAACTAATGTCTTTCCTCAAGAAGATTCCCAACCCATCCCTATGGATGTGACTATGTCTATGCCTAATAAACTTTCTAAAAGTAGACCTATACCTCCTCATCATGATGGACTTGGTCTCCTTCCTAAACCAAATATTCCTCCTTTATATGGAGCAATTCCTCCTCCTTCTTTTTATAGAGAGAAGAGACCTTCCTCTTCTCCTATTATCCAGCCTAAGAGACCACAACCTAAACACCCAAGTGATAAGGATGAGAACATTCCTCCTCCTCAATCTTCTCCACTTCCTACTAAGACTAGATGAAATCGTTCTGCACGTGAACGCCAATGAAAGTGTCGTCTTAGAGCTCAAGCAGCTGCTTCTCAAACTTCGCAATCTCCAAAAACACCTTCAACAAGCATTATTCCATTCTCTCCAAAATCTCCTAAACATAAGATGCATGATGATCTTGATCCTGTGCGAGTTAAAGATCCTATTTTTATAAATCTTGATGATGATATAGATGACAATGTTGTTCATGATGAAAATGTTACTTCTCTTGCTTCTGATAGTGAATATGAACTTGTTGATATTGATAACCATCTATCTAAAGAATTTTCTAATGCACTTATCTTAGCTCCTAGACAAGAACAACGTGGCTTGGAACATGAACATAGCCCTTGTTTGGATCTTATGATAGCTCCATCTGCTGTGTTGAATGTTCCTCCTCTAGCATGTTCCCTACCTTCCCGAAACATTGATCAGCAAGATCGGGGGGTAGATGACGTGCTAGACTAGTTTCATTAGCATAGCAGACTCTCTCCTCCTCTCTTTTGTTACTTCTTCTATGTGTTATTCTCATTCTTCTATTTGTTTTCCTTAGTGTTGTCTACTTGAGGACGATGCAAAGCATTGAGATCTCTTTTGGTCTCTCTCATGTTGACTCAAAAGACACATGTGTTCCCTTCTTCTAGGTGACCTTCCTTGATTGGGGAATGAAGAACAATTATGCATACATACATATGATATACATGAATTATCATATAGCATACTAACCCTGAGGAAAGTGAAGTCACGTCGTGCTTTGTGTTTTGTGTCTATTATCCTTGCGTTTATCTCACACTTGGGGGCTAAATCTTTGTGATAACGTGCTCCTTTCCCTTCTCGTTTCTTATGTGTATCACTACGTTAAAGCAATCACCCCCATTGAGGCATGTGCGATCGCTTTAACGTAGGGGGGCATACACCCCGTCTATCCCTTCAGGATACTTGAAAATTTCTTGGCGAAATTTTTGGTATTTCTCTTGCATGACTCATAGTGAGGGAACCTTACTACTGACAGTCATGGTTCTCCCTTGTGATCTTCCCTTTTACTTTGTCAATCGAAGTCATAAGATCCTTAGTCCACACTTGCAATTTTGACCGCATTTGGGTGTTCAGGATGGCGACGCAACACGAAACCTGAATGGATACCCCGAAACTTGTCCATGACATCAAAAACTACATTTTTTCCAGCACCCTGCCCGATCCCTCCTTGCACCCTGCTGTCCCGGGAGGTGGGACCAGAGCGCCCAACACCCTAGTCCTTCAGGACTAGGGCACCCAGCACCCTGGTCCCCCAGGACCATGGCGCCCAGCGCCCTGGTCCCTGGCCCTATTTTGGGCCCGGTCTCCTATGGGGCTTCGGGTCTTTATGTTTGCAAATTGGAAAATACTCTTTCCTTGTCGGCCCAAGGTCAGAAAAATCAGTCTATCAACCCTAATTGACAAGTATATAAACTACGTTTCCTCTCTCATTAAGAAGAAGAGGGGAAAATGGTGGAAGCGATATTCAAACATTCAAGCATTCAAGCATTCAAGCATTCCTTCAAGCAATTGATCATTCCAAGTCTCCATTCAAGGCTAAGTGTTGCATTCAAGACAAGGATTCAACCATTGAAGAGGAGATCACATACTACATACAACATACAACATACAACAACATCTACACCTTCGCATGTAAGAATACAAACATTCTTACAACAAGGTACTAGTACTTGTTTTACATTACAATCATTTACATTTACAACAATTTCTCATTTCTTGGTTAATTCCAAAACCGGGGTTTGACCTAAGGGCAAACCCCTAATCCCTAACCCCCCAATCATCTTCACTTTTCTATGTGTAGGTTGCAAGTACGCAGCTGTAATTGAAGATCTAGAATCCTTGTGCAGAGACGAACAGATCCCCCTTCGTTTTGCAGATTTTTCGAAGGACCGTGTGCATGCCGGGCACCATCCTCCCATCAAATTTTGCTCAAATTTGTAGGACAGCACCGTCTTGACATTTTATTGCTAATTCCAGGTCCGCAGCTTCATCCTATATCCCTATCTCAGTTTATAAGTGAATCTTTCTCACTTTTCATGCATTCCTAGCTTAATCATTCTATCCACATTCTTTACAAAAGAGGGTAGCCTTGCTGTCTTAACCCTTGAAACTCATTTAGAATCCAATCTTGCATTGTGTGGGATTGGATCTTGTGGGTTTCAACCCCTCGTTTGAATGTAAAGTCTCCCCTAAGTGAAAACCGACAATCCTAAGTGACCCCCCTTTCCCCTTGGGAGTGGTGGAGGGAACACTTAGGGTTCGCTCGCGATTTTCTACTTTACATAAGTTATATTGTTTATCGATATCTATTCCTACCAACATTTGTATGTTCTTTACTGGTACTTGATTTGTTTAAGGTTGTATTGTGGATTAAAAGTTATAATCTGTTAACAACTGATTCACCCTCCCTCTTAGTTGTTCACCAACTATCCTAAAAATAAACACCCATTCATTATCACTTGAACCTCCTTTATCATATTCATCATCTATCACACCTTCATCAATAGCATAATAACATTTCTTTTAAAATTTAGGTCTGTTATGTTTTGACTTAAGAACTCTTTTTGGACACCTTGAGAAAAAATGACCTATCTTATTACAAGAAAAGCATTTAAGAGGAAATTTGTCTCTGGGATCATATCTTTGCTTATCCTTTCTGGAAATGCTAGCCTTGAATGTAGAATGTACCTTAGAAACAAAATCACAAAACTCACTCATCTCAAAGGCTGAAAGCTTACCAATCAACATGTCTTTGGTTACTTCTGTCATAGTTCTGATTTCATCAATATCAACAACTTTATGCTTGTAGGATACAAGTAAATATCTAAGTAGTTTAACAACAATCTTTGATTCTTCCAAATTACCATTGACACATCTAATATTGCACACAAGTTCATTCACCTTCTACATGTAAGAAGTGATGTTCTCATCTCCGCTTATCCTCAACATCTCATATTTTCCCTTGAGGCTCTGCAACTTGGCAATCTTCACATAAATTTCACCTTCATATAAGGTTTCCAACTTCTTCTAGATCTAATGAGCCATTTATAATTCCATAACATTTTCCATCTCGAAGTCAGTCAGAGCACTCAAGAATTATTCCTTATCCCTAATATAATATTCAACACTTTTGACTTCATCTAGAATTGAAGGAGCATTTGTAGGAATGGTATACTTGCTTTTAGTAATATCCCAGTAGGGTTCACTAATGCATCTCAGAATACTCCATGCAATTCTTCCAAAGAGAGTAGTTGGTACAATCAAATCTTAGACGATCCTTCTTGTAAGTTGCCATCCTAGATCACCTCAAGAGATTAATATTCTTTGGAGGAACTTGTTCTGATACCAATTGATGGAAATGGGGTAGAAAACTGAGAGTGGGGGGGGGGTGTGAATCAGTTGTCACAAAAGCTCACATACTTCCATGAAAGCATAAATCAGCAACACATCATAAGAACACATAACACCAAGATTTTTGTATGTGGAAACCCAACTAAGGGAAAAACCACAGTGGGGATGAACCCACAAAATAGGTATACTCTATTAAAAGTATTACAATGGGGAATGCACATGCATTTAGACACACTTCCTAGAGCTCACGACTCAAAATAAAAGGGCTCACTTACAAGGGAAGGCTCATTGTCTATACATACAATCATGGATCACATCCAGAAATTATGAACTAGAGAATAACATCTCCTTAGTGCCTGGTTCAATTCCATTGAAGCACAAAAAACATTTATTCTTCACACTTTTTCTCCGCCTTTGAAAGATATATACATTCAACACACATACTCTCTCTCTCTTATCCACTCTCTACCACACATGAATACAAGATTATTACATTCATTTATACATGACATCAACCTTGGAGAAATAATCAAGATCGGCTCAACACTCACCACCTAATTACAAAAATACAACCATACTCAATACAATATTGCATACAAACCAAGTAATGTTGGTCAAGACATAGCACGAACCTAAATCTATCACCTCAAACATGTTACACCTCAAACATCCACAACATGATACAAGAATCCGATCAGCCATGAACATGAAGAACACAAAAATACCAAAGAAAAAAATCAATTACGAGTTCAATGATCAATGCAGACCACCAACAAAAAAAGGCACAGGATCTAGAAACATCCACAAGCATCATGAATTACCATAGAGGCATCCACACCAACACAAATTACTAGAATCACTAGAATCTTCATACCAGACCTCAGGAACACTAACTATAATAGCTGTCAACCTTGAAAAATCACTTGCGGACCTCCAAGAAATGAGCCACTTGAATTGAGGACACACACCAATATTCCAAAAATACCTCCAAATATGCAAAACAAGATATTACAATGTGGATTAATTCAAATCAAAATATTGATACTTTGTCACCGCTAAACAACTAAAAAGCCAACCACAACACAGATACCCATAACTCAACCAAATATTTATGCGGACCTCTGAGACTTGAACTGAATCAACTATATACAATCTCCTAAAAACCCTTTAATCCACAAACTCTGATCTTTATCATACTCATCAAACTAACTCCCTGAACTTCACTGTGACACTTAAAAATAAAATTATGTTGACATCAATGACAACACATATCTCAAATGATTCTTAAGCACATATTTAAAACATTCTTCCAACAGATCTCTCTCACCTTCTCACCCTTTGTACCTCACCTTCCTTCATTACCTCCATCTCTAGCCCTTCCTCACTCCCTTTGTCTTCTCTCTCCCTCTCTTTTTTTTTGTCTCCCATCTCCCACCCACCCTTTGTCTCTCCCCATCCCTAGGTCTCCCCTTCCCTCTATCTTTACTTCTCTACCTCTCCCTCCCTATCTCATTGCCCACCTTTCTCCCCCCTCTATATCTCTCACCTCTATCTTTTCCCCTAGGTCTCTCACCCATCTCTCCCTAGTCTCTATGCCTCTCATCTCTATATCTCTCCTCTCTCTAGTTATTTATTCCTTCTCCATCTCCCTCCCTATCTCCTTACCCCTCTTTCTCTCTTTGTGAACTTATCTATCTTTGTTACCTCTCTATATCTCTCCTCTCTAGGACTCTCCCACCCTCTCTCTTTCTCTACCTTGCCTTTCCTCCTTATACCATCTCTATTCTTTCTTCCCTCCATCTCTCTCTCCATGACTATGTCTCTCCCTACCTCCATCTATATCTTTCTACCTCTCCCTCCCTTTCTCATTACCCACCTCTCCCCCCCTCTATCTCTCTCCCCAAGGTTCTGACCCCTCTCTCTGTAGGCTCTAAGTCTCTCACCTATAGAGGAAGAGATCCCAAGTGAGAGGGAGGGATATAAGGAGAGAGAGAGAACCCAAGTGAGAGAGAGGGAGGGAGGGTTGAGAGAGAGAAAATGCTAATATGAGCATGATGATTACTAAAATTTGGTTATCTAAAATTTATATGATTTATAAAATCTATAGCCTACACTATAACTCCTAGAGATTTGAAACCACTCTCAAACATTTTGTGTGTGTGTGTGTGTGTGTGTGTGTGTGTGAGAGAGAGAGAGAGAGAGAGAGAGAGAGAGAGAGAGAGAGAGAGTGAGAGAGAGAGAGAGAGAGAGAGAGAGAGAGAGAAGGGGGGGAGAGAGGGAGAGACTAGAGAGAGAGAATGTTGATATAAGCATGTTGATTATTGAAATCTAACCAAATCTAAAATTTATATGATATCCTAAAATTTATAATCTACATTATAATTCCTAGAGATCTAAAACCACTCTCATACATCCTGCCAATATATACATAAAATATAACTTAAAGTAAGAAAACATTTTCTTATACTTAAATTTTATATTTAATGTATATATTGCATTAATGGATAGAGATAGGGATAGAGATGGAGTGAGATAGAGAAATTATTAATGCAATTAATTTGGCATGGACCAAACTTAAAAAATACATTTATTGAATTTAGTGTGTGCCAAAGTATCTAACTTAGGAAACACCAAGCTTTAGGCTTTGATTTCCCTTGGGAATCCAACCCAAAGGCTTGGAAGACCTTCTTAGTGTTGGCCATTTGGTGGAATTGATTATGTATTGTATTGATGTTTTATCATTGATATCAACACTAGCTATTTGGATGCTTTACCGACACCCTTTTGATCCTGGTAGGTTAAGTGGTGTCTAGTTAACTTGGATCTGGTATAATCCGGTAGGGTTTGGTATAGTCTGGTGATGGAATTGGCTTGTTCATGATACTTATATTCATACTTGGTCAGTTGGTTGGGAAACTATCTACTTTTGAGCTTGAGGAATTTGGACCTATAGGAGCTGTGAAGATTGAACCCGCTTTTCATGCATCTACATCTACAACTGGTAAGCAAGACTAGAAAGATTTATATGCAAAGGAGTTAGAAGATATGAAGAGAGAAGATGATGAGTTTGAGGAACTTGAAGCACTATTTTCTAGAATAGTACCTAAAGGATCGGTAGGAAGTAAGTATGAAATAAAAACACCTTTTAAATTTTTTTCATGTAATGAAATTGTTCATTTTGCATCTAGATGTCCTGAAAGGAATTCAAGATTTGAAGAAAGAGTTAAAAGATCATTTAATCCTAACCCTGGATATCAGAACAAGTATAAATATAAGAAAAACAAAGACAAATCATGCTACATAGCGGATGAGGAAGGTATTACTAATTCATATGATGAATCGACTGAAGAATCTGCTAGTGGATCCAATAATGGGAAAGAATGGGTGTTCCTAACTATCAAGGAAGATGATCTAGCAATGGAAGAGAATGTACCCGAAGAGAAGGCACTTGCTGCTAAATTTGAAGACAAGGATGAATGGGTAATTGATAGTGGTTGTTCACATCATATGACTGGAGATAAAGGGAAGTTTTGGTCTTTGCAAGAATTTGATGGTGGTCTAGTTGGATTTGGAGATGACAAGGCATGTATGATCAAAGGAAAAGGAAGTATATCATTGGATGGTAAGAACAATACTGACAATGTTTATTATGTTGAAGGTTTGAGGCATAATATTTTGAATGTAGGACAATTGGTAGTCAGGGGATTTCAATTATAGTTCAAGGATGGGAAATAAAAAATCATTAACAGATCTAGCTTGGAGATTGCAACTGGTACACAGACAAAAGGTAATATATTTAATTTGAACTCTAGTGAGAAGACATATTTGATTACACAGATTGATGAGAGTTGGCTATAGCATAAAAGGTTGTGTCATGTGAATTTTGATTGCATTGTGAAGATCAGTTTAACTAAGGCAGTTAGGGATATACTTAAGATTATGAAGCCCTATAATCTGGTATGTAAAGAATGTCAAATAGGTAAACAGGTCATAACCTCTTTTAAGAGTATACAAGATAAATCAAATGATGTTATCGATCTTAATCATATCGATTTGTGTGGCCCTTCTAGAGTTAAAATTTTTCATGGTGATAGATATTTCATTCTAATCATTGATGATTATTCTAGAATGACATGGGTTACTTTTTTGAGAGAAAAATATGAAAATTTTGAAAAGTTTAAAATATTTAAGGCTAAAGTAGAAACTGAGATAGGATTGAAAATTAAATGTTTGAGATTAGATCATGGTGGAGAATTCACATCTGGTGATTTCAATAAATTTTGTGACAAGCATGGTATAAGAAGACAATTTTCTGCTCCCCGGACACCTCAGCAGAATGGAGTTGTGGAAAGGATGAACAAAACTACCTTGGATGTTTCTAGAACAATGATGATGGAAGCTAGTCTACCTCATATCTACTGGAGAGAAGTAGTGAATACATCAATTTATACATTCAACAAAGTACATATCAAAGGAGAAACCAGTAAGACACCTTATGAATTATGGTTTGGCAATGATGGTATGATTAAAGAATAAGTATCTGATAGATTACTAAGAGGGGGGGTAAATCAATAAATAGAAAAACTGATACAAACTTTTCCAATCTCAATCTCAATCACACAAAGTAAACTTATCAAATGAAATACCACTGTGAAAATAAAAACTCATAAGAAAACCAGTTAACTATTACAACAACTTAACAATAAACAACATTAAACTTATAAACATCCAAATGCTTTATCATATGTCAATAGACTTCATTTCTCAATGCTTCCGGTTATCATGCCTTATCAAAATATTTAAGTAGTTAATAAAATTAGTCATAAGATCATAACCACAAAAACATTCACCACATGACACAAATATTTTTGACGTGGAAACCCATATGGGAAAAACCATAGTGAGATTAGACTCACAAGATAATATCTGAACTCTCCTGAAGTTCGCCTTATTAGGAAACAAGCCTATTAAAGCTTTACAAAAGTCCTGTTAAGAACTAATCCTATTAAGAATCACTCGATTAAGGGATTGACTAAAAATGCCTTGTTAGAAGCAATACCCTATTAGGAGTAACCTCGGTAGAGGATTTGAAAATCCAAGCTAATGGATCACCTTGTTAGAGGATTTGAGAAGTAACCAAGATTGTTAGAGCTTACCCGGTTAGGGGATTTCAATTCTTCTGTAATTATTAGAAAATGACAAGAGTTTTCTTGATCTGTCAGAATAATATTGCGCTTGCTTGATCATATCCTTTTTAAGATCCTATCTACCTTTACTCAAACTTTAAACTCATCATTTGGTTTGGAAACCACACACTCAACTGATCTCTACCAACACCTTCAACAAGACAACTTCATCGACCTTATAACAAATCAATTAGGTTGGCAACATAAGTCAAAAATTTCATAGAGATTACAAACAAGTCGGTTCAAGTATGACCATTGGATTACATAGAAATCTCTACACATTAATTAAGAAATCCTTGACTACTCTTTGATCACCTCTTCGATCTTTGTAACTCATCATGCACTTTGCATTAGATGCAATACACTTTGCTGATTCCCTAGACAAAAATGCACCAAAAACATTTTGAATTTGTCTTCATACAATGATCATACGTTCATCATTACCACTCATCATCAAATCATAAACTAAATAACCAATTCAACAACTTTAATTGGTTAGGGTTTAACAAAAACAACTGGTAGGGTTTACTAGTTACATCACATAGATATGGTTTAGCATTTTACCGGTTATCAATTTAACTCGTAAAATTACATACCGGTTTACACTTTCCTTCACAAAGCTCTTCCTACCAGTAACAAGACAATATCAACAATAATAGCAATATCAGTAATATCATTACCAGTTAATTGACATCAATGACAACATAACATATCATTAATGCAATCTTCATGTAAATGCCAACAATCTCCCTCTTTAGCATTGATGGCAATACAAATATCAACACCATTGATTGTTGTTGTGATTGTGAATAGGAATCCTGGTTTACATTACCAAGTATTCACCATGCTCTTCATGTCTTTAGCTTGTCACTGGTTCTCCTCATAATCACATAATTCTTCTCCCCCTTTGATAGAAATGCAAAATTGAAAGTAAAACATGTAATGTCAAATTTCATTGTACAACAACAATAATCTACAACTTAATTCTCCCCCTGTGGAATAGCTTCCAATACTACACCAATCCCTTTGTAAAATTCTACAAGTGGTTCAGGGACTAATGCAATCAACATCATGCTCAACGAACCTCATGAAGGGGTACAACCCCTAGTTGACTTCTAAGATACTCAAATGTAGTCTTAGGTAGAGGTTTGGTAAAAACATCTGCAAGCTACTCCTTGGCAGAAACATGCTCTAAGATAACATCTTTTCTCTGCACTTTTTCCCTCAAGAAATGATACTTCAATTCAATGTGCTTGGTTCATGTGTGCAAAACATGATTCTTATAAATATTTATGGCACTTGTATTATCACATAAAATCTTTATGGGTTCTGAAATCTTCATCTTAAAACATTTCAAAATGTGTCTCATCCAAATAGCTTGTTTGTAATTCATATACATTGCAACATATTCAGCTTCAACAATAGATTATGAAGTACAACTCTACTTCTTACTACTCCATGAAACAAGTCTTCCTCCAAGAAAGAATGCTCCATCGGTTGTGATTTTCCAGTCATCAACATTTCTTGCCCAATCAACATCTGTGTATACTTTCAAATCAAAGTTTCCTTCATATGGATACCATAATCCATAGTCAATAGTACCTTTTAGGTATCTAAAAATTCTCTTGGTTGCTATAATCTATGTGTTTCCTTAGGATTCTTCTAGAATATAGCAACTATGCCAACCACATGAGCTATATCCGGTCTGCTATAAATAACATAGTGCAATTTGCCATTCATTGACCTGTATTCGTTCTCATCAACAAATTTAGATTCATCTTCCTTAGACAACTTACAACCTGTAACCATTGGTGTCCCAATTGGTTTACAAGCACTAATGCCAAATTTCTTCAAGACCTCTTTCACATACTTAGATTGTATAATGAAAATACCATTCTTCATTTGCTGTATCTGCGAGCCTATGGAATTTTTTATTTCCCCTACTAAAGACATTTCAAACTCATTTTTCATTTCATCTACAAAACTATTTCTCATGACATCATTACCTCCAAATATGATATCATCAACAAATACTTCACTAACTAATATTTCATCTCCTTCAGACTAGAGATATACGTTACTATCATCACTGGTTCTTAGAAAGCCTATCTTCATCAAATGTGTATGAAGCCTTTCATACCATGCTCTGGGTGCTTGCTTTAATCCATATAAAGCCTTATGCAATCTGCATACAATGTCTTTCTCATCAGTCAAAGCATAACCATCTAGTTTCTCTATGTATACTTCTTCTTCCAATATCCCATTAAAAAATGCAGACTTAACATCCATCTGGTATACCTTGAACTTCTTATGGGCTGCAAATGCAAGTAAAGTTTTGATACATTCTAGTCTTTCTACTAGTGCAAACATGTTTCCATAATCTTCTCCTTCTTCTCATGCATAACCCTTGCAAACCAACCTAGCCTTGTTGTGAACTACAACACCATCTTCATTCAAATTGTTCCTGAGTGCCCATTTACTACCTATAACATTCTTATTTATCAGTTGGGATAGTAGGGTCCAAAAGTTGTTCTTCTCAATTTGATCCAATTCATCCTCCATAGCTTTAACCCAATGATCATCACCAAATGCCTCCTTAGCAGTTCTTGGTTCAATGGTGGAGACCATGTAAGAGTTCTCTCTTATTCTCCTTTTGGCTAGTGCTCCAACATCCTTATCCCCAATAATCTATTCAGGATTGTGATTCAGTCTCATATATCTAGGAATAACATGATCATTATCTTCAGGTTCAACTTCATCATTATCATCATCTTCTGAATTTATCTATTCCGATTGAACAAGTGCATTAGAATTTTCTTTTCTGGTTTTAGATTTCACTATTTCTGGTTCCAAAAACAAAATGCAAGGATCTTCATCCTTCTTCTCCAAACTGGTTTCCTTTGAAATTTAAGGATATTCATTCACTCAAACATCAACACTCTCAATAATTCTCTGTGTCCAGTTGTTAAAACACTTGTAGGCCTTACTCTTGGTGGAATAGCCAAGAAATATACCTTCATCATTGTTAGCCTCAAATTTGCTAATGCAATCACCTCTCTTAATAAAACATTTGCTTCAAATATCTTAAAATATCTAACATCAAGTGTTCTTCCATACTAGTATTCATAAGGAGTCCTGTCCTTACCTCTTTTCACCAGAACTTGGCTCATAGTGTAGACAACTGTGCTAACAACTTCTCTCCAAAAGGTTTTCGCAACACCTCCTTGTATCAACATTGTCCTCATAGCTTCAACAATTGACCGGTTGTTCCTTTCTATGATACCATTCTGTTCTAGTGTCCTTGGTGCAGAAAGCTATCATTTGATGTTGCTCTCTTCACAATACCTAGTGAATTCCTTAGAAGTAAATTCACCACCTTGATGTATCCTTAGACATTTTATCTTCTTGCCGCACTCCTTCTTAGCTAAGGCTTTGAATGCCTTGAACTTAACAAAAGATTCAGTCTTATCCTTCAAGAATGTGACACACATCATCCTTGAGCAATCATCAGTGAAGATCATAAAATATCTGTCACCTTGAATGCTTTTTGTTCTTATTGGTCCATAAAGATCTGTATGAACCAAACTAACAAATTCTCTGTTTAAAAGGATTTTCTCTTGAAAGTTGAAGAAGTTATCTTTCCTAAATGACATTCTTTGCAAAGAGCATTAACTAGTTTGTCTAACTGAGGCAAACCTCTCACTGTCTTGGACTTACTCACTTTAACAATGTTATCAAAGTTTATATGACAAAATCTCCTATGCCAAAGCCAGTTATCATCTATTTTTGTAGTTAAATAGTTGCTAACTTTAGGATTAAGGTGAAATAGGTTACCTTTAGTTTTCTTCCCGGTTGCAATTAATTCACCTTTGTTGTCAAAGATTTTGCACATACCATTTTTAAACTGTAGTGGGTATCCTCTGTCATTGAGTTATACCACACTCAAAATATTGTGCTTTAGACCTTCAACCCAGTAGACATCATCTTCATTTCTCTTCCCATTAAGAGAAATAATTCCCTTACCTTTAAACATGCAGGGTGAGTCATTGCCAAATCTTACAACATCACCATAAAATTCCTTCAAGGAAATAAATTTGCTCTGATCACCAATCATATGATGTGAACAACCACTATCAATGATCCAATCATCTGAGTTATCCATCCTAGACACTAATTCCTTCTAGTTTGATATCTCTTCCTTAATAGCTACAAACACAATATCTTCACTAGCATCATCATCAGATTCTTCATCAGTAATACCATTGTCAATAGCTATAAGACAATCTCTCTTGCCTTTGCCCTTATACTTCTTGAATTTTTCTCTCTTGTGTTCATTTTCACCATTAGGACAATTTGCTACTATATGACCAATCTTGTTGCATGCAAACCACTTTAAAGATAGTTTACCTTTGTATTTGCCAGTGCCCCAAGGCAATCATTTTGCCAGCAATACTTCAAGCTCTACTAAAATGTCTTCATCATTAGTATCTCTGTTGGATCTGGATTCATAACTGTGACTAGTATCTCTACTTTTTCTCACAGATGGGTTAGAGATAGAAGCTCTAAATGCAAACTTAGATTTCTATACACTATCATCATAATCGTTCAATTCAAAAGCAGTAAGTTTTCCAATGAAAGATTCAAGAGTTACTTTAGTTTTGTCTATGGACTTTAGCTCCTGAATAGCTGCAACTCAGATAGTGTAGACTAGTAATAAGGTTCTCAGTACCTTACTAATCACTATGGCATCTTCCACTTTCCCTCCTGCACTCTTAATTTCATTGAATATCTCTTTAATCCTTTGACCGTACTACTGGATATTCTCACCTTCAGCCATCTGCATGTCATCAAACTTTCCTCTTGGACTCTCCTCTTTAGCAATCTTAACATGTTCATCACTGCTATAAATCTTTTCAAGTTTTTTCCATACCTCATGTGCAGTCTCTAGACCATGAACATCTACATATTCAACATCAAACAGGGAATTGATAATGGCCTCTAATGCTCGATGATTTTCTTGTTGTTCTTTCTTCTGATCATTAGTTAAAATCCTAGTGGGTGCAACATATTTAGTATTGACATGTTCCCAATACTGACTTCCCAGTCTCTTGATATAAATTTTCATTCTATCACTCCATATCCTATAGTTCTCTTTCTTAAACTTCAGACCTTCCTTCTTCATCATGATCTGCAAGATCTTTACCTCAAGATGTTAGGCTTAGATTTTAGAGGGCTTGAGATGCTCTGATACCAATTGATGGTATGATGAAAGAATAAATCTGGTAGATTACTGAGAGGGGGGGTGAATCAATAAATAGAAAAATTGATACAAACTTTGCCAATCCCAATCTCAATCACACAAAGTAAAATTTGTTGGAAAATGCACACTCTAATGAGAAATTGTAGGTGATTGAAGGTATTGTCATTGATGGCAACCTTGCAATCATGTGATACCAGCAAGCACCAACACCGGTACCGGCAGACTCTACACTGACATACAGTACATCGACATCGAAAGGAAGAATACCGGCATCCTGGCTGACAACAATTTTGTATCAATGTATTTTATAATTAATTATAAAAACTTTTGTAAAGATGACATGGCAGATTGTAATATGACTCATATATGTATGAGATCATTGTAGATCATTTTTGTAGATGAGATAGGATGCGAAGTATGGAAAAGTAATAGCAGACCTAATATGCAAATTATTGGTTAAAGGTTTATGTTGTAGCAAAGCTTAAACCGGTACTAAATCTGGCATAGCAAATGCTAATTTGAAGTAGTACAAGACATTGGATTAGTATAATCCATTTTGTAAGTTAGCGTGACTTCTTTTGTAATTGAGCAGTGAGCTCTAGGCACTTGGCCTTCTTGCATGTGTAGGCCCCTATTGTAAGAGTAATATTCCCTTATTGGCCAGTAAGCGAATATTGTGGGTCACAAATCCCATCGAGGTTTTTCCCACACTGGGTTTCCTCGTTAAAATACTATGTTATGGTGTGCTTCTCATGTTGTTGTTATTGTTCTTATTTACTGCATTATTTCTGGTTTACCAGTACTCTGGTTTAATATGCTTTTCATGTTTTAAATCAAGTAATTTGATATACTGGTTAGATATTGATTCACCCCCCCCCTCTCAGTATCTTTGGGAATCCTAACAATTGGTATCAGAGCCTGGTCCTCTATTTTCAAAAGCCTAACAACTTGAGGAAGATCTTGTCACTGGTAGAGATGGAAAACTTGTGAAAGCAATTGGAAACAACTCTTACAGACTATGATGCAGAAAAAGTGAAGAATATCAAACTAGAAAATGATCTGAAGGCTGCTCAGGATATTATTCTAGCACTCCAAGAGAATTTTACTATTGCAAGGAACAAGAGGAGATAACTTTGTGAAAAGATGTAGAATGAGGAAAATGAAAAGGAAACTCTTAATGATTTGGTGAACAAGCTAAGACAACAAATCAGTACAACAAAGAATGAGATGCAAGATATGACTATGAGATTCTGTAAAGAAATTGAAGATAGAAAGAAGAATGAATAAGACTTGGTTAGAAGACTAAATAATGTTGGAAATGAAAACACAAGACTTAGTCATGAAAATGATATGTTGAAGACAGATCTAATGCACACACAAAATGATAGAACTGAACTCATGAGATAGAAAGGAATCTTGGAGAATGAACTGACTGTTGCAAATCAACACAAGGATAAATTCAAGAAAAGCTCAGAAGAACTTGGTGACATGCTCGAGAATCAGAAACCTAATGGTGATTAACATGGCCTTGGCTTTGAAGTTGGTGAAAGCTCCGGTACTGCAAACAATCATGATCATAGCAAACCGGTAAGACAACCTATTGCTACAAATTTAATGGAAAATTCTTTAACTATAACAAGTATGGTCATAGAGAAAATCAGTGTAGATCTAGAAATCATCAGAATACTAATACAACCCCTGGTCAATGTTCTAAATGCAAAAAAGTTGGTCATAATTCAGAAAATTGTAGAATGAAAGTAAGATGCTATATTTGTGGAAGATTTGGACACTTATCTAATCAATGCAAAACACATACCGGCATAGGATATGGGAAAGTTATTCAAAAGAACAATGTGACTTGTTATGCCTATAACAAGATTAGACATATTGCTAAATTTTGTAGAAGGCATCACCAGCAAAAACCAAAGGTCCTAGCCTGAAAGGTAAAGAAAAGGTTGAAGATGTAAAGCAAGAATTCTCAAAACAATGGATCAGAATGTCAGATCAAAATGTTGAAGGGAATACCCCTCCACCAACAGAATAGAGTAACACTCCACCAACAGGAGACTTTTCATCTAACTGAAGGAAAATCCTTTGGGGTTTTAGCAACATAATGAAAAACATTCTATTATTCCCTCGGTTGATGGTGAGAAGTTGAAATTACTTCTATACCGATAGATGAGAATTAAATGTGGTAGTTGGAGAAATAACATTATAAAGCAAATGTTTTGGCTCCTTTTTCATTCACCGAGCATTCAAATCTTCGAGAGTGCGAAAAGAAGAAGTGAAGAAATCCATCAAAGCATTCATCCTTAAGGCAAATTGCGGTATTTATAGCTATGGCATCTTCATCCACTCCTGAATTTATTGCAAACCCTACTATTATTGAAGTTGTTAAGTGCCCTAGACCCATATTCCAACTAGTTCTTGAAATTGCAAAGAAAGATGATAGCATAGGTGCATTTTCTCAAATTCCTAAGGGAGTAGTATATCCTAAAGACCCTAGGATGTATATACATTATCATATTGAGGAATTAGGTGATGATGAGATCAATAATGTGTATATGTGATTTGTGATGAATCTGGAAATGTCAAGCCAGAACATAAAATAGTGGAAACCCTAGGTTTTACTGAAATCCTTAGTATACTGGATTTTCCTAAGGATATTATTGTTAGGATTCCCATAGATACTGAGAGGGGGGGTTCAATCAATATCTAACCAGTGGATTGAATTTCTCAACTTAAAACATGTAGAACATATTATAATACTATACCGGTATGCAAGAAATAATGCAATAAACAGAATTAAAAGCATCCACATGAAAAGCACGCCATGACACAAGGATTTAGTGAGGAAACCCAGTGTAGGAAAAACCTTGGTGGTATTTGTGACCCACAATATTCACTTACTGGTCAATAAGAGAATATTACTTACAAGAGGGGCCTGCACATGCAGGAAGGCCAATTGCCTAGATCTCACAACTCAATGGGAAGTCTCACTGACTTACAATGTGGATTATACAAATCCAATATCTTGTACTGCTTTACAATAGCATCTATAATGCCAGATCTAGTACCAGTTTCTGCTATGTTCTTTACATAAAACCTTTAACCTATATTTCGCATAATAGGTCTGCCTAATATCTTCTTTTTTCTGCTTACATCACTTACAAAATGTCTACAATGATCTCTCTTATATATAAGAGTCATTTTACAACTTGCCAAGTCGGCTTACAAAGTTTTTACAATAATAAACAAAATATAATATATCAAAAATCTTGTCGGCCTCTATGCTGGTATGCTTCCTTTCTCTGTGCCAGTGCCGATGGTATGAGTGCTGGCGTAGAGTGTGATCTGTTGATGCCGGTGAACTATCTTGCTGGTGTAATGCCTTGCCGGTGCCATAGGATTGTAAGGTTGCCATCAATGACAAAACCTTCAATCACCTACAGTGTCTCATTGGAGTGTGCATATGCCAACAATCTCCCCCTTTGGCATTGATGGAAACACTCATGAGAAATTTCAAAAGTGTATCCAAAAATGTTACCAAAAATGTGTGCTCCCCCTAGGCATATGATTCCTGTGATATTGAATTTTCTCATATCACTACTACCCCTTTGGCATCAATGACAAAGGTTGTCAAGATGTCAGTAGAGTTTGTAGTTTCAACCTTGTAACTGGGTAGTTACAATTTGAAATAGATCCACCAAAATTGAGTTTATACTCTCCATAAACTTCTTACTATCTCTTATTGTTGTCTTTGTTCTTTTAACTATATCGGTGAGGTGCTGCATATGCTCTACCGGTGTTTTCTATCCCTCTATCAGTGCCTCAAATATTTCCTTCCATAATGATGCTAGATAGTCCAATCTTGGACTTGGTTTTAGTCTCAGATGCTTTGCCTTATTAACTATTTTCTCCTTTTCTCTTTCTAACTTAAGTAACTCTTCCTCAAAATTTGTTATCCTTTGCTCAAAAACTGATAATGTATCAGGTGAGTTAACAAAATTATTAGCAAGTTTATAGATTTCATCCTGTACCTTGCTTATCTTCTTATCTATGTCTACTGTCAAAAATTTTGTCTTGCAGGTGTCTTTGTAGAGAGTTTTGTATTCCTTTAACAAGTTACATAGTTCCGGTAGAAGTGTGTCAAATTCTCTAGTACACTTCTTTATCTGATCTTCAAAAAAAATTTGCTTTTCAATTTCTACCTTGTCCTTCACTATCTCTTCCTTTATTTTCTCAATAGTCACTGTGTTCTCAGTGATGTATTTACACAAAGTATCAAGTTGTCCTAAAGAATCTTTATTGTTTATATTACAGTTAGGAGCAATTACCTTCAAAATTGGGATTGTGTCATCTATAGCTTTGTAAGCCTGTGAACTACAATCTGTTATCCTTTTGATTGAATCCAAAAGTACTTTAGTTACATTTGTTGATTTGTGGCCTGCTGAGGAGGAACAAACATTCTGAATTCCATCGACAGAGGAAGTAACCAAGCTTGTTGTGACCTCTGGTAGGTCTGTTTGTGTTTTCATTTCCTTAAGCAATGTTTTGTGTACTTCTCCTGTTGCCGGTTGTATTGTTTCCTCATGACTCTATTCCTATTGTTGTTTCTCTTCTTATTGCTCTGTTTGTTGTACTATCTCAGTCTGAGTTTCTACCTATTGCTCTTTGTCATCTGCTGGTTTCTCTTATTTTTGATCAGTTTACTCAGCTACCGGTGGCTCACTAGCCATGTTTGTCTTACCAATTGTATCTTTATCTACCACAATGCTGATCTTTTGTGTATCAACATCTACTATGTATAAGACTTTAGGATTAGGATTGACATCCTCTACATTCATACTTTCAACTGTCGGTTGATCTTCTATAGTTGTTGTTACCGGTGATGTAAAAGGAGGTGGGGGTAGGTTGTCTTTTACTTTGATACTCAGAGGTCCACCAACCTTTCCTTTTCCTTTGTCTCTTTCATATTATTGAATAGTTCTGTCAATTGTTTTCCTACTGATATATCAAATCCAAGTACTTTATAGCCTATACTGAGAACCTATTTGGTTATGTGTAGCATCAAACATACTAGCAGATTTCCAAACCTAAAAGTTCCTTTCTTATCCTTCTTAATCTTGCCTAAGTTGTCAATTAAATCATCCTTCAACCACTCACATATATCAATCTTTACATTATCTATGATCATGTTATAAGCACTCTCAATGCATAAACTTGAAACTGAATTAAGTCTATTTGCATGAGTTGCCTTATACCCTAATATCATGCTGATAAACCTTACATTGGTGTCAGTTACATCATTGACTCTTAAGGACCTTTTATCAGATGTAGCACCAGTTAGCTTAGTAACTAGGTCATTGGAGACCTTTTTAGTTTTGTCTAGCCTTTTATCAATGGACGGTAAACCTGTGATAGCTTTCACAACTTCCTTGGTGATTTTGTGAATTGCATCTAACCAGAAAAATTCACCATGTACCTTACTTAAGACTATCCTAATCACATCCTTGGGAAATTCAGGAATGTAGAGGATTTCGGTAAATCCTAGGGTTTCAATGATTTTATGTAAAGACTAAGTGATGCAGCAAATGAGAACACAAGACTTAGCTATGAAAATGATTTATTGAAGACAACTCTGATACCAATTGTTAGGATTCCCACAGATACTAAGAGGGGCGGGTGTGAATCAGTATCTAACCAATAGATTGAATTTCTCAACTTAAAACATGTAGAACATATTATAACAGTATATCGGTATGCAATAAATAGAATTAAAAGCATCCACATGAAAAGCACACCATGACACAAGGATTTAATGAGGAAACCTGGTGTGGGAAAAACCTCAGTGGGATTTTTGCCCCACAATATTCACTTACTGGCCAATAAGAGAATATTACTTACAAGAGGGGCTTGCACATGAAGGAAGGCCAATTGCCTAGAGCTCACTGCTCAATGGGAAGTCTCATTGACTTACAATGTGGATTATACAGATCCAATATCTTGTACAACTTTACAATAGCATCTATAATGCTAGATCCAGTACTGGTTTCTACTCTATTCTTTACATAAAAACTTTAACCTATATTTTGCATAATAGGTCTAACTAATATCTTCTTTTTTCCTCTTACATCACTTACAAAATGTCTACAATGATCTCTCTTATATATAAGAGTCATTTTACAACTTGCCAAGTTGGCTCACAAAGTTTTTACAATAATAAACAAAATATAATATATCAAAAATCCTGTCAGCCTCTGTGCCGGAGCTGGTGGTCTGAGTGTCAGTGTAGAGTGTGATCTGTTGATGCCGGTGAACTATCTTGTCAGTGTAATGCCTTGTCGGTGCCATAGGATTGTAAGGTTGCCATCAATGACAAAACCTTCAATCACCTACAATGTCTCATTGGAGTGTGCATATGCCAACAATTATAAGGATTGTGTTAAGCAGAGTACTGTTACTACTTATCAAATTGCCATTAGTTTTATATTCAAAGTCATACTATATATTCTAGTTGGTTAGTATTACCGAATCATGTAGTCGATACACACAGAGAAGTCGGTTACAAAAGAAAGCAGTCACAGAACGCAGTATTCACTGAGTATCTTTTTATGGCTACCGAGCAGTAAAGATAATACACCAAGTTGATATACTTTGAGTGAAATGTGTTACCAGATTCATTGAACCTAGACACACATATGAAAACGTGTTACAAGATCGAGGCACATTGAACTATTATCACATTAGAAATTGCACATACAGATTTTGTCTAATTTTGAGGTCATCTAACCAATGAAATATTTTGCATGGTTATTTATTCAAGAAATCATGTTTGTAAGATCAAAGCAATGAATCAGATCACCAACATAAGAATTCTATTTATACAGCATGAATTTAGGGTTAGAAACATGTGTGAATGTGAGAAATGTGTGTGCATATGTTTATGAAGCAAGACTTATGTGATACATGAGAAATCATAGAGTATTATGACTGTTACAGAGACATAGAGGTCACCGAGAAGGTTATCAGAGAACAGTCGAGGAACAGAGTAAATAGAAGGGTTTACCAAGTTACTTTATGAGTTACCAAGGTATGCTATAGGCAAGGTAATCTATTTTAAGTACATAGAATCTGCTACAACATTTCAGATGTAAAGTTGCAGATATTTGTAAAGTCTTATTGTAATATTTTGAAGTTGTAAGAGAAACCTTTAACAGGGTAAAAGACTCTAATCAAGTCTATAAATTGTAAATCCTCTAACCAGGTTCAGCATATATATAGTGTTGTAAAATCCTTTAGCAAGGTAGATCTAATAGATCTTGTTACTCCTAATAGGGTAAGCTATCAGAAATAGCTAAATATGTAGCTCTAACTGAGCACTCTTTATTATTGCAGTAGTGAAGTTGTGGGTGCCATCCCCACTGCAGTTTTTCTCTCTAACCAAGAGTCTCTGCATAACCAAAATATATGTGTTATGGAGTGAATCATGTATGATTGTTACTCATTTGTTTTAGCTTTATTTTATGTTACAGTAGTTTTTGGTTTATGCATAATAGTAAAGATATTGTTGAGAAAAGGATTTGAAGTACTGATTCACTCATCCCCTCTCAGTACATTAGCTTTCCATATTGGGCCTAACAATTGGTATTAGAGCTTGAATCTTGGAAAAAGGTTTAACTACCTAAAGAGAAAGATCTTATCAATGGAAGGCTATAAAATATCTCAGAGGATTGTGTATCTACAAGAAGAGTTGGATAATGCAAATCAAGTGATTGTAGACATGCAAAGGCAAATGAAAAAACCCTTTGAAAGTAAGGAGAAGATTATCTGATGACTTGTAGGATTCTCAAGAGTTAGTGGAACAAATCAAGACATCATCTGAGAATAGTATATCTGAAGAAAATGAAGAAATGATTTGAATTTTGAAAGAAAAGAACAAAGCATTGGCTGATCAACTAAAAGCAATGAAAAGAGAACATGAACATTTCAGCACACAAATGACTGAAAATCTAGATGCATTGAGGATAGCGGAGGACAAAACAAGAGATCTACAAAGAGAAAAACAACAACTTGAAGTCTTAGTATCTGATAAGAATGATGAAATCATAAGGCTAACTGGCATTCAACAAAATATGACAGATCAACTAAGTTATGCACATCATGAAGCAAATCTGAAAGATGATGAAAATCAAGCATTGAAACTTGAAGTATCAAGGTTGATTGATGAACTTGAAATAGAGAAGAAATCCAAAGAAACATTGAAAAAGAGTTATGAAGCATCAAAGATGTTGGATGAGCAACTGAATACAAGAAGACCCAACAAAGATGTAGGAATCGGTTACAAAGGAAAAGACTCTACCGAGAAGGGAATCTGCACTACCGAGAGAGGAGAATCATCAAAACAAGCTAGAAAAAGGAATAACATCAAAAGGAAGAAGCCTATTTGCTACTACTGTGGAAATCAAGGTCATACTGCCAACATGTGTCAAATTAGAAAAGGTAAGCAACCGAATACCACTAGGACCAATGGTTATTGTTACAATTGCAATAAACATGGTCACACATCTCATCAATGTAGGACAAAGTCTGTTAACAATTATCAGAAGGAAAAATTCAAAGGCTGCAACAGATATGGACATAGTACCGAGAAGTGTTGCTTTAAGCAAAAGAACCACATGTGGTCTGCACACCAAGCAAATACTAGAGGTTACCGAACTCACACAGATCCTTATCGACAATATTCTATAGTACCATGGGATTACAATACAAGGATATGGTGTGAATGTTGTGGAAGATATGGACATATAAGTGCCAACTGCTTTATAAGGTTTGGAATGAATAACTGAAGATCATGGAGAAATCCTGGTATGGCATGTTTTCATTGTCACAAAGTTGGACACTTGGCTAGAGATTGCAGAGATCAACCTAGAGAAGACGCTGAGGAAATAAAAGAGAAATTAAAGATGATTTGGAGAAAGAAGGAAGTTGTGTCAAATAAAGAAAGCACCTTACCTACCGAGTTAGGTGCTCCCACTCCAAATTAATTGGTAAAGGTATGAAGGGACTGCATTCTCACAAGGTCAAATCTTAAACAGTTCCTATTTTAGTATGTACTGAATTCAAAATCTGCATAGTAAGATGTAATAGTAAGTTTGAAATTCTATCAAAGTCTTTTGGAGCACTTTACAGGAAAACTGTTAAGTCGGTGAATTCAGGATGCCTATCAAGTCAGTATATGAAGGAAATCTCGTTACTTGGTTAAAGCGCAAGAAAAGGGGAAAGAAAGTTAAGTGAACATAGCGCATTTAATGTTTTTGACCTAACTTGCACGGAGCCCGATAAGGTATTTTTGAGTACTTAAAGGTTTTTCACGATCAGTTTCATTCACCATGTTTTTGAGAAGCAGAGCAGAGCAAATCAAGGCAATCAAACCATCTTCAAAGAAAAATCTAAGGTTTTTACATCGAATCTCATCGCATTGCTAAGCTGGTTTACCAAACTCATTTAGTTGTTATTATCTGCTGAGTGTGAAGCATCTGTCGTTTGTTAAGTTCTCAAACCCTAAGGTTCCTGTGTCAATTTTTATCTGAAATCAAAATGGCACCTAAGATCCAAGACCCCATTGTTGTCACAAATGTAGAAAAGCCCTCACTAAAATACTCTTTGACTCCCAAAATTGCATCTGAACCGGATGACAAAATTGCCTTTTCACTCATCCCAGATCGAGTCTTGTTAGTCGAGGATGTGAGATTCTTCACAAAATGCTGTGTTGAAGAACTCAGTCATGTTGAGATCAAAGATGCATATGATGAATTGTGCACAGATGGTAAAATGGATAGCAAGTATGAGCATATCAAAATCAAGGGATTGACTGAAGCCCTAACCTATCCCCGTGTGTTCAAACCCCAGTGGGTGAAGTTTGTACTAAGTCGAGTGCATGATGATTTCATGTGGCTACATGAGCAACCGTTTAAGATCACTAAAGAAATCATTCATCTGATCACCAGGTATCCTATTATGTTCATGCCCGAGCACAAAAAATGATATCACAAAAGGAATTGATCAGTTTGACTGGAGTTGAATCGGATTGTAGAGGTCTGAAGTTGAACAATGTCACTGATCCTGAACTCAAATTTTCCATTAGAGTAATTGGTTACTGTTTCTTCCAATCGGCAAGGGAAAACAGTGTACCCTGTGCAACAATGGACTTAGCATACAAAATTGTTAATAAAGGCATGAAAATTGACTTGTGTGAAGTATTGCTGAAGAACTTGTTTGAAAATCTGAACACAATCAGGAAGCTGAAGAAGAACAACTTAGCAAATACTCTAAAATTTGGATCACTACTTGTATGTATGTTTTTCTGCTTTGAGAAATTTTTTCCAATAGTCGGTAAAGTTTTTTGGGAACTACACCAACCAATCACCCATCAGATCAATGACTTCATCAAGAAGTTAGGTGATAACTTTAATGATATAATAGATGATTACTTTAGCAAGTTCCAAGAGAAAATGCATAACAGGTACTGGATTCCACCACTGCTAGTAGAAAAATACAAAGATGAAATATGTTTTGAGGTCGACACCGATTACTGTTATGTGAATGCTGTGGAACCAAGGACTCAATCTTTGTCACCTATGGGTTATGAGATTTATTTTGATATCACACAATAGTAAATTGATGCCTATCTATCATTGCCAAGGCATACTACCGAGCTGAGGTATGGAACCCATGAAGAGGTGAAGGAAAAAGTAAAAATGAGCATTGTAGTACCTAAGGCTACAAGAAAAGCTACAAATATGATTAAGGCATTAACTAAGAAATTTGGAGAAGAGTCTTCCTCCACACCTATCAAAGGAGTTCTAGCCATCACCGAAGAGGAGACAGAAGCCCAAGAAGCAGCCATAACACTTAGCACTGAATTGCCTAAGGGAAAAGTATTGAAGAGAAAGAAATAGGACACTTCAATGGCCCTACAGACCCCTCCAACAAAGAGACCTAACACAAGGGCATCTGTTGCATCACCGAGTAAGAAACAAAAAACTGTTGTTGTTCCTAAGGTAACTAGAACTTACAAGAAATCTACTCGGAGACTCATTTTGCCAAAAGAGTTGAGTGATACCGAATCTGAAGATGGAAATAAATTTCAGATTGTGAAAAGCAAGAAGGTAGATGTACATAGTGTAGAAATATTTTGTAATAATCTAAAGGAATATGGTGGAATTGGTGGATTCAGATTTGTCAAATATGAATCTAGATCTGCTGATGAAAAGAGGCAAATTGAAGAAGCTATCATTTGCACACTTCTCAAATTCCAAGTGGTCCCATTAGAAGTATGTAATTCTATTCCTAAGGAATTATATGCACATATTGAAACCAGATGGTAATATGCCCTAGACTTGGAGAAATAAATCAGAGAAAGAAGTTTGGTGCATCTCTTTCCTGATATGTTGGTTGATGAAATAAAAGAACATCTGACAAATAGCCAAACACAATTTATAGAAAAACAAAAGGCCTTAAAATTGATGAATGGCCTGTATATAGAAGTGGAGAAGGAAACAAAAGAGCAATGGAAGACCATCTTTCGAAGAAAGAATGCTGGTGAACAATCTATAGTGGAAATAGTCGATGTCACTGACCAAGAGCCTGATGTCACCGAGCAAGACCCTACTGACACCATTCAAATAGATGAAGATATCATGGATGTAGAGGCACCTGAACAAGAAATGATAGAAGGCAATGCTTATGTAAAACTTGTCTCTAGTGAATCTATTTTGGAACAAGTTCAACCTTACCCATCAATCAATCAACCTGCTACAACTGAAGCTCCTCAGGATATAGGTGAAGGCACCAAAGGTCAAAAGTCTACAGCAGAAGGTACTTCATAAGAACAAACCTCTCAAGAACCTTCTAGCACGGAAAATGTTACAGCTGAGACACCAAGCATAGAGACACCAAAGGACACTACTGAGGCTAAAGTAACCGACCAAAGTGTTGTCTCTATCGAGCAACCTACCGAGGGTCCTCAAGCCTCTCAAGCTATTGTAGTGGTTCACCCAGTGAAAGGTAAAGAAAAGAAGTTGAAAAAGCATAGTTTCAAAATTGATTTATCAAAACCAATAGTGTTGCCCAATGTAGACATCTCCAAATTGAAAGGGCAAGCACTCACTGAATTCGGTGAACTGTGCAAAGCAAAGACCGAATAGGAGAAGCAACTGGCCATACAAAAGAAGAATAAAGTACTTCAGAAGGTAAAGACCTTACTATCAGATATGCTACCTTCAGCTACAACATCAACCGATGCAACCATCCATATTCAATTGGATGAACTCCTAAATCAGATTGAAACATCTAGAGTAGATGCATCCGAATACTTGAGAAAACTAAAAGACAAGGAGCTAACTACTAAAATGATAGAGGAAGTACAGAAATCCATTGTTGTTGGCAAGGTAAAACTTGTCAAATTTATTGCTAAGATGTCCCCTCAACTCAAGCGCATTCTTTCATTATTTCAAAAACTCTGCACATTTTCTTTATTTCTTAAGGACATTAAGAATAAAACAGAAGCAATTGAGAAAGAGATCACTGATCTCTCAAATAAGTTGACCCCCGAGCCCACTTCAGTTCATAATTTTTATACTAAGCTACAAAAGCTCATGGCTCAACAATTGGAACTGAGGAATGAAGAACACAAGATCAAGATGGACATAATGACACTTCAAACATTATTCCTTCCTCATCTTTCATCTATTCAATAATAGCTAAACTGAGCCACTTATCTCTCTACTACACAAGAGGGAAGCACTTTAGATGGCTTAATTTCATTATTGGCTGATATTAATGCACACAATTCTTTAATGGACAGTGTAAAGGATGCACTCTCTGTCGCTCTCACCGAAGCCAAGACAAAGTACAAATCCATTTTTGATCAGTTGCCACCTCCCAATGGTAACTAAATTTTGATGTTTGTCAAAAAGGGGGAGTATATCATATATCATCAGAGTATATATAGCATCAAAGTACACAGGGGGAGTGTATAGTATTCAAAGTATCAAACAACTGGAGTGTAGTGTACAGGGGGAGTATATCGAGTAGAGAGCAGAGAATGAGTAGAATATGCAGAGTATCCAAGAGTAGTGAACCAAGCAATGAACAAAGGAAAGAACAATGATTATAGAGTTTTGTACAACATATTGATAAGGGGAGTATATTTGATTATACTATTTCATTGACTAATGTATATACTACATGTTTAGACAAATTTTGTAAAGTATACAGATTTTTGAGTAATGACTTTGAAATTAGTTTTGTCAAACATCTCAACTAATGTCAAAAGGGGAGATTGTTACTACTTATCAAATTTCCATTAGTTTTATATTCAAAGTCATACTATATATTCTAGTCGGTTAGTATTACCGAATCATGTAGTCAGTACACACAGAGAAGTCGGTTACAGAAGAAAGTAGTCACAAAATGCAGTATTCACCGAGCTGTTTACCAAGTATCTTTTTATGGCTAATGAGCAGTCAAGATAATACACCAAGTTGATATACACCAAGTGAAACGCGTTACTAGATTCATTGAACCTGGACACACATATGAAAACGTGTTACAAGATCGAGGCACATCGAACCGTTATCACATTGGAAATTGCATATACAGATTTTGTATAATTTTGAGGTCATCTAACCAATGCAATATTTTGCATGGCTATTTATTCAAGAAATCATGTTTGTAAGATCGAAGCAATGAATCAGATCACCGACATAAGAAGTCTATTTATACAGCATGAATTTAGGGTTAGAAACATGTGTGAATGTGAGAAATGTGTGTGCATATGTTTATGAAGAAAGACTTATGTGATACATGAGAAATCATAAAGTATTATGACTATTACAGAGACACAGAAGTCACCAAGAATGTTATCAGAGAATAGTCAAGGAATAGAGTAAATAGAAGGGTTTACCGAGTTACTTTATGAGTTACCGAGGTATGCTATAGGCAAGGTAATCTTATTTTAAGCACATAGAATCTACTACAACATTTCAGATGTAAAGTTGCAAATATTTGTAAAGTCTTATTGTAATATTTTGAAGTTGTAAGAGAAACCTTTAATAGGGTAAAAGATTCTAATCAAGTCTATAAATTGTAAATCCTCTAACCAAGTTCAACATATATATAGTGTTGTAAAATCCTTTAGCAAGGTAGATCTAATAGATCTTGTTACTCCTAACAGGGTAAGCTATCAGAAATAGCTAAATATGTAGCTCTAATCAAGCACTCTTTATTATTGCAGTAGTGAAGTTGTGGGTGCCATCCCCACCGCAGTTTTTCTCTCTAACCAAGAGTTTCTGCGTAATCAAAATATATGTGTTATGGAGTGAATCATGTATGATTGTTACTCATTTGTTTTAGCTTTATGTTCTATTACAGTAGTTTTTGGTTTATGCATAATAGTAAAGATATTGTTGAGAAAAGGATTTGAAGTACTGATTCACCCCTCCCCTCTCAATACATTAGCTTTCCATATTGGGCCTAACAAGTACATGATGAATTTTTCTGGTTGGATTCAATCCATAAAATCACAAAAGAAGTGGGAAAAGTTGTAACAGGGTTACCTTCCACAGGTAACATTCTTGACAAAACAAAGAAGGTCTCAAATGACACAGTAATAAACCTAACCGGTGCAACATCTGATAAAAGGTCTCTAAGGGTAAACGATGTAAAAGACATAAATGTTAGATTTATCAATATGATCTTAGGTTATAAGGCTATACATGCAAATAGGTCGAACTCAGTTTCTAGCCTATGTATCAAAAGTGCCTATGATATGGTTAATGATAATGCAAGGATAGATGTATGTGAATGGCTCAAAGATGAGTTGATAGACAATCTAGGAAAGATTAAAAGAGATAAGAAAGGAACATTCAGATTTGGAAATTTTCTTGTTTGTCTAATGTTGTATATAATAAAACAAGTACCCAATATTGGTGCAAGATATTTTGGTTTTGACATTCCGGTAGGAAAACAACTGTTGGATCTATTGAGCAACATGGGAGAAAAATGAGAGAAAAACTTAAATGAACATTTTCAAGCATTGAAGACTTGAATGAAAACTAGAGTAAGATTGTCACAAGCTATTGTGGATAAATATTAGAAGGAAATTTGTTTTGTGGTCAAGAAAGATGAAATCTGAATGGAGGCAGTTGTCCCTAGAACTATCTGGGTAACTGAAATGGGTTATGAAATAGATGACAATATCATTGAAACTTATGCAAAATCCCTCCTTGAAGCACCCAAGGAACCTATTGAGGAAGTTTTTGGAAATGCTGAAACAATAGCAAGTGGAATTCAATCAAGGAAAAGGGTTAAAAAGGTTGAAGAAACCGTAAGGAAAGGAACCCGACAAGCTAAAGCAATCAAGGAAGATGTTTTGAGACAAACTGGTATAAGTGAAAGTGAGTTGGAAGCACCTCAACCGGAAACTCATCTTTAACTAGTTGGAACTTTTTCTAAGAGTGATATACTAGCAGTATTTAAAAGGGTAGAAAGGAAAAGAAAACCGACACCGGTACCCTCTCCTACACCAAAAAGAACTAGACAAAAGCAACAGGCAGTAAGGCCTCCAACAAAGAAAATGACTCCTAAGAAGAAGAAGGTAAAACAAGATATTGCCCCAATAGACAAACTTCTTAGTGAAATTATAGAGGATGGTAAGCTGAAGAACATCAACAAAATATACAATACACTATTAGCTAATGATAAGGAAAGCATAGAGAATAGTGTAATTTTAAAGTTAGATATATACAAGAAATTTTTTATGGAAGTTGTTGATGAAATTCCAAATGATCTGTATAGGAGACTTGAAGCTAGAAGGTTAGCCATCATTGAGATGGACAAGAAAATTAAGATTGAAAAACTACTTGCTATACATCCAGTCAACTCAACTGATGAAATTGATAAACTAATCAGTGAAGAAAACTAGACAATATTCTCTATTGCTCACCAACATGTAGCACTAATTGTAGGTAGAGTAAAGAAAGTCTCTGAGGAAACAACAAATGCATGGGATATATTCTTTGTGGAAAAAGAAAAACGGGAAGAATTACTTAGACCAAAAACTATTAAAGTATACCAAAAGGATAGAGATAAGGGGAAAGGTAAGGTAGGTGGTCCTCCAATCCTTAAAATAATTGACAATATGCCCCCACCTCTTTTAGATACTCCACTGGTAGATACTACTGATAGTCAACCGGCCACAAAGAGTATGAAGACTCCACTAGAGGATACAAATCCCGAGTCTGAAATTTTGTATACTGTGAATGTAGACACCCAGGAAGTAAATGTTGTGGTTGATAGAGAAACCATTGAAGATAAGGAGGAAGATGTGACTACTGAGTCACTGGTTGCAAAAGTTGAGATAAGCATTGAAAAACCTACATAGGCAGAGCAACTGGTTGAGGATACCACAGACAGCTAAAGAGAGTTCAGAGGTACAATATGAGAAACCGATAGTTGAAAGCTCAGAGAAACCCTTTGAGATATATAGAGAGAAACCAAAATAGGTATAGGTTGAAGCACAGGTTCAAACAAAGACAGTGCCACCGACCCAAATTGAAAAGCATAAACCTTTGTTTATAGAAATGTAAGCACAGACTGACCTACTAGAGGTCGAATCAAGAAAGGTACTTACCACAACTAGTAGCATGGCTATTGTAAAGACTATTGGACAAACATCTCATACTTCTATGGTAGAATTCAGACTTACAAATGTAATAGAGGTCTTGTTGGATTCAATAAAGAAGATCACAAAATGTAATGCACAAGCCTATAAGGCTATTGATGATACAATTCCAATTCTTAAATTGATAGCACCAAAGTACATTGTTGATAATAAGGATTCTTTAGGTCAACTAGACACATTGTCTAAGTTCATCACTGGCAACATATTGACTGTTGATCAAATAAATGAGGATACATTTAAGGAAAGGATGACTAAAGAAAAAGAGAAATTCTTTGAGGAAATTGTAAAGAAGAACAAGGAGAAAATGGATACCCTATTATCAGAACTTGGAGAAATAATTTTTGACTTCAAGAAACTGTATAGGGACACTTGTAAGACAAATATCTTAACAGAAGACCTTGACAAGGAAATCAGCAAAGCACACAATAAGATTAACAATATTGTTGACAATCTAATAGGATCATCGGATTCAATTTTGGAGACAAAAAAGAAGATTGTAGAGCTAGAAGAGAAAATCGAGAAGTTAGAGAATGACAAATAGAGAATAAAGGATAAAGCAAAGGACTTAAAATGCAGACTTGGTCCAAGACTAGAATACCTCATTTCTATGAGAAAAGAAACATCTGAGGCTCTGGTTCCCGAATTGAAGACACCGGAAGAGAAAATGTACATACTCACCGGTACAGCGTAGAGAACACAAGAGGCAATAAAAGAAAGCAAAACATTTAGTAATGGTATAAATTTGATTTTGACAGATATCTTTCAGATTGTAACCCACTGGTTATAAGAATTCAGGTAGGACTCCACTAACAGTGAATGACAACCTTTGTCATTGATGTCAAAGGGGGAGTAGTGAGATTAGAAAAAGACATCATCAGCTCAGGGGGAGCAACACACATTTTGGGTACACATCTAGTACAATTTGTGGCAAACTTTTTGGACTTCAAATTTTGGATACATTCTTGAAATTTTTCTCATGAGTGTTGCCATCAATGCCAAAGGGGGAGATTGTTGGAAAATGCACACTCCAATGAGAAATTATAGGTGATTGAAGGTATTGTCATTGATGGCAGCCTTGCAATCATGTGATACCGGCAAGCACCGACACCAGTAGACTCTACACTGACATACAGTACACCAACACCGAAAGGAAGAATACTGACATCCTGGCTGATAACAATTTTGTATTAATGTATTTTATAATTAATTGTAAATTTTTTTGTAAAGATGACATGGTGGATTGTAATATGACTCATATATGTATGAGATCATTGTAGATCATTTTTGTAGATGAGATAGGATGTGAAGTATGGAAAAGTAATAGCGGACCTAATATGCAAATTATTGGTTAAAGGTTTATGTTGCAGTAGAGCTTAAACCGGTATTGAATCTGGCATAGAAGATGCTAATTTGAAGCAATACAAGACACTGGATTAGTATAATCCATTTTGTAAGTCAGTGTGACTTCTTTTGTAATTGAGCAGTGAGGTCTAGGCACTTGGCCTTCTTGCATGTGCAGGCCCCTATTATAAGAGTAATATTCCCTCATTAGCCACTAAGCAAATATTGTGGGCCACAAATCCCACTGAGGTTTTTCCCACACTGGGTTCCTCGTTAAAATATTGTGTTGTGGTGTGCTTCTCATGTTGTTTCTATTGTTCTTATTTACTGCATTATTTCTGGTTTACCGATACTCTGGTTTAATATGCTTTTTCATATTTTAAATCAAGTAATTTGATATACCGATTAGATACTGATTCACCCCCCCTCTTAGTATCTTTGGGAATCCTAACAAACTTATCAAATGAAATACCACTATCAAGGTAAAAACTCATAATAAAACTGGTTGACTGTTACAACAACTTAACAATAAACAACATTAAACTTATAAACATCCAAATGCTTTATCATATGTCAACAGACTTCATTTCTCAATGCTTCCAGTTATCATGCCTTATTAGGATAGTTAAGTAGTTAATCAAATCAACCATAAGATCATAACCACAAAAATATTTACCACATGACACAAATGTTTTTGATGTGGAAATACAAATGGGAAAAACCACGGTGAGATGAGACTCATAAGATAACTATTTGAACTCTTATGATGTTTGCCCTGTTAGGAGCCAAGCCTATTAAAGCTTTACAAAAGTCCTATTACAAACTGATCCTGTTAAGAATCACCCAGTTAAGGGATTGACTAGAAATGCCTTTTTAGAAGCAATACCCTATTAGGAGTAACCTTGGTAAAGGATTTGAAAATCCAAGCTAGTGGACCACCTTGTTAGAGGATTTGAGAAGTAACCAAGCTTGTTAGAGCTTACTCGGTTAGGGGATTTCAATTCTATTGTAATTGTTAGAAAACAACATGAGTTTTCTTGATCTATTTGAATAACACTACACTTTCTTGGTCAAATCCTTTTTATGCTCCTGGTTGCCTTTACTCAAACTACAGACTCATCATCTAGTTCGATAGCCACACACTCAACTGATCTCTGCCAACACCTTCAACAAGACAACTTCATCGACTTTATAACAAATCAATTAGGTTGGCAACATAAGTCAAAAAGCTCATAGAGATTACAAACAAGTCAGTTCAAGTATGACCATTAGATTACATAGAAATCTCTGCACATTAATCAAGAAAGCCTTGACCACTCTTTGATCACCTTTTCGATCTCTGTAAATCATCATGCGCTTTGCATTAGATGCAATACACTTTGCTTGTTTCCTAGACAAAACATGCCTAAAATAGTTTGAACTTGTCTTTATACAATGATCATACATGTCACCTTCATTACTGCTCATCATCAAATCATAAACCAACATAACCAATTCAACAACCTTAATCGGTTAAAGTTTAACAAAAACAACTAGTAGGGTTTACCGGTTACAACACATAGATAGGGTTAAACCTTTTACCGGTTACTAGTTTAACTCACAAAATTACATACCAGTTTATACTTTCCTTCACAAAGGTCTTCCTACTAGTTACAAGACAATATCAACAATAACAACAATATCAACAATATCATTACCGGTTAATTGACATCAATGACAACATAACATTTCATTAATGCAATCTTCATGCAAATGCCAATAGGCAATACACCTACTGTTAAGTATTTCAAAATTTTTGGTAGTAAATTTAATATAAGGAGAGATAATATTATTGGGAAATTTGATCCTAGATGTGATGAAGGCATATTTCTTGGTTATTCTAATGAAAGAAAAACATATAGATGTTATAAAAAGAGATTGCGGAGAATTATGGAGAGTGCTAATGTTAAAGTAGATAAGCTGAACATAAGTCAAATAAGAGTTTATGAGAAGGAACCAACAGTGGAAATGATTATATCTGAACTGATAGTACCTTTACTAGAACAAAGAGTTGAACCAGTTACTATTAGGTCCCAGAGACAACTAAGAAGGGGAGGTGAATCAGTTGTCTAATAAATTTAAACCAAAAATAACTTAACCAACTTAATACTTAATACCGGTAAACCAGTTAAGTATGTCAGTAGACAGTTTTAATAGTTAATTGCTATTTAGGTAAAGATTAATGCATGAAACATAAACATAAAGTCATCCACAACACATAACACCAATATTTGTACGTGGAAACCCTGTAAGTGGAAAAAACATGGTGGGAAACCTTATCCACAATCAGATGATACTACTGCAGATAGTAAGTGTACATAAATGGGGTCTGCACATGCAGAAAGGCCAACAGCCTAGAGCTCACTGCTCAATCACAAAATGGGAGTCACACTAACTATAGTTGGATGGTTAAATCCAATAAGAATGTACTGCACAAAATAGCATCTTCATATGTTGGATTCAGTACCGGTGTAATGCTGATATGCTTTCACAAAAACCTAACTTCACCTTCAAATGATGTCTGTGTGTATTGCACTCCTTAATCTCGCATATACCTTCACCCAATTCTTTTTCGCATTCCACACTTGATCTTACAAATAAGATCTTACCTTTATACCATAACCTAAGACCAATTTTAGTAGGTCAGCTCTACAAGATATTACAATAAAAACATTTTACAAACAATATAATATCCGATGCAATAGCCAATTGAACATGTCGACTTAATGCATTTACAATAATAATTAATCATTTCCATAGCGTGCCATGGTGATCTGGAAAAGATAAACCTACCGATGTAACCCTAGATAACCCTGGACCTATTTTTTGGTAAAAGAAAATATGCAAATATGAATATATCTGTAGACATCTAAAAATGGTCAACACTTGCGGAGTCATACTTTAACATTTGTGCATTGCCTTATTTTAGGGTTCTTGCATCGCATTAACATTTCTTCTATGTTGCGCACTTGGTCTTTATCATTTGCGAGCATCGAGTCCTTCTTCTACATTCCTCATTTTTATCGCTTTTGAATTAGGTCTTGTCGATAACAAATCTTCAGTCATGATTTTGGTCGATCCTGGTCCTTGTCAATCTTGTCATTTTGTGATCGATTCGTCATTGATCCTTGTCCTTGTCAATCTTGCCATTTTGTGATCGATTCATCATCGATCCTTGTCCTTGCCAATTTTGTCATTTTGTGATCGATTCATCATCTATCCTTGTCTTCTTCAATCATGTCAATTGGCGCTTATCAATTTGATCTCCTTGTCAATCTTGGTCAATTTGTCATTGATTTTGTCAATCAATTTTAATCATTTATCAACATTGGTCCTTTGTTAGTCAGAATCATGATTGACCCTACATCAATTATCTTTTGTCAAGACCTAATTGTCGTCCTTGCATTTCTAATTTATCTTCTAGGGTTTTATGATTTATTCATTTAATCTTGTTTGTCATTTTCCCTCTAGGTTAAATAGTTTATTTATTTATCCTAAGTCTTCTTGTCACAATTAAATATTTATTTAATTGGCTAATTAATTCCCCCTCTTTTTGTGAATTAATTAATGAATGAAAAATTATTAATTAATTCACCTAATTTTCTAATATCATCAATTTCTAATTTCCTAATTTCCAATTCATCATTTCTAACCTTATTTCTAAATTTCCTAATTCCTAGTTTCTATTTCATCATTTCTAATTTTCCTAATTCCTAATTTCTATTTCCTCATTTCTAATTTTCCTAATTCCTAATTTCCACTTCATTTTCTAATTTGCTAAATTCAATTTCCACCTAATCAATTCCTCTCTAGTCTCTCCCTATTTTTGTGCTTCGGTGGAAGCATGAATCTCTCATGCGTCATACCGTTGGCATAGCAAGATGTCATAAGCTTTTAGTCCTCTAACCTTTGCATTGGCAATATGTCATAATTCATGACATAGAAGGTGTCATAACCTTCTTTCTTCAACTCAATTTTTCCATTTTTGAAATCAATTGCCTCTAATATCAATTTCATGCTAATCTTGTCCTCTCTCCAATTTTTCTATAAATTGGATGAGTTTCTTCAATCAAAGGATGGAATCAATCAACCACGCTTCTAGTATTCTCACGCTATCAAAATCAATCTTGCTTCATGCTTTTGCACTTGTAGGTGAGATCCACACAAATCCGCTATTTGGAGGAGAAAGAAGGACAATGGAGGTCAATTGGAAGAGACATTGGTGATGGATTTTTATGTATTTTGAATGTCTTGTTTTCAATTCTTTTATTGAGTGTAATTAGGATTTATTTCATTGCAAATTTGGCTTTATGGTTAGCTAATATCTATTTTCTTTGATGAATTCTCAATTCCTGATCTACAATATTAATAATTAATTCATTAAGATAAGATGTCCACATGATGTCTTCGATATTACCAAGTGTCTTCCATATCATTCCAAGTGTCGGTGATCATTATTTCCTGCTGGTGAACCATATACCGGTAACTGTGTAATAGTTACTTGCTTGTCGGTGAATGCTGCTGGATCTCCAAAGTGTTAGTGTTTTAGTAGGTGTTGACATCAATGACAAAACCATACCAAAATACCAACAATCTCCCCCTTTGGCATTGATGGCAACACAAGATGGAAAAACCATCAAAGTGCCAAAACAAAAATGCCAAAAACCAAAAATATCTAAAAAGATCATAACCAGAATACAGAGAGTAATAGTCTCTCCAAAACAACAATCTCTCCCCCAGGAGCAACATGTGTTATCCAAAGTTTTTAATACCAATCTCTCCTCAAAAGATAATGTGTTTTTCCATAGATATCTCTCCCCCTTTGACATCAAATGCCAAAGTTGTAATAAAACCAAGTTCATATACAAAATACCAATCAATATACCAACTACTCCCCCTGAGAAGTAGCTTCCTCATCAAAGACCAGAGTAAAAGATTTTTCTGTTAATTATGTTGGTTGATGACAATCATCATTTGTCTAAGTCTCTACTGGTGGTGGTATAACTCCAAGCTGATCTCTCAGATATTCAAAAGTCTCCTTAGGCAAAGGTTTTGTGAAAATATCTGCAAGTTGTTCTTTAGTATTCACATAAACCAGTTTTATCTCCTTTTCTTCAACTTTTTCCCTTAGAAAATTCAGTTTGATAGTGTATACGGTGAAAATGGATAAACAAAATCAATATTGGAAGGCTAAATGAATTCAACCACAAAACCCTAGCCTAACAACAACAAAGATCCACTATAAAATATGAAGATTACCTAAGACAATGCAAATCAAATGAAATCACAAAGATTATACCATCACATGTCCAATAGGGTTTGAATCTCCATTCTTCCTATCTCCATTGATCTTGCTTGATGTATTTGCTCTCAAATTTTATGTGCACAAGAGCTCAACAAAGAACGGAAATATGGTTGCAAGTAGGATCACATATGAAAGTGCAAAGCATAGTGTCATCAATTGATCAAGTAGTAAATTAGTTAGATTGGGCTTGATAATGAAGGAAGCATCTCTTTATATAGAAGGCACAATAAGAAATGGAGGGATAAGATTGAGAGGTGTAAAAGAGGTCGGCTATGATTAGAGGGTAGGTAAAGGAAATAATAAAATAATGAGAGGGTAGGTAGTGTATGAATTAAGAGATGAATGACATGTGTCATAGGTAGATAAGGTTAATGAATTAATTAAATAAATAAAGATATTTATTTAATTAGACATGACAATTTTAGGTGTCTACATTTTGCCCCTCTTTGAGACAATGCGGCTTGTCGCGTTGTTTCAAAGAAGATAAGATGAACTAATACAAAGTTGCCCCAAGATGGGAATGATATACCCCTTCGAGAGATTGGATGAAAATGTCTGAAAAGATCGCAGACAATCTCTCGATAAGAAAGAAAGGCTAGAATGGACTGACCGGATAGGATAGAGTGATAGAGTCATGGGATAATGAAGACTAACTTGAGAAATGAGGGCTAGGGCTAGGGTAGTCTATAAGATAGACCATGAGGGAAATACATCCTCATTGTCATCCACACATCCAAGAGATCAGAGTGCAGAGAGAGAATAGAGCAGCGACAGTCAGCAACGATGGCATTGGTTCATAGATTCGATCGTGTTTGTCGATTTTAGAGGCCAGCAAATGTAGGAGAGCTAATGAGTACCGCAAAACCTCTTTGTACTTTTTTGTAATATATGTTGTCATAAATGCATGCTAGGTAGTGAATTTAATGTGCTTTAGGATAATGTCAAAAATGTCAAAAACATGTAGGCGTGTCTGTGTTGGTGCCAGGCGAGTCTAGGTTGGATAGGCATATCTGTGTTTGTGCTAGGCATGTCTATGTTGGGAAAAATGTCTGTGTGAAATATGAGGGTGTCTATGTTGTGCAGACACATTTGTGAAATGTGGGTACATCTCTGTAGGATAGGTGCGTCTGTGCAGAGCATAGGCACGTCTGTGTATTTCAGGTGCGTCTATGCAAAGCAGGTGCGTTTGTGCAGTCTGTAAGCATGTTTATGTCATGAAGGTGTGTTTGTGTCTTCAAGGTCAAATCGATAGTTCTGTGATGAAAATACATTGTCGATTGGATAAGCTGCTGAGAGGATACACTCAAGAAGGTCCTCTAGGGAAGACTAGGATAGCAGATAGGGCTAGGTTTGACAATTCTGTGATAGAACATACATTGCCAATTAGGAAAATACTCAAGAGGATTCACTCAAGAAGAGGCCCTAGGATAGGATAGATCAAGGCACTTTGTGATGAACAATGAGTACCAAGACATAGTATTTTGTGATGAATAGGGAGTACCAATAGGAGCAGCACTTTGTGATGAACAAGGAGTGCAAATATGAGTAGCACTTTGTGATGAACAGGGAGTGCAAAACTCGTAGTGCTTTGTGATGAATAGTGAGTACCACTAGGATAGATAGCAACACTTTGTGATGAACAGCGAGTGTCACTGGGATAGATAGAAACACTTTGTGATGAACAGTGAGTGTCACTAGGATAGAAGCAACACTTTGTGATGAGCAGTGAATGTCACTTTGATTGACATGATTGCTTTGCTTGACTGCAGGAGCATTTGCATATGCTAGAGTCATGAGAGAGATTCCCATCGATGCAGAGATTATGACCAGAGCTGACATTAGAGGACTGAGCTTCTATTGAGGATATGGGTTTGTGATACATCTTGTATGTGCCTGAGTTTCAGACGAACATGGGTTTGCTGACTACACTTGTTGAGAGATGGCACTCTGAGACTTGTACATTTCATTTGTCGATGGGTGAGATGATAGTCACCTTGGATGATGTTTACAGGATACTATGAATACTGATCGACGGGGAGCTGATACCCTACAATCAAGATGGAGATAGGGAGGCCCTGAGATGAGTGTTCCAGGATCTGGGACTAGAGATGAGGGCTGGACACATGGCATGGGACACAATGATAGTGACAGGACTGGCGCTACCAACAGTGCTAGGAGGAGTGATTAGTGGGTTCCTGTGTCCAAATAGGACTACAGGAAGGTTGGCTGTGGGCTGGAGGAGCACCTTGGAGACACTGGTTACATAGAACACTAGATATGCCTAGGGATCGTGTGTGCTAGCGCACTTGTACTATGAGTTGCATCAGTTTGTGTATCATGGATCTATAGGATTAGGTTGTAGAGTTACATTGCTATAGCTATGGGCATATGAGCATTTGCCGGTTACCCGATCGATACATTTCAGGGGCAGGGGTCATGGACATAGTTTGTGCATCTATATGATATGATTACCTCACAGCCATGTATTGAAAGGTTGGAGCATTGGCATCAAGTCCTAGATGAGATCGACACTGTGATATGGAGGCCATACCGTGAGTGCGAGCAATGGGAGGAGGATGTAGTGGATCTACCTTATACCTTCCAGAGTAGATATCTGATTGGGCAGATGCCCTATGTATTGGAGAGATAGCTGATTGATAGGGTGTGTAGGCAGTTTGTTCGTATTCAATAGATGCCATGGGGTTCTGGGATGTATGCTCAGACAGTCAGGGATCAAGTACACTTTGGGCCATTGTTGTCTTATGATCAGGCCATGATGCAGCTGGTAGAGATGGTGTCAATGCCATGGGATATGTGGCTAGAGATTGAGGATGCAGGTATGGATGTAGAGTACATGACGTATTGGGCTAAGCATCCCTTTCCACAACTGACAGACCCAGGGGTGCCTCTAGATGGAGATGGTGTGAGGAGAGGCCGACAGAGGAGATGGGATGTTGTTGGAGAGAGGAGGGTGGCTCCACAGAGAGAGGGTGGGGAGGAGAGATAGGCTCGGGTGGTGAGGGGTCATGGTGGATTGCCACTATAGGTGCCAGCAGCACAGGGTCCTAGATAGGTGTAGGGATAGGGACAGAGGTAGGTACAGGTACAGGCATAGGTACCAGTATTGGGGGAGGCACAGGGGATCGAGGAGGAGGAGGATGAGCTTCTTGAGCTGAGGGAGATCTGCCAGGGATAGGTAGATGAGATCTAGGACTTGGAGAGGGAGACAGAGCATGAGCGGGATCAAGCTATCCAGTGCTATACTAAGGCTGAGACAACGTTGAGGGCTGGGAGGCAGGCGGTAGAGGAAACAGGGGCTGGATATGCCTATGTTCTATGGGTAGGGGAGGAGATAGGTTACTAGCAAGACCTATATTACAAGATAGTGCCGCTACAGTAGTGGGCAAGGAGCTTCCGCAGACCATCACGGACAGCGATGACTATAGGAGGGAGCCAGAAGAGATAGGCATCCAACGATGGGGTTATGGGTCCTCCACCACCACCAGATAGAGGGGGTGGGAGAGATGATCCAGGGGTGGGTCCTTCTAGGGCTCAGACTCCATTGAGGCTAGGCAACTCCGAGGGAGGGAGTTCATCATAGCCATAGAGGGCTCCCTATGTATCAGTTTTGTACTATTTTGTATGATGATGTAGACACCTTTGGGTGATTTTGTAGCCATATGTATTTTGACATCATTGTATCATGACACTTTTGACTTATATATATGAGATGATTCATCTTTGCGGTAGCTATATGCATGCATACCTATGTGATGAGATGTTTCATGATGTATGTTTCTATGTGATGCTTATGTTATGGATGCAAATATGTACATAATGAAATGCAATATTTTTGTTCTTTTATGTTTTATATGTTTATGTAAATGCAATTATGAATGTATGAAATGCAGATGAATATGATAATGCAAATGACTATTTACATGATGAGAATGTAAAATGTGCTAACATGTGTTGTGTGCAGAATGTGATGTGATTGTGATATCTATATGTATGTATGAAATGCTTAATATGTGATAATGTAGGTGCAACTACATGAAATGCAAATGTTTTTGGCGTGTCATTATACTCAGTCATGTGATAGCAGGCTACACGGACTCAAGAAGGATGATGGAAGTCAATCAAGAAAGGGGGATGGAAGACAAAAGATATGGAAGTGAAAAGAGCTTCTTATGCATTATCATCATTGAGCTTTATTATGGCAAAACAAGTTATGACAATCGAGGCATATGTTCAACCTAGAAATTCATTGTACCTATATGCATGGAGATAAGACAATCACAAACAAGGAATGCCCTAGTTCACACTAGACTCATAGTGTCCTCATATCCTTGGACAAGTCATAGCATTACTAAGAGACAATCCATAGATAGCAAAGAAAAATAGGTGACGATACCCCATCCTCACCTTTCTAGTTAAAGACATCCTGGAGATAGAATCTCTAGTTAGAGACATCTTGAAAAAGATAAAAGACATGTCACCAAAAGATAAAATCAAAATAAAACCAAGACTCGACACCAACATCCACTATATTCCTCAAGTTTAGTGTCTCTTGTCACTTGTATAAGTCTATTTGATTATGGTCACAATGTTTACTTTCACAAAAAGGATAGATAGCATTGAACCATAATGTTGTCTAAGTCTGTTGAAAGATTTGATTTGTTGAAAGTCCATTGTTGCCGCCGTCTCATCTGAAACTTACTAAATCCATGAAACTGATACTTTATTGTGGATTGGCGATGCAAATTCTTCTTTATTGTGGATTGTGCATGGATAGACTGAAGAAAACTGGAAGAAGTTGTACTCCTTGAACAAGCGATGCTCTCAGTTCCACACCCATTACTAGACATAGGATTTGCCTTAGCCACAGATATGAGCTGATTTATTATGAATGGAAAGTAGTGAAAAGGAAGGTTTATTATGAATGGTGAACCAATCTTGGGTAGATTAATGACAAGCCATGATGGGAATGGGTAAGTTTATTATGGATGAATAGGTTGTGAGTGTGTGCAAAGTGAAGGATGAAATGGAATCCTGAAGGAGGGAGGAGCAATGTCTCTATGCATGGCGTCTGTGACCCGGTTTTCACCATGGTACTTGCCCAAGGTGCCACCAAATTGGTTTTCACCATTGGATGAAATGTTTTTCTCTTTACTTTTTTCGATTTTTCAATGTTTTTTGTGTCACAAGGCACCTGTTTGTCAGGTTTTCACCAAGTAATAATTTTTATTTTTATGATTTTTTTTTGTATTTTTGAATTTTTTTATTTTTTTGTATTCTTGAATTAGGATACTCTAGAGAGCTATATGTAAAACTTGCGAAGGTGCATGCTATTGATAGGATCCTCCAAAGGTTCACTCTTTATGGTTGAGAGCTGATATGCACCAGATCCATATGCTGTTGTGATGATGTAAGGACCAAGCTAGTTTGGTTCGAATTTTCCCTTCTTCTCTCTGTCTTGCTGATTTTTAGGATTTTCTCTGAGAACCAAGTCACCTACCTCAAATGTGCAAGGCTTCACTTTATGATTGTAACTGCGACTCATTTGGTGTTGATATGCCTTGAGATGATTAAAAGCAGTTTATCTTCATTCATCCAATAGTTCAAGTTCTTGTAATCAAGAGACCCTGTAGTCTTCATCACTGATAACATTTTGCAAAGAGATTCATAAAGAGGGTAACTTAACCTCGATAGGCAAGATAGATTCAATGCTGTAGACAAGTGAATAGGGTGTAGCTCCTGTAGGTGTGTAGATGCTTGTGCGGTAGGCCCAAAGTGCAGGATTAAGTTGGATATGCCAATTATGGCCAGTGTCGTCGACTGTCTTTTTCAAGATTTTAAGGATTGTTTTATTAGATGCCTTAGCTTGATCATTACCTTGGGGGTAATATGGTGTGGAGAAATGATGGGTAATATGGAAGCGGTCATAGAGTTCACAAACATCTTGATTTTTGAAGGGACGCCTATTATCCGTGATGATGGAAATAGGAATACCATATCGACAAATGATATAGTTGAGAATGAATGTAGCAATTTGTTTTCCAATGACTTGTGTGAGAGGCACAGCTTCAATCCATTTTGTGAAATACTCTATGGCAGTGATTATGAATTTATGACCGTTGGAAGATGGAGGGTGAATGTTACCTATGAGATCGAGTCCCCACTGACAAAAGGGCCAAGGAGTTGCAATTGGTTGAAGTTCTTATGCTGGCGCATGAATGAGGTCTCCATGAAGTTGACACTATTTACATTTCTTGACAAACTAATATGAATCTTTTTCCATATTTGGCCAGTAATATCCAGTCTTGATGAGTTTCTTGGCTAGGGTAGGACCACTAGAATGTGGACCACATATCCATTCATGTACTTCACGTAATGCAATCTGAGCTTCGTCACTTTCTAAACATCTAAGAAGAGTGCCATCTAGACCTTGACGATATAGGATATCAGCTAAAATGAAAGTGCGACATTGGTTATTGGATAGGTCAGGAGGTAGGATATTATCATGAAGGTATGCAAAAATGGAACTGTATAACTGGGACTTAGGACCAACAACACATATTATCTTAGTAGGAGTAATTTCATATGAGGGAACCAAAAGGTTATCCACCAAGAACTCATAGTGGGTCTCATTCAGAGGTAGATCGATTAGTGAAGCAATTGTAGCCATGGCATCTGTGGCTCGATTCTGCTCCCTTGGTATTTGCTCAAAGTCTAACTTTGTGAAATGTTGTTTCAAGTCATCCACCATTCTTTTGTAAGGCATTCATTTCTCATCCTTTGTTTGGTAGTCATTAGTTGCTTGATGAATTACAAGCTGAGAATCCCCAAAAACATGAAGTTTCTGAATCTTCCACTGAACTACAATCCGTAATCTAGTTGTTAATGCCTCATACTCCACTATGTTATTAGTGCAGGGAAATGATAATCGATATGATTTTGGTATAGAATCCCCTTGAGGAGTTATGAAGAGGATGCCAACTCCTACCCCATGTTGTGTGTATGAGCCATCAAAGTATAGTTGCCATGGCTTTGCATGTGACACTGTTAAGATAGATCCGTCTGGAAATTCTAAAATTAGAGGAACATCATCTATCATGGGGGCATCTGCTAACTGATTTGCAGTGGCTTGTCCTTTTATTGCTTTTCTATCCACATACTCGATGTCGAATTCACTCAAGATCATCACCCATTTGGCTAGTCGCCCAGTAAGTGTTGCTTTATTGAGAAGGTATTTCAATGGATCAATCCTTGCAACCAACTTAGTCTTATGAGTTAGCATGTAATGTCATAGTTTTTGTGAAGCAAAGACCACAGCGAGACATGCATGCTCAATTGGTGTGTAGTTTAGCTCATATCCCACCAATGTGTAACTGATATAGTATACTGCCTTTTCTTTGCCCTCAGCAACTTGTTGTGCTAAGAGTGCCCCCAGTGCTGTTGAAGTAGCCGATATGTATAGTAATAGAGGTTGGTCCGAAACTGATGGCATCAAAACTGGTGGATTTAGAAGATAATCTTTGAGTATCTGGAAAGCTTGTTGATAGTTATCATCCCATTTGAATTTGATGTTTTTATGTAGCAAGTGCTAAAAAGGATTACACTTATCTACAAGTTGTGCTATAAATCTTCGTATGGACTGGAGTCTCCCTTACAAAGATCGAAGTTGACTGATATTTTATGGTGGTTGCATCTCTAGGATGGCCCTGAATTTTGTTGGATCAACTTCGATACCTCTTTTTGATACAATGAATCTTAGGAGCTTCCCAGAGGTTACTCCAAAGACACATTTCTTGGGGTTTAATCTTACTTTATACTTTTCCAACCGATCAAAGATGACTAGAAGTATGTCCAAATGTGTATCTTTGTCTATTGATTTACCCAAGAGGTCGTCAACATAATCTTCCACAGTTACGTGCATGAGATCATTAAAGATACTATTCATGGCTCTTTGATATGTAGTGCCTGCATTTTTTAGCCCAAAGGGCATGACATTCCAATAGAAAGATCCCCAAGGGCAAGTGAATGTTGTTTTGTGCTGATCCTCGGATGTGATTTTTATTTGATTATAACTAGAGAATCCATCCATCAAGGATAACATTGCATGACCTACTATGAGATCGACAATCAAGTCAATATTTGGTAACAGAAAATCATCCTTAGGACAAGCTTTGTTGATGTCTCTAAAATCTATACATATTCTGATACTACGATCTGGTTTATTGATAGGCACTAAGTTAGAGATCCATTCAGGATAATCAATTGGGCGTATGAATCCGACATCCAATAATTTCTCAAGCTCTGCTTTGACTAATAATGCGACTTGTGGATGCATCTTTCTTAATTTTTGTTTCACTGGTTTTGCCCCTGGTTTAACTGTCAAATGGTGCATTACCAAATCCAAATCCAATCCAAGCATATCAGTGTATAAACATGCAAAGTTGATTTTTCATTCCATGAAGAAACTTATGAATTTTGACCTTTCTGACTCTGTCAAAGATTGAGCCAGGAATATGTTGTGTGGAACTTCTTCTATGCCAATTTTTGTTTTGGTAGTCTCCTCTACCAACATGGATGACTTTTCCTCATATGATGCTAGGAGAATGTCGAGTCTTCCATCTTCGGGTGCCTCAGAGAGGTTTTTGCCCTCAGATACGTCCTTTCTTTTTACTTTTTTGGGGTCAGACAGCACCACAGTGTGGTTTTCACCATAAGACCCTTGTTTTGTTTTTATATTTTTGCAACTGGATGGTCCGACACCCTCACCAAAATATGCCATGGTGTTGAGTTCTATAGTGTATCATGCTTTATGGTCCCCAGGGGGAAGATCCTCTCGTATGCCAAGATAGTCAATAAAGGCTTCATCATTTTGGAATGCGTCAAACTGTGCAGGTCCTTCATGGTCCCAGTCAATAAGTTGGTGGTGAAATTTTTTCGAAGTTAGCGGGACTAAGAGTGAAGATGCTGTTATATTTAGGTATGTCAAGGTAGTTATCAAGGTCATCGTTGGCACTCTCCTCATCAGTCTTGATCATGAACGAATCCAAATTATCATCACTAGTAGTGCATTCTAGGACAATTGTTCTCATTCTATGTGATTTCAACATAGGACTTAGAGGCAAGGACTGTATGGGATCCTTTGGGATTGTTTCTTGACCAACTTTGAATTTTTCATAAAATTCCTCTTCTTTTGTGGGTTCCTCTGGTTCCCTGAATGTCTCGGTGAGCTCATAGTCACTGGAGGATTTGTCTAAACCCCATTCCCATTCATTGGAGTCTGTGGAATAGCGATTTTCTTGTTGAAATTGGCTTTGATTTGTAATGCTTCTTTTGCCTTTTGAGTACGAACCTTGGAAGTCATGAAACCAAGTCCCTTCGAGCGTTCCTTTTTTAATGTCAATTTAGGTTGTAAAGGTTCAATGATGCCTTCTTTTCTTAAGCCAAGAGGGCTTTTGCCATCATACCCAAATTTTGTAGAATCTTGAACCCTTTGCCATACTTCTCACATGGTATGTTGATATGATCTTGTGTATCATTTTCAAGGTCTTTGTAAAGCATTTTGTATAAGTCTTCCTCTTCTAGTTCACACAATCTTTGAAAGATAGTAGGGTCCCATTTGAGTATAATGATAGATATCTTCTTATTAGGATGTGGTCTTCCATATTCTTTTGGTGAACTCATGACGTGTTGTAAGTACATGGTTTGATTCAAAGTGTATTCACCCATGCCCTTGTCCTAGAATTTCCCTTTAAGTTCGCCTTGTTTTGATGTCAAAGGTTTTAATGACTCAGGATCAATCTATGCAGAAGAAGGAACAACTTCCCGATTACTTGGAATGATTGTCTCAGTTTTTGGTCTCAAGTTATTGCAGTATATGAATGGATTAGGATCTCCATTAACTGTTATTTCAACTCCATTGTGGGGAAACTTAATGCATTGGTGATATGTAGATGGGACTACCCTCATTTCATGAATCCAAGGACATCCTAGTAATATATTATATGTGAGATCTAGGTCTAGGACTTGACAAACCACATCCTTTGTAACTGGCCCAACTCTGAGAGGTAAGGTGTCTGTGCCTTTGGATGAACGCTCTTCATCATCATATGTCTTGATGGTAATTTTGTTTGTAGAATTCAAAACTTTATCAGAACATCCCAATTGTTTAATAGTGCTCAATGTACAAATGTTTAGACCTGCTCCTCCATCTATCAGGACTCATTTTATTCGATGTTTGTGTATGAAGGCTTCAATGTGTAATGGTGCATTATGTGGCTGACTTACAGAGGCATCATTGGCTTCTGTGAATGTAAGGGAGTGTGGAATAGAAAGGTATCCCATCATGGCTTGAAATTGGTACACGTTTAGATCAGTAGGGACAACACTGTCTCTCAAAATTTTGTCAAGAATAGCTTTATGTGCAGGGGATATGCGTAAGAGCTCAAGGATTGAGATAAGCATAGGTGTCTTCCCTAACTGTTCTACAAGGTAATACTCAGGCTTGATTGATGAGGAAGCAATTTTTTTAGTTGGAGCACCTTGCAAAGTGAATTTACCTTGACGAGTTGTAACATGACATTCAGAGGGAGGTTTGGAAGAAGATCCAATGCCTTTTAGGACAATTTTGGGTCTTTGGGTAGAATTCTCAGGCATTTTGTCCTTGATGATAATGGTAGAGACATAATTGTCCATCGAGATGTGATTGATAGTTGAGTCATAGTTATAGGATGCTCTTGTATAGTTGGTTTGGTCATCTGTGGCCGCAGCTTTTCCCTTGTCATGCTTTGGGAATGGTTCCTTAAACATCTCATGTTCTTGATTGGATGAGTGTCCTTCAATCTCAATGTCACCTCTATCAATGAGATCTTGTATGATGTTCTTCAGTCGGTGACAATTTCCTGTCTTATGACCCTTGCTCTTATGGAATTCACAATACTCATCATCATTCCACCAATTTGGTTTGACCTTTGGTTCATATGGAGGAAAATCTGGAATTGTGATTACTTTGTTTGTCACTAGCTTTTTGAAAACAGACTCAAGTGGTTCTCCCAATGGGGTGTACTTCCTTCATGATTTGGAAGTTGTTTGAGTATTCACTTGATTGTTTGTAGAGCTTGATCCATAAAAAATGATTTTTGGTCGTACTATATTGGCATCAACAACACCATCATTGACTGTGTTCTTGTTTTTGTTCCAAAATATTGGCTTATCTTTTCCTTTAAAGTCATCTTTGTTTTCCTTGAATAACTTAATGACTCCTTGTTCAACTAGGACCTTCTCTGTTGCTAAGCCTTTTTCAATGATGTCCTTGAAGGTGGACAAACAAGCTTTTCTTAGGTCATAACCAATGTCCTTGTTAACATTCTGGGTGAAAAATTCTACCATTTTTTTTTGTGGAATTTCACAAGAGCATCTGCTGGCTAGATTCCTCCATCTTTGTAAAAATGATGAAAAAGATTCTCCATCCTTTTTCTTGGTGTTGCACAAAGTGGTGACTGATATGTCTGTCTCTATGTTGTATGAGAAATGGTGTATAAATGCCTCAACTAAGTCACCCCATGACTTAATTCCAGGTGGAAGTTGGGAGAACCATTCCATAGCTTGATCACCTAAGCTCTGTGGGAATAATCTCATCAAATATGTCTCTTCTGCTACTACCTCAATGCAAGCTATGAAAAATTGTCTTATGTGTGCCTTAGGATCTCCTTTTCGTCTGTACTTATCAAACTTAGGCATCAAAAAGTGTGTAGGAAATGGGGGCATTGGAATGCTTTTGTCAAATGGATAAGGACATATGTCTCTCATTGTGTAAGTTAGCTTCGGTGTATTTATGTCCTCCATTTTCTTTTGTAAGTCTCTGATTTGCTGTTCCAAATTGCTCTTAGGTGGAGACCGACTTCTTGGACCATACCCCATGCTTGAGGCACCAATTGGAGGAGGAGCATGTTGCATATATGGATGATATTGATCATACACATGTTCATATGGAGGAGGTCTATAATGATGTTGTGTATAAGGACCACTTGGTATATAGTCATAATGAGGAATGGAATATCTGCTTTGTCCATGTATACCATACTCTATAGGCATGTCATGAGTTTGTTCTAATGTGTTGCCCCCAAATTTGACATGGGGTTTCCTTGTGTCCAAATTTTGAGCATGCCTTTGAATATCCAATTGCTTTGGTGGTTGATCCTTAGCATTGGTATGTGATTGAGCATATTTTTCTACATAAGACCTCCATAATGGTCTGTGAATGTGATTATCATATGCTTGACCATGTGTATGTGGGACTTCTAGTTTTTGAAACAAAGATGATGGTGATTTAGGCACCATATGTGGTCCTCTATTGCCTCCACTATTAGGCCTCCTTTGATCCATGTTGGAGTGAGGTTGTTGCAAAGGTCGATTTTCCATTATTTGAGACATGTCAAAATCATGAGGGATCTTGGCTCCACTTTGTGCCATCACTTGTAGAAAGTATTGTCTATCTCTCCTCATTATTTCCTCAACCAATCGATTGAAATGGGGATTCATAATGGTGTCTTCTACTTCTACTGAATGTACGGAGAAGTTGTCCATATTGTCATTGTGTGTATCATTGTTGTTTGTAGTGTCCATGTTCTCAATATTTGAAATGTTTCTATAGGCATCCATGTCAGGTAATGTAGTATGATCTGAATTGAAAAAGATATCATTGTCAAATTCATAGGAACTCATGTTTGCAGACTCTTGAGCCTCTTTACCTTCTCTCCTAGACTTTTGGAAATAGGTTTCAACCATGAACTAGGTATTGATCAAGATGTGTGAGACTAGATGAAAATGGAAAGAGTATGGAAGACCAAGAGTTCGGTGAAATGTAAATGAATTTGAGGTGTACTTGCAATGTCCAAAGTGTAAGACCAAGTATGTATGTAGTAGAGTAGGTGTGACTTCCAAAGAGATGATAGTTTCTCTTGATGAGGTAAGTTGACCTTGACTCTAAGTAAGACCAAATGAGACCCAAAGGTGATAGACCTTGATGAGGGACCACTTAGCAAAATGTTGTTGTATGTAGTGTGTTGACAAAGTATGATGAGGACAAGCAAGTGACCTTTTGACTCAAGTTTAGACAAATGTATATGTAATGTAAGATGTAAAGAAATAATGGACTTTGTGACACCCAAAGACATGTTGTTTGTTGTGACCAAATCTAAATGTTTGACTATTTTTCGTGACAAGAGGACACAATGTTGATGAGGACTCAATGTTTGCAAGTGTTTAGACTCCAAAATTACTCAAAGACAAGTGTGTTGTTTGATGTAAAATTGTTTTGCATATACTTGAAGACACAAAAGACACAATGTTTTGATGTTTGGTCTTGAATGTTTGATTATTCAAAATAAGTCAAGCACAATTCTTATGGCTGGCCAAGATAATAGTTGTTGATACCACATAGAGTTTCCCCCAAGGCTACACTATTCAAAGCGGGTACTTAGATGCTTGACCCCACTAGCTCCACCCTCGGCACTCACTTCTTAGGGCAGCCAAGCATTAGTCCCCACGAAAACTCCCCGTGGTGAACTTTGTATCTCTACTAAGAACCGTATGTGTGTGGGCCGCTACCAGAGGTCCGACCTCCTACCCCAACAACTAGAAGGATTTTGGCTTCTAAAACAAAAAGGTGCTAGTAAGGGCATCCACTCGTGTGGCCATACATGTGGCACTTTTTTCTTTGTAAATACAGAAGGCTCCCAGTCAGTAGGGGTTATGCCCTACAACTGATCAAATGGGTTTATGGGGAGACATAGTGTCGGTATGAACTAATCAACACATGTTATCCATAGTTTTCACCATGGATATAGTTATTTATAGTGGTTTGGAAGAAGATGGCTTTTCTTTTGCTACCACTTGGGTCGTTCTCTCCTCACTAGTAGTCCTAATGACTACACAGGGAGATAGGCCCTCTAAAGATTAAACAAAAAGAGCCTATTGCTCAAGACACAAAAGACAATGATTTAATTTTAGTGCACCAATTGAAGTGTTTGCTAGTCTATGAAATAAGGCACACAATAAAAATCCAAAAAACCTTGCCAAGGACCTGCAACAAAGATCTATTAGTAGTTTGGATTGTTTCAAATGATCACCCCTTCCTACAAGCACACAAGTTAGGTAAATTTTAAACCCAAAAGACTTTATGAAAATAGGGGCCTTCAACAAAAATGATTTTGCTTTCAAGATAAGCTGAACCAATTCTGTTAGCTAGATCTAAAAATGTTAGCTCAAAATAAACTAGATCTAAAAATCCAAATGACTAAACACTAAATCAATGAAACCCAAAATGAAACAAGTGCACACAGATGCAGCTATCAGAAACACAAATGTGGCTTCCTAATGCAGATGCGCTTAGATGAGACACAAATGTGGCTTCCGGACACAAATGCACCTGAAAACCCCACAAACATGACTAGGGAACACAGACACGATTTTTGGAATCTGCAAAAAAAATGAAATATTATCGAGGATGCAGACGCAATCCCAGATGTCTCAGATGCGGAAAAAAACCAAAAACACGATCCGAAAGTACGCAAACGCAAAAATATCAAAATGTTGTCAAAAATGTCAGATCTGCAACTTCAAAACACAAAATCTGCAACAAGGATGTTAAATGCAAAAGGGACAAGGGTCCCACCGGGTGTGCCAAAATGTATATGGTGAAAATGGATAAACAAAAACAATATTGAAAGGCTAAATGAATTCAACCACAAAACCCTAGCCTAACAACAACAAAAATCCACCATAACATATGAAGATTACCTAAGACAGTGCAAATCAAATGAAATCACAAAGATTATACCATCACATGTCCAATAGGGTTTGAATCTCTAGTCTTCCTATCTCCATTGATCTTGCTTGATATATTTGCTCTCAAATTTTATGTGCACAAGAGCTCAACAAAGAATGGAAATGTGGCTGCAAGAAGGATCGCATATGAAAGTGCAAAGCATAGTGTCGTCAATTGATCAAGTAGTCAATTAGTTAGATTGGGCTTGATAATGAAGAAAACATCTCCTTATATAGAAGGCACTATAAGAAATGGAGGAATAAGATTGAGAGGTGTAAAAGAGGTCGGCTATGATTAGAGGGTAGGTAGAGGAAATAATAAAATAATGAGAGGGTAGGTAGTGTATGAATTAAGAGATGAATGACATGTGTCATAGGTAGAAAAGTTTAATGAATTAATTAAATAAATAAAGATTTATTTAATTAATAGAGGAAGTGGGATCAATTAAATAAATAAAATATTTGTTTAATTTAGGAAAAGGGATAATTTAAATAAATAAATAAATTTATTTAAATGAGAAATAAGGCTAGAAGAGGATAAATGAATTAATTAAATAAATAAGGATTTATTTAATTAATAGAAGAATTAGGCTAAAATAATTAAATAAATAAAGATATTTATTTAATTAGACATGACAATTTTAGGTGTCTACAGATAGAAACATATTTTGTTTTAGAATGTAGTACTCGATTCTTAGATATATCAATTGCTGCAGTGTTATCACAATATATAGTAATAGGTTCCTTACATTTTACCTTTATGTCTTTCAACTTTTTCTTAAGCCATAGTACCTGTGTACAGTTAGTTGCTGCTGCAACATATTCTGATTCTGCTGTTGATAAAGATTTACAACTCTATTTCTTACTCAACCAAGAAACTAGTCTATTTTCAAGAAAGAATGTTCCATCGGTGGTGCTTTTTCTATCATCCACATCTCCTACCCAATTTGCATCTGTGTATGCACATTTTTCAAAGTTTTCATCTCTAGGATACCATAATCCAAGATTTATAGTGCCTTGTAAGTACTGGAAAATCCTTTTTACTACTGATTCATGATTTTCTCTAGGAATACTTTGAAATCTTGAAACAATACATACTGCATTCATAATATCAGGTCTGGTTTGTGTCAAATATAGTAAACCTCCTATTATAGATTTGTATCTAGTTGGATTAACAGGTGTAGATTCATCCCTTTGAGATAATTTGCCATTTGTAGTCATAGGTGTGCTTACCAATTTATAGTTCTCCATCCCAAATTTATTTAGTAACTCTTTTAAGTATTTGGATTGACTCAAGAATATACCTTTATCATTCTGTGAAATCTGCAATCCTAAAAAAAAAATTATTTCACCAATCATAGACATTTCAAATTCTTGCTGCATTTTAATAGAAAATTCCTTACATAAACCATCTTCTCCTCCAAAGATTATATCATCAACAAAAACTTCTATAATCAAGATGTCATCATTAGTTATTTTGTAATATAAATTGTTGTCTGCATTTCCTTTAATAAAACCAATCTTTAAAAGATACTTATCCAATCTTGCATACCAAGCTCTTGGGGCTTGTTTTAATCCATACAGAGCTTTTCTTAACCTGCAAAACATATCATTGTCATCTGTCAAAGAAAATCCATCAGGTTGTTCAATGTTTACTTCCTCTTCAAGATTCAAAATTGCACATTTAATATCCATTTGATAAACTTTGTAGTTTTTGTGTGCTACAAAAGCCAAGAATAATCTGACTACCTCAATTCTAGCTACCAGTGCAAAGGTTTCATTGTAACCAACTCCTTCTTTCTGAGAATATCCCTTACACACTAGTCTTGCTTTATTTCTGACAACCTTACCATCTTCATTAAGTTTGTTTCTGAATACCCATTTGGTTCCAATTACATTTTTATCTTTAGGCTGAGGAACTAATGTCCAAGTGTTATTTTTCTCAATTTGTTCTAATTCTTCTTCCATAGATTTAATCCAAAATTTATCTTCACATGCCTCATTAACAGATGATGGTTCAATTTGAGAAATAAGACATGCCTCTTCATTTGCCAATCTTCCTCTTGTCATAACTCCTTTAAATTTGTTTCCAATTATCTAATCTTCAGAATGATTCAATCTTATATATCGGGGTGTCTTTGTTTGTTGTTGTTCTTCAATTATTGTGGAATTCTTAGATGGTACCGGGGTAACTGGATCTTCATTCTGTACCAGTGGATTTAGTGTAGGTTCATTTGTCACAATTTCTGTTGCTGGTTCAGAGTCTATATACCTTGAAGTTCCTCTGAATTGTTCATCAATCTTTACATTTGTACTTTCAACAATTTTCTGCAATCTCTTGTTAAAACATCTATATGCCTTGCTCGTAGATGAATAACCAAGAAATATTCCTTCATCACTCCTAGGATCAAATTTGCCAATATACTCATCTCTTTTGATATAACATTTACTTCCAAAAATTCTGAAATACTTAAGAGTAGGAGTATTACCAAACCATAGTTCATGAGGGGTCTTACCGGTTTCACCTTTGATGTGAACTTTGTTGAATGTATAGACTGTTGTGTTGATTGCTTCTCTCCAATACACATTTGGTAAGTTTGCTTTTGATAACATACTTCTTGCTGCATCCAAGATAGTTCTATTTTTCCTTTCAACAACTCCATTCTACTATGGTGTCTGAGGTGCTGATAGTTGTCTTCTGATTCCATTCACTTCACAGAATGTATTAAAGTCCTTAGATGTGAATTATCCTCCTTGATCTAATCTTAAGCATTTGATTTTCTTAACGGTTTCATTTTCAACCATTGCTTTGAATAGTTTGAACTTTCCAAGTGCTTTTGATTTTTCTTTAAGAAAAGTAACCCAACACATTCTAGAATAGTCATCAATGATTAGCATGAAATATCTATCACCTTGTAAGCTTTTAGTTCTATCTGGACCACATAAATCAGTGTGAATCAAATCAAGAGCATTATTGGATTTTTCTGGAATACTTTTGAAACTAGCTCTAACTTGTTTTCCAAATTGACAATCCTTACATATTGTATTCTAAGGCTTGACAATTTTAGGTAAATCTCTAACTGCCTTAGTAGTACTGATCTTTAACATGCAATCAAAGTTTACATGATAGAGTCTCTTATGCCATAATCGACTTTCATCTATATGTGCAATCAAGCATGTCTTTTCATTGTTATTCAAATGAAAGATATTACATCTAGTCTGATTACCGGTTGCAATTTCCAAACCAGTTCTATTCATGATTTTGCATTTTTCATTTTTAAATTGTAACTAAAATCCTTTCTCAACTAATTGACCAACACTTAAAAGGTTATGCTTTAATCCTTCAACATAGTAAATATTATCAGTGCTATGCTTACCATCAAGAGATATTGTACCCTTACCTTTGATTGAACAAGCTTTGTCATCTCCAAATCTTACTAAACCTCCATTGTATTCTTGAAAGTTCAAGAATTTACCTTTGTCTCCTATCATATGATGTGAGCATCCTGAGTCAATGATTGATTCATCCTTTACTTCAACTTTAGCTGCTAGGGCTTGTTCTACCGGTTGAGCAGTAGGTGCCAGTTGATCTTCTGTTATAGCAACAAAAACCCATCCATTGTTTGTCGGATCCTCATCAAAATCATCAGTCACACCTTCATGAGCAATGTAACAAGATTTGTCTTTATTCTTCTTAAATTTGTATCTCTGATATTCAGGATTAGGTTTGTATGTTTTTCTAGCTTCTTCTCTTGGTCTAGCATGTCTATCAGGGCATCTCGAAGCCATATGACCAATCTTATTGCAATTAAAACATTTAAAGGGTGCTTTACCTTCATACTTACTTCCAACTGGACCTTTAGGTATTTTCCTTGCAAATAGTGCTTCAAGTTCTTCAAGTTCTTCATTTTTTTTCTTGCTTTCTTCAAGTTCTCTTGCATAAAAGGCTTTCCAATCAGATTTGTCAAATGATGGAGTAGATGATGTTGATGCTTTAAAGGCTAAATCTGTCTTAATAGTAGCAAGAGGACCAAATTCTTCAATTTCAAAAGCTGAAAGTTTCCCAATCAATGTATCCCTAGTTACTAATGCATTAGGCATTGTTCTCAACTCATTTATAGCAGTAACCTTCATTTTATATGTCGGTGGCAATCCTCTTAAAACTTTTGAAACAATTTCATCCTCACTTAAGGTTCCTCCACAACATTGAATACCCAAAACAATTTCATTTACTCTTTCCATAAAAGCAGAAATCCTTTCATCTTCTTCCATTTTCAGATGTTCATACTTGACCCGGAAGCTTTCAAGTTTTGCAATTTTGACTTTGGAATCTCCTTCATTCAGTGTCTCCAAATGATCCCAAATAGCTTTAGCAGTAGACCTAAATGATATTCCCATGATTTGTTGATCTGATAATGTGCTCAAAAGTGCTTCTCTTTCTTTGCAATCATTTTCTTCATCTTTTGTCAAGTTAGTTGGACTAGGCTGACCAGGTACAGCAGTAGTATAACCTTTCTTTGTAACTTCCCAGATGTCTTTTCCAATGCAATTTAGATGTGTCTCCATTCTGATCTTCCATATGCCATAGTTGGTTCCATCAAGTTTAGGACTGTCCTTCCTGAAATAGTTAGTAGACATTGGATCTCCTCAAGTTGTTAAACTTCTACAAAAGAGGACTAGGCTTTGATACCAATTGTTAGGTCCTGGAGACAATTGAGAGGGGGGGGGGGGTGTGAATCAGTTGTCTAATAAATTCCAACCAAAAATAACTTAACCAACTTAGTGCTTAATACCGGTAAACTAGTTAAGTATGTTGGTAGATAGTTTTAACAGTTAATTGCTATATCGGTAAAGATTAATGCATGAAACATAAACTCAAAGTCATCCACAATACATAACACTAATATTTGTATGTGGAAACCCTGTAAGGGGAAAAACCATAGTGGAAAACCTTACCCACAATCAGATGATACTACTGCAGATAGTAAGTGTACATAAATGGGGTCTGCACATGCAAAAAGGCCAACAGCCTAGAGCTCACTCCTCAATCACAAAATGGGAGTCACACTGACTACAGTTGAATGGTTAAATCCAATAAGAATGTATTACACAAAATAGCATCTTCATATGCTGGATTTAGTACTGGTGTAATGCTGATACGCTTTCACATAAACCTAATTTCACCTTCAAATGATTTTTGCGTGTATTGCACTGATTAATCTCACATATACCTTCACCCAATTCTTTTTCGCATTCCACACTTGATCTTACAAATAAGATTTTACCTTTATACCATAACCTAAGACCAATTTTAGTAGGTCGGCTCTACAAGATATTACTGTAGCATAGGAAATAGGAAATCATCACAAGCAACATATTAAAATACTAATCATTAGCTCAATCACAAAAGCTCATTGCAATGATCTATCCTAAACAACACTCAATAGAGACATAAAGATAAAACATTAAAAAGTAAATACTATGCAAACCAAACATGGATATGAATTCTTCCTTCATGTGGCTCCATTGTTCTTCTTTCCTCTCCAAATAGTTTGGTTGTGGATTTCACCTACAAGTGCACATACATGATTGAAAGCAAGTAGGTAAGAAAATTGGTCAAAAGTACTCGAATCGTTATTGATTAGAAATTCGATAATCTGATTAGGGGAGTGGGCCTTTGATGCAAAGGATGGAGGATCTAATTGCAAACTTTCAGATTTAAGTATAATCTGGACCCAAACCCCTATGCTTCTATGGTGTCTCAAGTGCTCACAATGCCTTAATAAGCTCCAAATCTAACTCCACCTTATCCAGGTGTTTCCCCTACCTCAAAAAACTTTAAATGACCTCAACTAACATGTCTCCAAGGTTACCAAGCCCTCAAATCATCAGCTGATACAAAAACCCAATTTTAGCCCTTCACTAGGCCTAGTTTCCTAGTAGCCTGCTGGACTATTTTTGGCTCTTTTCACACACATTTCCCAAAACATGGACCAATGTTATGACTGATTTAGATGCACAATATAAACCTCTATCAACTCCCAAAATCTTGCCTATGGTTGTTTTGGAACAAAGCCTTCAAAAAACCGTTGTCCTCAATCCCCAAGAGGGCTAATTAGGTCCACTTTGTGAAGAAAGTACCCTCCAAACTCACAACCAGATTAAATCCTTTTGGAAAGTCTTTATTTATGGTCTAAATCAAAGTATTTACTAGGTTTTAGGTCTTGGTTGCACTCCTAGATACCCAAACACCAAAAACCTCACTAAATCAACCTTACAAGTAGGGCTTTCTAGAAATCTCACTTCCAATTACTTCCAAGGCTCAACCAAAGTTCAAACACCTTCAAAACTCACTTCCAGAACTTCTCCTTCAATATTCACCATGCATTTACCATCCCCTAACGCTATTTCACATAAAAATACTACCTCCTTAAGGTAGATCTTCTGCTGCTACAACTATGGCATAAATCCCATGCATTTCCTAGTCAACTGTCAAGGTGTACACCTGCAACCTTCATTAGTTCCTATCAAAAGAAGTTAAAATAATATTTTACATGTTATTAGGCATCCACCCTATGAGAATCAGACATTTACATTCATAGGATGGATCCATACATGCTTGGAAACTCACAAAATCAATGAAAAATCACTGTCTTTTCTGGGACAGTCAGCAATAAAACAAAAAAATGATATATTTCAGACTTCCAAACGTGTATATCATGCAATGATAAATAAAAGGACCCCTCAAAGCATAGAAAATCCAATCCCTTAGTCTACCAATGCAAAGGAAGCATGAAAAACTCAAGGAATTGACAGAAAATTAGAAGTTTTATTGTTGTTTTTGTATCAGTCCGTACAAATCCATACCAGCATCATCCAACCACACAAAAATGACTTTAGGGACTTTATAATACCTTCCCCAACCAACTCCAACCAATATCCAACTAACCCAAGTGATTAAAATGTCAAAACAACTCTAAAACCTATTGCCCACCAAAATTGAAACTAGTTGTTGAAATTCAAAATTTGAATTTTCTACTTTATTTCTAATGCTTTTAATCCACTAAAACTTATCGCATTCAACTTATTTTGACATAATCAGATCATTTAAGCATATTAGACTCCTAACCAACCTATTTAGACCCCATTTCCCAATTACATTTCATTTTGGTCCTAAGGCCTTTACTAGGTCCTTTAGGACATTTACACATTACATCACATTTGTCATTACAAAAGGCCATAATAGGCTTTAAAACATTCCAATTAATGGATTTTAATGTCATAACCTGGTCCTCTATCTTCATGTCTTCATTTATCTTCCTAGGTGCTCCTGCACCATACTCCCCGCCAACAAGAAAATTCTTGTCCCAAGAATTGCTCCAACCATAAGTATGGTTTCTCTTTTTTGTTCTCCTCTGATTAGGGATTAAATAGTCCCCAAAAGTGACTTTCTTCCTCCTTTTCCAACCTGTACTCACATCACAAAAGGTGTTAGAAATAAAAGATGCATTGGTGTGTCTATTTCTAGGACATTGCTGCTCCTATCCAGACTGTATATCTGCTCTTAACTGACTCAAAGGCTGCCCCTGCAACTTCTCATTACCACACTGATATCTCTGCTCCAAAATAGGACACTTCACTGCCCCTATTTGCACAAAATTCTAATCCCAAAGTTCCTCGTCTTTAGGACTGCTCTGTCCTTCATACTGCTGCAAATTAGTCCTCCTTGTGCCCTACTCTTGTACAGAAAACTCATTCCCAAAACACATTACAGTGGTGTCCTTTCCATCTTGGATCAATGGACTTAATATGTACTTCATCCTACCCTTATGAACCAAATAAGTATTCTTATAACCATCATGTATAATTCTTCTAGAAAACTGCCAAGGTCTGCCCAAGATTAAGTGACCACAACTCATATCCATTACATCACACAAAACACTATCAACATATTCACCAATGGAGAAATTAATGACCACCTGATCCTTTACCAACATATTCTGACCTTCATTGACCCATGTAGCAAAATATGGATTAGGATGTGCAAGGGTTTGTAAGTTCAACTTTTTGACTACATCATAAGCAACCAAATTGTGACAAGCCCCTGAATCAACAATCAATTTGCATACCTTGCCATGGATTTTACAATTTGTCTTGAATATCCTTGCTTGCTGTGATGGTTGTGCTTTCCCCATGAGTAACAATTCTCCTACCTCTGGTAATGCTAGGATAGGTTCTTTTTCTTCTCCTTTTGTGTCTTCTTGTGTCAAGTGTACTCTCCTATCCTTCTTATCCTCACTCCATTTGGGACATTTGAATGATGGGTGTCCTGGTTCATTGCAATTGTAACATCTAAATGTGCCTCTTCCTTGACCAAATCCTCTTCCTCCTCTTTGATTGTATCCACCCCTTGATTCTGAAAATGGTTCCTTGCCCTTGTCATCATTGTTTGGTCCTTGACCTCTACCACCTCTTCCTCTATTTGTATTACCTCCTCTTCCTGACCTTTCTTGTCTTCTTCTCACCTTTTCTTCTGCTCTAATGGCCAATTGATAACATTCACCAATAGTCCTTGGTACTTGTAGACCAATCTCATCTTGCAAATGATACTTCAAGCCATTGATATACCTAGCTACCTTCTCATCTTCTTCCTCATATCCTCCCCTAATACTCAATTTATGAAATTGTTCAGTATATGCCATTACATCCATGTCTTTTTGTTTCAAATTTTGTCTCATCCTCTTCACATGTATGCTATAATCTGAAGGCAAGAATTGCTCCTTGATGAGGTTCTTCATCCTTGCCCAATTTGTGATTCTTGTCAACCCCTTACACATTCTATCATTTTGTAAACTTGTCCACCAAGTTAAAGAAGTACCTCTTAGCTTTGTTTTTGCAAACTTCACTCTCTTCTCATCCTCCATCTCCTCATACTCAAAGTAGTTCTCCAAGGCATCCAGCCAACCCAACACTTCTTCACTATCCATCTTCCCCTGATAGATAGGTACCTCCACATGTCCTTTCCCTCCATTGTTTTGTACTACCTTCAAAATCCTAACAAGCTTCCTCTCCTCAGGGTCCATCTCATCTTCTACTTCCCTACGTTCTTGTCTTTCATGTTGTTCCTCTCCTTCATCTTCATAGTGTTCTTCATTAACTTCTTCCCTCCTATGGTCCATTCTTTCTTTCTCATAGCCTTCTAACCTAGCTTTCATGGCCTCTTTCTCTCTTCTCCATTGTCTATCCCTCCTTGCTTCAGCCTGCTCTCTTGCTGCATCTTGTTCTCTTCTTTCCCTTCTTTCTCTTTCCAAAATCTCCTTCAACTCCTCAAGTTCCCTAGCCAATTGAATCTTAGGTGCCATAACTACCCTTCCAATCCTTTACCTAGACCTTTCACTACTCTGATACCACTTGATGCAGAGGATGGAGGATCTAATTGCAAACTTTCAGATTTAAGTATAATCTGGACCCAAACCCCTATGCTTCTATGGTGTCTCAAGTGCTCACAATGCCTTAATAAGCTCCAAATCTAACTCCACCTTATCCAGGTGTTTCCCCTACCTCAAAACACTTTAAATGACCTCAAATAAAATGTCTCCAAGGTTACCAAGCCCTCAAATCATCAGCTGATACAAAAACCCAATTTTAGCCCTTCACTAGGCCTAGTTTCCTAGTAGCCTGCTGGACTGTTTTTGGCTCTTTTCACACACATTTCCCAAAACATGGACCAATGTTATGACTGATTTAGATGCAAAATATAAACCTCTATCAACTCCCAAAATATTTCCTATGGTTGTTTTGGAACAAAGCCTTCAAAAAACCGCTGTCCTCAATCCCCAAGAGGGCTAATTAGGTCCACTTTGTGAAGGAAGTACCCTCCAAACTCACAACCAGATTAAATCCTTTTGGAAAGTCTTTATTTATGGTCTAAATCAAAGGATTTACCAGGTTTTAGGTCTTGGTTTCACTCCTAGATACCCAAACACTAAAAACCTCACTAAATCAACCTTACAAGTAGGGCTTTCTAGAAATCTCACTTCCAATCACTTCCAAGGCTCAACCAAAGTTCAAACACCTTCAAAACTCACTTCCAAAACTTCTCCTTCAATATTCACCATGCATTTACCATCCCCTAACGCTTTTTCACATAAAAATACTACCTCCTTAAGGTAGATCTTCTGCTGCTACAACTATGGCATAAATCCCATGCATTTCCTAGTCAACTGTCAAGGTGTACACCTGCAACCTTCATTAGTTCCTATCAAAAGAAGTTAAAATAATATTGTACATGTTATTAGGCATCCACCCTATGAGAATCAGACATTTACATTCATAGGATGGATCCATACATGCTTGGAAACTCACAAAATCAATGAAAAATCACTGTCTTTTCTGGGACAGTCAGCAATAAAACAAAAAAATGATATATTTCAGACTTCCAAACGTGTATATCATGCAATGATAAATCAAAGGACCCCTCAAAGCATAGAAAATCCAATCCCTTAGTCTACCAATGCAAAGGAAGCATGAAAAACTCAAGGAATTGACAGAAAATTAGAAGTTTTATTGCTGTTTTTATATCAGTCTGTACAAATCCGTACCAGCATCATCCAACCACACAAAAATGACTTTAGGGACTTTATAATACCTTCCCCAACCAACTCCAACCAATATCCAACTAACCCAAGTGATTAAAATGTCAAAACAACTCTAAAACCTATTTCCCACCAAAACTGAAACTAGTTGTTGAAATTCAAAATTTGAATTTTCAACTTTATTTCTAATGCTTTTAATCCACTAAAACTTATCCCATTCAACTTATTTTGACATAATCAGATCATTTAAGCATATTAGACTCCTAACCAACCTATTTAGACCCCATTTCCCAATTACATTTCATTTTGGTCCTAAGGCCTTTACTAGGTCCTTTAGGACATTTACACATTACATCACATTTGTCATTACAAAAGGCCATAATAGGCTTTAAAACATTCCAATTAATGGATTTTAATGTCATAACCTGGTCCTCTATCTTCATGTCTTCATTTATCCTCCTAGGTGCTCCTGCACCAGCCTTTGATTGAAGAAATTTATCCAATTTATAGACAAATTGGAGAGATGAACAAATTAGCATGATAGTGATTTGAATGGAAATTCAAATCAAGAATAGAAAAATTATGACATGTCTATGACAAATTGCTATGCAAGGATTTAAGACAATTTATGACAAATTATGACAAATTGCTATGCAAGGATTTATGACATGAATTTGAAATAGAAATAGACATTTAGGAGAAATTAGAAAATTAAGTTGGAAATGATGACTTGGAAATTAGGAAATTGATGAAAAATAGGTAAATTAATTAATAATTTCTCATTCATTAATTAATTTACAAAAATAGAAGGAAATTAATTAGCCAATTAAATAAACATTTAATTGTGACAAGAAGACTTAGGATAAATAAATAATTTATTAATCCTAGAGAGAGAAATGACAAACAAGGTTAAATGATTAAATCATGAAACCCTAAAGAGATGAATTAGCAATGCAAAGATGACAATTAGGTCTTGACAAAGGATAGTTGATATCGATTCGATCGTGATTTTGAATTGATAAATGACCAGTGTTGATAAATGATTTGATTAAGATTGGTTGACAAAAATCAATGACAAATTGACCAAATTGACATGATTGAAAAGGACAAGGATCGATGACAAATCGATCACAATATGACAAGATTGACAAGGACAAAGATCGACCAAAATCATGATTGAAGATTGTTGTGGACAAGACCAAATTCGAAAGCGAGACAAATGAAGAATGTAGAAGAATGACTCGATGCTCGCAAATGATAAAAACCAAGTGCGTGACATAGGAGAAATGTTAATGTGATGCAAAAACCTAAAATGAGGCAATGCGCAAATGTTAAAGTATGACTCCGCAAGCGTTGACCATTTTTAGGTGTCTACATTTTGCCCCTCTTTGAGACAATGCGATTTTAAGCGTTGTTTCAAAGAACAGTAATGAAAATGCCCTAGACAATGACAATGACATATGGATGCCCCCTCGAGGAATTGGCCAGAAACATGCAGAAAAGAGGCCAATTGATCGATAAAAATGATAGAAAATGATAGGATCAAACGAACTGCCAAGACGGACCGAAGAAATGTTAGTAAGCAGAAATTAGACAGAGGACAGGTAGAGATGAAGAAATACTTGCTTTCACCAATGCACAAAAGTAGGTGAGAACCTTTATTTGATATGGCAAAATGGATGCGGTGCTACATGGCAATGAAGGCCAGAGCGATAATGCAATCCCTTTGCGTAAGATAGACATGTTCACAGACAAGGAATAGTTCAAAAATCCTAAGACAAACTTGCCCCAGAATGTTATGAAACACTCCACAAATAGAAGACAAAAAATAATAAAGGACAATGAGCCATCCCGACCACTCTAAATCGCTCAGTGACATCATCGAGCAACATAGGAACATGGTCGAAGCCAAAAATAAATCAATAAAAAGATAAGACTCGCAAATTCAAACAAGTCAAACAAACATTCTGATCATCATTGTCAAAAGTTGAAAGTGCTGATAGGACGATCATGCTGTCTGGTTTCAGGACATGTGGTACCCCGTCTAAGACAGGACACAGTCTGGTTTCGAGTATACCACACCCTATATAAGACCCATGATAGTAGTGACAAGGACAAACGATATTGGTGGTGACGTTCGATTGATAAGACAATTTTGATCAATTTGAATGTTTGATTTGATTGAAAAAGGTCATCTGTTAATGCGTGATTTCATTAAAGCACAATGTTTGAAGCGAGTGTTGTTGGAGGTATGCTCAGCGATCTGTCTATGCACAAAGGGATCATTTATTGACAAAATGCAAAATGCCAAAGAAATTGTTTTTGGATTTGGAGTTTCTTCAGGACATTAGTTGATTTTTTTTGGATTTTTTCAGGACATTTTATGAATGTTTTTGGATTATTTCAGGACATTATTTGATTTTTAGGGATTTTTTCAGGACATTATTTCAATTTTTATGATTTTTTTTTCAAGACATTTTTCAATTTTTTAAAATTTTTTTATTTCAGGACATTTTTAAATTTTTTTTTTTTTTTTTCAAATTTTGCCCCCAGTGTCTAGCAAGGCAAGGAATATGACAGGTGAATAAATAGGCTTTCTAAAATGATAGTGGATAGAGGGAAGACAAAGGCCTTTTATCATGGAGACAATATGGATGCAATTTTCAAGGGCTATTGGGTGATGGGATAAGAGACTGGATATGACAATGTAAAGCAGGAACATGGCATGAGGGACATGTCAAGAGGTTTTTGAAACCATGTTTAAATTTTGCATCCTTATGTCAGATCAAGATCAAGGAATAAAAAAGAGTGTATGGATAGTGATAAGATATGGATAGGATAAGCAAGACCAAGAATGGATAAGGGACATGGACTGAAGGTCGGGATTGGCTAAGGGATAGTGGTAGAAAGTCGTAATAAGATAGGGAATATGGATGAAAGGTTATAATAAGCAAATGGATAAATGACCAAAAGCTATGATAGACTAAAAGCTACGAACAAGATGCATGATGCTCATGAAGATCCTCAGCCTTGTCAAGATCAAAGGTGGAAAGGGAATCTGGACATGAGGGATAATAGGATATGAAGGGTAATGACAGGGGTTCGATAGGATAATGGAACAATGAAGGACAAAAGGATATGATAGGATAAAACCTACCCCCAAGAGTGGTGTGCAAGAAGATCATAAATTATGCATGATGCCTATTTGCTAGGTTTTCATCACGGTACTTGCCCAAGGCGCATGTTTGCCAGGTTTTCACCAGTGGATGAATTATTTTTGCTTTACTTTTTTTCTCTTTTTTCTTTTTTTTTTCACTTTTTTTTTTTCTTTTCTTACTTTTTGGTATTTTGACTTTTTCAAGAGAAGATGGACACATGAGAGGGGATGGAAGAAGGACTCAAGCGTCTTTTTGTTTGGATAGTAGCCTTGAAAAAAAATGGACCATGACCTTTAAAACTATGCTCAAAGACGTTGGTAGGATAAGGACATGGAAAAAGAGATGACACTAAGGCAAGGATTTATGCAAAGGATTGGATCAAAGGGATCGAAGGATGGAAAATATGCATTGGATAATGGGTAGGGTATTGGAAGAATTGGGCTTTAGTGGATGGAAATGTAGGCAAGATCAACATTGGCACACACCTTGAGGGGTGATGGACTGATGGAGGAAAAATGTATTTTGGATATTGAGATTTTGATGAAGGAATAGCTTGGGATTTTGGGACATAAGGGCCCAAAATGGATGAAGAAGGTGATGGAGAAATAGACTTGGAAGGTTTGGATGGAGGAACAACAATTTTGGATGCCAAGTTGGATGTTTCTTTTTGTGCTTCAAGGAGCTTCTTAGGGATCCACATGGTTTTTGATTTTTCATGCTTTTGTGGTTCCTTGGAGTGCATTGCTTGCACAAGGGATTTAGGAACCCATATATATTTTGAATCTGCTTTATTTTTCTCAGTGGACCTTTCTGGCCTTTTGGATATTTCTTTTTCTTTATAGATCATATTGTTCTTTGTTTTGACATGTCGATTATATTGGACATGTTGATCCTTGAATACATGTGGATTGCTAGACTTATGACGTTTACACTTGGCATCCAAATTGATTGGAGGAGGAAAGGAATGTTGGTGTGGATGGGAATGATATGGAGGCATGTGGGATGGATGGAAGGTTCTCCAAGATGTGTGCCTTTGCTGATGTTGCATAGGAGATGGAGGGATATAGGGACCTAGAATGGATGGAAGGGATGATGGGGAAGGTGGACATTTGGATTTTGACTTTGAAGGGATACCAACGCCTTGAGTGTGAGCTCTGTAGCCATGACCATTAGTATATTCTTTGATATGAAGGGGTTCTTGCTTGTGAAGGTATACTCCTTGTCCTTTATGAATATTTTGACTTGTAGGATACTCTTTTCTTTGGGAGGAAGATGCGAGTCCATTAAGTGGTGGATATGATATGAGAGAAATAATGAGATCTTGAAGTGGATCGGATTGCACCAAAGTGGAAGAACCCATTATGCATGTCGAGGGTTCATGAACATCTTGCACTGACACATTAGAACCATGAAGGGGATTAGGATCATGAGGGGGACTAAGATTGTGTAGTGGACATGGCTCAATGATAGGCTCTTCAAGAGATGGAATGGGAGAAATAATGGGATCATCAAAATAATTGATATCTTGGAGTGGATATGCTGGATTAGGATGTGGAGATGGAGGAACAAGTGGATCTTGTGGAGAATCTGAAGGAATAATTTGATCTTGACAAGGAGGAAGATCATTGGAATCCTCTTTAAAGGTGCTTTGCTCTTGACTTTTAATGGGATCATCGAAAAGAATGGAAGGGATATCTTGATCTTTCTTAGGAAGTGGAATGTCAATGGGATTTGAAAGGACATTGTGTTCATGAAATGGAATGGGATCGTTTGGCATTGAATGGACTGGGATATCTTGATCTTGCTCGGGGAATGGAGTGTCAATAGGACTTTGGATAGGATGGACAAGAATAGGGGAATCATCGTGAGTGTCTGGGAACATGAGATCCTGGTCAAGAATTGGATGGGATGATAAGGTTTTGAGATCTTGATCTTGATCTATTTCAAGACACGTTTCTTCATGCTCTAAATTATCCTCTTGACATGGGGTTGGACTTTGGATATGCATGGAGGATTCTGACAAGGAATCAATGTTTTGGCATGAAGGAAATGCACTTTGAACATTTGTGATGGATTCTGGCAAGGAATCAATGCTTGAACATGAGGAAGAAGGACTTTGAATGGGGTCCTCTAAAATAGGTAATGGCAATAAAGTGCATGATGGCATTGGGTCTTGTATTTCTGAAACATGACAAGGTTGTGCATCATGAATTGGATTATTGTGGCAATCAATTATGGATAGCTCTTAGATAATTGCATCCTTGGGTGTATTGTTTGATGAGGAAAATATGGAAGGTTCTTGTGAAACTTCTAAAGGTGTAGGGATAGATGCCACTGGAGAGTCAATTTGTTTGTGGGGGGATGAGACATTGCTAGACATAAGTGTATTATCTTTATCTTCCTCAAAGAACTCACTTGGTAGTTTCCTTAAGAGCATTGCAATAAAGCCACCTTTCTTTCGAGGTTTTGACATGGTTGTATCTGGAATTTGAACTTGTTTGGCAAGAATTTGGTCCCGGTTTGATGTCATGTTTTGATTTTGAACTAGATGTTGATCAAATTGGTTTGACATGTTCAAAATTTGGCTTGGTGCATGTTGCAACCTTTGTTTTTGAATGTTTGGTTTTGGTTGTTGATATTGATATGTTGATTGAACTTGTTGATATTCCACCATTGGTTGAACTATTTGTTGACATTGTATAGTTGGTTGGACATATTGTTGAAATTGGACCATTGGTTGTGTTGGTTGAATATGTTGAACAATTGGTTGTATTGGTTGAAAATCTGATTGATAGTAAACACCTTGTTCTTGTTGTGGAGGTACATAATGTTGAAATTGATGTTGTCTCTTTTCTTGGAATTGTTTCATCATCTCTATTTGTGATAGGAGAGCTGGTATGTTTGATCGTTCAAGAAGAGATCTTACATCAATTGGCTCAATCTTTGGATTTCGACCTGGAAGTTTTCGAAACATTTTGGACATTTGTGATCTATTCTTCTCAATGTTTTTCACTCTTTGTTCCAATATTTCCTCTTCTTGAGCTAGTTTTTCCTCTAGTTTTTGTATTTGGAGACTTGTTTCATCATAAAGAGTTTGATCGATATTGCCTTGTTGTTGGGATGGATATAATTGTGATTGCATTGTCAGTTGATATGTCAAACTTTGTTGCATCATTGGTTCTTGAAACCTTGTTTCAATAGACATGTCACTATGCAATGTTTTTGGGATTTTTCAAAGACAATATATGGTATGCAACTAAATGCAAACTTAAATAGATGAAAATGTAATCTATGTTTTTGGTTGTTTTTGAAGATTTTGAAAAACTTATGAATGCAAATCTAAGAGAGGGACCCTTGGGAAATTAGAATGATGTCTAGACCTCAAAGGACAAAAGGACTCAAGTGATAAAGGACAAGATGACAATGTCTCCCCTATATGCTTGGATACTAATCTAGGTTTGAGGAAATGACATGGATGACAAAAGGACAAAAGGTTTGATAAGGTCTAGACTTCCTAACAATGACTTAGGGTTTATCAAAGATTTGGATTACTCAAGTATGACAAGACCTAGCTTTGACACTATATGCAAAGGGACAATTGCTATGCAAGTGATCCTAATATGATATGATAATGACTTAAGCTTAATAATAGGACCTAGGGTATGCAAACATGAATGTATGACAATGATATTACTCTAATGCAAGAGGACATATGCAAATGGATGACTCTTATTGACATGCAAAGGAATATGACCTAAATGAAACTTAACCTTGATAGTTGACAATGAACTTGCAAAATGCAAACCTAGGATGAACCTAAATATAAGTGACATGAATGTTGAGACAAGATTTTGACAAATGTTTGACAACCATGTTTGAAAGTGTTTGAACTTTGTTGGATAAAATGTTCTTGTGTTTAACCTTGCTTGGAATCAATTTGTCTTGTTTTTGAAATGAGATGCAATTCAACTTTTGACAAACAAAGAAGACAAGATATTTCAACTTAGATTCAATACAATCATGCTCATGCACAGATTTCTTATGGTAGGCAAGGAAATTAGGTACTTGAGAGGTAGACTCATTATGGGATTCAAGGAGAATACATAGATGCTTGACCCCACGGGCTCCCCTCCACGGCACTCACTTCTCAGGGCAGTCAAGAATCAGTCCCCATGGAAATCTCCCCATGGTGAACTTAGTATCTCTTGCAAGTATCCGAACTTGTCCTTCTCAAGCAACTAGAAGGGTTTTTTGGCCTCTAAAAACAAGGTGTTTAGTAAGGATTTCTGTTAAGTGTTACTCCTTGATGTCACGCAAGCATGATTGAGACATTAAGCCCATCAAGATACCAAACAAATGTAGTCATGCAAGCATGATTTAGACCAAGAGGCCCTACTTAGATGTTGATATGAGAAAGAGTTCAAGGGTCATCACTTCCCAAGTAACTGCAATTCCCACGTAACCCTTCCTTCAAAGCTTTCGCCCATCAGGTATTTGTTTATAGTGAGTTAGAATGCCAAGGTATTCTAGATGTACTCACTTTGGGTCGTTCCCTTCTCACGATTATCACTTGCTTGCAAAAGCAAAGTGGTCGGGAAGGCAGGCCCTCTAAAGGTGACACACAATCAAAGACATGAGCATGGTATCAAAGATCTGTATTTCTGATCACCCTAAGAAGGATGAGAGCATACTGTCCTACTCCAATGTCACACTCAACAATCAAAGCAAAAACATGTTCATTCCCACCTATTTAGATATCACTAGGTGCCTAAAACATTAATGACAAACACCAAGTTTAGTTGTTTCTCCAAGGCAACCTGCAAAACCCAAGTTAGAAGTTTGAGGTGTTTATTCTTTGACTATCGATTTTGCATAAAACATGTTAGTAGTTTGATTTGTTGTCTTTGCCATGCGTATGCCAAGATTCTGCATAGGTAATTAGTACCAAAAACCAAGAAACAGAAAATAGAATGCAGAAACAAAACAAATTTTTAAGCAAAACAATGCATTTTTACCTCTGTTCTGGACTTGACACAGGCACAGAAGTCATGACACAAGCATAGAACCCATGACACAGGCACAGAATGTCATCAACACAAGTGCAAAATGCTCAACACAGGCGCAAGTTGCTTCACACAGGCACAGAAGTCCCCAGAAAACCCTGCACGGCCCTGTTTTTGGGTTGTTTGGCTTGCAAATCAACTTGAAAGCACTCAAAAACACAGTAAAGGGATTAGAAGGTTAGTGTTCACATCAGGTTCACCAATTAATGTACGTTAGGAAATAGGAAATCATCACAAGAAACATATTAAAATACTAATCATTAGCTCAATCATGAAAGCTCATTGCAATGATCTATCCTAAACAACACTCAATAGAGACATAAAGATAAAACATTCAAAAGTAAATACTATGCAAACCAAACATGGATATGAATGCTTCCTTCATGTGGCTCCACTGTTCTTCTTTCCTCTCCAAATAGTTTGGTTGTGGATTTCGCCTACAAGTGCACATACATGATTGAAAGCAAGTAGGTAAGAAAATTACTCAAAAGTACTCGAAGCATGATTGATTAGAAATTTGATAATCTGATTAGGGGAGGGGACCTTTGATTGAAGAAATTCATCCAATTTATACACAAATTGGAGAGATGAACAAATTAGCATGATAGTGATTCGAATGGAAATTCAAATCAAGAATAGCAAAATTATGACATGTCTATGACAAATTGCTATGCAAGGATTTAAGACAATTTATGACAAATTATGACAAATTGCTATGCAAGGATTTATGACATGAATTTGAAATATAAATAGACATTTAGGAGAAATTAGAAAATTAAGTTGGAAATGATGACTTGGAAATTAGGAAATTGATGAAAAATAGGTAAATTAATTAATAATTTCTCATTCATTAATTAATTTACAAAAATAGGAGGAAATTAATTAGCCAATTAAATAAACATTTAATTGTGACAAGAAGACTTAGGATAAATAAATAATTTATTAATCCTAGAGAGAGAAATGACAAACAAGGTTAAATGATTAAATCATGAAACCCTAAAGAGATGAATTAGCAATGCAAAGATGACAATTAGGTCTTGACAAAGGATAGTTGATATCGATTCGATCATGATTTTGAATTGATAAATGACCAGTGTTGATAAATGATTTGATTAAGGTTGGTTGACAAAAATCAATGACAAATTGACCAAATTGACATGATTGAAAAGGACAAGGATCGATGACGAATCGATCGCAATATGACAAGATTGACAAGGACAAAGATTGACCAAAATCATGATTGAAGATTGTTGTCGACAAGACCAAATTCGAAAGTGAGACAAATGAAGAATGTAGAAGAATGACTCGATGCTCACAAATGATAAAAACCAAGTGTGTGACATAGGAGAAATGTTAATGCGATGCAAAAACCTAAAATGAGGCAATGCGCAAATGTTAAAGTATGACTCCGCAAGCATTGATCATTTTTAGGTGTCTACAATTACAATAAAAACATTTTAAAAAGAATATGATATCCGATGCAATAACTAATTGAACATGTTGGCTTAATGCATTTGCAATAATAATTAATCATTTCCATAGCGTGCCATGTTGATCTGGAAAAGATAAACCTACTGGTGTAACCCTAGATAACCCTGGACCTATTTGTCAGTAAAAGAAAATATGAAAATATGAATATGTCAATCATTAATTCATTAAGATAAGATGTCCACATGATGTCTTCAATATTACCATGTGTCTTCCATATCATTCCAAGTGCCAGTGATCAAATATACCTTGCCGGTGAACCATATACCAGTAGTTGTGCAATAGTTACTTGCTTGCCAGTGAATGTTGCTGGATCTCCAAAGTGCTAGTGTTTTAGTAGGTGTTGACATTAATGACAAAACCATACCAAAATACCAATAGTTACTCTAGCAACATCAGAGAATTATACAGTAACTGAAGAATAGGGAAGAGGAACAAAAAGTCAGAAGACTCGTAGGTATGTGAGATTGAATCATTCTGAAGATCAAATCATTGGGGAAAAGAGAAATGGAGTGTTGACAAGAAGATGACTAGAAACTAATGAGGTATGTTTAATTTCACAAGTTGAACTGGTATTAGTAATTGAGGCATGTAAAGATGAACATTGGTTAAAAGCTATGGAAGAAGAATTAGATCAGATTGAGAAAAATAACACATGGACTTTGGTTCCTTGACCTAAAAATAATTTTTTTATTGAAACTAAATGGGTTTTTAGGAATAAATTGAATGAGGATGGTCAAGTTATAGTAAATAAGGCTAGATTGGTTTGTAAAGGATATTCTCAGAAGGAAGGAATTGATTATGGAGATACTTTTGCACCTGTAGCTAGGATTGAAGCTGTAAGATTATTTCTTGCCTATGCTACTTATAAAAACTACAAGATTTATCAAGTGGATGTTAAATGTGCATTTTTGAATGGGGATCTTGATGAAGAAGTTTATATTGAGCAACTTGATGATTTTTCACTATCATATGATACAGATATGGTTTGCATGTTAAGGAAAGATTTATATGGATTGAAACAAGCACCTAGAGCTTGGTATACAAGGTTGGATAAATATATTTTGAAGCTTGGTTTTACTAAAGGTAGTGTTGACAGTAATTTATATTATAAAATCACTAATGATGATATACTAATTGTTGAAATATTTGTTGATGACATTATTTTTGAAGGTGAAGATAAGTTATGCGTAGAATTTATTAAGAATATGGAAAAACAATTTGAGATGTCTATGATTGGTGAGATGAAATTTTTCTTAGGTTTGCAGATTAATCAGATTGGCATAGGTATTTTTATCTGTCAAACTAAATACGCTAAGGAAATGTTGAAGAAATTTGGTATTTTTATCTATGATTGGGGTTTGCTTTATTTGACTCAGACTAGGCCTAACATTATGAATGTTGTTTGTATTGTTTCAATATTTCAGAGTGATCCTAGAGAAAATCAAGAGATGGCAGTGAAAAGTATTTTTAGATACTTGCAAGGTACATCAGAATATGGCTTGTGGTACCCTAAGCATGATAACTTTACTTTATGAGCATATACAGATGTTGATTGGGCTAGAGATGTTGATGACCGAAGAAGTACTTCTAGTGGAGATTTGTTTCTTGGAAAGGAGTTGGTTTCATGGATCATCAAGAAACAGTCATGTACTTCTTTATCTACTATTGAAGCTGAGTATGTTGTTGCTGCTACTAACTGTACACAAGTTTTATGGATGAAGCAAATGTTGAAGGATATAAAGGTGGATTGTGATGCAGTGATAGTTATTCACTATGATAACTTTGATGGTATGATGAAAGAATAAGTATCCGGTAGATTACTAAGAGGGGGGGGGGTGAATCAATAAACTAACAAAAACTGATACAAAATTTCCAAACTCAAACTCAAACATACAAAGTAAACTTATCAATAAAATTTCACTGTCAAGATCAATACTCGTAAGATTACTGGTTGACTGTTGAAGCAACTTAACAGTAAATAACTTCAATCTTATAAAGATCTAAATGCTTAATCATATATCAACATATTCCATCTCTCAATGCTTCGAGTTATCATGCCTTATCAGAATAGTTAAGTAGTTAATCAAATCAACAAATAAGATCATAACCACAAAAACATTCACCACATGACACAAATATTTATACATGGAAAACCCAAATAGGTAAAAACCACAGTGAGATGAGACTCACAAGATAGCTATCTGAAGTCTTCTAAAGCTCACCCTGTTAGGAGATAAGTTTGTTAAAGATTTTACAATAATTCATGTTAAGAATTGATCTTGTTAGGAATCACCCGGTTAAGGGATTCACAAAATGCCTTGATAAAAAGCAAATACACTGTTAGGACTAACCTCGGTAGAGGATTTGAGAATCCAAGCTAATGGATCACCTTGTTAGAGCTTACCCAGTCAGGGGATTTCACTTCTACTATAATTATTAAAAGACAACAGGTTTTTCTTGATCTGTCTAAATAACACTACATTTGTTTGAACAAATCCTTTTAAGCTTTAATTTGCCTTTACACAAACTGTAGATTCATTCTCTAGTTAGGCAACCACACACTCAACTGATATATTCCAACACCTTTTACAAAACAACTTCATCAACCTTAAATACAAATCAATTAGGTTGGTAACACAACAAAAACCTAATTCTCTCATAGATATTACAAACAAATCGGTTCAAGTGTGACCATTAGATTTACATAGCAATTTGTACACATTCTTCAAGAAAATTCTAGTCACTCCATGATCACCACTTCATCAAACTTGTAACTCATCACACACTTTGCATTAGATGCAATCCACTTTGCTCATTCCCTAGACAATCAAACAAATGTGCCAAAACAATCTAAACTTATCTTCATACAATGACCACACATGTCACCATCATTACCGCTCAACATCAGATAATAAACTAATATAACCATTTCAGCAAACTTAATTGGTTAGGGTTTAATAAAAACAACTGGTATGGTTTACCGGTTACATTGCATAGAAAGGGTTTAACCTTATACACTGGTTACCGGTTCAACTCACAAACTTACATACCGGTTTAAAACATCTTCCTCAAAGCTCTTCCTACCAGTTACAAGACAATATCAGTAATAACAACAATATCAGCAATATCATAAATACCTTACCAGTTCAATTGACATCAATGACAACATAACATATCATTAATTCAATCTTTATGCAAATGCCAAAAATCTCCCCCTTTGGCATTGATGGCAATACAAATATCAACACCATTGCTTGTTGCTGAGAATGTGAATAGGAATCCTAGTTTACATTACCAAGTATTCACATGCTCTCTCTGTCTTCAGCCTGTCACTAATTTCCCTTTCCCATAATCACATGATTCTTCTCCTTAATCACATAATTCTTCTCCCCCTTTGACAACAATGCCAAATTGAAAGTAAAACATGTAATATCAAATTTTCACTATCCATCAACAACATACTAAAACTTGATGCTCCCCCTATGGAATACATCCACTTCTACATCAATCCATCTAAGATTATGCAAGTGATCTAGGGACTAATGCAATCAACATCATGCTCAACTAACTTCATGAAGGGGTACAACCCCTAGTTGTCTTCTGAGATACTCAAATGTAGTCTTAGGTAGAGGTTTGGTTGGTAGAAACATGCTCTAAGATAACATCTTTGCTTTGAACTTTTTCCCTCAAGAAATGATACTTCAATTCAATTTGCTTGGTGCGAGTGGGCAAAACAAGATTCTTAGAGATATTTATGGCACTTGTATTATCACATGAGATCTTTATAGGCTCTAAAATTTTCATCTTAAAATATTTTAAAATGTGCCTCATCCAAATAGCTTGTGTGCAATTCATATAAGCTGCAACATACTTAACTTCAGCAGTAGATTGTGAAGTACGAATTTGCTTCTTACTACTCCATGAAACAAGCCTTCCTCCTAGAAAGAATGCTCCACTAGTAGTACTTTTCCAGTCATCAAAATATCCTACCCAATCAACATCTATGTACACCTTCAAATCAAAATTTCCTCCATATGGATACCATAATCCATAATCAACAATACCTTTTAGATATCTAAAACTTCTCTTGGTTGGTATCAGATGTGCTTCCTTTGGATTCTTCTGGAATCTAGCAACTATACCAACCACATGGTACTACTTATCAGATTGCCATTAGTTTTATGTCAAAGTTATAATATATACTCTAGTCAGTTAACACTACCAAATCATGTAGTCAGTATACACAGAGAAGTCGGTATGCATAGTCTATTTGATTACAGAAGAAAGTAGTCACAGAACGCAGTATACACCGAGCAGTCTACCGAGTATCTTTTTATATCTATCGAGCAGCAAAGATGACATACCAAGTTGATATACACCGAGTGAAACATGTTACCAGATTCATTGAACTTGGACATGCACATGAAAACGTGTTACAAGATCAAGGCACATCTAACCATTATTACATTGGAAATTGCACTAGAAGATTGTGTATGATTTCGAGGTCATTTAACCAATGAAATATTTTGTGTAGTTATTCATTCGATAAATCATGTTTGTAAGATCGAAGCAATGAATTGGATCACCGTCATAAGAGATCTATTTATATAGCATGAGTTAAGGGTGTATGTATGTGTGTAAGAAGACTGTTACAAAGACATAGAGGTCACCAAGAAGGTTTTTAGAGAATAGTCGAAGAATAGAGTAAATAGAAGGGTTTACCGAGTTACTATATGGGTTACCGAGGTATGCTATAAGCAAGGTAATCTATTCTGAGCACATAGAATCTTCTATAACATTTCAGATGTAAAGTTGCAGATATTTGTAATGATTTTATTGTAATATTGTGAAGTTGAAAGAGAAACCTTTAATAGGGTAAAAGACTCTAATCAAGTCTATAAATTGTAAAGCCTCTAACTAGGTGCAACATTTAGATTAAGTGTTGTAAAATACTTTAGCAAGGTAGATCTAACATATCTTATTACTCCTAACAAGGTAAGCTATCAGAAATAGCTAATATGTAGCTCTAACCGAGCACTCTTTATTATTGCAGTAGTGAAGTTGTGGGTGCCATCCCCACCATATTTTTTTTCTCTAACCAAGATTTTCTGCGTAACCAAAATATATGTGTTATGGAGTGAATCATGTATGATTGTTATCTATTTGCTTTAGCTTTATTTTATGTCACTGCACTATTCGGTATATGCATAACAGTAAAGTTATTATTCAAGAAAAGTTTTGGAGTACTGATTCACCCCTCCCCTCTCAGTACATTAGCTTTCCATATTGGGCCTAACAATTGGTATCAGAGCTTGAATCTTGGAAAAGGTTTTAATTGCCTAAAGAGAAAGATCTTATCAATGGAAGGTTATAAACAATCTTGGAGGATTATGTATCTGCAAGAAGAGCTGGATCATGCTAATCAAGTGATTGTAGACATGCAAAAACATATGCAAAAATCTCTGAAAGTAAGAAGAAGATTATCTGAGATTTGCAGGACTCTCAAGAGTTAGTGGAACTAATTGAGACATCATCTGAGAATAGTATATCTGAAGAGACTGAAGAAATGATTGAAGTATTGAAAGAAAAGAACAAAGAATTGGCTGATCAACTAAAAGCAATGAAAAGAGAACATGAACATTTCAGCACACAAATGACTGAAAATCTAGATGCATTAAGGATAGCTAAGGATAAAGCAAGAGATCTAGAAAGAGAGAAACAACTTGAAGTCTTAGTATCTGATAAAAATGATGAAATCATAAGGTTGACTGGAATGCAACAAAATATAATAGATGAAGCAATTATGAAGAATGATGAAAATCAAGCATTGAAATTTGAAGAATCAAGGTTGACTGATGAACTTGAAATAGAGAAGAAATCCAAAGAAACACTCAAGAAGAGTTATGAAGCATCAAAGATGTTGGATGAGCAACTGAATACAAGAAGACCCAACAAAGATGTAGGACTTGGTTACAAAGGAAAAGACTCTACCGAGAAAGGAATTCATACTACCGAGAAAGGAGAATCATCAAAGCAAGTTGGAAACAGGAAGAACATCAAAAGAAAGAAGCCTATTTGCAACTACTGTGGAAATCAAGGTCACACTGCCAACATATGCCAAATCAGAAAAGGTAAGCAACCGAATATCACTAAGTCCAATGGTTATTGTTACAATTGCAATAAATATGGTCACACATTTAACCTATGTAGGACAAAGTCTGTTAACAATTATCAGAAGGCAAAATTCAAAGGGTTTTGTAGAAACTGCAATATATATGGACATACTACCGAGAAGTGTTGGTTTAAACAAAAGAACTACATGTGGCCTGCACACTGAGCAAACACTAGAGATTACCAAACTTACATAGATCCTTACCGACAATATGCAGTAGTACCATGTGATTACAATACAAGCATATGGTGTGAATGTTGTGGAAGATATGGACATATTAGTGCTAACTGTTTTATAAGGTTTGGAATGAACAACCAAAGATCATGGAGAAATCCTAGTATGGCATGTTTTCATTGTCACAAAGTTGGACACTTGGCTGGAGATTACAGAGATCAACCTAGAAAAGACACTGAAGAAATAAAAGAAAAATTAAAGATGATTTGGAAAAAGAAGGAAATTGTGTCAAATGAAGAAAGCACCTTACCTACCAAGTTAGGTGCACCTATTCCAAATTAATCAGTAAAGATATTAAGGGATTGCATTCTCTTAAGGTTAAAATCATAACAGTTCCTATTCTATTATGTACTAAATTCAAAATCTACATAGTTAAGATGCATTATTAAGTTTGAAATTCTATCAAAGTCTTTTGAAGCACTTTACAGGAAACCTATCAAGTCGGTGAATACAGGAAGTTTGTCAAGTCAGTAAATGAAGGAAGCTAAGTTACTCGGCTAAAACAAAAAAAGAGAGTAAATCGGTTAAAAAGGAACTAAGTGCATTTAATGTTTTTGACCTAACCCGCATAGAGCCCGATAAGGTATTTTGTGTACTTAAAAGCATTTTTGCAGTCATTTTCATTCACCAAGTTTTCGAAAGAGCAGAGCAGAGCAATTCCAAGGCAATCAAAACCTCATTCAAAGCAAATCCAAGGTATTTACATCAAATCTCAACATATTGTAAAGCTAGTTTACCAATCTTGTTGCCATTATTTGCTAAGTATAAAGCATCTGTTGTTTGGAATTCTGAAACCCTAAGGACTCTTTACTAGTTTTTTACCTGAAATCCTAAATGGCCCCCAAGATCCAAGATCCCATAGTTGTCAAGAATGTAGAGAAGCCCTCACTAAAATACTCTTTGACTCCTAAAGTCACCTTCGAACCAGATGACAAAACCGCCTTTTCACTCATCCCAGACAGAGTATTGTTAATCGAAGATGTGAGATTCTTCACCAAATGCTGTGTTGAAGAACTCAGTCATGTTGAAATCAGAGACACCTATGATGAATTTGTTAGGATTCCCACTAATACTGAGAGGGGGGGTGAATCAGTATCTAACCAGTGATAAGTATTTCTTAAGTTAAAACATACAGAACATAAAATAACAATATACTGGTATGCAAGAATTAATGCAATAAACAAAATCAAAAACATCCACATGAAAAGAACACCATAACACAAGATGTTTAACGAGGAAACCTGGTGTAGGAAAAACCTTGATGGGATTTGTGACCCACAATATTCACTCACTGGCCAATAAGAGAATATTACTTACAATAGGGGCCTGCACATGCAGGAAGGCCAACTGCCTAAAGCTCACTGCTCAATGAGAAGTCACACTAACTTACAATAAGGATTATACTAATCCAATGACTTGTACTACTTTACAATAGCATCTCCAATGCCAGATTTAGTACCGATTCTTTCTCTATTCTTTACATATACCCTTGACCTATAATTCACATATTAGGTCTGCCTAATAATTTTCTTTATTCTTGCTTCCTTACCTCTCTAAATGTCTACAATGATTTCCTTTATATACAAGAGTCATTTTACAATTTGCCAAGTCGGCTTACAATAAAAAAAAAATATTACATAACAAAAATCCTATCAACTTCTATGTCGGTATACATCTTTTCTTCTGTGTTAGTGTCGGTGCCTGTGTAGAGTGATCTTGTTGATACCAATGCACTGTCTTGCCTGTGTAATGCTTTGCCGGTATGATATCTTGCCGATGCCATAGGATTGCAAGGTTGCCATCAATGACAAAACCTTCAATCACATACAATGTCTCATTGGAGTGTCAATATGCCAACAATCTCCCCCTTTGGCATTGATGGCAACACTCATGAGAAATTTCAAAAAGTGTCCAAAAATGTGTAGTCCAAAAAATGTTTACCAAAAAAAAATATGAGGGCTCCCCCTGAGCATATGATCCCCATCTTTGAACTTTCTCATCCTACTACTCCCCCTTTGGCATCAATGACAAAGGTTGTCAAGATGTTAGTAGAGTTTGTAGTTACATCTATCCATATCCTCAACCCTATAGTTGGGTAGTTATTATTTGAAAAAGATCACCCAAAATTAAGTTTATACTATCCATAAACTTTTTACTATCTTCTATTGTTGTTTCAGTCCTCTTCACAGTACCGGTGAGATGCTGCAAATGCTCTGTCGGTGTTTTACTTCCCTATGCCAATGCCGTTGAGATTTCCTTCCACAGAGATGCTAAATAATCCAATCTTGGACTCAGTTTAGATCTCAAGTGTTTTTCCTTGTTTATTATTCTTTCTTTCTCTCTTTCCTATTTGAGCAATACTTGCTCAAAATTTGCTAACTTTTCTTCAAAAACAGATAATGAATCTGGTGAGTTGACAAAATTGTCCGCAAGCTTATTTATCTCATCCCTTGTCTTGCTTATTTTCTTGTCAATATCTATTGTCAAGAGGTTTGTTTTACATGTATCCTTATACAGATTTTTATACTCTTTCAACAAACTACATAGTTCCAGTAGAAGTGTGTCAAAGTCTCTGTTACACTTCTTTATTTCTTCATCAAAGAATTTTTGTTTCTCTTTTTCTACCTTGTCCTTTACTAATTCTTCCTTTAATTTCTCAATATTTCCAGAAATATATTTACATAATGTGTCCAATTGTCCTAAAGAGTCTTTATTATCTATATTACATTTAGTAGCAATTAACTTCAAAAATGGTATTGAATCATCTATTGCTTTATAAGCCTGTGAACTGCAGTCAGTTATTTTCTTTATAGAATCTAATAATACCTCAGTCACATTAGTTGACTTGAATGTTGATGATGATCCAAGAGTCTGAGTGCCGATGGAAATAACCATGCTTGTATTGACCTCTGGCAGGTCAGTTTGTGTTTGCGTTTCTTTTAGCACTGGTTTCCTTGCTTCACTGCTTATTGGTGGCACTGTTTTCTTGTGAACCTGTTCCAGAGCCTTTAGCTCTGTTGGTTTCTTTGTTTGTGTCTCAGATTCTATCTTTTTCCCTATATCCTCTACTAGTTTCTCTGTATCTCCTGTTACTAGAGGCTCTTTAGCCATATCTGACTTGTCAGTTGTATTTTTATCAACTGTTATGTTGATCTTTTGGGTATCAACATTTATAGTGTATAGGACTTCAAGATTTCGATTGCTATCCTCTACATCCATACTTTCTACTGCCGGTTGGTCTTCAATGGTTGTAATTTTCATAGGTGGAGGTAGGTTGTCTTTAACCTTTATGCTTGGAGGTCCACCAATTTTGCCTTTCCCTTTGTCCCTATCCTTCTGATATACTTTAATAGGCTTAGGGTTCCTGTATTCTTCTTGTATTTCCTTTTCAACCAGGAATATGTCCCAACCATCTTCTGTTTCCTTTGTTACTTTAGTAACTCTTCTTGCCATCAGTGAAATATGTCAGTGTGTAGTAGAGAATACTATCTGGTTTTCCTGAGCAATCAAATCATCAATTTCCTTTGGAGAGTTTACCGGATATACAACAAGTAGTTTTCCTATTTTTATTTTCTTGTCTAATTCAATCACTACTTGCCTTCTGGCCTCAAGTCTTTTGTACAAATCATCAGGAATTTCATTGACTACTTCCATCAAAAACTTTTTGTACATGTCCATATGCAGTATTACACTTTCCTCAACTTGCCCTTTCTCATCAGCAGATAGAGTGTCATAAATTTTCTCTATGTTTTTCAATTTTCCTTCCTTTGTGATCTCATTTAGCAATATGTCTAGAGGCGCCGAGTCTATTTTTGTCTTTTTCTTTTTCTTTTTCTTAGGGGTTAGCTTCTTCTTAGGTGTGACCTTTCTAATCGGAGATCTCACTGCTTGTTGCTTTTGCCTTGTCCTTCTAGGTGAAGGAGTGGTTGCCGGTGAGGGATCTCTTTTCCTAACAACTCTTTTAAAAGTTGTCGGCATGTCACCTTCCGAAGAAGTACCTACCAGTGATAGATGAGCTTTAGGTTGTGGGGCTGCCAACTCATCTTCTGTTATGCTAGTTTTCTTTAATACATCTTCCTTAATGGCCTTTGCTTGTCTGGATCCTTTCCTCACAAATGCCTCTACCTTCTTTACTCTTTTCTTAGATTGTATTTGGCTTTCTATGGTCTCAGGACTACCAAATACTTCTTCCTTAGGTTCTTTGGGGGCTTCCAGAAGTGCTTTAGCATAAGTTTCAACTATGTGGTCATCTGTCTCATAGCCCATTTTGGTTACCTATATTGTCCTTGGGATGACTGCTTCCATCCATATTTCATCTTTCTTAATAACAAAGCATATATCATCTTTGTATTTGTTTGCAATTTTCTGAGATAACCTTATCCTTTTCTTCATTTTTGTCTTCAATGCTTGAAAAAAGTCATGAATGTTGTTTTCCTTGTTCTCACCCATGGTATTAAACAGTTCTGTCCATTTCTTTCCTACCGGTATGTCATATCCTAGTTCTTTATATCTTATACTAGGAACCTATTTTGTTATATGAAGCATTAGGCATACTAACAGATTTCCAAATCTGAAAGTTCCTTTCTTATCCTTCTTTATCTTTCCAAGGTTGTCTATCAGTTCATCTTTTAACCATTCACAGATGTCAATTTTTGCATTGTCTATTACCATATCATAAGCACTCTTAATGCATAAACTTGAAAATGAGTTAAGTCTACTAGCATGAGTGGCTTTGTAACCTAATATCATACTTATGAATCTCACATTGATATCTTTAACATCGTTAACCCTTAGAGATCTCTTATCGAATGTTGCACCTGCTAGGTCTATTACTAGGTCATTGGAAACCTTCTTGTTTTTGTCTGGTCTTTTATTGGTGGTTGGTAACCTTGTGACAACTTTTACCGCTTCCTTGGTGATCTTATGAATTGCATCTAACCAGAAAAATTCTCCATGAACTCTGCTTAACACTATCCTAATCACATCCTTAGGAGATTCAGGAATGCTAAGGATTTCTGTGAATCCTAGGGTTTCAATAACCTTGTGTTCAGCTTTAACATTGCCGGTATCATCACATATCTCAATTTTATACATGGTTTTGATTTCCTTGTCTCCTAACTCTTCAATGTTGCAGTGGATGTACATTCTAGGGTCTTCAGCATATACAACACCTTTAGGGATTTGAGAAAATGCACCTAAGGTATCATCCTTCTTTGCTATCTTGGGGACTAACTAAAATACGGGCCTAGGTCTTTTAATTACTTCCACAATAGTAGGGTTTTCTATTTATTCAATTGTAGAGATGGATGCCATTATTAAATACCTTTTTCTATCTTGGATGGATGATTGCTTGGAGTGTGCTTGCTTCTTGCTCGAAATGCCTTAGCTCGGAATCTTCGCACTCTCTAAAAGTTTGAAATCACAGTGAAATGAAATGGAGCCAAAACCTTATTTTTATAATGTCTTTTCACCATCTACCACATTAATTGCATGTTGGTTAAGTATTCACTTAACATTGTTTGCCAATAATAAGTAATTTTTAACTTCTTATCTCTAACCGAGGGAATAATAGCACATGTATCATTAGATTGCCAAACCCTCAAGGAAATTTTCTTCAATTGGATGAAGAACTTCTTGCCGGTGGAGCATTGCTCTGTCCTGCTGGTGAAGCATCACTTGGTCCTGCCGGTGAAGCATTTGTTGGTTCTACTAGTGGAAGAGTATTTCCACTATTTAGATCAACTTTTCTAATCCATTGCTTTGAGAATTCTTGCTTAACCTCTTCAACCTTTTCTTTACCTTTCAAGATAGCACTTTTGTTGTCTACTGGTGTACCTTTACTTCTACAAAATTTAGCAATATGCCCAATCTTGTTACATGCATAACAAGTTACATTATTTTTCTGAATATCTTTCCCATAACCTATGCTGATTTGTGTTCTGCATTGATTTGACAAATGTCCAAATTTTCCACAAACATAACATCTCACATTCATTCTGCAGTTTTCAGAGTTGTGACCAACTTTGTTGCATTTTGAACATTGACCAGTGGGTGTATTGATATTCTGATAATTCCTAGATCTACATTCATTTGCCCTATGACCATACTTATTACAGTTAAAGCATTTTCCATTGAATTTATAAGCATTAGGTGGTCTTATCGGTTTGTTGTGATCCTGAGTATTTGCAGTACTGGAGCTTTCACCAACTTCAAAGTCAATTCCAGAAGTGTCACCTTTAGGTTTTTGATTCTTCAATAAGGTACCAAGTTCTTCTGAGCTTTTCTTGAATTTTTCTTTATGTTGATTTGCAGTTTCCAATTCCCTTTCCAAGATTTCTTTTTGTCTCATCAGTTCATTTGAGTCATTCTAAGTATGCATCAGATCTGTTTTCAACATGTCATTTTCATAGCTAAGTCTTGTGTTCTCATTTGCTACATCACTTAGTCTTCTGGTCAATTCTTCTTCATTCTTTTTCCTATCCTCATTCTCTTTGCAAAATCTCATAGTCATATCCTGCATTTCATTTTTTGTTGTCATGATCTCTTATTTCAGCTTGCTTATCATGTCATTAAGTGATTCCTTTTCATCATTCTCATTTTGCAATTTTTCACAAAGTTCTCTTCTCTTATTTCTTGCAACAGTAATATTTTCTTGAAGTGCCTGAATGATATCTTGAGCTGCTCTTAAATCATCTTCTAATTTGATATTTTTCAACTTCTCTGCATCATAGTTTGTAAGAGCTCCTTCAAGTTGCTTCATCAGATTTTCCATCTTTACCAGTGTCAAGATCTTCCTCAAGCTGTTAGGCTTCTGAAAATAGAGGACCAAGCTCTGATACCAATTGTTAGGATTCCCAATGATACTAAGAGGGGGGGTGAATTAGTATCCAACCATTGATAAGTATTTCTTAAGTTAAAACATGCTGAACATAAAATAATAGTATATCGGTATGCAAGAATTAATGCAATAAACAGAATCAGAAACATCCACATGAAAAGAACACCATAACACAAGATGTTTAACAAGGAAACCCAGTGTGGGAAAAACCTCGATGGGATTTGTGACCCACAATATTCACTCATTGGCCAATAAGAGTATATTACTTACAATAGGGGCCTGCACATGCAGGAAGGCCAACTGCCTAGAGCTCACTGCTCAATGAAAAGTCACACTGACTTACAATAAGGACTATACTAATCCAATGACTTGTACTGCTTTACAATAGCATCTCCAATGCCAGATTCAATATCGGTTCTTGCTCTGTTCTTTACATATAACCTTGACCTATAATTTGCATATTAGGTTTTCATAACAATTTTCTTTATGCTCGCTTCCTTACCTCTCTAAATGTCTACAATGATCTCCTTTATATACAAGAGTCAATTTACAATTTGCCAAGTCGACTTACAATAAAAAAAAAATATTACATAACAAAAATCCTATTAGCTTCTATGTCGGTATACATCTTTTCTTCTGTGCCAGTGCTGGTGCCGGTGTAGAGTGATCTTGTTGATGTTAGTGCACTGTCTTGCTTGTGTAATGCTTTGCCAGTATGATATCTTGCCGGTGCCATAGGATTGCAAGGTTGCCATCAATGACAAAACCTTCAATCACATACAATGTCTCATTGGAGTGTCCATATGCCAACAAAATTATGTATCGATGGTGTATTAAATAGCAAGTATGAACACATCAAAATCAAAGGATTGACTAAAGCCCTAACCTATCCTCATGTGTTCAAACCCTAGTGGGTCAAGTTTGTTTTGAGTAGAGTTCATGATGATTTCATGTGGCTAGAAGAGAAACCATTTAAAATCACCAAGGAAATCATTCATGTGATCACCGGTTATCCTATCTATGATCATGCACGAGGTCAAAAGATGATATCACAGAAGGAATTGATCTATTTAACCAGAGTGGAATTTGATTACAGAGGACTGAACTTGAACAATGTCACTGATGCAAAACTTAAGTTTGCTATTAGAGTAATTGGTTACTGTTTCTTCCAATTAGCAAGGGAAAACAGTGTACCCTGTGCAGCAGTTGACTTAGCTTATAAAATTGTGAAAAAGGGAATGAAAGTTGACTTATGTGAAGTGTTATTGAAGAACCTGTTTGAGAATTTGAACACAATAAGGAAGCCAAAGAAGAAAAACTAAGCAAACACACTAAAGTTTGGTTCACTTCTTGTATGCATGTTTTTCTACTTTGAAAAATTCTTTCCATCAGTTGGTAAAGTAGTTTGGGAGCTACACCAACCAATCACCCATCAGATTAATGACTTCATCAAGAAGTTAGGAGATAATTTCAATGATATAATGGATGATTATTTCAGTAAATTTTAGAAGAAGATGCACAACAGGTACCGAATTCCACCCCAGCTAGTGGAGAAATATAAAAATGATATATGTTTTGAGGTAGACACTGACTACTGTTATGTGAATGTTGTGGAACCAAGGACTCAATCCTTGTCACCAATGGGTTACGAGATTGACTTTGACATCACAAAACAACAAATTGATGCATTTCTTACATTGCCTAGGCATGCTACCAAGCTAAGATATGGAACCTATGAAGAAGTAAAGGAAAAGGTAAAAATGAACATTGTAGTACCCAAAGCTACAAGAAAAGCAACAAAGATGATAAAGGCTTTAATGGAGAAATTCAGAGAAGATTCTTCCTCTACACCTATCAAAGGCACTCTTGCCATCACTGAAGAGGAATCAAAAGCTCAAGAGGCAGCTATAACACTGAGCACCAAATTGCCTAAGGGTAAAGTGTTAAAAAGAAAGAAATACGACACTTCAAAGGCCCTACCGACTCCTCCAACAAAGAGACCTAAGACAAGAGCATTTGCAACATCACCAAATAAGAAACAAAAGAGTGTTACTACTCCCAAGGTAACAAAGAAATACAAGAAATCTACTTGGAGACTCATTTTGGCAAAAGAGTCTAGTGATACAGAATCCGAAGATGCAAACAAATTCTAGATTGTCAAGAGCAAGAAGGTAAATATACATAGTGTTGAAAACTTCTGTGCCAATCTAAAAGAATATGGCGGATTTGGTTCATTTAGATATGTCAAGTATGAAACTAGAAATAATGATGAGAAGAGACAAATTGAAGAAGATGTCATCTGCACACTTCTAAAGTTTCGGTTAGCTCCATTGGAACTAGTAAAGTCACTTCCAAATGAACTTTACTTGCATATTGATAATAGGTGGAAGTATGCAATGGACTTAGAGAAACAAATCAGAGAAAGAAGTCTAGTCCATGTATTTCCTGATATGTTGGTAGCTGAAATAAAGGAACATCTAACAACCTACAATTCAAAGTTTCTTGTCAAACAGAGAGCTTTAAAACTGATGAATGGGCTATATATTGACGTAGAAAATGAGACAAAAGCAAAGTGGTAGGAAATATTCAAAATCAAGGATGTCCGTGAACAATCTACAATTGAAATCATTGATGTCACTGAGCATGATCCTGATATCACCGAGCACGGTCCTGATGTTACCAAACAAGACCTGGCTAACACTATTCAAATAGATGAAGATGTCATGGATACAGAGGAACCGGAACAGGAGATGATAGAAGGCACTACATATGCCAAACTTGTATCTAGTGAATCTATTTTAGAACAAGTTCAGCCTTATCAACCAATCACTCAACCTATCTCTACCGAAGCTCCTCAAGATACAGCACAAGGCACTGAAGGTCACAAGTCTACAGCAAGAGAAGATACTACTCTAGAACAGACCTCTCAAGTACCTTCAAGCACTAAAAATATTGCAGCTGAGACACCCAGTACCGAGACACCAAAAGACACCACAGAGGCTATAGGAACCGACCAAAGTGTTGCCTCTACTGAGCAACCAAATGAGGGCCAACAAGCCTCCCAAGCTATTCTCTTGGTCCAACTGGCCAAAGGTAAAGAGAAGAAGGTGAAAAAGCATAGTTTCAAAGTTGATTTGTCTAAACCAATAGTGTTGCCCAATGTGGATATATCAAAATTAAAGGGGTAACCACTCATTGATTCTGGTGAACTATGCAAAGCAAAGGCCAAGAAAGAAAAATAGATGGCCATACAAAAGAAGAATAAAGTACTTTAGAAGGTGAAGACACTACTATTAGATATGCTACCTACAGCTATAGTGTCAATTGATGCAGCCATCCATATTCATCTGGATGAACTCCTTAATCAAATAGAAACAGCTGAAGTTGATGCATCTGAGTATTTGAGCAAGCTAAAAGACAAGGAGCTTATTGCAAAAATGATAGAAGAGGTACAGAAAGCTCTAGCTATTGGCAAAGTCAAACTTGTCAAATTCATTACTGAGTTGTCCCCTCAACTCAAGCATATTCTTTATTTATTTCAGAAACTCTGTACATTTTCTATATTCATTAAAGACATTAAGAATAAAACTGATGCAATTGAGAAAGAGATCACCGATCTCTCAAATAAGTTGACCCCAGAGCCCAATTTAGTTCAGAATTTTTATACCAAGCTTCAACAGCTCATGGCTCAACAATTGGAACTAAGAAATGAAGAACATAAGATCAGGATGGATATAATGACACTCCAAACATTATTCCTTCCTCATCTTTCATCAATCCAAGAATAGATTAACCGAGCCACATGCCTATCTACTACACAAGAGGGAAGCCCTTTAGATGGCTTAATATCACTATTGGCTGATATTCAAGCACAAAATTCTTTAATGGAAAGTGTAAAGGATGCACTCTCTGTCGCTCTCACCGACGCCCGAAAAAAGTATAAATCTATTTTTGACTAGTTACCACACCTGGATAGAAATTAGGTTTTTGATGTTTGTCAAAAAGGGGGAGTGATACTATATATTTGGGGAGTGATACAGTTTTGATACAGTATTGAGAATGATATAGTATTTAGAGTATAGTATATAGGGGGAGTATACCAAGCAGAGTATGCAGAATATCCAAGTACAGTGAACAGAGCAATGAACAAAACCGAGCATTCAAAATCAAAGTTCTCAAAATTATGTACAGTATAATGATAAGGGGAGTATATCTGAATATACTATTTTATTGACTATTGTATATACTGTCAAGTATAGTCATTTTGCAAAGTATATAAATTTTTGAGTTATAACTTTGAAAGTAGTTTTTGTCAAACATCTCAACTAATGTCAAAAGGGGAGATTGTTACTACTTATCAGATTGCCATTAGTTTTATGTCAAAGTTATACTATATACTCTAGTCGGTTAACACTACTGAATCATGTAGTAGGTATACACAAAGAAGTCGGTATGCATAGTCTAGTTGGTTACAAAAGAAAGTAGTCATAGAATGCAGTATACACCGAGCTATCTACCGAGTATCTTTTTATATCTACTAAGTAGCAAAGATGACACACTGAGTTGATATACACTGAGTGAAACATGTTACCAGATTCATTGAACTTGGACATGCACATGAAAATGTGTTACAAGATCGAGGCACATATAACCGTTATTACATTGGAAATTGCACTAGAAGATTGTGTATGATTTCAAGGTCATTTAACCAATGAAATATTTTGTATAGTTATTCATTCGATAAATCATGTTTGTAAGATTGAAGCAATGAATTGGATCACCATCATAAGAGATCTATTTATATAGCATGAGTTAAGGGTGTATGTATGTGTGTAAGAAGACTATTGCAGAGACACAAAGGTCACCGAGAAGCTTTTTCAGAGAACAGTTGAAGAACAGAGTAAATAGAAGGGTTTACCGAGTTACTATATGGGTTACCGAGGTATGCTATAAGCAAGGTAATCTATTTTGAGCACATAGAATCTACTATAACATTTTAGATGTAAAGTTGCAGATATTTGTAATGATTTTATTGTAATATTGTGAAGTTGAAAGAGAAACCTTTAACAAGGTAAAAGACTCTAATCAAGTCTATAAATTGTAGCTCTAACTAAGCACTTTTTATTATTGTAGTAGTGAAGTTGTGGGTGCCATCCCCACCGTAGTTTTTCTCTCTAACCAAGAGTTTCTGCATAACCAAAATATAGGTGTTATGGAGTGAATCATGTATGATTGTTATCTATTTGCTTTAGCTTTATTTTATGTTACTGCACTATTTAGTATATGCATAACAATAAATTTATTATTCAAGAAAAGTTTTGGAGTACTGATTCACCCCTCCCCTCTCAGTACATTAGCTTTCCATATTGGGCCTAACACCACATGGGCTATATCCGATCTGGTGTGAACAACATAGTGTAATTTGCCAATCATTGAGCTATATTCCTTTACATCAACAGACTTAGATTCATCTCCCTTGGACAACTTACAACCTGTAACCATTGGTGTTCCAACTGGTTTATAGTCACTCATGCCAAAAGTCTTCAAAACCTCTTTCACATACTTAGATTGTGTAATGAAAATACCATTCTTCATTTGTTGTATCTGCAAGCCTATGAAATTTTTTATTTCCCCTACTAAAGACATTTCAAACTCTTTTTTCATTTCATCTACAAAATAGTTTCTCATGACATCATTACCTCCAAATATAATATCATCAACCAATACTTCACTAACCAATATTTCATCTCCTTCAGACTTGAGATAAATATTACTATCATCACTATTCTTGCAAAGCCTATCTTCATCAGATGTGTATGAAGCCTTTCATACCATGCTCTAGGTGCCTTCTTTAATCCATACAAAGTTTTATGCAATATGCATACCATGTCTTTCTCATATGTCAAAGCATAACCATCTGGATGCTCGATGTATACCTCTTCTTCCAATATCCCATTCAAAAATCCAAAGTTAAAATCCATCTCGTATACCTTGAACTTCTTATGGGCTTCAGATGCAAGTAAAGTTATGACTGTTAGTTTTGATACTTAATGTAAAGTATAGATGCCAATAGCTAACAAGATGAGAGGGGGGGGTGAATCATACAAACTTAAACTTCCATAAAATCAATAGATTCAACCTCAGTAACTTATACTTCAGCAACTTAACCAAAAAACTGCTAAACATGCAAACTTATGAACACATAATCATAATAACACTCATAACACCAAATTTAATATGGAAACCCAAATAGGGAAAAACCACTATGGGATTTCAGACCCACTAAGAAATATACTCTTCTAGAGTATGCTCGGTTAAAAGAAAATCCTGTTAATGATTACAAACATATTGCTAGATGTGACCTAGTTAAGGGATTTCCCTCAGATCTATTAGGATCTTCACTTTGTTAGAAGTGACCTTGTTAAAGGATTTCAAACACTCATTTAAAATGTTACCTTGCTAGAGGGTTTACATATAAGACTGTTAAGTCCACTCAGTTAAGAGATTTTATGTCACTTACAAAATAACAGTAATAAAAATCTATCTACAACTTCACATCTAAAATGCTAAAATAGATTCTTATTTGCTCAAAACAATCTAGTCATAGGACTTATCTTGTCCCTCTACTAGGCTCTCTACTCTATTATTCAAACAGGTCTTCAAGCTTCTGTGCTCAGTAATCACTATGTAGCATCCCTGTGCATACACTTGCCCACATACATTGTTTATTAACCATTCCTTATTTATAAACAATTACTAATCGCTAAATCTCCTTGATCACATTTCCCATGATCAATCTTAGCCATCAGATCTTCAAACTTGACCAAGTTCAATGTATCCTTCCAATCTGAAAAATGTTTTACCTTACCTCGGGACTTGCATTCCTATCTTGGAACTTGCATAAGGTTATTGCAGTTCAATCTGCACTATAGATCTTCCTGCCAATTTTCCTTTGCCATAGATCCTATGTGAGGCCTCACCTCGACTCAGTTTGACATTCAGTGGATTTTATATTTTAGACTACTATGGATACTCTGTTTTGATGCTTTTTGAGACTTAGAAATTATATGATTTCAGGATATTGGATAACATTGCTATGAATTGATGTTTTACTTACATGCTTTATGAGATAGAACACTACATGATTATTAGAAAGAATGATATTGCAATGATAGATGTCGTTATTGAATTTGTAGGACTTTACTTTGAATATAGAACTATGATGTATGTTTAGTTTATGTGAATTGGGATGAAAATTGCTTATGTGAATTTGCTTGACAAAAGATGTATTCAATCTGTGCAGATGGAAATTGTATGCAAGTAATGATGTGCATTGTTATATTATTGAATTATATTTTATATGAATATTTGGGAGTACTAATGTGTAAATTGAGATGCGCAGGAAATTTACCATGTGACCATGGAAAATTACGGAGAATCAAACCTAGACTTATGTATGTTCGTAAAGCCAGGGTTTGTCTATTTGGAGAGACCAAACCCCGTTTGTGTTGTATTTTATTCGTATCAGTATATGCTACATGTGTGTTATGTGTTATTTAAATTTATTGTGTAAAAAAAAAAAAAAACCTCAAGAGACAATTTCATGTTTATTTTTGTAAAAGTATTTTATTAGTGTCACTTGACACACGTGTGGATGTAAATTTAAATATTTTATCTTGTCTCTTGATGGGAAAGTGTTAATTATTATTAAGTTTAAATAAAATAATGTGTTGTCAAAAAGATATTTTGAGAATATAATATTTGGTGTGGTCAACTTATGTTTGACCCGAAAATAAACTTCAGAGGGGTTTAAAATGGGATAAATGAACACCTAGGGGTAGTTTATTAGGGTTTCCTGAAGCCCATAAGGTATACCTAGGGGTTAGGGGTAATTTTAGGCAAGTTTCTATTTTATTATGATCTTTTTAACGCTTTAAAAATTGGCTTTTTTGAGTTGAGCGAAAATTGAAAATTGAAGTGAAAATCAAATCCAGATTTTCCCTCTTGGAAGGAAAGTCTTTTTGGCATTTTTGCTTTCTTCCTTCTTTTTGTTGATTTTTCTTAGAATCCTGTGAGAACTCAGTGAGTGAGCTTCTTAAGGAAGATTTTTGGGAATAGCTGGTTAATCACCCACTCTCCATTTTTGGAGACAGAAGAAAATTTGGAAGAAAAATAATGTTATGGGATAAAGAAATTGATTAAGGAAAATAAAGAATTGTGGATTGGGCAGCTCTTCTTCAGATATCATTATAACCTTTGGGCAGATTAAGGTTGGTTTCATTTTTACTTTTAATGACCTGTTTTTGTTTATTTTTGAAAGTTGTTGAATAAAAAAATCTGTATTCTTGAAAATGAAAGTTTGAAAATCTTTTGGTTTTGTTTTATAAATGAATGTGTTTTGGGATTTTTCTCAAGATCTCTCTTTCTCTTGGGAGAGAAGAGGATCTTGAGGGTGGTAGCAGTGACAGCCCTCGAGTGAGAGACTCTCTTTAGAGAGCGATCACAAGGGATCTTTGTGTGACCCTTGCTGCATGGCCTGTTTGTGCAATGGGGGTCATAAGGAGGGTTATAAGGCTAGAATGCCTTTGGGGGGCATAAGGAATTTATGGGGTTGAGATTTTGATATGTTATTTGTGCCATGAGGTGGCTTCTTTTTATTACATACTTGCAGATTCTCCTCAGGGTATTTGGTCCACTACCACCCTTTGAAAATGTTCACCACCAGAGTGTGGTGCTGTGAAAGCCAGGTTGGGAATGTGTCTGGAATATTTGTATGCTTTGTGTTTCTTTGTGTTTGCCTGTTTGTACCCGTCTAGGAATTGGTTCTCCGAGCTCGGGGGTGGCTACCAGTTAGCCTAGGCTGGGAGGTGAGCACTCCGTGGTCGATTTTGTGTTTTCTATTATGCAGGAAATTCAGAAGAAAGACGATAGGATTCATGAAAGATATTTAGAAGATTGTATTTGAAGATATTTGAATTCAGTTGCAGATGTATGTTTATAGTTGTTGTAAATAAATGCCTCAAATTCAAGAGAAAGAAGAAGCAAGTTGAAATTTGTAATAGTAGACTTGAAGTCTTAATGTTGTGACTGTTCAGAGAAATCATTCTGTAAATTTGGTAGAATATTTTAGAGATGTTTTAAAGAAAGAAAACCTTGTTAATTCTACTTCTGGTTTATAAAAAAAAGAAAGCTTCTTGTATTATGGAAGAAATAAAAGATTTGTTTTTTCATTTTGACTTTAATTATATTTCACTTGTGGCAAATAAAAGATTATTGTTGTTGAAAGATTTCTATGTATTTCTTTTTATAAAAAAAAGTTGTTTTAAGTAAATATTCTATTTTAAAAAAAAAAAGAATATATAAATGGATTTCTTATTCCAGAAAAAGTATAATGTATCTTTATAAAATACTTTGAATTGTATTTTTGTTAACATTGATTTAAAAGCTAGTCTTATAAATGAATATATATATATATATATATATTTCTATTTTTGATTAAACTTAATGTTATCTTTTTCTTTATTATATTAGTTTAGAATTTTGTATGTAAAATTCTCTTCAAAAAAAAACCTTATATAAATTTATATTGAAATAAATTTCATTGTTATTTTTTACTATGCTTATTTAAGTTATTTATAAATATATATATATATATATATATATATATATATATATATATATATATATATATATATACATATAAATATTATTATGTATTTTAATTTAAAAAAAAAATTAAATTTTAATAAAAAAAAGGGGAAATGAGTTTTGGGGTCCCCGCGGACTCCACTGTGTGGGCACACAGTGGACGGCCACGACCGCCACTGTGTGGCCACACAGTGGTGCCGCTAGCAGCGCCCACTGTGTGGGCACATAGTGGTGCCGCGGCGCCCACTGTGCGCTCACACAGTGGCGCGCGCGCGGCCAAACTTGTTGTTCTCTCCGTGACCTGCAAAAAAATGGGTTTTTTTTTTTATGGCCGCCAAGGGCTTCGGCCTAGCCAAAACATTGCCTAAAAAAAAATATAGATGGATTCATGGCCGCCATGGGCTTCGGCCTAGCTAAGATGTTTAGCAGTTAAAAAAAATATAATAATTTATAGGGTTTAAAACCCTAACCGAGTGGAGGTTAGGGCAGTTAATTAAAATAATTATTAAAATATTTACCAGTTTAGTTAAATATACATATATATATATGTTTCCATAAATACATATGGAAATTATATAAATGTATATAAATGTATGAATTTGAGCATTTTTGTATAAGTAATTAAATTTTAAATATATAAATATATGCATAATCAATTATGTATATATGTACATATTTAATTAATCCCGATTTTAATTTTGGTTAAATTATAAAGAGAAATATAAAAGAATTAAAAAGACTATAAAGTCATATTGGAGGATAAATTAAAATATCTCTCCTAATACTTTTAGTATGAATAATTTAATAAAACTATTAATTAAATATCTTTTGGAGATAAAATTTAAACCAGTAGGTTATTCCGCGATTAGAATATAACCGATTGTCGATGCTTCGTTCGTTTCAGAATGAGCTCGAATTTATTAATGGAATTTTCATTAACGCTTGTCGCAAGAGTGTGCTTGTTAATTAAATCAGTATCTTTTAAAAAAAAAAATTTGTTCCGTTTTTGCCCTAAATTTTGGGCATGACATTTTGGTATCAGAGCAAGGTTTCCACACTAGGAGCCTTACTCACTTACGTTTCGCCTTAGAATATTTTAAATTATTTTGTTAATGGAATTTTGGATTTAAATAAATTTAATTCTAAAAGAAATAAATTAATTGTTTTGTATTATTTTCCTCTTAGGATGCCTCCGTTGACGCGACAAGCTCGCAAGCGCGGACGGGGTCCTAGACGTGAGCGCCTAGCTCGCGATGAGGAAGAGAGGGAGGCATCGGTTCCTGAGGAGAACCTAGGAGCACCTCCCGAACAGCCAAATGAACCTAACCGTGACCTTCTAGCAGCCATTCAGAATCTTATTGGCATTGTTCAGGAAAGGATTCCAGCAGAGAACCCTCCGGTTAGGAGTCATGACTCTGGGAGTCATAGATCTGTTGATAGAGAACGAAGCAGGAGCCCGGCTCCGATTCCTGTAGAGAGCCAGGGTGGTAATGAGCCAGAGTCAGTGCATATGCCAGGACCACCTCCTGCGGTGGAACCAGTCTATTTTGAGAGAGGTCGTCGAGATCCAGGGGATCTCATCAGGGAGGTCATGCGCCTCCAACCACCATCCTTCGGAGGTTCTACAGATGGAGTAGAGGCCGAGGCATGGCTTCTGAGTCTTGAGAGGTGCTTTGCGTTGCGTTCTTATGAGAGCAACTTGAAAGCACGTGTTGCAGTTCATCTTCTGAGAGGAACAGCCTCCACCTGGTGGAGACAAGAAGAGTACAAATGCGGATTAGCACCTGATACACTCACTTGGGAGATATTCACCGAGAGGTTCCGTGAGAGGTACCTATCAGAGCACTTCAGGCAGCGTCGTATAGACGAATTTCATGATCTCCAACAAAAAGGCTTGTCAGTAACCCAGTATGAGAGTAAATTCTTTGAGTTGTTGCCATATGTAGATTATCTAAAGGATGAGAAACTTCTTGTAAACCGCTTCATCAGGGGATTGAATGCCGGTATAGCCGGGCCTGTTAGGATGTCCGCTCCAGAGAGCCTTCGGGTTGCTGTAGAGAAGGCACTGATTGCCGAGGAAATTCAGGTTAGACCTCAGGACAATAGGGATCGGTATCAGAACCGAAATCCCGCACCTCAGACTTATGGATTCCAGAAACCACATTGGAAGGGGAACAACCGAAATTCTCAGGAGTTCTCCAAACCCCCTCCTCCACAACAGACACCACAGAACCAGAGGCAGAAGCCTCCACAGTATCCGCAGGGCTCCAAGCCCAAGCAGTGGCAGACTCAAGGACAGAAACGTGATCAGAGAGCACAGGGGTAGTACACACAGCCGGCGGGGACTCAGCAGTCCTCCAGGGGTGGGTACAGCGGATCCAGTAGGACAGGAGGTCAGGGATTTTCTAGGCCTCAGGGTGCCCAGTTCCAGGCACGGGGTGCTTGCTTTACTTGTGGAGCCATGGGGCACTTGGCGAGGGATTGCCCTCAGGGACAGGTAGCAGGGAGTCAGCGGATGGCCGCTTCAGAGCTGACAGTTGGTGATATGGGCAGGTCCCATAGAGTATTCGCAGCAGTTGACAACCGCCAGGCCGACCATCAGGCCATGGTTATCGAATCTTCAGGTATAATCAGAGGTAACAATGTATCTATTTTGTTTGATTCAGGAGCTACTGACTCCTTTATATCTCCGTTGGTTGTGGAGCGTTGCGGGCTAGTGGCAACTAGGCAGGGTGTCAGTTGGGAAGTGGAATTAGCTTCAGGGGCTAGAGTGTCAGTGGAATCAGAAGTTAGGGCATGCCAGTTGCAGATTGGCAAGACCACCACTGTAGTAGACCTTAGAGTGACTCCACTTGGATCTTATGGAATCGTACTTGGCATGGATTGGCTTTATGCCCACAGAGTCAAGATGGATTGCCGCCTGAAAAAGATCGAGTGTGAGGATGATCATGGTTCGCCCATAGTTATCACCGGGATTCAGAGGCCCGTGTCTCTTCGTATGATCTCCGCAATGCAGCTCAAGCGGAGCATGCGGAAGGGATGTCAGCTTTTTGCTATCACTATCAGTGACAGAGGAGAAGAGGAGGAAAAAGAAGCATCGCTCGATGACCATCCTATCCTTCAAGGATATTCAGATGTATTTCCTTCAGAGTTACCGGGAATGCCTCCCCGCAGAGAGATTGATTTTCATATAGACCTAGTACCAGGAGCCGAGCCAGTTTCCAGAGCACCTTATAGAATGACCACAAATGAGCTTAATGAACTTAAAATTCAGCTTGAGGAACTTCTTGAGAAGGGTCATATCCATCCTAGCGTATCCCCGTGGGGTGCACCAGTTATCTTCATTAAGAAGAAGGATGGATCTCTCCGATTGTGTATGGATTACCGGTAGCTAAATAAAGTAACCATTAAGAACCGATATCCCTTGCCCAGAACTGATGATTTATTTGACCAGCTTCAGGGTGCCAAAGTCTTTTCCAAAATAGATCTGAAGTCAGGATACCATCAGTTGAGAATAGTGGAAAGCGATATCCACAAGACCGCGTTTCGCACTAGATATGGTCACTATGAGTTTACCGTAGTCCCCTTTGGACTTACGAATGCCCCAACAGTTTTTATGAGTCTCATGAATGGGGTGTTCCGTACCTTTCTGGACCGTTTTGTTATTGTGTTCCTCGATGATATATTGATATATTCTCGGAATGAGAAGGAGCATGAGGAGCACCTAAAACAGGTATTGCAGTGTTTGCGAGATAACCAGTTGTTTGGCAGCCTCTCGAAGTGTGCTTTCTTTCGATCTGAGGTCAAGTACCTTGGACACGTTATTTTCGGTGATGGGATCTCAGTTGACCCATCAAAGATTAGGGCTATTATGGATTGGCCAGCGCCTACCAGTGTGACAGAGGTCAGGAGTTTTATGGGTTTAGCAGGATATTACCGACGTTTTGTCGAAGGTTTCTCCAGAGTCGCACACCCTATTACCTCTCTTCAGCGTAAAGGGAAGAAATTTGAGTGGACAGAGAAGTGCGAGAAGGCCTTTCAGGAACTCAAGAAGGCACTTACTAGTGCTCCTATCCTTGTTGTACCAGATCCTTCAGCTGATTTCATGGTTTGTACCGATGCTTCCTTAGAGGGTTTAGGGGCAGTTCTTATGCAAGGTGGTAAGGCCATAGCTTTCGAGTCTAGGAAACTTAAGACTCATGAACTTAATTATCCCACTCACGACCTTGAGCTCGCAGCAGTAGTGCATGCACTTGTGAGGTGGAGACACTTCCTTTTAGGACATCACTTTGAGTTGCATTCAGATCATCAGAGTCTTCAGTATATCTTCACTCAGCCGAACCTTAATGCACGTCAAAGGAGATGGATGGAGTTTTTGTGCGAATATGATTTTGACGTTCACTACATCAAGGGAAAGGAAAATGTAGTTGCAGATGCCTTGAGTAGGAGACGTCATGAGGTTTGCACCATATCCATGGGCAAAGACTTGAGGGACCGTATACTTCGGCACTTATCTAAGGATGGATGGTATGCAGAGGTTTGTCAGGTGTTACGTTCTCAGGTCACTCTAGAAGGGAAATATGTGGATTATTCTTTGGAGTCCGATGGACTATTACGCCATAGAGGGCGCATTTATGTACCTTCCTCCGGAGGGTTGCGAGAGTTCATTGTCTCGGAAGCTCATAGAGCTCCTTATGCAGCGCATCCTGGGGTTAAGAAGTTGCATGCAGACTTGAGGCAGTTGTATCATTGGCCGGGAATGCGACAACTCATTGCTGAGATAGTAGCTCGGTGTCTCGAGTGTCAGAGGGTGAAGGCGGAGCACCGCCATCCAGGTAGGTTGCTTCAGTCTCATGCTATACCAGAGTGGAAGTGGGACACTATATCCATGGATTTCATCATTGGTCTCCCTATGTCTTCTCGTCGCCATGATGCTATCTTGGTGACAGTTGACAAGCTGACCAAAGTAGCTCACTTTTCACCAGTTCGTACTACATTCACAGCACCTGCAGTAGCACAGGTGTTCTTGCGAGACATTGTTAGACTACATGGCGTACCCCGCAAGATTATTTCTGACAGGGATTCTCTTTTCACTTCTACCTTTTGGAAGCCATTACAGGCAGCTATGGGCACAAAGCTCAATTTCAGTACAGCTTATCACCCGGAGACAGATGGTCAGACAGAGAGAGTCAATCAGGTGTTAGAGGATATGCTTCGTATGTACGTCATGGATCATCAGACCCGGTGGGAGGAGTATCTTCCCTTAGTGGAGTTTGCCTATAACAATGGGCATCACACTTCTTTGGGAATGCCACCCTACCAGGCATTATACGGCAGGCCTTGCAGGACGCCCTTGAGTTGGGATCGCATAGAGGATAGAGTTGCTATTGGTCCTGAGTTAGTTCGAGATATGGAACAGCAGGGGGATTTGATTAGGCAGCGTCTCAGAGAGGCTCAGGATAGACAGAAGAAGTATGCCGATCCAAAGAGGATTGATCGTAGTTACTTGGTTGGAGACAGAGTTTTCTTGAGAGTGCGACCACATAAGAGTCTGATCCGCTACGGAAAGGGTTCTAAGCTCGCACCTCGCTTTGTAGGACCTTTTGAGATTCTGGAGAGGATAGGCCCAGTTGCCTACCGTTTAGCTTTGCCACCTAGCCTGTCACGCATCCACGACGTGTTTCATGTTTCAGTTTTGAGAAAATATATCTATGATGAGTCTCACCTTTTAGATTGGGATGCCTTGCAGGTGGAGTCGGACGGGCAGCTAGCTTTGGAGCCCATTCGCATTTTGGCACGCCGGACATTGGCCCTTCGAGGTCGAGAGCTGGACCAGGTTAGGGTCCAGTGGGATTGTTATGATGAGGTTACGGCTTCATGGGAGGACGCAGCACGTATGAGATCAGAGTACCCTCACCTCTTTGATGAACTCCAGGAGGAAGTTCATGCCTAGAGGGGGAGGATGTGAGGCCTCACCTCGACTCAGTTTGACATTCAGTGGATTTTATATTTTAGACTACTATGGATACTCTGTTTTGATGCTTTTTGAGACTTAGAAATTATATGATTTCAGGATATTGGATAACATTGCTATGAATTGATGTTTTACTTACATGCTTTATGAGATAGAACACTACATGATTATTAGAAAGAGTGATATTGCAATGATAGATGTCGTTATTGAATTTGCATGACTTTACTTTGAATATAGAACTATGATGTATGTTTAGTTTATGTGAATTGGGATGAAAATTGCTTATGTGAATTTGCTTGACAAAAGATGTATTCAATCTGTGCAGATGGAAATTGTATGCAAGTAATGATGTGCATTGTTATATTATTGAATTATATTTTATATGAATATTTGGGAGTACTAATGTGTAAATTGAGATGCGCAGGAAATTTACCATGTGACCATGGAAAATTACGGAGAATCAAACCTAGACTTATGTATGTTCGTAAAGCCAGGGTTTGTCTATTTGGAGAGACAAAACCCCGTTTGTGTTGTATTTTATTCGTATCAGTATATGCTGCATGTGTGTTATGTGTTATTTAAATTTATTGTGTAAAAAAAAAAAAAAACCTCAAGAGACAATTTCATGTTTATTTTTGTAAAAGTATTTTATTAGTGTCACTTGACACACGTGTGGATGTAAATTTAAATATTTTATCTTGTCTCTTGATGGGAAAGTGTTAATTATTATTAAGTTTAAATAAAATAATGTGTTGTCAAAAAGATATTTTGAGAATATAATATTTGGTGTGGTCAACTTATGTTTGACCCGAAAATAAACTTCAGAGGGGTTTAAAATGGGATAAATGAACACCTAGGGGTAGTTTATTAGGGTTTCCTGAAGCCCATAAGGTATACCTAGGGGTTAGGGGTAATTTTAGGCAAGTTTCTACTTTATTATGATCTTTTTAACGCTTTAAAAATTGGCTTTTTTGAGTTGAGCGAAAATTGAAAATTGAAGTGAAAATCAGATCCAGATTTTCCCTCTTGGAAGGAAAGTCTTTTTGGCATTTTTGCTTTCTTCCTTCTTTTTGTTGATTTTTCTTAGAATCCTGTGAGAACTCAGTGAGTGAGCTTCTTAAGGAAGATTTTTGGGAATAGCTGGTTAATCACCCACTCTCCATTTTTGGAGACAGAAGAAAATTTGGAAGAAAAATAATGTTATGGGATAAAGAAATTGATTAAGGAAAATAAAGAATTGTGGATTGGGCAGCTCTTCTTCAGATATCATTATAACCTTTGGGCAGATTAAGGTTGGTTTCATTTTTACTTTTAATGACCTGTTTTTGTTTATTTTTGAAAGTTGTTGAATAAGAAAATCTGTATTCTTGAAAATGAAAGTTTGAAAATCTTTTGGTTTTGTTTTATGAATGAATGTGTTTTGGGAGTTTTCTCAAGATCTCTCTTTCTCTTGGGAGAGAAGAGGATCTTGAGGGTGGTAGCAGTGATAGCCCTCGAGTGAGAGACTCTCTTTAGAGAGCAATCACAAGGGATCTTTGTGTGACCCTTGCTGCATGGCCTGTTTGTGCAATGGGGGTCATAAGGAGGGTTATAAGGCTAGAATGCCTTTGGAGGGCATAAGGAATTTATGGGGTTGAGATTTTGATATGTTATTTGTGCCATGAGGTGGCTTCTTGTTATTACATACTTGCAGATTCTCCTCAGGGTATTTGGTCCACTACCACCCTTTGAAAATGTTCACCACCAGAGTGTGGTGCTATGAAAGCCAGGTTGGGAATGTGTCTGGAATATTTGTATGCTTTGTGTTTCTTTGTGTTTGCCTGTTTGTACCCGTCTAGGAATTGGTTCTCTGAGCTCGGGGGTGGCTACCAGTTAGCCTAGGCTGGGAGGTGAGCACTCCGTGGTCGATTTTGTGTTTTCTATTATGCAGGAAATTCAGAAGAAAGAGGATAGGATTCATGAAAGATATTCAGAAGATTGTATTTGAAGATATTTGAATTCAGTTGCAGATGTATGTTTATAGTTGTTGTAAATAAATGCCTCAAATTCAAGAGAAAGAAGAAGCAAGTTGAAATTTGTAATAGTAGACTTGAAGTCTTAATGTTGTGACTGTTCAGAGAAATCATTCTGTAAATTTGGTAGAATATTTTAGAGATGTTTTAAAGAAAGAAAAGCTTGTTAATTCTACTTCTGGTTTATAAAAAAAAGAAAGCTTCTTGTATTATGGAAGAAATAAAAGATTTGTTTTTTCATTTTGACTTTAATTATATTTCACTTGTGGCAAATAAAAGATTATTGTTGTTGAAAGATTTCTATGTATTTCTTTTTATAAAAAAAAGTTGTTTTAAGTAAATATTCTATTTTAAAAAAAAAAAGAATATATAAATGGATTTCTTATTCCAGAAAAAGTATAATGTATCTTTATAAAATACTTTGAATTGTATTTTTGTTAACATTGATTTAAAAGCTAGTCTTATAAATGAATTTATATATATATATATATATATATATATATATATATATATATATATATATATATATATATATATATATATATAGATATGCATATATATATATATATATATAGATATGTATATATATATATATACATATATATATATATATACATATATATATATATATACATATATATATATATATATATATATCTATTTTTGATTAAACTTAATGTTATCTTTTTCTTTATTATATTAGTTTAGAATTTTGTATGTAAAATTCTCTTCAAAAAAAAACCTTATATAATTTTATATTGAAATAAATTTCATTGTTATTTTTTACTATGCTTATTTAAGTTATTTATAAATATATATATATATATATATATATATACATATAAATATTATTATGTATTTTAATTTAAAAAAAAAAAAAAATTTAATTAAAAAAAAGGGGAAATGAGTTTTGGGGTCCCCGCGGACTCCACTATGTGTTCACACAGTGGACGACCGCGCGGCGCCCACTATGTGCACACACAGTGGAGCCGCTTGCGGCTCCCACTGTGTGGGCACACAGTGGACGGCCACGGCCGCCACTGTGTGGCCACACAGTGGTGCCGCTAGCGGTGCCCACTGTGTGGCCACACAGTGGTGCCGCTAGCGGCGCCCACTGTGTGGGCACACAGTGGTGCCGCGGCGCCCACTGTGCGCTCACACAGTGGCGCGCGCGCGGCCAAACTTGTTGTTCTCTCTGTGACCTGCAAAAAAAGGGGTTTTTTTTTTATGGCCGCCAAGGGCTTCGGCCCAGCCAAAACATTGCCTAAAAAAAAATATAGATGGATTCATGGCCGCCATGGGCTTCGGCCCAGCTAAGATGTTTAGCAGTTAAAAAAAATATAATAATTTATAGGGTTTAAAACCCTAACCGAGTGGAGGTTAGGGCAGTTAATTAAAATAATTATTAAAATATTTACCAGTTTAGTTAAAAATACATATATATATGTTTCCATAAATACATATGGGAATTATATATATGTATATAAATGTATGAATTTGAGCATTTTTGTATAAGTAATTAAATTTTAAATATATAAATATATGCATAATCAATTATGTATATATGTACATATTTAATTAATCCCGATTTTAATTTTGGTTAAATTATAAAGAGAAATATAAAAGAATTAAAAAGACTATAAAGTCATATTGGAGGATAAATTAAAATATCTCTCCTAATACTTTTAGTATGAATAATTTAATAAAACTATTAATTAAATATCTTTTGGAGATAAAATTTAAACCAGTAGGTTATTCCGCGATTAGAATATAACCGATTGTCGATGCTTCGTTCGTTTCAGAATGAGCTCGAATTTATTAATGGAATTTTCGTTAACGCTTGTCGCAAGAGTGTGCTTGTTAATTAAATCAGTATCTTTTAAAAAAAAAAATTTGTTCCGTTTTTGCCCTAAATTTTGGGCATGACATCCTAAACAAACTTCATGCATGACATACCAATCATTTATACATCTCCAGCTAATCATTGTCCTTTATTAAATAATGCTTTTATCCATCGAATGTGCATTGTCATAACTTGGTTGCAACTCAGTAAATACTAAACTTTACTCGATAGACATTTTGCCTTCATTAACTGATATCGATAACCTTAGGGTTTACTGACTAGGTTCCTTAGGGTTTACTGACTAGGTTCTTTGCTCGGTGACATAGTATAGTATTAACCTTACAATCAACAACATATGTAGGATATCAAAACAATCTAAACATCATGATCTCATCATTGTCTAACTCGGTAATAGTTTCCCTTTGAATAACTTATTCCTCCCTTTATTCATCACATTCTTTCTGTGTCTTTTACCAACATCTTAATTCTCTTCTAATCAATCTTCTCAAGATATGGCAACATCATACTGAATCAGATAATCAATTTCTTGACATCAATGACAAAATAATGTTATAAAGATAGTTATCATCCTTCTTCAGTTATATCAATAATCTTCAACAACCTTCTAAATAGTCTTATTGAATATCAACAATCTCCTGCTATTGAAATGCCAACAATCTTTCTTACTATAATGCCAACAATGACACCTTCCAGTCTTGCTACTGGTGCAAAAGTTTCACCATAATCTTCTCCTTCTTCTTGTGCATAACCCTTATAAACTAATCTTGCCTTGTTGCGAACTACAACACCATCTTCATTCAACTTTTTTCTGAATACCCATTTAGTACCTATAACATTCTTGCTTACCGATCAAGGTACTAGGGTCCAAGTGTTGTTCTTCTCAATTTGATCCAATTCCTCCTCCATAGCTTTAACCTAATGATCATCACCAAATGCCTCCTTAGAACTTCTTGGTTCAATGGTGGAGATCATGCAAGAGTTCTCTCTTGTTCTCCTTCTAGTTAGTACTCCTACATCCTTATCCCCAATAATCTGCTCAGGACTGTGGTTCAATTTCACATATCTAGGAATAACATGATCATTCTCTTAAAGTTTAGCTTCTTCATCATCATCTTCTTCTGAATTTATCTGATCCGGTTGAGTATGTGCATCAGAATTTGCTTTATCAGATTCTAGTTTAACTGTTTCAAGTTCCAAAAGAAAAATACAAGAATCTTCATCATTTTTCTCTGAACCGGTTCCTTCTAAGACTTTAGTACATTCATCTACTTGAACATCAACACTCTCAACAATTCTTCATGTTTGGTTGTTGAATCATTTGTAAGCCTTACTCTTGGTGGAATAGCCAATAAATATGCCTTCATCACTCTTAGCTTCAAATTTTCTAATGTAATCACCTCTTTTAATAAAACATTTGCTACCAAATATCTTAAAATAGCTAACATCAAGTGATCTTCCATACCAATATTCATAAGGGGTCTTCTCCTCACCTCTTTTCACTAGAACTCAGTTCATTGTGTAGACAGCTGTGCTTACAGCTTCTTTCCAAAATGTTTTCACTACATCTCCTTGTATCAATATTGTCCTAGCAACTTCAACCACTAACCGGTTGTTCCTCTCTGTGATACTATTATGTTGTGGTGTCCTTGGTGCAAAAAGTTGTCGTTTGATACCATTCTCATCATAGTACTTAGTGAACTCCTGAAAAGTAAATTCATTGCCTTGATCTGTTCTTAGACATTTTATCTATTTGCCACTATCTTTCTCAGCTAAGGGCTTGAATGCCTTGAACTTACCATAAGCTTCATTCTTATCCTTCAAGAATGCGACCCACATCATCCTTGAACAATTATCAATGATGATCATTAAATATCTGTCACCTTGAATGCTTCTTGTTCTTATTGGTCCACATAGATCTGTATGAACCAAATCTAACAAGTGCTCTGCTGAGAAGGACTTGCTCTTGAAAGTTGAAGAATTCATCTTTCCTAACTGACATTCTTTGCAAAGATTATTAACTGATTTGTCTAGTTGAGGCAGATCTCTTACTGTCTTGGACTTACTCACTTTAACAATGTTGTTAAAGTTTATATTGTTAGGACTCGAGAGGCAATTGAGAGGGGGGTGAATCAGTTGTCAATTAATTTCAACACAAATATAACTTAATTAAACTTGATGCATATTACCAATAAACTAAACTTAATGTTGGTTGACAAATTAGCAGTTAATATTAATACTGGTGAAATTTAATGCATGAAACATAAAGAGAAACAACATCCACAACTCATAACATAGAGATTTGTATGTAGAAACCCTATAAGGGGAAAAAGCACGATGGAAAACCTTACCCACAATCAGATGATACTACTACAGATAGTATGTGTACATAAATGGGGTCTCCACATGCAGAAAGGCCAACCGCCTAGAGATCACTGCTCAATCACAAAATAGGAGTCACACTGACTACAATTGGATGATTAAATCCAATGATAATGTACTGCTCAAAGTAACATCTTCAATACTGGATTCAATACTGGTTAAGCTCTGATAATCACCTTCAAACCTTCCTTGAACCTTCTTTATGGTCTGCTCATATGATCTTCAATATTCACACATACCATTACACAAAACCATATACCATATACCTATTACATGTTCCTCATTTATCTCACAAATGAGATCTTGTATATATACCAAAACCTAAGACCAAATGTGTAGGTCGGCTCACTAAGAGTATTACAATTAAATCAATTACAAATGAATCAAGATGTGATGCATCATGTCGGCTCAATACATTTACAACAATTTTAATTAATAAATCATCTCCATACTGTGTCATGTTGATCTAGAATAGATAACATGTGCTGGTGCATAACCTAGACCAATTTGCCGGTAACAACAAATATGTCAACCCGATTGGACCAATAACCAAAATACCAAAACCAAATATCCAAACCATGTCTTCAACATAACCAAGTGATCTCCAGATGATAACTAATGCAACACACCCATACTACCAATATATATGAAAAAATCTCCTATGCCAAAGCCAACAATCATCTATCTTTGCAATCAAACAGTTGCTAACTTTAGGATTAAGATGAAATAGATTACCTCTAGTTTGTTTTGATTGCAATCAATTCACCTTTGTTGTCAAAGATTTTGCACATACCATTTCTAAACTCTAGTGGGTATCCTTTGTCATTAAGTTGTGCCACACTCAAAAGATTGTACTTTAGACCCTCAAACCAATAGAGATTGTCAACACTTCTCTTCCAATTAAGAGAAATAACTCCCTTACCTATAACCATATAGGGCGAGTCATTGCCAAATCTGATAACACCGTGTAGATAGGAAATGTGGAAATCATCAAAGCAATATAAACATTAGACTAGCTCAATCACAAAACCAGATTGCAGTGATAACAATCTTAAAAACATTCAATGAAAACATGAAAACAAGACATTCAAAATGAAATCTAAGCAAACCAAATGCAGATGTCTCCTTCATGTGGCTCCATTGTCCTTCTTTCTCCTTCAAATTGCTCTGTTTTGTGGATCTCACCTTCAAGTGCATAATTATAATATGAAAGCAAAATTGACAAGACAAGACGACAGCATAAGGGTACTAGAAGTGTGATTGATTCGACCTTTTGATTGAAGAATTTTATCCAATTTATAGATAAATCGGAGAAAAGACAAGATTAGCATGAGGAGATTTGAAAGGAAATTTCAAATCAAGAATGACAATTATGACAAATTATGACAAATTGACACTTTCTATGCAAGATTGATTGATTGATAACTATGACAAATTGCTATGTCAAAATTGATTGATTGACAATTATGACAAATTATGACAAATTTGCTATGTTATTCTCATGAAATTAGGAGAAATATTAGAAAAATAGAAAACTAGATGAATTAGATATTAGGAATTAGAAAATTGATGAAAATTAGAAAATTAGGAATTAGGAGAAATTAGTAAATTGGAAAATTAGATAAATTAATTAATAATTTTTCGTTCATTAATTAATTCACAAAGAGAGGAGAAATTAGTTAGCCAATTAAATAAACATTTAATTGTGACAAGAAGAATTAGGATAAATAAATAAATTATTTAACCTAGAGGGAAAATGACAAACAAGGTTAAATGAACAAATCATAAAACCTTAGAAGATGAATTAGAAATGCACGGATGACAATTAGGTCTTGATGTAGGATCGATTTGATCATGATTCTGATTAACAAAGGGCCAATGCTGACAAACAATTTGATTGATAAACACACCAATTGATGAGGAACAATGACTAATTAATCCATATTGACATGATTGAGAAGGACGACGATTGATGACAAATTGATCGCAAGAATGAAAATGACAACGATCGATGACAAATCGATCGCAAAATGACAAGATTGAAAATGTCAACGATTGATGACAAATCGATTGCAAGATGACAAGATTGATGACAAATTGATCACAAAATGACAAGGATCGATGACGAATCGATCGTAAGATGACAAGATTGAAAAGAGGACAAAACCCTAATTAGGATTGACGATGTCCAAAATGATGACAAATGAACACGAACATTGATGCGACAGGATAAGATCGATCAAAATCATGATCGAAGATTGTTATCAACAAGACCAAATTCGAAAGCGAGACAAATGAAGAATGCAGAAGAAGGACTCAATGCTCGCAAATGATAAAGACAAAGTACGCAACATAGAAGAAATGTTAATGCAATGCAAAAACCTAAAATAAGGCAATGCACCAATGTTAAAATATGACTCCGCAAGCATTGACCATTTTTAGATGTCTACATTTTGCCCCTCTTTGAGACAATGTGAGTTTAAGCATTGTTTCAAAGAATAATAATGAAAATGCCCCAGATAATGACAATGACATATGCATGCCCCCTTGAGGAATTGGCCGAAAACATCCAGAAAAGAGGCTAATTGATCGATAAGAATGATAGAAAATGATAGGAGCAAACAGACTGACAATCGGGGATCGGATACACAAATGACAAGCAATTGAAGGTGCAAAAGACCACGACCAACATAAGATAGAGAGGGTGCACGTCCATCTATGCACTAACAAAGATCTATAAATGAGACAAAGAGAGTGAAAAGAGCTCATTTGCACTAGCCAAAGAGGAAAATTTGTTGCTCTGGAAAAGGATGCTTGCAGAGAGATGGTGAACATTCCAATGGTAGATCACCTCAGAGAACATGTACACACCTACAGATGACCAGACGATGTGGGAGTAGCGATATGTATCTCAAAAACCCATATTGTCAATTTTATGAATTTGACTTGCTTGTGGGACATTGCGAGGCCCACAGAGAATGCAGAAAGTGACTTCTGCGCCTATGTGAGTGCATCCTACACTTGTGTAGGGTATCCTGCACTTGTGTAGGGTACATAGGCACAATTTGATGCAACACAGGTGCAAGACACAGCACACAGGCGCAGTTGTGCACTGGGAACTCAAATTGGGTCAAAAATAGCATGTGAATGATTCGAAAAGGGGGATAAGGGTAGGATAGGTCAAAATAGATTAAAAACACCCTGATTTGGACATGAAACAAGGAAATTTAGCTCGTAGGAGCAGACCCTAAAACTAACAAAATGTGCCCCAATTGTGATGCAGAGTCGACAGTATCCATTGATCACATGGGAGAACCGACTTGACTGCTTCATGTTACGACATAGACTCAAGAGCACGTACAAAGATACATTAGCAGGAATTGGAATATACTATATCACATTCATGCCTGAGATTAGGGCAAACACAAGACTACTTACCGCATTAGCAGAGCGATGGCATTCAGAGACTTCCTCTTTCCATTTGGCGACTGGAGAGGAGCCGGTGACACTAGAGGATGTATGGCATATCCTCTGCATTCCGATTCATGGAGAGATGATAGAGTATGACCCAGTGATAGGGAGAGATGCTTTGTGCAGATTATTTGAGTGCGACATAGATGATCTGGATATCATAGAGAGGGAGATTGGCTGGGAGACCATGGCATCAGAGTACGATCGATGATATGTGGTGATAGCAATGGTGATAGCATGCCTACTAGCAGGGGATAGACGAGGACATGCATTCCCTATTGGATGGGGAAGAGTGATAGAGCGGATGGTGATAGAGGGGATAGTGTACGCATGGGGACCATCTGTGCTAGCTATGCTATATTTTCAATTGCATCAGATAGCATATCAGGGGGTTCAGACTTTGAGCTATGGAGTCACACTGTTACAGGTATGGGCATTTGAGAACATAGCCATATGTCAACTGATTGTAGAGAGACAGGTATTACCACACCGACCATATGTGTACTGCTATGGGGGAGCACTGAGATAGGGTCCATTTGGATACATACTGTATTAGCGACATGAGCTAGACAGATTGAGAGACTTCACATGGAGGCCATATCTTGATTGCCTTGGATGGTCAGATGATAGTGATGAGCTATCGTATTGTAGATAGGAGAGATACCTGATTGGGCGACCATTGAATTGCCAAAGAGTGATTGAGATGTACCTGCCAGAGAGAGTCAGACGACAGTTTGGAGAGAGGCAGGATGTACCTAGAGGGACTACACACTTTGCTCGATCTCACAGAGAGACGAGTCAGTGGGGGAGGATGATTCAGCCACACATAGCATATGCTAACATCACACAGCTATAGCAAAGATAGTGGGATTGGAGATCAGATGTGGTGGATGCTGGGATGATAGAGGAGTATGAGCGATGGTTTGCATGACAACGGCGAGTGCCATTGACAGATCCTGATATTTCAATACCAAGGAGACAAGAGGACTTCCCACTCACTGGAGAGGAGGAGGATAGAGATGAGGATGAGGATGAGGGTGGTGATGAGGATGGAGATGATGAGGATGAAGATTATGAGCTAGATTCCATCGATCAGGAGTCATTGCAGGATATACCCATAGAGTCGGAGACAGCTAGGATAAAGGAGATGGAGATGTGCAGGGCTACCATAGCGAGTCAACATGATCACATTGCGACATTAGAGAGATAGAATGCCATCTTGAGGATAGAGCATGATCAGTTTAGAGCAGAGATAGCCAGATTGATAGCAGCTCGAGATACCGCGATAGCGCAGGCACAACAAGAAGGGCAAAGAGTCACTGAGTATATTAGGTCGATTAGGGATGCCAGTGCACGTGAGATGGCACAGATGTTGGTAGAGATCAGAGAGGAGATACGCCATTGGAGGACACTATATGAGAGTGCAGTTCCACTAGAGTAGAGAGCAGCATCATATCGGGCATGATTGAGGACAGAGAGCAGGCCACGTTCTCAGAGGTCAGTGAGCAGCATGGGGGTGAGTGGACCTATGAGACCACCATAGCCGGGACTTGGGATAGGAGGGACATCATCCTTGAGACATGGTAGGGATGAGGAGGACAGAGGGAGCACCCAGTGACAAAGGCATGTGCTCTTTATGACAGACAGTTGACATTATGTAGTGTGACATTATGTAGTCAGCCTGCAGGCCATACTGAGGACAGACAGTCCAATTTTGTACTCTGATATTATTTTGATACATGATATGATATGCATCGATATGATGGGATGCAATGTGTTATGGCTTATGTTTACTTTCCATGTATGGATGACTTATGCACTGTTGATGTACCATTGTGGAGCATGTATGAATATATTTTTATGTGTTTTTGATGCGTTTATAATATGAAATTGATAAAATGCTTGACGTGATGCTTGATGTAATGCAAATGTACTAATCAATGAATGCAGGATGCATCATATGTGTTTTTTTGTGGAGATTGGAGAACTAGACTGAACTGACTGCCCAAACTGACGGAAGAAATGTTAGTAAGAAGAAATGAGACAAAGGATAGTTAGAGACAAAGAAAAAAACTTGCTTTCACTAATGCAGTTTGTAGGTGAGAACCTTTATTTAATGTAGCAAAACAAATGCATAGCATCATGGCATTGAAGGCCAGAGCTGAAATGCAACCCTTTTTGCAAAAGACAGACACATCACAGACAAGGAATGAGTGAGGCATCCTAGGGTGCATACATCAAGGGTCGAGGTATGTGTGGCATTCAAAAAGCGAATGTACTTATCACAAACACCCAATGATATTGTTGCCCCAGTTTGTAATAAACATTCCACAAACAACAATCACAACAAAAAAAGAAAGGGACCATGAACCATCTCGGTCACTCTAAATCACACAGTGACATCATCGAGCAACATAGGAACATGATTGAAGCCAAAGATAAATCAATAAATGATAAGACTCGCTAATTCCAACAAGTCAAACAAACATCTTGATCTTCATTGTCAAAAGTTGAAAGTGTCGATAGGACGATCATGTTGTCTGGTTTCAGGACATGCGGTACCCCATCTAAGACAAGACACAGTCTAGTTTCGAGTATACCACACCTTGTATAAGACCCATGATAATAGTGACAAGGACAAATGATATTGATGTTGAGTGATTGACATGACAATTTTGATCAGTTTAAATGCCTGGTTTGATTGAAAAAGTTCATCTGTTAATGTGTGATTTTCAGTAAAGCACAATTTTTGATTGATTGTTATTGGATGTATGCTCAATGATCTATCTATGCACAGAGGGGACCATTTATTGACAAAATGCAAAATGCCAAATAAATTGTTTTTGGATTTTGATGTTTTGAAAAAAAAAAAATTGTTCATTTTTCAAGACTTTATTTGACTTTTTAGGGATTTTTTCAGGACATTATTTGATTTTTTTAGGGATTTTTTCAGGACATTATATGATTTTTTTGATTATTTCAGGACAGTATTTGATTTTTTTGCATTTTTTCAAGACATTATTTGATTTTTTTGGATTTTTTCAGGACATTATTTGATTTTTTTGGATTTTTTCAGGACATTATTTGATTTTTAGAGATTTTGCCCCCAGTGTCTAGCAAGGCAAGGAATATGACAGGTGAATAAATAGGCTCTCTGAAATGTTGGTGGATAGAGGGAAAACAAAGGCCTTTTATTATAGAGACAATGCGGATGCAATTTTCAAGGGCTATTGCATGATGGGACAAGAGACTGGATATGACAATGTAAAGCAGTGACATGGCATGAGGGACATGTCAAGAGGTTTTTGAAACTATGTTTAAATTTTGCATCCTTATGTTAGATCAAGATCAAGGAATGAAAAAGAGTGTATGGATAGTGATAAGATATGGATAGGATAAGCAAGACCAAGAATGGAGAAGGGACATGGACTGAAGGTCAGGATTGGCTAAGGGATAGTGGTAGAAAGTTGCAATAAGCTAGGGAATATGGATGAAAGGTTATAATAAGCAAATAGATAAAGACCAAAAGCTATGATGGAATAAAAGCTCAAAACAAGATGCATGATGCTCATGACGATCCTCAGCCTTGTCAAGATCAAAGGTGGAAAAGGGGATATGTGCATGAGGGACAATAGGATATGAAGGGTAATAGGACATGATAGGATAATGAAGTGTAAGAGGATATGACAGGATAAAACCTATCCCCAAGTATGGTATGCAAGAAGTTCATAGATTATGCATGACACCTGTTTGCCAGGTTTTCATCACAGTACTTGCCCAAGGCGCCTGTTTGCCAGGTTTTCACAAGTGGACGAATTATTTTTGCTTTACTTTTTTTCTTTTGTCTTTTTTTTTTAACTTTTTTTTTATTTTGACATTTTATTCGAAAATGGACACATGATAGGGGATGGAAGAAGGACTCAAACATCTTTTTGTTTGGATAGTAGCCTTGAAAAAAATGGACCATGACCTTTAAAAATATGCTCAAAGACGTTGGTAGGATAAGGACATGGAAAAAGAGCTGAAATTAAGGCAAGGATTTATGCAAAGGATGAGATCAAAGGGATCGAAGGATGGAAAATATGCATTGGATAATGGATAGGGTATTGGAAGAACTGTGCTGGAGTGTATAGAAATGTTGGCAAGATCAACATTGGCACACACCTTGATGGGTGCTGGATTGATGGAGGAAAAATGGATCTCAGATTGTGAGATTTGGATGGAGGAATAGCTTGGGATTTTGGGACGTAAGGGCCCAAAATGGATGAAGAAGGTGATGGAGGAACAAATTTGAGAGGGTTGGATGGAGGAATAGCAACTTTGGATGCCAAGTTGATTGTTTCTTTAGGCTTTTGTGCTTCAAGGAGCCGCTTAGGGATCCACATGGTTTTTGATTTTTCATGCTTTTGTGGTTCCTTGGAGTGCATTGCCAACACAAGGGATTTAGGAACCCATATATATTTTGAATTTTATTTTTGAGCAATGGGCCTTTGTGGCTTTTTGGATATATTTTTTTCTTTATAGATCATATTGTTCTTTGTTTTGACATGTCGATTATATTGGACATGTTGATCCTTGAATACATGTGGATTGCTAGACTTATGACTTTTATACTTGGCATCCAAATTGCTTGGAGGGGGAAAGGAATGCATGGATGGATATGAATGAAATGGAGTTATTTTGGATTGATGAAATTTACTCAAGGATGTGTGCCTTTTTTGACCTTGCATAGAGGACGAAGGGATATAAGGACCTAAGATGGATGGAAAGTATGATGGGGAAGGGATATGTTTGGATTTTGAAGGGATGTTGGATTTAGTAGGGGTACCAACATCTTGAGTAATTTCACTAAGGTCATGACCCTTAATATTTTCTTTAGCATGAAGGGATTCTTTCTCATGAAGGTCTACTCCTTTGCCTTTATGAATATCTTGACTTGTAGGATACTCTTTTCTTTGGGAAGAAGACACGAGTCCATTATGAGGTGGATATGATATGAGAGAAATAATGAGATCTTGAAGTGGATTGGATTGCACCAAAGTGGAAGAACCCATTATTCATGGTGAGGGTTAATGAACATCTTGCATTGACATGTTAGAATCATGAGGGGGACTAGGATTGTGTAGTGGACATGGTTCAATGACAGGCTCTTCAAGAGATGGAATGAGAGAAATAATGGGATCATCAAAAGAAATGTGATCTTGGAGTGTATATGGAGCATTAAGACAAGGAGATGGAGGAACAAGAGGATCTTGTGGAGGATTTAAAGGAATAATTTGAACTTGACAAGGAGGAAGATCATTGGAAACCTCTTTAAAGGTGATTTTCTCTTGACTTTCAATGGGATCATCGGAAAGGGTGGAAGGGATATCTTGATCTTTCTTAGGAAGTGGAATGTCAATGGGATTTGAAAGGATGTCATGTTCTTGGATAGAATTGACAGGAATAGGTGAATCATTGCAAGTGTCTGGGGAAATGGAATCTTGGTCAACAATTGGATGGGATGATAATGTTTCAAGATCTTGATCTTCATCTATTTCAAGACATGTTTCCTCATGCTCTAAATTATCCTCTTGACATGGGGTTGGATTTTGGATATGCATGGGGGATTTTGATAAGGAATCAATGTTTTGGCATGAAGGAAATGCACTTTGAACATTTGTGATGGATTCTGGAAAGGAATCAATGCTTGAACATGAGGAAGAGGGACTTCCAATGGGGTCTTCTAAAATAGGTAATGGCAATAAAGTGCATGGTGGCATTGGGTCTTGTATTTCTGAAACATGGCAAGGATGTGCATCATGAATTGGGTTATCTTGGCAATCAATTTTGGATAGCCCTTGAATAATGTCATCCTTGGGTGTATTGTTTGATGAGGACAATATGGAAGGTTCTTGTGAAACTTCTAAAGGTGTAGGGATAGATGCCATTCGAGAGTCAATTTGTTTGTGGGGGGATGAGGCATTGCTAGACATAAGTGTATTATCTTTATCTTCCTCAAAGAACTCACTTGGTAATTTCCTTAAGAGCCTTGCAATAAAGCCACCTTTCTTTTGAGGTTTTGACATAGTTGTATCTGGAATTTGAACTTGTTTGGCAAGAATTTGGTCTTGGTTAGATGTCATGTTTTGATTTCAAACTAGATGTTGCTCAAATTGGTTTGACATGTACAAAATTTGGCTTGGTGCATGTTGCAACCTTTGTTTTTGAATGTTTGGTTGTGGTTGTTGACATTGATATGTTGATTGAACTTGTTGATATTCCACCATTGGTTGAACTATTTGTTGACATTGTATAGTTGGTTGGACATATTGTTGAAATTGGACCATTGGTTGTGTTGGTTGTATATGTTGGACCATTGGTTGTGTCAGTTGGAAATATTGAACAATTGGTTGTGATGGTTGAAAATCTGATTGATAGTAAACACCTTCTTGTTCTTTTTGTGGAGGCACATAATGTTGAAATTGATGTTGTCTCTTTTCTTGAAATTATTTCATCATCTCTATTTGTGAGAGGAGAGTTGGTATGTCTGATCATTCAAGAAGAGATCTTACATCAATTGGCTCAATCTTTGGATTTAAACTTGGAAATTTTTGAAACATTTTGGACATTTGTGATCTATTCTTCTCAATGTTTTTCACTTTTTGTTCCAATATCTCATTTTCTTGAGCTAGTTTCTCCTCTAGTTTTTGTATTTGGAGACTTGTTTCATCATAAAAAGTTTGATCAATGTTGCTTTGTTGTTGGGTTGGATAGAATTGTGATTGCATTGTCAGTTGATATGTCAAAATTTGTTGCATCATTGGTGCTTGGAACCTTGTTTCAATAGACATGTCACTATGCAATGTTTTTGGGATTTTTTATTTTAAAAGGATGATGTATGATATGCAACTAAATGCAACCTAAATAGATGAAAATGCAATCTATGGCAAGAATGCAACCTATGTTTTTGTTGTTTTTCAAGATTTGGACAAACTTTTTGGAATGCAAATCTAAAAAAGAGACCCTTAGGAAATTGAAATGATGTCTAGACCTCAAAGGACAAAATGACAATGTCTCCCCTATATGCTTGGATACTAAGCTAGGTTTGACCAAATGACATGGATGACAAAAAGACAAAAATTTGATATGGTCTAGACTTCTTAACAATGACTTAGGGTTTATTCAAAGATTTGGATTACTCAAGTATGACAAAACCTAGTTTTGACACTATATGCAAAGGGAAAATTACTATGCAAATGACCCTAATATGATATGATAATGACCTAAGCTTAATGAAGAGACCTAGGGTATGCAAATGTGACCTAATGTTATGAGGACAAAGATGCAAATGCAAATGTATGACAATGCCAACCTAAGGCAAAACCTAAGGTTGAATTATGAAATGGTATTACTCTAATGCAAGAAGACACATGAAAATGGATGACCCTTATTGATATGCAAAGGAGTATGACCTAGGTGAAACTTAACCTTGGTAATTGACAATGAATTTTCAAAATGCAAACCTAGGATGAACCTAAATCTAAGTGACATGAATGTTGAGACAAGATTTTGAAAAATGTTTGACTACCATGTTTGAAGGTGTTTTGAACTTTGTTGAATGAAATACTCTTGTGTTTAACCTTGTTTTGAATCAATTTGTCTTGTTTTTGAAATGAGACACAACTCAACTTTTGACAAGCAAAGAAGACAAGATATTTTAACTTAGACTCAAGACAATCATGCTCATTCACACATTTCTTATGGTAGGTAAGGATAGTAGGTACTTGAGAGGTAGACTCGTTATGAGATTCAAGGAGAATACATAGATGCTTGACCCCACGGGCTCGCCTCCATGACACTCACTTCTCAAGGCAGCCAAGCATCAGTCCCCATGGAAATCTCCCCATGGTGAACTTAGTATCTCTTCCAAGTATCCGAACTTGTCCTTCTTAAGCAACTAGAAGAATTTTTGGCCTCTAAATACAAGGTGTTTAGTAAGGATTTATGTTAAGCGTTACTCCTTGGTGTCACACAAGCGTGATTGAGACATTAAGCCCACCAAGATACCAAACAAATGTAGTCATGCAAGCATGATTTAGACCATGAGGCCCTACTTAGATGTTGATATGAGAAAGAGTTCAAGGGTCATCACTTCCCAAGTAACTACAATTCCCACGTAACCCTTCCTTCAAAGCTTTTGCCCATCAGGTATTTCTTTATAGTGAGTTAGAATGCCAAGGTACTCTGGCTGTCCTCACTTTGGGTCATTCCCTTCTCATGGTTGTCACTTGCTTGCAAAAGAAAGAAAATGGTTGGGAAGGCAGGCCCTCTAAAGGTAACAAACAATCTGAGCCATGAGAATGGTATCAAAGATCTGGATTTCTGATCACCCTAAGAAGGATAAGAGCATACTCTCCTACTCCAATGTCAAACTTGACAATCAAAGCAAACACATGTTCATTCCATCCTACTTAGCAATCATAATAGGTGCCTAATTATGAATCACAAACACAAAAGTTCGGTTGAAATACAAGGCAACCTGCAAAATCACCAAGTTAGAAGTTTGATTTGTTTGGTCTTTGACTAGCGAACCTGCATAAAATTTGTTAGTAGTTTCATTTTTGTCTTTGCCATGCATAATGCCAAGGTGCTGCACAAAGAATCAGTACCAAAGAAAAACCAAAATGCAGAAACAAAATGTAAAACAAAGCAATTTGCAAGTAAAAACACTTCTTTTTACCTCTGTTTCTGGCCTTACATAGGCGCAGAATGCAGTAACACAGGTGTAGAATGAAGTAACACAAGCACAAATCCCTTTGACATAGGCGTAGATCCCTTGACACAGGTGCAGAACTCTCCTACACAGCCGTAGAAGTGCCCAGAAAGCCCTGAATAACCCTGTTTCTTGGGTTTTTCACCTGCAAATCAGCTCAAAAGAACTCAAAAGCATGGTTAGGGGGTTATTTCATGTCTGGTTCACCAATTAATGTAGATAGGAAATGTGGAAATCATTAAATCAATATAAACATTAGACTAGCTCAATCACAAAACCAGATTGTAGCGATAACAATCCTAAAAACATTCAATGAAAAGATGAAAACAAGACATTCAAAATGAAATCTAAGAAAACCAAAATGCAAATGTCTCCTTCATGTGGCTCCATTGTCCTTTCTCCTTCAAATTGCTTTGTTATGTGGATCTCACCTTCAAGTGCATAAGTATAATATGAAAGCAAAATTGACAAGGCAAGACAATAGCATAAGGGTACTAGAAGCATGATTGATTCGACCTTTTGATTGAAGAAATTCATCCAATTTATAGATAAATCAGAGAAAAGACAAGATTAGCATGAGGAGATTTGAAAGGAAATTTCAAATCAAGAAAGACAATTATGACAAATTATGACAAATTGACACTTTCTATGCAAGATTGATTGATTGATAATTATGACAAATTGCTATGTCAAAATTGATTGATTGACAATTATGACAAATTATGACAAATTTGCTATGTCATTCCCATGAAATTAGGAGAAATATTAGAAAAATAGAAAATTAGATGAATTAGAAATTAGGAATTAGAAAATTGCTAAAAATTAGAAAATTAGGAATTAGGAGAAATTAGTAAATTGGAAAATTAGGTAAATTAATTAATAATTTTTCATTCATTAATCAACTCACAAAGAGAGGAGAAATTAGTTAGCCAATTAAATAAACATTTAATTGTGACAAGAAGACTTAGGATAAACAAATAAATTATTTAACCTAGAGGGAAAATGACAAACAAGGTTAAATGAACAAATCATAAAACCTTAGAAGATGAATTAGAAATGCAAGGATGACAATTAGGTCTTGATGTAGGATCGATTTGATCATGATTCTGATTAAAAAAGGACCAATGCTAACAAATGATTTGATTGATAAACGCACCAATTGATGAGGAACAATGACTAATTAATCCAAATTGACATGATTGAGAAGGACGACGGTCGATGACAAATCGATCACAAGATTGAAAATGACAAGATTGAAAATGACAAGATTGAAAATGTCAACGATCGATGACAAATCAATCATAAGACGACAAGATTGATGACAAATTGATCGTAAAATGACAAGATTGACTAGAGGACAAGGATCGATGATGAATCGATTGCAAGATGACAAGATTGAAAAGAGGACAAAACCCTAATTAGGATTGACGATGTCCAAAATGATGACAAATGAACACGCACATTGATGTGACAGGATAAGATCGATCAAAATCATGACTGAAGATTGTTATCGACAAGACCAAATTCAAAAGTGAGACAAATGAAGAATGCAAAAGAAGGACTTGATGCTCGCAAATGATAAAGACCAAGTACGCAACATAGAAGAAATGTTAATGCGACACAAAAACCTAAAATAAGGCAATGCGCCAATGTTAAAATACGACTCCACAAGCGTTGACCATTTTTAGATGTCTACACACTGCCATAAAATTCCTTCAAGGAAAGAAATTTTCTGTGATCAGCAGTCGTATGATGTGAACAACCACTATCAATGATCCAATCATCAGAGTTATCCATCCTGGGCCTTCTGATCTGATATCTCTTCCTTAATAGATACAAACACAATATCTTCACTAGCATCATCATCAAATTCTTCATCAATAATACCATTGTCAACAACTATAAGACAATCTCTCTTTCCTTTGCCCTTATACTTCTTGACTTTATCTCTCTTGTGTTCATTTTCACTATTAGGACAATTTGCTGCTATATGACCAATCTTGTTGCATGCAAACCACTTTAAAGGTAGCTTACCTCTGTATTTTCTAGTGCCCCTAGGCAGTCATTTTGCCAACAATGCTTCAAGCTCTACTAGACTATCTTCATGATCAACATCTCTGCTAAATTTGGATTCATAGCTATGACATTTATCTCTACTTTTTTCCATAGATGGTAAGAGACAGAAGCTCTGAATGCAGATTCTAATTTCTATACACTACCATCATAGCCATTTAACTCAAAACTAGTAAGTTTGCCAATGATAGAGTCAAGAGTTACCTTAGTTTTGTCAATGGATTTCAAATTTTGAATAGCTGCAACTTGGATAGCATAGATCAGTTCCAGGGTTCCCAATACCTTACTGATCACTGTGGCATCTTCCACTTTCCCTCCTACACTCTTTATTTTGCCAACTATCTCTTTTATCCTTTGACCATACTGCTAGATATTCTCACCTTCGGACATTATCATGTCATCAAACTTTCCTCTTAGGCTCTCCTCTTTAGAAATCTTAACATGTTCATCACCACTATAAATCTCTTCAATTTTTTTCCATACTTCATATGTAGTTTCAAGACCATGAAAATCTACATATTCAGCATCAGACAAGAAACTTATAATAGCCACCAATGCTTGATGATTTTATTATTGTTCTTTCTTCTGATCATTAGTCAGAGTTCCAGTAGGTACAATATACTTAGTTTCTACATGATCCCAATACTAACTTCCAAGACTCTTGATGTAAATCTTCATTCTATCGCTTCAGATTCTATAGTTCTCTCAGTTGAACTTCAAACCTACCTTCTTCATCATGATCTACAAGATCTTTTCCTCAAGTTGTTAAGATTTAGATTTTAAGAGGACCTAAGATACTTTGATACCAATTGATGGTATGATGAAAGAATAAGTATCTAGTAGATCACTGAGAGGGGGGGGTGAACCAATAAACTAAAAAACTGATACAAACTTCCCAAACTCAAATTCAAACATACAAAGTAAACTTATCAATAAAATTTCATTGTCAAGATCAATACTCATAAGATTACTGGTTGACTATTGAAGCAACTTAATAGTAAACAACTTTAATCTTGTAAACATCCAAATGCTTAATTATATATCAACATATTCCACCTCTCAATGCTTCCAGTTATCCTGCCTTATCATAATAGTTAAGTAGTTAATCAAATCAATAAATAAGATCATAACCACAAAAACATTCACCACATGACACAAATATTTATACATGGAAAACCCAAATAGGTAAAAACCACAGTGAGAGGAGACTCACAAGATAGCTATTTGAACTCTTCTTAAGTTCGCCTTGTTAGGAGCAAATCCTGTTAAAGCTTTTGCAATAAGTCTTGTTAAGAACTAATCCTATTAGGAATCACCTGGTTAAGGGATTTATAAAATGCCTTGATAAAAAGAAAATACCCTGTTAAGAGTAACCTCGGTAGAGGATTGGAGAATCCAAGCTAATGGATCACCTTGTTAGAGGATTTAAGAAGTAACCAAGCTTGTTAGAGCTTACCCAGTTAGGGGGTTTCACTTTTGTTGTAATTGTTAGAAGACAACAAGTTTCTCTTGATCTATCTAAATAGCACTATATGTGCTTGATCAGATCCTTTTAAGCTTCAATCTACATTTACACAAACTGCATATTCATTCTTCGATTAGGCAACCACACACTCAACTAATTTCTGCCAACACCTTTTACAAAACAACTTCATTAATATTAAATACAGATCAATTAGGCTGGTAACACAACAAAAACCTAATTATCTCATAGAGATTACAAACAAATTGGTTAAGGTGTGACCATTGGATTTACATAGCAATCTGTACACATTCTTCAAGAAAATTCCAACCGCTTCATTGGACTTGTAACTCATCACACACTTTGCATTAGATGCAATCCACTTTTCTCATTCCCTAGACAATCAAACAAACGTGCCAAAACAATGACCACACATGTCACCATCATTACCAGTCAACATCAAATAATAAACCAACATAACCATTTCAATAAACTTAATTGGTTAGGGTTTAACAAAAACAATTGGTAGGGTTTACCGGTTACATTACATAGAAAGGGTTTAACCTTATACACCGGTTACTAGTTCAACTCACAAACTTACATACCAGTTTATAACATCTTCCTCAAAGGTCTTCCTACTGGTTACAAGACAATATCAATGATAACAACAATATCAGCAATATCATAAATACCATTACTAGATCAATTGATATCAATGACAACATAACATATCATTAATGCAATCTTCATGAAAATGCCAACAAAGTTTGTTGGTATTGATATATCAAAGAATCCAGTATTTCATTCTAAAACAAAGCACATATCTATCTGTGTGCGGGAAAAGTGGTGTGATAAAATGGAAAATACGAATTCAAACTAGTCCACACACCAATGGGACTCTTTGTGCAAGTTATGGAGTTATATTGAATAACTCAACTTACCAAGGGATGGTCCATTATTTTTTATCTCACAAGACCCCTCAAGCCAATGCCTTTTCTCTCAGATCACTGAGTAAAGTGACTTAGGGATCACAATCATGAGAATGAGGGATATTTGATCAATCTAACATGAATGCAATCCTAGATGTGAATGATTTTAAACATAGCATGAATTAAAATAGCATGTATATGATGATAAGATGAAAGGATTAGTAACAAGACTATCCTAACATGATACACTAGCCTAATATGATTATTATGATTATAGAAATGATTCTAAAATGCTTATTAGATTATTTCTATTCAAAGAGAGACTAAATTCTTGGTAAAAATGAGTATAGATTAGATGCATGAAACTTGGATATGAAAATGGAGGAATGAGGGCTCTATTTATAGGAAAAACAAGGCAATGAATGGTTAGGATGGGATGATCTTATCAAGGGCCAGGATTGAAAGTTATCAATTTATGTACATAATTTTCACCAATGAATTGGTGAGAATTGTCAACAAACAGTTGCTTGAGAGGAGATGTAAGAAGCATTAAATGCTTGAGAAGACCTTATGGTTACCTTGGGAAGTAAGGGTTAAGGCTACACTAGTGTCATCCATTGGATAAATCTTTTACCCAAGGGGTAAACTCTTGTACAAGGATTAAAAGGATAACCAAGGGTAAAGCCATGAATGCTTGATGATACCCCTGGGTTAGATGAGGGTTGAGTTAGAGAAAAAGTCTCTAATCATGCCAGAAGGTTGAGTTAACCATCAATGGTTAGGAAGACTTTCAAGGTTAACTTGTTGAAGGCATAAAGCCTTTAATGGTTTTCAAAGACTTTAAGGGTTTGAGAAGTGACTTCCCTTTTCTTGGGGATGTGACAATATTTAGTAGATGGGTTAGGCTAATTTAGAAGTGATTAGAAGAATCTAAAAGGGGGATTAGAGAGGCAAGTGGGAGATGTAGGAGAATGCAAGTGGATGGAGGGTAATTTTAATTAAAATAAATTACTTTATTTCAACTAGAATAAATGCAATTTACATAAATGCAAGTGGGGATTAAAATATATAAATTAGATTTATTTACTTGCAATGAACAATTTAATTAAAAAGGGAAGAAAGGGGAATTAATTAAATAAAGTGATTTATTTAATTAAAGGGGTAGAAAGGCCTAGGTGAATTTAATTAAATAAATTGAACAATTTATTTAATCAAATAGATGAATGTGAATGATTTAATTAAATAGAATTTAATCAAAATAGAGGAATGGGTTAAAATGAATATTAAATATTCACTTAGGAAAGTGGTCATTTTTATACGTCTACATTTTGCCCCTCTTTGAAGTGATGTGTGTCCACATGTTGATTCAAAGAAAATTTGTCGAATATGTCGATGTCGTGTGTCGAGATGTTGATGTGATGATGTCATGCCCCAGATTTGATAAACGATATTGATGATGCCCCCTCCGGAGATGAATCAAGGAGTTTTGAAAAATTTGTTGATTTGATGAGCATTTTTTAAATTGATTGCATTTTTAAATGTTGACTGTGTTGAATGCATTGTAATTGATTCATCTCCTGATAATGATATTGATAAAAATGATGAAGAATAATGTGGGAATAGCGTGTACATGTCCACATGTCCACTGAAGTCACATTGGTATGAATCTCGATTGTCCATATGGTTCAAGTGTTGATATGGGTCCTGATTTGGTGTTTGCGATATATATCTTGATGTTTCTTGATTTCTCGATATGGACCTTGATATTGTTTTTGATATGGGTCCTTGATTTGATTGATTTTGATATGGGACTTGGATTGATTGATTTCTCAATATGGGTTTGGATTGATTTATTTCTTGATATGGGACTTGGATTGAATGATTTCTCGATATGGGACTTGGATTGATGGATTTATCGATATGGATCTTGATTGATTTTTGATATGATATCCAGGGACTTTGGACATTTATTTGTTCTATCTGATGATTGGTTCTGATTTATTTCCTTTGGATCAGCATGTGGTCACACATGTGCATGATGATATGATATGGATGAAGCAATTTTGATCTTGATGAGCTATATGATATACTATTAATCTATATGACTTTTGTAGATGATGGTTGAATTTGATGAATGCAAATGTTTCTAACATGTTGTCGATACGATATGCTTATGTATGGGGATAATGATATGATCGATCATATGGATTAGATTGATAAGATTGATTGGAATTGATAAGATTGAGATCAATTCTGGGTTGAGTAATGACACCTCTTGTATAAGACATGGATGATAGAGCATCTGGTTTCAGGAATGATACCGCCTGTATAAGATATGGATGATCGAGCGTCTAGTTTTAGGAATGATATCACTTGTATAAGACATGGATGATCAAGCATCTAGTTTCAGGAATGATATTGCCTCTATAAGACATGTATGATTGAAGTGTCTAGTTTCAAGAATGATACGCCTGTATAAGATATGGATGATCGAGCGTCTGGTTTCAGGAATGATATATCCTGTATAAGAGTTGATCACAACATTTGGTTTCAAGAATGATATATCATGTATAAGAGCTGATCAAAGCATTTAGTTTCAAGAATGATATATCTTGTATAAGAGTTGATCCAAACATTTGGTTTTAGGAAAGATACATCCTATATAAGACATGATAGAAGATAGTTTGGAAGAATGATGACAATATGAAAGTGAAGAAAGATTCCTTCATGATACGATAGATATGCATGCGAGGGATGCAATGTTGAATAATGAATGTTATGAATTATGTTTCGATGTGAGATTATATGAGGATGATTTTATGCTTAGGTAATAATGCTCTTGATTTCAATTATGATGTGAATGTATGATTCATGATTTTGATAAGAAAAATGTGATGATGCATTGCTTTGATTTATGAGATGTGAGATGTATCTTGAAAATGAGATGTATGATAATGATAATGATAATGATGTGTAACTAATGCAAGTTTCAGATGATATGCAACTAATTGATCATCCTCATTCTGTCATTGTCATTCTTGTGTAGTCGCATGTTTTTGCTTTGTTTATTGTTTATCATCATTGAGTGTTTGATATGTTGGAAGTTTATGCAAGCACAATGGTATAATTGAACCATAATGACCTGAGTAAAATGTACATGGATTTTTGATATTGTAAGATGACACAAGTGTCGAGGTATAATTAAATGAAGATGACCTGAGTGTTGCTTGCATGTAAACAGACAAGATTGAATCATTTGTATGCGCAAAGTGGAACAATATCTTCAGTGATATGTTTATAATCACATCTCGAGACAAAATTTACATAGTACAAGTGATCACCTCATAGACAAAAAACAAAAAAATATCAGACTCTCTAGCTATTTTCTCTAGCTCGATGCATCGTTGAGAAAATTTTCAGGAGATCCAATGATTCAAAACGTTCAAATGAAAAAATATTCCAAACTTCATGTGAGATGTAAATTATTTTTTAGAAAATCATCCAGCATGTGTATTGAATTTGTTAATAGGATCAGTGTTTTGTTTTCTTGGTCATTTGAGATGTTGTTGATAAGATTTTATTAGCATGTTGTGATTCTTGTTTGCTTGTTTTTGAAGTCAGAGGAAAGTTGCCTCTAGCTATAGATACCGATAAATGTGGATATTTATAGTGATTACGAAGCCATTGTGGAATATGATAAACTGATCTTTAGATAATCAAGGACAGTGACTACACTAAGTATGTTCGGGATAATGTTGTTTGAAAAGTGTTGGGCGATGGCCATTAGCTTTGAGTTTGGTTGCAAAAGATATGAGTAATGATAGATATAGGAGTTGTTCCCTCACAAATAGCACCTGTTGCCAGGTTTTCACCACTTGTTTTTATTGTACTTTTTTATTTTTTTTATTTTTTGATTTTTTTGTATTTTTCTACTTTATTTGTATTTTTTACTTTTTCTATACATTAGACCACTCAAGTATAGAATTTTTTCAGAAGGATATTGCTGGTTGGTTCATCAAGCACATTTCCCTATGAAGTTGTTAGCTGATAGGCACCTAATCCATAAGCTAATATGATGACATAGGGACCCAACTAGTTAGGTTCAAACTTCCCCTTCTTTTCTTGATCCTGTTGATTTAAGGGATTTTTTTTGAGTACAAGATCATCAACTTTAAAGTCTTAGGGATGACTTTGTGGTTGTAGCTTTTGCACATGCACTGTTAGTATGCTTTGAGGTGATTATAGGCATTTTGTCATTTTTCATCCAGAAGCTCTAGTTCTTGCAATTTGTTTACCTGATACTCCTCATCTAGAATGAGGCCTTTTAAAGATACTCTAAGTGATGGAAAACTACCTCAAGAGGTAAAATTGCTTATGATCCATATACCAAGGAATATGGCGTAGCTCCTTTAGGTGTCCTGATGCTAGTTATGTATACCCAGAGTGTCAGATTAAGTTGTACATGCCAATCTTTACTTGCATAATTTACTGTCTTCTTTAGGATTTGTAAGATTGTTTTATTTGATGCCTCTGCTTGACCATTCCCCTATGGGTAGTAAGGTGTAGAGAAACGATGTTGGATTTTGAATTGTTCACATAATTCTTTCACATCTTGATTTTTGAAGGGATGCTCATTATCTATGATGATGGAACATGGAATGCCATATCTATAAATTAGATAATTGAGAATGAATGAGGCAATTTGTTTTCCAGTTACTGTGGTCAGTAAGACTGCTTCAATCCATTTTGTGAAATATTGTTGTAGTGATAATGAACTTGTGTCCATTTGAAGAGGAAGGATGGATTTTCCCTACTAAATCAAGTCCCCACTGACAGAAAGGCCAAGATGCTGTAAATGGCTACAACTCCTGTGTTGGTGCGTGGATAAGATTGCCATGAATTTGGTACTTAGGACATTTATTTGCAAATTGATAAGAGTTTTTTTCCATAGTTGGCCAGTAATATCCCATTCTTAGAAGTTTCTTAGCTTGAGTAGGACCACTTGAATGTGTGCCATAGATACCCTCATGAAGCTCATGTAAAGAAGAGTCAAATTCATTGCGATCAAGGCAATGAAGAAGAGTACCATCTAGACCTCGATGGCAAAGGGTATCAATCGTTAACGTATAACGGGTAGCTTGCCAGCCAAAGTTGTGTTTTTTATTATGATATAGGTCAATGGGTAGGGTATTGCTTTTAAGATATTCATAGATTGTCCCATATAAAGGAGAGTCCAAACCGGTTAAGGCATAGATAACATAGGATGTAGAATTGTCATAGGTTGGGGAAAACAGTTGCTCTACCAAAAACTCATAATGACTCTATTGCTCTAGAATTTGTAGTAGTGAAGCAATAGTAGCCATTGCATTGACCACTTTATTGTCCAACCTTGGTATTTGTTCAAATGTGATGTGTACCAAGTACTATTTGAAGTCATCCACCATTCTTTTGTATCACAACAACTTGTCATCCTTTGTTTGATATTCATTGTTGATCTGATTTATAACTAGTTGGGAATCTCCATAGACTTTCAACTTCATGATTCTCCATTCCATGACCATTTTGATTCATGTGACTAGTGCCTCATACTCAGCTATGTTATTTGTGCATGAAAACATGAGTCTATATGATCTTGGTATGGTGTGTCCTTCAAGAGTGACGAACAATATGCTGACTCCCAAGCCATGTTGAGTGTACAAAACATCAAAGTAGAGGGTCAATTGTTTGGGAGTAATAGTAAGAACATCTCTATCTGGAAATTTGACCTCCATCGGTTGCTTATCAGGTAGTGGTGCTTCAACTAATTGATCTACAATTACTTTCCCCTTAATAGCCTGATGCTCTATGTATTGGATTTCAAACTCACTGAGAATCATGACCCATTTAGCTAATCTTCCTGTAAGAGTTGCTTTGCTGAGTAGATACTTGAAAGGATCAATTTTTACTACTAGCTTAATTTTATGAGCTAGCATGTAATGTCAGAAATTTTGAGAGGTGAATACCACAAATAAACAAGCCTTCTCTATGAATGTGTAATTTAGCTCATGTCCATTTAATGTTCTACTAATGTAATATATAGCTTGTTCCTTTCCTTCTTGATCTTCTTGTGCTAGGAATGCCCCCGGTGATAAGTTTGTTGTTGATATGTAGAGAATGAGCGGCTTCCCTACTATTGGTGGTACTAGAACTGGTGGGTTCATTAGATATTGCTTGATTTGATAGAATTATTCTGCACACTTAGCTTTCCATATGAATGGTATGTTCTTATGTAGCAGATGATTGAATGGTAGACTTTTATCTACTAATTGGGCTATGAATCACCTGATTGATTGTACTCATCCTTGTAGAGATCTGAGTTGACTAATGTTCACTAGATCTACTTCAATGCCTTTTGCTGACACAATGTAGCCTAATAATTTGCCCAATGTCACCCCAAAGACACACTTCTTAGGGTTTAGCCTAACTTGGAATTTTCTCCAATCTTTGAAATATTTTATCTAATATGCCCAAGTGTTCTTCCCAGGTAAATGATTTAGCCAGTAAATCATCCACATAGTCCTCCATGAAGTATGCATCATATCATGAAATATTGTCGTCATTTCTCTTTGATAAGTTTCCCCAACATTCTTCAAGCCAAAAGGCATGGCGTTCCAACAATACATTCCCCAAGGATAGGTGAATGCAGTCTTATCTTGATCCTCTAGAGAAATTTTGATTTGATTATAGCCAAAGAAACTATCCATTAAAGAGAGCATTGCATGGCCTGCTATGAGGTCTATAATTATGTCAATGTTGGGCAAAGGAAAGTCATCCTTTGGATAGGCTTTGTTTAACATCTCTAAAATCTGTGCATATCTTGATGCTTCCATCTGGTTTTAAAACTGACACATTGTTTGAAATCCATTTAGCATAGTCTATAGGTTGAATAAATCCAATGTCTAATAACTTCTTTAGTTCAGTTTTGACCATTAGTGCTACATGCGGATGAATCTTTCTTAGTTTTTTCTTGACTGGCTTTGCTCCTGCAACAATAGATAAATAGTGCATGATTAAGTTTGGATAAATTCCAGGCATATCTACATGGGACCAATCAAAATTAATTTTCTTTTCTTTGAAAAATCTGATAAACTCTAGTTTTTCTTCTTCTGTCAGAGATTCTGCTAGGTGTATATTTTTAGCCACTTCTTTTGTACCAATGTTGATTGATTGAGTGGGCTCAATCAATATAGCTCTTGATACTGTTCAGGAAGAGTGTCAAGTCTCTCATCTTTAGGTGCCTTAAAAAGGTATTCACCGTCAGATGTGTCCTTTATTTTTACTTTTTTGTTATCTAGTGCTGCCATTGACTAGTTTTCAGCATTAGATCCTTTATTTCTTTCACTTTTGTGACTGAGAGACTTGGCACCCTCCTGTTTGTAGATATCATTACTTTGTTTGCTGGTAGAGTCTATTTCTAGATTGACTGTACATAGGTAATGGATAATGGATTCATCATCTGGAAATATGGGTAACTCATGGTGTTCAGATTCATCACAATCTATGAGATCAGGAAATACGAGCAATAAAGAGTCATTTGGTGGGTCAAGATCGACTGTGATAAGTGTCATAATAGAGGCATCATTAAGATGTTTAGGGATATTGGGTAAGTTAATGATATTGTCAAGGTCTTCGATGGTATTATCTTCTATGTAGACTTGTTCCTAGTGTCGTTGCTCATTTTCCTTAGCTTTGTATATATGTTGTGGACGAAATTCAAGTGGCCTAGACTCTGTATTATGTCCTTCTTGAGAAAGGGGTGTATGAATAGAACCTTTAGGGATATCTTTAGTAACATTTGTACAACTACCCCATTCATAGTCATTAGAATCAGTTTTAGAAGTACCATCCAATAATTTTTCAATGCTGCTAATAGGTATGTTGTAAGGTGAAAAGAGATCCATGATAATTGATGCCAGAATGATAGTTTTCTCTAATTCTGAATCAGAACTTACTTGTACTCTTTGCATCTGTTCATATACCATTTCTCCTTGGGGAGTAGTGATTTCTTCAGGAGGTGACTATGCCTTATTTTGAATAGGTTCTTAGACATGGTGTACTTCCTCATAAGATGCTTCTTCTCTCTAAATGGACAACTCCTCTTGTTGTTTCTCTTTTTTTGGGTGTTCTCGCTCTTTCCTTATTGTTTCTGCAGCTTCATGTAATGCCTCTTTCCATGAGTCTTCATTGTATTTCTTCTTTGCTTTCCACTGAGGTTTTTGATATTTATTCTTCTTTTGCCTTGGGGGTATATTGTGTCCATAACCCAGTCATGTTTTTTCTCTAGAAAATTGTGAAGGAGGGTCAAGTGGTTCTGTGATGCCTTCTTGATGCTTGCCTATAGGGCCTTTACCATTGTATCCCATCCTTTGCATGATTCAAAATCCTTTTCCATACTGTTGTGTTGGTATGGCTATCTCTAGAGTAGCAACTCAAACTTCTTCCTCTGCCTTGTATAGCCAACTAAGGATGTCTTTCTCTTCTGATTCATGTGCTAGTGTGCCTAATTGGATAAATTTTCATCAAACTTGGTGATGGGCTATGTTGCTTGATCTGTTGATGCAGAAGGTTGCCCATGAGTTTTTGGTGATGTTGGGAATTTGGATAAGCACATAGGTTTGAAAGAGTATTCTCCTATGCTTTTCTCTTTGATTTTCATCTTTTGTTTGACATCCATGGATAAAGATTTAAGCTTTTCTTGATGATGATTTGGTGCTGAGGAAATTTTGGCTTCCCTGTTGTGTGGAACTAGACTGTCTTGAGCTGCCCCCATAGAATTGCAATGTTGAAAGGGGTTATTGTCAGCTGATATGTAAATCTTATGTCCATTATATGGGAATTTCACACATTGATGATAATTTGATGGTACTTCTTGCATTTCATGTATCCAAGGATGACCCAATAAAATATTGTATGTTAAGTCTATGTTTAAGACTTGGCACATAGTGTCCCTTTGTAGTGGTCCTACCTGAATAGGTAGTATTAATGTTCCCTTGGATGATCTCTCGTCATCATCATATGCCTTGATGGTGATCTTTTTTTGTGGATCAATAGACTGCTCAGAGAATCCTAATGTACGAATAATTTTTAAGGTACAAATATTGAGACTAGCTCCTCCATCTATTAATACTCTTTTGACTCAATGTTTGTAGACCGCTACTTCAATATGAAGGGGAGTATTATGTGAATATCTCAAAGAGATATTATCATGTTCAGAAAAGTGAGATTATGAGGCCCTGTCATATGAACCACCATGGCTTGAAATTTATCAATATCCAGATCTTGAGGTACATTGGTTTTAACAAGTGCTTTCTCTAAGATGTCCTTATGTTTTAGTGAGAGTTTGAGCAACTCAAGTATGGATATTTGAGTAGGAGTTTTCCATAGTTGACTTACCAAATCATATTAAGTCTTGGGGAGGATGGTTGTTGTTGATATGTGTCCTTTCAAAACATATTTTTGAGCTTGGGTGGTTAAATTGATTGACTCATGTTCGTGTTTGTCTTTGATTTTAATGACATTTACTTGGTTGTCATCTATCGATATATGATTGATGGTTTTATTGTATACATGATTTATGCGAGCTCCTCTGGTATCATTTTTAAGATAGAAACTTTTTCCATCTTCGACCATATCTCTAAAAAAATGATACTAAACATCAATGTGCTTGGTTTGGGCATGAAATGTCAAGTTCTTAGCTAGGCATATTGCACTTTGACTATCACAATAAATTGTCATGGCTCCTTGTTTTATTCCAATGTCTAAACACAGTCTCTTAAGCCAAATGACTTCTTTACAAGCATGAGTAGCTTCTTTATACTTTGCTTTAGCAATGGAAAAAGAAATCATAGCCTGTCACTTACTCATCCAACTAATTGCACCACCAAATAGAGTAAACACATAAGCACTAGTGGATCTTCTGCTATAAATATCACCTACCCAGTCTGAATCCACATAACCATGAATATCAAGGGAAATAATGTCTCCAACTAAATTACAATGATAACACAAAAAATACTCTGAGGTACCCTTCAAATATCTGAAGACTTGTTTGACTACATACCAATGAACTATACCATGATTAGACATATATCTAGACAGAACTCGCACTGCTTGGACAATGTCTAGTCTGGTACAGACCATAACATACATAAAACTTCCAACAACACTTTGGTAAGGCACTCTTATCATGTCTTTCATCTCTGATGGATATGTAGGACAATTTGCAACAGATATTTTTGTTCCAACTATAAAAGGAACACACAATAGTCTACAATCCTCCATGTTGAACCTTTGTAAAACTAAATTCACAAACTTACTCTGGACTAGTCATAGCTTTCTATTCACTCTATCTCTTCTAATTTTCATTCCAAGAATGTGTTTTCCTGCACCAAGTTCTTTCATTTCAAATTTAGCATTGAGCTGAGACTTTAGTTCTGAAATCATACCTTTCCCTTTACCAATGAATAACATATAATCAACATACAATGCAATGTATAGGAAATGATCACCATCAGTTTTATAATAAACACAATGATTTGATTTAGAATGCTCAAATCCCAAACTCAACACATATGTATAAACAAATTTGTACCACATCCTAGGAATCTATTTGAGGCCATATAGGGATTTCTTTAATTTACAGACCAAATTACTTTTACCTTTCACCACATAGTGTTCTAGTTGTGTCATATAAATATCCTCCTCCAAATCACCATGAAGGAAAATAGTTTTCACATCCATTTTCTCAACCTCTAAATCATAAGCAATAGTAATAGAAAGCAAAAATCTAATGGATGTCATTTTGGCAATAAGAGAAAATATCTCACCATAATCAACACCCTCAACCTAAGAGTAGCCTTTTGTAATGAACCTTGCTTTATACTTCTCAATGCTTCCATCTGAACCAATCTTTTTCTTGAACACTCATTTGCAACCAATAGGCTTCTGTCCTTCAGGAAATGATACAAGATCCTATGCATCATTCATTTTCAATGTTGTCATTTCTTCTTCCATAGAAATCTTCTAGGATTCTGCATCATTCATACCAAATGCCTCTTCTACAGATTTTGGTTCATCCACATTAGTATTCAAAGAAAAAATATATCTCCAATCATCAGTTGAATACCTTTTAGGTGGTTATATATGTCTTGTAAACCTTCGAACAAGCTGAGTTGGAGGTTCTTCCTCTTCTTATGAAGATTCAGAGCTAAACGAGCTCTCCTCAACTTGTTGCCTATCTAGGGGTCTCGATTCAACTCTTTTAGGTGTAGAAGGAAATTGAATCACATCTTCATTTTTAATCAGTTCTAGCTGCAATGTAACAAAAGGAGACTTAATTTCTCTAAAAATAACACTTCTATTATGTATTACCTTTTGTGCAACAGGGTCCCAAATCTTGTATCCTTTCACACCATAATTGTACCTGATGTATATTTCATAGCCTTGTTCTCCAACTTTGTTTGCTTCTCCTTTGGCACATGTGCTATGACTCACAACCAAAAACTCTTAGATGTCTCAATGAAGGATTGTGACCCAACCATTCTTCCATAGGTGTTTTATCAATAAGAGCTGATGTACGAGACTTGTTAATCAGGTAACAAGCAGTGGCAACAACTTCAAACCAAAATGTTTGTTCTAAACCAACACCACTCAACATACTCCTAATTGTGTCCATTAGAGTCATGTTCATTCTTTCTACAACTCCATTCTGCTGTGGAGAATACATAGTTGTCTTATGTCTGTTAATGCCACAATCTTTACATAATCTATCAAAATCATTAGAGAAAAAATTGCTGCCATTATCAGTACTCAAACTTTTAATTTTGTTTCTAGTCTGCAACTCAACCATTGTTTTAAATTCTTTAAATCAATTGAAAACTTCAGATTTACTCTTTAGAAAATAAAATCATTTCCTTCTACTAAAATCATCAATAAATGAAACATAATATATGGATTTTCCAATCAAAGGAACATCTACAAGACCAAACACATCAGAATGAATAAGATGCAAAACACAAGTTTATGAGAACTCAAATAAAACTGAACGTGTTTTTTCTTTTTATAAATGCAATGCTCACAAGAATTAAATTCAAGATTACAATCATTCAAACCTTCAACAAGGTTTTTATTTTTCAAGGTCCTTAGACCCTTTTCTCTAATGTGGCCAAGCCTCTGGTGCTATAACATATTCTTCTCTATAGGTAACTTTGCTTCATAAGAAAGAGAACCCTTAGGTTCCCAAAATCCATTTCTATCTATTGAAGGTGATACCCTCAAATCTTCCACATATTTACTTTTTATAGAAGTTCTATTACACTCAACATCTTACATCCTACTTCAGAAAAGACTACCTACACACCTGCAACTATTAGTTTTCTCACAGATAACAAATTTCATTTTAATCTAGGGATATGCAGCACACCATTAATCCTTTTTATTCTACCATCAGAAAACCTTATTCTAAATTTACCTTGATCAACAATGTCTAAATGTGAATTGTCACCCAAGTACACCTTACCTCCATTAAATTCTTCATATTTAGAAAATGAGTATCTTTCGACAGTCATATGAAAAGATGCACCTGAGTCAATTAACTAGGCATCATTACCTACATGAGTCGCCAAAGTTGTAATAAATGCATCACCATCTTCTTTATCAGACTCGGAATCAGAATCAATCTTCTTCTTTTTCTTTTGTTTTTCTTCTTTGCAGTCCTTACGTATGTGACTTGGTTTACCATAATTACAACAAATGACTTTTGACTTTCCAGGAGATTACGATCTCCCTCTTGATTTGGACTTATCGCACTTCTCATTATTCTTGCCTTTCTCCTTTGGTCTTCCATGAACAGTTAAGGCTTCCTTCAAACTATGGGATACCTTCCTTCACATCTCTTCACCAAGTAGAGCACCCACCACATCATCAGACTTGAAAACAATAGAAGTACTACCGATAGTCGTAACAAGAGAATACCATGAATTAGAAAAAGAACAAAGCAAGATTTGGCATTTCTCCTCTTCGTTTATCTTAACACCGACAAATACTAATTGAGCCACCAACATATTGAATGCTTCTAGGTGATATGCAAATTGTATTCCCTCTTCCATCTTCAAGGAATACAATTTCTTCCTCAAGAAAATCTAATTTAATAAATATTTCACTTGATACATTTCACCAAGCTTAGTCCATATCTTCTTTGCAGTGTTTTCTTTGCGGACATTGATCAAATTAGAGTCTGTCAAGCACAGTCTGATTAGACCCTTGGATTTTTAGTCCATAACATCATACTGAGCTGTTGCAGTAGGATCTAAGGGCCTGTGGACATTCACATCAATAACATCTCATAGATCTCGATATATTAGCAAATATTTCATCTTTGGCTTCCACATCTAAAAAATTATTCCATTATATTTCTCCTCCTCTATTTTCCCTAACGAACTTACCATGTAAAAATTGTTGTAACAAGATCAAAAAGTATCTTTTGCAAAAGCTCCCACTCAAATTTGGGTTAGTTCAAAAAATCCAACAACCCACAAATGAAACCAAAAGTAATGAAGCTCTGATACCACTTGTAAGGAAGTTAAGTAGTGGAACAACTTCCTATTGGTATTTGATCATTTGTACTAAACCGTTAATGTGTGTTTGCTTGATGCAACCGGTATATGTATGTTGTGCATAGAGATTAGATTTATCTATGATGACTATTTTGTATGTTTTCATTGATGGTATCAATATTTATTTAAGTCATCTAAGTCCTGCAGTTCAATCAGATAGACTTAACTGGTAAAGCAGAGATAGTTTTATCAGAACTGGTAATTAGGACTTCAACCAGTAAATGATAGATAGTGCTACATTCTGACAACCGGTACATAAAAATCATGAAGATTGAGATGATGTGGTTTTGCAGCATCATTGAAGATTATCATATGATGATATGTTAGTGATCGCACATGTTGAATCGATCAGGTGAATGAGATTTGTTTGACATAACATATCAGTAGATGGAGACTTAACCGGTAGTGATAAAAATCACTCAGATCAGTAAAATAACACAAAATTGGATTTGTTATGTTGGTGGCTGACATAACTAAAGTTTACAATGCAAAATTGTATAGATGCATTGAACCTAGGGAATTTTAATAAGGTTGTAGCCAACCTTATGATAATTTTAATTGTGTGAATAGGTGTGAAAGGATATATACATGAGCTTGATAGTGTGATATGTAATGAGCAAATTTTCTATTTTTGATAGTGAGAAGATCAGAGTTGCTGAGAGATGAAGTTTTTGTGATGTTATAATGTTCTAAAGCGGATCTTATCATACACATAAGGTTTTATACTAAGATCATTTGTACTTATTGTCTCCCTAATAGTTGAAGCAAGAAAATCCTCTTACAGGGTCACTCCTAATAGGGTGTAGTCAGATCCTAATAGTTCTGATCAATAAATCCTCTAACCAAGTGACACATTAACTTGTTTTTGCAAATCCTAGTAACTTGGGTAGCTCCTAACAGGGTTGGTCCTTAGAGGCCTTTTTTAAATCTCTTAACTGGGCTTAGACACTTCTAATAGGGTGTGCCCCTAACTAGGTGTTGTAGACCTTAAGCAGTCAACTCTCTATACTACAAATAGTGGATATTGTGGGTACTAACTCCCACCATTGTTTTTCCCATTTAGGTTTTCCATGTATAAACTCTTGTGTCATGTGGTTTATGATATATGTGGTGATTTCATACTTGGTGTTATTTCTTACACGTCTATTAAGTTTTAAGTTGGTGAAATTGATATTCATATTTGTATTGTTTTTACTATCACCGATTCACCCCCCCTCCACGCCCCCCCCCCCCCCCCCCCCCCCCCCCCCCGCCCCACTCAATGCCTTATAAGTTTATCACTTCCTACACCAACCTTGAGAGGAGGGTAATGCAAAAACTTTTACAGATCATCACAATAGTTACAGAAAATAGAAATAGATGGATATGTGCAAGATCATGGTGTGTCAAAATAGGCCCTTAAGTGGCAATGAAATTTTAGAAAATCAAAGTTATGGAACTTGACATGAAAATTTGAATAATTTGTGAAAATTATTTTTAAAATATGTAAGAAAAGAATCTATAGAAAATTGAATTTAGTTTCTAAGCTACTAGTTGTTTTTTGAAAAAAAAAATCCTATTTGATGAAAATTTTAAATTTCAATGCAGTGATACTAAAATTTCAGGAAAAAGATAAGAAGTAGATGTATGTCTGACCAGCCTAATCACAATCAAATCATTATTATTTTTTATAATATTTTTCATATAAGTATTAGACTCATGTCCGGATGTGACACATATTGTTTTATAATTTTTTATAAAGTAAATAATTATTTATGAATATTTTACTATAGCTTTTCAGAAATTCAGAAACTTCTACGCCTGACCACGTTAACTTGGTCAAAACCTTATGAAATTTATTTTTTAAAATTTTTCTCTATAGTAGACAAAGCATAGGATGTGATGCATATTTCGGATTCAAAAAATGTTATACCATTTTAAAGTTATGAGTGTTTTTCAATCAGTCTATCAATCAAGACTTTTGTCAAAATTCAATTAGAAAATAAATAATAATTATTTATTAAAGTTGAAATAAGACAAGCCTTATATTGTTGGAAAGGTGAGAATGTCGTTACAAAACCCTTTTCATTTGATAAATTTTGGCTATAAAAAAAGTTGTTAGCCACCAGTGTAAAGTCTGGAAATCAAGGAATACTGAAAAACATGTTTTTTTAGTTGACTTTCCAGGCTTGTCACTTCCAAGGCAAATCCCAAAGCATTCCCAAGCCTAAATTTTAAATTTTAAATTTGTACAACAAAAATTGGATATCCAATTTTAATAAGTAAAATCACTAACTAAATTCGCACATAATTAATCTATTATTTATTAATATATTAATTTATAAATAACTTAGTATGATATTAGGGAGAGGGAGATGTGGTAGAGAGAGAGAGAGGATATAGAGAGAAAGAGAGAGAGATGGGGAGGGGGAATGGATAGAGAGATAAAGAGATTAGGGGAGAGGGAGAGAGAGATTATGGGTCCTATGGTGTCCTAAGGGGTCATATTGTAACCTACGACCCCTTAGCACACCATATAACCCCTTAATACACCATATTGTGTTGTTATGGGTCATATTGTATACTAAGGGGTCATATTGTGTCATATGACCCCTTTAAGACACCATATGACCCCTTAGGACACAATATGACCCTTTATAACTCTATAAGGTGTCATTATGGGTCATATGACCCCTTATGACACCATATGGTGTCATTAGGGGTCATATGATCCCTTATGACACCATATGGTGTTGTTAGGGGTCATTATGGGTCATATGACCCCTTGTGACACCATATGGTTTTGTTAGGGGTCATATGGTGTCCGAAGGGGTCATGGGACACAATATGACCCCTAAGGACGACATAGGACCCCTTATGACACCTTATTGGGTCGTTATGGGTCCTATGGTGTCCTAAGGGGTCATATTGTGTCTTACGACCCCTTACGACACCATATGACCCCTAAGACAACAAATTGTGTCGTTATGGGTCATATTGTATTCTAAGGGGTCATATAGTTTAAGGGGTCATATTATTTCATATGACCCCTTTAAGACAACATATGACCCTTTACGACTCTATACGGTTTTGTTATGGGTCATATGACCCCTTATGACACCATATGGTGTCGTTAGGGGTCATATGGTTTCCTAAGGGGTCATGGAACACCATATGACCCCTAAGGACAACATGTTGGAATTTTTTATGTTTATGTTGTGATTGTCATTGATGGACACACACTTGCATTGAGATCCTCTTTATATGTATGAGTTAGAGCACAACCGGTATGTTGTATTATAGTCTTTAGACTATGTATGTTTTGTAGAATGTGTTTCTTGGTCTGAAGTGGCATGTTGACTCCAAGCAATTTGAGGGATTAAAGCTGCATAACACATTTTTACCAGTCTTCATTTTTGTCAAACTGGCAACCGGCATTTTGTATGAACCGGTAATACTCTGTGATGAGTTACCAACCGACATTTTGTGGTGAGTTACCATCCACCAATTGTTTGATGGTGCCAACACATTAACAGTTCTTTTTGTGTCATGGTACCAAGTATGTCCAGGTTCATTGAACCTAGGAAATTGTAATGTAATCCTATTGGACCGACATGAAATCAAATTCCTTTATAAGGACATCATGTCTAGGGTTTTAGGTTGTTGATGTGGATGTAGCAAAAGTTTATGTTGTTGCTAGGGTTTAAGGTGATTGAGGTGTTGGAGAGAATATGAATGTGTAGAAGACTGAAGTAATGCTGGAGTGCATTAGGAACGAGCTACCAAGGATCTAACCAAGTAGTCTATGCAACTAGATAGATCAAACACTTGTTGATTACTCACATCTTAGACAAGTCTGTAGCCCTTAACCAGGTAGGCCCAAATGCCTATTGTAAATCCTCTAACAAGGTGGTTCACATTTGTGGATCTAAAATCCTCTAGCAAGGTAGTCTTTAATCAGACTTATCTCCTAATAGAGATTGAGATTCCTAACAAGATCTATTCTGGTAAAGAACATTGTAAGACTTTAACCGGTCTGACCTTAATCAGTCTGGCTCCTACTCTGTAGATAGTTACTTGTGAGTTCCATCTCACTGTGGTTTTTCCCATTTGGGTTTCCACATCAAAATCTCTTGTGTTATGGTGTTTGTTCTTATGTGGGTGAATGCATTATTAGCTATTTGGTTTGCATATTTGTTAACTGGTTTGTCTGATAAATTGTTTTACTGGTTTACTATCAGTCTTGCAAAGTGTTTAAGTGCAAAGGTTTTTGGTATACTAATTCACCCCCCCTCTTAGTATTCATCAATTGGTATCAGAGCCAACCTTTATATAAGTTTAACTACTTGGAAAGAGATATGGGGGAATACACTTTGAGGGAACTTACCCACTGGCTCACTCAGTCTGAGCAAGCCTATGATGATCTTATGGTCAAATACAAGGCATCTCAAGCAAAAAGAAGAGAACATGCAGAAAAGCTGATGGAGCTATTTGAAAATAGTTCTTCAAATGAAGCAAACATGGAAGCCCTAATTTCTTAAGCAAATAAGTTGAATGAATCAAACTCCAACCTGAGAAAGGAGTTTGAAGGACTGACTATCTGGATGTGTCAAGAGCTTGAGAACCAGAGGAAAGCTGAAGATCTAGTGAAAGAAAGAGATCATGAGATCTCCAAGCTGAAACAAGAGATGAGTGCCCTAAATGCTCAACTCCATGCAAGCAAAGTGGAAAAGGAAGACATGCAAGGAGAACTGAACACTGCCATCTCTGAAAATGAAAACCTGTTGGAAACAAATGCTGCTATTTCCAAAGAACTCTCTGAGTCAAAAGAAATACTTGCTAAGTTCAACAAGAGTACTGTCAAGCTAGAGCAAGAGCTTGAATCTGCCAAACCAATCAAGAATACCAATGGACTTGGTTATTCTAGTCATGAGGAAGGTGAGAACTCTGGTACAAATGCTAGAACATCAAATAAATAACCGACATCAAAGGATAAAGGTAAGCAAAAGTTTAAGCCTGTTTGCTTTAACTATCTTAAAGAAGGAGATACTACAAATGTGTGTAGGAGTAAGGCTTATGACAATTTTCTTTATTTCCTAAATGATAAGCCTAGATCCTATAGATTTGATGGTAACTATTATGCGTGCAACAAGTATGGGCATAGAGCATCTAAATGTAGGTATGTTATGAATAACACTGGAAGATATCCTCAGAGTACCCAAGGAGTTGGTCCTGAACCTTTTGTGAACCAGAATCACAACCAGTTTAATGCCTTCAATCATCAGCCAAGAAGCGATGGTTATCAAGAAGCAACTAGATGGAGAGCAAATTTTATGATCTATCATGGTCATGGTCACACTGCTGCAACATGCAGAAGGAAGAATGGAAACATGAACAATGGACCTTGGAGAGCACCTGGATTGGTCTGCTATCACTGCAACAAACTGGGTCACATTGCCAGATTTTGTAGATCAAGAAAGAACATATTTGATGATATATTGGTCACTCTAGAAGGAAACATTGATGTTGACACTGTTCAAGTGGACATGAACAAAATCTAGAAGGAGAAACCAGTGGTGCTACAAGAGGAACTAGTTTCTGCACCTAGTGTGGAAATCACAGTTTTGACAAACTAAGCTTCATAAAAGCTTGGGGGAGCAAACGGTGAAATGTTTTGAACCCCCAGCTTACATCGATAAAAGACCTTAACTGGTATGTTATACCTATCATTTGGCAGAAGACCAAAAATGGTAAAAAGGCAAATTAGGGTTTATGCCCTAATGGAGGAGCATTAATGATGGTAGGTGAGGAATATGTTTAAAAGCATTTTTCAAATCATTTCTCACTATCAATTTTTGAGCAAAGAAATTTTTTTCAAAGATCAGAGTGATGAAAAGGCGATTTGAACAGAGATTTTGAGAATTTGAGAAACCGTGAAGGACATTCAAATTCAAACTGGAAACAGTCAAGTGGAGAACACAAAGCGGTGATTCAGCAACCGATGGAGTGTGAAGTGAAGGAGAATCAGCAAGCCCTAATTTCACGTGTTTCAAAAGGTATTTCTTGAGTTCTTAAGATTTCTATCATGGCTTCTGCATCTCATACCAGTTCTAGTGCATCTGTCGAGTCTGCAAGTTTTATTCAATGGAAGTCCAAGTATAATGCCCTATCACAAGTTCCAGCTGGTGTGATAGTAGAAGAGGGAATTTATGACTACATAGATTGCAAGATTGAAGACCTAGGGTCTCTAGCTATCCACACCCAATTAGGTTTATTTTGTGGAAAAGATAAGAAGATCAAACTGGAGTTTAATATTTTGGAGAAGAAAAAGCTCCATAATGTTGTTTACTTCCTGGAGGATTTCATAGAGGATCATATAAGGATAATTCTAAGCAGAGTCCATGGTGATAAGATGTACCTAGAGAGAACACATAATATCATGCCACAGGAAATTCATGTAGTCACCAAATTCTACAACATAGAGGAAGTGCTAGCCCTGAGGATAGTAAGCAAAACTGAAATTTCCAAGCTCACCGGTTCAGTTAGCGACTCACGAGGTATGACAGTAAATTCTATCAAGGATGATCTGGTGAAGTATGCATGCATGGTGATTAGATACCGAACATTCTCAACTAGTAGAATTAACTCTGTATCTGCTGCAGTGGTAAATGTTGCTTACCAGATGATAAAGGAGGATGCAACATTTGATCTGTGCACTGGTATGTAGAGACAACTCCTATTGAATCTAAAGTCGATCAAACAGGATAATGCACTTAGGTTCAAGTTTGGACAACTACTGGTTGGGTTGTTCTTCTATTTCCAAGGCTACTTTCCAGGAGTAGGAGATGTTCAATGGTTTGGTGACCAACCAGTGACCAAGCAAATCAAGGAAAGAATTGAAGCAATTGGAACCAACTACCCTGATGTTCTGAACAAGTATTTTGATGAGTTCGGAAGGAAAATGAGCCAAAGAGTGAGGATATCAGGTGACATCGTTGAGAAATATGAAGAGGATATCTGCTTCACCATCCAAGTAGATAAATGCATAATGGAGGCTATTGAGCCTAGACAGGAAGAAGTGGAGCCAATGGGCTATGAGGTGATGTACGATATGCTGGAAGGGTATGCCTCTACCCTTATTGCCTCACCACTTGATCCTAAGGCAAAGAGAACCGGCACCTACCTAGAGAGGATAGCACCAGTTGAGGAACCACCAACAATGAAAGAAAAAGAACTCGCAGTAAAGAAGGCAAAGGAAGTGCCTGCAGCATCAACACCGATTACTACTGCAACTCCAAAAGTGACCAAGTAGTCACCAGCCAAGAAGAAACCGGAAGAAGCACTGGCTAAAGTGTTCAAGAGAAAGAGGAAGACAAGGAATACCTCTCTAGACTCAAAAGAAACTGTGTCTGAGGAAAAGCCAAAGAAAACACATCAAGCAAAGAGGAAGACAAAGAATGAACCAACATCATCTACACCAGTAAATATAGATATATCTTCCTATAAACCTTTGACACATTGTCAAAGAACAATAAAGAATGTTAGGAGAAAAGTGCTAAATGACTTAATTGAGTGTTTTGATGACTTTAATGATGATGAAAAGGAAGTGGTTGAAAAGGAAATAATTCAGTATTTATGTGTTAATGATCGGTCGCCCTCAGAGATTAAGTCTCAGACACTGGATTCTTTATATATGTCATTAGACAATAGATGGCACATTTCCATAGAAAAGGAATAGGAAATTAGGGAGAAAGTTTTTGCACAGTACTTTCCTGACCTGTCAAATTCTGAATTGTTTGATGTTATTGACCAAAATAAAGGACTCTTCTTCACTAGAAGAAGAAGACTCTAGCTGTTAGAAGGTAGAGTTGATGATGTCAAAAAAGACACTCATCTATATATGAGAACTGTTGTCCAGACTCACAAAGTGCATCTAGCCAACCGGCAAGCTGAAAAAGAACCGGTTATATCCAAACTGGATGAAGTATTTGATGATGAAGGAAATCCGGTTGTTGAGTTGATCGACACCATTGATGTCAATGCTTTGGACATTGAGGATGTTACTTAGGAAACACCATCTGAGGCAATAGGATAGAAGCAACAGGCTAAACAGGTTGATAAGCAAGTCAAGGACAGACAGGAAGCAGCAAAGGAAGAGGTAGAGCAGAGGAAAAAGGATGAAGAAGAGAAGCGGAAAAGGGATGAAGAAGAGAAGAAGAAGAAAGATGAAGAAGAGAGAAAGAAGAAGGATGAAGAAGAGAAGAAGAAGAAAGATGAAGAAGAGAGAAAGAAGAAGGATGAAGAAGAGAAGAAGAAGAAAGATGAAGAGGAGAAGAAGAAGGAAGCAGAGAAGAAGAAGGAGGAAGAGGAAGAAAAAGAAGAGGAAAAGAGGAGAGAAGCAGAGAAAAGGAAGAAGGAAGAGGAAGATAAGGAAGTGGAGAAGAGGAGAGAAGTGGAGAAGAAGAAAGCAAAAGAGGACAAGGCAGGAGAAGTGGAGAAGAGCACCTAGATGGAGACTCCAAAGGCAACTAGGAGTCAAGCCAAACTAGCTGATCTCTCCAGTCTGCAAGTGAAATGGAGCTAATGCAGAGCATCAAGGTAGCTCAAGAGCACCTTGAAATCATTCGACGGAAGAAGGAGCAGGATGTAATTCAAGCGGCTGTGGATACGCTTACTGATTTGATACCTAGTACAAATCTTCCCAACACTGATTCATCACTAGCTAAACTCAAGCTCCTATGCATAGTAGTGGATGATCAGGTGCAGAGCCTTGAAGAGGCAGTAGAGGCTAATATCAAGAAGGAGCATCAAAAAGCTCTTAATATAGCTCTGGTGAAGAAGTTGAATGAGCTTCGAACTGAACTAAAGAAAGAACAAAAGGATATAAGGGGTGCCCTAGATGAGGGGAATCTGCTACTCAGCAAGATCTGCCAACCCCATCTGTTCTATGATGATGTGCTATCTCAAAAGCAAAAACTTGAAACAGACTTGCAGTCCTACTTGCGCACATTCAAGCTGCCTTATGATTCCTTTACAACTTATGGGCAAACTATTCACTGGTTTCACATCCAATCAGCAAAAATGGAGCATGAGATCAACACTCGGTCTAGAGATTTGTAGGAGCTACAACTGGTTCTACTCCCACGATTGCAAATTCTTCAGAAGTGCTATCTGAACCTGGATGCCTTAACAGTTACATAGGAGATGAGCACAATTGATGCCATGGAAGAATAGGTCTCCTAGATGCAGACAGAGCAAGAAGTAGCCACCTCCCTACTTGAGTCCTGGTCTTTGTTGATAAAACAATTCTTGCAAGACTTTAAACCTATTTTTGACAAGTATCATTCCTTCTTGTCATAAATTTTTATTATTTTTAATTTCAAATGAAAACAAAGTTGTTCAACTGTACTTTGTCATTGTTGGCAAAGGGGGAGAAAAATTCTATTTGGAGAAGTATCTGGTAATCAAAATTTTGATTATATGTTCTGAATATCTCAATGTTTATGCTCTATATGCAAAAGTTCTATACATTGTATTGTTAAAGGGATAGTGTATATGCTTAGGGGGAGCAATTTTGCTAATGGCATGATTTTGTTGTAAAACACTTAGATGTCAAAATTTTTATTTTTCCTAAGTGTTGCCATCAATGCCAAAGGGGGAGATTGTTGGCTTTTTTGATGTTTATGTTGTGATTGTCATTGATGGACACACACTTGCATTGAAATCCTCTTTATATGTATGAGTTAGAACACAACTGGTATTTGTTCCAACCGGTATGTTGTATTATAGTCTTTAGACTATTGACGTTTTACAAAATGTGTTTCCCGATCTGAAGAGACATGTTGACTCCAAGCGGTTCGAGGGATTAAAGCGACATAACACATTTTTACTAGTCTTCATTTTTGTAAAAACCAGCAACTGGCATTTTGTATGAACTGGTAATACTCTGTGATGAGTTACCATCCACCAATTGTTTGACAGTGCCGACATATTAACGGTGCTTTTTGTGTCATGGTACCAAGTATGTCCAAGTTCATTGAACCTAGGAAATTGTAATGTAATCCTATTGGACCGACATGAAATCAGATTCCTTTATAAGGACATCATGTCTAGGGTTTGAGGTTGTTGATGTGGATATAGTGAAAGTTTATGTTGTTGCTAGGGTTTAAGGTGATTGAGGTGTTGGAGAAAATATGAATGTGTAGAAGATTGAAGTAATGCTAGAGTGCATTAGGAACGAGCTACCAAGGATCTAACCAAGCAATCTGTGCAACTAGCTAGATCAAACACTTGTTGATTACTCACATCTTTGACAAGTCCATAGCCCTTAACCGAGTAGGCCCAAAAGCCTTTTGTAAATCCTCTAACAAGGTGGTTCACATTTGTGGATCTAAAATCCTCTAGCAAGGTAGTCTTTAATTGGACTTATCTCCTAATAGAGATTGAGATTCCTAATAGGATCTATTCTGGTAAAGAACATTGTAAGACCTTAACCGATCTAACCTTAATCGGTCTGGTTCCTACTCTACAGATAGTTACTTGTGAGTTCCATCTCACCATGGTTTTTCCCATTTGGGTTTCCATGTCAAAATCTTTTGTGTTATGGTGTTTTTTCTTTTGTGGGTGAATGTATTATTAGCTATTTTGTTTTCATATTTGTTAACCGATTTGTCTGCTAAATTGTTTTACCGATTTACTGTCAGTCTTGCAAAGTGTTTAAGTGCAAATATTTTTGGCATACTAATTCACCCCCCCCCCCCTCTTAGTATTCATCACAAAATTGTTGGTATTCTACACTCAAATAAGAATGGTTGATGTTTTCATTGATGGCAACCAACCGGTAATAGTATTCTACACATTCATCGACAACACAAACATCATCTATCGGCACCGACAGACACATTCACCGACATCTAGATTACACCGACAATGAAGTATACCGACACTTAGGCCGACATGAGACAAAGTTTTATTTATGTGAATTGTATTGTAATGGAATTAATCTTTGTAAGCTGACATGGTGTATTGTAAAGACTCATATATGTATGAGATCTTATAGGTCATTTTGTAATAAAGGGTATGTATATGTGATATAGTGAATGTCTAAGGTAACTATGTAAGATAGTGAAAGGTTTTGGTTAAGGTATTTGACTGAGCTTAAACCGGTACTGAACCAAGCATTGGAGACACTATTTTGAACATTACATTATCTTGGATTTAATTATCCATTTTGTAGTTAGTGAGACTCTTTTATTGAGTAGTGCACTCTAGGCTATTGGCCTTCCTGCATTTGCAGGCCCCTATTGTAAGTAATATTTATTCATATTAGCTAGTGAGAAAATATTGTGGGTCACAAATCCCACCGAGGTTTTTCCCATACCAGGTTTCCTCACCAAAATATCTTGTGTTATGGTGTGCATTTATGTTGTCTCTGTTATTTCTTTTTACTGCATTATTACTTGTTTATCAGTACATTAATTTGGCTTACAAAGTTATAAATAAGTTCAAATATTCCATAAACTGGTTAGACACTGATTCACCCCCCCCCTCTCAGTGTCTTTGGGACTATCATTGCTTCTAACAATTGGTATCAAAGCTTAGTCCTCTATTTTCAAAAGCCTAACAAATTGAGGAAGATTCTGAAACCGGTATTGATGGAGAGTTTGAGAAAATAATTGGAAGGAGCTCTTGAAGATTTTGATGTAGAAAAATTGAAGAATATAAAACTTGAAGATGATCTCAGGACTGCACATGAATTCATTAAAGGACTTTAGGAGAACTTGGTTATAGCACAAAAAAAAAATCATGAGAAAATGTAGAAACATGATGATGAAAAGGAAACTCTTAGAGATATTGCAGAGAAACTGAGACATGAGAATAGTAACATGAGGAATGAAATGCAAGATCTAACCATGAGGCTATGTAAGGATATTGAAGATAGGAAGAAGAATGAAGAAGACTTGACTAGGAGACTTAATGATGGATCAAATGAAAATTTGAGACTTGGTCATGAAAATGATATGCTTAAGACAGATTTGATTCACATGCAACATGATAAAGAAGAGCTTATGAGACAAGTTGGGATTATAGAAAATGAGTTGATCACTGTAAATGAATACAAAGACAAATTCAAGAAAAGTTGAGAAAGATTTGTTGACATGCCGAAGAGACAAAAACCTGATGGAGATATAGTTGGACTTGGATTTGAACATGGAGAAAGTTTCGGGACTGCAAACAATCAAGTTCACAACAAATCGGTAAGACAACTTAATGCTTATAAATTTAATGGGAAATGTTTTAATTACAACAAGTTTGGTCATAGAGAAAATCAGTAAAGATTTAGAAATAATCAGAATACAAACTTACCCACTGGTCAATGTTCCAAATGCAATAAATTTGGTCATAATTCAAAAAATGCATAATGAATGTGAAATGATATGTTTGTGGTAGATTTGGACATTTATCTAATCAATGCAAAACACAAACCGGTCAAGAATATCGAAAAGCTATTCAAAGGAATAATGTAACTTGTTATGCATGTAACAAGATTAGGCATATTGCAAAATTTTGTAGAAGAAAGACTACACCGACAAGTAATAAAGGATCTAATGAGAAGGGAAAACAAAAGGTAAATGAAATAAAGCAAGAATTTTCAAAACAATGGATCAAGAAGGGAGATCAGAGAGTTGATGAATCTGTCTTTGCACCGATAGAATAGAGTAATCCTCCATCAGTAGGAGATTATTCACTAACTAAGGAATAATCCTTAGGAGGTATGGCAGCAAGTTGGAAATCATGCATTTTACCCTCGGTTGATGGTCAGAAGACACATTTCTTCTTTACCGGCAGATATGTTAAGATTTCACTTAACCGACAAGCATTTAATGTGGTAGTTGGAGAACATTTTGGTTATAAAGCACCAGAAGAACCTCATTTCAATCCACCAAGCATCCAAGCATTCAGAGAGCACGAAATTTAGCAAAGGCATTCTAAAGGAAAAGCAACAAGGTGTTTTCAGGCATTCAAGGATTTCAAGTTAAGAGGTATTTATCTTTCGAAATGGAATCCTCCTCCTCTATACCTGAATTTATTGCAAACCCTACTATGGTGGAAAACATTAAGTACCCTAGACCCATATTTAAAATCATCCAACAACATTCACCGGCAAGCAGTAATCTATGCAACAATTACTGGTATATGATCAACCAGCAGGATATTGTATGCGCGAAAAGTGGGCTGATAAAACTCAATATATGAAAATATTGTTAGAAACTAGTCTACACACACACACATAGGACTTCTTGATTCAAGCTATGGAGTAACTTAGTATTACTCAGCTTCCCAAGGAGGGTCCCATGGTTCTCTATCTCACAATGTCCCTCAAACCAATGTTTTGCTCTTAGATCACTGAGCAAAATGGTTTAGGGATGGCAAATATGAGAACGAGAGATGCTTTTGATTAATTTTAGTATGAGATGTGTTGTAAGCTATGTATGATGCTAAAATGCAATAAACTAAATAATAAGATGACAAGATTAGTATGAATACTATCCTAGCATACTATATTTAGTCTATGATTGAACTAAAATGATAAAGAAAGTAATCTAAGCATGCATATTAGTCTAATTTCTGATCTAAAAGAGGCTAAATGATGAGCATATATGAAATGAAAGCTTGAAAGAATTTGAGCATAAGTATAATGCTTCAAATTTGAAAGATGATTGTTAAAAATGGAGGAATGAGAGCTCTATTTATAGCACAAATAGGGCAATGGATGGTCAAGATTGAAAGGTTTAATCAAGGGCCAAGCTTGAAAGTTGGGGATCCATGTGCACAATTTGCACCAATGACATGGGGACAAGTGTCAACATAAGATTGGGTTGAAAGAAGGGGTTGGAGGCATTGAATGCCTGAGAAGACCTCATAGTTATCTAGAGGCTAAGGGTCAAGTCTAAGTTAGGATTACCCATTGGATTAGGAGTTAATCCAAGGATAAACCTTTGTGCAAATGATTAAGAGATAATCATGGTCAAAGCATTAAAGGCCTGATGAGACCCTTGGGTTGGGTAGAGGTTGAGTCAAAACAAATGTTTTAACCATGTAGGAGGGTTTGGGTTAACCATTAATTGTTATTGGAGACTTTGTGGATTAAGTGGTTGAAGGTTGGAAGCTTTCAAAGGTTATCAAAGACTTTGAGACATTTAGTGGTTGAAGGTTGAAAGCCTTTAATGGTTATCAAAGACTTTTAAGCTTTGAGAAGTGACTTCCCTTTGCTTAGGGATGTGACAAAGTTTAGAGGAGGGGTTAAGTTAATTAGAAGTGATTAGAAGATTCTAGAATGGATTAGAAAGGGGTTTGGGATTTTGCAAGTGGATGGGGGGATAATAGGATTTAATTGAAATAAAGTAATTTTTATTCAATTTGGTTGCAATTTGGGGAAATTAAATAAATTGGATTTATTCAATTTAGGATAACTATTTAATTAAATTTGAATTTAATTAAAAGTGGATAGAAGGGATTTAATTGAATAAAATGATTTATTCATTAAATGGGTATAGTGAATTTTATTTAAATAAATTGAGTAATTTACTTAATAAAATAGAGGAATGTGGATAATTTAATTAAATTGGATTTAATTAAATAGAGAAATGAACATAAAATATTCATTTAGGAATATGATCATTTTTATACGTCTACAGATATAATGTTCACCGGTACCTGGAATGACATGGAAGACACTTGGTAATGTCAAAGACATCATGTGGACACTTTATTTTGAAGTACTAATCATTGATATATTCTTATTTGCATATTTGCCTTTACCGACAAATAGGTCCAAGTTATCTAGGGTTACACCGGTAGGTTTATCTTTTCCAGATCAGCATGGCACACTATGGAGATGATTTATTATTGTTATAAATGCATTAAGTCGACATGTTTTATTGGTTATTGCATCGGATATTATATTATTTGTAAAATGTTTTATTGTAATATCTTGTAGAGATGACCTACTAAAATTGGTCTTAGGGTATGGTATAAATGTAAGATCTTATTTGTAAGATCAAGTGTGGAATGTGAAAAACATTCAAGTGAAGGCATATGCGAGATAAAGTAGAGGCATACACAAAGACATCATTTGAAGGTGAAGTTAGGTTTTTGTAAAAGCATATCAGCATTACACCGGTACTGAATTCAGCATATGAAGATGTGATTTTGTACAGTACATTCTTATTGGATTTAACCATCCAACTGTAGTCAGTGTGACTCCCATTTGTGATTGAGCAGTGAGCTCTAGGCTGTTGGCCTTTCTGCATGTGCAGACCCCTCTTTGTACACTTACTATCTGTAGTAGTATCATCTGATTGTGGGTAAGGTTTCCCCCCATGGTTTTTCCCCTTACAAGGTTTCCACGTACAAATATTGGTGTCATGTGTTGTGGATGACTTTGTGTTTATGTTTCATGCATTAATTCTTACCGGTATGGCAATTTACTATTAACACTGTCTAGCAGCATACTTAACTAGTTTACCGGTATTAAGCATTAAGTTGGTTAATAAGTTTTTGGTTTGAATTTATTAGACAACTGATTCACCCCCCCCCCCTCTCAGTTGTCTCCAGGACCTAACAATTCATATCAGAGCCTAGTCCTCTTTTTGCAGAAGTTTAACAACTTGAGGAGATCCAATGTCTACTAATTATTTCAGGAAGGATAGTCCTAAACTTGGTGGAACCAACTATGGGATATGGAAGATCAGAATGGAGACACATTTGCATTGCATCGGTAAAGACATCTGGGAAGTTACTAAGAATGGTTATACTGCTACTGTAGCTGGTCAGACTACTCCAACTACTTTAGCTCAAGATGAAGAAAATGATTGCAAAGAAAGAGAAGCACTCTTGAGCACGTTATGAGATCAACAAATCATGGGATTATTAGATAGGTCTACTGCTAAAGCTATTTGGGACCATTTGGAAACACTGAATGAAGGAGACTCCACAGTCAAAATTGCAAAACTTGAAAGCTTCTGAGTCAAGTATGAACATCTGAAAATGGAAGAAGATGAAAGGATTTCTTCTTTCATGGAAAGAGTAAATGAAATTGTTTTGGGTATCAAATGTTGTGGAGGAACCCTGAGTGAGGAAGAGATTGTTTCAAAAATCTTAAGAGGTTTGCCACCGGCATATAAAATGAAGGTTACTGCTATAAATGAGTTGAGAACAATGCCTAATACATCAGTAACTAGGGATACATTGATTGGAAAACTTTTAGCTTTTGAAATTGAGGAATTTGGTCCTGTTGCTACTATAAAGACTAATTTGGCCTTCAAAGCATCAACATCATCTGCTCCATCTTTTGACAAATTAGATTGGAGAGCCTTTTATGCAAGATAACTTGAAGAAACCAGGAAAGAGAATGAAGAGCTTGAAGAACTTGAAGCACTATTTGCAAGAAAAATGCCAAAAGGCCCAATTGGAAGTAAGTATGAAGGTAAAGCACCCTTTAAATGTTTTAACTGCAATAAGATTGGTCATATGGCTTCAAGATGCCCTGATAGACATGCTAGACTAAGAGAACAAGCTAGAAGAACATACAAGCCTAATCTTGAATATCAGAGATATAGATTTAAGAAGAACAAAGATAAATCTTGTTACATTGTTGATGAAGGTGTGACTGATGATTTTGATGAGGATCCAACAGATAATGGATGGGTCTTTGTTGATATAGCAGAAGATCAACCGACACCTATTGTTCAACCAGTAGAACAAGCCCTAGCAACTAAAGTTAAATCAAAGGATGAATGGATTATTGACTCAGGATGCTCACATCACATGACTGGAGACAAAGGTAAATTCTTGAACTTTCAAGAATACAATGGAGGTTTAGTAAGATTTGGAGATGACAAAGCCTGTTCAATCAAAGGTAAGGGTTCAATATCTCTTGATGGTAAACATAACATTGGCAATGTCTACTATGTTGAAGGATTAAAACATAATCTTTTAAGTGTTGGTCAATTAGTTGAGAAAGGTTTTCAGTTACAATTTAAAAATGGAAAATGCAAAATCATGAATAGAACTGGTTTGGAAATTGCAACCGGTAATCAGACTAGAGGTAATATCTTTCATTTGAATAACAATGAAAAGGCATGCTTAATTGCACATATAGATGAAAGTTGGTTATGGCATAAAAGACTATGTCATGTAAATTTTGATTGCATGGTAAAAATCAGTACTTCTAAGGCAGTTAGAGATCTACCTAAAATTGTGAAACCTCATAATACAATTTGCAAGGAATGTCAATTTGGAAAACAAGTTAGAGCTAGTTTCAAAAGTATTCCAGAAAAATCCAATAATGCTCTTGATTTAATTCACACAGATTTATGTGGTCTAGCTAGAACTAAAAGCTTACAAGGTGATAGATATTTCATGCTAATTATTGATGATTATTCTAGAATGTGTTGGGTTACTTTTCTCAAAGAAAAATCAGAAGCACTTGGGAAGTTCAAACTCTTCAAAGCAATGGTTGAAAATGAAACTGGTAAGAAAATCAAATGTTTAAGATCAGATCAAGGAGGAGAATTCACATCTAAAGATTTCAATACATTCTGTGAAGTGAATGGAATCAAAAGACAGTTATCAGCACCTCGAACACCACAACAAAATGGAGTTGTTGAAAGGAAAAATAGAACTATCTTGGATGCAGCAAGAATTATGTTATTAGAAGAAAATCTACCACATGTGTATTGGAGAGAGGCAGTAAGCACTGCTGTCTATACATTCAACAAACTTCACATCAAAGGTGAAACTAGTAAGACCCCTCATGAACTATGGTTTGGTAATATTCCTACTCTTAAGTATTTCAGAATTTTTGGAAGTAAATGTTATATTAGAAGAGATGAGTATATTGGCAAGTTTGATCCTAGAAGTGATGAAGGAATATTTCTTGGTTATTCATCTAAGAGCAAGGCATATAGATGTTTTAATAAAAGATTCTAGAAAATTGTTGAGAGTACAAATGTAAAGACTGATGAACAATTCAGAGGAACTTCAAGATATATAGACTCTGAACCGGAAACATAAATTATGACAAATGAACCTACAATAAATCCACTGGTACATAATGATGATCCAGTTACTCCAGTATCATCAAAGGATTCCATAGTAATTGAAGAACAACAACAGACTAAGACACCCCGGTATGTAAGACTGAATCATTATAAAGATCAGATAATTGGAAGCAAATTTAAAGGAGTTATGACAAGAGGAAGATTAGCAAATGAAGAGGTATGTCTTATTTCTCAAATTGAACCATTAACTATCAATGAGGCATGCGAAGATAAATTTTGGATTAAAGCTATGGAAGAAGAATTAGGACAAATTGAGAAAAATAATACTTGGACATTAGTTCCCTGGCCTAAAAATAAAAATGTAATTGGAACGAAATAGGTATTTAGAAACAAACTTAATGAAGATGGTAAGGTTGTCAAAAATAAAGCAAGACTAGTGTGTAAGGGATACTATTAGAAAGAAGGAGTTGATTACAATGAAACCTTTGCACCTGTAGCCAAAATTGAGGCAGTTAGATTATTCTTGGCTTTTGCAGCTCACAAGGATTACAAAGTTTATCAAATGGATATTAAATGTGCATTTTTGAATGGAGATCTTGAAGAGGAAGTCTATATTGAACAACCTGATGGATTTTCTTTGATAGATGACAATGATATGGTTTACAAATTAAGAAAAGCTCTAAATGGATTAAAACAAGCCCCAAGAGCTTGGTATGCAAGATTGGATAAGTATCTTTTAAAGATTGGTTTTACTAAAGGAAATGTAGATAGCAATTTATATTACAAAGTAATTAATGATGACATCTTGATTATTGAAGTACTTGTTGATGATATAATTTTTGGAGGAGAAGATGAATTATGCAAAGAATTTTCTCTCGAAATGTAGCAAGAATTTGAAATGTCTATGATTGGAGAAATAAAATTCTTTCTAGGATTGCAAATCTTACAGACTGATAAAGGTATATTTTTGAGTCAATCTAAGTACTTGAAAGAACTACTTAAGAAATTTGGGATGGAGAACTCTAAACCGGTAAGCACACCTATGACTACAAATGACAAATTATCTCAAAGGGATGAATCTACAACTGTTAATCCAACTAGATACAAATCTATGATAGGAGGTTTACTGTATTTGACACAAACCAAACTTGATATTATGAATGCAGTATGTATAGTTTCTAGATTTCAAAGTAATCCTAAGGAAAATCATGAATCAGCAGTGAAAAGTATTTTTTGGTACTTACAAGGCACATCAAATCTTGGATTATGGTATCCTAAAGATGAAAATTTTGATCTATGTGCATATACAGATGCAAATTGGGAAAGAGATGTGGATGATAGAAAAAGCACCATTGGAGGAGCATTCTTTCTTGGAAAAAGATTAGTTTCTTGGTTGAGTAAGAAATAGAGTTGTACATCTTTATCAACAGCAGAATCAGAATATGTTGCAGCAACAACAAACTATACACAGGTACTTTGGCTTAAGAAAATGTTGAAAGACATAAAGGTAAAATGCAAGGAACCTATTACTATATACTATGATAACACTGCAGCATTTGATATATCTAAAAATCCTGTATTACATTCTAAAACAAAACATGTTTCTATCAAACTAAATTTTCTAAGGGAAAAAGTTGAAGAAAAAGAGATAAAACTAGTTTATGTGAATACTAAAGAACAACTTGTAGATATTTTCACAAAACCTTTGCCTAAGGAAACTTTTGAGTATCTCAGAGATCAGCTCAGAGTCATACCACCGCTAGTAGAGACTTAGATAGTTGATGATTGTCATCAACCGGCAGAATTAAATGGACAAATCTTTTATTCTAGTATTTGATGAGGAAGCTACTTCTCAAGGGGAGTAGTTGGTATATTGAATTGGTTGGTATTTTGTATGAACTTGACCTTTTGTGACTTTGGCATTTGATGTCAAAGGGGGAGAGATATCTATGGAAAAACACATTATCCTTTTGGAAAAAAAAAGAGATTTTAAGGGAAAGTTTTTTTTTTTGAAATATTGGTATTGTTACTCCCAAGGGGAGAAATGAAGATTGTTGGTTTTTGTATTTGGCATTTTTGTTTTGGCACTTTGATGGTTTTTCCATCTTATGTTGCCATCAATGCCAAAGGGGGAGATTGTTGGTATTTTGGTATGGTTTTGTCATTGATGTCAACACCTACTAAATACACCTACTTTGGAGATCTAGCAACATTCACCGGCAAGCAGTAATCTGTGCAACAGTTACTGGTATATGATCAACCGACAGGATATAATGTTCACCGGTACCTGGAATGACATGGAAGACACTTGGTAATGTTGAAGACATCATGTGGACACTTTATTTTGAAGTACTAATCATTGATATATTCTTATTTGCATATTTGCCTTTACCGACAAATAGGTCCAGGTTATCTAGGGTTACCCCGGCAGGTTTATCTTTTCCAGATCAGCATGGCACACTATGGAGATGATTTATTATTGTTATAAATGCATTAAGCCGACATGTTTTATCGGTTATTGCATCGGATATTATATTATTTGTAAAATGTTTTATTGTAATATCTTGTAGAGCCGACCTACTAAAATTGGTCTTAGGGTATGGTATAAATGTAAGATCTTATTTGTAAGATCAAGTGTGGAATGCGAAAAAGATTCAAGTGAAGGTATATGCGAGATAAAGCAGAGGCATACATGAAGACATCATTTGAAGGTGAAGTTACGTTTTTGTAAAAGCATATCAGCATTACACTGGTACTGAATTTAGCATATGAAGATGTCATTTTGTACAGTACATTCTTATTGGATTTAACCATCCAACTGTAGTCAGTGTGACTCCCATTTGTGATTGAGTAGGGAGCTCTAGGCTGTTGGCCTTTCTACATGTGCAGACCCCTCTTTGTACACTTACTATCTGTAGTAGTATCATCTGATTGTGGGTAAGGTTTCCCACCGTGGTTTTTCCCCTTACAGGGTTTCCACATACAAATATTGGTGTCATGTGTTGTGGATGACTTTGTGTTTATGTTTCATGCATTAATTCTTACCGGTATGGCAATTTACTGTTAACACTGTCTACCAACATACTTAACTGGTTTATTGGTATTAAGCATTAAGTTGGTTAATAAGTTTTTGGTTTGAATTTATTAGACAACTGATTCACCCCCCCCCCCCCCCTCTCAGTTGTCTTCAGGACCTAACAGATTCTATCAAAGCCTTTTCTAAGATTTCGAAGGGAGTCACTTTTGTCGAAGACCCAAGAATTTATATTCACTGCAACATAGAAAATTTAGGGATTGGTGACTTGAAGAACATGCACAATGTTGTTATTATTGATGAACAAGGTCTAGTTAAACCGGAGCATAAAACTATAGAAGACTTAGGATTTGTTGAAATTCTAGACATACCTGAATTTCCGAAGGAGGTAGTTCATCTTGTACTGAGAAAATTTCATGGAGAGTTTATTTGGCTAGACTCTATTTGTAAAATCACTAAGGAAGCAATCAAGGTAGTTACTGGTTTACCCTCAATCGGTAGTAGGCCTGACAAAACAAAGAAGATACCTAACAAGGGTGTTATGGACCTAACTGGAGCTACGTCTGACAACAGATCTCTTAGGGTTAATGATATTACTGATGTAAATGTGAGAAATGTGAGCATGGTACTTGGCTATAGAGTAACTCATGCAAACAGATTAAATTTGGTTTCTAGCTTATGTATTCATAGTGCATATGAGATGGTTAAGAAAAATGCTAGAATTGATATCTATGAGTCCCTTAAGGATGAACTGATAGATAACCTGAATAAGATTAAGGGTGACAAGAAGGGAATATTCCATTTTGGCAACCTACTTGTGTGTTTGATGCTTTACTTCACCAAGGAAATACCCATCATTGGTCATAAGGACTTTGGATATGATATCCCGGTAGGTAAAAAAATCATTGAAGTTATTACTAGTATGGGCACTAATAGTAATAACATTATTGCAGACTACTTTAAAAACTTCCAAACCAAGATGAAGGCTAGAGAAAGGTTACCACAAAGCATTGTGGATAAGTATGACAATCAAATCTGCTTTGTAATCAAACGTGATGAAACATGGATGGAATTCGTTAGCCCTAAAACTATTTGGATAATGGAGATGGGATATGAAGTTGATCTGAATATTCTTGAAGCATATGTTAAGACACTTCTTCATGCACCTGGAGAACCGTCTGAAGAGATTTTTGGAAATGTTGATACTATTGAGAGTGTTGTTTCAATGCAGAAGCAAAGAAAAAGAAGAGAAAAATACATCAGAGACACATCCAAAATGGCTAAGGAAGTTAAGGAGAATGTAATGAACTTGAGTGGTATATCTGCTAGTGAACTTAAAGGATTGGAACCGGTAGCTCATGTTTCACCAGTTGTCACTTCTTCGGATACAGACAGTGGAAAATCAGCTGAGTTCAAGAGAATTGAAAGGAGGAAGAGGAAAACCCCACCGGTACCCTCTCCTTCTCCCAAAAGGACTAGAAATTTAAGGAAGAAGCAACAGGATGTAAGGGAGCCTAAGAAAAAGCTAACTCCTAAGAAGAATTAGGAACCTAAGACACCAGATACCCTTACACTAGAGGAATTGATAAATGAAATAACACAAGAAGGTAATCTCAATAATTTGAGAAAACTTTATCATTCTTACAAAGATTCTAACAAGGAGACAATAGAGGCTAGTATTATTTTGCATCTAGACATATATAAGAAAGTTTTGATTGAAGTTGTAGATTGTCTGTCAAATGACTTGTATCTAAGATTAGAGGCTAAAAGAATGTCAGTGATGGAACTAGATAAAAAGTTAAAGGTTGAAGCATTGATGGCAGTGCACCCTATAAATTCTGGAGAGGAAATTGATGAACTGATTTTTGAAGCAAACTAGTCAGTTTTTGTGAGTGGCCACCGGCAGGTTAGCCTAATGGCTAGGAGAGTGAAAGAAATAGATGATGAAACTATGGATAGTTGGGACATATTTTTTGTTGAAAAAGAAAAGAAAGAAAAAAGGAGTAAACAGAAAGTGGATAAGTATTTTGCCAAGGTATGTCAAAAGGATAAGGACAAAGGTAAAAGTAAATTTGGTAGTGTACCTGTTATAAAGGTCACATATAACCTTCCTCCACCAATACATGACACCACACTGATACATACAGACAGTCAACTAGATAAGGAGACTAAAGAAATGACACATGATGATACTAATCTGGATTTTGAAATTCTTTTCACTATGAATGTAGATACACAAGATTTTAGCATTGTTATGGATAAAGAGACTGCAGAGGTTAAGACAATCGATGATAAGAACATTGAGATCTCTGAGTCACTGACACACACTATTGACTCTCAGAACACTGAGATACTGGTAGAGGCTAAGGAAACTAACACTGATATACCAGCAGAAGTAGAGGTACACACATAGACAGAGAAACTAACAGAAAATGTAAATAAAGGGGAAACAATTGTTGAAAACAAGGAAGAAATAGTTAAGGCAATTGGGCAAGTATCTTTTGAAAGGAAAGCTATTGCAGAATCGAGCACATCCATAGGAGAATTCAGACCTACTAACGCAATAAATGTTCTTTTGGATTCAATTAAGAGGATATAAGATTTCAATGCCTTAGCATTTAAGGCTATTGATGACACATTAACTATTTTGAAGATGATTGCACCAACTTGTAAGATAGATCATATTGATGATTTTTTAGGTAAATTAGATGCATTGTCAAAATTTATTGCTTCAAATGTTCTAACCATAGATAAGGTAAATGAGGAAGCTGCTAAGGAAAGAGTGGACAAAGAAAAAGGTGAATTCTTTGAGAAAACTATCAAAGACTGTACTGAGCACATGGATTCATTATTACCGGTACTTAACTCAACAATTTTGGAATATAAGGAACTATATAGAGAAGCTTGCAAGCCTCACCACTTGACTAAAGATATTGATGAGGAGATTAAGAAGACATAGAAGGAGATAGATGACATAGTGGATAATATGATAGGTTCTTCAGAAATTACCTCAATATTTGAATAAGAAATGGTAGTTTATGAAGAAAAGTTGGAGAATTTGGAGAAAGAAAAAGAAAGGATAAGGTTGAAGGCCCGAGAGATAAAAAGAAAACTTGGTCCAAGATTGGACAGTCTTATTACTCAACGGGTTGAGCTATCAAAGGAAAAAATTAAAGGAAAATGGTCACCAGAGCAACAAATGCACTATCTGACCAGCATGATCCACCAAATAGAAACCATTCTTTCTAACAATAACAAATTCATGCAGAGATTGAATCTAATTCTGGTGGATATCTTTCAATTTGTAAACAACCAGTTACAGGCTATGGGGTATAATTTTGTATTCTTTGATTCTTTCTGACATCCTTTGTCATTAATGTCAAAGGGGGAGTAGTATGGAGAAAAATAAATGCACAAAGGAGATCACTTGCTTAGGGGGAGCACACTTCTTTTGGATTTCATTTTTGGATAAAAGTTTTGGATTTTTCTCATGAGTGTTGCCATCAATGCCAAAGAGGGAGATCATTGGCATTCTACACTCAAATGAGAATGGTTGATGTTGTCATTGATGGAAACCAACCGGTAACAGGATTCAACACATTCATAGGCAACACAAACATCATCTATTAGCACCGACAAGCACATTCACCGGCATCCAAATTACATCGGCAATGAAGTATACCGACACTCAGGCCGACATGAGATAAAGTTTTATTTATGTGAATTATATTGTAATGTAATTAATCTTTGTCAGCCAACATGGTGTATTTTAAAGACTCATATATGTATGAGATCTTATAGGTCATTTTTTAATAAAGGGTATGCATATGTGATATAGTGAATGTATGCGGTGATTATGTAAAAGATAACGAAAGGTTTTGGTTAAGGTATCTGATTGAGCTTAAACGGGTACTGAACCAAGAATTGGAGATGCTATTTTGAACATTACATTATCTTATATTTAATTATCCATTTTGTAGTTAGTGAGACTCTTTTATTGAGCAGTGCACTCTAGGCTATTGGCCTTCCTACATGTGCAGGGCCCTATTGTAAATAATATTTATTCATATTGGCCAATTAGTAAATATTATGGGTCACAAATCCCACCAAGGTTTTTCCCATACCGGGTTTCCTCACCAAAATATCTTGTGTTATGGTGTACATTTATGTTGTCTTTGTTATTTCTCTTTACTACATTATTACTTGTTTACTGATACATTAATTTGGGTTATGAAGTTATAAATAAGTTCAAATATTCCATAAAGTGGTTAGACACTGATTCACCCTCCCCTCAGTGTCTTTGGGACTATCATTGCTTCTAACAAACATATGACCCCTTATGATACCATATTGGGTCATTATGGGTCCTATGGTGTCCTAAGGGGTCATGTTGTGTCCTATGACCCCTTAGGACACCATATGACCCCTTAAGTCACCAAATTGTGTCGTTATGGGTCATATTGTATCCTAAGGGCTCATATTATTTCATATGACCCCTTTAAGACACCATATGACTCCTAAGGACAACATATGACCCCTAAAGACACCATATTGGGTCTTTATGGGTCCTATGGTGCCCTAAGGGGTCATATTGTGTCCTACGACCCCTTAAGATACCAAATTGTGTCATTATGGGTCATATTGTGTCTTATGGAGTCATATTGTATCATATAACCCCTTTAAGATACCATATGACCCCTTAAGACACGATATGACCCTTTATAACTCTATACGATGTCGTTATGGGTCATATGACCCCTTATGACACCATATGGTGTTGTTAGGGGTCATTATGGATCATATGACCCCTTATGACACTATATGGTGTCATTAGGGGTCCTTATGGGTTATATGACCCCTTATGACACTATATGGTGTCATTAGGGGTCCTTATGGGTTATATGACCCCTTATGACACCATATGGTGTCGTCAAGGGTCATATGGTGTCCTAAGGAGTCATGGGACACCATATGACCCCTAAGGACAACATATGACCCCTTATGACACCATATTGGGTTGTTATGGGTCCTATGGTTTCCTAAGGGGTCATATTTTGTCCTACGACCCCTTAGGACACCATATAACCCCTTAAAACACCAAATTGTGTTGTTATGGGTCATATTGTATCCTAAGGGGTCATATTGTGTCACATGACCCCTTTCAGACACCATATGACCCTTTAGGAAATAATATGACCCTTTAGAACTTAATATGACCCTTTGCAACTCTATACCATGTCGTTATGGGTCATATGACCCCTTATGACATAATATGGTGTGGTTAGGGGACATATGGTATCCTAAGGGGTTATGGGACACCATATGACCCCTAACGAAAAACATATGAGCCCTTTTGACACCATATTGGGTTGTTATGGGTTCTATGGTGTCCTAAGGGGTCATATTATGTCCTAAGATCCCTTAGGACACCATATGACCCCTTAAGACATTAAATTGTGTTGTTATGGGTCATATTATTTCATATGATCCCTTTAAGACACCATATGACCCCTTAGGACACTATATGACCCTTTACGACTCTATACGGTGTCGTTATGGGTCATATGACCCCTTATGGCACCATATGGTGTCCTAAGGGGTCATGGGACACCATATGACCCCTAAAGACAACATATGAACCCTTATGACACCATATTGAGTCGTTATGGGTCCTATGGTGTCCTAAGGGGTCATATTGTGTCCTACAACCCCTTAGGACACCATATGACCCCTTAAGACACCAAATTGTATCCTAAGGGGTCATATTCTTTCATATGACCCCTTTAAGACACCACATGACCCCTTAGGACACAATCTGACCTTTTACGACTCTATACGATGTCGTTATGACCCCTTAGGACACCATATGGTGTTGTTAGAGGTCATATGCTATTCTAAGGGGTCATGGGACACCATATGACCCCTAAGGACAAAATATGACCCCTTATGACACCATATTGGGTCGTTATGGGTCCTATGGTGTCCTAAGGGGTCGTAGGGTTCTCCTCTCTCCCCCTACCTCCTCCCCCTTCTCCCCTACTCTCTCTCTCTCTCTCTCTCTCTCTCTCTCTCTGTTGGCATTCTACACTCTAGTGAGAAATGATGGTGTTGTCATTGATGGCAGCCTACTAGCAACCTATAGGAAGCCACCTGACATTCATCTGGTAAATCACCGGCAGGCACTAGCACTAACAGACACTTCACTCGAAATAACAACAATGTATATCGGCACCCCAGGCCATAGGATTTTGTTCATTATATTTAATTGTAAATATCTTTTGTAAAGCCAACAAGGCATATTGTAATAGATTCATATATGTATGAGATCTTGTAAATCATTTTGTAAGAAGAAAGCATGGATGTAGAAGTGATGAGCGAATATTAAGGTAGATTTTGTATAAGGGTTTATGGTTATAGTATGAAATTAAAATGGTACTGAACCTGGCATAGCAGATGTTGAATTATAGTAGTACATTATATTGGATTCTCATAATCCATTTTGTAAGTCAGTGAGACTTCCTTTTATAATTGAGTAGTGAGCTCTAGGCAGTTGGCCTTCCTGCATGTGCAAGCCCCTCTTGTAAGTAATATCCATTCATTGACGAGTGAGTGAATATTGTGGGTCACAAATCCCACCAAGGTTTTTCCCACACTGGGTTTCCTCGTTAAACATCTTGTGTTATGGTGTGCTTTCTATGTTGTCTTTACTATTCAGATTTATTGCATTAACTCTTGTTGACCGGTACACTGTTTTGGAATGCAAAATACTTAATAAGGTTAAATATTATGTTAACCGGTTAGATACTGATTCAACCCGCCTCTCAGTATCTTTGGGACTATCATTAATCCTAAGGTATCAAAGCTCGATCCTCTATTTTCAAAAGTCTAACTGCTTAAGGAAGATTCTGACAGTCGTATAGCTGGAGAACTTAAGAAAGCAATTAGAAGGAGCTCTTGTGGACTATGATGCAGAGAAATTGAAGAATATCAAACTTAAAGATGATCTAAGGACTGCATAGGAATTCATTCAAGGACTTTAGGATAATCTCACTATTGCTATAAATAAGAGAAAATAACTTCATGAGAAGATGCAGAGTGATGATGATGAAAAGGAAACTCTTAATGAGCTTGTAAGCAAGATGAGGCAAGAAAACATGACTTTGAGGAATGAAATGCAAGACATGACTATGAGATTTTGTAAAGACATTGAAGACATAAAGAAGAATGAAGATGACTTGACTAGGAGACTCAATGATGTTGGAAATGAAAATCTAAGCCTCAGTCATGAAAATGATATGTTGAAGATAGAATTGATTCACATGGAACATGATAAAATTGAACTTATGAGACAAAAGCAAATTCTAGAAAATGAGTTGGCTACTACAAATCAACATAAAGAGAAATTAAAGAAAACTTCAGAAGAAGTTGATGGTATGTTGAAAAGTCAGAAACCTAATGGAGACACTAATGGACTTGGATTTGAAGTTGGAGAAAGTTCCAGTACTGCAAACAATCATGATCATAGTAAACTGATAAGACAACCTAATGCCTACAAATTTAATGGAAAATGCTTTAACTCTAACAAGTATGGCCATAGAGAAAATCAGTGTAGATCTAGAAACAATCAGAACATTAATGCACCCACCGGTCAATGTTCCAAATGCAACCAAATTGGTCACAATTCAGAAAACTATAGAATGAATGTAAGATGTTATGTTTGTGGAAGATTTGGGCACTTATCTAATCAATGCAAAACACAAACCGGCATAGGATATGGAAAGGCTATTCAGAAAAACAATGTGACTTGTTTATGCTTGTAACAGGATTGGACATAGTGCAAAATTTTGTAGAAGCAAGACTTCACTGACAAATAATAAAGGACCTAGTTTGAAAGGCAAAGAGAAGGTTGATGAGGTAAAGCAAGAATTTTCAAGACAATGGATTAGAAAGACAGATCAAAATGTTGATGAGACAATTCCTTCATCAGTAGAACAGAGTATTACTCCACTGACAAGAGACTCTTCATCCAATTGAACAAGTAACCCTTGGGGTTATTGCAGCAAGTTGAAAATCATGCAAGTTTACCCTTGGTTGATGGTGAGAAGATGGCCTTCTTCTCTACTGGCAGATGTGTTAAGTTTCACTTAACCGACGAGCATTTATTGCGGTTGTTGGAGGAAAAGACATTATAAATCAGTGGTTTTCCCTCTTTTTTAATTCATCAAGCATTCAAACTTTCAGAGAGCATGAAATCCGAGTGAGGGCATCCAAGGCGAAGAAGTGAAGCAAGTTCTTTCAAGCACTCAAACCATTATCGGGCAGATTAAGGTATTTATCAATGGCTTTCTCCTCTACTCCAAAATTTATTGCAAACCCTATTGTTGTAGAAGTTGTGAAGCACCTGTTAGGATTCCCAAAGATACTGAGAGGGGGGGTGAATCACTATCTAACTGGTTAATGGATTTTTTGAACTTATTAAATGAATTGCATTCCAAAATAGTGTACCGATAAACCAGAATTAATGTAGTAAATAAGAACAATAAACACAACATAGAAAGCACACCATAACACAATTTTTTTAACAAGGAAACCCGATGTGGGAAAAACCTCAGTGGGATTTGTGATCCACAATATTTTCTCACTAGCCAATAAGTGAATATTATTGATACAATAGGGGCCTGCACATGCAGGAAGGCCAACTGCCTAAAGTTCACTGCTTAAATACAAAATGGAAGTCTCACTGACTTACAAAAGTGGATTATATAGATCCAATGTCATGTACTACTTTGGATCAACATCAGCTATACCAGGTTCAATACCGATTTAAGCTCTTGCAATAATCATAAACCTTATTCCGCTATCTGTGTTAATATTCGCATATATTATCCATCTCAGATACTCCCTCATTACAAATGTTCTACAAGATCTCATACTTATATATGAGCCTTATTACAATTCACCTTGTTGGCTTACAAAAAGATTTTACAATTAAATACAAAATACAATAAACAAAATCTTGTTGGCTAGGGTGCTAGTGAACATCTTTGCCGCTGTCGGTGCCGATGTCTATGCCTGTGCCATAGGATTGTAAGGTTGCCATCAATGACAATACCTTCAATCACTTACAATTTCTCAATGGAGTGTGCATTTTCCAACAATCTCCCCCTTTGGCATTGATGGGAACACTCATGAGAAAAAGCCAAAATGTGTATCCAAAAATATTGTCCAAAACTGTCTTACCAAAACTATGTGCTCCCCCTGAGCAGATGATCTCTTCTATCATACATTTTTCTTATCCTTATTTCTTTTTTTCCTCATCCTCTACTACTCCCCCTTTGGAATCAATGAAAAAGGTTGTCATTCAATGTCAATTGAGTGTAGTCCCTATCTTGATCCTTGTAACTAGTTAGTTACGATCTGATATAAATCTGCTAAGGCAACATTCAGACTATTGTAGAATCTCTCACTATCTTTCAGTGATGCTTTAGTCCTCTGGATTCTATTGGTGAGAAAGTGCATTTTCTCTTTCGGTGTCTTAAGTCCTAGACCAAGAGCCTTAGAAATCTCTTTTCTCAAAGAGATGAGGATATCCAGTTTAGGACCTAGTTTACATTTCAGTCCCTTTACCTTAAACCTTAATCTTTCCTTATCTTTATCAAGTTTTTCTATTTTCTATTCAAATCCTACAATTTCCTATTCTACTACCGATATTGAATCTGATGAACCTATTAAGTTGTCAGCAATATCAGTGATTTCCTTTTGAGCTATGATGATCTCTTTATCTATATCTTCTATCAAAATGTTTGTTTTACATGTATCTTTATATAGTTTCTTGAAGTCCAAAATTGTCTTTCCTAGTACCGGTAATAATGTATCCATATGTTCCTTATTCTTCTTGACTATCTCCTCAAATAATTTTTCCTTCTTTTTATTCATTTTGTCTCTGGAAGTCTCGTCATTGATTTGATCAATTGTTAGAAGATTGTCGATTATGTGCTTAGACAATGTGTCGAATTGGCCTAAGGAATCTTTATTCTCTATGTTACACTTAGGTGCAATCATCTTCAAAATTGGTATGGTGTCATCAATAGCCTTATATGCTAGTGCATTACAATTTGTTATTTTCTTAATTGAATATAGCAATACCTCTGTCACATTTGTTGGTCTAAATTTAGTCAATGAGGTTCTGGATGACTATCCAAATACCTTCACAATTTGTAATCCATCGGTGGTTGTAATAGCTTTGCTTTCCTCTTTCTCTGGAGGGTTAGTTTGTGTCTGCATTTCAGCTACCAAAGGTTTTGGTTTTTCAGTTGTAGCTGGTGGCACTATCTCTGAATGTACCTATGAATGATCATGTTGCTCTACCTGTTTCTCTGTACTCTCTACTAATGGTTTTTCTAATGGTGCCTCTGATGATTTTCAAATGGTGTCCACTGTTGGTTTTTCTATTTGTGACTCTGTGTTTTCTACTGATTTCTCTGTGCTTACTCCTAAAATGTCTACAACTGGTATCTCAATAGATTTTTCATTGCTATCAGTTGCCAGTTGCTACATAGATACATCATTATATACACAAGTGTTATCAACTTTTCCTGTATTAGTTGTCTATTCAGTTTGTTGCTCACTCCCAATTTCAATGTCTCCAATTGTATCTTCAACATTTGTCTCAACTCTTGTGTCTTCTATCGGTGGCTCAGTTGCCACATCTCTATTCTCGCTTGATTCCTTATCAACCACAATATTGACTTCTTGTGTGTCGATATTCATTGTGTACAACACCTCAGAATCAGGATTTGTGTCTTCATGTGTTGTCTCCATACTCTCTATTCCTGGTGGAGTATCATAAGGAGGTGGGGGTAAGTTGTCTGTTATCTTTATGCTTGGAGGTCCGCCTACCTTACCTTTACCCTTATCCTTTTCCTTTTGATAGACTTTAAAATTCTTTGGTCTCTTAAGCTCTTCTTGTTTCTCCTTTTCAACAAAGAATATATCCCACTTGTCTGCAGTTTCTTTTGATATCTCATTAACTCTTCTTGCCATTAGTGCTACATGCCGGTGACCAATTGAAAATATTGTCTAGTTAGCCTCACTTATTAATTCATTTATCTCTTGCATTGAGTTCACTAGGTGAACTACAAGTAGTTTTTCTATCTTGATCTTTTTATCCAATTCAACAATTGCTATCCTTCTTGCTTCTAACCTTCTATACAAACCGTTGGGTATATCATCTACAACTTCCATCAAAAATTTGATAACACTATTTTCTATACTTTATTTTTCATCATTTGAAAGTGTGTTACACAACTTGTTGATATTTGACAATTTTCCATGTTCAGTTATCTCATTGAAAAGTTTGTCAAAAGGAGGGATCACTTGTTTTTCCTTCCTTTTATTTGTTGTCAATTTCTTTGCCAGAGGCCTAACTGCTTGTTGTTTCTGTCTTGTTCTCTTCGGTGTAGGGCCAGGTACCGATGAGGTTTTCCTTTTCCTTACCACCCTTTTAAATTCTATTGGTATTTCACTATCAGAGGAGGTAGCAACTGGTGAAGGATGTGTTTCCAATTTTAGTCCTTCTAAGTCACTCTCCTTAATACTAGTTTTATTCAATACATCTTCCTTGATTGATTTTGCCTACCTTGTTCCATTTCTTACTATATGTTCAATTTTGTTAATCCTTTTCTGATATTGAATTTTGTTTTCAATTGTTTCAACATTACCAAATATTTCTTCAATTGGTTCTTTTGGAGCTTCTAGAAGTACTTTTGCATAAGTTTCAATTATGTTCTCATCTGTCTCATATACCATTTATGTAACCCAAATAGTCCTCGGAACCACTGCCTCCATCGAAATTTCATCTTTCTTTATCATAAAGCATATCTCCTTTTGATATTTGTCTACTATATATTGAGATAGCCTTTCTCTAATTTTCATTCTAGCCTTTAGTGTTTGAAAATGTTCATTTATGTTCTTTTCTCTATCATCTCCCATGTTGTTTAGTATCTCTAGAAGTTGTTTTCCTATTGGGATATCAAAACCAAAATCCTTTCTACCAATATCGGTTACTTCTTTGGTTATATACAACATTAAACATACAAGTTGGTTGCGAAATATGAAAGTCCCTTTCTTATCACCTTTGATCTTATTCAGATTGTCTATTAGTTCATCCTTCAACCATTCACATGTGTCAATTTTTGCATTGTTGTTTACCAAGTCATAAGCACTTTTGATACATAAGCTAGAAACAGAGTTTAGTCTGTTGGCATGTGTAACTTTGTATCCAAGAATCATGATAATTAACCTTACATTGGTATCCTTTACATCATTTACTCTCAAAGATCATTTATGAAAGGTTGCGTCGGTTAGGGTCATTTCAATGTCATTTGGAACCGTTTTAGTCTTGTTAGGCCTGCTACTGGTGGAAGGTAAGCCTGTCACTTCCCTAACTGCCTCTTTGGTTATCTTATGAATTGAATCCAACCAAAAGAACTCCCCATGAACTCTGCTTAACACAATCATTATAACATCCTTTGGAAAATCAGGAATACTAAGAATTTCCACAAAACCTAGGGTTTCAACTATCTTATGTTCTAGTTTAACATTTCCATTTTCATCACATATAATAGTCTTGTACATGTTCTTAATTTCATCATCTTCTAGTTCTTATATATGACAATGTATGTAGATTCTAGAATCCTCAGCATAAGCAACTCCTTTAGGTATTTTTGAGAATTCTCCTAGGGTATCATCTTTCTTCACAATTTTGGGAATAATCTTGAGTACAGGTCCAGGGTGCTTAACAACTTCAACTACAGTATGGTTTGCAATGAATTCAAGTGTAGAGGAGGAAGTCATTGTTATAACTACCTTAATTTCAACTATCTTATGTTCTAGTTTAACATTTCCATTTTCATCACATATAACAGTCTTGTACATGTTCTTAATTTCATCATCTTCTAGTTCTTATATATGACAATGTATGTAGATTCTAGAATCCTCAGCATAAGCAACTCCTTTAGGTATTTTTGAGAATTCTCCTAGGGTATCATCTTTCTTCACAATTTTGGGAATAATCTTGAGTATAGGTCTAGGGTGCTTAACAACTTCAACTACAGTATGGTTTGCAATGAATTCAGGTGTAGAGGAGGAAGTCATTGTTATAACTACCTTAATCTACCTTTAGGTATGAGTGCTTGAATGATTTGCTTCACTTCTTGCTATGGATGCCTTTGCTTGGGATTTTCGTGCTCTAAGGAAGTTTGAATGCTCGGTGAATGAAAAAGAGCCAAAAATACTTGCTTTATAATGTCATTTCCTCCAACTACCACATTTAATGCCTACCAGTTAAGTCAAACTTAACACATCTGCCGGTAAAGAAGTATTTCAACTTCTCACCATCAACTGAGGGTAAATTAACATGTTTTTGAATTTGTTGTCATACCCCCAAAAGGTTTCCTTTTATTTAGATTAAGGATCTCCTATCAGTGGAGTGATACTCTATTCTACTGGTGAAGGAATAGCTTCATTAATATTCATATCTGATTTTCTATTCCATTGTTTTGAGAATTCTTGCTTTACTTCTTCAACCTTTTCTTTACCTTTCAAACTGGGTCCTTTGTTATTTGTTAGTGATGCCTTACTTCTACAAAATTTTGCAATATGTCTAATCTTGTTACAAGCATAACAAGTCACATTGTTTTTCTAAATAGCTTTTCCATATCCTATGCCGGTATGTGTTATGCATTGATTAGATAAGTGTCCAAATCTTCCACAAACATAACATCTTACATTCATTCTACAATTTTTTGAGTTATGACCAACTTTATTGCATTTAGAACATTGACCAGTGGGTGCATTGGTGTTCTAATAGTTTCTAGATCTACACTGATTTTCTCTATGACCATACTTGTTATAGTTAAATCATTTTCCATTAAATTTGTAGGCATTAGGTTGTCTTACTGGTTTACTATAATCATGATTGTTTGTAGTACCAGAGCTTTCACCAACTTCAAAGCCAAGGCCTGTATCTCCATTAGGTTTCTGATTTTTCAACATGTCATCAAGTTCATCTAAGCTTTTCTTGAATTTCTCCTTGTGTTGATTTGCAGTAGCCAACTCATTTTCTAAGAAATCTTTCTGTCTCATGAGTTCAATTTTGTCATGCTCCAAGTGAATTATATCTGTCTTCAACATATCATTTTCATGACTGAGTCTTAGATTTTCATTTCCAACATCATTGATTCTTCTAGCCAAGTCATCTTCATTCATCTTTCGGTCTTCAATGTCTTTGCAAAACCTCATAGTCATATCTTGCATCTCATTCTTCATTGTACTATTTTCTTGTCTCAGTTTGTTCACAAGGTCATTAAGAGTTTCCTTTTCATCATCATCACTCTGCATCTTCTCAGAAATTTCTCTTCTTTTGTTCCTAGCAATAGTGAGATTTCTTTGAAGTCCCTGAGTGATTTCCTGTACAGCCTTCAGATCATCTTCAAGTTTCATATTTTTCAACTTTTCTGTATCATAGTCTAAAAGAGCTCTTTCCAATTGCTTTCTCAAATTTTCCATCTCTGCTAGTGTCAGAATCTTCCTCAAGCTATTAGGATTTTTAAAATAGAGGACCAAGCTCTGATACCAATTGTTAGGATTTCCAAAGATACTGAGAGTGGGGGTGAAACAGTATCTAACCGGTTAATGGATTTTCTGAACTTATTAAATGAATTGCATTCCAAAATAGTGTACCCCAGAATTAATGCAGTAAATAAGAACAATAAACACAACATAGAAAATACACCATAACACAATATGTTTAATGAGGAAACTCGGTGTGATTTGTGACCCACAATATTTGCTCACTAGCCAATAAGTGAATATTACTAATACAATAGGGGCCTGCACATGCAGGAAGGCCAACTGCCTAAAGCTCACTACTTAAATATAAAAGGGAAGTCTCACTAACTTACAAAAGTGGATTATATAAATCCAATGTCATGTACTTCTTTGGATCAGCATCTGTTATGCCAAGTTTTGTACTAGTTTAAGCTCTTGCATTAATCATAAACCTTATTCCACTATCTGCCTTAATATTCACACATATTATCCATCTCGCATACTCCCTCATTAAAAATGTTCTACAAGATCTCATACTTATATATGAGCCTTATTACAATTCACCTTGTCGGCTTACAAAAACATTTTATAATTAAATACAAAATACAATAAACAAAATCTTGTCGCCAAGGGTGCCGATGCCGGTGTCTATGCCTGTGCCAGTGGTTGTCGGTGCCATAGGATTGTAAGGTTGCCATCAATGACAATACCTTCAATCACCTACAATTTCTCATTGGAGTGTGCATTTGACAACAATGCCCTAGACCCATTTTTAAGATCATTCCCGAGATAGCGAAACAGGATGATTCCCTAGGTGCTTTTTCAAAAATTCCAAAAGGTGTTGCAAATGCTGAAGACCCTAGAATCTATATTCATTGCAATATTGAGGAATTAGGTTTAGAGGAAAAATTGAAAATGTTTAAAACTATTATCTGTGATGAAAGTGGAAATGTGAAACCCGAACACAAGGTAATTGAAACTTTGGGTTTTGTGGAAATCTTGGACATCCCTGATTTTCCTAAGGAGGTAGTAAGGATTGTCCTTAGAAGAGTTCATGGAGAATTCTTTTGGTTAGATTTTGTTTGTAAAATCACTAGAGAAGTAGTTAGGGTAGTGACTGGTTTACCCTCCACTGGTAGTAGGCCAGATAAGACTAAGAAGGTTCCTAATAACACAATTATGACATTAATAGGGGCAACCTATGATAGTAGATCCCTAAGAGTGAATGATGTTAAGGATGAGAATGTTAGATTCATAAGCATGGTCCTAGGTTATAAAACCACACATGCAAATCGACTCAGCTCTGTTTCTAGTCTATATATTAAAAGTGCATATCACATGTCAACAATAATGCAAAAATAGATGTATGTGAGTGGTTAAAAGATGAGTTGATAGATAATCTAAAAAAGATCTAAGGTGATAAGAAAGGTACTTTTCATTTTGGCAATCTTCTAGTATGTCTGATGTTGAATCTCACAAAAGAGGTTCCCGATATTGGTAAGAAAGACTTTGGTTATGATATACTAGTAGGAAAACAACTGTTAGAAATATTCACTGGTATGGGCACTGATAAGGATAACAATATAACATAGTACTTCAAAATATTCAAAGAAAAAATGAAAACAAGAGAGAGATTACCACAAAGTATTGTAGACAAGTATGAAAAGGAAATATATTTTGTAATTAAAAAGGATGAGATATGGATGGAGGCAGTTCTTCCTAGAACTGTATGGGTAACATAAATGGGATATGAGGTAGATGTAAATATCATTGAAACTTATGCCAAATCCCTATTAGAAGCCCCTAGAGAACCAGAAGAAAAGGTTTTTGGAAATGCACAAACAATAGAAAGTGATATACAAATATTGAAACAGAGAAAGAGAAGAGAAAAATACATAAGGAGTGCATCTAAACAGGTTAAGGAAATAAAAGAAAATGTCATGAACATAACTAGAATAAAGGAAAGTCACTTAGAAGGATTACAACTGGAGGCACACCTCTCACTGATTGGTACATCCTCTGACAGTGAAATTCCTACTGAATTTAAATGAGTTGATAGGAAGAGAAAACCCTCACTGGTACCCTCTCCTCCTCCCAAGAAAACAAGAAAACCAAGGAAGAAGCAATAGGTAGTGAGACCACCGGCAAAGAATTTGACACCAAAGAAAAAAAAGAAACAACAAGTTATACCACCTCTAGATAACTTATTGAGTGAAATAACTAATGAATGAAACTTAGCTAATGTTAGCAAATTGTACAATACATTCACTAGTGAAGAGAAAGAAAGTATTGAGAATAGCATAATACTACATCTTGATATATACAAGAAAGTATTAATTGAGGTTGTAGATGATTTTCCTAGTGAATTGTATGAGAGGTTAGATGTAAAAAGAATTACAGTCATGGAACTTGACAAGAAACTAATGATTGAAAAACTACTAGTTTTACATCATGTCAACTCTGTAGAAGAAATTGATGAATTAATTAGTGAAGCTAATAGGTCAGTTTTTGCAAGTGGACACCGACATGTGAGCCTAATGGCTGGCAAGGTAAATGAAATTGCAAAAGAAACAACAAACAAATAGGATATTTTCTTTGTAGAGAAAGAAAAATAGGAAGAGCTGAACAGACCAAAGAAAACCTTCAAGGTTTATCAAAAGGATAGAGACAAAGGGAAAGGTGAAGTGGGTGGATTACCCAACATTAAAGTAATTGACAACCTACCACCACCTTTGGTTACTCCATCGGTATAGACTAATAGCACACCGGCTACTAAGAATGTGGATACACCACATGAGGATACCAACCTTGAGTCAGAAATTTTGTACACTATGAATATTGACATTCAGGAAGTAAACATTGTAGTTGATAAGGAGAACACAAAGGAAAATAAAAATGATATTTCTATTGAGCAACCAGCAGTTAATATTGAGGTTGGAACACCGACAGATAATATTGGGGTTGAGACACAAGCAGAGAAAGATGAGGATTCAGTGGAAACATTGGATAGTGGAATGGTTACTGATAATATTGATGCAAGCACTGAAACATTTGCAAAGACGGTAACTGAGACACCGATAGTGGATAACACAGAAAAACAAATTGAGAAACAAATAGAGTCATAGGTACACATTGAGATAGTGAAACTGACAATCACGGAGAAACCAAAACCATTGCTAGTGTAAATATAGACACAGACTGACCCACCAGAGGTCGATTTAGGCAAATTGGTTACTCCCACTGGAAGCACATAAATTGTAAAGGTAGTTGGCCGGACATCTGGTACTTCACTAATAGAATTTAGACCTACCAATGTGACTAAAGTACTTCTGGATTCAATAAATAAAATAATAGATTGTAATGCATTGGCCTATAAGGCAATTGATGACACAATTCCCATTCTTAAGTTGATTGCACCAAAATGCAATTTAGAGCATATAAAGAATTCTTTAGGTCAATTAGACACATTGTCTAAATATATTATTGGTAATATACTGACAGTTGATCAAATAAATGAGGAAGCATTCAAGGAGAAAATGGAAAAGGAAAAAGGAAAATTATTTGAGGAAACAATAAACAAGTGTACGGAACACATCAATACACTTTTACCAGTACTAAATAAAACAATCTTGGAGTATAAGGAATTGTACAAAGATACTTGCAAGACAAATATGTTGATAGTTGACATTGATAAGGAAATTAGCAAAGTTCAAAAGGAGATAAATAATATAGCTGATAATATCATTGGTTCATCTGAACCTATATCAGTTATTGAACAAGAAATTGTTGGATTTGAGGAAAAATTGGAGAAGTTAGAGAAAGAGAAAGAAAGGATAAAGGTAAAAGCCAGAGAGCTTAAGTGAAAACTTAGTCCTAAGTTAGATAACCTTATCTCTCTAAGGAAAGAAATCTCTAAGGCATTAATTCAAGGACAAAAGAAACCGGAGGAACATATGCATCATCTCACTGGTACAATTCAGAGAACTGAGGCAGCTATGAAGGATAGTAACAGGTTTATACAGAGCCTAAACTTGGTATTAGTAGACTTATTCTAGATTGTAACCAACCGACTACAAAGTTCAAGCTGAAATATGCACTCATTTGACAATTTTTGACAACCTTTGTCATTGATGTCAAAGGGGGAGTAGTGGACAAAGAAAAATGGTCATCAGAGGAGATCATCTGCTCAGGGGGAGCACACATTTTTGGTAAAATTTTGGACTTCATTTTTGGGACAGATTTTTGGATTTTTCTCATGAGTGTTCCCATCAATGCCAAAGGGGGAGATTGTTAGCATTCTACACTCTAGTGAGAAATGATGGTGTTGTCATTGATGGTAACCTACTGGAAACCTCCAGGGAACCACCCGACATTCATCTGGTAAATCACCAGCACCGGCAGACACTTCACTGACAGCGACAACAATGTATACCGACACCCTAGCCAATAGGATTTTGTTTATTATATTTAATTGTAAATATCTTTTGTAAAGCCGATAAGGCATATTGTAATAGACTCATATATGTATGAGATCTTGTAAATCATTTTGTAAGAAGAAAGCATGGATGTAGAAGTGATGAGCGAATATTAAGGCAAATTTTGTATAAGGTTTTATGGTTATAGTATGAGCTTAAACTGGTACTAAACCTAGCATAGCAGATGTTGAATTATAGTAGTACATTATATTGGATTCTCATAATCCATTTTGTAAGTCAGTGAGACTTCCTTTTGTAATTGAGTAGTGAGCTCTAGGCAGTTGGCCTTCCTGCATGTGCAGGCCCCTCTTGTAAGTAATATCCATTCATTGGTTAGTGAGTGAATATTTTGGGTCACAAATCCCACCAAGGTTTTTCCCAAATCAGGTTTCCTTGTTAAAAATCTTGTGTTATGGTGTTCTTTCTATGTTGTCTTTAATATTCATATTTACTGCATTAACTCTTGTCTACCAGTACACTGTTTTGGAATGCAAAATACTTAATAAGGTTAAATATTATGTTAACCGGTTAGATACTAATTCACCCCCCCCTCTCACTATCTTTGAGATTATCACTAATCCTAACTCTCTCTCTCTCTCTCTCTCTCTCTCTCTCTCTCTCTCTCTCTCTCTCTCTCTCTCTCTCTCTCTCTCTCTCTCTCTCTCCCATAATCTCTCTCTCTAAAATAAGAGTAATGAAATCGGATATCCAATTTCTACCACTGCCATTAATGTGGCAACAATTAAAAAAAGGCAGCAATGGGAAAAACATTTTAGACCACAAATTTATACATTAAAATTGGATATCCTATTTTTGTAAATAAAAAAGACCTTTGTGGGCCATTTTGTGGATTCCAACAACCCACATTCTTCACATTCTATTTTTTGTCGATAATCACGGGTTTTTAGACAGTTTGAGACAATTTTGTTCTTTTGAGAGATTCTTAAAGTCAAATCTTACATTTCCAATCATTTAGGAGCATCTTTGTGGATGTAAATGGGGAGTAGTAGTCGTCAGAAGTCTAAATGCAAAAGAAAACTTTCAATTGATCAAATTGAAGTGTATAGAGAAAGAGATAGAGAAGGTCAATGTTAAATATTGCTAATGTTACTTCAAGTTAAGAGGAAATTGAATTTGAAAATGTTGAAGAAGTTACTGAAAATGAAAATGTAGATTTTGAAAGTAAAAATTTTGAAAATGTTGAAAGTGATAATGAAAATGCTCAACATGACATGAGAATGGAAAGTGAAAATTTGGGAGTTGACAATGAAGGCATCCATAATTTTGGTGTAAATATAATTTTTTTTGACATTGGAGATGAAAATGTAAAAAAAATTGACATAGGAGGTGAACATGTGGAAAATTTTGACATTGGAGGTGAAAATGTGGAGAACTTTGACATTGAAGGTGGATTTCTCAACCAAGTGAACAATATGTAGCACCTAATTACTTTAGAAATGAAGAACCTCTCATGGATGAAAGACAAATTCCAAATCCAAGACCTTCAAGAACCCCAAAAAGGTTACTTGACATTGATGAGAACATTATTGCAAATCTTGAAGGCAAGAGGTCAACAAGAACCGTTTGGTTGTGGGCTACACAAATTTTTGACCAAAATTTTAGTAATAAGACATTGACCGAGAAATGCCAACTTTTTGTTCAATTGCTAAAGATGATAAAGATGAGACCATTGCTAAACAAATTGAATATTGGTATGAACAAGAAGATGGAGAGAAATTCTATTATTGCCAAAAACCTATTTGATGCTCTCAATTCTATTGGAAAGAATAGCAAAGAAAGAGATAAGAGAGTCACTCGAAGAGTGATTACAACCTCCTTAGTAAGCCATCAATTGAGGAAGGGTTATCAAATGAGACAAACTTGTGTTGATTTGAACATAAACAGTAAAACTTTGGATAGAGCACTTGCACAAAGACAAAGACTTGACGATCCACTTCAACATGATACATGGGCTTTTGGTGGGAGGATTCCACGTGTTGATAGAAAGTTAACTGACAATGTGAAGGAGGAGATTCAATAATTTTGGCACTCTAATTCTTGAGTATCAACCAATGTAAAGGACATTTTGAAATTAAGAATCGACAACTAAGACCACACACCACATCCCAAACATTTCTTGGAATCAAGCCAAACAATGTTGTACTATTTTTTTTGTGAAGTACATCCAACTTTGCAAATATCACAAAGGGCCTTTGAATCTTTGAATCCATTTTATTGTGTTCCTCTTAAGATTCATAATACTTGTTGTTGTAAGTACCATGTGGAGTTTTCAATGTACCGTGAACTTTTATGCCATATTCGTTCTATGATGCATATTAATGAGATGTTGCAGGAGTGTGGTGCAATTCTATTTCCGAGATCATCAAGAGACTTGAAAGATCTATTTTTATGTCGTAGAGATGATGGCTTCTATTTCTATAGAAATGATTGTTTGAATGAGAAGCTCTCACAATGTGGTGAGTTGTCAAAGTTTGTTTCATGTTTCCATGAGGGAAGTGAACATGAGTTTGGAAGAATTATGTTGAGAAAAAAAGATATGAGACAGTGAAATATACTTTAAAGAGTGGAGGTGAAGGTTCTAGATGCGATTTAGTCTCAAGAGAAGTGAGTGTTGCTGATTTTATTTTGGATTTTAAGGAAAATCTTTTCTACAACTATGCAAGGCACACCCATAGGTCTCAATGGTTGGATCAATAGTTCAAGATGTGTAAGAACTCCTTCTCGATTGGCACTATTGTATCAGTGGTTGATTTTGCAGAGAACTATATATTGCAACCACAAAATGAGGTACAGTCTCAGTACTACAATTCAATCCAGATTGCTATTTTTGTTCACATCACATATAGACATGCTCCTAATAGTACAAAAGAGGACATGAAGATAATTAGGGAGTATCATTTTTATATGAGTGATGATAGATCACACTCCTCTGAGTATGTGCAACATTCTTTCAATAATTTTTTTGAGTTCTTGCATGAGAAAGATATTATAATTGATCAACATATCATATGGTCAGATAATTGTATGAGTCAATTCAAGAATTCCCGTATGTTTTATTGGTTGAGTAGAATGCATATAGAGAGGCGCATACCTCATATTTGGTGTTTTTTTGAGGTAGAGCATGGGAAGGGGGAGCATGATTGAGCAGGTGCATGTTTGAAGAGAGCTCTAGTTAAGGAGAAATTTAGGATATTAGGTGAAAATTTCTCTAATGCAGATTCTATTGTTGATTGCTGTAGTTCAGCATTGTCACATGGAGGTACTCTTGATTCAGCAGTGACTAGATTCTTTTGGTTGGTTGAGGAGAGCACAAAGGGATATAGATTGGATTGTCAAAAAATTAAAGATTCTTCAAAGATGCATTCATTTCTCAACTCAGATGCAACTACATGGACAATTTTTAGCACTTAGGGTGCTCAAGGGACGATGTCGGTAGGGTATGATCCTAATGATAGTTCTGATACTTAATATAAGTACAGATCCAATAGCCAACAAGATGAGAGGGGGGGGTGAATCATACAAACTTAATCATCCATAAAAACATCAGATTCAACCTCGGTAACATATATATCTGTAATATGACCAAAACTATTAAACATGCAAACTCAAAAGCATATGAACAAAATAAACCTCATAACACCAGATTTAACGTGGAAACCCAAATAGGGAAAAACCACTGTGGGATTTCGGACCCACTAAGAAATATACTCTTCTACAGTATGCTCGGTTAAAAGAAAATCCTGTTAAAGATTACAAACACATTGCTAGATGTGACCCGGTTAAGGGATTTCCCTCAGATCTGTTAGGATCTTCACTTTGTTAGAAGTGACCTTGTTAAAGGATTTCAAACACTCAATCAAAATGTCACCTTGCTAGAGGGTTTACATATAAGACTATTAAGTCCACTCAGTTAAGAGAATTTCTGTCACTTTCACAAAATAACAGTAATAAAAATCTATCTGCAACTTCACATCTAAAATGCTAAAGCAGATTCCTATTTGTTCAATACAATCTAGACATAGAACTAATCTTGTCTATCTACTGGGCTTCTATACTCTATTATTCTAACAAGTCTTCAAGCTTCTATGCTCGGTAATCACTATGTAGCATCCCTGTGCATACACTTGCCCGCATACATTGTTTATCAACAGTTTCCTATTTATAAACAATTAGGTAACTGCTTAATCTCCTTGATAACATTTCCCATGATCAATCATAGCCATTAGATCTTCAATCTTGTACAGGTTCAATGCATCTTTTGATCTGAAAATGTTTTACCCCGCCTTGGAACTTGCATAATAGTCTTGGAACTTGTGCCAAGGTATTGCGGTTCAATCTAAGTTGTAGATCTTCATGCCGACTTTCATTGCCTTAGATTCGTTAACAAACTTCTTCCATGGCTTACCAATCATTTAATCCATTCCAGCTCATCAACTTCCTTCATTAAATACCGTATATAAACATTTAATGTATTATATTATAGCTCGGTAACAACTCGGTAACAACTCGGTGAATACTAAATGTTGAAATGTGGTGACTGATCAGCAAAGTATTGTACACTTAGCATGTATCCTCACTAGGCCAGGCCCCGAGTAGGGGTTCAAGGGTGGTAGCCCTCGAGAAAAGCGGGGGTTTGGGGGCGAGAGCCCCTAAGAAAAAAAATTTTTGCCCTTTTTGTTGATGAAAACCGACATTGTAATAAAACCCTAAAAAGGCCGACTTTGTTTGTTGCCCTAAAAATGCATGTTATAAGTGGCTAGGATGCTTAAGGCATTGTAATGTTGATGTACTATTTTTGCTGGATAATAAGAAAGATTGGATGGCTATGTATGGTGGACGTAACCCATTTTGGGTGAACTAGTTAAATCTCTATGTTATCTGTGTCCTATTTTATTTCTTTATCTTTTGTATTTAAATCTGCATATAATTGTTAGTTCATATTTGCTTCAGATCTGCTTGAAACCCTAACAATTGGTATCAGAACGAGGTTTTTCTGTAAATTGGCAGGACTTTCAGATTTGAGTGGGAGCAATGGAGGATTCCAAATTCAAGGTCAAAAAGTTTAACGGTCAGAATTATCTATTATGGAAAATGCAGATGGAGGATTACTTGTATCAAAAGGATTTGTGGTGGCCATTAGAAGGAAAGGCAAAGAAAGAAACCACAATGTTAGATGAAGAATGGGACATTTTAGATAGAAAGGCACTGGGATCCATTCGATTGTGCCTTGTACCGTCTATAGCTTTCAATATAACAGAAGCAAAAATGGCTATAGATTTGATGGTGACATTGGCTAAGCTATATGAGAAACCCTCGGCTTCGAATAAGGTATTTCTTATGAAGTGTTTGTTTAATTTGAAAATGAGTGAGGGAGGATCTGTAGCAGAGCACTTAAATGAATTTAATACAATTACCAGTCAATTGTCTTGGGTAAAAATTACCTTTGCAGAAGAGGTTAGGGCTCTCTTGATTTTATGTTCTTTGCCAGAAAGCTAGAATAGCTTAGTTATGGCTGTAAGTAACTCTGTCTCTAGTAAAAATACTTTGGTATTAGATGATATTGTTAGTGTTATCCTAAGCGAGGAAATGTGAAGGAAAAGCACAGGTGAGACTCCAACATCATTGGGTAGTGTTTTGAATGTGGAGAACAAAGGAAGATCAAAGGAAAGAGGAAAAGGCCCTTGGAATGAGAAGTCACGAGGGAAGTCAAAGAAAGGACGCTCTCAATCTAGAGGAAAGAAAGATTGCTGGTACTACGGAAAGCCTGGTCATCTAAAGAAAGATTGTTGGTCTTGAAAAAACAAAGAAGGAGGCAAAAATGAAAATGACAGTAAGGAAGCTAATATTGCAAGCAATACTTTACAAGATGCTTAAATCTTATGTTTGGATAATGTTAATGATTCCTAGGTAATAGATTCCAGGGCTTCATTTCATGCTACACCCCATAGAAAATATTTTCTAGATTATGTTCAAGGTGATTTTGGACAGGTATATTTGGGTGATGATAAGCCCTGTCAAATTGTTGGAAAAGGAAAGATAAACATCAAGTTGCAGAATGGAAATGACTGGTTTCTGCAGGAGGTAAGACATGTTCCTAACTTAAGAAGAAATTTAATTTTTGTAGAGAAACTAGGTAGTGAAGGTTGCATAGTTACCTTCTCAGATAGTATCTGGAAGGTTAGTAAAGGATCATTAGTAGTAGCTAAAGGTGCAAAGGTAGGCACATTATATCTGTGTACTAGTAAAACTTACTCTACCTTAGCTGCTACAGATAAAGTTACTGTAGGGACAACAACAATAGATGTTGCAAGAACAGATTCGATAATGTGGCACCATAGGCTTGGGCACATGAGTGAGAAAGGGATGAAAATCCTTCACTCAAAAAATCTATTGCTAGGACTAAAGAAGATTGATTTAGAGTTCTATGAAAACTATTTTTATGGTAAACAGAAAAGAGTCAGATTTCTCAAGGTTGGGAAAGAGAAGAAGAGTGAGAAGTTAGAGCTTGTACATTCAGATATATGGGGACCGGCTCAGGTATCATTTCTTGGTGGCTCTTGTTATTATGTTATTTTTATTTATGACTCAACCAAAAAAACATGGGTATATTTCCTAAAACAAAAATCAGATGTTTTTGAAACTTTTAAGAAATGGAAAGCTTTGGTTGAGAATGAGACAGGAAAAAAGTTGAAGTGTCTCAGATCAGATAATGGAGGTATGTATTGTAGCAAAGCATTTGAATATTACTGCTCCTTAAATGGGATTCAAAAGAAGAAGACAGTTCCAAGAACTCCATAGGAAAATGGTGTGTCAGAGAGAATGAATAGGACTATCATGGAACGCGCGAGGAGCATGAGATTGCATGCTGGATTGCCCTTACATTTTTGGGCAAATGTTGCACATGCTGCTATCTATTTGATAAATAGAGGACCTTCAACCCCTTTGGATGGTGGTATTCTAGAGGAGGCATGGACTGGTAAAAAGGTAAATTATTCTTTTCTAAAAACTTTTGGTTGCGAAGCTTTTGTCCATGTTGATAAAGAAAACAGAACCAAGCTTGATGCTAAATCTCAGAAATGTACCTTCATTGGATATGGGATAGATGAATATGGCTATCAGCTATGGGATTTTAAAAATAAGAAAATAATTAGAAGTAGAGATGTTATATTCAATGAGAAGGTTATGTATAAAGAATAGATGCAGAAAAAGAAGCATGAACAGGACAAACAAGAATATGTGGTGTTGGATGAGATTCCTGAAAATGAAATGCCACATGTACCTGATGCTCAGCAACAATAGATTGTCCCAAAAACTCCTGCAAGTGTTAGATGTTCTACGAGGACAAGTAGACCCCCTGAAAGATTTTCTCCTTCTTTGTATTCTATTTTATTAACAGATTCTGGTGAACCAAAAGAATATGAAGAAGCAATGCAGGTGGATGCCAAACAACAATGGGAGCTAGGCATGAAAGAGGAGATGGACTCCTTGATGAAAAATAAGACTTGGGACTTAGTCCCTTTACCTGAAGAAAAAAGATCATTGCCTAACAAATGGGTTTATCGGCTGAAGGAGGAGGAAGGAAGTTAGAAAAGATATAAGGCCAGACTTGTGGTAAAAGGTTTTGCACAGAAAAAGGGTATAGATTATGATGAAATATTTTCTTCATTTGTAAAAATGACTTCAATTAGAATTGTACTTAGTCTTGTGGCTGTAGATGATTTACATCTTGAACAATTAGATGTGAAAATAGCTTTTCTCCATGGAGATTTGGAGGAGGAAATTTACATGTTGCAACCACAAGGATATGAGGTCAAAGGTAAGGAGAACTTGGTGTGCAGGTTGAAGAAAAGTTTGTATGGCCTAAAGCAAGCACCCCAACAACGGTATTTAAAATTTGATAGTTTCATGGCTAAACATGGTTATCATAGATGTCATTCTAATCATTGTGTATATTTTAAGAGATTGGATAATGGCAGTTATATTATCCTATTGCTTTATGTTGATGACATGCTTGTTGATGGTTCTAACATGGAGCACATAAATGATCTTAAACAGAAATTAGCTAGGTCATTTGCTATGAAGGATTTGGGTGTAGCTAAGAAAATTCTCAGTATGAGGATTATATGGGACAGGAAAAATAGAACCTTGAATTTGTCCCAAAGTGAGTATATAAAGAAGGTGTTGAAAAGTTTTAACATGTAGGATGCAAAAGCAATGAGTACACCTTTGGCTAGTCATTTTAAATTGACTAAGGAGATGTGCCCAAAGGCACAGGAAGAGGTTAATAAAATGTCTAACATCCCATATTCATCAGCTGTTGACAGTCTGATGTATGCAATGGTATGCACAAGGCTAGATATTGTACATGCAGTGGGAGTTGTGAGCAGGTTTATGAGTAATCCGGGTATGGAACATTGGAATGCTGTGAAATGGATCCTTTGGTATTTGAAAGGAACCACTATGAAGGCATTATGTTTCGAAGGATCTAATGCTACTCTGAGTGGATTTGTTGATTCTGATCTGGCGGATGATATTGATTCATAAAGGAGTACTACAGGGTATGTTTTTACTATAGGGGGAACTGCAGTCAGTTGGATTTCTAGGCTACAAAAGGTTGTACTTTCAACCACTGAAGCTGAGTATGTTGCTGCTACAGAAGCTAGCAAGGAGATGATTTGGTTACAATATTTTCTAGAGGAATTGGGTCAGACACGGGAGGATCACCCATTGTATACTAATAGCTAGAGTGCCATTCATCTTTCAAAGAACTCTACTTTTCATTCAAGGACAAAGCACATTCAGCTCAGGTACTACTTCATCCGGACTGCTTTGGAGGAGGGTTAGTTATGGCTTGAGAAGATTCACACAAGTGAGAATCCTGCTGATATGTTCATGAAGGTAGTTCCATAGGAGAAGCTGATTTCTTCATCAGTTTCTGTTGGTCTTCTTGATTGATAATTGTGGAATTTATACCAGTCGAGTCCTAGTGTTTTATCCAGTGGATGTTGCATGTATAGTGGTGTCATGTAGTATCAGTCTCCAAGTGGGAGATTATTCAGTGTGGAGCCTAATCAGTCTCCAAGTGGGAGATTGTTGAAATGTGGTGACTGATCAGCAAAGTATTGTACACTCAGCATGTATCCTCACCGGGGTCTGGAGCCCAAGAAAAAAAAATTGTCATTTTTGTTGATGAAAACCGACATTGTAATAAAACCCTAAAAAGGCCGACTTTGTTTGTTGCCCTAAAAATGCATGTTATAAGCAGCTGGGATGCTTAAGGCATTGTAATGTTGATGTAATATTTTTGTTGGATAATAAGAAAGATTAGACGGCTGTGTATGGTGGACGTAACCCATTTTGGGTGAACCACGTTAAATCTCTGTGTTATTTGTGTCCTATTTTATTTCTTTATCTTTTGTATTTAAATTTGCATATAATTGTTAGTTCATATTTGCTTCAGATCTGCTTGAAACCCTAACACTAAACTCCACTTGATAGACATTCCACCTTCATTAATCAATAGCGATAACCTTAGGGTTTACCGACTAGGTTCTTTGTTTGATAACATAGTATAGTTTTAACCTTTACAATTTACAACATATGTACGATGTTAAAATAATCTAAAACATCATGATCTCGTCATTGTCTGACTCGGTAGTAGTTTCCCATTGAATACCTTATTCATCATATTCTTTCCTATGTCTTTTACCGACATCTTTATAATCTTCATATCATACTTCTCAAGATATGGCAACATCATACTGAATTAGAAAATCAATTTCTTGACATCAATGACAAAATAATAATATCAAGACAGTAAAACATCTTTAATCAGTTATATCCATAATCATCAACAACCTTCTCAATATCCTTAAGAAATGCCAATAATCTTTCATTGTCTGTTATAATGCAATATTGCCAACAATCTCCCCCTTTGGCATTGATGGCAAAACCAATTGATTTGACCTTAATAGATTCAGATTGCTATGATTCTAAAATGTTGAAATGCTCTCCCCCATACATTAGACTTCTCCTCATTTCTTCAGTCTACTTCTCAAGTTGTAGTCTACTCAATTTTCTCTTAGTCTTCTCTCTTTTATAGTAGTCTTCTCTCCCTTTGTAGATCTTATCCCCCTTTGACAACAATGCCAAAAAGAACTTAAAACATAATTTCTTTCTGTAAGAAGTGATTTCTTGCTGTTGTGTATCAACCGAGTCTCAGTCAGAGCATTTGTCTTCAATTCCTATTCCCTGTATTAATTCATGTACACTTTTAGAAAACATCCCAAAGTGTATAACTCAGCATCAACTCCCAAAAGATATTCAATAGAGTCATCGGATTGATGCTTTCACTGAACTCGATCAATGAGTAGAAGATAGGGGTAGGACTCCTAACTTACTTCTAAGATATTCAAAAGTATCCTTTGGTAGTGGCTTGGTGAAAATATCTGCTATTTGCTCCTTTGTGCTAACATATTCCAACACCACTTTCTTTTCTTGAGCTTCTTCTCCAAGATAATGATATTTGATAGATATGTGCTTTGTCTTAGAGTGCATAACAAGATTCTCTTTCTCATTTATACCTTCCAACAGTTGTTTGATCCATGCAATGTTGGTACAATTCAATGCTGCAGCAACGTATTCAACTTCTGTTGTTGACTGTGAAACACATCCTTGTTTCTTGCTAAGCCAACTCACTAGTCTTTCTCCTAAAAAGAAATCTCCTCCACTTGTGCTTTTTCTGTCATCAATGTTGCCTACCTAATCAACATCAGTATAAACTTTTAAATCAAAATCATTTCCTTTCTGATATACTAAGTCATAATCCTCTGTGCCTTTCAAGTATCTAAAAATTATTTTGATTGCTATCATATGTGTTTCCTTAGGATCTGCAAAGAATGTTGCAACTATACCTACTGTATGTGTTATATCTGGTCTGCTGTGAATAACATATTGTAGTTTTCCAATCATGGATCAGTAGAGTGTCTCATCAACAGATGTAGATTCATCATTCTTAGATAATTTATAGTTGGTAGTCATAGGAGTACTTACTGGTTTTGAATCATCCATTCCAAATTTCTTCAAGATTTCCTTTATGTACTTGGATTGAGTAATGAAAATCTCATTTTTCATTTGCAGTATCTGTAAACCTATAAAATACTTTATCTCACTGATTAATGACATCTTAGATTCTTTGCTCATTTCATTTCCAAAGTTCTTGCATAAAGAGTCATTTCCACAAAATATAATATCATCAACAAATATGGTTGAGATCAGTATTCCATTTTCATCATTCTTCATGTACATGTTGTTGTTCTCACTTGTCCTTATAAAACCAATCTTAATCAAATAAGAGTGCAATCTTTCATACCATGCTCTTGGTGCTTGTTTCAAACCATATAAAGCTTTGTTCAATTTACATACCTGATCTTTATTATTGTCTTCAACAAATCCTTCAGGTTGTTCAATGAAAACTTCTTCTAATATTCCATTCAAAAATGTAGATTTGACATCCATTTGATATACCTTGAAGTTCTTGAAAGCAGCATAGGCCAACAATGTTCTTACTCCTTCAAGTTTAGTAACAGGTGCAAAAGTTTCACCATAATCAATTCCTTCTTCTTGAGCATAACCTTTGCAAACTAATCTTGCTTTGTTTTGAATGACTTCTCCTTTTTCATTTAGCTTGTTTCTGAAAATCCACTTTGTACCGATTACATTTTTGTCCTTCGGTCTTAGAATTAGTGTCCATGTGTCATTCTTCTTGATTTGATCAATCTCTTCTGTCATAGCATCTATCCAATCTTCACTGTTAAATGCCTCTTTCACTATTCTCAATTCAAATTCAGATATCAAACATGTGTTTTGTCTCAGTTTGTTCCTTGTCATCACTGGATCATCCTTATCTCCTATAATCTGACTCGGTGCATGATGTCTTCTAACATACTTGGCTAATACAGGCTCGGTAGGCTCTGTATGATCTTCTTCATCACTCGGTAACTAGATATTCTCTTCATTTTCTTCAACAGTCTTCTCGGTTGAACATAGACAAATTCATCATAGTCTTCTGGTTCCTTGGAATTTCCTTCATCATTTCTTTCTCCAAATTCATCAATTTTCACATTTACACTTTCTACTATTTTGTTAGATGATTTGATCAGACATTTAAATGCTTTGCTTCTAGAAGAATAACCTAGAAATGTTCCTTCTTCACTTTTCTGATCAAACTTGCCATTTCTATCATCTTTATGAACATAGCATCTACTTCCAAAGATTTTAAAATAACTAACATTAGGTTTCTTATCATACCAGATTTCATATGGTGTCTTCAAAGTACCTTTCTTCAATTGAACTTGGTTCAAGGTGTAAACAGTTGTGCTTATTGCTTCTCTCCAAAATGTTTATGGCACCTTCTTTTCAATCATCAGGTGTTCTAGCACAATCCACAATAGATTTGTTTCTTCTCTCAGCTAGTCCATTCTGCTATGGAGTTCTCGGTGCAGAGAGTTGTCTTTTAATACCATGATCATTGCAGAATAGGTTGAATTCATCAGATGTGGAATCTCCTCCTCTATCTGATCTAAGACATTTCAGTTGTCTTCCTGTTTCATTTTCAACTCTTGCCTTGTACCATTTAAAACATTTGAAAAACTTTTAATTTTTCCTTTAAAAACATTACTGACATCATCCTTAAATAGTCATCCACAAATAATATGAAATACTTATCACCATAATAACTTTGAACTTTCATAGGACCACAAAGATCAGTGTGCACTAGATCTAAAATTCTCTTAGAAGTGTAAGACTTACTTGTAAAGCTTGATCTTGTTGTCTTACCCATCTGGCATTCTCGGCACATAGCATTCTCAGGTTTTTCAAGACTTGGTAGATCTCTTACTCTGTGCTTCTTTCTTATTTTGATTAGATTATCAAAATTTACATGACAAAACCTTTTATACCATAACCAGGTGTCATCAATCTTTGCATGCAAACACTTATTTTGAGTTGAGTCAAGGTGAAATGTATTACCTTTTGTTTGTGTCCTGGTAACAGCTAACTTTCCATTCTTGTCATGAACTTTGACAGTTCCTTTCTGAAATTCTATTTGGTAACCTGTGTTGTTTAGCTGTGCTACACTCAATAAATTGTATTTCAAACCTTCAACTCAATAAACATCATTGCATCTTCCATTATCAAGAAGTGTTATAGATCCTTTACCTCTTACTAGACATGGTGCATCATTACCAAATCTAACATAGCCTCCATCATAATCTTCTAATATAACAAACTTGTGTTTATCTCCTATCATATGATGTGAGCATCCACTATCTATAATCCAAGAATCATTAGTGTTTATGTGAGATATTAGGGCTTTTTCTTCATACCTTTCTTCATCTGATCCATCCTTGATAGCCACATAAACTACTTCCTTTGTATTAGTTTCATCTAATTTATCATTGTTAGATTCCTCATCAGCTATTAAGCATGTCTTTCTATCTCTTCTTCTGAAGTCTCGGTGTCCTCTATAATGGTTATCTTTCTGTCTGTTATCTCGGTAATCTCTCTTTTCAGTAAAATCTTTGTCAGGATAGTTAGAAGCCATATGTCCTATCTTATCACAATTGAAACATTTCAAAGGTAGTTTTCCTTTATACTTACATTTGCCTCTCGGTAACCTTTTGGCTAACAGTGCTTCAAACTCTTCTTACTTTCTAATTTCCTCATATAGTTTGTGTAATTCTTCCATTTTCTTCTGAAATCTTTCACTTGCTCCACTGTGATCTCCTTTAGAGTACTTATACTTTCTTTCATTGTAATCATTAGATTCATCAAGATGAAAAGAACTAAATGCAGATTCAACTTTATTTACCGAAGATCCACTGTTATCAAAATTACTTAACTCAAATGCATGTAGCTTACCAATAGTAGCATCCAAAGAAACTGGCATATTAGGTGTAGACCTCAATTCATTTATTGCAAAGACTCAGATTGCATAAGCTGGAAGAAGGGTTCTTAACAACTTACTTGTTATATCCTTTTCTTCAATAGTTCCACTTGCTCCTTTGATTTGATTGACAATCTCCTTTAGTCTTGTACTGTACTAAGTTATGTTCTCACCTTCATTCATCCTCATAGATTCAAGTTGTCCTCTCAGACTGTCTACTTTTTCTCTTTGAACATGTTCATCTCCTCCATATACTGATATGAGCTTATCCCACATTGCCTTTGCATCATTGCAGCCTTCTAGATCATTAAACTCTAAATCGGTCAATGCAGATGTTATTTCAATCATTGCTTGAATATGTTCTTGCTTCACCTTTATCTCTTCCATAGTCAATGGATAGGTGCTCGGTGTGACAAAATCATTCTCCAGATAGTATACAACATATTCTCCAACTCCTGATAGATGTAGCTTCATCCTTTTCTGCCATGTAGAGAAACTTGACTTGTTCAACTTTGGTGCATCCCTCTTATACATCTTTGGATCTTTAACTCAAGTGCCTTTAAACTTTCCTTCCGGAATCCAAAGCTCTGATACCAATTGATAGTTTTGATACTTAATATAAGTATAGATCCAATAGCCAATAAGATGAGAGGGGGGGGGGGGGGTGAATCATACAAACTTTTTCATCCATAAAAACATCAGATTCAACCTCAGTAACATATATATCTGTAATATGACCAAAACTATTAACATGCAAACTCAAAAGCATATGAACAATATAAACCTCATAACACCAGATTTAACGTGGAAACCCAAATAGGGAAAAAACACTGTGGGATTTCGGACCCACTAAGAAATATACTCTTCTAGAGTATGCTCAGTTAAAAACAAATCCTATTAAAGATTACAAACACATTGCTAGATGTGACCCGGTTAAGGGATTTCCCTCAGATCTGTTAGGATCTTCACTTTGTTAGAAGCGACCTTGTTAAAGGATTTCAAACACTCAATCAGAATGTCATCTTGCTAGAGGGCTTACATATAAGACTATTAAGTCCACTCGGTTAAGAGATTTTTTGTCACTTTCACAAAATAACAGTAATAAAAATCTATCTGTAACTTTACATCTAAAATGCTAAAGCAGATTCCTATTTGTTCAATACAATCTAGACATAGAACTAATCTTATCTATCTGTTGGGCTTCTATACTTTGTTATTCTAACAGGTCTTCAAGCTTCTATTCTCGGTAATCACTATGTAGCATCCCTGTGCATACACTTGCCTGCATACATTGTTTATCAACAGTTTCTTATTTATAAACAATTAGGTAACCACTTAATCTCCTTGATCACATTTCCCATGATCAATCATAGCCATCAGATCTTCAATCTTATCCAGGTTCAATGCATCTTTCGATCTGAAAATGTTTTACCCTGCCTTGGAACTTGCATAATAGTCTTGGAACTTGTGCCAGGGTATTGCGGTTCAATCTGAGCTATAGATCATCATGCCAACTTTCCATTGCCTTAGATTCGTTAACAAACTTCTTCCATGGCTTATTCCAGCTCATCAGCTTCCTTCATTAAATACCTTATGTAAACATTTAATGTATTCTGTTATAGCTCGGTTACAACTCGGTAACAACTCGGTGAATACTAAACTCCACTCAGTAGACATTCTAGCTTCATTAACCGATAGCGATAACCTTAGGGTTTACCGACTAGGTTCTTTGCTTGATAAAATAGTATAGTTTTAACCTTTACAATTTACAACATATGTACGATGTTAAAACAATCTAAAACATCATGATCTCATCATTGTCTGACTCGGTAGTAGTTGCCCATTGAATACCTTATCCATCATATTATTTCCTATGTCTTTTACCGACATCTTTATAATCTTCATATCATACTTCTCAAGATATGACAACATCATACTGAATTAGAAAATCAATTTCTTGACATCAATAACAAAATAATAATATCAAGACAGTAAAACATCTTTAATCAGTTATATCCATAATCATCAACAACCTTCTCAATATACTTGAGAAATGCCAACAATCTTTCATTGTCTATTATAATGCAATATTGCCAACACCTGAGTGTTCAACTGAGTGGGAGGGGCAAAATAGGAGTATGCATAGGGTAATAATGAATTGTATTGTATTGTTCATTAAATGAATTGTATTGTTCATTATACAAACAACACTTACAATGAAATTAAATGAATTGTATTGTTCATTAAATAAAAATTATTAACCATTGTTAATTATTGGATTGAAGATTAAAGTTTTCCATGATAACACCATGCACACATGAGCAACAATTTATATGTTCAAATATCAACTTCTGTATATATGAAAATATCAAATGGTTACAAGTGTATGTCCATACACAAATATGGCATAAATGCCAACTCAAACAAAATGTATGTCCATATATAAAATATACATGCCAACTAGACATGTAAGCATCCCAAAACTATCTATAACATCCTAAGCTACTGATGGATCATCAAAATAGATCCTCTTCACTGCACTATTTGGCTCTGAAGGATCCTACACAAGAAAAAACAAACCACGATTAAGATTAGTTATATTATATAACTCACATTAGAAAAGTTAACATAAAAATGAACTATAATTGAACTATTCTTGTTTACCTCATCTCCACGTTTTATCTTCACCTTTGTAGGACTCTTGATGTATGTCTTCGGTAGAGGAGGTATGTTTTCAATATTTTCATACACAACCTACATATGTTCACAAACATGACATTGATACAAGTTAGCATTTAATTGTCACTGATAATAACAAATTATATCTACTAAACACAAAAAAATAAACACACATGTACTCAAAACATCTCTTCTTCTTCTTCATCTTCAGGTATAGTGGGTGTAGTCAACAAGGATGTGAACCCAATAATTCTCTGTACATATACACAACAAGTATATGAAACTATCAATCTATGTCTAGATGTGTATAATCATTATAAGTTATTTAAATTATTCATTCAATCATATTTGCATTCAATTACCTTTCCCTTGTCTCCAACTGCACTACCAGATCCTAAATCACATAGTCCCGCACTCGTGTTGCTTGTTCCCTACAAGAGTAAAATAAGATATACATGCAAGTTACTACATAATATAATTAATACCAATATAAATGATGAGCATGTATGTACAATAAAATACAAATGACTAGGTGCAATAATATATGTATTGTAAAGCTATCAAGGCCAAATGAAAGGGTCATCAAGATGCCCTCCTGGATCTGTGTCAACTCCTCCTCGGTCATCAACTATTAAATAGACCATGTAAATAAAAATTATTACTTAATATTATCTAGATTATAAATATTCATTTAAAATATAGAATGAATTGTGATAATATAAATCTTTCCACTACATCATCAATGTATGATGAAGGTGCCTCCTTGACTCTAGCATGTGAGGACTCTCCAGGGTATCCTCTAGTCTATGTCATAACATCCGGTGCATCATGCATCTCATGCACCTCATAATTTGCATTGTGTGGAGGAGGATCAATAGGTTGTCCAACTGGACCCAAGCATATGTGCCCACACATGACATAGCTATGGGGCATGCAAATGTGTGGAGCTAAGGAGGACACGTCAATACCACTACCATCCAAAGTAGGCCGAGCTACTGACCCATCCCAAGAAACCAAAAGGCTACTCAAAGAGTGAATAGACGATATGGTATGTGATGCAGCCACACAAATGATACCTGGATGCTACACTGGAGGTGGGGGATCAATAGGAGGAGGGGGGACACATGGGCCCTGGACTACTCTAACTACCCCAAGTCTATTTTGGGGCATACCTAAACCCACACCCTGGAAAGGTTGGATGTCAAAATAGTTCACATGTTTTCCTAAAACAAACTCAGCATACAATTTTTTGATAAAGTAGAAGGGGACATCAAGGTTGTTGTTGGGTGGTTTTTCAAAAACCATCCACCAAGATCCTTGATCTCCTTATAGGGCAAGCCATTCGCATATTGTTCCCTCATAGAATATCACCACAAAAGAGCAGCATTGTGCTCCTCGGTGATGGTTTCTATACTCTTTATGATCGATGTGAGGGAATCAAACATTGGGTTCAGGTGAGGGATCCTACGATAGACATCGGCAATCCCCCTCAATTGGTTCAAATTTTGTGCAATTAAATCTTAAATTAAGGGGGGTTTGGCAAATGAGGGTTTTGTGAAGGAGGGTTTGGTTGTTGTGGTTGTGGTTGATCAATTTTTCACTATTATCCCCCATTTTTAACCTAATTGAATGTAAACAATTGAATTTAGTTAACAAATTTGAACAATTTTGTATTTGATTTTAAAAAACCTAGTTTTCATGAAAAAACCATATTTTCAATGAAAAAATAAATACACATAAAAAAATACACAAATTTGAATGAAAAGGATGAAAAACAATAAAAATCCTACATTTTAATGTATTTTTTAGCAAATTTGGGTCAAACAACTGGATATTGGGTCCAACCGGATGGGTATATGCACGAAGTTGTGGTACCAAAAAGGTGCCACACTTCAAAAAAAAAAAATGGTCATAAGGCACACGTCTTATTACCTTTGCAAAATTAAAAAAAACCCAAGTCTACATTTTGGATTCATTCTACATTCCCAAACCCGTGTTTTGGCGATTTGGGGTGCCATTTTCTTGCGCTCGCCCTTTGTAGAAGCTTGATATTGGGTACTAAGTTGTCCATCTCTCATCAAAATGCCACCACACCGGCGAAGAGCTCCAAGAGGTATGTAGTTTTGTTTTCTTATTGTCATTTTTTTATTAATTTGAAGATTAAACTAAGTTTATTGATTTAAATTTATTTTCATTACCAGGAAATGAGATTAGACAAGAAAATGTTGAAAACACTCAATCACCTCCTCATGAAGATCATATTGAATAATAAGCACATCAAGAACCTCCTACAATCCCTAGACATCCCATAGGTACACAAGAAAACATATTAGGTCAAATAGAAAATAGCCATAAAGAGCTTGAAGGTTTAATCACAAGGCTAAAAGATCCCACTGGAACAAACTCCCATTAGACAAACCTTGCCAGTTCTTTGCAATCTATTGTATCTCACATACAATCTCTGAGTGGGCAAACAAATTTTTGGTCCAGCAAGAAGGAAGAACAAAAGCAATTTTATGCTGACAAATTATCATATGTGGTAGTGAAGAAAAAGAAAATTAATAAATTTGACTTGTGTGCTCTTTTTACGGACACCCGAATGAATCAACCTTTACACCCGAAGAACAATTTTTGGGATAGGTGGTGGATGGTATTTGATCATCCCCCATGCAATAATCATGAGGTACCCCAATACTTTTTGAGAAAATTGTATTGTGAGTTTGTCCTTAATGAGATCCCAAACTATTTTGATTTTCTAGATTTCCAAGGTAGAGGTGGGGGTTCCTCACATGATAGAGAGGGTGCACAACATGACCCAAATCTCCCACCAAGACCCTTGGCCAGACCTATGGTGGAGCATGTTATTATTCCTTCCATTGTGAAGATGAGTATTGAGGTCAAAACTCTAGACTCCATTAGCTCACTCACCCAGACCCTTATACAGTATGCTAGGCCTCTAGTAGAGGGTGATACGAGTGATGATGGTGATTCTTCTAGGCATCAAGTTCTGGCTCATTTTTGTCGCTTTTGTGGTTCTCTTTGTACTTATGATCCTAATAGTTCTGAGAATGCACGTACATGAGCAGAGTTTACTACAGAGAACATTGTCATGATAGAATCCTTGCTGAATGAAACATTTGGCATTGATACCCAGGTGAATTTCATTACAAGTTCATTTCATTCTTTTTATTAAATCTTATATGGAAATTTGAGAATATATCTAAATTAGTAAATTATTATGATAAAAAATCAAGGTCAAAGTGTTCATAATACTAGCAACATTCTCGCAACACCCTTTTTGACGACTTCGTCGACTCCACAGGTATACAACGAGTGAAGAAATATAATTATTATATGTAGATAGTTGAACCTTATGTGAATGATTTTCTAATTACTCATTTTGGATGTCAAATAGTTTGATGCTAGAGCTTCAACATCAACACCTCACAGTGTATTTCATCGACAATCTTTCACCCAGGTAAGCAATTTATCTTTAATGTTGTTATTAAATAATATAGGTAGTTTTGGCGATGATCAATATAGTTTATTAGTTTTTCAGATGTTGACATCAGAGACTCCTCCTTCCATTCGCATGTCAATGGAGCATGGTGTTGCTGCAACAGTAGCAAGTTCAATTGCTTTGACGGAAGTATGAGACATATTTGTAAATTTAGTAAATTTAGCATTACATTTGTTATCTTAATAATATGTTATTGAAAATTTTAATGACACTTGTATTTAGTTAAATTTATATTGTGATGCCCCCCAGATCATGAACGTGCACCTGTTGTGGATGAACATCCTGATTGTTTGTATGCAGTAAGTAACTATTTTATTATATGTCATTGTAAAATTCAATTTTTGTATATGCTAACATCATTCTTTTCATTGTATCAGGTGGAGTTTCAAAAAAGTTTGGAGAGGAGATTGATTGGACATACTTGAAAGACACCTGCATCATATACATCTCCATCCCCTTGATAGATAAAGATACCTCATGATCTATTTCCTTCCCCTAGAGGGAAATGAATAGAATAGGATCCTATGTTGTATGCCTATATGGCATTTTTGAACATATGCTTTGTTTTATGAATATGTAACATTCTATGTCCATATGGCTTTTGGCAAGCTCCTATTTGACTTTATTGGATACCATGTTGTATACCTATATGGGAATTTTGAACATATGTTTTGTATTATGAATATGTGACATTCTATGTCCATATGGCAAGCCCCTATTTGACTTTATTTGATATCATGTTGTATGCCTTTATAGCAATTTTGAACATATGTTTTGTTTTATGAATACGTGAAATTCTATGTCCATGTGGCTTTTGGCAAGCCTATTTGTCTGTATTGGATATATTTGATAGTTTTAACGGTATACAATGTTATATGGATTTGTAGCTTTTTGGTTAATGCAAATCATTTATCATGGTTATCCATAATTGCAGTACAAATGATTAAATGAATAATTGCACAAATTTTATTGTTACTTAAGCTTTGAACCTAAATATGTGTTTGTAATCCAAGACACAAGCTTATAGAGATCAACACAAATTCAATAGTTATAGTCGAAATAAGACTATATAAAGGAAACATGGAAAGAACCAAAATTAGACAATGTAAGACACCATTGTACCAATACCCATTCTAAAAAAATTGCATAGCCCATACACTTCTATTCATCTAATGCATGCACTTAAGTGATTTCGCTGCTATGGCATGGCCCACAATGATCGGATGAGTTGGAGAGAAAAACGAAGGCATTCCTAGTGTATACCCAGCCACCCCGATGCATACAAGTTGACAGTTCGGTGCTGCGACGAGCAGATTGAAAGATGGGGAATTGTGCAACTTTTAATTGAACTCATCTGATGCTTTTTGTCGCAACCGAGAAAGTGTCGCCACGAGCAATCGGATCCGATTCTACCTAAGCCGAGAGAGGTTTTTTTATAGTTCCATAACATGACCCCGTAGGATTATATAGATCATTCTTATGATTAATGAGTGCCGAGAAACGTGATGTCGAATATTGACAACTTTAAGCAACTTGAGCACTTAAGCAATTTCACTGCTAGGGTATGGCCCGCAATGATCAGATGACTTGGAGAGAAAAACAAAGGCATTCCTAGTGTAAAACCGGCCACCCTCACACTATGAGTTGATGGTTTGGTGCTGAGATGAGCAGATTGAAAGATGGGGCATTGTGCAACTTTTCATTGAACTCATCTGATGCTTTTTGTCGCAACCAAGAAAGTGTCACCATGAACAACTAGGTCTAAGTCTACCTAAACTGAGAGAGGCTTTTTTAGAGTGCCATAACATGACCCCATAGGATCAGGTGGCTTGTTCTTATGATTAACGAGCATCGAGAAATGCGATGCTGAATATTGAGAACTTTGAGCAACTTGAGCACTTAAGTGATTTCACTGCTAGGGTGTGGCCCGCAATGATCGGATGAGTTGGAGAGAAAAATGAAGGTATTCCTAGCATAAACCCAGCCACCCCAATGCATATGATTTGATGGTTCGATGCTGCAATGAGTGGATTAAAAGATGGGGCATTGTGCAACTTTTCATTGAACTCATCTAACGCTTTTTGTCACAGCCGAGAAAGTGTCGCTACGAGCAACTAGATCCGAGTCTACCTAAACCGAGAGAGGATTTTTTAGAGTGCCATAACTTGAACCTGTAGGATCAGATGGCTTGTTCTTATGATTAAAGGGCATCGAGAAATGCGATGTTGAATATTGACAACTTTGAGAAACTTGAGCACTTAAGTGATTTCCCTGCTAGGGTGTGGCCCGCAACGATCAAATGAGTTGGAGAGAAAAATGAAGGCATTACTAGTGTAACCCAACCACCCCAATGAGTACGATCTAATGCTTCGGTGCCATGATGAGCGGATTCAAAGATGGGGCATTGTGCAACTTTTCATTGAACTCATTTGACGCTTTTTGTCGTAACCGAGAAAGTGTCTCCACGAGCAATTGGATCCGAGTCTACATAAGTCGAGAGAATATTTTTTAGAGTGCCATAACATGACCCCATAGGATCAGATGACTTGTTCTTATGATTAACATGCACCGAGAAACGCAATGCCGAATATTGACAACTTTAAGCAACTTGAGCACTTAAGTGATTTCATTGCTAGGGTGTGACCTGCAATGATCAGGTGAGTTGGAGAACAAAACAAAGGCATTACTACCATAAACCCAGCCACCCTAACATGCATGAGCTGATGGTTCAGTGCCATGACGAACGGATTGAAAGATAGAGCATTGTGCAACTTTTCATTGAACTCATCTAACACTTTTTGTCACAACTGAGAAAGTGTCACCACAAGCAACTGGATCCGAGTCTACCTAAACTAAGAGAGGCTTTTTTAGAGTGCCATAACATGACCCCATAGGATCAAACAAATTGTTCTTATGATTAACAAGCACCAAGAAATGGGATGTTGAATATTGACAACTTTGAGCAACTTTGACACTTAAGGGATTTCGCTGCTAGGGTGTGGCCCACAACAATTAGACAAGTTGGAGAGAAAAATGAAGGCATTCCTAGTGTAAAACCAGCCACCCTGACATGTACGAGCTGATAGTTTGGTGTCGCGATGAGTAGATTGAAAGATGGGGCATTGTGCAACTTTTCATTGAACTCATCTGATGCTTTTTGTCACAACCGAGAAAGTGTCACCATGAGCAACTAGATCCGAGTCTACCTAAATAGAGAGAGGATTTTTTAGAGTACCATAACATGACCCTGTAGGATCAGATGACTCATTCTTATGGTTAACAGGTGCCGAGAAATGTGATGTTGAAAATTAACAACTTTGAGCAACTTGAGCACTTAAGCAATTTCATTGCTAGGGTGTGGCCCGCAACAATCGGATGAGTTGGAGAGAAAAAAGAAGGCATTCCTAGCATAAACTCAGCCACCCCAATGCATACAAGCTGATGGTTTGGTATTGTGATGAGCGGATTGAAAGATGGGGCATTGTGCAACTTTTCATTGAACTCATCTGACACTTTTTGTCACAACCGAGAAAGTGTCACCATAAGCAACTAGATTCGAGTCTACCTAAACCGAGAAAGGATTTTTTAAAGTGCCATAACAAGAACCCATAGGATTAGACATATCATTATTATGATTAACGAGCACTGAGAAACGTGATGCCGAATATTGATAACTTTGAGAAACTTGAGCACTTAATGGATTTTGCTGCTAGGGTGTGGCTCGAAATGATTGGACACATTGGAGAGAAAAACAAAGGCATTCCTAGCATAAACCTGGCCACCTTGACATGTACGAGATGACGGTTCGGTACCGTGATGATTGGATTGAAATATGGGGCATTGTGCAACTTTTCATTAAACTCATCTGACGCTTTTTGTTGCAACCGAGAAAGTGTCACCATGAGCAAATGGATCCGAGTATACCTAAACTGAGAGATGATTTTTTAGAGTGTCACAACATGACCTTGTATGATTAGATGACTTATTCTTATGATTAACGGGCGCTGAGAAATGCGATGCCGAATATTGACAACTTTGAGGAACTTGAGCACTTAAGTGATTTCGCTGCTAGGGTATGGCCCACAATGATCGGATGATTTGGAGAGAAAAAGGAAAGCATTCCTAGTGTTAAACTAGCCACCCCAACATGTACGAGCTAACAGTTTGGTTCTATGTTGAGTGGATTGAAAGATGAGGCATTGTGCAACTTTTCATTGAACTCATCTGACACTTTTTGTCGCAACCAAAAAAGTGTCGCCATGAGCAATTCGATCTGATTCTACCTAAATCGAGAGAGGATTGTTTAGAGTGCCATAATATGACCCCATAGGATTAAATGACTCATTCTTATGATTAACGGGCACCGAGAAATGTGATGCCAAATATTGACAACTTTGAGCAACTTGAGCACTTAAGTGATATCACTGCTAGGGTGTGGCCCGCAAATGATCAGATGAGTTGGAGAGAAAAATGAAGGCATTCCTAGCTTAAACCTGGCCACCCCAATGCGTACAAGCTAATGGTTCAGTGCCGCGATGAGTGGATTGAAAGATGGGGTATTGTGCAACTTTTCATTGAACTCATCTGACGCTTTTTGTCACAACCGAGAAAGTGTCGCCAAGAGCAATTGGATCCGATTCTACCTAAACCAAGAGAGGCTTTTTTGGAGTGCCATAACATGACCCCATAGATTCAGATGAATCATTCTTATATGTCACTAACATCGAGAAAACTGATGTTGAATTTTGACAAATTTTCTCACTTTGAGTGATTGACAACAAATGAGCAATTTTAACATCTTTTACCAAATTAGCCTAAAACTTCATGAAATGACCTCATGTGATCTCTAATGATCTAAAATGACATTATTTACATAAAATCACACAAAATAAGACAAAAACACATTTTTTTATATTACAATGCCTCGATTAGTCGAAAATACAAGTCATGTATATATAGCCAAATATGATTGATATTACAATTTTTTACATTTACATTTTATCCAATGAACCATCTGGATCTATTCTACTCTTTATCATGTCTAGTATGGCCTCATGGTTAGACTCACAAAACTTACATATGTTCTTGTTTAGTCGTCTACCCCCATATTTGATTAAATGAACATTTGAAGCTACAACAAGGTTAGAATAATGAAGAATCTTCCTATGTGTCTCAAAGTCCTTGAACAACCACAAGTTAGAATTCTTCACTGGGTACCTTCTAAGCCATGTACCAGTAACAACTACTGATCCTGTGGGGTACTCAATATTTTCTCCATCTACCACAAGGCCATCCAATTTCTTTTTTGCATCCACAAAATGACATAGGTAATACTTTGTTCCTTCTTCATTGTCTTCAGCTGCAATAACTGCATAAACATGCCCTGCAATGATAAAGTGAGAAGAATTTATCAAACAACTAAGGTAACATATTAAAGTACAAAAAATTGCATGTGGATAATTTACCTAGTTGGACTAAATCTGTCACATGGTCAAAGTCAACTGATTCTTCCATCTGTGTTAGTTGTAGTGCACTCAGAGGTCGATATGTCTCAAGGGAGATTAGAGGCCTCATACACCATTCGTCCACCCACTCCTTTGACTCACACACATTATAGGCACCATCTCTACATGAAGAACAATAACATGCCATCCGTCACATATGGATAGTCCATGAACCTGCATTAGAGCTTTTGAAAGAGTGTAGCTCACCCGATCCTGTCAATGTACAACAATGTTCTAATTTTGCAATGTTAGTATCATCTACCAACCAAAAAAATTTGCAAACTGAAGACTTACCTTGATTACCTAGACCAATTGTACCATTGCACCACTGAACAATTGATTTTTCATCTTTCAAGTTTGCATTCCCTTTGTACTTTAACTCTGCTCGTGCTAAAGGTCTTTTAATACATGCTACTGCACCATCATGATCTCCTTTTCCATGCCTAGCCTCAGATAAATTCCACATATGTTGAATAGCAATCAACTTATGCATCCTACTCAACTAATAAAACATCCGAGAGTTCTTAAATTGTGATGCACAATTCTCTGACCATATGATATATTGACATAATGATATGCCTCGGGTAGCCAGATTATCATAGAATATCTAAAAGCAACCTTGCACAAACTCTATAGAGTGTGAGTGATCATCACTGATGTAAAAATGATACTCCCTCAATATTTTTCTATCCTCTTCCATACTATCATGTGCATGACTGAATTCTATATGCACAAATATAGAAACTTGTGTGTTGTAATATTGCGATTTCACCTTGTTCTGTGGTTGTAGTGTGTAGTTCTCTGCAAAGTCAACAATCAAAATGATTGTATGAAGTGGAAATGTGTCCTTGCATAACTTAAATTGTGAGTCCAACCAACGAGATTGATGGTTATGCCTTGCATACTCATACACTATATTCTCATGAAAGATGCCCATAAACTGATACACTGGGATCTTCTCACTAACCAATTCACACTGTTTTGCTTCTTTTCCATCTTTTAGCATGTAGGCTATTGTCTTATATTTTCCAAATTCCACTAATTCATTGCCAATTTCTTGTCCAATATCCATATGTTGACAAATTTGTAAATGTTGTAATCCACCACAATGAACACATGTGCCATCCAAGCAACACTTGTTGTAATATACTTGACCATCTACTCTTTCACATAAGATGCTAGATATGAATTCCCTTGAATATGTCAATGGACCATTTATGTTGCATTCCTGCAAAACATTGTTAGCATGCAAATCTATACATATGTGTTCATAAAAATCATAATGGTTAGAAAATTTGATATGTACTCTACAACAATAAGTTGTGCATGTGTGATTTATTTTTACATAAAAAGGATTTACCATTTCAAAGAATATTTGACTAATTTTAATTTGAGGATACATACGTTGAAACTTGGCAAAAAATAGTGTTTCAGTCATATCCAAAAAATGTTTCAAATGTGGATCATGGATTTTACTACCAATCCTCCTTACAACATCTCTTTGATTTGGAGAGACCCTTGTGTTATTCTTCCAAAAATCTTCAATTAGGGATCTCAAGGCTTCAACAATTGCTTTATCTTTCCGTAGTAATCTACCAGAAAATGCCCATAACTCATTGTTATATGGATCCTCCGCTCTTTGTCACCTTCCCAGAGTTCTCATTAGAGTTTGTCTAATTATCTTCAATTGTTTACTTTTCTTTCTAATGAGACAAGCTTTCTTAGTTTGAGTGCTTACAATTGTTGATGTAATGACACATCGTGTGGCATTACTATCTTTTGTGTGTGAGTTAGAACCGATAGTATCCTATGCATTCATCAGATTCTTCACAATAGATTTGTCGCTTGATTCAATTGATGTTCTTAGCCCAAGAATCTTCATTATGGGCCTAAATTTCAGATTTCTCATCATTTCAACAAATAGTTGACATCTTCTTGTCTCATTTAAAGGCTCAAAAAATATTTTCCATATCTAGTTAGCATGTCTTTGACAAGTCCGCTTCAGAATCTTGTCAACCTTTGGTTTCAAAACATTAGCATCAATATCAATCAAATACTTAGGATTTATATGCAAAACTCTAGGAGGTGTTCTCAAACTTTGAGTTACCTCAAGATTAGGAATGTCAACAAAATTAAGGATAGGTGGTATACCTTCAACTGGAGATGAAAAGGATGACATACCTTGAAATTGAGGTGTACAAGATGGTGTAGCTCCAATACTTGATGTCAATCGTGAAGTACTTGCAATGTCAAATGTCATAGAGGGAGTGCATTCAATATGAGATGTTGTAGATGCCAACGGTGTGCCAATAAGAGATGGTGTGCCTTCAACTTAAGATGTAAGAGATGGGGTACCTTCAGCTTGAATTGTGGTAGACACGCTCTCAACCTCAGGATTCAATTGTCTCATTGCATGAAGGTTTTGCATCTGTTGCCTTTGTGTGGCCAATTTTGTCTCTCTCTTAGTTTGGATGGATATTTCATCTTCCTCTTCAATTGGCACCTCTTCTTCTATGGTATTCAATTTCCTTTCTTCACGAAGTTGCTTCATTCCTTCTCTTTTTTTTGCATTCTTATCTTCACGCTCTTCCAGTGTTACATTTTTTGGTCATTTCCTCGGCATGATGATGATTTCTACATGTACATGCACATAAAAGAGAATAAATTTAATTCATAAAGAGATTTCAAGAGGTGTAAGGGGTAGTCCTAATGGATCTATGATTGTCCTAATTATCTTAGGATAGTCCTAATGCATCTATGACTATCCTAATTATTCATATGTTAAAATGGATATATGAAATTGAATTTATTTCATGTATTCATTTTTTAAATTATTTCATAAGATCTTAAAAAGGATGTATGAAATTACAAAAAAGAATTTAAACCATTAAACAAATAATTTTATTATGCAACTTCCTTCAAATGCATTGTTAAATCTAATGTAAATCTAATAGGATTATAATCAATTTTGACTCACACTTTTATTCTAACATTTAAATAAAATAACACTTAATAAGTATTTGAATTCTAAAAACAAGAAAATATTACCTCGATTATTCAAATTTGATAAAAAAAACTATGTTCTTCCTCTTCGACGTTACCAAATAAAAAAATGGTGGTAGAGAGCTGATGGACTATATAAAATAACCTTGCATAAAATGTCAACACCATGCAAAAAGCATTTTTTTGTCTAATCCTGCACAGAAAGAAAACAAAATGAGAGAATATGGGCTTGGATCATGGATCAAGGGTCTCATATAACCGTTATTTAGTGTAGCTCATTTGGCTAGCTTCAAATATGGTGTTACCATATTTGGTGCTAGCTAAATGACTTCCATTGAAATTTTTTAACCTTTGATAAATTTCTACTTTATACCCTATAATCTATACTCTATACCCTATAGTTTGATCGCCACAACCATAAAAATTAAACCATTTAAAACCCATAAAAAATACCCTGAATCATATGACCCAATATGGCAAATCCTTGACCCTATACAATAACCATAGACCCCTTAGGACACCATATGAACCCTTAAGACACAATATGGTGTCATTATGGGTTGTATGGTGTTCTAAAGGGGTCATATGGTGTCCTATGGGGTCATAGGACACCATATGACCCCTTAGAACACAATATGGTGTCGTTATGGGTTGTATGGTGTCCTAAGGGGTCATATGGTTTTCTATGACCCCTTGGGACACCATATGACCCCTTATGTGTTGTTAGGGATCATATTGTGTCTTAATGGGTCATATGGCATGTTATGACCCCTTAAGACACAATATGACGCCTTAGCACACCTTATGTTGTCATTATGGGTCATCTAGTGTCCTAAGGGGTCATATGGTGTCCTAAGGGATCATAAGACACCTAATGACCTCGTAGGACACCATACGACCCATAATGACACCATATGGTGTCCTAAGGGGTCATAGGACACTTATGACCCCTTAGGACATAATGTGAACCATAACGACATGTAAGGGGTTATATGGTGTCCTAAGGGATCATAGGACACTATATGACCTATTAGGACACCATAGGACCCCTTAGGACACCATATGACCCATAACAACACTATATGGTGTTCTAAGGGGTCACATGGTGTCCTAAGGGGTCATCTGGTGTCCTATGACCCCTTAGGACACCATATGAACCCTTAGGATACCACATGACCCCTTAAGACACCATATGACCCCTTAGGACACAATATGGTGTCATTATGGGTCGTATGGTGTCCTAAGGGGTCATATGGTGTTCTATGGGGTCATAGGACACCATATGACGCCTTAAAACACAATATGGTGTTGTCGTTATAGGTCGCATGGTGTCCTAAGGGGTCATATGGTGTCTTATGGGGTCATAAGACACCATATGACCCCTTAGAACACAATATGGTGTCATTATGGGATGTATGGTGTCCTAAGGGTTCATATGGTGTCTTACGACCCCTTAGGACACCATATGACCCCTTAGGTGTCGTTAGGGATCATATTGTGTCTTAATGGGTCATATGGTGTGTTATGACCCCTTAAGACACAATATGACCCCTTAGGACACCTTATGTTGTCATTATGGGTCGTATGATGTCCTAAGGGGTCATATGGTGTCTTAAGGAATCATAAGACACCTAATGACATCTTAGGACACCATACGACCCATAATGATGCCATATGGAGTCTTATGTGGTCATAGGACACCATATGACCCCTTAGGACACAATGTGAACCCTAACAACATGTAGGGGGTTGTATGGTGTCCTAAGGGGTCATAGGACTCTATATGACCTATTAGAACACCATATGACCCCTCGAGACATCATATGACCCATAAGGAAACTATGTGGTGTTCTAAGGGGTCACATGGTGTCCTAAGGGGTCATTTGATGTCCTATGACCCCTTAGGACACAATATGGTGTTGTTATGGGTCGTATGGTCTCCTGAGGGGCCATATGGTGTCCTATGGGATCATAGGGCACCATAGGACCCCTTAGAACACAATATGGTGTCGTTATGGGTCGTATGGTGTCCTAAGGGGTCATACAGTGTCCTATGGGGTCATAGGACACCAAATGACCCCTTAGAACACAATATGGTGTCATTATGAGTCATATGGTGTCCTAAGGGGTCATATGGTGTCCTATGACCCCTTAGGACACCATACAACCCCTTAGGTGTCGTTAGGGATCATATTGTGTCTTAATGGGTCATATGGTGTGTTATGGCCCCTTAAGACACAAATGACCCCTTAGGATATCTTGTGTTGTCATTATGGGTCGTATGGTGTCCTAAGGGGTCATATGGTGTCCTAAGGGATCATAAGACACCTAATGACTGCTTAGGACACCATACGACCCATAATGACACCATATGGTGTCCTAAGGGGTCATAGGACACCATATGACCCCTTAGGACACAATGTGAACCCTAACGACAAGTAAGGGGTTATATGGTGTCCTAAGGGTTCATAGGACACTTTATGACCCATTAGGATACCATATGACCCATAATGACACTATATGGTGTTCTAAGGGGTCACATGGTGTTCTAAGGGGTCATCTGGGGTCCTATGACCACGTAGGACACCATATGACCCCTTAGAACATCATATGACCCCTTAGGACACAATATGGTGTCCTAAGGGGTCATATGGTGTCCTAAGGGGTCATATGGTGTCCTATGGGGTCATAGGACACCATATGACTCCTTAGAACACAATATGGTGTCGTTATGGGTTGTATGGTGTCCTAAGGGATCATATGGTGTCATATGGGGTCATAGGACACCATATGACACCTTATAGCACAATATGTTGTCATTATGGGTTGTATGGTGTCCTAAGGGGTCATATGGTGTCTTATGACCCCTTAGGACACCCGATGACCCCTTAGGTGTCGTTAGGGATCATATTGTGTCTTAACGGGTCATATGGTGTGTTATGACCCCTTAAGACACAATATGACCCCTTAGGACACCTTATGTTGTCATTATGGGTTGTATGGTGTCCTAAGGTGTCATATGGTATCCTAAGGGATCATAAGACACCTAATGACTGCTTAGGACACCATACGACCCATAATGACACCCTATGGTGTCCTAAGGGGTCATAGAAGACCATATGACCCCTTAGGACACAATGTGAATCCTAATGACACATAAGGGGTTATATGGTGTCCTAAGGGGTCATAGGACACTATATGACCCCTTAGGACACCATATGACCCATAACGATACTATATGGTGTTCTAAGGGGTCACATGGTGTCCTAAGGGGTCATTTGGTATCCTATGACCCCTTAGGACACCATATGACCCCTTAGGACACCATATGACCCCTAAGGACACAATATGGTGTCATTATGGGTTGTATGGTGTCCTAAGGGGTCATATGGTGTCCTATGGGGTCATAGGACACCATATAACCCCTTAGAATACAATATGGTGTCCTTATGAGTCTTATGGTATCCTAAGAGGTCATATGGTGTCCTATGACCCCTTAGGTGTTGCTAGGGATCATATTGTGTCTTAATGGGTCATATGGTGTGTTATGACCCCTTAAGACATAATATGACCCCTTAGGACACCCTTATGTTGTCATTATGGGTCATATGGTGTCCTAAGGGGTCATATGGTGTCCTATGGGATCATAAGACACCTAATGAACACTTAGGACACCATACGACCCATAATGACACCATATGGTGCTCCAAGGAGTCATATAGTGTCCTAAGGGGTCATAGGACACCATATGACCCCTTAGGACACAATGTGAACCCTAACAACATGTATGGGGTTATATGGTGTCCAAAGGGGTCATAGTACACTATATGACTCATTAGGACACCATATGACCCCTTAGGGAACCATATGACTCATAACAATACTATATGGTGTTCTAAGGGGTCACATGGTGTTCTAAGGGGTCATCTGGTGTCATATGACTCCTTAGGACACCATATGACCCCTTAGGACATAATATGGTGTTGTTATGGGTTGTATGGTTTTCTAAGGGGTCATATGGTGTCCTATGACCCCTTAGGACACCATATGACCCCTTAGGACACAATATGGTGTCGTTATGGGTTGTATGGTGTCCTAAGGGGTCATATGGTGTCCTATGGGGTCATAGGACACCATATGATCCCTTAAGTATCGTTAGGGATCATATTGTGTCTTAACAGGTCATATGGTGTGTTATGATCCCTTAGGACATCTTATGTTGTCATTATGGGTTGTATGGTGTCCTAAGGGATCATCGGACACCATAGGACCATATTGACATGATATGATGTATTAGGGGGTCATATGGTGTGCTAAGGGGTCTTAGGACACCATACAAACCATACTGATACCATATGGTGTCCTAAGGGGTCATAGGACACCATATGACCCCTAACGACACCTAAGGGGTCATATGTTGTCGAATGACCCATTAAGACACCATATGGTGTCGTTATGGGTTGTATGGTGTCCTAAGGGGTCATATGGTGTCCTATGACCACTTAGGACAACATATGGTATCGTTATGGGTCCTATGGTAACCTAAGAGATCATATGGTGTCCTATGACCCCTTAGGACACCATATGACCCCTGAGGTGTTGTTAGAGGTCATATTGTGTCCTAAGGGGTCATATGGTGTCTTATGATCTCTTAGGACCCAGAGAGAGGAGGGAGTGAGGAAGAAACTGAGGGAAAGAGGTGAGAAAGGGAATTAGATGGGTGTAAGGATGGAGAGGGAGATAGCTCGAGGGATAGGGGAATAAGGGAATTGTGAGAGCTAGAGAGGGGAGGGACAAAGAAGAGTATGTATATATAAGAATGAAGAGCCCAAGAAGAGGTAAGGGGAGAGAGAGAATATGAGATCTAGTTCACAGAGATAGATGGAACTACGAGGGAAGGGATATAAAGAAGGGAGAGGTGAGATGGGGGTTTCTATGTACACATTTGGCGCTCTCCCTATTTGGCACATGCCAAATGTGGAATATGGGCCACATTTGGCGTGCGCCAAATGGGAAAACCCATTCATCACATTTGGCGCACACCAAATAGTGCGAGCACTATATTTGGCATGCGCCAAATGACCCACTTTGGGAAACACCAAACCTATGGGTTGGATTTGCCTTGGGCATCCAACCAAAAGGTTTGGATGACCATTTCAGGCTAGAGACATATTTTTAGTAGAACATTAAAAATTTTGACATATTTTTGATCATGCTCTCCGTCAGGTTTGCACATGTTTCAATGAAGTTAAAAAAAAATACCATGGTAAACTTGAGCTCCCTCTTAGCTATCCAACAATGTAATTTATTTCAAATTTTGATTTCATTGTCTTTCATCTATAATTTCTTTTGTTAGTGTGTCCGTTTTTTGTCAAAAACCAACATGCACTATTTTGGGTATAGATTTTTACACGTTCATCAGATTTTGAAAAAAATTTACATTTTTAGAAACTATACTCCATTCTACACAATTTAAAAAAATAGTTTTGATTTTTGATTAGTTGTCAATGATTTTAGGGGGGAGCATGCTCAAATTTCTATTTTTCAGGATGTGTCCACTTCAAAAATTAGTAAAAATTCATATACTTATTAAAAAATTAGCTGAAAAATTTGGCAAAAACTACAAGGTGTTAGCTGATTTCTCACTGAAGTGATTTTAAAAATTAAAAAAAAAATTAACATTTTAGGGGGCCCACAACAGATGCTATCTTATGTTTTTTGCATAAAAATAGGACCACTTTTTGTGGTCCCCCTTTTTGAAGCTCTTAATCTCCACCATTTTAAAAACAAATTAGTAGTTTAGAAAGTAGAATCGAAGCACTCTGATTCTTGTTCTTGTTGCATCTTCAAATTTGGAGTGTAATTACGTTCAATTTGTCGTTGAAGTTCAGACTTTGCTGATTTTAGAAGAAAAAAAAAAGTGGCATCTTAAGACCCCCTTTTGGTACCACAACTTGGTGCATATACCCGGATATCAGATTCTAAGAAATCGCGTAGCTTGTGGGTTAAAAATAACTCACGAGATGTCACAGTCCATTTATATTGTCTTAGAAAATCGGATATCTGATTTTTATACTTAAATTATTTTAAAATAATATTATATTATATAATACGTATTATATAATAATATAATTATATATTATATTATATTATATTATATTATATTATATATAATATAATAATATATTATTATATTTATTTTTTTGATCGATAAAAGGCCGAAGCCAAAGAACTTTTAAATTACAGTTACACCTTCATTCAGTGTGGGCACTGCTAGGAAAGAATGGAGGAAAGAAAACCTCCAGTCTAGCCCAAATCCATTAATGAATCAGAAAATATATAAGATATAGGTTACAATAATGAAGATGATGTAGGTATCATTGGGCCCAATGTCTAAGATGGTCTTGAGGAGAGCATGTGAAAACCATCGCAAATTATATGAGCAGCATAATACCCTTCTCTGCGGGTGACCCCCTCTCTTGTGAGCGACAACCCTATCTTTACCTGAAATGAATGAATGGAGCAAGTCCTAACCCCTATGCTACACAAGATACTCATGACATCTTTCAACATGATGTTAGAAAAAACAAACAAAGATAAAACTGCATTCAATATTCAAGTCAGCTTCATTAGACTTCACAACTGATAATACCTGCTAGGATTATCACCCCATTATATCATAAACTCTCAAGATGTTAGCCACAAAGAAATTCCATAATCATAAAGCATGGTCAGTGCTCAAAACCACCAAAGGAGGTTATTGGATAAACTCAATATTCAATCATGAAGTAGTCTTCCATAACTAATTCTGCATAGAAATGGGGTGAGTTGTCATCCATCATAGATTTAAATTCAAACACAAAGCCTTTCATGACTTAATTTTTTTACTAATATGAAAATGCTCAAGGGGAAATGAAAAACTTCTGGAAAGACCTAGATCCTATTCAACTAACAAGCGTTTAATGTTCATAGATGAGCTTATTCTAAGGATAGCTCAAGTGAAGCTGAATTTGAATGAGTATGTATATTAGTATGTATATATAAGTCTATATATATATATATATCTGAGTAAATATGCATATATATATATATATGAACATATATACATATATCTATATATAAATATGTATATATAGATATTTGTCTATATACATTCACTATATATAAATCTATATTAAGGCCATAATAGGCCTATAAAGCCTGGAATTAACTGAATCCAATCATTCACAGAGAAATAGATGCAGCATAACATATACATATTTATAAAACAACAGAACATAGAACTCGTAAATAAGTATGAACAACCAAAGGTCTTTTTAGCCTATAACATTTGAAAAGGAGGCAGAGTTAAAAGGAGTTCATCGAAGACAAAAAAGCATACCCCCAAAAAAGGTCAACCTAAACATTAAGAAACCTGACATGCAAAAACTAGGAGGCTTGCCATCCAGGACGAGCCTCAGCCTTTCTTTCCTTACTTGTGAAGAAGCTTGGAGCTAGAATTCTCTA